>NC_064839.1:13688877-14929293 GCF_024166365.1 Elephas maximus indicus
GAGATAGATCCACACAGTGGTTGCGACAATGGGCTCAAACATAGCAGTGATTGTGAGGATGGTACAGGGGCAGTGTTTGCTTTATTGTATACAGGGTTACTATGTGTCAGAGCCAGCTTAACGGCACCTAACAACAACAAGGCTTTTGTTTCGGTGGGCCCTATGTATTGATTTTACCATATTAACATTTAAACCAAAACATTTAAAAATATTCATCTTGTAATTTATTAAAATAGCAATGAACTCATATATTAACATAAATGAAATATTTTCATTAGAAATACTGGCATTTTTAAAAACAAAAAATTTAGTAATAAGAGTGGCTTAATTAGAGCAGGATTCTTCTATCTGCTTCCATGTTCAATCTGTTGCAATATGTTGTTGTTTTTGTCGTAGTTTATGACAAAATTCTCATCTCAAACAGATACAGAGTTTGAAAGGGGATGAGTATCTTAACAGCCCTTTCAGATAATTGTGAATATTCTTCTTTTATACTACATCAAAACTCAGAAACTGGTACTTCCTTAAAGGTTAGTTGCAATGTGGACTCTGAGAACGTATGAACTTTTTGTCCTTTTACATTAAAATCCATTGGTCTATCTTTTTCTTTGAATGAATCTCCACTTGTATACTATTATGTTGTATCAAGAGTTAGTCATTTGGCAAATATTATTAGTTCGGTGAGATACCCAGATCTTCTAATGTTGGCACATTTCATCTTACAATGTAAAAAAATCACATTCATTAATATCTCTGTAAGTATTGGGGGGTTGTCAAGCTCACAGTGGTGAATACAAGGTTACCCAAATTCTTGAAAGTTTAAATTTCATCATTGGCAACAAATACTGTCAGTTATTTCCCTTGAAGTGACAGGCTTAATTTGTTCATTTTCCAGAAAATGTCTGCCAAACAGGCAAGTCTGAATAGTCATCCTTTGTCTATAAGGTGTTCTTTCAAGTAAAAATAGTGTTCAGTTAAAAAAAAAAAAATGCAACTAGTTCAGCTCACAGTTCAAGCAATCACAGAGGTGGTTTTCTTTGTGGAAATCATTGTCCTTCAATGTGGGCGTATGGGGTAGAAAGGATTCATGTGCTCAAAGACTGAGATTTAGTGAAATTAATAACTTTTACTGCTTTGTCCAGTGAAAACCCTGTGGATCACAGTGGTTCAATCCACAACTAATCATGGAGATGGTACAGGACCAGGCAATGTTTCATTCTGTTGTTCATGGGGTCGCCATGAGTCAGAGCCAATTCGATGGCAGCTAACCACTAGGACCCCTGGTGGCAAAGTAGGAGCCCTAGTGGTTCAGTGGTTAAGAGCTATGGCTGCAAACCAAAAGGTTGGCAGTTTGAATCCAGCAGCCGCTCCTTGGAAACCCTATGGGGAAGTTCTATTCTGTCTTATAAGGTCACTATGAGTCGGAATCAACTCAGTGCCAATGGTGGTTGTTGTTTTCTTAACCCCAACAACTGCTGCATTTCTTCATCAAGTACATTCTCAAATAAAACGGGCTTTTTCTTTTCCTGCATGTGGACAGCAGGGAAGAGTGCAAAGGCTCCTGGTGCAGACTGGTGCCACAGCCTGTTTCCATTCTAAGATGAGCAGGATTGCCTGCCATTGCTTGTACACCATCAGTGCAAAAGAAAAAGGCAAATAATGTCTTAGTACTATTATGAAAATGATTTTGGTCTCTCAGACATCTTCTAAGAGTCTCAGTGACCTTCAGGATTTCACCAACTGCACTTGGAGAAATGCTACTCTAGACCAACTATGAGGAACAGACCTGCTCAGAGCTGGGGCCTAAATTACATCAGTCTTGCAATTAGGGAAAGAGTGGTTTGTTGTTTGTTTTTTAACTGAAAGCAAATTTATAACCTGGCCTCTCTATTGCAATTTGTGTGTGTGCTTATTGATTTTAAAATGAGTACTATAGGACATTTGGACAAAATCATAAAATAGAAGGATTTCAGAAAAGGAAAAAAGAAGAACACACAGTTGTCATCCTGTAGCCCAGAGACAAGCATCATCAGCATACGTGCTGGTGTATTTTCTTATAAACTCCATGTTCCTGTCTTCACAGATCTAGAAAGGAGGGCAAGGGCTAAAAGATGCTTTGCTGGATACATTGTTTTATTCTCTATATAAGCTCATTGTCCATAAAAACAAGACAGAGTTAAATTCGGGACTAAGCCAGCATTTTAAAACGTAAGTTTAATTACTTCTGTAGAAATATTTAGAAGATATTTTTATTTTCAATTTTTGCTACCTTTCACCTTAGTGTGGGGAGCATGAGTATTACTGAATTTTTTTCTTTGAAGTTCTTGCTTTTAAAATGTGGGTAAGAAGACGGCAAGAATTTGAGTTGCTTACTTCGGACATGTGGTCAGGAAAGACCAGTCACTAGAAAAGGAATTCATGGTTGGTAATGTAGAAGGCCAGTGAAAATGAGGGAAACCCTGAGCCAAAGATTCTAAGGAGGGTGCAGGACGGGGGGCAGCATTTCGTTCTGTTGTACATAGTGTCACTACATATCTCACAGTCTTTGTACCATACTCACAATCTTTGCTGTGCTTGAACCTGTCACTGCAGCCACTGTGTCAATCAATCTTATTGAGGGTTTCCCTCATTTTCGCTGGCTCTCTACCAAGCGTGGAAACCCTGGTGACGTAGTGGTTAAGAGCTATGGCTGTTAGCCAAAAGGTCAGCCATTGGAATCCACCAGGCCCTCCTTGGAAACCCTATGGGAAATTTCTACTCTGTCCTATAGGGTCGCTATGAGTCAGAATTGACTTGATGGCAATGGGTTTTTTGTTTGTTTGTTTGTTTGTTTGTTTCCTACCAAGCATGATGTCCTTCTCCAGGGACTGGTGCCTCCTGATAGCATGGTCAAAGTATGTGAGATGAAGCCTCACCATCCTTGCTTCTAAGAAGCATTCTGGCTATACTTCTTCCAAGACAGATTTGTTTGTTCTCCTGGCAGTTCACGGTATATTCAATATTCTTTGCCAACAACGTAATTTGAAGACATCAATTCTTCTTTGGTCTTCCTTATTCATTGTCTAGCTTTCACGTGTATATGAGGCGATTGAAAACACCATGGCTTCGGTCAGATGCACCTTAGTCCTTAAAGTGACATCTTTGCTTTTAACACTGAAAAGGTCTTTTGCAGCAGATTTGCCCAATGCAATGTGTCTTTTGATTTCTTGACTGCTGCTTCCATGGCATTGATTGTGGATCTAAGAAAAGTGAAATCCTTGACAACTTCAGTCTTGTCTCCCTTTATCATTATGTTGTTTATTGGTCCAGTTGTGAGGATTTTTGTTTTCTTTACGTAGAAGTGTAGTCCACACTGAAGGCTGTAGTCTTTGATCTTCATTAGTAAGTGCTTCAAGTCCTCTTCACTTTCAGCAATCAAAGTTGTGTCATCTGCATAACGCAGATTGCTAATCAGTCTTCCTCCAATCCTGATGCCCCATTCTTCTTCATATAGTCCAGTTTCTTGGATTATTTGCTAGTAAACAGATTGAATAATTATTTTGAAAGGATAAAACCCTGATGCACACCTTTATTGACTTTAAACTACACAGTATTCCCTTATTCTGTTCAAACGACTGCCTCTTGATACATGTACAGGTTCCTCATGAACACAATTAAGTGTTCTGGAATTCCCAATCTTCGTAATGTTATCCATAATTCATTATGATCCACACAGTCAAATGCCTTTGCATAGTCAATAAAACACAGGTAAACATCTTGCTGTTATTCTCTGCTTTCAGCTATGATCCATCTGGCATTAGCAATGATATCCCTAGTTGCATGTCCTCGTCTGAATCTGGCTTGAATTTCTGGAAGATCTCTGTTGATGTACTGCTGTAAACGCTTTTGAATAATCTTCAGCAAAATTTTACTTGTGTGTGATATTAATGATATTGTACGATAATTTCTGCATTCTGTTGGATCTCCTTTCTTTGCAAAGGACACAAATACAGATCTCTTGCAGTCGGTTAGCTATGTAGCTATATTCCAAATTTCTTGGCATAGATAAGTGAACACTTCCAATGCTGCATCCACTTGTTGAAACATCTCAGTTGGTATTGCATTAATTTCTGGAGCCTTGTTTTTCCAATCTTTCAGTGCAGCTTGGATCTCTTCCTTCAGTACCATGGATTTTGATCATATGCTACCTCCTGAAATGGTTGAAAACCAATCAATTCTTTTTGGTACATTTTCGGCATAGGGCCTGGCAATGTTTCCTTTTGTTATAATAAGGTTTCCATGAATTGGAGCCAACTAGCAACAACAACGATGCCCTTATATGGGCAAGTGGGAAGAGTACATGATGTAATCTTTACTAAGTGCCTAGCAAGAGGTTGGCCCAGAATGGGAGCTCACCACTTGGTAGTTCTCTTTTAATAAACACTAATGTCAGTGATGGCAATAATACCTCCTAGATACTTATCTGCTTTGTTATCCCATTTGAATCTCACAAGATGATGAGAGTAGAAGGCTGGCTCAACAATCCCCACTTATCAGTCAAGGAAATGAAGGCTCACAAACACTGAGTGACACACCCACGGCTTCAAGGTGGACATAGGAGGGAGTCTGATGCAGGACCCACAGTCACCAGGTGGAGGAGGGCCACCAGGAAGAGGGCCAGCTCCTTCTTCAGTGTTGCCACATCTTTACTGCACTCATTCTGTTCTTGTTGTTAGTTGTTGTCCAGTTAATTCTGACTCATGTGTGCAAAGCAGAACTGCTCCATAGTGTTTTCAAGGCTGTGAGCTTTCAGATGCAGATCTCCAGGTCTGTCTTCTGAGGCATCTCTGGGTGGGTTTGGACTGTCAATCTTTCAGCTAGTGGTCAAGTTCTTAACCATTTGCACCACCCAGGGACTCCTACACTCTTTCTACTGTTTACTTAATAGTTCTTTAAATGACTCACGCTTTTTCTACTTAAATGATTTTTTTAAGGAAAGTTTATATGGCTATGATACAAATAAAACAAGCATTACTTGTCATAAAGAAAAGGTAGCAATAAACTTGAATATATAGTTATTTAAATAAAGAACATTCTACCTGCTCTGTATAACTTAAAACCAGCTGGCGACTGGCTGGTGGCACGTGGGCCCTGTTGGCTTCTGGTTCTAGGTGGAGCACCAAGGCTTTGAAAAGCTATAAGCTGACCCCTGAAACATCTACAGCTGTGGCAACAGCTAAGGGCTTTTACAAACCAGATAAACAGCATGGATGTGATATCATTTGAGTTCCTGTAATCTAAATCTATCTCTATCCAAGCCTTCAAGAACATCTTCTACACACAAATATTTATGGGTGTAAATTCAGGGGGGTCACTGGGATCTTAGGGGTGCTTAGGGCATACAGAATGGGGGTCAACTGAAATGTTCTGTATGTGGTTTTGCAGAACCCAGAGCTCAGCTAAAGAAGTGATGATGAGAATGAACCTGTGAGCTGCGGGGAGGGTGCTGGCCTCTGGGTAATTGGTGGAGCGGAAGTCTGAGTGGTCTTCTCCAGCCCTAAGTGGGAAAGGAGGCCCTCACTGACTGGGCTCCAGAGCTCTGTGTGTAAGGACCCCCTGCCCCGTGAGCCATTGGAGGAGAGCGATTGCACCTTCTTCAGGAGAAGCTGAGGGCTGAGCAGGGCTCTCCACCACTTCTCACACATAATAATTGGTCCATAATTGTTAAAAGAATTTAATAAGCATTAAAGACCATGCTGCCTTAACCTGGAGAACACCTACCGAGACCCCAGCCAGTAAAAGAAAGGAGTCGAACTCATGTCTTTGGGGAGCTCAATGCGGGTAGGAGGAAGGGGATCGATTTTGACAGAAATAAGACAAAACTAGAGACAAAAGGAGTGTTAACCCATGTCACCAACTACCACTGCTGCCAGCAGCCTTACAAAGACACTTAAATCTCACAAAACAGTACGCAGATGTGGTCCTCTTAATAAAACACCAATCTTTAAAACCCATCATCCTGGCCAAATGCCACAGCCCTCCCTAATAAACATGGAAGGCTGTGTGGTTGACTGGATTAATTAACACCCACAGGTTCCTGACCTTTTCCTGGGCACGTAGAAAATCTGCTCCCCCAAGACAGATGACCTGCTCTCATGCCTTCTTCTATGATGTATGTGTGTCCTTCTCATGCAAAAGACGTGGGAACGGGATCCAGAATGGGCTTGTGTTGTTCCAGAAGAAAATAAATAAATGAAAACAAAGCCTGCCCTTCCTTGGCTTCCCCCGTTGCACAACAAGACCCTTATAGGAAATTCAGCCTTTCTCCAAAAGCAAGGAAAACTTGTTTTCTTCTGCTAAAGAGTGGTGCTTCATTTTCTTTCTCTTAAGCTGTAACACCTGCCCCACTCAAGGAAACAGCAATTGTGGCTTTTTTGGCATACTTGGTAGAGGAAACTCACCATCTGAGCCAAGATTTTGACTAAAGACTTGACCCATCCGTCTATCTGTGCACATGGCAGGAGCAGGCTGGAACTCCCAGATGGGTTGATTGAAGATACCCCCGGTTGTGGGCAAGCAGGGCAATCATCAGGCTAGGAAAGAAAAGCACATGTATCGCTCTGGTTCCCAGGACCCCCAAGTGATTCACTACCTCCAGAGAAACTTCCACATGCCACAGACATTTACCAACAATAGGCCTCGCCCAGCCTTGGCTTGCTGTCTCTTAATTCATACTAAAATGTGAGTGGCCTTCTCAAGCATAATGGAGAATAGGGTAGGGAGGGCACATGCATTGAAGGAGGCACCCTATTTTACTACACTGAATTCCATTCATGTTGCAATATCACAGCCTGAGGTCTCAAAAGAAAAAAAAAAATTCTACCATTCAGAAGCATAATAGGAAATGAAATATGAAAGCACATTAAATGAGCTACAGAAACTGTGAAAAAATATATTCTAGAAATGTTTGACCTATGGTACCATAAACATTGCAATTGTTTATAGCCAAGGTGGAAGATAAAAACAGAGAAATAGATGAGCACCATTTTGTGGAAAACCTCTACCCCAAACTTGGGACAGTTCAGGGAAGTAGTCAAGACTGCAAGTGCAAAACATTAACTTTTCTGCCTGCCTTTGTTTTCTCATCTGTAAAATGGGTATAATAATCGTATATACCTCAGAGAATCTCGTGAGGATTAGTGGAGATCATACCTAAATAGAATACTTCATACCTCCCATTACAGTTTCAATAACCATTAGTTACTCCTATTATTGAACCTTGCACTACTGTGAAATAAACACTTTGTAACTAGGACAAACTTGCAAAATAGTGCAAGCCCACCTACCATGCCCTTGCCCAGCTCCCCTCTCCTATCCCACCTGCTCGCCCTGAGTGGCAGGTCTTCACTAACTCCCTCTCTGGAAAGGTAGGTGAAGCCATGGATGGGAACTGGGAGGCTTAGGCATAGCCCCTGCCTCCTCCCCCTTCTAACCTTGACCCCCTGAGCATCAGCTTCCTCATCTGCTCTGCTGTTACCTGTTAACAGGTGTATATAAATGAGTGGTTCCTGAAACCTGATGTCTAAAACCTCCAATTTCAGGTGAGAGGACTGAGGCCCAGTTTCCAAGAAACTGCCAGAGACCACACAGCAATTCATTCCCAGGCAGCCTGGCTCTGGAGTCAGGCTCTTCAGTGTACTTCCTTTCCAATGCGAGAGAGTTTCGGAAAAACCAAAAGGCAGGAAAGTGCAAAAGGACTTCTCTTTCAGACCAGCGGCGCCCGGAGGAACCCAGCTGGCGGAGCCCCTCAGGTGCCAAGGTCATCTCCTCTTCTCCGTGATTTGGTTACTGAGACACTGCAGACACCGGCAACACACAGCGACATGAATGATCCCACAGACACTAGGTTGAGAGAAAGACAATAGATGCAAAGAATGTTGAATGAGTCTATCAAAGTACACACCAAAAAAAAAAAAAAAATTTTTTTTTTGTTTTTTTTATAGTGTCCCTATAGGATAGAGTAGAACTGCCCCTATAGGGTTTCCAAGGAGTACCTGGTGGATTCGAACTGCTGACCTTTTGGTCAGTGGCCGTGGGTCTTAGCCACTATGCCACCAGGGTTTCCAAAGTACACACAGGCAGAAAGAATCCATGGAGTCACGCTCAGGAAGAAGAAAACCGTCAGCGGTGCTGCCTGGGGAAAGAGGATGAGCTTTCTGCGTGTCCTATTCCTTAATCTGGGTGCTAGCTACACAAGTGTGTTTGTTTTTTGAGCTCTGTCCTTACATCCTGTATGCTTGGCAGCATGTATATTACACTCGAAAACTTTCCTTTGAAAAACAAGAGTTAAAACTTTCTCCAGACAGAAGAAACAGCGATGCTGAAATTCAGAGGCGCGTGCTGGCTTCTGCACCTTCATCTTCTGGGACAACCCAACAATCCTAAATCTCAGTTCTTAAAAATATAAAGACAACAAAGGTTTTCTTCCTTGGTTTTCACATGATGTAAACAATGTGCCTCCTTAAAAGATAGACAGACATGTTTCCAAACCCAAACGCCACCGTAGGGGCCAGTGGTGTACACATAAAATACCGCACAGCACAAGCTCCCTACCCATGGTGACTGTTCATTCAGCCCTTGTCTGTGTGATTGTTTTATCCATCTGTGAGCTCCGGGAAGCTGCAAGTGAGTCTGGAGTGCACAGTACATGGACAGTGTAGGTGTTCTAGAAACATTTAAAGAAAAAATGAGTGTTAGGTCTTAACAGCATCTGAGCTTCCACCTGCTATCACCTTGTCCTCTTGCCCTTTCCTCTTCCTTTTCCTTGCTCCCCAGTGCACTCTAGCTCTCTCTCTTTCTTACACATGTGCACACACGCAAATACACACACACATATGCTCACACACACACTTGCATACACACACACACTGGAACTGAGGAAGACCACCAGCAGCCTCAGACAACATACCTTCTTCCAGTTTCTCCCAGACACACAAAGGGACCCTGCCTCTGCTCTCCAGTTGCTCTGGCAGTAAGAACCGCCGGCAATTCTCAGTGCAGAGAGGTGGCCCAGTCCCCAGTAGACACTTCAAGACCTTACAGGTGGCCAGACTCTCAGGCACAGTTGGCCCAGACCTCACAATGCAGTGGCCATGGCCCTCTAGGCCTTCCTGAAGCCCTGAAGCCCTCTTATCACCCTGTGGGCAGTGACCCAGGATGGTCCAGTGGCAGCCTACCACAACCTTCATGTAGAAGCTCAGATTTCCTCTCCCAAAGACTGCAATTTTTGCCACCCACCTGAATGTGTCTACAGCTCTAGATTTCACCATGGGGTTGGCAATTTGCCTCCACATCTCCTCTGAAACCCACAGGGGCTGTGCTTAGCAAAGTGAGTGGTAGCTATGTCACTCGCATTCATGTGGAGGGGAACCTGGGTGCCCCCCACATTTGCCCTTGACCTGGAACTCCTGCCTCATCCTCTTCTGCCACAGGTGCTTCAGGTGTCTCTTACACAGATGTGGCCTTCTGCTCCCTGCTCCACTACCTCCTGCCAGAGGGGAACTTGGCCCTGGTTGGAGCAGGGGCAAGGAAGCAGGGGTCAGTCAACTCCTGGAAGCACTGGGGTCAGAAGCAGCCCCCCGCCCTGGCCTGGACATCTTCTCTGCTTCCTCTCCCTTTTGCAATTTGCCTGTTGCTCCCTTGACTCCAGGGCCCTTCTCGCCCCTTTCAGCACCACTGTGATTGGGTGCTCCACTGTGGGACGGCCAAGTTTATATGCTGTCAAGCACTTTATATCCCCCATAACTCTGCCTCCCAAGCTCTTCTGTGCATGTGTTTAATTTTTACAATCAGGAAGATGAATGGGGAGAGTGACAGCCCAGACACCCTGGAGAGGTGGGCTCTGGCCTGCCTCGGCGGAACCTGTGCATGAATTCCATCAGTGACCTGAGGTTGTATTTTATGCAGAACACCCCAGTGGTTTTTAAATCTCCTTAAACTTTTGATGACTGAGATAAATGAGGAGGAGGAAGCTGTGTAAATATGGAGCCACCATTTGGGAAGAGATGCTGGGACCATGCGGTGGGAGTAAAGGCTACTTTACATTGCCACTTGGGTGTTGTTCCTCTCTTCCACTCACCTCCCTGCTTGCTCACCTCCTCCATCTTCCACCCAGTGGACAGAACAGTAGGAGTTCCCAACTCCCTCAAGCCTTCATCTTCCCAAGATCTACTCTATGATAATGATGATGATGGTGGTCATCACAATGAAGAGAACAAATGAAAAGAAAATATTAAGTGAGAATAAACACATCTTCTAAAATGCTGTTTTTATTGATCATTACCCACAATCTAATAAAGACAACCTCCTTGCTATGCAAATACAGCAGCTCAAAGCAGAGTCCCCTAGATGCCACTTTCAACTGAGTGGCATTCCAAGCCCATTCTATAAGGCAATTCTGTAGTGGTGGTGCAGAGTTTAGGAGCTTGGCTGGTAATCAATAGATCAGCAGTTCAAATCTACCAGCCACTCCTTGGAAACCCTATGAGGCAGTTCTACTCTGTCCTATAGGGTAGCAATGAGTCAGAATCGGCTCGATGGCAACAGGTTTCTGTTTTGGTTTTTTTTGTTTTGTTTGGTACACCAGAGCAATCTTCTAAAGCTACAAATATGATCACATCTCTCCTCTGATTCAAACAATGTTTCTCCATCACCCATACTCTTTCATTTTGTCCCTGCCTACTCCCTAAAAAAAAAGCCACCATCTAATAAAACGATAACAGCAGTAATCGCAGCCAACACTCAATGACTGACTGTGTTACGAACCAAGTTAGGTATTTTACGGGGCTTATCCCATTTTCTTCCCATAACAGCCCAATAAGACAAGTACTTTTATTACTCTAATTTCACAGAAGCACAGAGAGAAGTAGTTTGCCTAAGGCCACACTGCTGGTAAGTCCTATCTCCAGGAAACCATCTCAGAGGGCTCCCCCAAAGGCTGTGTCGGGTGACCTAATGGAGGTGCCCTATGCAGTATTTCAGGGATATCTCTTATTGGGTTGTAGTTTGGGGTTTGCCTGTCCATTTCTCTCAGTGTACCCAGATCACCATGGAGACAGATACCCAGCCGGACTCATTGTCAAGTCCCAGTACCTAGCATGACACATGGGAGGATCGCAGTGAGTGCTATTGGGTGAGCCCATGTTGGACTTAACCACCATGGCCCCCATTAGCTCAGATGAGCTCTGGTGTGTCTCTCCTGGCCCTGTGAGCTGTTGAACTGGGCCCTCTAGTCATGGAGGAAGGTGCTCAGAATGGGAATAGTCTTCTCCCATCTCCTCTCCCCTTCATGAAATTTTGTGCAGACACACAACCAGTATGCTTATTAAAACAAGCCATCCACTCCATTGGATTCCTCTCAAATTCCTTTGGTTCAGAAGGTTAGTACAATTTAAAACTTAGGGCTACCAGGTTTAATTGCTATATAAAATGATGAGCATTTTATTCGGATACAAAGAGGGGAGGTAGAGTGACCCCAGAATATCAGCCAGCTTTCATGGAGGACATAGAACTGCACTGAAGAGAGCAGACGGGCCCAGAGCAGAAGTAGGATTGATAATAATCAATACCATCCAACTTAATTTATTTGCCTTGTATTGCATATGATCTTAACATACTAGAAGACATCAGTTTTTGTTAGAGCCTTGGAAATCATTTCTGAAAAGAGGCAAAATGGTATCAAATGCATAATTTGAAAAACATTGTTTTCAACATCTTTCCACTTCATTTAGCATTTTGAGGAATTGAAGCTGTATCTTGTAACTATCAAACTGAATTAATCACCTTGAGACCTGATAGAAGATAACAGGAACTCTAAATTCAGGCTGCTTTTATTCTTGGAAGATGGCCTTTTAAGTTGGGAATATGGAAATTAGTACAAAAATCCTTCCACTACTCCATAAACTATCACACTGCTAATTTTCAACAGACTAGACCTGTGCTGTCAAAATGTGGTAGCCACTCAACACATGTGGCTACTGAACACTTGAAATGTGGCTGATCTCAGCTGAGATGTAAAATATACATGGATTTCAAAAACTTGGTTCAGAAAATGTAAAATATCTCAATTTTTTTTATATTGACTACATGTTAAAATGCTAAAAATATGTATATGTTGAAGTACCTAAAATGTATGATTAAAATTAATTCCACCTACTTCTTTTTACTTGTTTATTGTAGCTACTTGAAAATTTAAAATTCTGTATGAGGCTCATTATATTTCTGCTGGACAGTACTGGTCTATACAGCTAAATATTATGGAACAATTGAATGATGTTTGACAAGAATTTTTAAATGACTTAGGGAAATATGGAAATCCTGGTGGCATAGTGGTTAAGTGCTACAGCTGCAAGCCAAAAGATCAGCAGTATGAACCCACTGGGCACTCCTGGGAAACTCTATGGGGCAGTTCTACTCTGTCCTATAGGGTTGCTATGAGTCGAAATTGACTCGATGGCAACGGGTTTGCTTTTTTTAGGGAAAAGTACAGTATATACTTTCAAGTGAAGAAAAAAAAGCATGAAGAGGATGATTAAAATCATGTAACATGTACCAGTATGTTTATATACATACACAGAAAAAAGACAGAAAGGAAACACAGCTAGAATAGTCACCTGAGAGTGATGGGATTAGAGAGTTGATCGTAGTCTCCTTTATACATTTCTAAATGTTCCTCAAAGAGATTTTATTATGTTTGCTATCAAAGAAAAAGAAATGTTATTAAAAAGAAAATTATTCCCCACAATAATAAGTATTGTTATATGCAGCTGTACATCTTGGCTGGCATTGGCTAAAGTAAATAATTTACAAGCATATTTATCCCTTATTTAGCCCTCAGTTGCATCTTATGATGAAACACGCCATTCCCAATGAAGAACTCATTCTCATGAAGGTCCATTTTGTAGTTATATCACAGAACATTTTCTTCAAATTATTGTTCTAATCAGCAACAGCAGACGATCTGGTGGAAAAAAAAAATTGGCGGCCACTATTTCAATTGTTACAATGGGAAGAGAAAGTTGGTTATCAAGGTTTGCTTATTCACAATTCATTTCTAGTTGCTTGTTGCCTGAATAAAAGTGAGAAAAAAAGATCCCAGGGAAAATAACCTGTGAGTTCCCAACATTTTGAGAAAAAAATAAGGATTCTCTACCCTAAAAGTGTTGATGACAGAATGACTCTGGCCTGATCACTTGCCAATTTTGTTGACCCTCCTGAGGAATGGCCTCCACCTAGAAATGCTGAACTCCTCCTAGGTGGCACAGGTCAGCCTACACATCTACCCACCCACCCACCTACCCACCCACCCATCCACCCATCTGCCCACTCACACATCCATCCATCCACCCATCCATCCATCAGTCCATCCGTCCATCCATCCATTCACCACCCATCCATCCATC
Source organism: Elephas maximus indicus (assembly GCF_024166365.1). Classification (NCBI taxonomy): domain Eukaryota; kingdom Metazoa; phylum Chordata; class Mammalia; order Proboscidea; family Elephantidae; genus Elephas; species Elephas maximus. Next base: position 13,702,317 of record NC_064839.1, read on the forward strand.
CATCTAGCCACCATATTTTTATGGAGTGCTAACTTTAGCCAAGAACTATTTTAGGTGCCGAAAATATGGGAGCAAACAAAACAGACAAACCCTTGCTCTCTGGGAGTCTACATTCTAGTAGAAGGAGTTACACAATAAGCAAGTTAAAATGTTATCATGGTAATTTCATAAATGAGACTTCCAAGAAAATAAAAGAGGGTAATGTGAAAGAAAACAATGAGAAAGTAGCTGCTTTAAATAATCTCTTTCAGAAAGTAAGATTTGCACTGATGGCTGCATGACAGGAAGTTGACAGCCATGGTTAAACCTGGGAGGAGCATTCAGCCACCAAGAAGAGCAAGTACAAACGTTCTGAAGCAGGAAGTCATCTGGCCTGTTTGAGAAACAGGGAAGGGTCCAGTATGGCTGCAGAGGACAACTAATGAAACCGGAGTACTGGGTAGGGGCACTTCACAGAAGCCTTACAGGCAGTAAGGAATTTGGATTTTATTCCAATTTCAATGGGAAGACATTGGAAAGGTCTGACTGATGTGGTCTGATTCCCGTATTTAAACATCACTCTGGCTGCTGTGTGGATAAGAAACTGTATGCGTGTGGGGGGTGGGGGAGAGGGGGCGCTGAGGGGAGAGATGAATGAAACAGGGAAACTATTGGGAAGGCTACTAAAAGAGGATGGCAACCTGGATGGCTCCTCATTCCAGAACAATCACTTACCCAGCTTCCACTCAGAGCACAAAAGGTCAGCTGTAACTCACCTAAAGAATAGCAGTGTTGGTAGATGGCTGGATGGGTGAATTGCCCAACCCTTCTAACCCGGTGGTGTGGGAAGAGCACGCTCTCACATGTCAGATCATCTGACTTAATCCTTAAAATATTTAAATGCCCCAAATCACTAAACAAAGAAACCCCTTTGAGGTTCCCAGAGGTTCAATTCTATTTAGTTTCCCTGCTTTTCATTTACCTTGAATGGTTCCAGCTGGATGTGGAAACGGAGGTGTCAACACAGTCACTGCCCATGAAGGCTTCCCAGTGACCAGGAAACAGGTCGTCAGTTGCAATCTCTGTAGAAAGCCTGATTCTGTCAGAGGTTTTCCAAACCCCAGATGTCTGGGCCATATCTGGGAGCAGGTTCCTGCTGGCAGTAACAAGGGTCAGAATGCCCCATGGTTGGACCGACTGCCACTGGAGAGATGGTGAATTTCCCCAAACCTCGGAGGTCCTAGTACTTTTCCTACTGGCATTAGACTATCCCTTGGTAAACTTGACCTTCTAGGAATTTGTCCAACCTAGCTACTTTTTGATTAACTACCTTTCTGATTTTATCAACTGCTGTTAATTTTCTGGCTCCCACCCAGACCCATCTGGGTAGTAACATGGATCCAGTGATCCTGGCATCTGGAAGCATTTGTCTTAAAAGAGCCAATTCCCTCTTGATCTCGATTATCAGTTCAGATTCCAGCCAACAGACCAGATATTCTCTCACACGACCCAGACCCACAGGATGTTGCCTGTGGTGTGGCATGAAGTGTCCCTGCTGTGGGCCAATGTATCGGGGGCATCTGCAGATCTGCCCATGACCCTGGCCCTGGGGTGGAGAGGGGGAATGGCTGGTGCCAACACATCTAAAACCCTCACAAGTGCACACACAGAGTGCTCTGCCAGAGTTAGTTTATGGAATGTGGCCTCTGGAAGAAGTGTGGCTGGGGCAGAGTCAACAACTGTTCCCTGGGCACCTGCTATGTGCTCAGCTCAGCTCTGGGCTGTTAATCAGAGCTAAGAAGGAGACAGTGGCGTGGTCCTCAGCTGAGTAAAGTGAGGTGTCTGGTTGAGAAGGCAGCTAGAGAGCATGAAAGACAGAGTGAATAGAAGATGGGCTAGAGGATGCAGTCATGGGCTTCACCCTGGGCTCTGTCCCCTGATCTTGCCTGAATACCTTCCCCTTTCTTGACTTTGCTCTTCCCATTCTTACAATGGGAATAACGGCTCATAGGAGCTCTAGGTTCTCCCAGCTGCAACAGAATTCCATCACACATAGGATGAGGGTACAGACACTGCGTATGAGCAAAATCACGCTGTGTCAAAAATGCTCCTGAAAACCCTTTAAAGTGCAGCATACATAGTTTTGTGTACTCATCCTCTCTACAAGGCTTCGAATGTGTAACATGGAGAGGACAGATGAAGAGCACGTATATAAAATATGAAGGTATGATACTATTTAAATTATTTCTATTCTTTTGCCAACCATGTGTATTTTAATTCGTAAATGCACATGTATTGAAGAAATATGACCAACTATATAGCATTTCTACAAGTTGATCGGGCTCAAGTTGATCAGTGACCCAGTTTTGAGGAGACAGCTGGAAATTTCCAGGAGAAAAGTATTTCTAACACTAACTTAGGAAACCAAGAACAGGCATGAAAGTGCCCTGCCTGCTTCCCCACAGTAGTAACCCCACCTCTACCAGGTTCTTTGCCCACACACAGTGGAGGGGAGAAGCCCGTTGAAGGAAGCAGTGGTCTTTGTTCTAATTAATCACTCTGCCCAGCCTCCAAGAATTTAGCAGAATTGTACTTTGACCTTCTTCCTAAAATAGCTTTGCAGGTTTGGGATCCCCCTTTTGTGGTATGTGCCTCATGACTACATAACTCTTGCTCCCTTACTTCCTGGAGCCTGTCTTCCTGAAGGGTCGGTGGGCTGTGAGGACTCCTTCCCAGAAAACCTGTTCCTGAAAGTCAAAACCGTTGGGAAGTTTATCATCCTTACCAATTCCTCCCAGGCCCCTTCTGTTAAGCCTTTCAGTCCTACCCTTTACTGCTTTGCACTCTGGTTTCCTCTCTGTCTTAGGGCATTAGGGCCTGAAGGGCATTTTCCAGAACCCTGAGGAGGGAGAAATTCCAGGTCAAAACCCTGGAATTGACAAAGAAGCTCACAGAGAGATGGGAGAATGAAAACAAGCTCCAGCTGCTTTCTTCCGCAGACACATTAGGCACTAGTCCAGGGTACCCCACGTGCAAAGGATCTTCTCTCTCACCTTGGAGGTTTGAGGTTTTGGAACAAGCACCGTCATACATGGTGTGAGCCACACCCTTGTAACTGGCAGCCTTCCTGGTCAACTTCCAGCAGCAGCCCTCTGCTCACCTCTTGGGTCCAGGGCAGGGTGGGGTGCTCGGTCTCCCAGGCTGTCATGCCCCCCACCTCGACGTGTTTGGAACCCTGCCCTGCCCCCCTGTAACGTGTCTGCCTCTAGCTGCCAAGGTTTTAAAAGCATCTGGGCACAGGTGCGGGCATTGCCAGCCTACAGGGCCAATAAGCAGAAACTCGATGAAGGAAAATGAGGACGTGCAGCCACAATGCCATTATGTTTTCCCAGAACTTGCAATGCGCCCAAATAAATGTGCCTCCAAGACTATAACACCACAATATTCGTAAGGCTCATTACTGGTTTTAATTTTGCCTGTTGTTTATTTACTGTCTCCTTCCCCCACTTTATTGCCAGAGTGCAAGAGTTACTAATCGTGCCCAGGACCCAAGAGCCCCAAAGCGGAATCTCTCCAGGACTTGCTGGCCCGACACTCCAGCACAAGATGGGCTTCAGCCCAAGCCCAGCAGCCGCCAAGGGTCCAGGCCACGGCTCCCTTTCATCTCCCCCTTGCGCTGACAAGCTTCTACTTCTGCCCATGGAACGGGCACCTTCTCCTTCCTACAACCACCGTCTGTGGCTGACCAGTGGACCTCTGATGGCCCACAGTGGCCACCCCCCATGTAGGACCAGGACATTGGCCCACAAAGACCCCTTCTTGATGACAAGCCACTGCCGATGTGCTCTCCACCAAGGTCAAGTGTGACAAATGGAGCCTCCCTCTCCTCCTTCTAGAGAGTTCCCACGTCCCAGAATCTGCACGTGTCAGGGCACCCTTGTCATCTTTGAACAGTCTCTGAACTGCTTTGGGAAGTGGGTGTGGCATTTTCACTCCCACAGACTCCCCCCAAAAGCAAAAATCCACATCTCCCTTGAATGAAAGGCAATGGACAAGATGGTTTTAGTAATGCATTTTTTTTTAATTTTGAAATGAATCCTTTCTAATTTAATTTTAGAAAGCACAGAATAATATATAGAAATAAAGCTCTTCATCATTCCTCTGCTACTCAGAGGTAAATGCTTAACCTTTGGGTGTTTTTATTTCTGATCTTTTACCTGTGTTTTTTTTTTTTTTTTAAGTATAGGTGAGCTACCCATGCATGTCCTAGATTCTCTTTTATTAAATTCCTTTTCCAAAACTATAAAATTAGCCCCTGCTCCCTGTAACCAGCAAGGAAAAGCAAAGACACTCAAAGAAAATCATGAATAATCTCTCCCATTGCCTCCCCTGCCACCCTCTATCAGCATAAAATAACCAATGTTAACAGCTGGTGCTATCCCCTACCATTGCTGTATTCTTATCCATAAGACATATAGGAACATATAGAGAGAGAGAGAGTGGAAGGAAGGAGGGAAGGGAGGGAGGGAAGGAAGGAAGGAGGGAAGGAGGGAAGGAGGGAAGGAGGGAGGGAGGGAGGGAGGGCGGGGAAGGAAGGAGGGAGGGAGGGAGGAAAGAGATTAATCTAGGAAGTGGTCCTTGTTTGTGTTTACAAAAATTGGCTTTTACTGTATAGCTTATATTTTGGTTTTTTGTAACTTGTTTTCCTCTCTTAGTGAACTACTGTGGTTATCCTTTTGGGAAAATAGACACAGAGTGATCTCCCTTTCTCCCTGTCTGTGATTTTCCATAGCTCTGACACCACATTTTATTCCATCATTCTTCTATTAATGGACATTTGGAAGATTTCTTCGCCCCCTTCCTTTAAAAATGATGCTTTTATTTCTATAAGTTAAAGCCATAAAGTGGATTTGTGGGGTCAAAGGATATGCATATTTTAATTTTAATACATACTCTAAGATGACTTTCCCAAAAGGCTGAAGCAAGTCACTTTTCCACTGGCAACATGGGAGACGTCTGTGTCACTGCATCTTTGCCAGCAGTTAATGTTACCACTCTTACGTTCTAGTCAGCCTGATGGGTACAACATGGTATTTCACTTCCACTTGACCCTTCACTTCTTCAGTTCCCAGAGGCTGGGTATGTTCTTCTAAGTTTATTCGCCATTTGGACCTCCTCTTTTGCAAATTATCTATTGGTACCCTTGCTCTGTTTACAACTGGGTCATTTGTCTCTTCATTTTTCAATATGTAAATATTCTTTGCACGGCGTGCATATTCCCCACTTATCTGCCAGGTGTTGTAAATATGTTTCTCCATCTATGGTTTACCATGATGTCATACGCAATTTCCCAAGTCTTTCCATCCTCCTTGTAAACATTTTCGATGCCCGTGATGTATTTATTTTAGCGTTCCCTGTAATTGCTGGACTTTCAGATTCGTCCCTCTCACTCCCTCTTTACCACATTGAGAATACTGTTGTGGGAACCTCAGTGCATAAATCTTTGTCCATGGTTTGTGTTACTTCTGTAAGACAGTGCAGTAAATTTTGAAAATTAGAATTTTGTTTTTTAAAATGAATGTATTAGATCAGAAATATGTACATTTTAAAAGTAGTTGATGCATAGTGTTAAATTACCTTCCTGTTCTAATGGGGTATTCCTTCACGTTCTCTTATCACACCCTTGCGAGTACCAAGCGTTGCAATTTTTAAAAATCTATACGCCTGATGGTTAAAAATGATATCATTGTTTGAATTATTATCCCTGCAATTACTAGTGAGACTGATCATTTTATCTGCTCACTAGCCATTTACCTTTACTGTCTTAGGATTCAACTCTTTTGTGTGGCTTCTGCATTTTTTTTTTTCTTTCAAGATCTTGGTATTTGTCTTACTTGGGTATTCTTTATGTACGTAAGATAAAAATCCTCTGTTTTTTATATTTCAGTAAATATTTTCCCAATTGTGAGTTATCTTTTATGACCTTACTGGTAGATAAAATGTTTAAATCCTGTGTTGTCAAATCCATTGATCACTATGGCTTTGCATTGCTAAACTTTGGAAATCATCTTCTGGCCAAGAGGTCATTTCAATGTGCACTGATGTTTTCTTCTAGTGTGTTGTGGTTTGACTTTTATTTAATATTTAATCCATTTTATTTTCTACAAAGATAAAATTTGGTTCTCTCACTTATGTAGCTACCTATTTGGAAACTAATCCCCAAATATTAAAGCCTAGCAAAAATTGTTTGAGAGCTCTCAAGTCTGCTTTTTTGACTTGTATATTTTTAATGACAATATACAACTAATCTAATGATTCAGACATTTTATTTGGTAGAGCTAGTCCTCCTTCTTCCTACTATTCTTTGTTCTCAATTTTTTAATCCAATTTGAAGATTATTTAGACCTTTGGTCTCACCACTCAGGTGCTCTATTTATTGCTCTCCTTAATAAAACGTTTTCTTTTATCTATATCAATTTTTTAATAGATTCTACATAATTCATCTCAAGAGTTTTTCTGGATGTTTTTAATTGGTCATTGCTTTTAGGTTAAAAACATTTTTGTATATTTATTATTAATATAATCATTGCCATGCATAATTATAATATAAATAACAATATGGCATTAGTAATTAGAATATTGCTACCATATTTTAGGAAAATAACAGGAGCTTTCTACATTTGTTTGCCAATTTCACCCTCCCCAAACAAGGTATTTTCATAAGTGCACTGTGCAATTTTTTTTTTTTTTAACAGCAACACTTTTTAAAAAATCCGCATAGCAGCACTTACAAAAATACCTCACTTGGGGGAGGATACGGCTGGTGAACAAATGTAGAAGGTGCCTGTTATTTGCATAAAAATACAGTAATTATGATATTACTGGTGTTTAAAATGATGATATTATTACCCTTATTAGTAGTAAAAGAAGCCCCTGGTTGCCCAGTGGTTAAGCACTTGGCTGGGAACTGTAAGGTTGGTGATTTGAACCCACAAACTTCTACAAGGGAAAAAGGTGTGGCAGTCAGCTTCCATAAAGATTACAGCCTTGGAAACCCTATGGGACAGTTCTGCTCTGTCCAAAGGGTCATTACGAGTAGGACTCGACTTGACGACAATGGGTTTGTTTTGGGGGATTAATAGTAAAATTACTAATAATATTAATAATAATAAAATTGTTTCTAATTACACTGAAAAGTTTTTAAACAGTCGAGTTTTGCATGTTCTCGTAAGATACCGTAGACTTTTATGTATGGCTTTTGATTTAAATAGCCTTGGCTATTTCATGAGCCCTGTGTTAGGGTTTTCCAAAGGTGAAAATTTCAAATTAGGGATCAAATTTTACCTAAAATGGTAGAAATTTCTAATAATTTTTAGTTGTCTCAGAGAGAGATTTCTTGTGGTCATCACTGACGCAGATTGTCACTTTCTTATTTCAGTAATGGAATTGAGAAATTATGTAAAACCTTATGATTTCCCTGGACAAATTTCAGCTAGATGCACTTGGAGAAGGTTCATGCCGCAGACAGAAAAGGCTGGGTGAAAGGAGGTGACTGGTGCCAGGCCCTTAGAGTAAGTAGGCTTGGTGAAGAAACCTTCTTAGTTGGGTGGGAAGAAGAAAGATTATAGGTATCAGAAGTATATACTTAAGTGCCTATTGTGATGAGGCAATATTCTAAGCACTTCATATGAGTTATCTCATATAATCTTTACTGCAGCTTTGTGGGGGTGGACACTGTGAAACCTATTTGCAAAAGAGGAACTTGAGGCTAGCCAAGGTTAAGTGGCTTTTCTAAGAACACAGAGCTAGTAAGAGAGGATACAGGATTTGACATCAGCCACTCTGCTGTCTCCTGTAAAGGACAAATTGCCGTGCCTAGCTCTTAGCAAGCATTGGACTGCTCTCTGAGACCTAGCCTGGTCTCTGGTTGGCCCCTCCACCTGTTTCACTCTTCTTCAACAGCACTGCATGACCCACACAGGGAAAATGGTGGGTGAGGTGAAACGACCAAGGGCCATGGATTCCATTCAGCACACACTAGGGGAACACTTTGGTATCAAACTCCATGCTAGGCCCAGTGAGACATGGAGGAGGACAAGGCACTGGTCCTCAGCTAAGAGGAGAGACAGACTTCAGACCCTATTTCCTGAGAGAGAGGGCCCCAAAGAGAGATAGGTTAATTCCAAGTTGGGGAGGGTGGAATCAGACAGGCTTTGTGTGGGAGATGGATCTTGAGCTGAGATTGAATGCTGAGTGGAAATTTAGCAGACAGGGAAGGAGGGACATTCACACATAGGAGACTATATGAGTAGAACCCAAAGATGCAGAAGTTGAAAACATGTTTGGAGAACCATCCTATCCTGTTTGATAGGAATAAACACTGCAGTGGCATCTGGTAAGAGGAGAAGAGGTTGCAAACTTTTATAAAGTTGCTTTGTAGACTCTAAGCCAGAAATGAAAGCAGAGAACGTAGATGGTACAGCGAGTGACGACAGTGTCAAGGTACAGCTCTGTACCTGCCTGGGTCATAAAACTATCATTTCACAGAGTTGAGTATTGGTCACCAGGGAAATACTGACAGACTGTAGTGGTGTACAGCATTGTTTATGTCTGCTCAACATCTGTTTCCCCTTCTTTTGATAATAATCCCTTGATTTCCCCTGTAATTTGGGTAAGGCTGACTCCATCTGCCTGGCTCAAAGTCACAGGTGGTGGGTTCAGGGATGAGCACATGACCCCAGCTTGACCACTGAGACCCAAGCCCAAAACTTCTGCAGCAGCTAATGAAAAAGGTACTCTCCCTTTCTACTGGGTTGCAGAGCACGTGGAAGACAAGTACAGAGCTGTTGAAGGCTGTCTTGCAGTGATGGGGAAAGGACTGCCACAAACAGAGCCAAGAGTCAAAGAGAGCCAAGAGTCAGAGAAAGGCAGGTTCCTGGGTCAAGCGAAGACTAAAGCCACAGCCCTGAATTTACCAGCTACCTGAGCAAATATCCCTCCTCAACATTTTTGCTTGCCTGTTTCTTTAAGCCTGTCAGGGTAAGTTTTCTGTGATAGAAACGTTCCTGAAGAGATATATCTATTCCACACTGAAATATGTTTTGAAGCCCACAGTGAATAAAGGCATAGGAAACGAATTACCTGCATCAGTCTCAAAAAGTACCCAGCCAGGTATACCAGAAGCAGGACTCTGATGAAGCATATATACAGACAATTTAAGAAGGTATTTTTGTATACATATATATTCTGAATATGCCAAATAGATCTCAAAAAAAAAAAAATCTATGGCCATTGAGTCAATTCTGATGCATCGAAAAAATAGTTTAAATTCACCAGATAATTTTCAAGACACAACTCCCTCACCTGACCTACTGTTTTTATTCTCAACAGATGCAGGCTTTAATTTTATTTAAGGGAAAGAGGAGAAAAGTGGAGAGGACACTACTATTTTGAGTAAGTCCTCAAATCGGGGTCATAATTTACCTAAGAAGTTGATCATTTATTCTGCCTTTAACAAATTACCTTCTGCAAAGTGTTGTGAAGGTGTGGTTTCTCTTGACAAGTCCACTGATAACCCTGTAAGTTACCTGCCTGCCAAGTTCAGTGGAGTCTGCATCTGTCTTCATCAGGCTGCCTGTATATGTCAAGACCAACAGATACTCCTGAGCTGACAAGAGGGCCTTAGACTTATGCTGATGCTACAAACCAAAGTCAGTATGTGTGTGAGATGGGTAAGAAGGTGGTCAGCAAAGTGAAGGCTGAAAGAGTTATGCTCATATATGCCTGTTGAACCTTTCCACCCCCTCAAAAGAGACATTGGACTCAATAAGAATCAGGGAGAACACGTTTCAAAAGTGAACTGATGAGTCATAAAACAACCCTTAATACATTTAGAGGTTAAGAATCATACAGAGTATGTTTCGGTCAACAACAAAATTAAATTAGAAGTGAATAACAGAAAAAAATTTTAAATCCCCAAATATTTAGAAATTAACAACACTACTTCTAAATAACCCATGGGTCAAAAAAGAAGGCACAAGAAACATTAGAAAATATTTTGAACTGAATGAAATATTAAAAAAATAATGAGAAGCCAAAGCAGTGATTAAAGGAAAACTTATAGCTTTAAGTATTATTAGAAAAGAAAGTAATCAAATGAACAATCTAAGTTTTATTTACCTCAAGAAACTAGGAAAGAAGAACAAATTAAGCCCAGAGTAAGTATAGGGAAGGAAATAATAAAGATAAGCACAGAATCAATGAAACATAAAATGAACAAACAATAGCTAAAAATCAACAAAGCAAAAACCTGGTTTTTAAAAAGATCAATAAAATTGACAAACCTCTTGTTAGATTGTTCAAGATGTGTTACTTTTCTGTTGCTGCATAAGAGAATAGCAGCTTAAAACAGTACATATTTATTATTTCACAATTTCTATGACTTAGTAGCCCAGGAACACCTTAACACGGCTACAATCAAGGTGTCGCCAGGATTCATTCTCATCTGGAGGCTTGACTAATGATGGATCTATTTCCAAGTTCACTTATTTTGATGGCAGCATTAATTTCCTTGCTACTCTAAGATTGAGGGTTCTGGTTTCTTGCTGGCTGTCCTAGAAGCTGCTCTCAGCAATTAGAGTCTGATTACGGCTCCTTGCCACATGGCTTTCTCCTTAGGCTCCCACACAACATGGTAGCTTGCTACTTCAAAGCCAAGAAGGGAGAAAGATAAAAATGGTGGAACAAGACAGGGTCTTACATAGCATGATGTATTTGAAAGAGTGACATCCCATTATCTTTGTCATATTCTTTTGGTTAGAAGCAAGTCACAGATCCTACTCTCACTGGAAAAAAAAAAAATCCTTTGCTGTGGAATTGATTCCATCTCATAGCAACCCTATAGGACAAAGTAGAACTGTCTCATATGGTTTCCAAGGAGTGCCTGGTGGATTCGAACTGCCGACGTTTTGGTTAGCAGCAGTAGCTCTTAACCGCTACGCTACCAGGGTTTCCACCCACACTGAAAGGGAGGCAATTACACAAAAGCATGAATGCAATGAAGGAAAGATTATGGGATTTAAAAATACTATCTAAAGTTGTATTAATAATATCAAATATACGTAGGAGTAAATTTAAGGAAACGTGCAAGACCAATAAATAGAAAACTATATTGCAGAGAAAATGAAAGAGGACTTAACAAAGAGAAAACATACACCATGTTCATGGGCTTGTTATTGTCAAGATGTCAGTTCTCCCTCAATTTAGCTACAGATTCGATGCAATTCCAATCAAAATCCTAGGATGATTTTTTTTTACTAACAGAAATTGACAAACTGATTCTAACATTTACTTGAAAAATCAAAGGACCTAGAATTTCCAAAGCAGTTTTGAAGAAGTTTGGAAGTCTGACAATATCTGATTTCAAGGATTAATACAAAGCAACTCTAGTCATGAAAATGTGATATTAACATAAGAATAGAAATACAGATCTATAGAGTAGAACAGACTATCCAGAAATAGACCCATGAATTCAACGTATTCTTGAGAAAGGGACCAATGTGATTTTATGTAGGAAGCATAGTCTCTCAACAAATGGTGATGAAACAATACGATGTCCATATGGGGGGAAAAAACTACAACCTTTAAATTAACTTGAAATGGATTGTATATTCAAATGTAAATGCTAAAACAAAAACAAAACAAAACAAAAACAGCATAGGAGAAAACCATTGTGACCTTGGAATAGGCAAAGAATTCTTCCATACTGTAATGTAGAGTCAGACATTGTCTAGATTCCCAAGAGACAACAATCAGGATCAGCACAAAACTGGTTCCTATGAGGTGGAGGTCAAACATACCTCCACTCTCCAAATTTTTCACCATTTACGTCACCAGCCGTCCCCTACCACGGCACTATCTACTTCTCTGCTGGGTTTATTAACTTTTTGCAATGGCCACACAGAACTCACAGATCATATTGACAGTTATGGTGTTTATCACGGAAGTAACGATCTGCGACTTGAGATCAGGGTCAACTTGGAAGTAATAGGATACAACTCAGGAGACAGGATTCAGTTCATCCATCAGGACATTTTTCAACCAGGAGAGCTCCCCTGGCTCCTCTGTGTTGAGCTAGCATGCCTTTCTCTCAGCCATGCACACACCCTTCTCAGTCTTGCATGGCTGCCTTCAGCTACCATCCCGCTGTCTGGGGGTCTGCATGGCTCCTGAGGCTTCTACTCTGTCACTGGGCCCTGCTGGACCTTGCCTTGCCAGTGGGAAAACCACTGGATCTCCCAGGCCTCTGCCTCTGGGCCCCTCTAGGCCTCTTTCCTGCTGGGGCAGATATTACAGCTCTTTTTGCTCTACCAAAAAGTGCCCAGAGGAACCCCACTCTGCCAGCAAACCTCCTAAGCAAAGGCACGCAGCTTTTTCTTGCCATGGGCAGGCAAGCACCACCACAGGCGTCTGCCAGTTCCGTGGCTCCCACTGCTCGTACTACTGCCACTGACTCGCGCCATCTCATGTGGTCTTCATTGTTACAGATGCTGACCCATATTACAGTTGGATTGGCTGCTTATATAAGCAAGCTCCTTATCAATTTCAAGGCATGCCCCCCCAGCAGGATCACAAACCAACCAATCTTCTCAAATCACTCAATATTATCAGGTGGTTTTACACACCTTATTTACATAGTAGTGACCAATCCCTGCAAGATGTGTAAAATAGACCAATTACAGGGCATACTGTGGCCCAATCAATCATTTCTGGCATAATTATAAACCCAAAGCTAGAAACGCCATATATAAAGAGAGATTCATTGCACGGCATATATAAACTGTACAAATCATAAAATATTGATAAAATAGACTTATCAAAATTTAAAAACTCCTGCTCTTCATAAGACATCTTTAAAAAAATGAAAAGGTAAGCCACAGACTTGGCAAAAATATCCCAAATCTACAACCAAGGACTTATATCCAGAGTATAGGTCCCTATGAGTTGAAATCGACGTGACAGTACCTCAAAGTATACCTCAAAAAACCGGGACTTTTTAACAAAGAATCTTAAAAGATACATATAAAGAAAGCTTCAAAGCTTTTTTTTTTTGGTGAGGAAAATATGTATAAGTGCGCTTATACTCATGTAAATATACTCTGTGGAGGTGTTTTTTTTTTTTTTTTTTAATTTATAAAAACGGTGTATCTTATACACTTTGCTGAGTTTTATTCTTTTGATCGAGCAATACCTCATGGCAATTTCTCAAAGTCACTGAACTTAGCTCTGATTCCTTCTTTTTATTGGTTGTATGCTAGTCCATGGTGAAGTTGTACCATGCATTTTAGCAAGCATTTGCTGCTTTTAGTTCCTGACAACTGTACATAAGGCTTCAATAAACACCCTTGTACATTTGTCTCAGGCATTGGTACTTTGATTTCTATTGGGTAGTTTTACAGAAGGGTAATTGAAGGGTTAATGGCATACATGTATTTTTAAAATCCACTGCCATTGAGTGGACCCCATAGGGTTTCCAAGGCTGTAAATCTTTACGGAAGCAGACTGTCACATCTTTCTCCCACGGAGCCACTGTTGGTTTTGAACTGCCAAACTTTTGGTTAGCAGTCATCCACTTTAACCACTGTCCACCAGGGCGCCTATAAACTAGACTTGGAGAAGCTGGGCTATATGAAGAAGAATAAGGCATCAGTATTGGAAGAAGAGTCGTTAACAACTTGCGTTTTGCAGATGACACAACCTTGCTTGCTGAAAGCGAAGAGGACTTGAAGCACTTACTGATGAAGATCAAAGCCTTCAGTATGGATTGCTCCTCCACGTAAGGAAAACAAAAATCTTCACAACTGGGCCAATAAGTAACATCATGAGAAATGGAGAAAACATTGAAGTTGTCGAGGACTTCATTTTACTTGGGTCCACAATCAACACCCATGGAAGCAGCAGTCAAAAAATCAAATGACATATTGCAATGGGCAAATCTGCTGCAAAAGACCTCTTTAAAATGTTAAAAAGCAAAGATGTCACTTTGAGGACTAAAGTGCACTGATCCAAGTCATGGTATTTTCAATCACTTCATATGCATGTGAAAGCTGGAAAATGAATAAGCAAAACTGAAGAAGAACTGATGTCTTTGAATTATGGTGTTGGTAAAGAATATTAAATATAACATGGACTACCAGAAGAATAAGGTTTTCACTAGCTAATGCTTTTCAGAAGTAAACTACCGGGTCCTTCTTCCTAGTCTGTCTTAGTCTGGAAGCTCAGCTGAAACCTGTACTCCCTGGGTGACCCTGCTGGTATCTGAATAGCAGTGGCATAGCTTCCAGCATCACAGCAACATGCAAGCCCCACAGCACAACAAACTGACAGAAAGTTGTCAAGGATTTCGTTTTACTTGGACCCACAATCAACACTCATGGAAGCAGCAGTCAAGAAATCAAACAACACATTGCATTGGGTAAATCTGCTGCAAAGGACCTCTTTAAAGTGTTGAAAAGCAAAGATGTCACCTTGAAGACTAAGGTGCGCCTGACCCAAGCCATGGTATTTTCAATTGCATCTTATGTATGTGAAAGCTGGGCAATGAATAAGGAAGACTGAAGGAGAATTGACGCCTTTGAATTGTGGTGTTGGCAAAGAATATTAAATATACCATAGACTGCCAGAAGAAGGAACAAATCTGTCTTGGGAGAAGTACAACCAGAATGCTCCTTAGAAGCAAGGATGGCAAGACTATGTCTTACATATTTTGGGCATTTTGTCATGAGGGATCCATCCCTGGAGAAGGACATCATGCTTGGCAAAGTACAGGGTCAGTGGAAAAGAGGAAGACCCTCAATGAGATGGATTGACACAGTGTGTGCAACAATGAGCTCAAGCATAACAACAATTGTAAGGATGGCACAGGATGGGGCAATGTTTTGTTCTGTTGTACATAGGGTCGCTATGAGTCAGAACCAACTTGATTGCACCTAACAACAAGAACAACCAGAAGAATAAACAAGTCTGTCTTAGAAGAAGTACAGCCAGAGTGTTCCCTGGAAGGGAGGACGCCGAGACTTCATCTAATGTACTTTGGACATGTTATCCAGAGGGACCAGTCCCTAGAGAAGGACATCATGCCTGTTAGAGCAGAGGGTCAGCGAAAAAAAGGAAGATGCTTAATAAAATGAATTGACACAGTGGCTGCAACAATGGGCTCAAGCTTAACAAGCATTGTGAGGATGTCACAGGACCAGGCCACGTTTATCCTGTTGTACCTAGGGTTGTTATGAGTTGGAGCCGACTGAACAGCACCTAACAACGTATTTTTAAACATTAAGAGATGTTGGCTGGTTTCCTTTACCTAATCTTGGAGTGAATATTAATTTTAAAGAATGATACTAAACATATGATGAGTTTCAACCTTCATCTTTTTGTTCCTCTTCTCACTATGGACATTTAATATTTCCACCAGCAAGTATGAGGGAGTACCCTTTTTCCCCATGCCTACCAATACTTTTTTTTTTTTTTACCAATACTATTAGGTAATAGATCTTTTTTAATTCTGAATATAAAATATCTCGTAACTAACCTAATTTGCATTCCCTTTACTACTATTTTAAATGGAAAAATATTTTAATTAAATTCAAGAATTATACAGGAATCCCCACTGTAACTATTATTATACATTTTTCTTGAATGTTATAGCATAGTGCTGTCCAAGAGAAATTTTTGTAGTGAAAGAAATGGTCTATATTCTGTGCTATCCAATATGATACCAACGAGCTGCATGTGACTACTGAGCACTTGAAATGTGACTAGTGCACTTGAAGAACTGAAATTTTAATTTTCTTTCATTTTAATTAATTGCACAAAAAGTACAGAGAGTTCCCCTTCCCTCCCCATCACACATAGTTTTCCTTATTACTAACATCTCACGTTAGTGTGGAATATTTGTTCCAAGTGATGCACCAAAGAGCTAACCAAAAGGTCAGCAGTTCAAATCTACCAGATGCCCCTTGGAAACCCTATAGGGCAGTTCTACTGTGTCCTATAAGGTTGCTATGAGTCAGAATCAACTCGACAGCAATTTTTTTTAAGCCCACAGTTTCCATAAGGTTTCATTCTTTGTGTTGTACAGTTCTGTGGGTTTTGACAAGTACATAATGTCATGTACCCACCACTACAGTACTATGCAGAATAGTTTCACTGCCCTTAATATGTCCTGTGCTTCATCTGTTCATCCCTCCTTGCTTCTCCCTGAACCCCTAGCAACCACTGATCTTTTCACTGTATTTGAAATCCTGGTGGTATAGTGGTTAAGTGCTATGGCTGCTAACCAAGAGGTGGGCAGTTTGAATCAGCCAGGCACTCCTTGGAAACTCCATCAGGCATCTCTACTCTGTCCTATAGGGTCTCTATGAGTTGGAATCGACTCGACGGCAGTGGGTTTGATTAGGTTTTTGATAGTTTTGACTTTTTCAGAAGGTCGTGCAGTTGGAATAATAAAGTATGTAGCTTTTTCACTTAGCAATATGCATTTAAGGTTCTTCTATGTCTTTTCATAGCTTGATAGCACTTTACAGTAATCATTGAATAATACTCCATTTATTGACGTACCATAGTTTATTTAGCCATTCATCTATTAAGGGGCATCTTGATTGCTCCAGGTTTTTGACAGTTATAATAAAGCTGCATAAGCATTCAAGTGCAGGGTTTTTTTTTTTTTTTTTTTTGTGGACATAAGTTTTTAACTCATCTGGGCAAATACCTAGGAGCATGATTGCTGGATTCTATGAAAAGCTTGTGTTTCGCTTTGTACAGAACACCCAGACAGTCTTACAAGGTGGCTGTACCATTTGGCATTCCCACTGGCAATAAACGAGAATTCCTGTTGCTCCACATCCTCATCAGCATTTGGTGTTGTCAGTATTTTGGATTTTAGCCATTCTATAGGGTCGCTATGCATCGAAATCAGCTCAATGGCAGTGGGTTTGGTTTTGGTTTTAATAGGTGTGTAGTGATACCTTTTTTTTTTTTAATTTGCAGTTTCCTAATGACATTTTTTAAAATGACATAGTTTCCTAATGTTGGGCATATTTTGATGTATTTACTGTCCAATCCTGTATCTTCTATGGTGAGTTGTCTATTCAGGTTGTTCCTCATTTTTAAATTGAGTTGTTTGTTTTCTTATTGCTGAGTTTTTAGTGTTCTTTGTATATCTTGGATATAAGTCCTTTATTAGATATACGTTTTGCAAATATTTCATTCCAGCCTGTGGCTTGTTTTTTCCTTCTCTTAACAGTGTCTTTCACAGAGTATTAGCTTTTTTATTTCAATGAATTCAACTTTATAGTTTTTTTTCTTTTATGAATCACACCTTTGGTGTTGTATCTAAAAAAAAAAAAAAGCAACCACTAAATCCAAGGTCACCTAGAATTTCTCCCATGTTATCTTTTAAAAGTTGCATAATTTTGGGATTCACATTTCTATCTGTGATTCATTTGAGTTATTTTGTAAAACGTGTAAACACTGTGTCTAGATTCATTTTTTTTTTTTGCATGTAGATGTCCAATTGTTCCACGTCCATTTATTGAAATGACTATCTTTTCTCATTAAATATCTTTGCTCCCTTGTGAAAATAAGTTGACTTTATTTGTGCAAATCTATTTCTGGGCACTTTATTCTGTTCAGATGATCTATTTTTCCATTCTTAGGTTAAAACCACACTCTCTTGATCACTGTAGTTGTATAATTAGTCTTCATAGCTCTGTGAAGTAAGGTGTGTCTATTCTCTGACTTTGGTATTCTTCAGTACGTTGTTCTTAATTGCTATCAAGTCAATTCCAACTCAAGGTGACACCATGTTTGCAGTGTAGAACAGCTCCATAGGGTTTTTAAGGCTGTGAACTTTTAGAAGTAGGTTGCCAGGCCTCTCTTCCAAGGGGCCACTGAGTAGGTTTGAACCACCAACCTTTTGATTAGTAATCAGGTGCATAACCATTTGCGTCACCCAGGAACCTTTGTATATAAACTTAAGGATCAGTTTGTCAACATCCAAAATATACCTTGCCAGGATTTTTATTTGGATTGCATTGAATCTATAGATCAAGTTGAGAAGAACTGACATCTTGGTAATAAAATTCCTCCTATCCATGAACATGAATTATCTCTGTATTTTTATCTTTGATTAATTTCATTGAAGTTTTATAGTTTTCCTCGTATACATGATGTACTTATTTTATTAGATTTATTCCTAAGTATTTCATTTTTTGGTGCTAATGTAAATGGTGATTTTTTTTAATTCAAATTTAAATTGTTCATTGTTGGTATATAGGAAAGTGATTGAATTTTGTGTATTAAGCTTGTATCTTTCAACTTTGCTGTTATTACTTACTAGATTCAGGAATGTTTTGTTGATACTTTGGGGTTTTCTACGTAGATAATCATACCATCTACAAACAAAAATAGTTTTATCTCTTTCTTCCCAATTTGTATATCTTTTACTTCTTTTTCTGGTCTTATTTCATCACCTAGGATTTACAGTACAATGTTGAATAGGAGCTATGAAAAAGAATATCCTTGTCTTTTTCCCATCCAGTTTTTCACCATTAAGTATGATGGTTTATTCATATTTAATGAGAGTTTTCTTTTTTATCACCAGTGGATGTTGAATTTGATCAAAGAATTTTCATGCATCTGATATAATCATATGATTTTTCTTTTTTAGCACAGTGATATGATGAATTATATCAATTGATTTCCAAATGTTGAACCAGCAAATGCCATTTGGCTGTGGTGCATAACTCTTTCTAGAGATTACCGCATTTGATCTGCTAATATTTTGTTGAGGATTTTTGCATCTATGTTCATGAAAGATATGGATCTGTAGTTTTCCTTTGTTTGGTTTTGGTATTAGGGTAAATGTGACCTCAAGGAATGAATTAGGAAGTGTTCTCCTTGCTCCTATTTTATGGAACAGATTGTAGAGAATTGGTATTATTTTTTCTCTAAATGTTTGGTAGGCTTTAACAGTGAAATCATCTGGACCCAGTGCTTTTTTTTTTTGAAAGGTTATAAATTGTTGATTCAAATTCCTGAATAGTTATTAACCAAAAAAACAAAATCAAACTTGCTGCCATTGAGTTGATTCTGACTCATAGTGACCCAGAGTAGAACTGCCCTACAAGGTTTCCAAGGGTATAAGTATTTACAGAAGCAGGTTGCAACATCTTTCTCCCTCACAGTGGCTGGTGGGTTCGAACCAAGGACCTTACAGCCAGCAGCCAAGTGCTTTAACCACTGTGCTACCAGAGCTCCTTTTAATAGATACAGGCCTATTCAAATAATCTATTTGATAGATTGTGTCTTTAAAGGATTTGGTCCATTTCATCCAGGTTATAAAATTTGTGGCCACAGAGCTATTCATAATATTGTTTTTATTATCTTTTTAATGCCTATGGGCTCAGTTGCGTTGGTCCCTTTTTATTTTTGATATTAGTAATCTGTGTCTTCTCCTTTTCTCGGTTAGATTGTTTCAAAGAATCAGCTTTTTTTATCGATTTTTTCATACTCAAGAATAGCTTTAAACATATCTATCTACCAAAAAAAAAAAAAAAAAAGAGAGAGAGAGAACTTACCTTATACGTTACCAGAATCTTCTCAAAAGTTTTTGTAATAAAATTAAGGTAGTATTCAGTTAGGAATAGACAGACAGATCCTAGGAAATTAACAGAAAATCCAGACTTCGATCCTGACATATGTGAAGTTAATATTTGACAGAGATAGTGTTTTATTCTGCATGCAAAAAATGGACCATTTAGTAAATGATGCTGGCAAAACTGGATATACATATGGAATCAAACTTAAAAATGCACTTTTGTCCGATGACCACATGCAAAAAATAAATTTCAGCTAGATAGAAACCTTAAATAAAACAAAGAAATCTTGCAAAAAAAAAAAAAAAGGAAGACTACTTATACAATCCAGGAGTCAGTGTGGCCTTTCCAAATAGGAATGGAACCTCAGAATCTAAAAAAAGTAAAGAGAGTTTCCTTTGTCTGAATACAAATAATATTTCTTTGGCAAATTTACAGTAAACAAAGACAGCATACAAATAATATATCTGGAAAAATATTTGTAATAAGACTAATTTGTGTACTAGGTAATAAAATTCATGGAAATTAATCAGAAAAAAAAGCCAAAAAAATTAAAAAAGAGAGAAAGAATGAATGTATGAAAGAGAAAGAATGAAAGAAAGAAGCAAGAGATGTTGAAGAGCAAATTCACAGAAGAACTAACCCAGATAATAAATAAAATCAGAGAAGACGCACAAGCACTTCTTTTATTCCATCAGTGGAATGCCTTCCCCCCACCCCCCCGAACATCTTACACAGAACCTCAACATATAAAAGAGACTATTGGGAAGCATCTGTTGGAGATGTTCTCCTCTCTGATCTCTCTCCCCTTCATTTCTGGTGCCAATCTACAGTTTTTCCAAACACAGGAGGAAAATCACCACCACCACAGAAACAAAATACTGAGGAAAATATGATGAGTTTTACTCCACATAGTTGAAAACTCTGTCAAGAAAAAAAAAAAGCAAAGGTAAGATACTTAGCACAACCACACCCGTGGAAGTAGACCCTCATGTCCCACCCAGACGTTTCCAATTCTGCAGGCCAGTTAAGTAAGGAGGGCTGTGCTCAGGGCCAGATATGGGGCTGTTTGAGGAGCAAACAGGAAAGCAGCTTGTCTATTATTTTTAATCATCTGACACCACTGACCTGAGCAAGGTTTTTCCCAAATCTACCATTGACCCAGTAGTTATAAAAAAAAAATTTTTTTTTTAAATAGAGCCTTATAATTTGGGCCTCAAAGGGGCCTCAGTGTCTACTTTCTTCAGTCCATGCTTGAATCATCTCCCTCAGCATCCTTGAGATTGTCCAACCTTCAGTTGAGATCCTCAGATAATAGGCATGTAATTCTACCCAAAGATGCTAACTTGTCCACCAAAGCTCTGTGTGAAAGTCCTTCTCACTCTGAATCCTCAATTACTTCTAAGTTTTGTAAAATAGGGATGGTTGACTCTGCTGGTCTCTGAGCAAGCCTACTGCTGGCCTTCATCTTGGACAGGGGGCAGTGTGCTGAGACCTCAGCTGCTTTTCAGGGGTGGCTGTCCTTGCATTCTGTTCACTCCGAGTAGTGGCTCCTGAACTTGCCTCGTCACCACACTCGCCTGAGGCAGGTTAGAAAAATCAGCCTCTCGGCCCCAATCTAGATTTACTTCATCAGATCCTCAGACTACTGTCCAGACATCAGTTTTAAAATGTTCCCCAGATGTTTCTGAACCTCATCTTGTTTTGGGAAGTCCTCGCTTGGGAGCTCAAACTCAGGCATTGGCAGAAAGCTACTAACACATGTTGGTTGGGGCTGGAAACCTCATCCTACCCTCCCCGGATAACATCAAGGTAAACATCTGAAGTCTCTCATGGTTCTTCCTGGTTTATAATGTTATTTCTTACAACTGAATTTGAGTCTCACAGCAGTCCAGGTGATGCGTTTTCCGGTGTGTTCACTGGCTTTGGGGAGATAGTGAAGGGCTTGTGGAGAATGGAAGAGATTGCGGGGACCAAAGATTGAGAAAAAAAAAAAAAATCAGTTAATACTTGGCAATGTCATCCCACCACAATGAAATTGTATAAGTTTCTAAGATCCCAGGGTGGCAAGTAGCAAACTTTGCATCAGAACTTGGGACTTCTGACAAGGGGCTAAGAGTCTGCATGCTGGGTCCCTTCTTCAGCAGCTTACACGTCTGTCTTCGCTTCTCACCGCAGAGCTCCAGGGAAGGCACTGCTGATTCCCTTTGTGCCTTCAAAGCACCAATAGTAACAACCAGCCTTCTCTTCCCCCAAGCAGACGTTCTGGGTGAGCCCAGAATAGAGAAGCCTCCCTCAAGCAAGGGTATTGCTCTCCTTGGGAGCTCAAGCACACTGCAACAGGAGGAGGACCTGGGTAGGGGGCTGGGGGCCTCAGGTGGGCATACAGTCACAGCTTCACTGTGCTGCAAGTCAGCCTTGCCAGCAGAGACTGCCCTCCTCCCTGCACCCAGGAAGACAGACAGGCCTCACAATGCTGCTTGCTGGGCCAAGAGAGAGTGAGTGACAGCCCTGCTCTGACAGATGATTAATTCAGCATCGAGGTGGTGCTCACCCCTGACTCTGCCACTCATGGCTCTCCAGCGCCATCATCAACTGACAGCAGTCGTTGTTCCCAACCTTATACATCATTGGGCATAATTGCTAGGGGCTTATTAATTATTATCATTAATGCCTTGTGCACACACACAGGGGTGCCTTTCTCCCCAACTCACTCATTGCATCAAAGGCTGCACCTGTGGGGTGGTGCCCAAAGGCCTGGCATCCTGGGCTTGGCAGAGACTTCAGGGCCAAACTATCAAATTGCTGGGTCAGTCTTCATGCTGAGCTTGTCTGCAAGGCAGTGTCTGATGTGGTGCCAGGTTTGGGGATGCTTACCCCGCTGTCCAGAGTCTCCATGCAGGGGCGGATAGACTGTCTCTGAGGCCTCCAGGGCAGCAGTCAAGACTATTCTAAGGAGTCCTGCCTTTGCAGCCCAGGCACACTTTCCTACACAGAACCCACCCAGAGTCAGAATGCAGGAGAGTAAGGACACTTCAGCCACTTACATCCGGGAACATAGGTATTTGAAAAATTAAAGCTGAGAGCTTACTAGGGATTATCTAGTACAAACCCCTCTTTTTCTAGATAAGGAGACTAAATCTAGAGAAGACTCTGAACCAACTCAAGCTTACCAGACCAATTAGTGATGTGGTGAAATCAAAATGATTTTTCCCCCTTCATGACTGCTTAACTAGGATTAAAGAGATGAAAGAAGTATTCACTACTCTGAAATTTTCAAGGCAATAATTACATTTGCTGAGTGCTTACTATGAGCTAGGTGCTATTTTCTTCAGCTGCTGTTTTTATTTTTGTTTTCTTGAATTTTGTTTTCTTAAAATGCCTTGTGAGTGTTTATTTAGTTGTTTCTTTTAAATGCATACAGTTGCCAGACACTATTTTAAACACTCCATTTTTTAACTCATTTTGTTGTCGTTAGGTGCCGTTGAGTCAGTTCCGACTCATAGCAACACTATGTACAACAGAACAAAACACTGCCCGATCCAGTGCTCTCCTCACTGTCATTGTTATGCTTGAGTCCATCGTTGTAGCCACTGTGTCAATCTATCTCATTGTCAACTCATTTAATCATCCTGATAATGGAAACTCCATAAGTTAATACTATTCTTATCTTACAGATGAAGAAACTGAAGCACAGGTTGATAAGTAACTTCCCCAAGATCATGCACACTCTTTCAGAGTTTGCAGACATAGAATTGAACACAGCACTCTGGCTGCAGAGTCTGCACACTTAAAACCTTATATTGTCAGAAAAGTACTCTTCATTAATTAATTAAAATTTTTATCTACTTATTTATTTATTCGCTTTCTTCTATACATCAGGAACCGGTTTAGATGTTCAGAATACAGTGAAAAACAAGATACACAAGATCTCTACCCATATCGATTTATATTTGGGTAAGGAATATTGAAAATAAGTAAGTGAATAAAAATAAATACGAATTTCAAGCATTTAAAGTGAATAAAATAAAACCAAAAAAAACAAAAAGCCTGGTGCTGTTGAGTTGATTATGACTCATAGCAACCCTATAGGACAGAGTAGAACTGCCCCCTAGGGTTTCCAAGCAGCAGCTGGTGGATTTGAACTGCCAATCTTTTGGTTGGCAGCCAAGCTCTTAACCACTGCATCACCAGGGTTCCAAATAAAACAAAGTGATGTGATAACAACTAAGAGGGAATTCCTCTAGACAGGGGGTTAGGAAAGACTTTGTTGAAGATATGATAAGAAGGAGCTAACCATAGGAAGAGCTAGGAAAAGAGTCTTCCAGGAAGAAGAAGCAGGAAATTCAAAGATCCTGAGGTGGTAATGAGCTTGACATGAATGAAGACCAAGAACAGATAGAAAAATTGTTGGATTGGTGGGTGAATAAATGAATGGGCGAGTGAATGAATAATATACATGAATAGGGCATCAACTCTGTGTCTCAGAACATCATCCTTTTCTTCCTTTTCATCATCCAAACACCTTTACTGGCCTATAAGGCAAAAACCATAGGCAGTTATCTAAATATTTATAGCCAAAAGAAACCACTTTCTGTAAAGATTGGTGTAGCCATGTATTAGTTAATAATTATCTGTATTTGGGGTATGGATGTAGCTCAAATGTTCATATCACCAAGGTAATGGTCTAGGCACCAACACGATCTCACAGCTTCCACCATCCATACTTTGAAAGAAGATACATTTTCAGCACTTTACGTCAACATGACAAGATTCAGAATTGGAAAGACAATAATACAGTGAGTGAAGATATCTGTTAGCTGTGGGCTCAGCAAGACATTCCACATCAGTACAGAGTGCGGTGCTCTGGGAAATTATGATGACGAATGTGTTGAACAAAGGAATGACTTAATGAGGAGACTCATTAGTGTTCCTAATTAAGAGATTTCTAAGGAATCAAAGAGGTAAATGTTTTCCTTATGGTTCTCTTAGAGGTGTTCCTATATTCATCTAGATTTCCCAAGGGGGCATAAAATTCTTAAAATCAGCATGGAGGCTCATATCATATATTACCTGCTCAGAATCCAATTTGGTAATTTTATGTTTCAAGGAGCCAATACATTTTTCCTCCCACTCCACCTGTACCCCACTCTTCCAATGAGATTTCCTGTATACCATCTGTCAAACTAGGAGTAGATGATAACTGGTGGTGGGGCTGTGTAAGACAGCAGGTTACAGCTTTTGTAGTTTACTGTAGTTTTAAAAGCAGTAGGAGAAATTATGAGATCATCTAGAGACTATTTTGCCAGGTATGTAAATATCATTGATATGGTATAACTTGTGGGACCAGACATCTGTCATGTTCAAGACTGCAGCCTGGAAATGAGTAGAACTTACAAAGTGTACATCATCCCTTTCTCCTTCATTGAGACAAATCTATCTGATTCCACTATTGGCTCAGATGGAGTAACAAGGACTCCAACAAGAACAATACCCTCTCACATTAAACAATTGGAGAACTGAAATATATATATATATATATGTATATGCATGTATGTATATGAGACAATGGTTTTTAGACATTGGTAAGTAGGCAAGACGGAATTAAAATCTCTGAAAAAAACAAAAGCCCTAAGATTGTACCAGTTTAATATTTGGAAGTAGTATCCAGACAGAAGTTCAAGACCCCAAACATGAGCCCAGCAGTCTCACAGAACTAAGAAGACTGAGATTGGAGTCTAGTAAGGTCAAAGAAGCTAAAATTTGTGAGGCATGGTAAAAGAGTGGAAAGAGGTAGATCTAGACCTAGAGAGAAAGATCTTCAAAGGGGTCCCCTCAAGCCTTTGATTATTGATTTGTATATATGTGAGAGGTAACCACCTGACTGTTGAGAAATGCCCACCAGAAAGGAATAGACAAAACAATTCCCAGAGCTCACACAAGGTTCCCATGAGCGAGAATGGAAATACCTCATAATATACAGAGTAGCAGATAGAATCTTCTGAAAGATATTGCTTTTGTTGGAAGCTAAATTAGCCCTAGACTAAAGGCTACTCTAGATCTACCCTAAAAACAAACAAACAAAACAAACCCATTGCCATCAAGTCAATTCTGACTTACAGAGTCCCTGTAGGACAGGGTAGAAATGCCCTGTAGGGTGTCCAAGGAGTGGCTGGTGGATTTGAACTGCCAGCCTTTTGGTTAGCAGCCAAGCTCTTAATCACTGCCCCACCAGGGCCCCAGACCTAGCCTAGTAGTGCTTAAATGTAATTCTCAAAAGCATCCAAATGATTCCAAGTAATTTAATTGAGAGCAAGAACAAAATCCACCATTATTTTAAGAAAAAAAACAAAATCTTGCAATCAACACTATGAAATTTACAATATCTAGCATGTAATAGAATATTCCAGGTTTACAACATTAAGTTTTTCTTTTTTTAATTGCCAGCCATACAAAGACACAGAAAAAACTACCCATAACTAAGAAAAAAAAGTAATCAATAGAAAAAAACTGACAGAAAAGATAGAACTAGTACACAAAAACTTTACAACATACATTACAAATATATTACATATGTTTAAGAAGGTAAAGAAAAACATATCATGAAAGGAACAAAAGAAAAAAAATACATATATATATATATCCCCAAATGGAATATATGTTGCTGTTGTTAGGTGCCATCAAGTTTGTTCCAACTCATAACGATCCTATGTACAACAGAACGAAACACAGCCCTATCCTGGCCCATCCACATGATCATTGTTATCCTTGAGCCCATTGTTCTATCCACTATGTCAATCCATCTCATTGAGGGTCTTTCTCTTTTTCACTGACCCTCTACTTTACCAAGAATGATGCCCTTCTTCAGGAACTGGTCCCTCCTGATAACATGTCCAAAGTATGTGAGATGAAGCTTTGCCATCCTCGCTTCTAATGAGCATTCTGGCTGTACTTCTTCCAAGATAGCTTTGTTCACTCTTTTGGCAGTCCATGGTATACTCAATTTTCTTCACCAAAACCATAATTCAAAGGCGTCAATTCTTCTTCAGTTTTCCTTATTCATTGTCCAGCTTTCACATGCATATGAGGCAATTGAAAACTTCATGGCTTGGGTCTGGTGCCTCTTAGTCCTCAAAGTGACATCGTCACTTTTTAACACTTTAAAGAGGTCTTTTGCAGCAGATTTGTCCAATGAACTGTGTTGTTTGATTTTTTGACTGCTGCTTCCTTGGGTGGTGGTTGTGGATCCAAGTAAAATGAAATTCTTGATAACTTCAATCCTTTCTCCATTTATCATAATGTTGCTTATTGGTCCAATTGTGAAGATTTTTGTTTTCTTTATGTTGAGGTATAATCCATACTGAAGGTTATGGTCTTTGATCTTCATCAGTAAGTGCTTCAAGGCTTCTTCCAATTTCAGCAAACAAGTTTGTGTGATCTGTGTAACACTGGTTGTTAATGAGTCCTCCAATCCTGATGCCGTCTTCTTCATCTAGTCCAGCTCCTCAGAGTATTTGCTCAGCATACACATTGAATAAGTATAGTGAAAGGGCACAACCCTGACATACACATTTTCTGACTTTAAACCATGCAGTAAACCCATGGACACAATTAAGGGTTCTGGGATTCCCATTCTTTGCAATGTTATTCATGATTTGTTATGATCCACACATTGAATGCCTAGGAATGAAAAATAAAAGGGCTGCAATGAGAAATACACAAATCAAATATACTGGATGAGCTGGACAGCAAATTGAACACATCAGAAAAGATCAGAGATTTTGAATGCATGGTAATATAAAACATTTAAAATGAAGTACAGAGAGAAAAAAAAATTTAATGTACAGAGCATCAGTGATGTGTGGGACAAGGATCAGGTGGTCTAACCTACGTGTGATTGCAGACCCAGAAGAGGAAGAAAAAGGAAAGAGGCAGAAAATATATTTAAAGATACAACAGCTGAAGACACAGTAAATTTGATAAAACAATAAACTCACAGATCCAAGAAGTTCAATAAACCATAAGCAGAATAAACATAAGCAAGCTGAGCCTCGATCCCTACCCTACAACTTACAGAGATAGTGGAAGTCAGGAACAGACACCACTAGGCTTCACGCCCATATACCCCACCCTCCAGTGTCAGCTGGGCCCAGTGGGGAACTGAGCACCCACTCCCATTTGACATTAATAATACTTAAGAAGACAGTACAAGTAGGTACATGCATCATACTTGAATTTCAAAAAACTAAAAACAAAGTAAATGTCCTGAAAGCAACCAGAGATCTGTGAGTTCACAGTTTCATCAAATTTGGCATTTTTTGAGTCTTTAAATCTTTAAATACATTTTTCTGCCTCCTTCCTTTTTCTTCCCCTCCTGGGCCTACAATCACACGTATGTTAAACCACTTGATCCTTATCCCACAGATCACTGATGCTCTGCTCATATTCTTTTTAAATTTTTCTCTCCGTGCTTCATTTTAGATGTTTTCTTTTACTATGCATTCATAACTCCTGATCTTTTCTGCTGTTTTTAATCTGTTGTTAATCCCATTCAGTATATTTGATTTGCATATTTTTTCCCTATAAGTAATGTATCCATTACTTATAGAGAACAGTAATTCAAATGCCAGCTGACTTTTCATCTGAAATCATGGAGGCCAGAAGGAAGTGTCACATTTCAAGTACTGAAAGAAAAGAACTGTAAATTGTGAAGTCTATATATGGCAAAAATAACCTTCAGAAATGAAGGGGAAATAAATACATTAACAGATAAAGTAAAAATAAGAAAATTTGTTGCTATCAGAACTACCTGTTAAAGAATGGCTACAAACAAAAGTGAAACAATAAAAAAAAAAAAAAAATGGCATGGAAATTCAGAAAGGAAAGAAAGGCATTGAAATGGTAAAAATAGTGTGAATAGACTATCCTACTTCTTTTGAGTTTCGTCAATAATCTATATTTGGTGATGAAGCAAGAAATTATAATATCATTTGATATTGTACTCAATGTACGTAGAGGTAGTACTTAAGACAATTATATTTTGAAAGATGAAGAAGGCAAAGGGACCTAAAGGAAGAGGTTTCTATACTTTATTCAAAGTGATAGAACACTGACACCAGTAGACTGTTATAAGTTATGTATATATATTTTTAATACCTAAAGCAACCACTGAGAAAACTATACAATGTACTAAAAAATACTATAAATTAATTAAGATGGAATTCTGAAAAGTATTCAAATAATACACAGAAAAGTAAGAAAAGAGAAAGAGAGGAATGAAAAATAGAGGAAAAAATAGAAAATAATAGAATGACAGACTTAAGTCCCACGCACCGATAATTACCTTAAATGAAAGAATTGTGGACCAAAATCATAATCCAATAATATGCTGTCTACAAGAAACTCTTCAAATACAATAGTATAGATAGGTTAGAAAAAAAAAATGGAAAAGATAAACCATCCAAACAACAAAAAATGGAGTGACTATATTAATATCAGATAAAATAGACTTCAGAGCAAAAAAAAAAAAAAAAAAAAATTACCACAAAGAGATACATTATTTAATATAAAGACTCGGTCCACCAAGAAAACATAGCAATACTAAATGTGTATGTACCAAAAATACATGAAGCAAAACCTAATAAAGTCGAAAGAAAAAATAGACAAATCCACAACACTCAACAATCGATAGACTACTAGATAGAAAACCAACAAGGATGTAGGGAAACTTTACAATACGATCAACCAAAAGGAAGACATATACAGAACACTCTACCCAACAACAGCAGAATAAACATTATTTTGAAGTAGAGTGAAGCATTCAGCAAGATAGATCATATCCTGGGATGTAATGCAAGCCTCAGCAAATTTAAAAGTATTGAAATTATGCAGAGCATGTTATCAAGAATCAAATAGAATCAAACTAGAAATCAATAACAGAAACAAGGCAGGAAAATCTTCCAACACTTGGGAGTTAAACAACATACTTCTAAATAGTCCATGAGTCAAAGGGGACATCTCAAAGAAAATTAAAAAATACATAGAATTGAATGAAAATAAAAGTATAGCAAAATACGTGAGATGCAGCTAACACAGTCCTGAGAGGGCAATGGATAGCACCAAATGATTACATTAGAAAAGAGGAAAGGTCTTGAATAAGAAATCTAAATTACCACCTCAAGAATATAGAAAGAGAAGTGTAAGATAAACTCAAGAAAAGGAAAGAAATAACAAATATCAAAGCAGAAAAATTCTCTTGAAAACAGGGAAACAACAGGAAATACTAATGAAACAAAAAGCCAGTCCTTTAATTTTTTTTAAATCAACATCCACCAAGACTGACCAAGATAAAAAAGAGAGAAGATACAAATCATCAATATCAAGAATGAAAGAGCAAACATTCAAAAAAAAAAAAAAACCCTTAAAAAGATAAAAAGGGAATATTATGAGCAAATTTACACTTGTAAATTCAGCAACTTAGAAGAAATGGACCAATTCTTCAAAAACCACAAACTATCAAAACTTAACCAAGGTGAAACAGACAACCCTATAACCTTATAACAAGTTATAAAACCACTAAAGAAAGTAAATTTGTAATTACAAAAAAAAAAAAAGAAATTACAAAGCTCCTGAAAAAGAAATGGTGGTATCACTGAAGAATTCTACCAAGAATTAAAGGAAAAATTAAGAACACTTTTATGCAATATTTTCCAGAAGAGAGAGGTGGAAACACTTTCCAACACATTTTATGAGGCTAATATTACCTTGATACTAATGTTTCTGGGTTACCAATTCTCATCCATTGCTCATTAACAACCTTGGACATGCAGATGACACAACCTTGCTTGCTGAAAATGAAGAAGGCTTGAAGCACTTACTGATGAAATCAAAGACCACAGCCTTCAGTATGGATTACACCTCAACATAAAGAAAACAAAAGCACTCACAACAGAACCAATAAGCAACATTATGATAAATGGGGAAAGTATTGAAGTTGTCAAGGATTTCATTTTACTTGGATCCACAATGAATAACCATGGAAGCAACAGTCAAGAAATGAAAAGATGAATTGCATTGGGCAAATCTGCTGCAAAAGAACTCTTTTTAAAGTATTAAAAAGCAAAGAGGTCACCTTGAGGACTAAGGTGATCCTGACCCAAGCCATGGTGTTTGCGATTGCCTCATATGCATGTGAAAGCTGGACGATGAATAAGGAAGACCGAAGAATTGATGCCTTTGAGTTAACGGTGTTTGTGAAGGATATTATATATACCATGGACTGCCAGGAAAAGGAACAAATCTGTCTTGGAAGAAGAACGGCTAGAATGCTGATTAGAAGCAAGAATGGCCAGCCTTTCTCTCACATAAATTTGGACAAGTTATGGGGAGGGATCGGTCCCTGGAGAAGGACATTCCACTTGGTAGTTGTTGTTGTTGCCATCCTCTCTCTCTCTGACCCTCTGCTTTACCAAACATGCTTGGTAAAGGATCAGAGAAAGAGAGGAAGACCCTCAATGAGATAGACTGACACAGTGGCTGCAACAATGGGCTCAAGCATAGTAATGATTGAGAGGATGGTGCAAGGGCAAGGCAGTTTTTCGTTCTGTTGTGCTCGGGTTGCAATGGGTCAGAACCAACGGGATGGCACCTCACAACAACAACAATGCTTGAGGGGGGATTCTGGTGGCACAGTGGTTAAGAGGTTGGCTGCTAACAAAAAGATTGGCAGTTCTAATTCACCAGCTGCTCCTTGGAAATCCTATGGGGCAGCTCTAGTGTGTCCTACAGGGTTTCTATGAATCAGAATCAACTGAAAGGCAATGGATTTGGTTTTCTTTTGGAATGCTTGGGAGAGGGGGAGACATGGCAGCACATCATGGAGCGGGAGTGACCCTCATTGTTCTTAGAGTCAAGTTTCTTCGCGTTCACCCAGATTAGGTGTTCAAAACATCGACAGTCTTTCCCAGAACTAACCTTACATCTTGCATCATTTTACACCCCTGACTGTTAGTGAGCCCCTGACAGCAAGTGTGGTGAGCATCAGATGAGGCACTGGTCATGTTATCCCTTGACAGAACAGTGGTGATAATCAAGGGCTGAACTATTCTTCATGTTGGTGGACTTTGCCATGGTCAAACTGTGTAAAAATGGTAACAACTTTAGTGACCAACATTGAAAGACTGATTAAGAAAACCAGTACATTCAGATAGTGAAATACTAGGCAAACATTAAAAATGACGTATTAGAACAATATTTATTGACAGGAGAAGATGTCTATTATGTATTTTTTCAGTGAAAAGCAGATAATAAAGCAATGCATACAGTATAATCCTGTTTTGCAAAAATATGAATGTAATACACGTGCATAGAATAAATGGCTGGAGAGTGATGGGAAATAAGTAATTTTCATTTTCTTCTTTTTGCTCTCCTAAAACATCTCTACACTGAGCTTACTGCTCTTGTAATAATAACAATGAATGCTTACACTTTTGTTTTGTTATTGGCTTGTCTTTGAGAGAGCTCACAGAGCCCTGTGAGTTTGGGTGGAGGGTCAGGGATCACATGTCCAGACGGGAAGAAAAGGTGCTTACCCATATCCAGGCTGTCAACAACTGCCGCTTCTCACTCAAATTGCTTTTACAGCTCAACATTCTTTCACTATGTGGGATTAAAAATTCTGCCCATTAAGGGAAAACTGGTGCTGAGAGTTGGAGAAGACTTTCCTAAGAAAGCGATATACTGATATGATTTCTTGTTCTTACTTCTCTATGTCACCTAAACAAAGCAACACAAGCCAAAAAAAAAAAAAAAACAGAAACTTACTGTCACGAGGTCTTCAAGGCTGAGCAGGAGTGGTGTGACCTGGTCACTGTTTGGCGGTAGAGCCCAGTTCTCATTTTTCCTTCCCAGGCAGTTCCTTATAGACCATGCTGCTTCCCATGTGGTATGTGTTCCACAGTGATTTAACTTGGGAAGAAACTGTTTCTACAAGAGGGACAAACAAAATGGATTTGGGGTAGGAGGTACTTTTCCCCCAAACCTGAAGACCAAAGGACTAGATCACTGTCCTCAGAAGCAGTTATGGGGCTCAGAGAAGGCTGAGCTCAAGTGGAGGGTCCATGGATAGCCATTTTCATGAGCTGCCCTTCACACAACAGGAAGGCCCTCCTGAGACATCATGTCCATGGCCCACATGGGCTCCAGGACTTGTTTGGTTTTGTTCGGTTTCCTTTCCTCTCATCTTCTCTCCTCTCCTCTCAGTCCCCCTCTTCTCCTCTCCTTTCCTTTTTCTTTCTTTCCACCGGTGAGGATGGCCTTTTACCCATGCCTTGTGTACCAGCAACATTCATGTGAGAGATATTGGCCTAGGTTATCATCTACAGCCATAAACTAAGGCCATGGCAGAATTGTCAGATGAAATGAAATTTAACTTCAAACTCCAACATATATGAGAAGGAGGATGGGACATGGAGTCCAGCCATCTTAACCACCCTCCCCAGAGGCCCCACAGGCACCTAAGTCTAATAGCCCTGGAGGCCCAGTTTGTCAAACCAGCCCCCAAGGTGAATGTCCATCTGTCTTAGTCATCTAGTGCTGCTATAACAGAAATTCCACAAGTGGATGGCTTTAACAAAGAGAAATTTATTCTCTCATAATCTAGTTGGCTACAAGTCCAAATTCAGGGCATCAACTCCAGGAGAAGGCTTCCTCTCTCTGTCAACTCTGGAGGAAGGTCCTTGTCATCAGTCTTCCCCTGGACTAGGAGCTGCTCCACACAGGAACCTCTGGTCCAAAGGATGTGCTCTGCTCCCGGCACTGCTTTCTTCATAGTATGAGGTCCCCGTGTCTCTCTGCTCACTTCTATCTTCTATATCTCAAAAGAGATTGGCTTAAGACACTATCTAATCTTGAGTTATCAAAATAACTGCCACTAATCCATCTCATTACATCATAGTGATAGGATTTCCAACACATAGGAAGATCACATCAGATGACAAAATGGTAGACAATCATACAAAATGGGAATTGTGACCTAGCCAAGATGACTGATATTTTGGAGGGGACACAATTTAATCCATGACACCATCCAATCCAGGCCATTTAGGTTTAGCTTATTAGTATTGCGCTCCAGCTGGGGTTTCCAAATCACTTGAGGGACTTGTTGTACCAGAATCTCCAGAGCCCAGGCTCAGGAGTCTGTCATTTTGGGCAGTTCCCCAGGTGATTTTGATGGGTGACGCTGGAAAGAAGTAATTCAAATTGTGCAAAGTTCCATGCATGGGACACCTTTAACCCAAATCTGCTCAGGTGAAGTTTTCCTGAGAACCCTGGTGCTACAGCTTCTGGGCAAAAATAACTGGCATGTGCTCAATGCTTTTGGAATTTCAAATGCTCTGCCTTGGTGAAAGGACAGTCTGGGGCTTTGTGCCATGGATACGGGTGAAGGTTCTCAACTAGGTGGAGGGTTTGCTTATAGGAGGCTGTGCTACCCCCGTGCTATCCCATGACCCTCCAGTACAGGGCTCTTATTTGCTCAGCAACTCTATCTCTAAACCCAATGAAGTTCTCAGAAAACACATATTTTTTTAGTATCCTTAAGAGCACACATGGCAGAAAGGCCTGGGAATCTACTTGTGAAAAATTAGCCATTGAAAACCCTATGGAACACAGTTATACTCTGACAAACTTGGGGTCACCATCAATCGGAGTAGACTCTACTGTCAGTGATGGCAACTGATATTAGCACACTAGTAATTGTGTTTTTGCTTTTGTTTATCCAGTTGCAAATGGATGCATCCAAAACAGAAACCTTAAACAATGTTCCCGACTCTTATTAGAGGGGCTGTTAGTTAGAAGCCAGCTGCATCTTGTGAATACCATCACTAAGTCCAACCAGCAAGGGAGATTTCCCTTATGGGATAATTTGCATAAAACACTTGGGTGTTAGAACAGCAAATATAAATTCAGACACAAAAAATTCTTGTTAGCACAGTCCTTTTTCTTTTTAATAGATTAGTCTCTTTTCAAAAGTATTTTTACCAATATAAAATCTGTACCGCCTTCTCCTCCACCACTAATTTATTTTTGTTTTCTTTTATTGTGCTTTTGACAAAGGTTTGCAGAGCAAATCAGTTTCTCATTAAACAATTAATACACATATCGTTTTCTAACATTGGTTACTGACCCCATGACATGCCAACACTCTCCCGTTCTCAGCCTTGGGTTCCCCATTACCAGCTTTCCTGTCCCCTCCTGCCTTCTAGTCCTTTCCCCTGGGATATTGTGCCATTTAGTCTTACTTTGTTTTATAAGCCTGTCAGCCTTTGGCTGAAGGGTGAACCTCAGGAGAGACTTTAGTACTGAGTTAAAAGTATGACCGGGGCCGTACTCCTGGGGCTTCTCCAATCTCTGTCAGACCAGTAAGTCTGGTCTTTCTTGTCCTCCACCACCACTGTAGACATGGCTTATGTACTGCGAGTCACCTATGGTGGACAGGCTTCAGTGCAGCTTCCAGACTAAGACATCCTAGAAAGAAAGGCCTGGAGATCTACTTCTGAAAATTAGCCAGTAAAAACCCTATGGATCACAACAGAATATTGCTTAATATAGTGCTGGAAGATAAACCCCCTATGTTGGAAGGCACTCAAAATACACAGTAGCTGCAACGGTGTACTCAAGCATATCAACAACAGTGAAGATGATTCAGGACTGGACATTTCATTCTGTTCTACATGTGGTTACCATGCATCAGAGCCCACTCGATGGCAGCTGACAGCAACAAGAATAAGTTCATGGTAAAATTGAAAACAGGAACTAAGTTTTCAATCATTTGCCAATGGTTACTATAAACTGGAACCGTCTAGTACGCAGGGAACAGAGGCTATTTTAAAACATTTGCATGTTGGCTGTGCCTAGAGCAATGATCTCAATCTTTTCTGACTGTTAGAATCATCTGGAAGCCTTATCCCAGAGGTTCAGATTTAATTGTTCTGACATGAGACCAGGCATCAGTATATATTTTTTAAAGCTACCCAAGTTTTGTGTGTGTGTGTGTGTTTTTTCCTAATGTGTAGCTACATTCCAAATCATTGGCCTGGAGACGGGACAAGTCTAGAAGTGTATTAACGAGCAAAATTTTTTGAGCACTCACTATGAGTCAGGCACAAAGCTTGAAGGCTGGCAAATCTTCCCTGCAGTAGAATCCTAAAGTCTAAGCTCTTAAGCTCTTTGGCTAGTAGTAATATCAAGACAAAGATGAAGGCATTTTGCAAACCACCCACCCATATGTTTCCTTAGCAAGGGACTGAAGCCTAGACATTCTATTCTATTCAAGCGACACCACAGCATTCAACACCATCTACAGACACAGAGAGTAAACCTTTACTACAGAGGAGAGGAGAGGGGAAAGGGAGAGAAATAATCACAAAGCTTGTACAATAAAGATGTCTCTGGCAATTTCAGGATATTGACAAAGGTACATGTTGATAGCCAAAGAGTATGTAAAGGTTTTCATCCCACATTTTCAGCTATGACTAGAGAAACATAATTAGGTACTAAATTATAATGTTAATATTTGTTTGAACAAATAAGCACTTGTGGTAGTAGCATCGGGGGCTTGAAAGGGCAGCAGAGGGGCTGATTAAATGGTCAGGGAGTGTCTCTGGAAGAATTTTCTCCTGGGTTTGGTGAGGTTGGAGCTCAGCAAGACTTTTGAGGTCGAGACATAGCCTGTAAATGGTAATTTTTTCTATCATCGGCTACACTGGAAAATCCAGAATTAAGCAAGTAAACATACAAATAATTATAAATTACAGCTCATGATATATGCTAGAAAGGAATGGGGAAAAAGTCCCAGGAGCAGGTCTCTGAGGAAGGACAATTGAAAGGAGCTCCAACGCTTTCAGGCAGAGGTATAGAGGGGGAGGAAGTCCTTGAACTCTGCCAGGCAATTTTTTCTAGCAAACTTAGAAGGAAAGGGTCTTGCTGAGGTCTCGTATTATTGTGGGCTTATCTATTTATACATCCATTCCATCCAAAAGAGTTTGAGGTAGGGCTTACCTGTCATCTGCAAGAATATTAAAGCCATTTCCTAAAAGGGGCAAAGCAAATTGAAGTAATAAGGAGTAAGGGAGAGAAGGAGGTTAAGAGAGAGAAAGGAAGACAGAGGCAACGCGCACACACACACACACATACACACGTGCATGTGCGTGTATAAATTTGATTTCCTTTCTGAAGTCCAAATCTTAAATACAGCCCAGTCTTCCTTTTGCCCATTTTCCTAGGAATTGGTTGTCTTCCTACACAATTTCTTTGGGCTTCATACAAAAGGTAAGATTCCGTATTAAGCAATACTAATTAGCTGGGGCCATCTCGAGAATGTAACAAAGGCGAATCTATCACCAGCCGTAGGAACAAAAAAACAGTCCTCAGCTCCCCCAAACCCCAAAACACATAAGCTCAGCATTTTAACTGGCTGGGGTGAGAGCCATTATTTTCATTAATGGAGCTCATTTTTATTTTATTGGGCTTTTTTACTATCAGATTAAAAGCATGTTTTTATTGTAGTTTTTTTCTAATGCAATCTTGGGTGATGTGCTCAGAATGAATGGAATAGTTATTGTTTTAATTATTTTTTCATTTTGTTTTTTTATTTCGTTTGTACCTTTTATTTACTACTCTTAAGTTTGCCATAATAACACGGACTCAGGGTGCTCGGAGGCCTCCAGTCAGCATCCTCACCATGGCTTGCATTTGCTAAAGACCAAGAAAGACTAAAACCACCAAGACATTGATGCTTCAGAAACCCAGCAGGAGCCCAGCCCCCACCCCCAGGCTTTACTGATGAGGGTACGTGGGGCAGTGCCAAGGGTGTGGCCGCACAGGGCTGAGAAGAGGAACGTAGCTCCAGAAATGCCAGCTCTCCTTCCAGGTCACCTCTGCTCTTTCTTCGAGCTATCCAGGCTCACTAGGCAAAGAAAGCGTTGGACGGAATCTCCAGGTGGAGAAGCCAGGACTCAGTGACCTCCTCCCAGGAAGCCCTAGCCCTCCCCAGCCCAACAGTATACTGCTGAGACCAATGTATTTTGTTTTTACACAAAGATAAAGTTTATGAGGTTTAAAAACCCCACAAAGTTCACTTCTTAAGAAATGCTGAATTATTAAGTCAACTTATTTTATCTTTTAATTCATACCTGACTCATTTCTGAGAACATATTCTTTCTAAACTAGCATTTTACATAAGGGTTGAGATAGACTATTGAGTACAATTGAACAAATTCCAAGCACCAATTTCAGGAAACAAATTCTGCTTACCAAAAGATGTTGTTCCCTTAAGGAAAGATAGCATTACATTTAAAGAAAATTTTTTTTTTTTTTAATACAGTTTGGAAGTAGCTTTTCTACTTTCGGGAAGAATACCCAGATTTAAGTTACATAAACCAAAGATCATTTATCATGATCCGAACCCACAGGGCTCAAGTGCTGGGATTCTGTGTCTCTGGGTACCCTGGGCTTCAAAGAGGAATTCACCAGCTGTTCGGATTAGTAAACTGCCCCTGTACAACGCATTTGTGAATTCCGTGCCAAATAAAATGATACTCTTTGCCGAGAATTTTGGAGCAACATTGAATTTCAAAAGTTCTTGATTAGAGGGAATCTGTGTTTAGTTAGCACTGACTTTATCTTTATGGGGACAGAAAATATGGCAATAAATGTCAGTGATGGTCCCACAACATGATTGAATGTAATAAGCTGCATTGAATTGTATGAGTGAAACTGTTGAATTGGCAAATGTTATGTTACCTATATTTTTACGATTAAAAAAAAAAAACTCTTGATTAAAGTTAGACAGATTTTGGTTGCCTACTTTTGCCAAATATTCCTTGCCATTAAAAAGATCTAAAAAAGATACCAAAATTGTGGGCCATTAAAAAAAAAAAAAAAAAAGTTGCCATTGAGTAGATTCTAACTCATAGTGACCCTATAGGACGCAGTAGAACTGTTCTGTAGGATTTCCAAGGAGTCACTGGTAGACGCGAACTGCTGACCTTTTGTTTAGCAGCTGAGCTCTTAACTACTGTACCAACAGGACTCCATACATTTATAAAAAATATTCAACACTAATCCATAATTGCATGTCATTTGGCTAGGGGGATATGGAACCTAAGTTGGGACCCTGCAGGTAATCCTAGGGCTAAGCTGCATGAAGGCTTCTGTTTTGGCACACTAGGAATAATAGGGTAGTAATTATGATTATTACATATGAAATATATATTATACAAATGATGTAATTAAATTTTATCTAAATATAATCATACAAAGCATAGTGGCCAACATGTCTTGAGTGCTTTCTCTCTGCAGCACACTGTTCTAAGCCCTTCCCAGGGATTCAGTCCTCGTTTAATCCTCACACCAGCAGTATGACAGTGCTGTGACCATTCCCATTTCCGGAAGAGGCAAGTGGAACACTTGCTCAGGATCATGGAGCTGGCAAGTTGCAGAGTCAGTAAGGCCAGGGTGACAAGTGCCACAATGAAAATGGAGACAGGTGAAGGACCAAGGAGCAATGCGGAAGGCAGGCGGTGATTAGGGGAGGCTTCCTTGAGAACTCCCTGTGTGAATAGAACCATGAAGAGGTTGGGGAGGCTCCAGGCCAAGGATAGCCTTGGCTCCTTCGAGGAGTGGCTGGTGTGGTGGGAGCGAGGTGAGTGGGGCAAATGAGGATAAAGGGCAGGAAGGGGTCAGATCACAGCAGGCCTCATAGCACCCGCAAGGAGTTCAGTGATGGGAAGCCCTTTGAGCAGGGTAGTGCCATGATCTTTATATCTTTGCTAGATTTAAAATCACAGGCCAAACAGGTGGGGAACCCAGCATATGTCTTGGGGACCCCTCAGGGACCAGGCAGGAAAGAGCACTCAGTAAAGGGAACCAGGTGTGAAGCTACAGGCAGAGTGATGGGGATGTGGCAAACCCAGCACAGGCTTTAGCCACTCAGCTTTTTCAGCTTGTTGCCAGATCTTCCAGTTTTTCAAGAGAAGCCACAAATCCAGATTTGGGGGTCAAATTTGTAAATTTAAAAAATGTTGTCCAAACAAGCAAAACACACATGGGGGCCACACCCAACCTCAGGGCACCATTTGGCCACCCTTGAACCCCTTCCATTTCTCTGGTGCTGTTCCTGCAGTTTACACCTCGTCTTCCTACCTTTTTTTAATTCCTACCTAAGTTGTATGCTCCTGAGAAAAGGATTGCATCTTCTGCAACTTCAGTCTCCTTCCAGTGAAGCCTACAACAGGGGCTTGTTGGGAAATGTGATGGTGCATTGAGGAAAATCCTATTCCCAAATGACTTGCTGGTTGGGTCACAGTGGCTCACCTGGAGTCTCACCTTCCGTTTCTCTCTTGCTTTCTACGCAGAAACTGTGGGTTCTACTGAAAAAATGAAGTTGGTTTTACTCCGTGAGCTTGGGGAACCCTCATGTCTGGGGGCAGGCACTGCAGGTTTGATTTCAGGGTAGGTTTTTGGCTGTCAGCTATGTGTTCTGAAACCTAGTTCTGAAGACCCTGCTCTGACTACCCAGGCAGCCCTGAAATCCCACCTCTCATTCTCCTCACGCAGGTTCTCTTCACCGTTATGATCTTCTCCCTCCCCATTCCTGTTCTATCCTAAGTTGAGGGAATACTACAGAACTGTGCAGACACCAGACCATCTGTGTGCACACTCGGACCACCAGAACGAAGTTGGCCAGTGCACTCTTTACACTTCAAAGATGCCCTAGTACTAGTGGGTTGTTTGAGAGAATTCACAATTGCCTAGTTTGCTTTTCTCCAGCCAAGTAATGAGGGGAAGGGAAAGAGAGCCAAGGGTGAGGGAGGTGCTGAGTTCCTTTGGGATAACCAAGAATGAACTCTGTCATTCCACACGGTTCAGGGCTGGCTTCCTGGAGGAGGCCTGCCTTGTGGAAAATGAGTTCAGGAAGGGGAACATGGCTGTCCAGTTGCCCCACCAGGCTGTGAATGCCTCAAATGTGGGGACTGTGTCAAGGGGACCCCACAGAGAAGATATAGCTTGTCAGCATATACCTATGAATGATGAAATTGTATTGGAGGCTGATGCATCAATATTGCTCCCTTGTTATTCCTTTATTCTTGTTGAATCTGTGGAAACCCTGGTGGCGTAGTGATTAAGTGCTACGGCTGCTAATCAAGAGGTCGGCAGTTTGAATCCACCAGGTGCTCCTTGGAACTCTACAGTGCAGTTCTACTCTGTCCTATACGGTTGCTATGGGTCAGATTCTACTCGACCGCAGTGGGTTTCTTTGGTTTGGGTTGGATCTGTCCACTCTGACTCATCAGAAGAAAAGATAAAGACAGAGCATATAGGGTTGTCTCTGTTTTGAATTGGTATCTCAAGCCCTGCAAGTCAACAAAGCACATACCAAGTGAGACAGAAAAAAAAAGCAGCTGCCATCGAGTCGATTCTGACTCATGGTGATCCCATGTGTGTCAGAGTAGAACTGTGCTCCATAGGGTTATTTTTTCTTCTTCTTCTTCAAATTTATCTTGTTGTTGTTTTTGAGAATATACACAGAGAAACATATGCCAATGTAACCACGTCTGCATGTACAGTTCTGTGACCTCGATTACATTCTTTGAGTTGTATAACAATTCTCACCCTCCTTTTCTGAGTTGTTCCTTTTTAACATAAATCATTGCCTCCTAAGATTCCTATTTAATCTTTCAAGTTGCTGTTGCCACTTTGATCCTATATAGTTTTCAAAAGAGGATAATGTTCAAGGCAGACATTCTTTTTTTTTTTACTAGTTAAGCTAAACTATTATTTGGTTTTAATAAGACTTCAGGGGATATTTTTGTTTTTTTAGCAACAATCTTAAAGATTGTTGTTGTTGTTAGGTGCCATTGAGTTGGTTCCGAGTCATAGTGGCCCTATGTAAAACAGAACCAAACTGTACCCGGTCCTGCACTGTTCTCATAATCCTTGTTATGTTTGAGCCCGTTGTTGCAGCCACTGTGTGAACCCATCTCGCTGAAGCTTTTCCTCTTTTTCACTATTTTTTTTTTCTACTTTACCAAGTGCGATGTCCTTCTCGAGGGACTGATCCCTCCTGATAAGATGTTCAAAGTATGTGAGACATAGTCTCACCATCCTTGCTTCTAAGGAGCATTCTGGTTGTACTTCTTCCAAGACATTTGTTCGCCATTTCGTCAGTCCATGGTATATTTGATATTCTTCTTCAACACCACAATTTCAAAGGCGTCAGTTCTTCTTTGGTCTTCCTTATTCATCACCCAGCTTTCACATGCATACGAGGCAATTGAAAACACCACGACTTGGGTCAGACACCTTAGTCTTCAAGGTGACATCTTTGCTTTTCAACATTTTAAAGAGGTTTTTTGCAGCAGATTTTCCCAGTGCAATGCATCATTTGATTTCTTGACTGCTGCTTCCATGGGTGTTGATTGTGAACCCAAGTAAAATGAAATCCTTAACATCTTTAATTTTTTCTCTGGTCCAGTTGTTTAAGGGCAATAGTTTCAGGGATGTATTCAGCCCTGATGGACCCAGAAAATCTGGATTCCATGAGAATTTACAATTCTGTTCTGCGTTTCCTCCTTTTTGATCAGGATTCTTCTACAGAATTTTTGATCAAGACGTTCAGTAATGCTAGCCAGGCACCATTCAGTTCTTCTGGTCTCCTGGCAAAGGGAGCAGTTGTTCATGGAAACATTTAGCCACACGTTCGATACTTCCTCCTATTCCTGACTCTCCTTCCTCTGTTGCTCCAGGCAAATAGAGATCAATTATCCTGCCTTGGATGACCGCTTGCCAGTTTTTAAGATCTCAGGCACTACACAATGAAGTAGGAGGTAGAACAGAAGCACTAAACACGTTTCTAGACCAATTAACTGGGACGTCCCATGCAACCATGACCCTAACCCTGCAACTAAGGAACAAAGTCTCAAAGTTTTTGGTTGAACACAAGCAGCCTAAGCAGCTACTCTTTTTTTCTTTTTTGTCATTGTTATAAATATATCTATCACACATATTTTGCCAGTTCAACTACTCCATAGGTTTTCAATGGCTAGTTATTCAGAAATGGATTACCAGGCCTTTCTTCTGAGGTGCCTCTGGGAAGACTCCAACCTCCAACCTTTTGGTTAGCCACTGAGTACATTAACTGTTTGCACCACTTAAGGAGACAGAGGACACCTCTATAAAAGATGGCTCCCTTTCCAAACACTGCTGCTTCATATACTCCCCCATACTCCCATTCATGCATGCTCACACAGATGCATGCACACACACACACACACACACCCTGCTGAAGGGCATCCAGCGCAGACTACTACCTCATGCACACAAGAACTCCAGGATTCAATAGCTGGGCTTATCTTGTGTGACATTCCCAAGGCTCCATTTTTCATTA
The DNA here is from genome assembly GCF_024166365.1 of Elephas maximus indicus. Lineage (NCBI taxonomy): Eukaryota > Metazoa > Chordata > Mammalia > Proboscidea > Elephantidae > Elephas > Elephas maximus. Next base: position 13,745,397 of record NC_064839.1, read on the forward strand.
AGCAATTTTTAAAGAGTTTTATGACCCCATGAACAATAATTTTTTTTAGTGAAAGCAGACTGAATTGTAAGTGGCTGTAATTACGCCAAACTAATTGTAGGCAAAATTAGTAAGAGGTCAGATCTGTTTGGTCGCAAAAGAAAATATATGCTTGGATCATGCCTTAAATGATCTCTAGGAAATTAATTAATCATGGGAAAAAGAATCTTCCTAAATCAACAGTGGTTCTCACCTAGAGCATATGCAGGGAATAAGATTTCCTCATTGGATTCTGTTTTTGTTAGAGACCCAACAAGTGTGTGTATGTGGATTGGGGATGGGATAAGGTGGAGAGTGACATATAGTTTTCACAGAACCAGCCTAGATGACTAAGTACCTCCTTAGTGGGAAACAGAGCACAGCCTAAGAGTCAGAAGACTTATATTCTAGCCCCACAATAGCTCACGGTGGAACTTCGTCCAATTCAATCCTTCTCTCCACAGATGGATCAGCTCATTTTAAAAATGCCTTCCAGTGACAATATGATTTGACACCATGTGTTATATATTGAATTGTGACCCCCAAAAATGTGTGTCAACTTGGTTGGGCTATGATTCCCAGTATTATGTGGTTGTCCACCATTTTGTCATCTGATGTGATTTTCCTAGGTGTTGTAAATCCTACCTCTATGACCTTAATGAGGCGGGATTACAGGCAGTTAGGTTAATAAAGCAGGACTCAATCTACAAGATTAGGTTTTGCCTAAAGTCAATCTCTTTCGAGACATAAAAGAGAGAAGCAAAGAGACAGAGGACGTCACACAACCAAGAAAAAAGAGCCAGGAGAATAATGTGTCCTTTGGACCAGGGTCCCTGCGCTGGGAAGCTCCTAGTCCAGAGGAAGACTGATGACAAGGACCTTCCTTCAGAGCCAACAGAGAGAGAAAGCCTTCCCCTGGAGCTGATGCCCTGAATTTGGACTTCTAGCCTAATAGACTGTGGGAGAATAAACTTCCGTTTGTTGAAGCCATCCACTTGTGGCATTTCTGTTATAGCAGTAGTAGATAACTAAGACACCATGACAGTGTTTTCCTCTGAAGGGTTATTTTAGGATGGGTGTGGACATTTAATGAGAACAGCACAGAAGTCATGCAAAGTTTAATGATATTCCCACAGACTCATGATGACCCAGACCCCTTCTGGACTGAAGTTTCTAAAAGTGGAATCACATTTTTCATGGGGGTTGGATTCCAGGGCTCCCACAGAAGGCTAAAATACGACATAATCAAATTACCCTTGAAATCTCTTGATAGGGACAAAGTTGGAAAGTGGCATTTCATTTAGTCGCTTTTCTCAGTTAGTCTTCCTTTATTGGCAGATTCCTGCTTCTTCAGTAGACCACAGGCTGAGGTAGTTGGCTTATGCTTATGGACCATATTGTACAAAAATCTTACTTTTTAAACCCTAGAATCCACTGAAGGTGGTGCAAAGGCATGTCATTGGAGGGACATGGACCTGACACCTCTGAAATGGAAGATAAGACTCATGCTCCCTCACACTCTCCCCAAAGCATGAGCCCAATGAGTGGTGGTGGGGTCACCACGCTACTCAAACTGTTCTGATGCCTCTTTGCTAGTTTGCTGAGCACTTGAAGTTGCATGACTTAAACATGTACCTCCTGACTTCTTCTCATTCGTGCATGTGTATTAGATGCTGGCATCCCTCTTACTGTCAGCCAGTGCTTGGTGGACTGAAAAAGCCATAGCTCCTGTGTGCACTTTCAGCTTGGATGCTCATGTAGTGAGAAAGGAGGCTCAGAAGAAGTTATTCTAGTTCATCTCTTCATGTCACCTTTTGGACTCTTGGTAATGGTCATCCAGTTGGTCTAGGAACATGTTCAGAAAGAGGGAGTTCACTGATTCTCAGGTAGACCATTGCATCTTGGGCAGCTCTGACTACTAGAAATTTCAACACCAGGCCTGGAATCCAGAAGTCCCTCAAGACAAGAAACATCTTTTGGTACGATGTTTGGCTCTCATGGGTGGTATTTCCTGGGTGCTCATTAACTATGTATGCTTCCTGCAGTGGCAAGCTTCTTGCTATTGCCACCACTCCAAGCTGATGACAAGCCATTGTCTGAGAATCCACACCCTACAGAGGCACTGTGGGCTCCTCCAACAGTCCCACTAACCAAGGCCTGGGGGTATCTTCCCCAGTGGAAGCCCTAGGGTAAATTCAAGGTAGTCACATTGAAAACTTTTTCCCATCAGAGCGATCCTAGCTGAGCCATCTCCTTTAGCTTAGCTCATACGACCCTTCATGGCCTGGTCCTGCCTTTCTCTTGTAGTTTTATTTCCCACCACATTCTGGCTATATGAGACCACATCTGGTGCAGTGGTTAAACGCTTGGCTGTTAACCGAAAGGTTGACTGTTGGGACCCACCCAGTGGCTCTATGGGAGAAAGACCTGACAATCTGCTTCTCTAAAGATTACAGCCAAGAAAACCCTGTGAGTCAGTTCTACTCTGTCACATGGGGTCACTATGAGTTGCAATCAACTTTATGGCACCCAACAACAACTTTGACTTAAACATAATATTTCTTCTCCAACATGCTCCTTGCTACTTCGCCAAGCACCTGAATAATTCTCTCCCATCCTTCAAAACAACTCATCTATCACTGCCTTTGGGAGATTTCTCATCTCCCACATGAGTTGGTTGTCCCTGCTCTGTTCCTCACAGGATATAGAGTTTTCATCCTCACGGGCACTTGTCACTCTGTATCATAATTATCTATTACACGGTTGCCCACAGTGACCAGGACTTGAGTCCCCACCCACCCCTCTCCCCCTACAAGCAGGTATTATGTATCATGTATGGTTTTATACCCACTGTCCAGCATCATGCCTGGCACGGTGGGCAGCCAACAAATATTTATTAAATGAAATGTCATGTTACCAGCAATTCACCCTTCAGTGATGATGTTTGGCTGTTCCTGGTCAGTTTGGTCTATTTGAAGATAAGCAGCACTTACAGGAAGGTAAGCCTCACATATCCTAGCTTTTAGAAAACACTACCACCGGGGTTGAAAGCATGGTTTTGTTCACCATCCTGGATCAAAAGGCAGAGGAATACTCATGGGTCAATATCACTGAGGAATAGGAGGAGGTGGGAGAGAAGGAGAAGGTGTAGGAGAAAGAGGGGGAGGAGCAGCCTGATGAACACACAAAGAAACTGACTCTTGCTCTTCAGTCTCAACCAAACTACCTGAGTTTTCAAAAGCAGTGAATGGCAGAGATGCCTGATAGACCCCCTGGCCCCAAGGGAGAAAAACTCCAGCAAGTCCTCATAGGCTCTGGGTGAGACAGTCTCACGGGAAGAACACTCAGTCAGAAGCTCAAGCTTTGGAAGAAACAATGTGGCTGGAGAGATTCAGACCCATTCTGAAATCTTTCAGCAGTGGCTTCAGCCAAGAAGCTATAGGAAGGGCCCTCAGAGATACAAAATCTAAGAAAAATAGTCCTGGCATCTAATTACAACAGTGCAGTTTGCTGCTTTTATCTGTAATTGGACCGTATAGTCTTTCATTCTAATTTACTTTACATCTAAACTGTGATAATCAAGACAAGCAGAACAGAATGGTCTCTAACTGGCTGTCCTACTGACACCCGTTAATGCCTAATTATAACAACTAAATTAAAGACGCAACTGTAAAGAGGTGGAATATCAGTTTGAAGCATTTAATTCTGTGGAAAGAAGTAGAGATTTTAAATCCTAAGTAAGAAAATCAATATTATGCCTCATTATATTGGTATTGCTAAACAGATTAATGAAATTTAGTATTTTGTTGTGTTGCTTTTCTTTTTTCCAGTGTTATCCTGATGCAGTGATGGTTTGCAATGAAGGAGTACTATGGGGGAGCAAGTCTCAATTGAGAGCCAATTTATATACCAAAATTGGGAGATAGTTAATCTCGTTTATACAGCAAAGGCTTTATTTTTGATACAGTTGAATTTTTAGATAGGCATCATGGGTCTGGACGTTTGTAGACTTGTGGAACAAAAATAAATTCAACTCAAAGCTAAGAGAAGGTGCTGTTACAGAAAGATATGTCAACAGGGAAGCCTTGACAATGTCGGTACTTACAGACACTCTGACAGCCAATGGCCTGCCAGTCTACGCCAGACTGAAAATGGCTGTTCATGAAAACACAGAATGTAAGGGTCAGAGGGAAGCTGGCCAACTGAATGGAGGAATTATGAAGCCCCCAGAGCCATTCAGTCCATTGGAATATGGAAGAGAAACCAGGAGATGAAGGCAATGTTCAAGTTTAGAAATAAATCTTGGAAGTTGAAGGACGAAAGTTTGCATAAGAACAATGTGCTGTTCATACAATACAGACAGCAGTGGTGTGCCCACCTAAACAGCCCAATGGAGTCAAGATTGATGACTTTGCTTGATCTGTGCCTTCATTCATCCATTCATTCAGTCAATAATTCATTTTCACAATTGCCCATCCTAATCTCTAAGCATTTTAACTCAAAGACAATAAAGGACTCATAAAACTAAAAAGTAACATACTGATTATATGAGTTACCATGCGGATCACCCTCCTTAATCCCCATGCCACAAAAATAGCCAGATCTTTGAAGAATCCAAAGAACTTGCAAGATAACCCAACTACACGGAGGACTCTGTAGAAATCATCTAGAATTTGATTTACTGATCCGTGAGTGAACGGCTAGATGGCTATGGTGCACTAGGCTTCTTCTGACTGGGACATAACTAAATCAGACGGAGGCCCTGCCCTCCTGGGGCCACACAGGGTTGAGAGACCTGGCAGCAGAGGGGAACTCAAAGCTGGAGCCCCAACCCAGGAGAAAAATACAGCTTCAGTGAATTTATCCCGAACTTCCCAATCATAAAATCAAGAAAGAAGATATTTAATTTCAATCTACATTTAAATTGTCATTTTGGAAACAGAATTTGATTTTGAATTTTGCATGTATCTTTTCAGATTCCTGGGGCCTTTCCCAATGGCTTAAGCACATGTGACAGACAACATGAAGGCAATGGTGTCAGTGACCTGGAGGCAGAGCAAGCAAGCAGAGTGTTCACCACTGGCCAGGGAGAGGTCATCGCTCCCCTCAGAGGCACAGCATGTCTCCTGATTCTGTGGAGCCAGATCTGGCTCTAATTGCCCTAGTGCTGCTGGCTGGCTCTCAGGGGGGCAGTGCTGTCATCTCCCATCAGGCCCGCCCCTCAGCTGCACAAAAAGCCAAATAAAAACCACTGGCGGCCTCTGGTCCCACTGCAACAGATGTGGTGCCTTTGCACCATCTTGCTGTTCTTAAGGGTTTTTTTTTTTATTGCAAACAGACAGATGCAGCTTGTCCCCTCCGTCTTGTTTACGATGCAGCAGGAACACCTGTGGAAGAACAGGTCCCTGCAGAAATCCTTGACTTCCACTCAGATGGCTTGAGACTGAGCCAGCCAGCTTGGCAACCCTGTCTGCTAATGATTCCAGTTTCTTCTGCAAACATTTGCTCTAGGCCCAGAGAAACCTGCAGAATCACCCATAGGATAATCCTAACCACACTAGCATCACCGCACCTTATGTTTGTAGTGTGCACACATTCATTCAAACATGTCTTGAGGACCTACTATGTGTTGCTTGGCCCTGAGGTCTATGGAATGACTCCTGGTTCAGCCTGACTCTTTATTGCACTAGCTGTGCTCCTCCAGCCTTTGGACACACTGCTTTGAGAGCATGATCCTGAGCAGTGAGCAAGTGACATAGGAGCCACCAGAGTGCATGCTACACCTTAGAGCAGAGAAAAGGGAGATTCTTGTAAGGGCCTAGACTTGGGGAATATTCCCTGCTCTCAGCCTGATTTCACGCACAGTCTTAAAATTCTGTAGCTCCATACATGACCATTAAAGACCATCCACCTAGTACTTGGAGCCCTAGCGGTGCAGTGGGTAAGCACTCAGTTGCTAACTGAAGGATCAGCAGTTCGAACCCACCAGCCACTCCACAGGAGAAAGATGTGGAAGACTGCTTCCAAAAAGAATACAGCCTTGAAAACCCTATGGGGCCGTTCTACACTGTCCTGTAGGGTCACTATGAGTCAGAATCGACTCAACTGCAACGAGAGGAGCCTAGTACTTAATTTCGTTAGCACAGATAATGGAAGAGCAGAGACAGAACTCATGGCTTTGTGTAACAGTTGCATCTTTTCCTTAAGCTTATGTTTTTGTGGCACAGCTTTTGTTGTGTAACAAACCACCTCAAAACTTAGCGCCTTAAAAACAGCAACCGTTCATTTAGCTCATGAGTCTGTGGATAGGTTGAGTGGTTCTTCTGGCGTAAGCTGCCTCAGTTAATCGCCTCTAGGCTGGCTCATGGACTTGTGATCTGCTAGTGACTAGCCTGGGTGCTGGAAGATTTAAGATGGCCTCGGTCACACCAATGGCACCTGGCAGGCTGTTGGCCATGGAGGTGAGGGTGACTGGGCTATATGCCTCTCACCATGTGGCAGCCTATACCTGGCTTCTTCCCATGGTAGGTGCAGTTAGAAAGTGAGCCCCAAAGTGCAAGTGTTTTTCAAGTCTCTGCTTGCAGTGTGTTTGCTACTGTACCACTGACGAAAGCAAACCACATGGCAGAGCCCAGAGTCAGTGTGGGAGAGTGCCTCCTAAGGGCTTAGATGCCTTCATGGGAGGAATCTGTGTCCATTTTTGCATCCACCACAGGTTTTTTGTTTTCTGTTTTTTTCTAACTTCTCTAATTAAATATTTCAATCATTTCTTTTCATCAGTTCTTATTGGTAAATAATGCACAAGTTTCGTTTTGATTTCCTCTTAAACACATAAGTATTTAGAAAAGTATTTTTAAATTCCAGTTGGATTCAATTTTTGTGTAAATTTTTTTTCTAGTTTTACTGTTTTGTGATCAAATAATTTGGTATGACTGACTTCTGTTTTGTGGAATTTCTTTAGACTTTTGAAGTTGTGCGTGTGTGTAAAATATTTAATATCTAATCATGTTTGAAAATTGTATATTTTTGTTGTTTAACACAAATGGATAGAGATATACATAGATTTAGATATAGATGTAAAATAAATCTTGTTGACAGTGTTTTTAAGTTACCCCTACAAATATTATCTGATCTGGTAGTTTCTGAGAGGATAATGCCATATAATTGTAATATGTTTTTTACTTTATGTATTACTGTACTATGTTATACAATTAATTAAATTTCATAATTCTTATGTATTCCCAGCAAAGTAAATTTTTATCAGTGTAAAATAGCTTATCTTTCCTGTTTAATGTTTTCCTAGGATTTCCAGTCATGTTGGCACAAAACTAGAATTGATAGAGCCTATCATTTGCGAGAGCACTGGTTAACCAGCTCACTCATGGTGAACAGAAATATAAATTGTCGTGATCTTCTAGAAGTACTATTTATGAGCACATTTAAGAATTTTTAAAAAACACTCATAAAATTGAAATTTTTAGAGATCATTGTAGGCTGCTCTTAAGTGACTACTGAGGCTGCAGTCTTATCAGAAGTTTCAATCGGGAAGGATGTGACACTGAGCTCACGCATGTGGTTGTTTGCAGCATCCAGGTCTTTATAGGCTATTGGACTAAGGGCCTCGTTTTCTTTCTGGCTGTCAGTCAGAACCTGCCTCAGCTTCTTGCTATGTGGGCCTCTCCATTTTGCAACTTACTTCATCATAATGAGCAAGCAGAAAGTATCAAAGAGAAAGCCAACAAGAGAAAGAATGCTAGAAGTATTTTGTAACATAATCATGAAAGTGACTTCCCATCATTTTTTCTGTATTCTATCCATTTGAAGCAAGCCACTAGGTCCAGCCCATACTCAAGGGGAGGAAGTACCCAAGAAGGTGCATATCAGAAGGGAGAGATTTGGGGGATCCATGTCAAAAGTTTTATATACCACAATAAGTAAATTATTATTCACTCATGAAATTAAATACTATGGACCCATTGAACATTCTATGGGAATTGCATAGGGAATGGTGTTGCTGTCATAGGAAACAAAAACAGCCTCATTGATTTGTGACTCAAGAGCAGGTACTCTAATACATGTGGAACTGAAGGCCCAGAAGAAGATGAGAAAAATATTGGGAAATATTTGAAGAAATAATGGTTGAGAATTTTTCAAATTGAGTGAAAAAAATATAAATTCACGTATCTAAGATGCTCAATGATCTTCTAAGCAGGATAAAACCAAAGAAACCCACATCTATGAACATTACATTCTAATTATTGAAACTGGTAATAAAGAGAAAATCTTAAGTCAGAGGAAAGAAGGCTCTTACATATGAAGAAACAAAGATAAAAATAACTGCTTATATCTCATCAGAAATATTACAAGAAGAGGGTGGCACAGCATTTTTAAACTACTGAAGGAAAATTCTGCTATGCTAGAATAATATATTCAGTGGAAACATCCTTCAAAATGAAAATGAAATAAAGCCATTTTCAGATAAACAAAACTAAGAGAATCATCACCTGTTGACTTGTTATACAAGAAATGTTAAAAGAAGTTCTTCAGGTTGAAGGGAGCTGATATTAGATAGAAAACCAAATCTATGTGAAGGAACAAAGAGCCCTAGAAATGGCATATATGTGGGTAAATATGTCTTCATTTTATAATTTCTTTAAACAACATCTGACTATTTGAAAAAAGAAAATAACACTGTACTGGGGAGTTATAGCATATGTAGAAGTAAAATATATGACAACAATAGCATTAAAAAATGGTAAGGGAATTAATGGAAGGACACTAAACTATGAAAAATAGTAAAGAAATATAGCCAAAAACCAATAGAGGAGGAAAACACAGAATACTAAAATTCTCAGTTGGTCTAAAAGTAGGAAAAAGGAATAGCGATCAAATAGAAGACACATAGAATGATGGTAAACTTAAAGCTAACAGTGCTCAATAATAATACTAAATGTTATTAATGCAAGATTAAATAAATAAATCTATGCTGTCTATAAGAAACACATTAAATATAGAGACACAAATATATTAAAAGAAAAGGATAAAAAAAGTCATGCAAAATGCAAGAATGAGAAAGTGTTGTATTATACAAGTATTATATAACTATTACATTATAATCAGACAAAAAAGAGTTCAAGATGAAGATTACTCCTAAAGATAAAAAGGGACATTTCATAAAAATAAAAGATGAATTCATCAAGAAGTCATAATAATCCTAAATGAATATGCATATGACAACAGAACTTAAAATTACATGAAGAAATATTGACAAAATTAGTAAGCAAAATAGACAAATTTACAATTATACCTGAAGACCTTTATTCTCCTTTCTCAGTAGTTGATATTACTAGCTGACAAAAAATATCTATAAGGAAAGTAATATTTGGACATTATCAACCAAATTAACCTAACTGAACTGTATAAAATACTACATCAAACAACAGCAAAATGCACATTCATTTCAAGTACATGTGGAACATTCAGACAATAGAATATATGTTGAGTGAAAAAAGAAGATATATTTTGAGGATTGAAATCATGCAGTGTATGCCCTCTGATTATAAAAGAATTAAATTATGAATAAATCAAAAAATTAAATTACAAATTAAAAGAGGTAAAATATATACATATATTTTAATCTCCAGTGTTAAGAATTAAACAAAAATCTTCTAAATACCCAACTGCTCAAAGAAGAAATGATCATGTAAATTAGAAAATATTCTAAATGAAATAATAACAAAAACACAACATTTTAAAATACATAGGATGCAGTCAAAGCATTACTTCAGGCAATTTTATAGCTTTAATTTCTTATATTAGAAAAGAAAAAAAAGTTGAAAACCAAAGATCTGATTTTCCAGTTTACAAGACTATAAAAACGAAACTAAAAATAATAGAAGGAAATAATAAAGATACAAATGGAAATCAATGTCTTTGAAATAATAAAATAAACTAATAAGCACATCACTCATGTGTCTGTCAGTTTGTCATACTGTGAGGCTTGCATGTTGCTGTGATGCTGGAAGTTATGCTACCTGTGTTCAGATACCAGCAGGGTCACCCATTCAACTGAGCTTCCAGTCTAAGACAGACTAGGAAGAAGGACACGCAAGTCTACCTCCGAAAAGAATTAGCCAGAGAAAACCTTATGAATGGCAGTGGAACATTGTCTGATATATTGCCGGAAGATGAGCCAGGCAGGTTGGAAGGCACTCAGAAGACGACTGGGGAAGAGCTGCCTCTAGTCGACCTTAATAATGAGGATGGTGTCAAGCTTTTGGAATGCTCATTGGCTGATGTGGCATGACTTAAAACAAGAAGAAACAGTTGCAAACATCCATTAATAATTGGAGTGTGAAATTTATGAAGTACGAATCTAGGAAAATTGGAAATCATCAAAAATTAAATGGAATGCATAAACATCAATATCCAAGGCATTAGTGAGCTGAAACGGACTGGTATTGGTCATTTGACATCAGACAATGATATGGCCTACTATGCTGGGAATGACAACTTGAAGAGGAATGACATTGCATTCATCATCAAAAAGAACATTTCATGATCTGTCCTGAAGTACAGGATATCTATACACCTACGAGGAAGACCAGTTAATACAACTATTGTTCAAATTTATGCACTAACCACTAATGTCAAAGATGAAAAAACTGAAGATTCTTACCAACTTCTGCAGTCTGAAATTGATCAAACATGCAATCAGGATGTATTGATAATTATTGGTGATTGGAATGAGAAAGTTGGGAACAAGGAAGGATTGGTAGTTGGAAAATATGGCCTTTGTGATAGAAATGATGCCAGAGATCGCATGAAAGAATTTTGCAAGATCAATGACTTCTTCATTGCAAATACCTTTTTTCACCAACACGAATGGTAATGATACATATGGACATTGCCAGATGGAATACATAGGAATCACATTCGCTACATCTGTGGAAAGAGATGGTGGAAAAGCTCAATATCATCCGTCAGAACAAGGCCAGGGGCCAACCGTGGAACAGACCATCAATTGCTCATATGCAAGTTCGAGTTGAAACTGAAGAAAATTAGAACAAGTCCACAAGAGCCAAAGTACTACCTTGAGCGTAACCCAACTGAATTTAGAGGCCATCTCAAGAATAGATTTGAACACAAATGACTGAAGACCAGAGGAGATGTGGAAGGACATCATACATGAAGAAAGCAAAAGGTCATCAAAAAGACAGGAAACAAAGAAAATACCAAGATGGACGTCAGAAGAGGCTCTGATACTTGCTCTCGAACATCAAGCAGCTAAAGCAAAAGGAAGAAATGATGAAGTAAAAGGACTGAACAGAAGAATTCAAAGGGAGTCTCGAGAAGATGACACATGCAAAGAGCTGGAGATAGAAAACCAAAAGGGAAGAACACACTCAGCATTTCTCAAGCTGAAAGAACTGAAGATATAATTCAAGCTTCAAGCTGCAATAGTGAAGGATTCTATGGGTAAAATATTAAATGATGCAAGAACCATCAAAAGAAGATGGAAGGAATACACAGAGTCATTATACCAAAAAGAATTAGTTGATGTTCAACCATTTCAAGAGGTAGCATATGATCAGGAACCGACAGTACTAAAAGAAGAAGTCCAAGCTGCACTAAAGGTATTGGTGAAAAACAAGGCTCCAGGAACTGGCAGAAAATCAACTGAGATGTTTCAACAAATGGATGCAGCACTGGAAGTGCTCACTCATCTATGCGAAGAAATTTGGAAGACAGCTACCTCACCAACCAACTGGAAGAGATCCGTATTTATGCCTATTCCCAAGAAGGGTGATCCAACCAAATGGTGGAAATTGAACAATATCATTAATATCACATGCAAGCAAAGTTTTGTTGAAGATCATTCAAAAGTGTCTGCAGCAGTATATTGACAGGGAACTGCCAGATATTCAGGCCAAATTAAGAAGAGGGCATAGAACCAGGGATATTATTGCTGATGTCAAATGGATCCTGGCTGAAAGCAGAGAATGCCAGAAGGATGTCTACCTGTGTTTTATTGACTATGCAAAGGCATTTAACTATGTGGATCATAACAAATTGTGGATAACATTATGAAGAATAGGAATTGCAGAACACTTAATTGTGCTCATGAGGAACCTGTACATAGATCAAGAGGCAGTTGTTCAGATAGAACAAGGGGATGCTGCGTGGTTTAAAGTCAGGAAAGGTGTGGGTTAGGGTTGTATCTTTCACCATTCCTATTCAATCTGTATGCTGAGCAAATAACCCAAAAAGCTGGACTATATGAAGAAGAATGGGGCTTCAGGATTGGTGGAAGACTGATTAACAAGCTGCGATATGCAGATGACACAACTTTGCTTGCTGAAAGTGATGAGAACTTGTAGCACTTACTGATGAAGATCTAACAGCACAGCCTTCAGAATAGATTACACTTCGACATAAAGAAAACAAAAATCCTCACAACTGGACCAATAAGCAACATCGTGACAGATGGAGAAAAGATCGAAGTTGTCAACGATTTCATTTTACTTGGATCTGCGATCAACACCCACTGAAGCAGTAGTCGAGAAATCAAACAATGCATCACTTTGGGCAAATCAGCTGCAAAAGTCCTGTTGAAAGTGTTGGAAAGCAAAGTCGTCACCCTGAAGACTAAGGTGCGCCTGACCCAAGCCATGGTATTTTCAATGGCATCATATGCATGGGAAAGCTGGACAATGAAGAAGGAAGACCTAAGAACTGACGCCTTTGAATTGTGGTGTTGGTGAAGAATATTGAATACCATGGCCTGCCAAAAGAACAAACAAATCTGTCTTGGAGGAATTATAACCAGAATGTTCCTTAGAAGCAAGGATGGCAAGACTGCATCTTATGTACTTTGGACAGGTTGTCAGGAGGGATTGGTCCCTGGAGAAGGATATCATGTAAAGTACAGGGTCAGCAGAAAAGAAGGAGACCTTCAATGAGATGAATTGACAACAGTGGCAGCAACAATGGGCTCAGGCATAATAACGATTGTGAGCATGGCACAGGATCAGGTAGTGTTTTGTTCTGTGGTACATAGGGTCTCTATGAGTCAACTGACTCAAGGGCACCTAACAACAACAACAATAAGCACATAGCAAGAATGATCAGGACAAAAGAAAAAACAAAATGCCAATACAGAAATTTAAAAAAAGGATACATTAGTATAGATCCTAGAGTATTGAAACAATAATACAAGAATATTATGACATAAATTTTATAATTTGGATAAAATGGGAAAAATATTTGAAAAGTACACACTATCAAACATATCCAAAAAAAGTAGAAAATCTGGATAGTTAAAGAAATTGAGTTCACCATTAAAAACATTGCTACAAGAAAAAAAAAAATTCATATCCAGATGGCTTCACAGGTATATTTTATCAAATATTTATATAATAAATAATGTCGACCTTTCTCAAACTGTTTAGAAAGTAGAGGAGGAGAGAACATTTCCCAGCTCATTTTATAAGATCAACATAATCCTCATACCCAAATCATATAAGGACATTAAAAGCAAAGAACAGTACAGACCAATTTCTCTCATTAACATGGTTGTTAAAATATTTTACAAAGTATTAGCATATTAAATCCAGCAATGCATAAGAAGGATACTATGTATCAACCAAGTGAGATTATCCCAAAAGGGCAGGGTCGGTTTAACGTTTAAAAATCAATGGATGTAATCAACTTCGTTAAAGTATAAAGGAGGAAAAATGACCTGGTCGTTGCAACAGATCCAGGGGGGGAAAAAAGGTTTGAATAAATTCAACACACAATCCCTCCACCCCTCATGGTTAAAACTATCAGCAACATAGGAATAATAAGAAACTTTCTCAATCTGATAATACCCATTGCCATCAAGTCAACTCATAGCAACTCTACAGGACAGAGAAGAACTACCCCATAGGCTTTCCAAGGTGCAATTCTAACTGCCAGCCTTTGGATTAGCAGTCAAGCTCTTAACCACTGTACCACCAGGGTTCCTCTAATCTGATAATGGCTTCCTATAAAAAAACTACATCTGACATCATGCCAACGGAGACCAACTGATAAATTTCCAACTAAGATGAGAAAGAGGCAAGGATGTCTGCTCTGTTTATAATAAAATTCCTAGCCAGTTTAATAAGGAAAAAGACAAAGAAATAAAATGCACAGCAATTGGAAAGGAAGTAGCAAAACTCTCTATTCACAGAAGTCATATAAGGAGAGAAGTCTCAGGAAATTAAAAAAAAAAAAAAAAAAAAACCCTGAGTGAACTCGGTCACAATAATACAAGGAGAATATGTAAAAATCAATTGTATTTCTGTATGTTATCAATAAAGAATCAGAATAAACAGTGTAAAAATACCATTCAAAATAGTATCAAAAACAATAAAGTACTTAGGGATAACTTTAGCAAAAGATGTATAAGGGCTTTACACTAAAAATTACATGTAATAGCTGAGATAATTTTTTATTTTTATTTTTTTTAGTGTGATTTAGGTGAAAGTATACAGCTCAAGTTAATTTCTCATTGACACATTTATACACATATTGTTTTGTGACATTAGTTGCAATCCCCACAATGTGACAGCACACTCTTCCTTCCCACCCTGGGCACGCTGTGTCCATTTGACCAGTTCCCTTCCCGCCTTCTCATCCTGCTTTTGAACATGAGCTGCCCATTTGCGCTGAAAGAAATTTTAAAACATCTAAATAAATAAAGTTATACCTACTTCATAGATTGGAATTCTCAGCACTTCAAAGATGTTAATTCTTCCCAAATTGATCTATTAATTCAATTTCATGCCAAAGAAAATCCCAGCAGTCTTTTGATTTTAGAGGAAATGGAAAACTGATTCTAAAATGTGTATGTAAATACATCTAGCAGAACCAAACTATTTTGAGGGGAAAAAAAAAAAAGGATTTCAAGACCCGTTAGACAGTAATAGTAACAAGGCACTTTTCTTTTTCTTTTCTTTTCTTTTCTTTTTTGTATGAGGGAGACAGAAAGATCACTGGAACAGAATACAGAGTTTGGAAGTATATCCTTATCTATAAAATCAGTAGATGTTTGCCAAAAGCTCCAAAGTAACTCAATAGGGGAATAACAGTCTTTTCAACAAAGAGTTCTGAAACATTTCGATATCTGTATGGAAGAAATAATCTTTACCTCCTACCTCTAACCAATGAAAGTAATTAATTCAAAATAAATCATGGGCCTAAACCTAAAAACCACAACTTGAAGGCTCCTGGAAGAAAACACAGGGGAATATAGTATCTTCATGACTTCGGGGTAAGCAAAGATTTCTCATAGATAGCTGAAAACAATAAATGGAAAAGAAAAAAATTAATAAATTAAATATCAGAATAAAAAATTTATTTGTCAAAAACTAATGTTAAGTAAATTTGAAGAAACCAAAACAGAAAACCAAACCCACTGCCATCTAGTCGATTCCGACTCATAGCGACCCTACAGGAGATAGTAGAACAGCCCCATAGGGTTTCCAAGGAGCACCTGATGGATTCAAACTGCCCAACTTTTGGTTAGCAGCCTGAGCTCTTAGCCACTGTGTCACCAGGGCTCCAATGGTATAATACGCAGCAATAAAAGAATAAACTACTAATGCATGCAACAATATGGGAGAGCATCAAAAACATTATTGTGAACCAAAGAACACAAAGAATGCATATTGTGTGATGCTATTTATAAAAAAAAAAAAAAAATAGGACTGTCTAAAACACGTAAAACTAATCTATGATAATAAAATAAAAAACGTGGTTACTTCTAGAGAAAAGGACAAGAATTTACTGGAAAGAGTCATGAAGGAACTTTCTGGAGTGTGAAAGAAATATTCTGTATCTTGTATAGATGAGGGTTGCTGGAGTGTGTGCATTTTTCAAAATTTACATTTAAGATCGTGCATTTCACTATATATGTTAATTATATATTTTTAAATGTATAATACATAATTAATATACTATATGTTAACTATATATTTTTAAAAATTTAACTGATAACACCTCTCTTTACAGCAAACTCCTCACCAGTTGTTGTTTTTAGGTGCCGTTGAGTCGATTCAGACAAGAGAACAAAACACTGCCCAGTCCTGGCCCATCCTCGCAATCATTGCTATGCTTGAGCCCATCATTGAAGCCACTATGTCCACCCATCTTGTTGAGGGTCTTCTTCTCTTTCACTGACCCTCTACTTTACCAAGCATGATAGATCCCTCCTGACAACATGTCTAAAGTAGGTGAGAAAAATTCCCATCATTTTCCCTTCTAAGGAGCGTTCTGGCTGTACTTCTTCCAAGACAAATTCGTTCATTCTTCTGGCAGTCCATGGTATATTCAATATTCTTTGTCAACATCATAATTCAAAGGCATCAATTCTTCTTCAGTCTTCCTTATTCATTGTCCAGCTTTCCCATGTGTATGAGGCAACTGAAAATACCGTGGCTTGGGTCAGGCGCACCTTAGTCCTCAAAGTGACATCCTTGTTTTTCAACAATTTAAAGAGGGCTTTTGTAGATTTGCCCAATGTAACACACCCTTGACTTCCTGACTACTGATTCCATGGATGCTGATTATGAATCCTTGTCAAATGAAATCATTGACAATTTCAATATTTTCTCCGTTCATCATGATGTTGCTTATTAGTTCAGTTGTGAGGGTGCACATGCAATCTCCACCATCATTTCTATCACCAAGGCCATTATTTTCCAACCATTGATCTTCTTTGTTTTCAACTTTTGTATTCCAACCACCAGTAATTATCAATGCATCTTGATTGCATGTTTGCTCAATTTCAGACTGCTGAAGTTAGTAAAAACTTCAGTTTCTTCATCTTTGACATTAGCAGTTGGTGTGTAAATTTGAATAATAAATGTACTAACTGGTCTTCCTTATAGTCATGCGGATATTATACTATCACTGACAGCATTGTATTTCAGGATGGATCTTGAAATGCTCTTTTCCATGATGAGTGTGATGCCACTGCTCTTCAAAGTAAGCCATATGATTGCCCAATTCAAAATGGCCAATACCAGTCCATTTCAGCTCACTAATACCTAGGATATAGATCTTTATGCATCCCTTTTCATTTCTGAAGGCTTCAAATTTTCCTAGATTCATACTCATAGTCCTCAAAATAAACTTTCCCATGACTCCACAAACTCATTTTGCAGCTGCTAATTTGCCAAAAGAAAGAAGTAGAAAACTATGGTCTAATAAAGTTCCACATGCATTTTTTTCTCCAGTCACATTCCCCTGCACCTGCAACATTGCACCATATAAAAAGAATAGATAAGAAAACTAGATGGAATGTCACCCAAATTTATTACTGAAGATAGTTCCCCAGGTGAATGACAGTACCACCTATCTTTTATAGGCAGGCAAATACAACAGCTTAAAGATCTCTTTCTGAGTGGTTAAAGGCTTCTTTGGTTTGAAGGTTTATTAAGTTTTCATTCCATTTTTATATTGTCCTGGCTATAAGCACTAGCAGGTTCATAAACTTGAACAAGTAAATGATAAAACTGTTCACTTTATTTGGTGAGCAAAGGTCCCTCCCATGTCCTCCCCAAGTACAGTCAAAATTGTCCCTGGATTCTCAGAATCCATGGGCCCTCTACAGAGAAACCTCTAACTAGAGAGTTGCAAACATCTCAAGAAACTAATGACCCTTAGGGTTAGAGCAGCCTACAACTTCCAAGCTAGGGTTTCACAGACTCCCTAGATCCCATTCCCCATTCTACGAAAACAAATGGAAAATTCATAGAGCTGAATTTGAGTTTGAATTTGGATCATTAAACAAGGTCTGAGTTTCTTGGTAACCAGTTCTCTAACCATGTTGTTGTTGTTAGTTATCATTGAGTTGATTCTGACTCAGAACAACACCACGTGTGAGAGTAGAACTGTGCTTCATAGGGTTTTCAGAAGCAGGTGGCCAAGCCTTACTTCTGAGGCATCTCTGGGTGGGTTCAAACTGCTAGCCTTGCAGATAATAGCTGAGCACTTAACCGAAGGACTCCTTCTCCAACCATGTTGATGTTTTTGTGTGCCATCAAGTTGATTTCAACTCATAGCAACCCCATGTGACAGAGTAGAACTGCCCCATAGGGGTTTTTTTGGCTGTAATCTTTACGGAAACAGATTGCCAGGTCTTTCTCTCACAGAGCTCTAGGCCGGTTCGAACAGCCAACCTTTTGGTTATTAGCCCAACACTTAACCTTTTGTACCGCCATGGCTCCTTTCTCTTCATCCAATTAATAATTTTAAAAGACTAGAGAAGTCAATTTCTAAATTGTTAAAACAAGAAAAATAAAATGCAATCGATGATGTTCTACTTGTGTTAGAAATTCCGTGAAAATTTTATCCTTTATCCTCAACAGACAAACAAGTAGGTAGCACACATCAATCTATCTTATTAGACCCAGAAGCCCCACTACCCTTAATCTCTAGGATTAGTTGAAGGCAAGCTATTAATTTCATAGTAAAACCAATATAAAGAGATGGTGATAAGAAGAAATCATTATGTTCTTTCAGGTAAACCTTTTGCATGCTTACAACCAATATTTCCCTCCTGAGAATCTGTTAGCCTTTATCAGTCCTTGCCACTCAGGAATGAATTAAGGTGTAGTACATAGGGCTTTGGTGAAGGGAGAACTCCAGAAAAATGACAAGCATGCTCCTTAGCTGTCTTTTTCCCAAGCTCACTCAAAACCCAGCAGCTTGTCTGAAGGAGACTAGGTCCCATCAGATACCCAATGTCATGACGTGATAGGAGTCTGTAGATCTGGGTAATATTCCCATCTCTGCCAGTGTGCGACCATGGGCAAGGCCTTCACTCTAACTCTCCCTCATTCACCTCGCCAGACAATCTGTTTTGGTGGGTCTTAGAATTACAAAGTCTCTTCTCGTGAAGATTCTGAAAACTATAAATCAACCAAGAGGATCTACCTTAATGCTCTACCACCAAACCCTCAAATTTATCAGCATCTGTTTCCAGCTTCCCTCCTTCCTTCCTGTTACAGTGAGCAACCTTACAGGAACCAAAGTCAGCTGCTTCACTTATGCTTGAGATCTCAGCCCCTCTTATCTTAACCACAACTGAATCACCTGGTGAAATTTTATTTAAAAAAAAAAAAATCCCACCCTAACTCCAGACTAATTAAATGAGAATCTCTGAGAGGTAGAAGCATGGTCAGGGCATCAGCATTTCTTCAAAATTCTCCAAGCAATGTGACTGCCCAGTCAGAGTTGAGAAACTTTGATCTAGAAAAGCTCATGCAATCCATTGTTATCTCTGTGGATGTGGGTTCCTTGCTATTAAGCCCTTTAAACACAATTAAGTCTCTCACTAAAAAAAAACCCTCCTTCATTTGGTTTCTTCGTTTGTAGGCTTCGAGCATGGTTTCATGGGACAGCCCATTTAACTGGCTTAATAAAGTATTCAGTGCTTTTGTTCTACCTCTTAGTTTGATGCCTAGTGCCTGAGGTCTTAAAAGCTTGCAAGCAGCGATGCAAGGTACAATTGCTCTCGATTTTCCAGGAGCAATAGAAGAAGAAGGCAAGTCAGGAACAGGAGAAGGAAATGGAATATGTGGCTAATTGTTGCCATGAACTACCTCCTTTGCCATGAGACCAGAAGAACTGGATGGTGTCTGGCTACCATTACTGAACATTTTTTGATCAAAGATTCTTTAAAAGAACCCTATCAAAAGGGAGAAAATGCAGAACAGAATTTCAAATTCTCATAGAATCCAGACTTTCTGGAGCTATTGAGGCTGGATAAATCCCGAAATTATTGTCCTGAGTTAATCTTTAAACCTTAAACTGAAAATATCCCCTGAAGTCTTCTTAAAACCAAACAATAAAAAAAAACAAAAATAGTTTAGCTTAATTAGCAATATCATCTGCCTTGAACATTGTATTCTTTTTAAAAAACTCTACCTGGGATCAAATTGACTACAACAACCCAAAAGATTAGATAGGAAGCTTGGGGGTGGTAAGTTTATGTTAATGGTGAAGAAACAATTCAGGAAAGGAGGGTAAGAATGGTTGCACAACTTGAAGAATGTAATCAATGTCACTGAATTGTACAAATAGAAATGGTTGTATTGGTGCGTGCTTTGCCATGCATATTTTCTACAACAAAAAATAAATTTTTTTTAAATACTTCCCTCTACTTCAAATCTTTCTCTAGCTATCTCCCTGTCATACATTATCCTTTTTACATTTTAGATTTGATTTGCTAAAATTTTTTAAAGAATTTTTGCATCTATGCTCATGATGAATATTGAAGTGTAATTGTCTTGTACTGTCTGTCTTATTTTTAGTATCAGAGTAATTCTGATCTCATAGAATGAGTTATGAAGTATTCTCTCCTCTTGAATTTTCTGCAGGAGTTTGTGTAGAATTGGTATCATTTCTTCCTTAAATGCTTGGTAGAGCTGACTAGCGAAGCTGAATGAGCCTGGAATGTTCTTTGTGGGAAGGTTGTCTACTAAAATTTCAAATTCTTTAACAGATGTAGTGCTATTTAGGTTATCAAATTCTTCTTGAGTAATCTTTAGTAGTTTGTGTCTTTAAGGAATTTTTCCATGTAATCTTAGTTGATGAATTTGCTGTCATAAAGTTGTTTATAGTATTCCCTTATTGTCCTTTTAATGTATGTAGAATGTGTACTAATGTCCCCACTCACATTCCTGATATGGGTAATTTTTGTCTTCTTTTCTGTCCCGCTCCCATCCCCCAGATAACTCTGGCTAGAGGTTTACCAATTTTATTGAACTTCTCAAATAAACAGCTTTTGGGTTCACTGATTGTCTCTTTTTTTCTTTTCTAGTTATTGGTTTCCACTTCGATCTATAGTATTTTCTTTCTCCTGCTTATTTTGGATTTAATTTGCACTTCTTTTTCTAGCTTCTTAAGTTGAAAGCTGAGGTCATTGGTTTGAGATCTTTCTTCTTTTCTAATATAGATATCTAGTGCTATAAATTTCCCACAGTACTGCTATATCTGTACCTTACAAATGTTAATATGCTCTGTTTTAATTTTCCTTCAGTTCAAAACACTTAATAATTTCAATTTTTACTTATTCTTTAACCAATAAGTTATTTTGAAATATATCATTTATTTTATAAATAGTTGGGAATTTTCCAAATATCTTTCTGTCATTGATGTCTAATTTATTTCCATTGTAGTTATAGAGCATATTTTATATGATCTGAATCTCTTTGCATTTATTGAGATTATTTATGTTTTTTTTTTAGTTTTTGTTTTTTGGCCCAGAATATGTTCTCTCTTGGTAAAGTTCCAAGTACACTTTTAAAAAATTGCATTCTGCTGGTGTTGGATAGAATGTTCTCTAAGTGTCAGTTAGGTAAAGTTGTTGGTTTAGGGTGTTCAGATATTATATATCTCTGCTGATTATGTCTGTACTACTTCTATCAACAATGAGAGAGAAGAGTCGCAATCTCTGGCTATAATTGTGGATTTGCCCCATTTTCTTTGCGGTTCTCCTTCCCTGAAGTGTGGCCTAGAACATCTCTCTAGACAGTAAACTGGAACAACTGTAGGGCTCACCTATTTGGTTTTCCATTTCTTAGGAATCTGTCTTTTATTGGCTAATACTCAATGACATTTTTGTAATACATTTTGTCCTGTTTTTATGGCATAAATATAGATCTAGTCCCTGTTACCCCATCTTGGCTAAAACCTGAATTCTTGGTAGTTATAGTAGCATTGCTTCTAGTAGCAAAAAAAACAAAAAAGCAAAGAAGAAATGCTTATAGGCTCATCAAATGAGAATTGGCTATTTATATGGTGGAATACTACACAATAGTGAAAATGAACAAGTTAGAGCTACTTATATTATTTTGAATGAATCTACAAAACAAGGTGTAGAAAAGAAGCAGGTTACAGAAACGTTCAGATGGTGTGGTACCAATTTCATAAAATGTAGAGGTAAGTGTATTATTGTGTGTATAATCTTAGTTTGAGTTTCTACAAAAAGGAACCTGAGATAAGGACTTAAGCGAAGATAGTTTATTTGGTAGCTGATCCCAGGAAACACTAGTAGGGAAGAGTGGAAGTAGAGGAAAGGGAAGGCAGCCTTTAAGAAGAATGTTATTAAACCAGCTACCATCATGGGTTGTTGCTGTTGTTATTGTTAGGTGCTGTTGAGCAGACACCAACTCATAGAGCCCTTATGGACAACGGAATGAAGTACCACCCAGTCCTGAGCCATCTTCATGATCACTGCTATATTTGAGTCCATTGTTTTGTCTATCGTGTCAATCCATCTTATTGAGGGTAGAGAAGGATAGAGAGTAGACAGGAGGCAAAGAGGATGTCAAGCACAGTTGGTGTGGGCTGTATTATGTTTTATATTTTTGAATGCCTTAAATAATGCTTAATGTATTTTAAAATATGTCTTTAGCAAAGTCAGATTTCCTTGTGCATAAATACCAAAACCCAATATGGCCCACTAGGCTCACCTGGTCTCCAGCTCACCCAGCTCCCCTGTCTCAGCCCAGTTCTTCAGTCTTAGCTGGGGTGCCTTTCTCCTTCTCTCTTTTGTAGCCACTTGGTTTCTTTCTGGTCCTATGCATCCTCCTGTCCTTTCCTGCCTCAGGGATTCCATGCATGCTGTTTCTTTGGCATGAAATACTTTTCTCACCCCATCTTTGCTCAGCCAACCCTTATTTAAACCTCAGGCTCCAGTTTAAATGCCTCACTCCAAAGAAGCCTTCCCTGCTCCCCCAGACCACTGGAGTCCATCTGGTGCACACATCCAGTGTGTGATTCTCCTTGCTAATTCTAATTACACTTTAATAGCTTATTCATGAAGTCTCTGGCACCAGGATCCATGCACCCGATAAGCCATGATCTCTTTGGGTTCTGGGGAAGCACAGCCAAAATAAGAAACCTGACTTTATTCATCACACAGCATCTGCCACCCCAGCAGGGACCAATACTATGTTCAAACCTCACTCAGGGAGGGAAAATGGCACAAGACTTTAAAAACATAACAGTGCTTATCTAGTCCACCCAGAAGTGCCTCAGGAGAAAGTCTTGGTGACCTGCCTCTGAAAAATCAGCCACTGAAAACCCTGTGGAACACAGTCCTGCTCTGACCCACAGGGGGTCGCCAAGGGTCGGAACTGATTCAGTGGCAACTGGTATATTAGTCACAGAGCCTCAGCTCTTTCCAGAATTCATGACTAACATCCCTGCCCCGAAACTGCCGCACAGTGCTTATAAGGTCTGGACTTGCCAAAGTGAAACTTGCTTATCAGTGAATCTGTTCCCATCAGAAGATGGAGCAGCATAGCTCTGGGATTCCAGAAGAAACTGGTTGGGGTGGAGACTAAAGAGAATAAACAACATGTAAGGCCAAGGCCAGCACGTTAATTCTGGCCTTTCATGCTCTTCTGCCTGGAGAGGTGATATGTGAGAAAGTGGAAAAGACAGTTTGCAGGTGCCAACTGCAATTCTGTTTGAAAATGACTCATTCGTGTGGGTAATATTAGGTTTTTGAGCACCAAAACCAAATCCATTGCCATTAACTCTATTCCAACTCACAGCATCACTATAAGACAGAGTGGAACTACCCCCACAGGGTTTCCAAGGAGCAGTGGGTGAATTTGAATTGTTGACCTTTTTGTTAACAGCCGTAGCTCTTAACCACTGCACCACCAGGGCTCCTTTTGAGCCCCAGGCCTTCACAATTTTAACCAATGAATACATTTCAGTAATTTGGCACCTGTCTTCTGCCTATGACAGTGCGAAATCCACTTCTGTATCCCTAGAGCAAACAACAGTTGCCTAACTCACAGCTGGTCGTTGATCAATGTACTGAAATACAGGGTCTGCAATCTAGTACCTGCCCACAGCCAGCTGTTAATCTAAGGGAAGTCAGAACCCAGGCACAGAAGTGAAAACATCTTCAGATCAGTTAACAACCATGCTCAGTCATGGAGAATGAGAGTCTTGAGGCACAATAACAACTTAAATTGGGACAGTGAAGGGAGGGGCCCAGGCAGGCTGGTTGAGCTACCCAGACACCCTGCAGGGAACCATAGACTGATCCACAGCCTTTGTTATCTTTGGAACCAAACTAGCTCGTAGGACTGAGTCATATCCTCTCAGGGCTTCCCTGGATTCCTCCCTCCACTGGTTCCAAGCCCAACTGGAACACAACATGATGGATGTGCAGACATTGATCCGTGGCGGTCAGGGGCTGTCACATGAAGGAACCACTAGCTTATAAAATGATCAATCTCTTTCAAAGTTATAAATGCAATGTCAATTCCTTGTATAAAATTAAGAAAATACAGAAAAGAACAAAAAAAACCTCCCCAAATACCACCACCTAAAGATAACCACACGTCTGTCAGTTTGTCATACTGTGGGGCCTTGCGTGTTGCTGTCATGCTGGAAGCTATGCCACCAGTATTCAGATACCAGCAGGGTCACCCATGGAGGACAGGTCTCAGCTGAGCTTCCAGACTATGACAGGCTAGAAAGAAGGACCCAGCAGTCTACTTCTGAAAAGAATAAGCCAGTGAAAACCTTATGAATAGCACCGGAACATTGTCTGATATAGTGCTGGAAGATGAGCTCCTCAGGTTGGAAGGCACTCAAAAGATGACTGGGGAAGAGATGCTTCCTCAAAGTAGAGTTGGCCTTAGTGAAGTGGCTGGAGTAAAGCTTTCAGGACCTTCATTTGCTGATGTGGCATGACTCAAAATGAGAAGAAACAGCTGCAAACATCCATTAAAAATTCCAACATAGAATGTACTAAGTATGAATCTAGGAAAATTGGAAATTGTCAAAAACTAAATGGAAGCATAAACAATCCTAGGCATTAGTGAGCTCAAATGGACTGCTATTGGCCATTTTGAATTGGGCAATCATATAGTCTACTATGCCAGGAATGACAGCTTGAAGAGGAATGGTGTTGCATTGTCAAAAAGAACATTTCAAGATCTATCCTGAAGTACAACGCTGTCAGTGATAGGATGATATCCATACACCTACAAGGAAGACCTGTTAATAGCAATATTATTCAAATTTACACACCAACCACAAAGGCTAAATATGAAGAGCTTGAAGATTTTTATCAGCTTCTGCAGTCTGAAATTGATCGAACATGCAATCAGGACACATTGATAATTACTGGTGATTGGAATGTGAAAGTCTGAAACAAAGAAGACTGATGAGTGGTTGGAAAATATGACCTTAGTAATAGAAACAATGCCAGAGATTGAATAATAGAATTCTGCAAGACCAATGACTTCTTCATTGCAAATACCTTTATTCACCAACATAAACAGTGCCTATACACATGGACCTTGTCAGATGGAATACACAGGAATCAAATCAACTACATCTGTGGAAAGAGATGATAGAAAAGCTCAGTATCATCAGTCAGAACAAGGCCAGCGGCCGACTGTGGAACAGACCATCAGTTGCTCATATGCAAGTTCAAGTGGAAAGTAAAGAAAATCAGAACAAGTTCACAAGAGCCAAAATACGACCTTGAGTACACTCCACCTGAATTTAAAGACCATCTCAAGAATAGATTTGACAGGTTGAACACTAATGACTGAAGTTGTAGAATGACATCAAGGGCATCATACATGAAGGAAGCTAAGAGGTCACTGAAAAGAAAGAAAATACCAAGATGGACATCAGAGGAGACTCTGAAACTTGATCTCGAACCTCGAGTAGCTAAAGCAAAAGGAAGAAATGATAAAGTAAAAGAACTGAACAGAAGATTTCAAAGGTTGGCTCGAAAAGATGAAGTAAAATATTATGATGACGTGTGCAAAGAGCTGGAGATAGAAAACCAAAAGGTTAGAACAAACTTCTCAAGCTGAAAGAACTGAAGAAAAAATTCAACCCTAGAGTTGCAATAATGAAGGATTCTATGGGGAAAATATTAAATGATGCAGGAAGCATCAAAAGAAGTTGGAAGGAATACACAGAGTCATTATACCAGAAAGAATTAGTCAACGTTCAACCATTTCAAAAGGTAGCATATGATCAAGAATCAATGGTACTAAAGGAAGAAGTCCAAGCTGCACTGAAGGCATAGGTGAAAAACTAGTCTCCAGGAATTGACACAATACCAATTGAGATGTTTCAACAAAATGGATGCGGCACTGGAAGTGCTCAAGAAATTTGGAAGAGAGCTACCTGGCCAACCAATTGACTATTCCCAAGAAAGATGATTCAACCAAATGCGGAAATTATCAAACAATATCATTAATATCATACCCAAGCAAAATTTTGCTGAAGATCATTCAAAAGCCACTGCAGCAGTGTATCAACAGGGAACTGCCAGAAATTCAGGCCAGATTCAGAAGAGGGTGTGGAACCAGGGATATCATTGCTGATGTCAGATGGACTCTGGCTGAAAGCAAAGAATACCAGAAGGATGTTTACCTGTGTTTGTTTTATTGACTGTGCAAAGGCATTCGACTGTGCAGATCATAACAAATTATGGATAACATTGTGGGGAATGAGAATTCCAGAACACTTAACTGTGCTCATGAGGAACCTGTGCATAGATCAAGAGGCAGTTGTTCGGAAAGAACAAGGTGAAACCGAGTGGTTTAAAGTCAGGAAAGGTGTGCATCAGGATTGTATCCTTTCAGCATACCTATTCAATCTGTATGCTGAGCAAATTATCCGAGAAGCTGGACTGTATGAAGAATGGAGCATCAGAGCTGGAGGAAGACTCACTAACTACCTGCGTTATGCAAATGACACAACCTTGCTTGCTGAAAGTGAAGAGGACTTGAAGCACTTACTGTTGAAGATCAAAGACCACAGCCTTCAGTATGGATTACTCCTCAACATAAAGAAAACAAAAATCCTCACAACTGGACCAATAAACCATATCATGATAAATGGAGAAAAGATTGAAGTTGTCAAGGATATCATTTTACTTGGATCCACAATCAACACTCATGGAAGCAGCAGTCAAGAAATCACATTGAACTGGGCAAATTGGTTGCAAAACACCTCTTTAAAGTGTTGAAAGGCAAAGATGTCACTTTGGAGACTAAGATGCACCCCGACCCAAGCCATGGTATTTTCAATTGTGTGATATGCATGTAAAAGCTGGACAAAGAATAAGGAAGACTGAAGGAGAGTTGATGCCTTTGGATGGTGGTGTTGGTGAAGAGTATTGAATACACCATGGACCACCAAAGAATGAATGAAAATGCTCCTTAGAAGCAAGGATGGCGAGACTGCGTCTTACGTACTTTAGACACATTGTCAGGAGGGATCAGTCCTCGGAGAAGGACATCATGCTTGGTAAAGTACAGGGTCATCAGAAAAGAGGAAAACCCTCAACAAGATGGATTGACACAGTGGTTGCAACAATGGGCTTAAGCATAACAACGATGGTGAGGATGGCGCAGGACTAGGCAGTGTTCAGTTCTGTGGTAAAAAAAAATAAAAATATTTTTAGGTCAATATGAGTTGGAACTTACTCGACAGCACCTAACAACAACAACAAAGATAACTACTATTAACATTTTGAGGTTTTTTTCCATATTTCTTTTTCTTAAGAGTGTAGGCGTGTATGTGTGATATGTGCCTGAGTGTGTTGTATGCATTGCGCTTGCTATGTGTGTTGTGTGTAATGTGGTGTATGGTATGTGTTACAGGTGTTATGTGGTTGATTGTGTTGTGTGTGCAGTGGGTTTAAGTGCATGTGTATGATATATGAGTGTACTGTGTGTAGCCTGTGTTTTACGTGCCATGTGCCATATGCAATGTGTGGTGTGTGCTACGTGTTGCAGGGGTTATGTGGTTAAGTGTGTATATGGCGAGCATGTGAATCCATTGTGTTATGTGTGAGTGCATTGCTACATGCTGTATATGTTGTGTGCACTGTGTGTGGCATGTATTATTTGTGTCACGTGTACTCTATGTGAGTGTGGGCGCATGATGCAAGTATTTTGCATATTGTATGTTTTCGTCATGGATGTATGTGTTATCTGTGTTGGGTACTGGTTCGTGTTGAGTGCGTTATATGTATTGTGTGTGAGTGTTGATGTGTATTGTACATGTTGCTCTGTCTCTGATGTGTGTATTAAGTGTGTGAGAGAGTGTGGCCAGAGCCTCCATGGGTGGCATTTATCAATAAGTGAATAAATAAGGTAGAATTGGGAATCTGAGAAACCAAGCTTTTTTACCCTCTGACGGACCAGTCCGCAGGATGGCCCACTCATCTCTGGCCAGCTAGGCCTCACTGGCACACCTGAAGCAAGGAGTGGCATCATGGTGGGAGATGGGAACTCTCACACCCTGGCCTGGCTATTGCTAAATGGCTTCTCCTAAGAGGCCCACAGTCAGACAGCCTTCTTCCTGGGTGAAAGGGCATGAACCGAAATGCCTCTTCCCTTGCTTTGGTTTCCCACCCTTCGAAACAGAATGAACAGATGAGCCAATGACGTGGGAAAGACCCATCACAGGCCTCGATCCCAGGGTGAACCTGAGGTGTCCTCTGGTCACCAGACTGGTCAATGGTGTCCAATGGCGGGATGCTCTGGACCTTGCCCAGGCTTCTGGGACTCATCCTCAAAACCCCACAGCAAACGTAATGCATTGCATCTTACAGGTTACACACTGCTTTTACCACATTCATGAATTACCCTGAGCAAACCTGTGCAGGAGATACTATCGCTTTCCCAAACCAGGGGCAATGAGTGTGCCTCCATCTTCAGAAAGTTAAGGTAGAGGACCACTGCCCAGTGGACTTTGGGCATCTGGAGGGCTGGGGTCACCTTGGCTGCCTTGGAGTCTCTGGTGCTTTAAGCCACCAGTGAAGTCTCTATTCTAGCTAGCATCACGTGACTCATAAGGGGCAGAGCTGGCAATTAACCCAGGTGCTCTGATTCCATAACTCCTACACCGTCTACTGAGCCAAGACTGCCCAGAGTGGGTGTAGCCCCTGGGCAGCGCACTCCTCCACCTTCTTCATCACCACCCAACCCCTCATCCACCAGAAGTCCCTTTAGTCAGGGTTCCCATGCTCTGCAGACAACACCTTGTCCAGAGTTTTCCCTCTGAAGAGCTCATGCAAGCCTCACCTTTCCAGGCACGGAGCAATTTCTCTCTGAGACAGGCAGGGAACATAATGAATGAACAAGACCTTAAGGAAAAAAGAGAGCAAATCATATTTTTCTTTCTTTTGAAATAAAAAATAATATGCCTGCATGTCAGAATCTCTTGTGACAGAGCTAATGTCCAGGAGCAAAATGAGAAGAAAGCAGCCCCCCGCCCCCACACCCCGCTAATGTGAACATAGCAACCAGCCCCTCTGACAATCAAATAGCCACAAAAATCCCTCTCAAGAGGAGGTTCGTGACGATGCCAAAGACAGTTCTTCAGGAAATCCTTTCTTTGGCTTCATTTTATCCCTGTTCGTTAAGTACGGCCAGAAAATATCTGTAAAAATTAACCTAAAACTTAATGGCTTATGTAAGAATGCCTTAATAAAAATATGTTGGCAAGGTTATTGAACTGTACAATTAAACCCCTCCCACTCAATACTTTTCAGTCTAATTTCTGTCTAAAGCTTATTCAGCAAACCAAAATGCCAATGTTCTCCTTCAATTTCCACTTCTCTGAACCTGCTAATTTATGAATAAGAAAGGATTTATTTGTGTTATTAGCTACATGTAACCTCTTGTTGAAAAAAGTAGTTTAAGTACTGAAATCCTGAGATGCCTCAAGATCCACCAAATATCTGAGGGATGACTTTGATTTTTTTTTTTTCTGCAAAGCTGTGTTTGATTTACATCAATTAGGCCCTCCACATAAGGTATCATATAACAGGAAGGCTAATAACCCAGAAATAACCTCATTAAAAGAGACAGCATATCGGTCTAAAGAGAATGAACTCGAAGCAGAAAAAATTAGTGACCTGGAAAGTCGCAGGAAGAGGTAATGGCAGCACCAAGAAAAAAATACATTCCTGTTAGCAAGTCAAAGGAGAAATCACCAGCCATAAAGTAAAAATACAATAGAAGCAGAAGCAGAATGCTTTTTTTTTCCAAATGTTTTTAATCTGTTCAAACCCTGTAACATGTGATTTATTCTCCCTCAACCGAATACAGTCTCTGAGATCATGCCTGTGTTCCTGGTGGAGGCCAGAATATGGGGAGAGACTCTGAAGCCAGCCTGCTCAGATGGTAGACAGAGTGACCGCATGCTCCACGGTCCGGCTGGATTTCTGGGGCACTGAATTCACCTGCCATTGTGAACAATTTCCCAGGTGGGTAGCCCCTCTTTGCACATTACCCAGAATTCCAGATCATGCAAGGCCTTTTCATCCTTGGCATAATGACACACCGTTCTCTTGTCCATAGCACAAACCATCAGAGAAACAAAGCTCCCCTTCTGCCCCTGTGTGTTGGCTCCTAGTATCTTCCCCTCTGTTCCCACATTACAAGCATTTTGTAAATACAAGGTTTGCTGAGACAAATGGCTGTTTCCATGAAGTCCCATGCATGTGGTTTGGGTTAAAAAAGAAGAAAATGGTTGCGTAAGACAGGCCATTTCTTCGGTAAGAAGCTCACTGAGGAAATATATATGTTGCCCTCTAACTCCTGGGACCTGCCGAGTTCCAGCTCACTAAGGGAGATTCCACAGGGCTACAGTCAAATGATGCCCAGTTCCTGAGCCAGCCGAGTGATATTTAAAAGAAAAAAAATGACAAAGCTTTAAATTTATATCAGTGTTTTTAAAATTGTACATTAAGACTGGGATTGTAATTGATTCAGGGAGAAGCCCCTAATGAGCTTTTCAATTTTCCATTGGCCATTCCTGGGCAGGTAGAGCCATCAGAAGAGGAAGCACTTTGCCAGTGACCCTTTGCTTTTGAGCAATTTCCTTGCAGCAGGAGACACAAGAGCTGAAGTCCTCGCTCATCCCAAGAAGATACTGAGATAGGCCACCACTTTGGCAGGAACCAGGCAGCTGTGGACTTAGCCCAAAATGATCCACTCTGGGACCACCTCCAGGGTTTCAGGGCTTCAGGCCAGGTACAGGCCTACCGTGGTCACGAGTTTACTTCTTTTCTCTCCTACCTAACCCCTACTCCAGCATAG
The DNA here is from genome assembly GCF_024166365.1 of Elephas maximus indicus. NCBI lineage: Eukaryota > Metazoa > Chordata > Mammalia > Proboscidea > Elephantidae > Elephas > Elephas maximus. The sequence continues at coordinate 13,776,563 of NC_064839.1, forward strand.
CGTTCACCAGAGTTCAGAGGACTGAACTCCGAGTCAGAAGACCTGATACTAGGCTGAGGAATGAATGGTAGATGAAGAAAGGATAAGAGTAGATGACTCTGCAGAAGTAAGATAGGAAATCTGATGCGTCTTCCACCCAAGCCTCCTGCCCCACGTAATTGTACATGCATGCTACTATGGAACATAACCTGGCCTGGACAACTGCTCTCATTTCAAGCACCCACTCCTCTTCCTTTCCCATTGAGTAACCCGATCCAGGTCTTTTCTCATCTCCCCATGCAAGCCAGGCTCATCCCTCATCACATTGGTCCTCCAGGTCTTTCCTAGGAGCCCCCCCACCCCACTCTCCCCCCCACCCCCTGGAACCCACACTTTCTTCTTTCCAACCCTAATCTACATTACTCTCCATTCTTCTCACCTCTCCTCCACCAGGAAATCCCTGCTGAATGCTTAGGCCTGCCTTGCTTTCTCTCGCTTCCTCTGCCAATACTTCCCGTCCTGACTCTCCATCCCTCCTCCTTAACTAGTCTCAAATTGTAGCTTCAGCGAAAACCGTTTCTCTGTTACCGAAACCAAAAAAAAAAAACCCAGACCCACTTGCTGTCAGGTGAATTCGGAGTAGAACTGCCGTACGGTGTTTCCAAGGCTATAAATCTTTACAGAAGCAGATTGACACATCTTTCTCCTAAGGAGCAGCGCATAGTTTTCAACGGCAGACCTTTTGGTTAACAGCCGAGTGCTTTAACAGCTGCACCACCAGGGCTCCTTTCTCTAGTGCAGCGACCACAAACTCAGATTTTTGCATGGGCCAGGCAGGTAGTTTAGTGAGGCGGACTGGGTGAAGACACAAAGATGGGGGTCTAAAGGAGACAGCTGCCGCCATGTGGTTATGTTGGCCTAGGGCTACCAAATGCTGTTTTACTCCCCTCAAAAAAAAAAAAAAAAAAAACAGAGATCAGGGTTTTTTTGCGAAACCTCCTGAGATTGGCAACTAATTCAGTAACAATCATAAGCATGAGCTGACTGGTTGGCCAACCAGAGTCTGTTGGGAACCTGTAGGCTGTGCATCCCCTCAGAGGTGATAATGAGTAGGTTTCTGAGGACAATAGCCTTCCACCTCTCCTATAGCCCACATCACTGCAGCCCGGGGGTGGGGTGATATTAGATCCTGAAGAAAACGCTGCGGCCATCTCTCTCCTGATCTCTGGGGAGGGGTCAAGGCTTCTTTGCACTCCCACCCACTGCGGATGGGGCCACCTTTGTTTTTCTCGCAGCATCGTTAAACCAAAGAAAACAACCGTAAAGTGTTTCATTCTACTCTTTAAGGATTGCCAGAAGAGCGAAGAGCTTCTTAAGCAAATTCTTTCCAAACCATTCGGGCCCCTTCTATAAATAAAGCTTGAGACAATTTCTGAAAAGCATATTTATTTACCTGATAGATCGTAACGGCTCCTTCAGTGCCTTTAGCCCTGTTGTGTGATCTGCAAGCACTTAGCTCCCTTTCAACTAGTTAGGCCTCTTTCTGGGAGGCAAAAATGAAGTTGAACTCTTTGGGCGAGCAGTCAGCCATGTGATGCAGTACTGCTCATGATGAGTTCTCTCCGATTCAGAGCCATTAGCTCAGAGGCGGTAGCAGATTCCAGAGGGAAATTATTAATAAGAAGTGGCTGGATGACAGTACGCCAGCAAAAACACTTCTGAAGTGGCTAAAGGCCCTTGAAAGGGGGTGGGAAGAAGAGAGGAGGAAATCTTTGGGTTTTTCTCAAAAGAGTAGTAAAAAAGGAGAAAATAAAAAGGAAAACAGAAATAACTAGATGGGACAAGTGATTAAAGAGGGACAAGCTCTTTCCCTTCTCTGGGTTTCACCTGCCTTGATTTTTGGCCCTTGCTTTTCTTGATTCAAATTGTCTGGAGGAAGGGGTTAGCCCAGGCTTTCTCAGCCTCAGCATTATAGGCATTTAGACCCGTAACTCTCTGTTGTGGGCACTGCTGTCCTCTTCCCACTAGATGCCAGTAGCAGCCACCCTCCTCCTGGTGACAACCAAAAATATCTCCAGCCATTGCCAAATGTCCCCTTGGCAGCAAAAATCACCCCTTGTTAGGAGCCACTGGATTATACACAGAAACGAACTTGAGAATCAGCACAGAAAACTAGTGAAGTTCAAGGGCCTTGGAGACAATGACCTGGGTTCGAGTCCCAGCTCTACCACTTCCAGGGTGGCCTTGGTCAAACTACTTCACTCCTGGCTCTCAATTTTCTCATCTATAAAATGGGATGGTATGTAACATGCCAACCACGTAAGATTTCTGTGAGGGTTAAAAATATTATTCACATAAAGTCTTTAGCATAAGCTTGCCACATAATAAAAAACAAATATAAGCTATTATTGTTGTAATTATTATTATTAAAAAAAAAAAAATGGTCTCTGTCACACCCTAACAGAAAGGAGGGTTCTAATTCCTCTAACCAGCTCTCCTCAATCACAGTGAGCCTTTTCTGTGTGGAGATTGATTAGCAATTATAACGCCCCAAAAAAGTTATATTTTTTGGAGACCTGATACAAACACACTACTTATGTCAGTTATGGTGGGTTGTGAGCAACTGGAATCAATTTCTAAACAGAAAGAGAATGTCCCAGAATAATATGGGGGCAGCTCCAGATTCCAGAATCAAAAGGAAAGACTGTGGACCCAGGTTTGGCAAAGGCAGAACCAGGGGAATTCTGGGGCTCAGAAGCAGGGCTGAATCCATGTTGCTGTCCGAGCATGGCCTCTGGAATTCATTAGTGCCAGTGACTGGTTTGTTTGTTGGTTGGTTGGTTGGTTGGTTTTCTGTGCTCGTCTCAAATCAACCTCCTGAATATTTGAAGTGCCAGGAGACAATGGGATTGGCTAGGCTGGCTCACTTGCTCAGGCCTCGCCTGGGTAGGGTAGTAGGGCACTTTGATTGACAGTACGTCTAAGATGTTACACAGTGGGGGATGGGAAGAGTCCTTTCCTAAAAGAAAAATGTTGTTACCCAAAGATAGGACATTGAGGACTGGGTGGGCAAAAAGCAACGTCTGTATTCCAGAATGCAGATATCTGTCCTTTGCTGGGGCAATAATACTACACTCGAACAGCATTCATTTTATAACTCTTCACAATACCCCAAATAAGACTTACACCTTTTATAATGGACCGCAACTACCACACCCTCCACCAGACTGAGTCCAGCACAACTAGATGGTGTCCAGCTACCACCACTGACTGCTCTGACAGGGATCACAGTAGAGGGTCCCAGACAGAGCTGGAGAAAAATATAGAAAAAAAATTCTAATTCACACACACACAAAAAAGACCAGGCATACTAGTTTGACAGAGACTGGAGAAACCCCGAGAGTATGGCCCCTGGACACCCATTTATCTCAGTAATGAAGTCACTCCTGAGGTTCACCCTTCAGTCAAAGATTAGACAGGTCCATAAAACAAAACTAGACCAAATGGGTATACCAGCTCAGGGGCAAGGATGAGAAGGCAGAAGGGAACAGGAAAGCTGGTAATGGGGAACCCAAGGTCAAGAATGGAGAGTGTTGACACATCTTGCGGTTGTTAACCAATGTCATAAAACAATATGTGTACTACCTGTTTCATGAGAAGCTAGTTTGTTCTGTAAACCTTCATCTAAAGTACAATAAAAAAATTAAAAAAAAAGAAAAACTTACACCTTTTAGACTGATCTGACAACCCAACAAAGGGAGAAGGTCGTGGTTAGTGAAGAGGCTAAGCAACAAGGCTTTCATTTCTTCCTGGCTAAGGAAGGCCAGAAACTCCGCCCAGCATCGTTCTCTCTTGCATCCTCTAAGGCCTGTGCTCTGGTACCCCTCTTCTATTCTCACTGAAGCTAAATGTCGAGCCAAGTGAGAGTGAGGGCTGGCAAGTCTGGAGCTATTGATTTGTAAATACGTGAAGCACAACCAGGGAGTCATCCTTTCTGCTGAGGTTGCCATTTATCCCGGAAGATGCTCTTGGCACTAATGAGGGGCATGAGAGCTTCCCTTAGATGATAGGGTAAAGGAAATGTTAGACACGCAGAGGGAGAGCAACTTGGCATCCGTGATTGATGAATATTTTAAATGTGAAAGGCATCCATTCCAGGGGCTTATTCATGGCCTGTGGGGGAAGAATCCAGGTTAAAAAAAAAAAAAAAAAAATCCACAAAGTTGTTAAAAACCAACACTTCACCTGTGTATTCTGCTCCTTCATCAGATAACGATGATGAGCTAATTATTCAGATAGAAATAGTGTCCACGAGACAAAAGGATGAAAGGGCTTAACTATGTATCTGTGGTTTATCCATCATAAAATTCTTAGGGACAAAACTTAAATCATAATTTTATTAATGACACGCAGAGGATTAGATGAATTTTTCCATGCACTCAGGACTTGACAATGGAGAGCACAGACTGAAAATTAAAAACAAAAAATGAAGTAAACTTGGGACACTGTTCTCCACAGAGTTTTTTTCTGCACAGATAGATTTGAAAGAGAAATAAAAATAAAATAAAAAAATAATCAGAGGGCATTCTGGGGCAAGAGTCCAGCACCAGGATGCCCTGTGACTTGCTCAAAGAACACATCCCCCTTGAAAGACGGCTGGTCCCCTTCGTACTAAATGTGTTAGTCAATCCAGGTGACAAGAAAATGAAGTCTTTTAAGGCTGTGGCTTCGAGCCCTACAAGCCTTTTTTTTTTCAATCTCAAGATGAGCACTGAAGAAATCAGTCTTAATAACAAAAAGAAAAAAAAAATCCATCAAAACTTCAATAATTTTGGCTGAAAGGAGTGAAAACTCTGGCACAAAATCAGTCACTTTAAGAATCAGTTTGCCTTGCCTTTTTTTTTTAACTGACTTTTTCATCTGATTTTAGTAGAGTGGTTTGAGATTCTTGTGGACTCTTGAAGAAAATCTACTGCTAGATTGTCACCTGAAAGGCTTGTTATGGATAATATATTGAAGATCGTGTCTAACATTGTATTTCATAATTAGACTTTTCACTTGATACACACACTCCAAATACATAGCTTGGTCTGGAAATTAGGTCTGGAGTAGTGAGCCTGCAGGTGTTTCTCTCCCTCAGGTGCTCTCTCCTGAGGGCATTCCTATAGCTGGAAAGCCTAACTCACAGGCCTTATCATGGATTGAATTGTATCCCGGAAAAAAATGTATATCAATTTGGCTAGGCCATGATTCCCAGTATTGTGTGATTGTCCGCCATTTTGTCATCTGATATGATTTTCCTCTGTGTTGTACATCCTACCTCTTTGATATCAGTGAGATGGGATTAGTGGCAGTTGTGTTGATGAGGCAGGACTCCAACTGCAAGACTGGATTGTGTCTTGAGCCAATCTCTTTTGAGATACAAAAGAGAGAAGTTAGCAGAGAGACTTGGGGACCTCATACCACCAAGAAGCACCAGGAGCATAGCGTGTCCTTTGGACCCAGGGCCACTGTGCAGAGAAGCTCCTAGTCCAGGGGAAGAATGATGACAAGGACCTTCCTCCAGAGCCAAACTTCCTCCAAGAGAGAAAACCTTACCCTGGAGCTAATACCCTGAATTTAGACTTCTAGCCTACTAGACAGTGAAAGAATAAACTTTAGTTTGTTGAAGCCCTCCACTTGTGGTATTTCTGTTACAGCAGTGCTAGACAAATAAGACAGGCCTCTTCTATGAAGACATCCCCAACCCCTTCTCTGCTCTCTGCCCTCTCTTCTAAGCCTGGGTGCTCCCCCAGCACCTTGAATGGCATCTATTGTTGCCCTTTTCTTGGTGGACTCTGGGTAGACATCTGCTCCCCACATCAGGCTGTCAGCCCCTGGGCGCAGTTATGGCTCCTTATCTTCAGCACAGGGATAGCTGCATTCAAGGAATGTGGTTAAAAAACCAAAAACCAAGCCTGTTGCCGTGGAGTAGATTCTGACTCATAGCAACCCTATAGGACAGCGTAAAACTGCTCCATAGGGTTTCCAAGGAGCAGCTGGTGGATTCGTGCTGCTGGCCTTTTAGTTAGCAGCAGAGCTCTTAACTACTGTACCACCAGGGCTCCAAAGTGTGGTTAGGTGAGTTAATTAAGCTGCCATGTGGGATCAGCCCACAGGGGGGAACAGAGACCACTTCGGTGGAGCTAGGCATAAGAATGGTCACCAGTGGTTTCCAGGTATGATTACAGGCAGGTCCAGACATAGTGGGGCTGTGTGAGCAGGCCAGGAGACTCCATCTTGGACAGCCAAAAGGGGTACTCCACAGACAGCTCTGGTCAATCTCACTGGGTCCTGTGGTGGGCTTTGCCTTGGATGCAGGGCTGATTCAGACTTTATCACAAAGCCCAATACTCCCAGAATGTTTCTTAACATCCAAACTTGGAGGATCCTTCTGTCTCAATGAGCAACATGGGTGGCAGTAAAATTCCCCTAGGACTCTCACCCACTAACTCAGACGCTACCGCTCCCCAGGGTCCTCTTTCTAACAGCCTGGATGTGCAGGGTAATGAAGGATTAGCTCCAATGCAGAATGGCAGTCAGGGAAAGCTTCATGAAAGAGGTGCAAAGCTTTTCTGCCTTGCATCCTAGAACACTGCAAGCCTTATGTGTCCACCTCCTCAGCACCTCCTTTGTCTCCTACATCTGACACTTAGCAGGTACCCTAAACCATATGGTGGGAGTGACAAATGGCAGCTCGAAAAGCAAATCTAGCTTGATTTTGTGTTCTCTCCCGTGATCCAGGATTTCATAAATTAAATTTGATGCCTTTAGCTGAGGCATCCACTGTCAAGTTCTCCAGACTCCTTGCCACTCCTTCCAGTCTTACTGCTGGCCTGCTTCATTCCTTCACAGCACCTGAATGGCCCTGGGAGGCATTTGCCCTTGGAATATTTGAATGAAAGCATGGGTAGGATCCCAGTGGGAAGAGATGAAGAAAGGAAGGCAGTGCAGATGGCAGGAAAGCAAGGATAAAAGGATGAATATGGGAATGCACACTGGTGTTTTTGGGAACGGTGAGCAGTCTGCTATGGCTGCTGTAAGGGAAAGAACGTGTGCAAGCAGGAGGTGAGAGTCTGACTATAAATAGAGGCAGGATGGGACTGGTTCTCAGGGTTCAGGACACTGAAACCTGACCTTGACCTAACATTTCCCAAAACTCTGTTCTTCTATCTTGGCAACTTTTGCCATATCTGCATAGCATCTGTTCTAATATTTACTTTTTTAAAAATTTGCCTAACTTAAAAAAAGAAAATTAAACCTCATCCTAAGCAATAATCTCCACCAAATTCATGGATATTGAAATAAAATTAAAATTCAGAGTATTACAAAATAGAATTAAATATTTTACATTTAGATATTAAATACAGTTTAAATTAAATTTTACAAAAAAAAAAATAGTTTATTATCGCCTGAAATCCAGTGGCCGAGGTTCTGCTTTGGGAAATGCTCCTTAGTCTTCTTTTGTCAAAGAACAAGTCTAGACAAAGCTTTTCATTTGAATGAAGCCACTCTTCTTTGGTAAGCACATTGGCAAGGATGGATTATGGTGTCTCTGTCAGTTCTCCAAGTTTGGGACTTAGGATCCTCTTTGACTTTAATCTCCCAATTCCAATGAGCCGCAAATTGTGTTCATTCTCCTAATCCATTCTCTCATCTCACCTCAATCCATTCTTCCAAACTGTCTCTACTGGCCAGTTCTACATGACAGCCAATGACATCTGAAACTCAATCTGTCAACACCTGAGCTCATTCTAAGAGTAGACTCTGAAGCCAGACTGCAGGTTCAAAAGCCAGCCCCACCATACACACCTGTGTAATTACAGGCAAGTTGCTTAGCTTCTCTGTGCCCCAGTTTCCTTACTTGAAACATGAGGATGATTATGCTACCCACCTGACAGAGGACTTGGGCGGAGTAAATGAGTCAATGTGTATAAACTCTTAGAACAACACCTAGGCATAAAAATACTCAGTATATGTGAACTGTAATTATTATTTACTATTTTTTTTATTATTATTTGCTGCTGTTGTTAGCTGCTGTCAAGTTGCTCTGACCCTATGTATAATAGAAAGAAATGTTGCCCAGTCCTGTGTTATCTTCACAGTCGTTGGCATGTTTGAGCCCCATCAGACAATATTCGGTTGTGATCCATAGGATTTTTCATTGGCTAATATTCAAAAGTAGATCATCAGACCTTTTTTCCTAAACTGTCTTAGTCTGGACTCTCCACTGAAATCTGTCCACCATGGGTCACCCTTCCAGTATTTAAAATACCAATGGCATAGCTTCCAGAATTGTAACAACATGCACACCACCACGGTACAACAAACTGACAGTTGTTAGATTGTCGTTAGGTGCCATTGAGTCTATTCCAACCCATAGCAGCCCTGTGTACAATAGAACAAAATACTGCCCAGTCCCGCTCCATCCTCACTATTGTTATGTTTAAGCCCATTGTTTCAGCCACTGTCAATCCGTCTCATTGAGGGTCTTCCTCTTTTATGCTGACCCTCTACTTTACTGAGCATGATGTCCTTCTCCAGGGACTGATTCTTCCTGACAACACGTCCAAAGTATGTGAGACAAAGTCTCACCATTGATGCTTCTAAGAAGGATTCTCACTGTACTTCTTCCAAGACAGATCTGTTCATTCTTTTGACAGTCCATGGTGTATTCAATATTCATTGCCAACACCACAATTCAAAGGCGTGAATTTTTCTTTGGTCTTCCTTATTCGTTGTCCAGTTTTCACATGCATATGAGGTGATTGAAAACACCACGGCTTGAGTCAGGTGCACCTTAATCTTCAAGGTGACATCTTTGCTTTCCAACACTTTAAAGAGGCCTTTTGCAGCAGATTTGCCCAGTGCAATGCATCTTTTGATTTCTTGACTGCTGCTTCCATGGCTGTTGATAGTAGATCCAGGTAGAATGAAATCCTTAACTACTTCAGTCTTTTCTCCGTTTACCATGATGTTGCTTATTGGTCCAGTTGTGAGGATTTTTGTTTTCTGTATGTTGAGGTGTAATCTGAAGTCTGTGGTCCTTGATCTTCATGAGTAAGTGCTTCAAGTCCTCTTCACTTTCAGCAAGCAAGGTTGTATCATCTGCATAGCACAGGTTGTTAATGAGTCTTCCTCCAATCCTGATGTTCAGCTTCTCGGATAATTTGCTCAGCATACAGATTGAATAGGTATGGTGAAAGGATACAACCTTGATGCACACCTTTCCTGACTTTAAACTACACAGTATCCACTCGTTCTGTTGGAACAACTGCCTCTTGATTTATGTACAGGTTCCTCATGAGCACAATTAAGCGTTCTGGAATTTCCATTCTTTGCAATGTTATCCGTAATTTGTTATGATCCACACAGTTGAATGCCTTTGCATAGTCGATAAAATACAGGTAAACATCTTTCTGTTATTCTCTGCTTTCAGCCAGGATCCATCTGACATCACCAATGATATCCCTGGTTCTACGTCCTCTTCTGAATCCAGCTTGAATTTCTGGTGGTTCCCTGTCCATATACTTCTGCAGCCGCTTTTGAATGATCTTCAGCAAAATTTTACTTGTGTGTGATATTAATGATATTGTCCAATAATTTCCACATTCAGTGGAATCACCTTTCTTGGGAATAGGCATAAATATGGATCTCTTCCAGTCGGTTGGCCAGGTAGCTCTCTTCCAAATTTCTTGGCATAGATAAGTGAGTAGTTCCAGCGCTGCATCTGTTTGTTGAAACATCTCAGTTGGTATTCTGTCGGTTCCTGGAGCCTTGTTTTTCATCAATGCCTTCAGTGCAGCTTGAACCTCTTCCTTCAGTACTGTTGGTCCCTGCTCATATGGTACCTCCTGAAATGGTTGAACTTGACCAATTCTTTTTGGTATAGTGACTCTGTGTATTCCCTCCATCTTCTTTTGATGCTTCCTGTGTCATTTAATATTTCCGCCATAGAATCCTTCAATATTGCAACTGGAGGCTTGAATTTTTCTTCAGTTCTTTCAGCTTGAGAGATGAAATGTTCTTCCCTTTTGGTTTTCCATCTCCAGCTCTTTGCACATGTCATTATAATACTTTGCTTTGTCTTCTTGAGCTGTCCTTTGAAATCTTCTGTCCAACTCTTTTACTTCATCATTTCTCCCTTTGGCTTTAGCTACTCAGCATTCAAGAGCAAGTTTCAGAGTCTCTTCTGACATGTATTTTGGTCTTTTCTTTCTTTCCTGTCTTTTTAATGGCCTCTTGCTTTCTTCATGTATGATTTCCTTTATGTCATTCCACAACTCATCTGGTCTTCAGTCACCAGTGTTGAACACGTCAAACCTATTCTTGAGATGGTCTTTAAATTCAGGTGGAATATACTCGAGGTCATACTTTGGCTTTCATGGACTTGTTCTAATTTTCTTCAGTTTTAACTTGAACTTGCATATAAGCAATTGATTGTCTGTTCCACAGTTGTCCCCTGGCCTTGTTCTGACTGATGATATCGAGCTTTTCCATGGTGTTTTTCAGCAGATGTAGTTGATTTGATTCCTATTTTTTCCATCTGGCCAGGTCCACGTGTATAGTCACCATTTACGTTGGTGAAAAAAGGTACTTGTAATAAAGACTTGGTCTTGCAAAATTCTATCATGTGATCTCCAGCATCATTCTATCACCAAGACCATATTTTCCAAATACCAATCCTTCTTCTTTGTTTCCAACTTTTGCATTCCAATCTCCAGGAATTATCAATGCATCCTGATTGCAGGTTCGATGAATTTCAGACTGCAAAAGCTGGTAAAAATCTTCAATTTCTTCATCTTTGGCCTTAGTGGTTGGTGCATAAATTTGAATAATAGTCATATTAACTGGTCTTCCTCGTAGGCATATGGGTATCATCCTGTCACTGACAGCATTGTGCTTCAGTATAGATCTTGAAATGTTCTTTTTGATGATCTATGTGGTGCCATTCCTTTTCAATTTGTTATTCCCAACATAGTAGGCCATATGATTGTCCAATTCAAAATGGTCAATACCAGTCCATTTAAGCTCACTAATGCATAGGATATCAATGATTATTCATTCCATTTCATTTTTGACAACTTTCAATTTTCCTAGATTCATACTTTGTACACTCTAGGTTCTGATTATTAAAGGATGTTTGCAACTGTTTCTTCTCGTTTTGAGTCATTCCACATCACCAAAGGAAAGTCCCAAAAGCCTGACTCCATCCACGTCATTAAGGTTGATTCTACTTTGAGGAAGTAGCTCTTCACAGGTTGTCTTTGGAGTGTCTTCCAACTTGAGAGGCTTATCTTCCAGCACAATACCAAACAATGTTCTACTGCTATTCATAAGGTTTTCACTGGCTGAATCTTTTCAGAAGTAGACTGCCAGATCCTTCTTCCTAGTCTGTCTTAGTCTGGAAGCTCAGCTGAAACCTGTCTGCCATAGGTATTTGAATACCGGTGGCATAGCTTCCTGCATCACAGCAAAAGGCAAGCCCCCACAGTACGACAAACTGACGCATGGGAACAAACTGGCAGAGAGGTGGTGTATTATCATATCCTGCTAAATCTCTTTCCCAAGCACTCCATTCTTCAAAGGTTTCAGGTTCAAATGTCCATCCCCTTTCTCTGTCACCCAGTTTTTTTTTTTCTTCCTCCAAGGAGGCCATTGCATCTGCCCTTTCTTACCCACCCCCGACTGCCACTCCTGGTCCCACCTCACTTCATTTCCAGCTCACTACATCAGTATCCCTTAGATTTGATACTTGCCAATCCAGCTTAGCCTGGATCACCTTTCCCCTCCCCTGATCTGGAATGGAAACCCTGGTGGTGTACTGGTTAAGTGCTACAGCTGCTAATCAAAGCGTCAGCAGTTCGAATCCACCAGGCGCTCCTTGGAAACTCTATGGGGCAGTTCTATTCTGTCCTATAGGGTCGCTATGAGTCGGAATCACCCAGATGGCACTGGGTTTTTTTTTTTTTTTTTTTTTTTTGGTGATCTGGAATATCCAATGGTGTCCTATTTACAGACGATTCAAGATCAAGTTCTTTGACAGGTTTCCAAGCTCCGCAGTATTTGGCTCCGCACAATCCTGTCACCCTTATTATTCCCTAATATCCTCATATACAATGTCCACCGAGGTAAGATTTTTCTACTTCTCCCTAACTGGGTCCATACATCTCCCCATATTCTTCTCCCTCCCTTTTTACTCATATTTCACAACCAGGTTAAAGCTCTACATCCCCAATCAACGTTCTGTTGTCACCCATTTTCAGCAGCAGATTACCAGGGCTTTCTTCCTTATCAAGGGGATATTGCATGGTTTAAAATCAGAAAATATGTGCAGCAAGATATCCTTTCACCTTACTTATTCAATCTCAATACTGAGCAAATAATCAAAGAAGCTCGACTATATAGAGAAGAACGTGACTTCAGGATTGGAGGAAGATTCATTAACAATCTACCATATGCAGATGCAATGAAGAGAAATTGAAGCACTTACTGATGAAGGTACAATTACTGATGATGACTAAAGGCTTCAGTATGGATTATACCTGAACAAGAGGAAAAGAAAAATCATCACAATGGGGCCTATAAAAAAAAATTACAATAAATGGTAAAGAAATTGAAGAAGTCAAGGATTTCATTCTATTTGGATCAACAATCAACACCCATGGAAGCAACAGTCAAGAAATCAAATGATACCTGGACAAATATGCTGCAAAAGACCTCTTTAAAGTATTAAAATCAAAGATGTTACTTTGAGGATTAGGGTGCACTTGACCCAAGCCATGGTATTTTCAATCACCTCCTACGCGTGTGAAAGCTGGACAATTAAAAAGGAAAATAAAAGAAGAGTTGATGCTTTTGAGTTGTAGTGTTAGCAAAAAATATGGAATATACTGTGAACTGCCTGAAAAATGGACAAATCAGTCTTGAGATATTACAGCCAGAACGCTCCTTAGAAGTGAGGGTGGTGAGACTTCATCTTGCTTACTTTAGACACATCATCAGTAGTGACCAATTGATGGAGAAGGACATCATGCTTGAGTAATGAATTGAATTGTATCCCCCAAAAATGTGTGTCAACTTGGCTAGGCCAAGATTCCCAGTATTGTGTGATTGTCCATCATTTTGTCAGCTGATGTGATTTTCCTGTGTGCTGTAAATCCTATCTCTAGGACGTTAATGAAGCAGAATTAGAGGCTGTTATGTTAATGAGGCAAAACTCAATATACGGGATTAGGTTTTGTCTTAAGTAAATCTCTGGAAATACAAAAGAGAGAAGATAACAGAGAGATGTGGGGACCTCATATCACCAAGAAAGTAGTCCCATGAGTGGACTGTGTCCTTTGGACCCAGGGTCCTTGCACTGAGAAGCTCCTAGATAAGGGGAAGATTGATGATAAGAAGTTTCCCCAAGAAAAGACAGAGAGAGAAAGCCTTCCCCTAGAACTGGCACCCTGAATTCGGCCTTCTAGCCTCCTAAAACGTGAGCAAATAAAATTGCCTTTGTTAAAGCTGTCCACTTGTGGTATTTCTGTCATAGCAACACCAGATAATTAAGACACTTGTTAAACTAGATGGTCAATGAAAAAGAGGGGAGACCTTCAATGAGATGGGTTGACACAGTGACTGAAACAATGGCCTCGAACATAGCAATGATTGTGAGGATGGCTCAAGATCAAGCAACATTTCTTTCCCTTATACATAAGGTAGGCATGAGTTGGAGCTGACTCGACATCACCTAACAACACCAACCTGAAACAAGCCATCTCTGATCACCCCTTTAGTAGGAAGACCAAGTCCCCTTCCTCAAATAGCAGACCTTATTCACACTGCTGCCCTGAGGTCCCGGGAAGTTGGCGTGAGACCCAGACTCACTACTCTCTCTGCCCCTGTTGTTCTGAAGGGTAGGCAAGTAACCCAGATGAGCCAGTCAGTGTCCTTCTAGAGACACAGTGAATCAGCTGAGCCAACCACAGTCTCTGTGGAGACAAGAGTGAGTAATTCAACTGACACAGCCAAGCCAGAGTCCTTCATAAGGAGTGTTCTCACTGAAGCTGGTGTGAGAAGTCTCTTTCCTCTGGTTAACCAGGCAAACTCAGAACAGCCTGGGACAGACATGCTGGCCTTGCAGGCACTGAGGACTTAAAGGAAAGAGGCTGACATGCAAAGAAGCAAGTCAGAGAGGTAAAGACAGAAAGTCCTGAGAGTATTTGTATCCCGGTTCTAGATAACCTTGCCCTTGCTCTGGTTTAACGTGAGAGCAATGCCAGCATCCTGTCTTTCTTAAATGTAAATTGGTTTACATTTTGGGAAAGCAACCTTACAGTCTATGCCCCACAAATCTGCCTTGACTAAATGTATATGTTTTTTGCTTATTATTTTTCATATATGTGAGTCATCTCTCTCCATAAAGAGGAGGATCATAGCTCAAGCTTCCTCACTTCTCCCTTGGAACGTAACACCATCTTGGGCACCAAGCAGACATTCGCTAAACACTTGGGCCTACAGAGACTGCAAACAGGGAAATTCTAGATCATCAGGCACAAATGTACAAGAATGGAGTCACAGAAAATTATGGTTTTCTCAGTAAAGGTTGCTTAAGACAAAAGCTCATTCATCTGCCTGCAGAAGACACTTAATCAATTTACATGAGGGATTTCAAAATTAGTCAGCCTGTAATGAACTATGAAATACTGATTAATGCATTTTTGCAATGTTTGATTAGAAACTTAACACGTATGCTAGCACGTTTGTACCACTACAACATTTGTATGTTAATATTTTGTTTCTTACAGTTGCCAGAGTAGATTCTCTGAATTACAGAACCAAAAGGTATTTGTGGTAAACAATATGTAAACAGTCTTTATACTGAGAAGTGTTTCTTGATGCTAAAGATGTATTTCGCTTTTAGGGGGGAAGAAGCCTCTGCGGCACATGCAGTATGAAGCTGAGTACTAGCTGCTGAATTACTGGGGAATTTTCCTGAAACTATTAGGAAAAAGATCAGACCGTCTCTCCCACTCTGGCCGTCCCCGACAAACAGGAATCCTATGAAAGAGGGAATAGCCCCTAAATTTTACTATGGCAGAAGGAGCTGAATCCTCCTGGTCAGAATCTGAATTTAGCACTATAGACCAAACTGCTTATTGGTTCTTTCCACGGCCAAGAAATTCAGCTCTCAATCTGAAAGGTTCAAAAGTGCTCTTCAACGTATAGAGGCCCCAGTTTTCATTTTCTGACGTTCCCCTACATACTTCTGTGCCCTTGTATTTCACAGAGAAGGCAAGCGAGTCTCTTTCTTATCACTAAATGCCTTTTCTCCTTCTAAGATCAGCCCAGCCCAAACAGCAGGTGTCATGAAAGGAAAAACAAGCTGAATTGTAAAAACCCAATTGATTAGAAATATGGTCTTCTTCGTTAAAGCTACTTAAAGCAAACCCCATTTGTACACAGGAAGAAGACCTGTAAAGCGGTGGACTGATTTTAAAAAAACAAGCGCTAAAAATTAACCAACTGGAGAATCGGAAGGTGGATTGCAGCAGTAGATTTCTAAGAGCATACATGTCAAACATGGCCTAAACCGGGAGATCATCTGACAATGCTGGTTTGGAAAGGCGTTCCAAACTGAGCTACACAAACGCATCCACAGAGAGACGACGGGGACGCCACACGGGCCAGAGCACACGTGAGCCTACGTAGTGAAAGAAACATGCTTCATGATTATCACAAGTGCAAGCAATTATCTCACATTTAGATTTTAAGCCTCCCTCAGAATTTTGAAAAACCATTATTTTGCAGGATCGCCGTTATTCTGATTCATTAGCAAAGCATACTTATTAGGATCTTAAAATAACCTGGATGCTGGACATGTAAAAACATGTTTCTTGCTGTCATGACAACTAAATAACAACAATAATGCTCACATTCAAATGACTACAGGGAACAAAGTTATTGTGCCTGAATATAGATAAGTTAATTATGGAATCATCAAAAGAACAACAGCTCTGTCAATGCGACGATGATGTGAAAATAATCAATAACAACAACCTTGTTTGGTAATTGGCTATTTGGTTCCAATATGGGATCTACCTTTGGACTGCATGGAAATGAAGCCGGCTTTTCAACTCATAGGGGAGGAAAAAAAAAAAGAAAAAGAAAATCTTTCAGTTTAGGGTTGGTGGTTGTCAGTAGCAACAAATAATGGAAAATTGCCATCTGGCTTCTTTTTTTAAATGAGATTTGAATAATCAATTTAATAATGGATAGAATACTTGCTTACAGAAATAATCCATTGTCATCACTGGGGGAAAAAAAACTTTGGTGCCGAAGACAAAGCTCTGCAGTACGACTATAAGGTAAAGTAAATAAACATCTACGTACATGCCACAATTTTTATTTTCACTGCTGACTTTATATGAACTAGAGGATAACTCTTCCCTCTATATGCTTAGCTTTTCACATTCAGTGTTTAATAATCAGGAGGAAATCTACAGACCAGTTGGCTTGCTACAGGCACTCAACTCTACTGATGGTTAGTAGAGAAGGAGGCACACACAAATGGTTGATTTTTTTAAACACATTTTTCCCCATCCTCCTGTGACACGCAGTAGGAGAGGCCTGATTTCAGCAGAACTGTAGAAATGAGAACGCATTCGGCTTTGCTGTACGTGTGTGTGCGTGTCCGCTGCACAACAACACTGGAGGAAAAGACTACTTAGAAAAGGGTGATAGCCAGGTTCAGGGTGACTCATTCATTTACATGATAAAAATGAAAATGGCAGGGGAAGGCACTCCTACTCCACACAGAAGCAGGAATGATGATGCCAGAATATGGGGCTGGTGTCACGTTGTTATTTGTCTCTTTTATTAGTGAAATATGCATGTACAGTATCTCATTGGCTTCAAAAGATCTTTGAATCTTTTACTGAAAAACCCACCATGTGACTTGAAGAAGAAATAAGGGTTGTATCCCAGGCCCTGGCACTTCCTGGAAAGTGGCATTCAGGCTCCAAAAAACAGCATCTAGGGTCTACTGGACATTCTGACCGGAGGGTAGGGGCTTTTCATGGCCTCAGTTGCTTAAGAACGAGAGTATATTAAATAGGATTGCCTTGCTGAGCCCCAGTCTTTAGCTGTTTGTTCCCTGGAGCCCCGATCCACTTGAAGAAAATGTCCTTTCATCCTGCACTGATTTTTCTCCTTGGATTTGTCATTCTATAATCCCATCTCTGAGGTTTCAAATATATTGTCACTTCTCTGACTAGCATTCCCTTACTGTTCTCTTCTGCCCCTGCCCCAGACAAATTGACTTCTTATTCCCAACCCCAGGACATCCAATGGTTCCCCCCATTGATGGGTCAGGGTCCCATTAACAGTCTTCATTCAGTAGGGAAGTTAAAGCCAGTCTCCTCTCATCCCTGTAGATTCCTTCTGGGACTCAGTCTTGCCCAGTGTTACCTGGAGCTTTCTTGGTTCCAAGGCTCAATGATAAACCCCATTTCTGCCTCAAGTTCTGAGAGTCTCATATCTGACTCAAGTCTTCTACACATCTATGCCATACAACTCCATCCAGAACCTACTTCCAACTGTGTCTGGTGGATTCCCCAGCCAGAGCCCCATAATGACCATTGCACATTCCTCCTCTGCTTCCCAAGACCCCATCCTGCTTCCTGCAAAGATCAAAGGCAGCAGGCTAAATGCCATCCTACAAATATCTGAACTATCACCTGTTACCTATAATCTGTTTTCCCCATCCTAAAGAAAAGGGCAGAGCCCTGTTGGCACATTGGTTAAGAGCTCGGCTGCTAACCAAAAGGCTGGCATCTTCGAATCCACCAGACACTCCTTGGAAACCTTACGGGGCAGTCCTACTCTGTCCTGTAGGGTGGCTATCAGCTGAAATCAACTGGATGGCCTGGATTTGGCTTTTAGTTTAAAGGAAAGACTGTTTTCCCACTTACCAAGCTAAGCCTTTCATACTTGAACTCCTCTCTCACTCCTTCAGGTTGCCAAATGTCCCCTCATTCCAGAGCAGCTTTAATCTTCTTCCAGCAGTTCCTTCTCCTGTCTAACAGTGTTATGGATTGAATTGTGTCCCCCAAAAAATGTGTATCAGCTCGGGTAGGCCATGATTTTCAGTATTGTGTGGTTGTCTCCCATTTTGTGATCTGATGTGATTGTCTACGTATTGTAAATCCTAATCTCTATGGTGTTAATGCGGCAGGATTAGAGGTAGTTATATCAGTGAGGCAGGACTCAATCTATAGGATTATATTGTATTTTGAATCAATCTCTTTTGAGATATAAAAAAGAGAAGCAAGCAGAGGGGAGATGGACCTCATACCACCAAGAAGGAAGTGCTAGGAGTATAGTGTGTCCCAGACACAGGGGAAGATTGATGATAAAGACATTCCCCCAGAACTGACAGAGAGAAAAAGCCTTCCTCTGGAGCTGGCGCCCTGAATTCAAGCTTCTTACCTACTGGACTGTTTGTTAAGGGCATCCACTCGTGGTATTTCTGTTATAGCAGCACCAGATAACTAAGACAACCAGCATGCCCAGATTAACCCTGTCCTGAAAAGGAATAAAAGCTTCACTTGGCTCAGTGTCCTGCATGTTCAGCAAGTCACTGGATACTCAGATTGAGAGACACTGGGCGCATGTGCCTCCCAGACCTGAAAGTCAGTATGCAGGTGAGATGGTTCAAAGCAAGTGCACAGAGTGAGGATCACAACCCTGGGGACGCAGGGGGGCTGCGGCAGGAAGGGAAAAAGGAAGAGAGTGGTCCCCAAAGCCAAGATAGGAGGGTTTTTAGCAGGAGATGCTGAACCACTAAGGTTAACGCTGCAGGTTGGGTAGATGGATGAGGACAGAAAGGAAACCTGAGACCTAGCAATCGGGCTGTCCCTGGAGCCTTTGTGAAACGGAGTGCAGGAGTGTTGGGCACAGAAGCTGGATTACAGGGTTTCAGAAGCACACAGGAGGCTAGAAAGCCGAGACCACGGGCCCTTAGCTTCACTCTGAGAAGCTGAATGATAGGAGAAACGGGCTGCATTTTTTTCCTAGGGCTACTGTAACAAAGCACCACAAACTGAGGTGGTGGGGAGGGGAGGTTAAAACAACAGAAATGTATTCTCTCAGAGCTCTGGAGACCAGAAGTCTGAATCCAAGATGTTGTGAAGGTTGCTTCCTTCTGGAGGTTCTGAGGGAGAATCTGCTCCATGTCTCTCTTCTAGCTTCTGGTTGTTACCAACAATCCTTGTATTCTTAGTTTGCAACTCCAAACTCCACCTCCGTTGTCACGTGGCATTCTCCTTGTGTGTTTCTGTATCCCAATTTCTCTCATTTTATAAGCACACCAGTCATTAGATTAGGGCCTATCCTAATCCAGTGTGATCTCATCTTAATTTGATTACGTCTGCAAAGACCTCATTTCTAAATAAGACAACATTCACAGGTACCGGGAATAAGGACTTGAATAAATCTTTCGAGGGACACAATTCAACTCACAATTGGGGCCAATGGAGAGGGCCAGATAGAGGATATTAAGATTTGAGGGGACGGTGGAAATAAAAATTCAAAACTAATATTATCTAGGCAATAAAGAGCTCAGCTGCTAACAAAAGGTCAGCAGTTTGAATCCACCTGCCACTCCTTGGAAGCAATATGGGGCAGCTCTACTCTGTCCTACAGGGTCACTAGGAGTTGGAATTGACTCGACGACAATGGGTTTTATTGGGTCTGGCTAAAACTCAAAAACATCAGTATAGAGAAAAGCAATTGGAAGTCCAAATTAAGTTTCTTATACTTAACAGTAGTTATTATTATTTATTCATTTATCAAAGGCCCTATGAACATGTTACAGTCATTTCATGAAAGTATTATCTCTGCCTGGTTTTCTGCTGTGAAGTGAGAGACAGGGAAATTCTGAATACACTTTATGTCCTCATCATCACGAATGGATTCAGATCGAACAGATCCTCCTACTTAGCTAAGGGACTTGCCAGGGCAATGGAAATACAAGCAGGTTCCTGCACTTTAGGGTGCTCATGGTTCTTCCCAAATTCACATTGATGTTTCTGTGCAACTGTCCCTGCCACAGAAGTATGTGGTACCACTGATGGTCTTGGTGGCACCCAGGGAACAATTAATACAAGTAGTTATATTTGCATAAGGATGGGCTTGTAGCAAGTGAAGTAGATTGCTAGGTATTTGAACTGAGATATCAATTACTAAAAAATTATGTAATTTTCCATAAATATGAAAAGACTTAGCCATTGCATCTTGTTGTTGTTAGGTGCCATCAAGTCGGTTCTGACTCGTAGCAACCCTAGGTACAACAGAACAAAACATTGCCCAGTCCTGAGCCACTGCATGTAAGGACAATAATTTGTGCTCTGTTCACGACAGGCAAGAAAGACTTTATTAAAAGAGGTGGCTTTTTATTAATGTTGTATGACCTTTTCTAAACCTTAGGAAAGGGATCCTCTCCACCTAAGGGCCCCCGCCTTATAGAGGCTGCTTGTACAATGGTATACCCATTGGCCCTCCAATCATGAGCAGGTTGATAAGGCTTTGCTGGGCTAAGAGACTGGACATGGGTAAGATTTGGTGGTTTTACATGAGGGCATTGCCAACTTACTACACTTGGCTCCCTATACCTCAGGACGTGTGAAAAGTGTTTAACAAGGCAAGAAGAGCATTCCCCAGGGGAGGGGAGGTGACTGGCACCTCTCCTCAAAAAGACAACATGCAGAATTTGTGGGAGAAAGAAAGATACCAGCATGCTGCAATTCAGCAAGGAGAGGGTGATTGACTCAAGATGGGGTGATAAAGATCAATTGCCATGGCATGGAGTTATGACACCAACAAAGTTACAATGACATTAGCACAAAGAGAGAGACACAAATCCATTACAAAGATACAATCAAATATTCAAAAAAGCCTGGCATGCTCATTACTTATTCATGCTAATACAAGTATATTAAGAAATCTAAACAGTGTTAGCGCTCAATCACTCACAAACCAAATGAGGTTTTGCATTTATCAGGCCCCAGTCATCAGGGCCCAGTATAGCTGTACAAAGGTGGTAATGTGACATAACTGGAGATATTTATATCAGCCTACATGGACTGAGAGATACACTAGGATTTATTAAACTGAGTAATGCCGTCACATTCAGAAAAGCAATAAAAGAAATAACTGTGCAGAAGTCATTTCCCCAGACGATAAGATTTACCTTTGCAATCTCTTAAAGATGTTGTATCTGTTTTTAAGGGGTCACTGGCAGCATTTCCAACCTTAATAAACTATTTACAGATTAATTTTTTCAACAAAGGACAGGGTACCCAAAAATCAGTTCCCTTACTGAGAGCCAGCGACAGGTTCTCAGCTTCCAGGGACGTCGGGGCCTTTCTTTACCCGATGACTCTGAGCACAGTCAAGTCAATTCGATTTCCTCAGGAGCTGTTTGTTGCCTTTCATTAAATGGCACGTCCTGAGTTTTCAATAAAGAGAAGCCCATCCATGATCCTGCGAGGCAGCTCCAGGGGTGCTCAATCACACGGATTTTGGGGAGCCTAACAGAACATTGAATAAGATACACAAGGTTTACAGTGAGGAGCTGTCTTACGGTCCTCCAGAGAAACTGAGCCAGGGAGATATATATGTATATACACACATAACAAAAAACCCATTGCCATGGAGTCGATTCTGACTCCCACAGGGTTTCCAAGGCTGGTGGACTGGTGGACTCTAACAGCTGACCTTTTGGTTAGAGGCCAAACTCTTAACCTGCCCCACAGGGTTTCCAAGGCTGGTGGACTGGTGGACTCTAACAGCTGACCTTTTGGTTAGAGGTCAAACTCTTAACCACTGCACCACCAAGACTAAATATATGAAAAAAGCAAACCAAACCCAGTGCCATTAAGGCAATTCCAACTCATAGCAACCCTACAGGAAAGAGAAGAACTGCCTCATAGAGTTTCCAAGGAGCGCCTGGTGGATTCAAACTGCCAACCCTTTGGTTAGCAGCCGTAGCACATAACCACTAAGACACCAGGGTTTCCACTAAGCATATAGTCAATACTATATACATAGTAAATGGAAACCCTGGTGGCATAGTGGTTAAGTGCTACACCTGCAAACCAAAGGGTTGGCAGTTCGAATCCACCAGGCGCTCCTTGGAAACTCTATGGGGCAGTTCTACTCTGTCCTATAGGGTCGGTATGAGTCAGAATCGACTCGACGGCACTGGGTCTGGTTTTGGTTTTTGGTACATGTAGTATATAAATATATAGATAGAGAGAGAGAGAGTTATATTTATTTATTTTAGGACATTGATTCAAGTGATTGTTGGGCCAGGCAAGTCTAAAATCTGTAGATCAGACAATGGAAAGATAGAGTGAGGGAGTTCTGGCAAGATGTCTATATGTAATCTGGAGGCAATACACTCCCTAGGGAAAATTCTCATTTTAATCTTAAGGCCTTCAATTGATTGAATGGGACACACCCACTTTATGGAGGGTAATCTTTTCTTGAGGCCAGCCGATTTAATCACAAGCAACTACTTCCCAACAGCATCTAGACTAGCGTTTGACTAAACGAATGGGCTATATAGCCTAGCCAAGTTGATATATAAAGTTAACCATCACAGGAGCACAGTATGAAGCACAACAGAACATCCTTGACACAAAAACTAACTCAAAACAGATCAAAGACCTAAATGTTACACCTAATACCATAAAATTCTTGGGAGAAAACTATGGGATCTGATCTTCTGTGAAAATAGGATAACAAACATAACCACAAATGCATGAATAGAAGACAGATAAATGGAACCTCATAAAAATTAAAAACTTATGCTCATCAAAAGACTTCATCAAAAGAATAAATAAACAACCTACAGATTGGGAAAAAAATTTTCTGAAATGACTTATCTGATAAGGATCTAATCTCTAAAATATGTAGAAAACTGTAATAAATCAACAAAAAAGGAACTACCCGGTCACAAAATGGACAAAGGACATGAATAGAACCTTCACCAAAGGGGACATCCAAGCAGCCAACAAACATATGAAAAGATGTTCATGATCACTAACCATTAGAGAAATGCAAATCATAACTACAATGAGATACCATCTCACCCCAGCTAAAATGGCACTGTTGAAAAACAAACAAACAAACAGATAACAACAAATGTTGGTGAAGATGTGGGGAGACTGGAAACCTTATCCATTACTGGTAAGACTGTAAAATGATACAACCACTATGGAAAATGGCATGGCACTTTCTCAAAAAAACTAGAAACAGAACTACCCTATGATTTAGTAATCCCACTCCTAGGGATATACACTGGAGACCTAAAAATAATGACACAAACAGACATATGCAGACCTATATTAATTGCTCCCGCACATGTCTGTCAGTTTGTCCTACTGTGGGTCTTGCATGTTGCTATGATGGATGCTGGAAGCTATGCCACTGGTATTTAAATACCAGCAGGGTCATCCATGGTGGACAGGTTTCAGCTGAGCTTCCAGACTAAGACAGACTAGGAAGAAGGACCCAGTCAACTTCTGAAAAACTTTGCCAGTGGAAACCTTATGAATAGCAGCAGAACATTGTCTGATATAGTGCTGGAAGATGACCCCCTCACATTGGAAGGCACTCGAAATGCTCCTGGGGAAGAGCTGCCTCCTCAAAATAGAGTTGACCTTAATGACGTGGATTTTGTCAAGCTTTCAGGACCTTCATTTGCTGATGTGGCACTACTTAAAATGAAAAGACACAGCTGCGAACATCCATTAATAATCGGAACCTGTAATGTACGAAGCACGAATCTAGGAAAATTCGAAATCATCAAAAAAGAAATGGAATACATAGATTAAAAAAATAAGCTGAGGGGGAGCTAAGATGGCGGGATAGACAGATGCTTCTGGTGAGCCCTCTTTACAACAAAGACCTGAAAAAACAAGTGAAATGAGTAACATTTGCAACAAACTGGGAGCTCTGAGCTTCAAAGGCAAGCATAGACAACAAACTGAGGGGCAGGGAGAGGAAGAGACCATTCAGAAGGAGTTACAGGAGCTGACTAGCAAGGAGGCCTCAGGCACCATTCCAGAAGCAGCGGCAGTGGCAGCGGCAAGATGGTACTAGCGTTCCGTCACAGTTTCCTGAGGAAGAAGCAGCCAGCTGCACAGCCTACTCACACCTCTGGAACCTGAGAATAATGGCACTCTCAACAAAAGCTAAGTACTTGCATATATTTTACCGTGCTCCCCACCCCCTTCCGCCCCCAAGCCAGCTTCAGTGGCTGAATTCCTGGGCCTGAGATAGGCCCTATAGAGCACCTAGAGCCATCCTCCCAGCATTAAGGAAGGAAAAAATTTGCAACTGGGGAGAAAAGATAATTTGCTAGCTCCTTTGACTGGAAGAGCTCAGGACAGAAGCAGCTCCTGTCCAGGCATAAACCGTCCATGGACCTTGAGCACCTTTCCCTTCTGCATGGACATGTGTAGGTCTATTTTGGAAGAATAGGCTCTTTTTGGCAAACTCCAGCCATTTCAGCTGTGTGGTAGAGAGTTGGGTGTTTGACGTTTGACATTGCTTTGCCTATTAAACAAGGTAATCACCTACCCACGTCAGGAACTTAAGGACTGGTAGCTCCACTCAGGTCACCCAGCCACCCATGACAGGAGTCCAAAGATAACTGGTACCTCCAGTCCTTACAACCAAAAACTTTGGGTGCCCATGGTCCCTCTGCAGAACGCACCCACCAGCACGCTCTAGGGAACAGGGACGTGTTTTCCTCAGAGACACTCGGGGGTCAGTTCTCAGCCCCCTGCCTTGTTAGAGCATGATCCCCTGCTGCAATCAGATACTGGTATATATGCCAATCACCCCAGCCCCTCTAAGACTGTAGGACAGAGCTCATACCACACACTTGATGATCAGCTACCTGGAAACCTGAGCTGAATTCATACAAGACAAATGAATGGACTCCTAGACTGACATACCTGATAACAGCTCTAGCCAGCTGGGGACAGGACACCAGAGCTACAAAGGCAAAAATAATCAAGCTAGCTTGCTCAAGCAACCCGTAGGGGTATACCAAAACAAAGCAAAACAAGCAGCTATGACACAGTAAGCAAGCATAAACTAATGCAATAATTTCTAGATGGCTCAGAGACAACAGTCAATATCAAGTCACATAAAGAAACAGACCATGATCACCTCAACAGGCTCTCAAAACAAAGAATCTAGGGATCTTCTAGAAGAAAGTGCATTCCTGGAATTACCAGATGCAGAATACAAAAGTTTAATATATAGAACCCTTCAAGACATCAGGAAGGAAATGAGGCAATACACAAACAAGCCAAGGAACACACAGATAAAGCAGTTGAAGAAATTAGATTATTCAGGAACATAATGAAAAGTTTAATAAGCTGGAAAAATCCATACACAGACAGCAATCAGAAATTCAGAAGATTAACAATAAAATTACAGAATTAGACAACTCAATAGAAAGCCAGAGGAGCAGAATTGAGCAAGTAGAAGCTAGAATTTCTGAACTTGAGGATAAATCACTTGGAACTAATATATTTGAAGAAAAATCAGATGAAAGAATTTTAAAAAATGAAGAAATCTTAAGAATCATGTGGGATTCTATCAAGAAAAATAACCCACAGATGATTGGAGTGCCAGAACAGGGACGGATAACAGAAAATACAGAGAAAATTGTTGAAGACTTCTTGGCAGAAAACTTCCCCAATATTGTGAAAGATGAGCAGATACCTATCCAAGATGCTCATCGAACTCCACATAAGGTAGATGTTAAAAGAAAGTCACCAAGACATGTTATACTCAAACTGGCCAAAACCAAAGATAAAGAGAGAATCATAAGAGCAGCGAGGGATAAAAGAAAAGTCACCTACGCAGGAGAGCCAATAAGAATAAACTCAGACTACTCGGCAGAAACCATGCAGGCAAGAAGGCAATGGGATGACATATTTAAAAAACTGAAGGAAAAAAATTGCCAGCCAAGAATCATATATTCATCAAAACCATCTCTTAAATATGAAGGTGAAATTAAGACATTTCCAGATAAACACAAGTTGAGGGAATTCGTAAAAACCAAACCAAAACTATAAGAAATACTAAAAGGAGTTCTTCGGTTAGAAAATTAATAATATCAGGTATCGACCCAAGACTAGAACACTGGGCAGAGCAACCAGAAGTCAACCCAAACAGGGAAATCCAAAACACAAAGCAAGATTATAAAAAACAAAAAAAGCCCAAAACAGGGTAATGGCAATGTTATTATATAAAAGAAGACAACATTAAAATAATAAGGAGGTACTAATTTTTTTTTTTTTAAGAAATGTAATCATACACCTTCCATATGGAGACGAAGATACGGCAATATAAAGAAATAAAACTTAGTTTTAAATTTAGAAAAATAGGGGTAAATAATAAGGTAACCACAAAGGAAACAAACTATCCTACTCATCAAAATAAAATACAAGGGAAAAATACAAAGTCAGCAGGAACAAAATCAACAACAACAAATATGAGGAAAGGACAATATATAAAGAAAATCTACTCAGCACATAAACTCAAGTGGGAAAAAAAACTGTCAACAACACACAAAAAAAGACACCAAAATGATAGCACTAAATTCATACCTATCCATAATTACCCTGAATGTAAATGGACTAAATGCACCAATAAAGAGACAGAGAGTGGCAGAATGGATTAAAAAACAAGATCCATCTATGTGCTGCTTACAAGAGACACACCTTAGACTTATAGACACAAACAAACAAAAATTCAAAGGATGGAAAAAAATATATCAAGCAAACAACAATCAAAAAAGAACAGGAGTGGCAATATTAATTTCTGACAAAATAGACTTTCAAGTTAAATCCATCATATAGGATAAGGAAGGACACTATAGAATGATTAAAAGAGCAATACACCAAGAAGATATAACCATATTAAATATTTATGCACCCAATGACAGGGCTGCAAGATATATAAAACAAACTCTATCAGCATTGAAAAGTGAGATAGACAGCTCCAGAATAATAGTAGGAGACTTTAACACACCACTTTCGGTGAAGGACAGGACATCCAGAAAGAAGCTCAATAAAGACACGGAAGATCTAAATGCCACAATCAACCAATTTGACCTCGTACACCTATACAAAACACTCCACCCAACAGCAACCAAGCGTACTTTCTTTTCTAGTGCACATGGAACATTCTCTAGAATAGACCACATATTAGGTCATAAAACAAGCCTTAGCAGAATCCAAAACATTGAAATATTGCAAAGCATCTTCTCTGGCCATAAGGCCATAAAAGTGGAAATCAATAACAGGAAAAGCAGGAAAAAGAAATCAAACACTTGGAAACTGAACAATACCCTGCTCAAAAAAGACTGGATTATAGAAGACATTAGGGATGGAATAAAGAAATTCCTAGACTCCAATGAGAGTGAAAATACTTCCTATCAGAACCTTCGGGACACAGCAAAAGCAGTGCTCAGAGGCCAATTTATATCAATAAATGCACACATCCAAAAAGAAGAAAGGGCCAAAATCAAAGAATTATCCCTACAACTTGAACAAATAGAAAGAGAGCAACGAAAGAAACCCACAGGCACTAGAAGACAACGAATAATAAAAATTAGAGCTGAACTAAATGAAATAGAAAACAGAAAAACAATTGAAAGAATTAACAAGACCAAAAGCTGGTTTTTTGAAAAAAATCAACAAAACTGATAAACCACTGGCCATACCGACAAAAGGAAAACAGGAGAGGAAGCAAATAACCCAAATAAGAAATGAGATGTGCAATATTACAATAGACCCAACTGAAGTTAAAAGAATCATATCAGATTACCATGAAAAACTATACTCAAACAAATTTGAAAACCTAGAAGAAGTGGACGAAATCCTAGAAACACACTACCTACCTAAACTAACACAAACAGAGGTAGAACAACTAAATAGACCCATAACAAGAAATTGAAAAGGTAATCAGAAAACTCCCAACAAAAAAAAAGCCCTGATCCGGACAGCTTCACTGCAGAGTTCTACTAAACTTGCAGAGAAGAGGGAACACCACTACTACTAAAGGTATTTCAGAGCATAGAGAAGGATGGAATACTACAAAACTCATTCTATGAAGCCACCATATCCCTGATACCAAAACCAGGTAAAGACACCACAAGAAAAGAAATTTATAGACCTATATCCCTCATGAATGTAGATGCAAAAATCCTCAGCAAAATTCTAGCTAATAGAATTCAACAACATATCAAAAAAATAATTCACCATGACCAAGTGGGGTTCATACCAGTTATGCAGGGATGGTTCAACATTAGAAAAACAATTAATGTAATCCACCACATAAATAAAACAAAAGACAAGAATCACATGATTTTATCAATTGATGCGGAAAAGGCATTTGACAAAGTTCAGCACTCATTCATGATAAAAACTCTCAGCAAAATAGGAATAGAAGGAAAATTCCTCAACATAATAAAGGACATTTATACAAAGCCAACAGCTAACATCACCCTAAATGGAGATAGCCTGAAAGCATTCCCTCTGAGGTCGGGAACCAGACAAGGATGCCCTTTATCACCGCTCTTATTCAACATTGTGCTGGAAGTCCTAGCCAGAGCAATCAGGCTAGATAAAGAAATAAAGGGCATCCAGATTGGCAAGGAAGAAGTCAAAGTATCTCTGTTTGCAGATGACATGATCTTATACACAGAAAACCCTAAGGAATCCTCCAGAAAACTACTGAAACTAATAGAAGAGTTCAGCAGAGTATCGGGATAGAAGATAAATATACAAAAAATCTTCCTCTACACCAACAAAAGAATATCGAAGAGGAAATCACCAAATCAATGCCATTTACAGTAGCCCCCAAGAAGATCAAATACTTAGGAATAAATCTTACCAGAGATGTAAAAGAATTATACAAAGAAAACTACTGTACACTTCTGTAAGAAACCAAAAGAGATTTACATAAGTGGAAGAACATACCTTGCTCGTGGACAAGAAGACTTAACATCATAAAAATGTCTATTCTACCAAAAGCGATCTATACATTTAATGCAATTCCAATCCAAATCCCAAGGACATTCTTTAATGAAATGGAGAAACAAATCACCAACTTCATAGGGAAGGAAAAGAGGCCCCGGATAAATAAGGCATTACTGAAAAAGAAGAACAAAGTGGGAGGCCCTACTTTACCTGATTTTAGAACCTATTATACCGCCACAGTGGCCAAAACAGCCCGGTACTGGTACAACAACAGACACATGGACCAATGGAACAGAATTGAGAATCCAGACATAAATCCATCCACATATGAGCAATTGATATTTGACAAAGGCCCCAAAACAGTTAAATGGGGAAAAGACAGTCTTTTTAACAAATGATGCTGGCATAACTGGATATCCGTGTGCAAAGAAATGAAACAAGACCCATACCTCACTCCATGCACAAAAACTAACTCAAAATGGAGCAAAGACCTAAATATAAAATCTGTAACAATAAAGATCATGGAAGAATAAATAGGGACAACGTTAGGAGCCCTAATACATGGCATAAACAGTATGCAAAACATTATAAAGAATGCAGAAGAAAAACTAGATAACTGGGAGCTCCTAAAAATCAAACATCTTTGCTCATCCAAAGACTTCACCAAAAGAGTAAAAAGACTACCTACAGACTAGGAAAAAGTTCTTAGCTATGACATTTCTGATTAGCGCCTGATCTCTAAAATCCACATGATACTGCAAAAACTCAACTACAAAAAGACAAATAACCCAATTAAAAAATGGGCAAAAGATATGAATAGACACTTCACTAAAGAAGACATTCAGGTAGCTAACAGATATATGAGGAAATGTTCACGATCATTAGCCATTAGAGAAATGCGGATCAAAACTACAATGAGATTTCATCTCACTCCAACAAGGCTGGCATTAATCTAAAAAACACAAAATAATAAATGTTGGAGAGGCTGTGGAGAGATTAGAACGCTTATACACTACTGGTGGGAATGTCAAATGGTACAACCACTTTGGAAATCGATTTGGCACTTTCTTAAAAAGCTAGAAATAGGACTACCATACAATCCAGCAATCCCACTCCTTGGAATATATCCTAGAGAAATAAAAGCCTTTTCACGAACAGGTATATGCATACCCATGTTTATTGCAGCACTGTTTACAATAGCAAAAAGATGGAAGCAACCACGGTGCCCATCAACGGATGAATGGATAAATAAGTTATGGTATATTCACACAAGGGAATACTACACATCAATAAAGAACAGTGAGGAATCTGTGAAACATTTCATAACATGGAGGAACCTGGAAGGCATTATGCTGAGTGAAGTTAGTTGCAAAAGGACAAATATTGTATAAGACCACTATTATAAGAACTTGAGAAATAGTTTAAACTGAGAAGAAAACATTCTTTGTGGTTACAAGAGCGGGGAGGGAGGCAGGGTGGGAGAGGGGCATTCACTAATTAAATAATAGATAGGAACTACTTTAGGTGAAGGGAAAGATAACACACAATACAGGTGAGGTCAGCACAATTGGACTAAACCAAAAACGAAGAAGTTTCCTGAATAAACTGAATGCTTTGAATGCCAGCATAGCAGGGGCAGGGGTCTCGGGACCATGGTTTCAGGGAACATCTAAGTCAGTTGGCATAATAAAATCTATTAAGAAAACATTCTGCATCCCACTTGAAAGAGTGGCGTCTGGGGTCTTAAACACTAGCAAGCAGCCATCTAAGATGCATCAATTGGTCTCAACCCACCTGGATCAAAGGAGAATGAAGAACACCAAGGACACAAGGCGATTACAAGCCCAAGAGACAGAAAGGGCCACATGAACCAGAAACTACATCATCCTGAGACCAGAAGATCTAGATGGTGCCTGGCTACAACCAATGACTGCCCTACAGGGAACACAACAGAGAACCCCTGAGGGAGCAGGAGAGCAGTGGGATGCAGACCCCAAATTCTCATAAGACCAGACTTAATGGTCTCACTGAGACTAGAAGGACCCCAGTGGTCATGGCCCCCAGACCTTCTGTTGTCCCAGGACAGGAACCATTCCTGAAACCAACTCTTCAGACATGGATTGGACTGGACAATGGGTTGGAGAGGAATGCTGGTGAGGAGTGAGCTTCTTGGATCAGGTGGACGCTTGAGACTATGTTAGCATCTCCTGCTTGGAAGGGAGATGAGAGGGTGGAGAGGGTTAGAAGCTGGTGAAATGGACATGAAAAGAGATAGTGGAGGGAGAGAGGTGGCTGTCTCATTAGGGGGAGAGTAATTGGGAGTGTGTAGCAAGGTATATATGGGTTTTTGTGTGAGAGACTGACTTGATTTGTAAACTTTCACTTAAAGAACAATAAAAATTATAATAAAGAAAAAGAA
The DNA here is from genome assembly GCF_024166365.1 of Elephas maximus indicus. Taxonomy (NCBI): domain Eukaryota; kingdom Metazoa; phylum Chordata; class Mammalia; order Proboscidea; family Elephantidae; genus Elephas; species Elephas maximus. Next base: position 13,808,060 of record NC_064839.1, read on the forward strand.
ATGGAATACATAAACATCGATATCTTAGGCATTAGTGAGCTGAAATGGACTCATATTGGTCATTCTGAATCAGATAATCATATAGCCTACTATACTGGGAATGACGGCTTGAAGAGGAATGGCATTGCATTCATCAACAGAAAGAACATTTCAAGATCTATCCTGAAGTACAACGCTGTCAGTGATAGGATAATATCCATACCCCTACAAGGAAGACCAGTTAATACGACTACTATTCAAATTTATGCACCAACCACTAAGGCCAAAGATGACGAAATTGAAGATTTTTACCAACTTCTGCAGTCTGAAATTGATCAAACATGCAATCAGGATGCACTGGCAAATGCTGGTGATTGGAATGCAAAAGCTGGAATCAAAGAAGACTGATGGATATAGTTGGAAAATACAGCCTTGGTGATAGAAATAATGCTGGAGATCACATGATAGAATTTTGCAAAACCAACAACTTCTTCGTTGCAAATACCTTTTTTCAACAGCATAAACAGACTATACACATGGACCTCGCCAGATGGAACACACAGGAATCAAATCTACCACATGTGTGGAAAGAGATGATGGAAAAGCTCAATATCATCAGTTAGGGCAAGGCCAGGGGCCAACTGTGGAACAGACCATCAATTGCTCCTATGCAAGTTCAAGCTGAAATTAAAGAAAACTAGAACAAGTCCAAGAGAGCCAAAGTAAGACCTTGAGTATATCCCACCTGCATTTAGAGACCACCTCAAGAATAGATTTGACATGAACACTAATGACCAAAGACCAGATGAGTTGTGGAATGACATCAAGGACATTGTCTTAGTCATCTAGTGCTGCTATAATAGAAATACCACAAGTGAATGGCTTCAACAGAGAAAAATTTATTTTTTCACATTCTAGTAGGCTAGAAGTCTAAATTCAGGGCATCTCCTCCAGGGGAAGGCTTTCTCTCTCTGTCAGCTCTGGAGGAAGGTCCTGGTGAAGCGTCAGTCTTCCCATGGTCTGGGAGCATCTCAGCACAGGAACCTCAGGTCCAAAGGACACGCTCTGCTCCTGGCACTGCATTCTTGGTGGTATGAGGTCCCCAGCCCTCTGCTTGCTTCCCTTTCCTTTCTATCTCTTGAGAGATAAAAGGTGGTGCAGGCCACACCCCAGGGAAACTCCCTTCACATTGGATCAGGGAGTGACCTGAGGAAGAGTGTTACATCCCACCCTAATCCTTTTAACCACAGGCAGAGATTTTGATTTATAACACACAGGAAATCACAAAATGGAGGACAACCACACATGGCCTAACCAAGTTGACACATATTTTGGGGGGACGCAATTCAATCCCTTACAGACATCATACATGAAGAAAGCAAGAGGTCACTAAAAAGACAGGAGAGAAAGAAAAGGCCTAAATGGATATCAGAAGACTCTGAAACTTGCTTTTGAATGTCGAGTAGCTACAGCAAAAGGAAGAAATGATGAAGTACAAGAGTTGAATGGAAGATTTCAGCGATTGGCTCCAGAAGACAAAGTAAAGTATTATAACATGTGCAAAGGCCTGGAGATAGGTAACCGAAAGGCAAGAACACACTCAACATTTCTCAAGCTGAAATAACTGAAGAAAAAATTCAAGCCTCAAGTCGCAATATTGAAGGATTCTATAAGGAAGATATTAAATAGCATAGGAAGCATCCAAAGAAGATGGAAGGACTACACAGAGTCACTATTCCAAAAGAATTGGTCAACATTCAACCATTTCAGGAGGTAGCATATGATCAGGTACTGATAGTACTGAAGAAAGAGGCCCAAGCTGCACTGAAGGCCTTGGCAAAAAGCAAGTCTCCAGGAATTGATGGAATACCAACTGAGGTGTTTCAACAAACAGATGCAACACTGGAAGTGCTCACTTGTCTATGCCAAGAAATTTGGAAGACAGCTACCTGGCCAACAGACTGGAAGAGATCTGTATTTATGCCTATTCCCAAGAACTGTGAATCCAGCTGAATGGAGAAATTATCAAACAATATTATTAATATGACAGGCAAGTAAAATTTTGCTGAAGAGCATTCAAAAGTAGCTGCAGCAGTATATCAACAGGGACCTGCCAAAAATTCAAGCCAGATTCAGAAGAGGTTATGGAACAAGGGTTATCATTGGTGATGTCAGATGGATCCTGGCTGAAAGCAGACAATAACAGAAAGATGTTTACCTGGGTTTTATTGGCTATGCAAAGGCATTCAACTATATATATCATAACAAGTTGTGGGTAACATTCCAAAGAATGGGAATTCTAGAACACTTAATTGTGCTCATGAGGAATCTGTACATAGATCAAGAGGCAGTCGTTTGAACAGAACAAGGGGACACTGTGTGGTTTAAAGTCAGGAAAGGTTTGCATCAATGTTGTATCATTTCACCATACTTGTTCAATATGTATGCTGAGCAAATGATTCAAGAAGCTGGACTATACGAAGAAGAATGGGGCATCAGGATTAGAAGAAGACTCATTAACAACCTGCATTTTACAAAAGACACAACCTTGCTTGCTGAAAGTGAAGAGGACTTGAGTCACTTACTGATGAACATCAAAGACCACACCCTGCAGTATGAATTAGATCTCAACTTAAAAAAAAAAATCCTCACAACTAGACCAATAAGCAACATCATGATAAATGGAGAAAATGTTGAAGTTGTCAAGGATTTCATTTTCCTCCGATCCGTAATCAACACTCAAGGAAGCAGCAGTCAAGAAATTAAAAGACACATTGCATTGGGTGAATCTGCTGCAAAAGATCTCTTTAAAGTGTTAAAAAGCAAAGATGTCACCTTGAAGACTAAGACATGCCTGACCAAATTGATGGTGTTTTCAATCTCATCATGTGCATGAAACAGGACGATGAATAAGGAAGACTGAACAAGAATTGATGCTTTTGAATTGTGATGCTGGAAAAGAACATGGACTATACCACGGACTGACAAAAGAATGAACAAATCTGTCTTGGAAGAGCTACAACCAGAATGCTCCTTAGAAGCTAGGATGGTGAGACTACGTCTCACATACTTTGGATGTGTTGGCAGGAAGGATCAGCCCCTGGAGAAGGACACCATGCCTGGTAAAGCAGAGGGTCAGTGAAAAAGAGGAAAACTCTCAATGAGATGGAGTGACACAGTGGCTGCAACAATGGGCTCAAGCATAAGAATGATTGTGAGGATGGCACAGGGCTTATGTTGTACATTGGGTCGCTATGAGTCAGAACCGACTTGATGGCATCTAACACAACGACAACAACAGAGCTACTTTCCTTTCCTCAATGGACTCACAAGCTAATTCTATGCCCTGCAACTCTCTCTGAAGGGGAGTGGCTCTCTGCCCTGAGAGGCACACCTCGTACAAGCTCTGATGCTTGAGTCCAGCCTCTTATCTACCAGTTCAGGCAAATGGAGGTGAGGGGAGGACCAGACTATAAAAAAAAAAACCATCATTAATTAGTACAGAAAGCCAACAACCAGCAACCAACAGAACAATTTCACTGAGCTTTTGCTGGGCCTGTGATTTTCAACAAATTCATTCACGAAATATTTAATGAATGTCAGTGAACAAAATGGAGGGTCCTCTCTTCTTAGGAATTCATAAACTTTGTAAGCAAAGAAGGTCCTTCAAACATTTTCCATTTTCTCACTCACTGATTCTTTCCTGCCTTCATTTGTAAATATTTTCTGAGTGTTTACTACGTGCCAGGCATGGTGCTAGGCACAAGAGGTACACCAGTGAAACAGAGAAACAAGGTCCCTACCCACACAGGCTTACCAACTGAACAAATAATTTCTTTTGTAAGGATCAGCACGAAGCTGGTTCCTACGAGGCGGAGGTTAAAGATGTCTCGTATGACCAGCCTTTCCAAGCTGCTGTCCCACTGCATCGTCTCTAACATCAGCTACTCCTTCTCCCCTCAGCACTCTCCTCCCTATCTTTGGGTTCCCCAATTCCCTGCATCTAAACTGATGCTGATGTTACTGTCCCTATAAAGCTCGGTTGAAATGTCACCTGCTTAGAGACACACCTGGTGCAAAGGGAAACTGTAGACCAGCCCTTGTTGGATTTTCTCAACTCATGAATCAGTAAAACAGGATTCGTGTGGTTTCTCACCACCCACACCCAAGACAAGCCCCAAGATGCACTCCCCTTACTGACTGGGGAGGCTCAGTTAGAAAAAGCCCTGGCATGGTTTTCTCTTTGAAACCTTCCTCTCCATTCTCGTGCCAAATCAGACTTTGCTTCCCAACACGTCGTGGCTCAGCAGGTAACTCCAAGTTGGAAGTTAATTTGAGCACCTTCTGAAGTATGGAAGTGAGGGTGACAACTTTTTTTTCAATTAGGCTCACCCACTTTAATTTACTTGCATTTTTTTTTAACCAAGTATTTTTTTTTTTCAAGATTTTACCTGTCTGTATTAGGTTGAATCATATAAATCTGCCGATATTCTTAGCGTGTTGGACCTACGAACAATGCAGTTTCGTATGTAACTTCATTAGGCTTAGTAATGTAAAGAGTATAATAGTATAATAGACACAGGTCTGTTACAGAAAGCAGCAGTCCCTGCGCGCGCGCACACACACACACACACACACACACATACCCTATCTTCCTCTCCACAGAGACAACCACTTTTTTCACCACTTTTAACTGATTATTTTGGCATTTACCTCTACGTCTCTAAATAACAGATTTGTATCTCCGCGCCTTGATTTTTTTTTTTTTTTGCAGTTAGGGATAATCTATCAGCGTTTCACTTTGAAAGATGAAAATGGAGTTCTTTCCTTCCCCAGCCCCACCTCACACATGCCATCTCACCTTCTCCTGTCCTCCCAATGACATTGCACCATGATATTCAGTAGTTCAATACTCACTGTTATGTTATTACAACCACACAAATGCCATTCATACCTGATCCCTGTGGTAAACTAGGATTACATTTCCTTTCTCAAAAAACTTTCCTCCCCCCCCCCACCCCCCCGGAGGTAATAGTTTTCTTTTGGTATATGTGTTTGTGGGCTTTCTTAGTTTTTTACATACTTTTTACTAATCCAACCATATGTTTTTCCTCTATTTTCTAAACCTCTCCTCAAGAAGTTTAACACATAAAAAATCCTATCCTTTCCATTTTCCTCACCTACTTCAAACTGCTAAGATGCCTTGGAAGAAAGGACTGGTGATCTACTTCCTGAATATCAGCCATTGAAAACCTTAGGAAACTCGGCTCTATTCTGACACACATAGCTTTGCCGTGGTAGACACACGACAACTGGTCTACCATGAAGGCATTCAAATCATTATGCATTCTTGCCCCTTGGCGCAAAATCCTCTGGTGTACCCCCCACCCAGGTGTGTTCATTAACCTTATTAGTCAAGATCATGTTCCCACAGGGCACAGCTCAGCAGAGGAGCAAAGCAGGCTCCAGGCGCACGCAGATAGGGCTGTGCTTGATGCCACTTGTAAGCAGTGACTGATAAATCCAGAGCTTCAGGAATCAGATAAAACTTTGATAAATGGCTTCTTAGTGCGCTGGTAGCAATACCTACTCCTGTCCATTCTGAGCCACCTGCTACAATCAGCTTCGTGTTGTTTAATCAACAGCACAGGCAACAATGCTTGAAAACCATCACGCCGGGGAGAGATGGCAGAGATAGCCCCTCCTAAAGGGTACTGTGAGACAGAAAAGTACAAAAACTCACAGCCTTGCTCAGAAACACCTGTGCCCAGGCAAACACAGCTCATTTTCTTCCACTTGGGGTGTTGGAATAGGAACAAAGTTGGCATCTGCCAGAGGTCCTTGGGTCTGTGCACAAATGTGGGGAATCACTCAGAGCACCTCCCTAGCTGGTGATGCCTTACCTAGTTTTGGCCCACCTGTGACCTGGAGCAAGTTAGAGTAGCAAGTTCAAAAGGAGGAAATCCTGTCCCATCTCCCTCAGGTTTAGGAAAGCACACCGCTGTGCTGGCCCACCCTTTACTCACATATGCCCCCCAGGAATCAGAATCACTCAAATAAAGCTGCTGTGTCAACCGTAGCAGAGAAACTAGCAATTATGCATCTTCACAAGGAAAAAGCTATTGTAAAGTCAAAAATTCTCTAAAAATGAAGGTGCCTGATTCGGTCCTTCTCAGGATTTGCAACACAGGAAGCTTCTTATGTGCAACCCCCTTTCCATCCCACAGACTCTGACTCTTGTCTCATCAGCCCTTGTCACTTTCCATGGAAATGAAAAAGAAGAACACAGTTTTCCCATGAGGCAGGCTGTGAAGAGAGAAGAAATGCATAGAGCAGCTCAACCTTTCCTTCCCAGCCCCATGGCGGAACCAAACACCTACAGACCCAGCATAGCTCCGCCCAAATCTCCTTGAGCTGTGGACATTCTCTGAATCTGTTGTGTCATCTTTAAAATGAGGACAGGGTGGCCCATGCTTTGGAGTCAGAGAAACCTGGTTTCAAACTCCTTCTCAGCCACCAACTTAGTGTGCAACCCTGGGGAGTAAATATACTTTTCTGGGTGTGTTTCCTTATTTATAAAATGGGGTATTACATCTCAAGGGTATTCATTCACTGAGCCATTCAAGAAATGCAACATGTGAAAAAATTAGTATAGCATGCTTACAACAATACCTCGTAAGGTGGAGGACATGGTTAGCAAAAGAAAACGTATAACACGCGTGTTATTTGCGTTAAAATACAGGTACTTATTCAACTCTCACTAAGCTCCCAGCAATGTTCCAGGTGCTGGTGCTGGTGGTAAACAAATGTATGAGCTATATAGGGTGCCACACGTCATATAAGGGTTAGCATAATAATGACTGCTATTACTCTTACCATTGGTAATTATTTTTGTCATAAGGAGCAACTGGAATTAAAGTATGTTAGTGCGTTTTAAAAATGTAAAGCTCTCTATAGACATTAGCTATTATTGTTTCTTCTACAGGTCAAACTCTCAGAGAAGGCCAGTTGGCTACTCTCAGGCTTGTCTAGTGTTCCAAGGCAATGGCCACCAGTTCTTGCTACATCTCTTGTCTAGTTCTAACAGCCATCTTAGAATCCATGCCCTGAGCATGCAGTGGGGGACATCAGTCATTCTTTCTGCCCAAATCCCAAGGTAGCTCTTTTGCCTTGTTCTTCTCTGTCCATTGATTGCACCTTTAAACACAAATACCTTGATTTAAAATTATGCGTGTGTGTGTGTGTGTGCACGTGTATGTGTGTATAAGTAAGCTCCAGGGGACTGAGTGTTCTACAAACTAAGCTGAACCATCTCTACCCCTAAATGAAGCCATGGAGAGGAGGAAGAAGGGAGAACTTGAGGGTCAGTGGTACTGCTGTATTTAACTCCTACAGGCTATCAAGCTACACTAATCAAACCCTGGGTAGGAAGAGCTATGGCAAAAGCAATATTAATTCAAGTTCATAGGGTCAAGCTACTAAGAGGTTTGGCTTTCTCTTTGGAGAGAAGAACCTTGCTTATAGGCCTCTGTCCATTCATTATTAATATCTACAGGTTGGGGTCATGGCTGAGAGAGAAGAAGAGAGCAAGTCTGTGTTCCTACAGAAGGTCAGAGGTCAAGTCCACATCGGGTCCTGAGGTGACACCAAAGCCCACTATTGCTGTCTATTGCTGCAATGGCCATTAAGGCACTGCCCCCAGCACCAAAATTCTCTGGGCCCCTTCAGTGCCCAAGCCAGCATCAGACACAGCTTGAAGAATCCTCTATCCTTGAAGGCGGCAGAGGGAAACCAACCTTCATCCCACCCCCCAATCACAAAGGTAAAACTAGGATGGAAACCAGAAGACCCATTTTTGTACTTAATTTCCTCTGATTAAAAAAATATGTAAATGCAAAGATGTTGCCACCATTAAGCCATTAGGGTCTATTGTGCAATTATTTCTCTGATAGTTCATGACGGCTCAATTGGAGGCATAATGGACTATTATGCAATGACATCTTTGCTGAGTTTTTAGCTTGTTTTCCTCTTTTCCTTAATTTTCTTTCCTTCATCTTTCCTCCTCAAAAGAAAAAAAAAGAGAGGGAGAATTTTTCATTTGCAGATCATTGACTTTTTAATGTCAGATTATTTACTCGATAGTCAATAACGATGCCTTTGGATTCATTATGGGCTATCGTGTAAATAGCTAATTGCATTAATTACAGCCTTTTTACAAATGTTTAGTTTGCAGCTCATCACTCCCATGGACTGTATAATTGCTGCTGCTATCGGGGCTGATGGGCAGGCACAAGCCCTGGGTCTCTGCTTGGTGACAAGGAAATGTCTGTAGCCTTTCTTCCAACCTGACCAAGTTATAACCACTAACCATATCTGTGTGTGTGTCTGTCTGTCTGTGTGTGCATGTGTAGAGGGGGGTACACTGTATACATTTGTCAATTATCTCACTTTATAATGATGAGTAAAATTTATTCCTATGCAGATGAAACTTTGTTTTGTAAAACACAATAATGTTAATTTATAAAAGAGGGAAAAGTCCATGACTGAGAAAGATCAACTTGATAAGACACAATGTGTTCCATAAGACCTTTTTTTTTTTTTTCCTGATCCTGGGGTGCATGCAGTGTACATTCCCCAGAAACAGGATGACATACTTATGAAGCTCACTGTCCCCACCATAAATAGGGCTTTATATTTGGGTTTTCTATTAGCACAGGGTCTTTTTGGAAGGCATTTTCATATCTTCCTGGTACCATTTTTGCCTATACACTTAAGGTACACTGAGGCACCAGGTGAATAAAGGCTTTCCTGAGTCAGCTGGGGTTGACTTGGAGTAGGATAGGTGGGTCATTGGATCAGTGGCTATTCTGATCTTGATGTTTGCTCCTCTCTGAGTTCCCACACCCATCTGTTTCCTGACCCCCAGATCCACCCAGGCCCCTTCTTTCACTGTCCCTTATGGTTCCCTTTTCTTCCTTTTATTTATTTATTTTTTATTTTATCATTTTTAAGTATTAAATTCAATGGCATTAATTACATTCACAATGCTGTATAACCACCATCACTGCTATTTCCAAAATTTTTCATCGCCCCAAACGGAAATGCTGTATAAAGCAATAACTCCCCATTCCTCCCTGCCCCCTCAGCCCCTGACAACTTCTAATCTAATTCCTTCCTCTATGAATTTGCCTATTCCAGACATTTCATATAAGTGGAATCATACAGTATTTGTCCTTTTGTGTCTGATTTATTCACTTAGCATAATTTTTTCAAGGTACATTCACGTTGTAGCATGTATCAGGACTTCATTTCTCTTTATGGATTCATAATATTTCTTTGGATGTATATAACATATTTTGTTTATCCATTCAGCTGTTGATGGACACCTGGATTGTTTCCACATTTTGGCGATTGCGAATAATGCTGCAATGAATATTGGTATACAATTATCTATTTGAGGTCCTGATTTCAAGTCTTTGAGTATATAAGTAGGAGTGGAATTGTCTGGTCATATCGTAATTTTAAGGTTGTCTTTTGAGGAACTGCTAAACTGTTTCCACAGTAGCTGCACTATTTTACATTCCCACCTGCAATGCACAAGTATTCTAATTATATCCTCACCAACTCCTGTTATTTTGTTTTTTAGTTGGTTTTTTTTTTTTTTAATATAATAGTCATCCTAGTGGGTATATAGTGGTATCTCATCATGGTTTTGATTTTTATTTCCCTAATGACTAACGATGTCAAGCATCTTTTCATGTCCTTGTTGGACATTTGTGTATCCTCTTTGGAAAAATGGCTGTTCAAGTCCTTTGCCCATATTTTAATTAGGCTATATGTTCTTATGTTGTTGACTGTAGATATCCTTCATATATCATGGATAGTAAACCCTTATCAGATATATGATTTTCAATTATTCTCTCCCATTCTATATGTTGTCTTTTCACTTTCTCAATAATGTCCTTCTTACAAAGTTCAATTTATCTTTTTTTTCTTTTTCTGTCTATGCTCTTGGTGTCATATCTTGGGATCCGTTTTCAAATCCAAGGTTATGAAGATTTACCTCTACGTTTTCATTTAAGGATTTTCTGGTTTTAGCTTTCAAACTTAGGTCATTGATCCATTTTGAGTTAATTTTTGTATATGGTATGAGGTATGGGTCCAACATTATTCTTTTGCATGTGGAAATTCAATTGCCTAGCCCCGTTTATTGAAGAGGCTATTCTTTCCCCATTGAGTGGACTCATCTCCCTTTTTGAAATTCATTTGGTCTCAGACATATGGATTTATTTCTGAACTCTCAATTCTATTCCATTGGTCTGTATGTCTATCTTTATGCCAGCACCATACTATTTTGACTACTATAGTTTTGTAGTGAGTTTTCAATGTGTAAAGTGTGAGTCTTCCAACTTTGTTCATCTTTTTCAAAATTGTTTTGCTCTTCAGGATTCCTTGCAATTGTACATGAATGTGACTATCAGCTTTTCCAACTCTGCAAAAAAAGTCTGTTGGGATTTTGACAGGGATTACACTGAATTCTTTCTTTTTCATTTTTCCCTTCCTGAGAGCCACTTGGCATACTTCACTGCCTAGACTTGACAATCACTGGCCAAGTTGTCAGCCAAAATGAATTGTGTTGCATGTCAGAGGCTCAGCAATACATTTAGAATTGGGGGAAAAAAGCCTTGGTCAGTTTCTAAAAAGAGTTCATGACACCCACCAGTGATAGCCTGAGTTGGTATCTTGAGTAAGGAGTGGTGCTCTGCCCTAAATAGTTAAGGCCTTCCCCCACAACCAAGGCTAATCCCACAGTACACTGAGCACCAGGCTCATCTGCAAATGAACCTCTGGCCAAACGTCCACTCACTCAACATCTCTGCCTACAACCTACAAATAACCATGGCCAATCAGTGTGAGCCATTTAACCAAAGAGAGCAAGCATCAGTCAAGAAAGTTTTGTAGCTCGTACCAATTTTAGTATATACTTTCTAAAATCTCACTTCATTGAACTTCATAAAAGGGAGTTCAAAGTTAACCAGACTTATTGAAGCCTGAACGTACCAAAAAAAAAAAAAGAGAGAGAGAGAGAGATCACCTTCCCTGCATTTAAAAAAAAAATAATAAAACCTGGTATTTGGATTTATACAGAAAGTGGGCTCTTACCATCAATTGACACCACAAAATTTCCAGTGAAATCTATTCTGTCTCTAGCTGTGAAAGGTGTGAATATCTTCTCTCTACCTTTAGACTCCAAGCTCCATGAGGGCTCCATATGTCTTATCTTTATCTCCAACTGGTCCATGGTGCAAGAACTTGGAAAATGCTCTTGCATTTCCAACTTCTGGATTAGGTACTAAAAGGCAAAGATTATTCCTTAGTGTTTCACAGAACCAAGTACAGGAATGGGCCTGGATCTTTGGAACCCTGGGAGGCAGAGGACCCAGATCCTCATGCTGTCTCTGCCCAAGTGGGCAACCTGGCTGCCAAACCCCAACTCCCTAAGCTTCAACTACTGAAGAGAAAAAGACTTGTTTCTCTGGGTCCTAATCCAAAATATCTTACTTGTCAAATGCCCACCACTGGAAAAATCAATCATCCCCAGGAATTCATTAGAATCATAACCAGCCACTCAGGACCACACAAATGTAGTGAGGAGGGATGTGTAGTGGATTCTAAATGAAGAGTGAAATGGCACTCCAAGAGAAAGAGCAAGATAAGCAAAGAAAACAAGGAGTATTCTCCATGGGCAGGCAGGTTTTCCACTGTTGTAATTGTGACCATCTTTCCATTATTTATGACCGGGGTATAGCTGGTAAGCAACAATAGAAATGACCCAAACCAGGGTTTCAGACAACCAGCAAGCATTTTCCAAGCTCCTGCATTATGGCCAATAGGGGATAAAGACAAAACTTGGCTCCTGGCCTCATGAAGCTTGGAGTCTCAGGGTTAAGGGAAGATATTCACACCTAGCACTGCTAGAGATTGAATGGATTTAATTGACAAATTTTGTGGTGTCAATTGATGGTAGCAGCCAAGTAATTCAGCCAGCTTAGCAGGCTGAGGAGATGCCAAATGGTGTGAAAAGGGATTTGTATATGCAGCTCTCCAAGCAGGGCATAGATAAGATCCCAGGGAAATGATGTAGGAAATAGTGACTGCAGGTCACCTGGGGTTTTCAGCACCACAAGTGAACTCACTTCACAAGGATAATTCCACTTGTCCTCTAAAATCCTTGATGAAAAGATACTGTCCCTCTATGAATCTTCCATCAAGTATAAATAATGCCATAAGTTTCCCCTGTGACCTAGGACACTTCCTTATATAACTACCTAGGAAGACTTAGAATTTCAGGAGCCTCAGGGGAGCAAATATTCTTGTCCAAAAACACAGCCTGGGGACCCCAGCACTCTGCCTGAAGTCTTAAGATTTCAGATCATCACCTCTACAACCCACAGTTTTGCTCTGGGTACAGGGAGACTGAAGTGGACACTTTGTGAAATCCTTACTTTCCTTGTACACACCTACCAGGTGTGCTGGCAGACATACATGGACTCACTTGAAGAAAACCCAATACCAGTACCAACCAATGGTGGCAGGTGGGGGGGTACACATATTATGAAGGATGATTCATACCATAAATAACTCACTTCAGAGTTTTCTTTAATGTCAAGATCTTGACGTGTACACCAGTGTTCATTGTAGTACTATTCACAATAGCCAAAAGATAGAAACGACCTAAAAGTCCATAACAGATGGATGAATAAACAAAATGTGGTATATATATATATATATATATATATATATGCAATGTAATATTGATGTTGTTGTTAGGTGCTGTTGAGTCAGTTCAACTCATGACAACCCCATGTGCAACAAAATGAAACACTAGGTCCTGCGCCACCCTCACAATCATTGCTGTGCCTGAACCCATTTTTGTAGCCACTGTGTCAATTTATCTTGTTGAGGGTCTTCCTCTTTTTCGGTGCCCCTCTACTTTACCAAGTATTATGTCCTCCTAATAACATGTCCAAAGTACTTGAGATGAAGCCTTCCAATCCTTTCTTCTAAGGGGCATTCTGGCTGTACTTCTTCCAAGACAAATCTGTCCAATCTTCTGGCAGTTCATGGTATATTCAATATTTTTTACCAACACCATAAACCAAAGGCATCAATTCTTCCTCAGTCTTCCTCACTCATCGTCCAGCTTTTGCATAAATATGATGCGATTGAAAATATTGTGGCTTGGGTCAGGCTCACCTTAGTCCTCAAAGTGGCATCTTTGCTCTTGAACACTTTAAAGAGGTCTTTTGCGGCAGATTCACCCAATGCAATATGTCATTTGATTTCCTGACTGCTGCTTCCATGGGCGTTGATTGTGGATTCAAGTAAAATGACAAAAAAAAAAAAAAAAATTTTTTTTTTTTTGAAGCCCTTGATAAATTCAGTCTTTTCTTCATTTATCCTAATGTTGCTTATTGGTCCCTTTGTGAGGATTTTTGTTTTCTTTACGTTGATGCGTAATCCATATTGAAGGCTGTAGTCTTTGATCTTCATTAGTAAGTGCATCAAGTTCTCCTCACTTTCAGCAAGCAAAGTTGTGTCATTGACATATCACAGGTTGTTAATGAGTCTTCCTCCAATCCTGACGCCAAGTTCTTCTTCTTCATATAGTCCAGATTCTCAGATTATTTGCTCAGCATACAGATTGAATAAGTATGGTGAAAGGATGCAACCCTGACACACACCTTTCTTGATTTCAAAATCAATTTTCCCCTTGCTCAGTTTGAATGACCATAGGAATATCCTAGTTAGATGATGTGCAGACTTAAGTGTGACAGACTGTGGCCTCTGTCAAAAAGATCCCGCACATATCTTCCCCAGATATCCTGATTAGGTAGACCTCAGGTGGACCCAGCATCCCCCCATGAGTGGATGCTGGGGATCTGCAAATTCCATTTGAAACACTGTGCTTGCTGCTCTAGAAATGAAACCGCAGAGAGGTTCAGTGCCTTTCCTGGCATCTCACGAGGGTCAGCGAGTCAGAATTGGAACCCAGGGCTCTGACTTCCAAACCCGCCTCTAGCTCAGAGACTGCTTCTCCATGATGCCTAGATGATTAATGTCTTCAGCAACTACAATATTTTATCTCTAATTCTGATAAGCAACAATTATTTCCCAAAGGGTGGGGCAAATAGAATATAAGGCAGGAGATAAGGTCATTATATAAATTGGAAGAGAAGCCTCCAGTCTCATACTAATCCACACCACTTTGCTTTAGCCTAAAGACAATTACATTTACTTTTTTTTTTTTTCTCTTTTCCGCTTTGAAACAGTAGACTGAAAGCAAATGATACACAAGAAAATCAAATGAAAAGCCCAAGTCATGTCCTCCCGGGAAGAATATTAGAAGAAACTTTTAATGCAGATGATCCTGGAACAATTTAATAGCTAAGCGATCCATTATTTTTCTTAACATATATCCTCATTAAAAATAAAGAGAGAGAAGAAAGAAGCTAAGAAATATCTTTGAAAACCAATGGATTCAATGTCATTTCTTTTACTTATTTTTTTTTATACTTAATTTTCCAGGTATCTCAGCATGATCTGAATAAATTATGCTGACAATACCACAATATAAATGATAAATCATCAACACAATTTTCGTGATATATCGCGTGAAATGTAAATAATAACCAGGACTGCTAATTGGCTTGCTTCTGAGGAACAAAGCCGTAGCAGTGTGCCTTCGCCAGTCTTGGCTCAGTCATTAAGCATTTCTGCTGGTAAGCTGTTTCTGCTGGTCTGGGGAGGACAGCCTAGCCTCACAGACAAATCTTTGTGTGGAAATTCTGGCAAAAGTGTGGGCCTGAGCCAGAACGCGGCGAGGCACAGGCAATCTCTCTTTTTATCCCTGTGGAGCACCCGTGGACTCAGACCTCACCTGGTTGCCAGGGAGAAACCGCATCCTCTTAGAAAAGGCCAGGAGACTTAAATAAGGAAAACCAGTGAAGTTGCTGACTCTTTGCAAAAACTCTTCTGACTCATTTTTATTTCCTTTTTTTTTTTCACTTTGATAACGATTTGATTGCAACTTCATTTGACCAGAAACATAAGCTGTTTCTATGTGCTCCTTATTTTGAAAATACCTTGTTAGCATTCATCATATGTTTATGGAGCTTAAAAATATATTTTGTCTCATTTTCTCAAACAAATCCTTCTGCTTTCTGACAGGGTTGAGCTTCTTATCTGCAATGTTCTGTCGTGTCAAGCAATGTCTTGGGTAAAAAAATAACCTGGTGTACAGTGGGAGCCCTCATTCATTCAACTGAAAGTGCCAGACACAGGTCTGAGTCTACCATGGACCAGGTCCCCACACTCAGGGTCTATATTCTAATAGGGAAAGGCAGAGGACAAAGAAATAAATGCACCAACAGATTGATTTGAGATTGTGTATGTAAAACAATATAGGATAATAGGATACAGTGGCGGGTGTGATGGGTGGTGAGAAGACTCCATGAGGAAGTGACATTTGAGCTGACACCTGGGTAACCAGAAGCTCTAGGGAAAAGGTGTTGCAGACAGAGGGTATGGCAAGTGCAAAGGCCCTGAGGCTGGAGCACCCTGGTGAGTATAAGGCAAGGAAAAAGGCAGGAGGAGAGGAGGTCAGGGAGGCAGCAGTTGAGGAAACTGTTTCTCTGTGTAGGATGATCCTGCTCCAGTGGAGAGAACGGTTTCCTTCTCCCACCCCCAGGGTCGCTGCATGCCTTGACCCCATAGCTCCCACTTCCAATGATGCCTTCCATCAGCAGGGCTCTGACTGCCGAGACACTTTTGATGCAGCTCTCATCTCCTGTCTCATCTTAGCTACGCAGGCTTGGGATTGGAGTTTGTTCCTTCCTCAAACACACCAGCATCCTAAGAGTAGAGCCACTCTGCTTGGAGCCTGGCCAGTCCCACCGCAGATGTGATCCAGCTCCAGGGTGAGAACTGGATGACACCTGCAAGGACTGGGCCTAGAGGTTGGTTTCAGTGCTGGCTTCCACTTTGGGACCCAGGCAGCAAGAAGCCCATCCAAGAGCTCTACCAGTCAGGGTTGGTGCACTGCCTCCCTTCTACCCACCCACACAGGCCCACCCTGCTGTCCTCTTGATCTTCATTAGAATAATCCTGGGCGGCTCACTATCTCTAGGGAGATGAGAAGTTAGCAGATGAGGTCCCTGACACCTGGAAGGGGGGTTGTTGGTTCATTCTCTGGACAGTTTCCATTAACAACTTGGAGCAGAGGGCAACTCTCTTGAAGGAAAGCTCTAAAGAATAAGGAATCTCCCCTAAATATTCCTTTTGACATGAACCAGCAGCCCTGGTTCCTTCCAAGGGTTAACTTGGACCCTGGCTTGTACCCCAGAGAGAGCCCCAAGGAGCCAACCAGCAGCTGAATATGGGCAGCTTTTACTGTCAAAAGCTATCAAGACAGGAATTGTAGGCAAACAAAAGTGCTGCAGGGTTTAGCAGTCACTTCTTGCTGCTGTCATTTCTGTGCCCCACCCCACCATCATCAAAGCCATTTATTAAGCACTTCGTCTACATAGAGCTCCAATTTTGGCCTGGGACAAAGTGAGTTAAGCAGACACAAGGTCCCCACTGCAGAGGCGCAGTTCCATCGGGCACAGACAGTAATGAAGCAAAATAGATAGTTAAGGCAGGCATTAAGCCAAAAGGCAAAGTTACAAACTATTTACTTTAAGTGCAGGCAAAAGGGTCAGAAGATTCAAGTGAGGACAAGAAGTGAAGGAAGAGAGCCTGGTAGAAGTTGAGAACAAGTTTTCCATTTGGATCCCAAAGACTCCCTGATGGTATCCAATGGAGAGGTACAAAAAACGACAGTTCTTTTGTTTAACGTTCATGCTAAAAAATGAACATCAGATATCCAGTTCCAGAACAAGATGGCTAGACTCACTTTTCTTGTCCCTTCCTTCTAAACACAACTAAATACTATCGAAATGCTTCAACAGACAATGATAAACGGACTCTGAATGCTGAAAAGAAGAAGGTGGACTGGCTAGGAACCTTGGGACGTTAGAAACAACATGGTGAGTTCTCCAGGTTTTCTTTTATCTTCCATATACTCTCAGACTAGGTTTCAAAGAGGTCTGCAGCTCAGAACTGACAACAGGCACATGAACACACACACAAATCAATTAAAGCCAAAGGATCAGGAAAGGGAAAGCAACAAAGACCTAGTGGGAATCTCCAACCCACACTCTGTGACCCAGGGCCCAAAGACCAATGTGATCTGTGGAATGTAATGGCAGCAATGAAACCCGAGGCCATTCCAGTCCCTGTTCCACAGCCTGGGCCCTGGTGCGTGATCTGATATGCTGACAGCAGCAACAACAGCAAAGCCCAGCTATCTAAAAAGTTGCTTTATAACCCAGGACCTGGCAGGCAATTTGATCTGCCCTCAGCAACAACAGCAAAGCTCCAGGGTGACCCAGATCCCACTTTACAAGGAGGCATCAATGGATAGTCCCATCTGCCAGCAGCAGCAAAATCCTGTGTCTCCATGGTCTTTACTTGGGGACATGCTGTAGACTAAATTGCATTCCTCAAAAATGTGTGTCAACTTGGCTAGGCCATGATTCCCAGTATTGTGTGATTGCCCACCATTTTGTCATCTGATGTGATTTTCCTATATATTGTAAATCCTACCTTTATGATGTTAATGGGTCAGGATTAGAGGCATTTATGTTAATGAGGCAAGACTCAATCTACAAGATTAAGTTGTATCTTGAGTCAATCTCTTCTGAAATATAAAAGAGGAAAGTGAGCAGAGAGACAAAGGAAGACCTCGTGCCACCAAGAGTGAAGAACCAGCAGAGGAGCACATCCTTTGGATCCAGGATCCCTGTGCTAAGAAGATCCTAGACCAGAGGAAGATCGAGGACAAGGACCTTCCCCCAGAGCCAACAGAGAAAGAAAGCCTTCCCCTGGAGCTGACACACTGAATTTGGACTTCTAGCCTCCTAGACTATGAAAGAATAAGTTTCTCTTTGTTAAAGCCACCCACTTGTGCTATTTCTGTTACAGCAGCACTAGATGACTAAGACAACATAAGGAGACCCAAGCTGAAAGAGAATCTCTCCTCCCTAGAAAGTTGCCGAGTACCAGCAGGTGGTACAGGGAAGCACCTTCTGCCCCACAAATGACACCAGCAGAGATTGAACAGGAGCTCCAGCAGCATCAGAAAAATGAAGCAGGAAGAGTAGCTTTACAAGGGCTCAGAAAGCTAAACCATTTTTAGAATTGAAGCCCATAAATGGCCAGAAACCAAGCCCTACACTTAAACGGAGAAACTGCCTACTGATAGGAGATTTAAGTAGGATCAAGAGTCCCCTAACATAACGATCAAAATATACAGGATACAATAAAAAGTTGCCATCATACCAGGAACCAGGAAAACCAAAATTTGAATGAAAAAAGACAATCAACTGTTGCCAATACTGAGATTAATCAAATGTTGGGATTACCTGACAAGGATTTTAGAGAAATGAGCATACAAAAGCTTCTATGATCAATTACAAATTGTCATGAAACAAATGAAAAAATAGAAAATAAGAAAAGAAATAGAAGTTTAAAAAAAAAAAAAGAACAGAATGGAAATTGTAGAACTGAAAAATATAATAACCAAAACTTTAAAAAATTCACTGGTGGACACAGTAAAGTAGAGATGACAGAAGACAGAAGCAGTGAACGTGAAGCTAGACCACTAGAATTCACTCAATCAGAACAACAGAGAGAAATTTTTTAAGAAAGCCTTAAGAATCTGTGGGACAATTTAAAAAAAAACCTTACATGTCATCAGAGTCACAGAAGGTGAGGAAAGAGAGGTGGGGCTAAAAAGTATTTCAAAGAACTAATAGCTGAAAACTTCCCAAGTTTAGTGAAAGAAACAAACCTGCAGATTCAAGAAGCTGAGCAAACACCAAATAGAGGTAAATTCAAATAAATCCACAATAAGTCACATCATAACTAAAATATTAAAAATTCTAAGCACCATAAAAATAATTTTTAAAAATCCAGAGACAAACACACTCTCCATAAAGAAATAATCAGTTTGAATGACAGAAGATTTCTTTTCTGAAACCATGGCAGCTAGAAGGATGTGGTCTAACATTATCCAATTGCTGGAAAAAAAGAACTGACAACCTCGAATCCTGATGAAACTATCCTTCAAGAACAAAGGGGAAATAAAGACATTTTCAGACAAAGAAAAACAAAGAGAATTTGTTACTAGCATACGTACTCTGTGCGAATGGATAAAGGAAGCTCTCTACATGGAAAGGAAAACATAGCAGAAAAAGGCCAGAATCCTCTTTTCAGAAAGGAAAGGAAAACAGTGGAATGAGTAGAAGTAGAAGTAAACATAAGAAACTATACTTCACATTATGAGTTTGTTTAGGGTTGAAGAAAAGTTGTAACAGTAACTGATGTGATGCTCAATGCATGTACTTAAAATAATTATATTTTAAAAGTGGTAAGAATGGAAGGACCTAAAGGGAAGTAAGGTCTCTACACTTTACTTCAAGTGTAAAACTATACTTATGTTTTAATATCTATAGCAACCACTAAGAAAACTATACAAAGTAATGTACTCAAAAATATTGTAAATAAAAGATCCCTGGTGGTGAAAATCTTAAGCACTTGGCTGCTAACCAAAGGCTGGTGGTTGGAACCCTCCCAACGACTATGCAGGAGAAAGACCTGAGGATTGCTGTCATAAGGATTACAGCCAAGAAAACCCTATGGAGCAGTTCTGCTCTCTCGCATGGGGTCACTGGCACTCAGAATTGACTCAGAGGCACCCAAGGACAACAGCAGGAGAAAGAGGGAGGGAAAAAAAGGGGTTTAAAAAATACAATAAAGAAATCAAAATGGAACTATAAAAATGTTCAATTAACATACAAGAAAGAAAGAGAAAAACAGCAACAAGAAACAGACGCAATAATCAGAAAAAAATAAAAGTGCAGTCTTAAAGCTTAACATATTAAAATTACATTAAATGTAACTTCTAAATACAACAATTAAAAGACACAGATTGGCAGAGTAAATTAAAAATATATATATACCAACCATATACTGTTTACAAGAAACTCAGTTCAAACATAACATATGTAGCCTGAATGAAAAGGGACGGAAAAAGATACATCATAGAGATATTAACCAAAAAAGCAGAAGTGGCTATATTAGTATCAAGTAAAGAAGTATACTTCGGAGAAAAAGAAAATTATTTGGGACAAATAGGGGCATTTTCTAATGACAAAGTAATTAATCCCATGAAGATATAACAATCTAAAGGTACATGCACCAAACAACAGTGTCAAAGCTGAAAGGAGAAATAGATAAATCCATAATTATAGTTGAGGTTTCAACATCCCACTGTCATCAACTGATAGAACTACTAGAGAGACAATCAGCAAAAACACAGAAGAAATGGGCACCATCAACCATCAGGATCTAATTGACATTTATAGAACACTCACCCATCAAAAACAGAGCACAAATTATTTTCAAGCACCCATGGAAAATTCACCAAGGTAGATCTTATCCTGAGGCATAAAACAAACCTCAGCAAATTTAAAATAATGGAAATCATACAGATATATTCTCTAACTATAACAAAATCAAATGATAAATCAATAACAGAAAGACAACAGGAAAATCTCCAAACCTTTGGAACTTAAGCAACACACTTTTAAAGAATACATGGCTCAAAGGGGAAATCTTAACGGAAAAAATAGAGAGAGAGAACTGACTTAAAATAACAACACAACACACAAAATTTG
Source organism: Elephas maximus indicus (assembly GCF_024166365.1). Taxonomy (NCBI): domain Eukaryota; kingdom Metazoa; phylum Chordata; class Mammalia; order Proboscidea; family Elephantidae; genus Elephas; species Elephas maximus. The sequence continues at coordinate 13,828,882 of NC_064839.1, forward strand.
TGGGATGCTATTGAAATAGTGCTGAGAAGAAAATTTATAGAAGTGAACGCTTACGTTAGAAAGAAGAAGGATCTCAAATCATGGAATATGACGAACAACTCTATGCCCACAAATACAACATAAATGAAATGAATCAATTCCTTGAAAGATGCAAAGAAACCAAAACTCACACAAAGAGAAATGGATAATCTGGATAGGTCTGCATGTATTGAAGACATTGAATCAACAATTAATAACTTTCCAAAGCAAAAAACACCAGACCCAGATGGTTTCACTGATGAATTCTACCAAACATTTAAAGAGAAAATGATTCCAGTTCTCTACAATCTCTTTCAGAAAATAGAAGCAGAGAGAACACTTCCTAACTAATTCTATAAGGCCAGCATTACTCTAATATGAAAACCAGATATAGACATTACAGAAAAGGAACACTACAGACCAATATCTCTCATAAACATAGTATTAAAATCCCCAAGAAAATATTAGCAAATTTAATCTAACAGTGAATAAAAAGAATTATACAAATAAATGGGATTTATTCCAAGTATGGAGGGACACAAAGCTGTCTCACCATTCAAAAACCAATTCATGTAATCCACCACATCAGCAGGTTAAACAAAAAAAAAAATTATATGATCATATCAATTAATTCAGAAAAAGCATATGACAAAATACAATGCCTGTTCATGATAAAAACTCAGTGAACTAGGAATTGGGGTGAACTTTCTCAACTTGATTAAAAATATCTACAAAAAAATAACAGCTAACATCATACTTAATGGTAGGAAACTGGTTACTTTTCCCCTAAGACTGTGAACAAGGCAAAGATGTCCTCACTCTTATTCAACATTGTACTTAAAGTCCTAGCTAGTGAAGGAAGAAAAGAAAAGGAAATTAAATGTATGAGATAGGGAAGGATGAAATAAACCTCTCTTTGTTTACAGATGACATGATTGTCTATGTATAAAATAAAAAAAAAAACCTGCTTGAAACAAATAAGTGAGCATAGCAAGGTTGCAGGATATAAGATTAATACACAAAAGTCAATTGCTTATATACCAGCAATACCCCAGTGTAATTAATTTTTTAAAATATATTTATGATACTGCCAAAAGTATGAAACTCTTCGGTATAAATCTAACAAAATGTGTACAGTATCTATATAGAGAAAACTATAAAACTGTGATAAAAGAAATCAAAGAATATCTAAATAACTGAAGGGATAGCCCATGTTTACAGCTTGGAAGACTAAATATTGTTATATGTCAATTCTTGCCAACTTGACCTATAGATTTAGTACCATCCCAATCAAAATCTCACAAAGCTATCTTGTACAGATAGATAAACTTACTCGACGGCAATGGGTTTAAAGTGTATATAAAAAGCAAGAGACCTAGGATAGTCAACACGTACTGGAGAACAATGTTGAAGGATGAACACTACCAATTTCAAGACACACTTACTACAAAGCTGGAGAAACAAAATATGGTATTGATGAAATAATAAATATATAGATCAATGAAATAGAAGTCCTAGAAATAGATCTGTACAAATATAGTCAACTGGTCTGTGACAATGGACAAAAGACATTCTTTTTAACAAATGGTATTGCATCAATTGGACATCCATATGCAAAAAAAAAATTTTTAAGAAAGGAATCTAGACACAGGCCTTACACTTTTCACAAAAATTACTTCAAAATGAATCATAGGCCTAAATGAAAAACTACAAAACTTCTAGAAGAAAACATAGCAGAAAATCTAGATAACTTTGGGTTTGACAAGGAGTTTTTAGATTCACCACTAGAAGCACAATACATAAAAGAGAAATTGATAAGTTGGACCTTGGGTTTGATGAAGACTTTTTAGATAGAACATCAAAAGCATGATTCATAAAAGAAAAAAATCAATAAGATGGGATTCATTAAAATAAAAAACTTCTGCTCTGTGAAACACACTGTAAAAAGAATGAAAAGACAAGCCACAGACTGGGATAACATATTTGCAAAATAAGTATCTGATAAAGGAATTGTATCCAAGATATACAAAGAACTGTCAATACTCAACAATAAGAAAACTAACAACCCAATTTAAAAGTGGGCAAAACATGTGAACAGACAACTCACCAAAGGTATACAGATGGCAAATAAGCATAATAGAAGACACTCGACATCATTTATTATTAGGGAATTGCAAATTAATACAATAATGAGATACCACTACCCAACCCAACTATTAGAATGGGTCAAAAAAAAACCTGACGATACCATATATTGGTGAGTATGTGGAGGAACTTAAACCCTCAGTCATTGCTGATGGGAATACAAAATGGTCCAGCCACTTTTGAAGACAGTTTGGCAGTTCTGCACAAAGCTAAACATGGTTTTACCATACTTACTATTCAGTAATTGCATTCCCAGGTATTTACCCAACTGACGTGAAAGCTTTTGTCCACATGAAAACCTGCACATGAACGTTTATAGCAGTTTTATTTATACTTGTCAAAAATTGGAAGCAACCAGTACACTGTTCCATAGGTGAAAGGATAAACAAATTGTAATAGAACTGCCCCATAGGGTTTCCAAGGAGTGGCTGGTGGATTCAAACTGCCCACCTTTTTGGTTAGTAGCCAAGCTCTTAACCACTGCACCACCAGGGCTCCAGTACTTCCATACAATATATTATTATTCAGCAGTAAAAAGAAATGAGTTATCAAGCCATAAAAATATATGAATAAACCTTAAACTCATATTACTAAGTTAAACCAGTCTGAAAAGGCTTCAGACTGTATGATTCCAATTATAGGACGTTCTGGAAAATGAAAAACTGTAGAGACAGTAAAAGATCAGTGGTTTCCCGGGGTTCAGGGTGAGGGAGAAAGGGTTGAATAGGTGAAGTAAAGGGAGTTTTTTAGAGTTTTGAAACTATTCTGCATGGTACAATAATGGTGGATACATGACATTATGCATTTGTCCTAACAAGGAATTTTACAACACTGAGTAGTTGTTAGGTACCTTCAAGTCAGTTCCAACTCACAGAGACCCTATGCACAACAGAACAGAACACTGCCAGGTCCTGAATCATCCTCACAATTGTTGCTATGCTTGAGCTCATCTTAGCAGCCACTGTGTCAGTACATCTCATTGAGGGTCTTCCTCTTTTTCATTGGCCCTCTATTTTACCAAGCATGATGTCCTTCTCCAGGGACTGATCCCTCCTGGTAACATCTCCAAAGTATGTGGGATGTAGTCTTGCCATCCTTGCTTCTAAGGAGCATTCTGGCTGTACTTCTTCCAAGACAGATTTGTTCATTCTTTTGGCAGTCCATGGTATATTCAATATTCTTCACCAACACCATAATTCAAAGGCATCAATCTTTTTCAGTCTTCCTTATTCATTGTCCATCTTTCCCATGCATCTAAGCCAATTGAAAACACCATGGCTTGGGTCAAGCACACCTTAGTCTTCAAGGTGACATCTTTGCTTTCCAACACTTTAAAGAAATCTTTTGCAGCAGATTTGCCCAATGCAATGCATCTTTTGATTTATTGACTGCTGCTTCTGTGGGTGTTGACTGTGGATCCAAGTAAAATGAAATCCTCGACAACCTCAATCTTTTCTCTGTTTATCGTGATGTTGCTTATTGGTTTAGTTGTGAGGATTAGGGTTTGTTTTTTTTTTTTTATGTTGAGGTATAATCTATACTGAAGGCTGTGGTCTTTGATCTTCATCAGTAAGTGCTTCAAGTCCTCTTCACTTTCAACAAACAAGATTGTGTCATCTGCATAATGCAGGCTGTTAATGAGTCTTCCTCTTGTCCTTGTGTCCCATTCTTCTTCATAGAGTCCTGGTTCTCGAATTATTTACTCAGCATACATATTGAATCGGTATGGTGAAAGGATACACACTGATGCACACTTTTCCTGATTTTAAACCATGCAATATCCCCTTGTTCTGTTCGAACGACTTCCTCTTGATCCATGTACAGATTCCTCATGAGCACAGTTAAGTGTTCTGGAATTCCCATTTTCTGCAATGTTATCCATAATTTGTTATGATCCACACAATTGAATGCCTTAGCATAGTCAATAAAACACAGGTAAACATCTTTCTCGTATTCTCTGCTTTCAACCAGGGTCCATCTGACATTACCGATGATATCCCTCATTTCACATCCTTTTCTAAATCCACCTTGAATTTCTGGCATTTCCCTGTTGATATACTGCTGCAGCCGCTTTTGAATGACCTTCAGCAAAAATTTGCTGGCATGTGATATTAATGATATTGTTCAATAATTACCACATTCAGTTGGATCAGCTTTCTTGGGAATACGCATAAATACGGATCTCTTCCAAGTCGGTTGGCCAGGTCGCTGTCTTCCAAATTTCTTGGCATAGACCAGTGAGCATTTCTAGCCCTGCATTTGTTTGTTGAAACATCTCATTTGGTATTTCATCAGCTCCCAGGTCCTTGTTTTTTGCCAGTGCCTTCAGTGCAGCTTGGACTTCTTCCTTCAGTATCATGGGTTTCTGATCATATGTTACCTCCTGAAATGGTTGAACATCAACCAATTCTTTTTGGTATAGTGGTTCTGTGTATTCTTTCCATCTTCTTTTGATGCTTCCTGGGTCATTTAATGTTTTCCCCTTAGAATCCTTCAGTATTGCAACTCAAGGCTTAAATTTTTTTTTAGTTCTTTTAGCTTGAGAAATGCTGGGTGTGTTCTCTTTTGGCTTTCTATCTCCAGGTCTTTGCACATGTCATCATAATACTTTTACTTTGTCTTCCTGAGCCACCTTTTGAAATCTTCTGTTCAGCTCTTTTGCTTCATCATTTTTTTCCTTTTGCTTCAAGTTTCAGAGTCCCTTCTGACGACATGCATTTAGGTCTTTTCTTTCTCTCCTGTCTTTTTAATGACCTCTTGCTTTCTTCATCTACGATGTCCTTGATGTCATTCCACAACTCGTATGCCCTTCAGTCCCACAACACTGAGAGTGAACATTAAAAAAAAGTTTTAAAAAATCAATTAGAGGGTTGGGGGATCCCAGGATGGAATATAGACTGTGAAAATAGAATCTAACTGTATTACAAATAGAAATATGAAACTACCACAATTAAGGGAATGGAGAAAAGACGCTTATCTAAATAACTTTGAAAATGAGTGCAATCTGTAAGACTAAAGGCAAAAGAGACTGCACACAAGCACTGTACTCTACTTGATAAAGTTGTTTCTCACAGGGATATGGGTAAACTATTCTAATACTGATATACATATATACTGGAAAATGAACAATGAAAGAAAAGGATGGCAGATGGAGAGCTAGATTTCTCACTGTTTGAGTGGGGTGGGGGGAGGGGTAACAGATAAGCAAAGGAAGAAGACGTGATCTATGTAGTAATGGATTAAAGTTGTAGATATCAGTGTGAACTCATAATTAGTTTAACATAGTTACAAATGGTTACGTACATAAATTTTATAGATAAGTGTATATACGCAAGTTAACATACACACATATATTTCTTTCTCTGTCATCTGAGACAGTCTAGAAGCAATTCAACCCAGAAGCAATGAGCACACCTAGCACTGGATCTTGGTTTCTAATACCATTCTCCAATAAAAGGAACCAAATTAAAAAAAAAAAAAAAAAACTTGGGCAGGAAATATAAAAGATGAGCCTGGAGCAAGTGAAGGATCTCTGAATGGCCAAAGCAGGAACAATCTGAGCAACAAAATAAACTAGCATTAGGTAATAGCTCAATGTATAAAATAAATACTCATGAATCCATCCATACGAACATAATTAATGATCGATTGAATAAATGAATAAATGGGAGAGAAGAGAAAAATCTCCTATGCTAAATTTCAAGTTATTTGTGAAGGTACTCAGCCCTCAAGTACCCAGTAAACCCAGTGCTGTCAATTCCGACTCATAGCGACCCTATAGGGCAGAGTAGAACTGCCCCATAGACTTTCCAAGGAGCACCTGGCAGATTCGAACTGCTGACCCATTGGTTAGCAGCCAGCCCTAGCACTTAACCACTATGCCACCAGGGTTTCCATGCCCTCAAATAAGGGGAGCATAACTCCCCAAACCTTAAATGTGGACAGCACATAGTGACTTTTCTAAAGGGTATAGTAAGAAAAGGGGAGAGAAAGGGTAACTTTACAGGGTAGAAGTCTGACAAACATCATCTTAGCCAGGCAATCAAGGTCAACATCAACAGAGATGAATTATGTTGATAGTGTGTACCCTTGACATGATGTGATAAAAATAGCAGTTTATGTCTGTGATCTCCCTCTCAAAAACCCATAACTCCAGTTTAATTATGAGAAAAACATCAGAAAAATTCTAACAGAGGAGCATTCTATAAAACACATGACCAGTACTCGTCAAAAATGTCAAGGTCATCAAACATAAGGAAGTTCTGAGAAACTGCCACAGCCAAGAGAAGCCTAAGGAGACATGATAACTAGATGTAACGTGATATCCTGGAACGGGAAAAAAAAAAAAAAATTAGGTCAAAACTAAGGTGATCTGAATAAAATATATAATTTAGGTAAAAGTAATTTATCAATACTAGTTTATTAATGGAAACCCTGGTGGTGTAGTGGTTAAGCGCTACGGCTGCTAACCAAAGGGTCAGCAGTTCGAATCTGCCAGGCGCTCCTTGGAAATTCTATGGGGCAGTTCTACTCTGCCCTATAGGGTCGCTATGAGTCGGAATTGACTCAACGGCTTTGGGTTTGGTTGTTTTTGTTTAGTTCATTAATTGTAACAAATGGGCCATAGTAATATATAATGTTAATATAAGGGAAACTAGATGCAAGGTGTTATCTTCCCAATTTTTCTGTACATCTAAAATTGTTCTATAAAGTTTATTTATTATTTTATCTACTTATCTCAACTAAAATCAACTTGCTTTTTATTTGTGAGTTCCTCCACTAGAAAGTGGGCTTTATGAGAACAAAGGTAGTGTTTTATTTTGTTATGAAGATATTAGCAGAATATTTAGAAGTTGTTTTAAAAGCAAAAATGTTCACATGACCTAGTAGCACTACTTATCTATGTTCATGTACTTCTTATCCCTTTAGCCTTTGCTTGACTTCCAGGACTTCTTAAATTTAAAGGCCAGATCACTTCAGTCACAAGCTAGAGAATTTAGATAAACAACCAGTTATCTTAACTGAATGATGCCCCTTAGATCATGTGACAGAATGTCCAGTATCAGTGGAAATTTGTTCACTTTCTAGCGACATGATCTGGAGTTAAGAGGAAGAAGTTACAGAACTACTCAGATATGTAGAAAATAAAGTTTACAATCACTGACAACATATGTCGCAACATCCAGAAACTTACAGTTAGCAACAGAGACATGGACACATGCAGACGATTTAAAAAAATCCAAACCACTGTACAGATAACAGTTAATAGTAAGTCTCATCTGTACAAACGAACATAAAACAAATATTCACTGCCTGTAGGTTTTTTAACATTCCTTGAAATTTCACTGTCTTTTCTGCACATTAGCAGCAAACTTCAGTTTTCAAAATTATTTTCTAAAGTGTCTAAGATGTGCGTGTTATAGCCTTCGCAAAGGTGCATCTGGAAGACATGATTACGTAAATTCACCCCTGCCTCAATTACCATATTTTGAAGGTCTAACTACCAAGGTGCCATAGTGGTTATGTGCTACAGCTGCTAACCAAAAGCTTGGCAGCTGAAATCCACCAAACGCTCCTTGGAAATTCTATGGGGCAGTTCTACTCTGTCCTATAGGGTCGCTATGAGTTGGAATCGACTCAACGGCAATGGATTTGGTTTTTTGGGTTTTTTTAACTACCAGGGGGCGTTCTCTTTTGCATAATTGCAGAAGAAGCAATTTTGTGTGTAAAACAAAGGTTTGGGGAAAATAATACAAATGTGAGTCACTGTTATTTTGCCCACTTTTAATGGAAAATGAGTTGATTGGCAATCTGAAAGAAAGCTTTGCACAATGATGGTCCAGTCTAGAATCTCAGACATTTATTCCCTTTGTACTCCAAACCCCTTTATATGCCAAAAAATATCTGCCATTACATCAGCATCAGCCCTGAGGCACCCAGGCAAAGAAATACAGGGCATATTTGATATATCCAGCTAGCATACACATTCATCTCAGGCCCTTTATTGTCTCTTGTACAAGAGGAACTGCCATGGTGTCCAACAGGATTTTCTGGTATAAAGAAATGCAAAGTGCATTTGGAACCAAAAACTAAATAACTTTTGTTTAAATGTCTCTCCTAAGTTTATTATTATGCCAGTGTGTCCACCACGAAGGAAGAGTGCTTGGTACAGAGAACTTTTTGATGCCAGTGTCATCATGACAAGTTATTAATAAATAAATTCTGCATTTCATTATCATCTTTTGCCCTGAGAGACCAAGGAGCATGACAAAGTTAATTGGTTAATCCCAAAGTGGAACCATGTGGCCAAGTGGCACATTCTAATTAGAACATCTGTGTCACATCACAGGATGGATGGGGGCCTTCCTCCCCACTGTGGATTCAAGGTAATTCCTGTCCATGGATATATCACAGAGTAAGTTCAATGGCCATTCCTTTTGGATGAGGCTGTGGTTGCCAGATTTTCACCATCGACAACCTCTTAATGTTTTCCCCCTCAATGAATTCCATACTTTGAAATACAGTGTCTATGCCACAGAGCAAAATGACTACAGTTAGTTCATTTTCTTACTCTTTTCTTAATCAGAGCTGCAGGTCATTGGGAAGAACCACCATTAGCTAAATTGATCTACTTCAAGACAAGAACGAAGATATTTGACAGCTTCTTTATCCTTCATATGCATCTTAAGATAATTCACTATTTTCCATTAAAATATTTAAAATAGTTGTAAAAATGGGTTTGGGGATTTCAGGTTGGAAAATACTGGCTTAAAAAACTTACTTGAGGTAAGGAAGTAAGGACTGGAGCTGCATTTCAGAAGGATTAAAACATTTCAGGGAACACTGATGCCTATGCTTGATTCTGGGATACAGCAGTGTAAAGTCACCAGTCTTTAAGAAAAAAGGACATTTATGGTAGTTGGTGGCAAGAGGATGGATGAAGTTGTCCCCAAATATTACTAAAGCATCAACCAATACCAGAAGACAACAGAGCAGTGTTTACAAAATTTTGAAGGCAAAAGTGAAACAAAAGTTTTCTTTTTGGCAAACATAATCAGGTTAAAGTCAGGATAGCTGAGCAAAGGTTGCTAAGAGTTCTAGGACATAATCTAGTTGCAATAAGGGAAGACAGAAGTAGCTGCCCAAATGTTGGTCATCTCTTCTGTCTTGTAGTTTTAACTTAATTAAAATTCAATTTCAGACAGATAGTGAACACAGATTCTGCTTACAGGGATAGGTAGGATTGATTTTAATGACCTTCTCTCACACGTGTCCAGGTCCTAAATGTTTACAACGTATTACACCCACAGTTTTAACTGATAAGAAACTATAGTCATGAAGTTGCAAGAAAAAGTCCCTTTCAGCTCTGATGGCATAGCTTATAACAGACCAATTCTCCCACTGAACCAGAAAACCCAAATTATATATAAAAATAAATACCTGCATCAAAGAATCAGAGAGCTGCTAAGGCAGTCAGGATTGAGGGGTCATAATCCGGGAAAAAAGAGGAGAGTCACAGAGGTGAGTACAGCATTCCACTTACTGATTTTCCCCCATGGAGCACTTTCCAATGATAGGCTGAAAAGGCCAAGAGACCTGAAAGCCAAGTTGAGGAGAAAAAAAAAAAAGAATTCAAGACTGCCAAGATACCAACATGTAATAGTCCACGTTCCCAGAGAGTAAAGAGTTACAGAGACACAAGCCTGGCACTCTGCCCAGTTTTCTCCTCGAGATGGTTGCTGATCCCAAAGCTTTGTGTGTCTAACTTCTCTGAAGCCAAACAGAAGGTGGGGGAAAAACTGAGGGGAGCTTCTGGCAATCTTACCATGTGGTAAAGACAAAAATTGAGGTTCAAAACTGGACAATGAGGCAGAATCCCGGTAAATATACAGGCTTTAGTTGGGACACACCAGAGCAAACCAGGGATGGAATCAGCCTTACAAAGAGTGAAACTCAGACAGGAAACAATTCAGCTCTGGACTGGATTAAAGTAATATGTTCACAATCTAACTTCCTGCCAGATGATAGGGTGACTTACTTCCAAAAGAAGATAATCACTCAAAGTTTCTACAATTTTTCAGAGAGTAGGTCTGGTATCCAATAAAAAAATTACCAAGCACAGAAGGAGACAAGACCAAGAGAAAGAGGGGTGGAAAAAAAAAAAGCATTCAAATGGAAACATCTCCGTAGGTATAGGGTTATCAGACATTGATTTTAAAATAACTATGATTATCATTTTTTTTTTATGATTATCATAACCCATTGCTGTCCAGCCAATTCCAACTCATAGTGACCCTATAGGACAGAGTGGAACTGCCCCATAGAGTTTCAAAGGAGCTCCTGGTAGATCTGAACTGCTGACCTTTGGTTAGTAGCCATAGCACTTAACCACTACACCACCAGAGTTTCCATTGACTATGCAAAGGCATTTGACGGTGTGGATCATAACAAATTATGGATAACATGGTGAAGAATGAGAATTCCAAAACACTTAATTGTACTTATGAGGAAGCTGTACACAGATCAGAACAGAACAAGAGGATACTGATTGATTTAAAGTTGGGAAAGGTATGCGTCAGGGTTGTATCCTCTCACCATACCTGTTCAATCTGCATGCCTAGCAAATAATCCAAGAAGCTGGACTATAGGAAGAAGAACGGGGCTTCAGGATTGGAGGAAGACTCATTAACAACCTACGTTTTACAGATGACACAACCTTGCTTGCTGAAAGTGAAGAGGACTTGAAGCACTTCCTGATGAAGATCAAAGAACACAGCCTTCAGTGTGGGTTACACCTCATCATAAAGAAAACAAAAATCCTCACAACTGGACCAATAAGCAACACCATGATAAATGGAGAAAAGATTAAAGTTGTCAAGGATTTCATTTTACTTGGATCCACAATCACCACCCATGGAAGCAGCAGTCAATAAATCAAAAGATGCATTGCATTGGGAAAATCTGCTGCAAAAGTCCTCTGTAAAGTGTTAAAAAGCAAAGGTGTCACCTTGAAGACTAAGGCGCACCAGACCCAAACCATGGCATTTTCAATCGCCTCTTATGCGTGTGACATCTGAATCATGAATAAGGAAGACCGAAGAAGAATTGACGCCTTTGAATTGTGGTGTTTGGGAAGAATACTGAATATACCATGGACTGCCAAAAGAGCACACAAATCTGTTTTGGAAGAAGCACAACCGGAATGCTCCTTAGAAGCAAGGATGGCGAGACTATGTCTCACATACTTTGGACATGTTATTAGGAGAAATCAGTCCCTGGAGAAGGATGTCATGCTTGGTAAAGTAGAGCGTCAGTGAAAAAGAGGAAGGCCCTCAATGAAATGGATTGACACAGTGACTACAACAATAGGCTTAAGCATAAAAACAATTGTGAGGATGGCACAAGACCAGGCAGAGTTTTGTTCTGTTGTACAGAGGGTCACTATGAGTTGGAACCAACACAATGGCACCTAACAACAACAGCAACAGCATCATTAATATCATGTACAAGTAAAATTATGCTGAAAATCATTCAAATGTGGTTGCAGCAGTCCCTCAAGACGGAACTACCAGAAATCTAGTCTGGATTCAAAAGAGGATGTGGAGTGAGGGGTATCATTGCTGATGTCAGATGGATCTTGGCAGAAAGCAGAGAATACCAGAGATATGTTTACCTGTGTTTTATTGACTATGCAAAAGCATTCAACTGTGTGGATCATGACAATTTATGGATAACATTGTGAAGAATGGGATTCCAGAACACTTAACTGTGCTCACTAAGAAGCCATACAGAGACCAAAAGGCAATTGTTCCAACAGAACAAGGGGATACTGTGTGGATTAAAATCAGGAAAGGTGTCCATCAGGGTTGCATTTTTTCACCATACTTAATCCATCTGTATGCTGACCAAATAATCTGAGAAGCTGGACTATACGAAGAAGAACAGGGCATCAGAACTGGAAGAAGATTCATTAACAACCTGCAATATGCAGATGACACAACCTTGCTTGCTGAAAGTGAAGAGGACTTGAAGCACTTACTGATGAAGATCAAAGACTTCACTATGGACTGCACCTCAACATAAAAAAAAAAGAAAACTCACAACTGGACCACTAAGCGACATCATGATAAATTAAGAAAAGATTGAAGTTGTCGAGGACTTCATTTTACTTGGATCCACAATCAATGCCCATGGAAGCAGCAGTAAAGAAATCAAATTATGTATTGCTTTGGGCAAATCTGCTACAAAAGACCTCTTTAAACTGTTAAAAAGCAAAGATGTCACTTTGAGGACTATGGTGTACCTGACCTAAGCCATGGTATTTTCATTCACCATGCAAAAGCTGGACAATGAATAAGGAAGACTGAAGAAAAATTGATGCCTACTGAATTCCAGTGTTGGCAAAAAAAAAATTGAATATTCCTTGGACTGCCAGAAGAATGAACGAATCTGTCTTAGAAGAAGCACAGCCAGAATGCTCCTTGGAAGTGAGAATGGCAAGACTTCATCTCACATAATTTGCACATGTTATCAGGAGGCACCAGTCCCTGGAGAAGGATATCATGCTTGGTAAAGTAGAGGGTCAGGGAAATAGAGGCTGACCCTCAACAAGATGGATTGACATGGCAGCTGCAACAACGGGCTCAAGCATAATGATTGTGCGGATGGCCCAGGACTGGGATATGTTTTGTTCTGTTATACACAGGGTTGCTATGAGTGGGAGCTCCAAACAGATCACTAGACAATACCCAAAATGAAGTGCATAGAGTAAAATGGATGAATAATGTAGAGGGAATGTAAGGGATATATGGGTTGGAGTGAAAAAGGTTTAATATACATGTAATTGAAGGCAATGAAAGGCAGAAGAGAGAAAAGAGGACAAAATAAATAAATGAAGAGATAATGGCCAAGAATAATTTGAGAAGATAATTTGCCACACAAATGGCCCAAACTGATAAAAGATATCAAAGCCAGGTCCAAATAGCTATGCAAACCTTTAAGTATGATAAATAAATAAATAAATAGATAGATAGATTTTATAAAATAACACCTCAGAACATCATAGTCCAACTGCTAGTAACTAAGAAAAAATAAATCATTAACACAGCCAGAGCAGAAAAGAAATACTACCTTAAAAGATACAATAATAATACTGACAGGCGACTTTTGTAGAGAAATAATGGGATCCAGGAGAAAATGGAAAGCTGTATTTGGCACTGGGTTTGTTTTATATTTAAATGGTAGAAAGAAAATAATTACTAAGCTAGAATTATATAACCACTGAAAATATATTTAAAGTGCAGGTTGCTTTAACTGTCTTAAAGAATTAAAAACTGAAAAAATGTAGGAAATAATGTATTTCTCACACTGGACAAGGCAGTTCAGAATAATATTCTTCACAAGAATAAATATAAATGAAATGAGCCCTAAAATAGCTAATGAGTTTCTAAAACATACAGCAAAGAAGAAAAATCCAAACAGAGGCCAGTGAACTCCCTGATTTTAGGACACAAAATTGTGACGTTCAGAAGGTCAAAGCAGCCAGAATTCACGTGGAGGATCATAAGAGAGAAGAGAGCTGCACAGAGAGCTCTGGGCATCTGCACAGAATTCACCTCAATTCTTCAGCTGTGTGCTGCTCTGAACATGTGTGTGAAAAAATTATCCAAGGCCAAGGAAAAGCCACCAGAAATGAGCAGGTGTAAAAATTGTCAGAGGTCACATAAGGCTGGGAATAATTTACACTGACAACAGCCAAAGTGGAGAAACTTCATAACAAACAGGATATTGGGTTGAGTAATCAGAAGGGCATTGCCTTAATAGTAAGGTCATATCAGCCACAGACTAACAACTGTGTTTCTCCTGTCTAACACAGCTTAAAAGCAAGGATACTAAAACAGCAATTATAAATATACTTTATATGTTTAAGAAGGTAAAAGAATGCATGAGTATGTTAAGGGAAGACATGAAAGATATATATATATCCCAAATTTAACTTCCAGAAATGAAAAGCACTATGTCTGAGATGAAAAATACACAGGATGTGATTAACTGAAGATTAAATTGAGGAAGAAAAATGAGTGCACTATCCAAAATGAAACAGAAAGACTTTTAAAAAAGAACATGAGATGTGTATGTATGTGTATGTATATATGTATGTATGTACGTGGTTGCTTGTTGAGTCAGCTCTGACTTATGTATAACAGAACAAAATGTTGCCCATTGTTGCACCATCTTCATGATTGTTGGTACGTATGAGTCTATTATTGTGGCTGTTGTGTCAATTCATCTCATCGAAGGTTTCCCTTATTTACATTGGTCCCCTACCCTACCAAGCATAATGGTCTTTTCTAGCAATTGGTCTTTCCTGATAATGTGTACAAAGTAAGTCTGTCAAAGTCATGCCATCCTTGCTTCTAAGGAACATTCTGATTTTATTTTTCTAAGACCATTTTGTTCATTCTTTTGGCAGTCCACAGCATATTTGATGTTCTTTGCCATCACCAGGTTCTAAAGCATCAATTCTTCTTTGCTCTACCTTTTTCACTATCCAACTTTCACAAGTATTTGAGGCTATTGAAAAGACCATGTCTTGGGTCAGGTGCACCTTAGTCATCAGAGTGACATCTTTGCTTTTTAAAACTTTGGAGAGCTCTTTTGCAGCAGATTTTCCAATTCCACACATTACTTGATTTCTTGACTGCTATGGAGGACATAGGAGTCCCTGGGTAGTGCAAATGGTTAGGCACTCAGCTGGTAACCAAAAGGTACCTCTGGGTGGATTTGAGCCAACACATTAAAAGGCAGAAATTTTCAGAGTAGATTAAAAGAGGGGAAAAAAAGAAAGAAAAAAAAAAAAAAAACACAGATACCAAACTATATTCTATCCCCAAGAACCCCACTTTCAATTTAAAAATACTAGTGGGTCAAAAAGTAAACAATGATGTAGGGAAATCAGAAAATATTTTGGACTGAAAGAACATGAAAATGCCTCATATTGACATCTGTGGGATACAACTAAAGCAGTGCTTAGAGGAAAATTTATAGCACTGAATACTTGTATTAGGAGAAAAAAGAAAGGTCTCAAGTTGGTCACCTAGGATTTCACTTTAAGAAACGAGAAAAAAAAAAAGCAAATTAAACCCGAAATAAAAGGAAAGAAATAATAAGAGCAGAAATGAATGAAACTGAAAACAGGAAAATAATAGAAAAAATTAATAGATCTGGAAGTTTCTGCTTTGAAATATCAATAAACTTTATAAACCTCTGACCAGATTCACTGTAAAGTGAGAGAGAACAAATTACCTATATCAGAAGTGAGAAGGGACATCGCTACAGACCCTGCAGTTATTAAAAAGATAATACAGTGTTGTATGAGGGCCACCTACATTTGAATGCACAGACAACTTGTGCATAATTAGATTCTTATGCCCCACCCCAGCCATAGTGAATTAGAATCTCAGGGTTGGAGAGGAAGTGATGCTGATGATCTGCATTTTTGCAAGCATTCCAAATGACTCATTCAAAATGAAGCCCAAGGGGCAATGCCTTAGAGTAAGGTCAGCTAGCCTCCAAGATTCATGGCTAAGATAGAAAATTGAGGTTATCCAAAAAAAAAAAAAAAAAAAAGCAGGGGGCTGCTATACAAACTTATGTGAGGGGTCTAGATATGGAATCTCTGGAAACAACTTGCCATGCTCTTGGTAAAGGGACAGCTGATGTGAGGAATAACGACACATCCACAAATTCCCTCCATTTTTCCTTCACGTGGCATATATGTTGAGGACGAAGGACAAAGGCCAAATAGGTGGGCATATTTCTATGTGCATACTTCTATCTCAGCTGAATCCCTTGAGATTTACAAAGAAGTAAAAGACTAAATCATCTGTAAACACCACAATGATACACTTCAAACTGTTCATGGGACCTTCTTTGTGCTCTACCTAGTTTCTAGTTGTAACATCAACCCTTTTCCCCCCACCTAGAAAACAATTGAAAGCAAGGCAGTTAGAACAATATTACTATACAGTTAAATGTAAATCTGCTTTATTTTTTTTAAGCAAGTCATTCACAAACATACCAATTTGACTCTCATTAGTAACAAATGATTCTCAAAAGACAAAAGGCATTAGTTAACATATGTCATTGTTTTAAGCTCACAGCAGCCACAGAGACTGGTCTTTTCTGTTGTGCAAGGAAGGTGTTCTCTGGCCATAGCTAACTCTTCAAACCCCAGGGCTTCCCACTGGCCCAGGCAGGACATAGTCCTTGTAGGATTCAGCCTGTTATATACTGTTTAAATAAAGATTTGCAAGGAAAATAAATTCATGGCAACATTCATTATTGATCATTCTCAAAACTGTCTGGAGAATTCCCCCAGAGGGCATAAGAAAGAAATTAAACATTGCTTTCCTGAGTTGTTTCCTGCTGTTTTTCCACTTCATTGGTTTGGCTCCCATAATTGTGTGTGTTGCTATAGTCACATAATGTTTTAATATGGCTGAATTATTTTCATACAACTTCTGGATCATATGTCAATAATTTGGGGGCACATAACTTTAATAATAATAATAACAATAAGAAGACGATACTCCTCTTTACTACTATCTTTTAACTCTTTAATTTCTTTTAATATGATCTAGATCTGCTCTCTAAAAATACGCTAACAACCAGACCCAAATTTATTTCTCGTTTCTCCTTCTACCCGACCCCCATTGACCAGTGCCTCCTCCCTGAAACTCTTTCCCCTTTTGTTTCCCTTGCCACTGCTCTCTTCTGGCTCTCTTTCTGTTTCTCTGACCTCATAAGTCCTTGTCACTGAACCGTTTTCAAAAAAGTATTCTGAAAAGTTGGACATTTCTCAGTTTTAATCAGAGTTTTTGTTTCATTTCGTTCCAAATACTCCCCAGAGCCTCTCACCTCTTCTCATGGCTTCAACTGTCAGCAATCTACATATCTAGCATTTACATCTTTGCTGCAGGCACCAAGGCCTTCTGTCCATAAATGTATCCCACTTTATTTATCCAGTGTCATCTCTCACTACTGTCTCACATACCCCGTGTTCCAAACCAACTGTTCGGCTCATGGTTCAGCCAACATGTCAGATGCTTTCTTACATCCATAGCTTTGATATTCTAGTCCTTCTGCTTAAAAGCTCTAACCGATCATATCCAGCAGTACATTAAAATAGCAAATAAACTATTATCAAGTCTGCCTTTTTCTAGGAAAGTAAATATGGTTCAACACTAGGAAATATAATATTAATATAATTTGGGTTATAAAATATTATAAAGGAGAGGCATACTGTTATCCTCAGTTGAGAAAAAGACATTTGATAAAATTCAACTGCCTTCCTGCCTTTTTAAATGCATATAATACTAAAATTAAAATGTTAACTCCGTAACATGATAAACAAAAGAACTCTATCTCAAACCAATCGTCACCACTGTAGCTAGTAATGAAACACTAGAATCAGCTTCTTTAAAGGGAGCTTCTTTACAAGGATACCCATTTTCACCACCATAATTTAACATTTTCCTGAAAGTTCTATTCAAAACAGTGAGATGAGAAAAAGATATACAAAGTATAAATTTAGAAAAGGAGGAAAAAGAGGTCATTTATTTACGTATATTGTGATTATCTACATAAAAATTTATCTGAAAATCTATTATAGCTAATAATAGGCTTTAGTGAGGTGACCAAATAATAAACATTAAAAATTAATCACTTTCTTGAACTAAAGCAATGATCAGTTGGAAAATATAACCAAAAAAATATACCCGGAATTATCAGGACAAGTAAGGGGGGAAAAAAATCAGTCACCAACACACATAGTATATATATATTGCTCTCATATACTCAGATATAAAGATATTTCATACTGTCTTATTTATTTATTTATTAAAAACATTACCGTGATTTTTTTTTAATGCACAAATGGTTGAGTTGATAACTGCTTTAAGATGGATGCCAGGTTTAAAACCAACGAATTATAGAATTCAACAGGGTGAATTTTATGGTACTCCAATTACGTACCAATTTTTTTTTTAATTTGAAAATACAGATAATGCCTCTGCAGAGGTGACTAGACTTCCCTTATACAGGATTGTGCTTATGCGTATATGGAGTTTGAATATATCCGTGTAGAAACATGAACAAAACACACGTAGTATACATTATATGAACCAAAACAACAGTTGCCAAAGTTATTACTGGCAACATTGAGATCTTTGACTCTCATGTGATGCCCCATGGTACCTCATGGAATTCCAGATCACTTTACAACTTTTCACACCTTTTCATCACACATTTCCACCTGCCATGACTATTCAGACGTGAAAGTGCACATAAATACTACTGACTCTACCCCTGGCATTACATTATCTGTGCTGTTCTTGTCCCATTATGGGTGTTAGGGCACAAAGACTCTGAGACTTCCCTGCCCAATTCATAGAATAGTGGCTTCCAGACCTGGGACTTGAACCCAGGTCTCTCGACTGCATACCAGGACTGGAGCAGCTCCAGGGGCAAGAGCAGGGTCACCTGATCTTCTTCCCGCAGCAGGCAGAGCCTTCACTCCCTGGCTCCAGAATCTGGCCCCTCAACTCCCATGAGTAACAACCACTATGGTGGTAGGGGGCACCAGTGAGTTAAGGGACTGTGCTAAGGAATTTCTACACTTTTCAGCAGTGCTTACCAAAGACATCCAATGATAAGCATTAATTGAGGAGTACCTAAGCCCCATTCCAAGGTCGCTGAATCAGAATATTCAGGGCAGGGAGGGCACTTTGATTGTGAGCACACCACACTGGCATTTCTTCTGATGATGCGAGTTTGAGAAATACTGCATCGCTTCATTCTATGACTTTAAAATCTCATGAAAATCTGTATAATGGATAGAGAAATTGAGCAAAACCATTTTGAACATCAACTCCATTCAGTTTCCAAGGGAGTGTGAGGATCTGAGACAATCTGAGGAGGTCAGCAGCGAGAGGTTCAAGACTCCTGAAAAATGATCAACCTAACTAATAAACAAAGGCAAGCAAATGTAAACGGGGTGACATTTTTGGTCAGATAATTAATATCTAATTAGCAAAGATTTAAAAGGAAATCAGTGTTGGTTAAGATCCAGGAAAACGGACACCCTAACCTACTGATGGGAGAGAGTTCATGCAAACTTTCTGCTGTGACACCATCGTGCTTCTCACAGAACGCATCCTTAGGAACACACACACTTGTAGGGGAATGAACCGCCTACTGTTGTTATGGTTGTGCCCATTGTCGCAGCCACTCTGTCAATTATTGGATATTTATTTCCTATTTTTATCAGTATCATTGCAGCAGAAAGCAATCTAGGTGGTCAACAGCAGCAAATGGGTGACTAAATTAATGAGCAGGTTAATAGAAGAAAATACCATGTAACTATTCAAAAAAAAAAAAGACATGGAGCCATAGTTATTGACTTGCAAAAAAAAATTTCACAACGTAGAATTACGTGAGAAAAGAAGATTGCAAACAGTGCATAAGATCCCTGTTTGTTTTAAATAAAAATGTGTCTGTTTTAATATATATATCTTATATTCGTATTTATAAACTTTATAGTAAGATATGTATATTTATTCATAGAAACAAAGATTTTTAACAAAAAGCACTAAATTACTAACAATGGTTCTCTGAGTGATGAGGTTTTGGTTAATTTTCTATTTTCATTTTTTTTTCTTTTTGCTTCTCTGTACTTTCTAATGTTTCCATAATTATTTTTATATTTATAATATGAATATTTGTATAATATGAGCTTTCCAGAACCTTCTGAGGTGCCCAGGAAAGGACATGTTGACCAGCAGGCAAGCAGGCATGAGTGGAGTATGAAGTGACCAAGTATCTCTCTGAGAGTTGGCCTGGAATGCAGTTGGTCTCTGCTCTGGCTTCCTGCTCACAGAGAGGCGAAGCTGGCTCAGGCCCCCGTGGAGACGCTGACGCCGGCGACAGGGAGGTGTGCGAAGCCGGGCGTGAGCTGTGCCAGCTCTCGCTAATCCTCTGCAGTATGGTTCGCTGCTAATTTGTCATGGCACATATTTGCCTTATGTCTAATTAGCATCAAATTGCAAACTGCTATTTGCTAACAATTTGTTGCATCAATCTGCTTGAAAATCTATAGTTTAGAATTGGATTGCAACTTATCCTGTCTATCAAAATTCTTGTTCACACATACACAAAATAACTTCTCCTTCCCGCCAAAAACGTCCCAATGTTTGCAGTGGCACAAAAGGAGAGAGATGTGAGGTTTTTTCCCCCCAAAGGGAGAAGAATAACCATTCATTGTGAACGTCCTGTCCTTGATTTCCACGCCAAGGGAAGATGGCTGGGATGTGTTCACACACAGAAAGGATGTTGGTCCAGGCCTTTCTCAGAGGCTTTCCAAAAAAGTCAAGACACATAACAGGACTAGAAATACGACTCCCAGGTCAAGTTTTGCAAAGAACAACTGGAATTATTTCAAGCCCATACCCTTCTCAATCAATTCTACTGAGGAGCACAACCTCATCCCAATATTTTTTCATGCAGCAGCCCATTTGATGCTAACAACCATCTGAGGAAGCAGGGGCTAGTGTTTTCCCCATTTACTAAAGGTAAAGTTGAGACTGAAAGAATAAATTGTCCAAGGTCATGTGTGTAGCAAATGGCAGAACAGGAATTGAAGCCTAACCAGCCATGTTTCCAGTTGATCCTCTAAGCCTCAGTGTTAAACTGTGAGAATAATAATGATACTGATAAAAATAGGAAATAAATATCCAATAATTGACAGAGTGGCTGCGACAATGGGCACAACCATAACAACGATTGTGAGGATGGTGCAGGATGGGGCAGTGTTTAGTTCTGTTATACATAGGGTCTTTATGACTTGGAACCAACTTGACAACACCTAACAACAACAACAACAGCTGTATCTTGCTAGTTTGGCCTTGTGGAGACAAAACATCTAGACTCTGATTATGCCTTTGTGGTCCCGAAAAGCTACCTCTATGCTCCATGCAGAACAAAGAACAGAGATCATCTCACTGGCAGGAGGGGACGATTCCTATGGAGCCCAAGTAGAGTCAACAAGGAGATCCTGGGGTGGAGGATCCCCCTTATTCCCAGCACAGAAAGCTGACACTCTGCTGCGGAACACAGATGCGGTAGCTGGGACATCCTCCACCGAGTACTTACTTTACTAAAAATGTTCCATCGGTTGAATTCATGAACCTCAAAAGTGGCCATGGGGCAAGAGACACTCACGGTGCATATCAGGCCAGTTTTCCTAGCATCCCTAGAGAACACTTGGCTTTCGGGAAAGAAAAGAAATGTTGACATTTTAAATAAAAATAACGGACGTTCAAAACTTCTATTTTTGTAGCTTCTCAGAATTTCCTTAGAGTAGAGGTAAAAGATTATCTAAGAGGGTCTTCAAAGAAGGGCCTAGAGAAATCACCACAGGGATCTCTGCACTATTGACAAAATAGCTCTCTCCTCACGTCCACGAAAGCTCAAAAGAGCAATTAATTTGATATGTAGTATTGATATTCCTTCCACAAATGCTTCTGGAGCACCTTCCAGGTGCCACAATCTGTGATAGTTGCTGGGGACAGAGAGGGGGGCAAGGTGATCAACTCATTCCAGAGCAAAAGGAAACAAATTGGCTACTGCAAGGCAGTGAGGCAAGTTCTTGGTAAAGATAAATGCCAGTGCATCAGTCTGGCAACAGAAAAGCAGAAAAAACTCCCTGGAGAAAAAGATGCTTAGCTGAAACATGAAGAACTGGTGGGAGGGTTGAGAGGACAGTTCCTGGCAGAATGATGGATGGGTGCAAAGACCCAGAGATAAGTGTGCATGGGCTGATCTCTTTCAGGGAACTGGAGCAGCTCTATGTGGTCGAGGCCAGCCCCTGGACCATGGCGAGGCCAAGGATGAGCCCACAGTTCCCAGGCTCCCTTCTGCCATACAAGGACCTACCAGTTGCCTCTGAGCTGACCTTGACTAATGGTGGCCCCACGTGTGTCAGAGTAGAACTGTGCTCCATGGGGTTTCCAATGGCTGCGTTTCCAGAAGTAGATTGCCAGGCCTTTCTTCTGATGTGCCTCTAGGTGGACTCTAACCTGCAAATTTCAGTCAGCAGTCAAGCATGTTAACTGTTTGTACCACCCAGGGACTTGAAACTCATGCCAAAAAGCAGTCTTAGGATGTCTGCAGGGGAAGTCCCATTTCCACTCTTTCTTGAAAATGAATCAATTTCCAGCAATTTCCTCCATGAGCTCACTGGAAAAGTTGGGCAAGGGGAAGGAAGACTCTGAGCCAAATCACTCAGACACAGGAAGCAGGTTCAGAAGCTTTCTTCGCAGGTCCTCTTGGAATAATTCTTTCACCTAATAAGACATTAAATGAGTGTTTGCCCCACGCAGGGATTCAAATAGAAATGATTTTGGCAGCCATGATATGGAAGTACATTTTCCTATATATGGACTGGAAGGAGGCCAGGTGCTCCACAGATCTGCAAGTGACCCAAGTGCACCAGGGAAGAAAGCCAAAAGGTGCCCAGGAAAAACACAAAATCCCAAGACAACAGCCTCTGGAACAGAGGAGGTATATCCACCCTAAAGAACTGTGATTGCAGGTCAGCTTCAAGTCCATTCTGTGGGTCATGTAAGTCTTCACAACACCCCCACCACCCACAGACACCCAAGTTCAGGATCTGGAGAAGAAGCAAGGAACTTGGTGTCGATGAGACACCCCGTAAGGGCTGTCAGATGAAGAGCTGTGCAGAGCCCAGAGACTGCAGCCTCCAGAGTGAGGCGGTCCCTTGCTCAGAGTCTTCGTGTAAAGGTCTGTGCTAAAACCTTTCTCATCATTGGCACATGGATCCCCCCCAAAAAAGGATGGCGTCAGCCATCCACTGAGCTGGTGACAAGACCTCACTGGCATGGATGGCATCCAGGAACACAAAGCCATTCTGGTCCTTTAATCAAAGCCTACATAATCTCTTTGGATTTGGTTTAAGTCAGGTGACCTTAGAAGCCAGGTGTACAAGGCGTTCGATTACCCACTGACCTGTGGAATCTGCTGTAGTGGCCCCTTCCCCCAGCCCCACCTCGCATCCCCCCTGGCAGAGGACTGAGAGGTGGGTAAGGTTCCTGTATCAGTGTGTTCTGCTTCCAGGGAGAAAAACCCCAAGGCTGTCAAATCAGTAGGTATATTGACACCACATATTCCCCCTGGAAGTCATGTGACACTGAGAAAGGACAAACTTTCTTCTTCACTCTCTGAACTCAGAGCTCCAATCCTGGAAGGAAACGAGAAGCTCCTAGAACTTCCTCCAGGACCTCAGCCTGTGTGGGAGCCGGCCTAGAGCGAGGCCACCTTTGCATCTGGTATAGCACACTGATTTTCAACCTTTCAGTAACTCAGAGGCCTCTCTGCAGCTTCCACACTGCTCCTGTCAAAATGCCAGGCTGCTAACTATATAAACTTTATTTTGATGTCTTGCTTTTCGGGAATAATTACTCTGTACCTAAAATGTTAGCCTATTTACTGCTTGTGCAAAAAGATGACAATAAAATCAATGTTGCACAATTCCCCAAAGTCCATCAAAGTCGTTTGCAATGTTAATGGATTAGTGGGCCTCAGAGGTGTGAGATCATGCTGCTCTGAGCGGGCGCCTGGCCTCAGCTAGTGCTGCTCTTCCTCGCCTCAGCCTGCTAACCCCTCTGCCAAATTCATTCATTCTGAAAAGTTGGCTCAGTCCATGGGGCAAGAGAGTGGGGCAGGGGGTGGCGAGAGCAGATTGACAAATACATAAAATTGCAGACTTTGTGAGCTGGAAGACTCTTACAGAGGCTGACAGTTCCAGCCCCATCATCTAAAAACAAGGAAACCAGTCCAGAGAGTGGGAGTGGCTTGCTCGGGGTCCCACAGCTAACAGGCTGTGAAGCCAGAACAAGATCCCGTGTCCTCTGGATCCTGGTCTATAATTACTCGCCACTCTGCTCTGCTCGTTCTGGAATTGAATGATTTTTTTTTTTTTTATCTATATCTAATCTATCTATCTATCTGTGTCTGTCTGTCTGTCTGTCTGTCTGTCTATCTATCTATCTATCTATTTATCTTCCTCTTCTGGCTTGTCTGGAGGGAAGTGACACCTAAAGCCAGGAGGGCAGTTGTGTTACTAACACCAAAAACACCAGCTGCTATTGAGTTAATTCCAGTGCGTGCAACCCCGTGTGTATCCAGGTAGAACTGTGCTCCACAGGGTTTCCAACGGCCAGCTTTTCAGAAGTAGATTGCCAGGCTTTTCTTCTCAGGTGCCTCTGGTGGACTCAAACTGCCACCCTTTTGGTTAGCAGCTAAGTACGTGAGCTGTTTGCCCTGCCCAGGAACTCTGTAGCTAATACAGTACAGATACCTAGAAAAAGACCTCAATGCTGAAATAAATTCAGGAAACTTTTCATCAAATTTTTCATTCCATGCAATCACAACACATGCTGGCTGATTGGTCCTAAGAAGTGTTAGGATAAAGTTAGTGTTTGACTTGGTTTGCCCAGCATTTCTAAAATGTCTATAGATGAGTCATTTTAGTGGGAGGGTTGAAGAATTCACTGTGGCAAACTCAGCCCTAAATGGACTCCCCAGCATAACACTGGGATTTTGATGGAACTCCAGGACTAGGGAGGGTGGCCAGGTGAGGGCAGGAGCAGGAAGAGGAGCAGAGAGAGCAGAGTGCACTGCAACACCTAGGATTACAGTGTTGGCCCAGGGCAGGTGGGCTGACTTCTATCCCAGCATGAGCGCGGGGCAAGGGTGAGTTAGATAGAAGCCCAGAGAGGGACACAGAGAGAGAGAGAGCCCCCACTCTGTCCAGTCTAAGACCATGGACATGTCTGACTGAGGGGGGCATCCAAGGACAGTGGAGAGCAGAGAACAACATACAAAAGGCCTTTGGAATGGACAGACCCAGCCCTTGCACTGAACTGCCTTTGCTGCAATGGCCAGGCTGAGCCACCTCTCAGGGTCTGTTGTGGCTCCCCTGTGTCTTTGTTAAGAAGCAGTCCAGAGAAACCAGTGGTGCTAATGGGATGTGCCCTTTCTAGGTACTGATTCATCACTGGCGGCTGGTCCCTGGTGCAGATGCTCACACACACCGGGGTCTCCATCATGCTCCAGGTCTGTTCCGCCTTCCCAGAAATGTGTTGCCCACTGCAGCTGCATCAGGAGAACAAGCTGAGGACTTTAGGCAACTTCGCCTTTCTTAGGCCCCTGACCTTCCTCTCTCCCACATCCCTGGGTGTTGCCACCCTGAAGTTCATCCTGCTTTTCTGCCTGTCCACAGTGCTTTGTGGGACTTCCTTGCACCTTTCCCAGAAGCTCACCAGAACATTCCCCGGAAAAATGTAATTCAGCATCTAAGAAATGGCTGTTCAACCCTACTTTTTGTTTTCTGTACCTAGAACGAAATGTATGTTAGCACTAATGTCCACAGTGTGAGGGTTCTAACAATTTTGGGGGGAAGGGGACTTCACGCAGGTTCTCTGAAGCCTGTCCTGACTCTTGCACCCTAGATTCCCTTCTCGTTGACTCAGAAAAACTCAGTTGAATCAGGGAGGCATGATTCCCTGCTGGAGAAATGATTTTCCTTTCCTCCGGTGGGTTAGATTTGTTTAGGGGCTCACTGAGCCTGCACTTGATCAGTCACCCCCTGCTGCATTCTCCCAGCTCACCTGTTGGGGCTGTGAAGCCCACTGGGCTCTAGGAAGGCATTGAATTGCTCTAGTGGTCCTTGCATCCCATGGTCGTGTGGGGACCCACTGCAGCTTAGGCCAACATGCTACCATTTCCCATTTGAATTTCTCCAAAGCTCACAAGGAAGTAGGCACCAATCCCAATTATTTATTTGCCCCAGACTCCTCCATCAATATGGTTTCCCCAGCACCCAGCACACTTGCCCACACGAAAGCTATTCTTCCAGCTTGCCTCCCTCGAATGGTAATTGGATGAGGGAGGCTTTTTCAGAAAAAGCAAAGAGCCCACAAGGAGCAATCAGAACAGGTAGAAGAATCAAGTAAGATGGCGAGAATTGAGTGCAAGGTGGTAGGAATGAGAGAGGTGAGTTAGGAAAGTAGAAAAGAGGAGAGAAACAGGTAATCCAGAAAGAGGGAGAGGAGCGTTCCATTGATCCTGCATCTGGTTCCCAGACCTAGGCATCAGTCACCACATATATGATGGAGGAACTCTGTCCCCTTACCTATGACCAGCGGCAATGTTTTCTCGGCGATTCCACAGGAGTCAAAAACCCAACAAAGCGCATCGCAAGCGCTGTAAAGGGAACATGCTGCTCATGTCTGTGACCACTGTATGCAAAGCTTGGCATTAGTCACAGCCAGGCCGGCTGTGACAGGCCTGAAGTGAGGGAGATTAATGCGAGGCTGGGGCACTTTATTATTGTCATTCTGTTCTTTCAGACTCTGCCTCTGACTTTCAATTTTGCTCCAGAATTAATTGTCTGCTCCCTGCAGTATGACTGATGGAGAAGGATACGCGTAGCCCAGGCACCTGGCTCTGGCCTTGACAGTCTGAGGCCCGGTGTGGGATGTATTGTGTGTGCTCAAAGCTGGGGACAGACAGGCATCTCTCAAAAAAATCAGGCCACGCCACATCTGGCCCCACTCAGACGGGACTGGAGATTATCCTTCGCTGAGGGAGATTTGTGTTTGTAGCGTCCCAAAAAATGTGCCCATGGCCCTCTTAGGGACTCTCCCTGGAACCCCAAACTCGGGCCCTTGGTGGGGTCCTTCCCAGCCCTTTGGTCTCAGATTTTCTTCCTTTTCTAAGGTCTGTGCAGTAAATTAGTAGTGCAGCCTGCTAGACCCCAGCCTTCTCAGATGGAGGTGTTTTTTGTGAGCATGTTACATACAGCATCTCTGACAATAAGAAATGAAGGCACTGTGCTGGCACCATTTTCTAGTTGGAGAACTTGCAGGAGCAACGTATTCCAGCTCCCTCCAGGTCCTTATTACCCACCCTGCTCCATTCTCCCTGCCTCAAAAAGACCTTAGAGCTGGAAAACCTCGCTGTATCTGAAAGAAGTTGCCAACAAAATAGAAATGCTCCTGCTTTCGAGAGAGTTGAGAGCCCAGGACACAGTTATTGAATGAACGAAAGCGTGCAAGGAGAGATGAATGAATGGACAAATAAATGGGATTCCTAAGAAGAAAGAAACAGAAAGTGGCATATTTTGTTTTTACAAATAAGTAAAAATCCTTCCCAGTCATCTCTTAAGTCAAATTCAGATACTATCCACTGTTCTAGACCTTTGTTTTGTGTTACTTCCCCTCTCATTGGTTCCAACTTATGGCAACCCTGTCTACAACAGAATGAAACGTTGCTGGAGTCCATCTTTATGGCCATTGTGTAGTATCTTCCAACCTAGGGGATTCATCTTTGAGCACTATATCAGAAAATATTCTTTGTGATCCATACAGTTTTTATCAACTAATTTTCAGAAGCAGGTTGCAGGCCTTTCTTCCTAGTCTGTCTTAGTCTAGAAGCTCTGCTAAAACCTGGAAGTACCCTGCCCACCGTGGGTGACTCCCATGGATTAAATTATGTCCTCCACAAAAACGTGCGTATCAATTTGGCTGTGCCATGATTCCTGGTATTGTGTGATTTTCCTATGTGTTGTAAATCCTGCCTCTGTGATGTTAATGAGGGAGGATGGGTGGCAGTTGTGTTAGTGAAACAGGGCTCAGTCTATAAGATTGGACCGTGTCTTGAGCCAATCTCTTGAGACATAAAAGAAAGAAGCAAGCAGAGAGACTTCATACCACCAAGAAAGCAGCGCTGGGAGCAGAGCACGTCCTTTGGACCTGGAGTTCCCACTCAGAGAAGCTCCTAGTCTAGGGGAAGATTTATGAGAAGGCTGACAGAGAGAGAAAGCCTTCCTCTGCAGCTAACACCCCAAATTTGGACTTTTAACCTACTTTACTGTGAGAATATAAACTTCTCTTTGTTAAAGCCATCCATTTGCGGTATTTCTCTTATACCAGCACTAGATAACTAAGACAGTGACCCTGCTTGTTTTTGAAATACCAGTGGCATAGCTTCCAGTATCACAGCAACACTCAAGCCAACACAGAATGATAAACTGACAGATGGATGGTGGTTCTAGACCTTGGCCAGCCTCATTCTATGGTGTAATTTTTTTTCTTTATTTGTAAACGGAATTCCACATTAAATGTTTAAGAACTTCATAGGGGGAAGGAAAGCCTTTGAGGAGAGACTTTTACAATGTTAACTTCCATGCTCTGGTCTGGATGTGTATAGTTAAGACTGATTTTCAGTATGGAGTTTACATGTTACCATTTCAATGCATGAGATACCTGGGTTTCCCTACCCCTCCCAAAGCAAAGTTTCATTAAAGGAACAGCCAGTGTTTCTGAGGTACCTCTTGCTCCACGAGCCAGATAAGATTGACACTTAAGATGAGGAAAAACCAACCGATGATGGGAAGGGCAAGAGTTGATGAGCTGAGAGCCATTTAAAGGCTGGCTTTCTGTAGAACTTCCAGGAGTTCCTTCTAAATATGCTGCCTGAGGGTAACCTGTAATAAATTATTACAGCTTTAACTCACCTGGTACTTTCATACGGTTAGGGTATTATGTTAAAGGGTACGGAAATATATAATACGCTCAACTGTCTCTCTAGTTGATACCAGAGGGAAAATTACCACCACTCAGCGAAGGAGATTCAACCTCATTACATTAATGATTTATCACAATGGGAAAATGTAAAAAGTAACTAGTTGCTTTTATGAAAAGAGTCAGCTTTTCCCACTGGTAACTCCTACAGGCTATCCAGGAAGGAGAATTTAGAAGGGGCTCAGATGGCCACGCTTTTCCACCTCCTTTCCCAAAGCTCTCTCTGCAACTTTAAGGAGAAGGTGGGCAGGCGAACGTGGAAATATCCTTCAAACTTGACATTAAGTATTCAAATGTTACTTAAGCAAAGTGTGAGCAATTAAATTAATCAATCTTCCCAGCCATGTACAGAACAGATGTTCAATAAATCCTCTTTGCTTACAGTGAGGGGGGTGGGAAAGAGTCCACTTTTAACTGTCCTTCAGCGATGACACTGCTCAGGTGTCCTCTGCCAGGCCTCCTGGGCCATCGTCAGGCTCTTCTGCTGTGCTTTCTTTTATTATAAATAACAACAGGCCACCTGGACTACCTGTACTACCTGGGAGCCTCAAGTTTAATGATCCTTCCGATGCCAGGCTGGGCTCTCTCCTGATCCCAGGTAATGGGACTGATGGGAATGGCGATGGAGTGACGGCTGGCAGTGACGGATGACTCCAGGCCAGCTCGTGCTGCTGACAAGTGGTGAATATGGGCCAGTGTTGCAGAAAGGTCAGGATAAAAGTATTGGCTTGACTTTCAAAGTTTCTCCAGAAAAACAAGCAAACAAGCCAAAAAAAAAAAAGAAGCCAGATTTTCAACAAGGTGCCAATTCCAGCTTTGCATCCGGAGAGCTGGCCTGTTCTCAACCCTGGACTTAGGAGTGGGGTCTGTCTGAGGCTGTGGGCTAAATGAGGATAGAAAGCCAGATACTCGGGAACAGGGACTAGCCTTGATTTCTTTGCATGAACAGCTCCCAGGGAGTATCTTCTCCTGGGGGAAGGCAGGGACAAAGAGGAAGGGGCTCAATGAGCCCCCAGATGATCAGACAGAATCCCCTTGTCTCCTGGTCATCTCACCCAGACCCTGTGGATATCCCTTTGGCCCCACTCTGCTGCAAAGGAAGTCAACCCCCAATTTAAAAAATAATTGAATCTGTAAATGTGCCAGCTTGACAAAGATCACAGCAGTTGGCCTGTCCCTGAGGCCACACTAACTAAATCAACTGCCCTAAAGGAGAGGGCTGGGGAATCCTAGAGCATGGAAGGCCCTTGGCCCCAATTCCACAATACCACCCCCCAGACCAGGCCGCCACCCAGCCTGAAGCCTCTGACCCTCATCTACTGTAACCCACAAGACCACTGACATTCAGAAGTGGCAGTGACAATCCCTGCCCCACAGATATATAACTTCAACCTTTGGAAGGCTGCCTTTCCATATATGGACTTTATCCACATTTTAATGAGGCTTTAAAATCTCCAAGATTAAGCTGGTATTTTATGTAGAACTGCCTGCTTTTTACGATACGCTGACATGTTGTACAACATTTGGTGACTATATTGATCCTTATAAATTCAGCATCTATATATATTCATGAAAAGTACCTTTTCTCCCCATTCGGGCCACAAGATGATCCAGACACGCATTTCCCTGAGTGGGGACGATAAAACTGCAATTGTCATGGTTTTGAGCGTACACAATGTTTCAGTGTTTTCAAATTAAACCCCTTTTACCATCTGCTTATAAACTCAGCAAGCAAATGGCAGTGCCTCTCCAGGTATCTGATGTCGTAAGTGTCCCCATTTCTCCTTCAGGTGAGCCTCTTATAAATCCTGAGGGCCCCGCGAGGGCTTCCTCCCACTTGGGGCATTATATGTCTTCATGTCCTCCTGTTTGCCTGACCACAGAAACCAACCTTCCAGTGTTTCTTTGTGCCATTTCACGCTTTTAATCTGAAACAAATGATTGCAGGGGGGAGAAAAAGCATTATCACCTTGGCGAAGCATCAGGAGTATAAAAAAAAAAAAAAGGAAGAAGAAGAAGAAAGGGACTGTGGGCAAATTCATCTTCAGCTGCTACAATCAATCTCTCACCTAAAGAAATACACAATAACTAGGCGAGAAAGAGCCAAGATTTATGACTTAGAAACATCTACACTGACCAGCATACACCTAGTCTTCTTGGCTCCCTCCCTACCTGAATGGCTCTCTCTAACAGTTACAATGATAAACTGTCTCTCCCTACTGTTTTACAAGTACATTAGCTTTATTTAATGAGATCTCAGAGTAATTTAACAGATGTATATGGGACATCAGACTAGGAAAACTCTTGCTACTTGGATACTTTTGCCAAGGTATTCCAGGACAGCTAATCGGAAGTGTAGCTTTATCGTCTTTGAAAAAGTATTATTAGAATTTTTGGAAGGCTTTTAAAAAATGATTTTAATAGAAATATTATATTATAATCAACGAGGAGAGAGCCACTTTCACATCCGCTTGCATTCAGCCATCACAAGGCAGGATAAATGGGCTTTCTGAAGTCACGGGACTCGCTTACATATTGAATTGTCAGGCAGAATTTCACTGTCAGAAATTAACAAATTTGAAAAAAGTCTTCCATTCACCCATCTCCCAGAAGGAGTAAGAAGATACCTGGGTGTGAGGAACAGAGAGAAGGTAGGAGAAGGAAAGGAACAGGAAGAAGAGAGGGAGGGAGAACCCTGTTTCTCAGCCAGGGCAGAGGCTCCTGGGTAGCGGTGAGGCTGGGTGCCCTTCCCAACCTCCATACCCGTGTGTTCCTGGCCAGCTGCTTCCTTCCTTCTCTGCTGTTACCTCACACTCAGTTCTCTGGGAGCTGTAATGAAGAAACGACAATGGTATCCACTTTTTAAAAATTGCTTTAATAAACTGCCAATTAATAAGGAAGAGGAAGGCACCGGAAATTACCTGGTTGGTCTTAAAATTAAAGGGGGAGAGGAATATCTGTCCTCTTCATTTCTCCAAAAGCACAAGGATCATGCTTCCGCACACCAGGTTGTGATTTTCTGCACCAAGTCCTCTTAAGACAGAGCCTATATTGCGTGGTACAACATAACCCATATGTTATGCAACTAACTCAGTTGAAAAGTGAAGTATTAGCCTAGGTTTAGTAAATGATGGCAATAAAATACATTTAAAAAATACAACAACTGCAACAAAACTCCATACAGTGGTGATACCAGTTTTAACTGCATTAATGAGTTTTAAAAAGGAAAAAAAGTTCTTATTAAACTATAAGTGTCTTTTTGGTGAAACTTACTTTTTTTTTTTTTTTAGGTCATTTCAACTGGTTGTGGCAGAATCCAACTGCTATTTACAATTCTGTGAAAGCAAAAGGACATGGGTCCTTCTCCTTTGGAGGGTGCACAGTGACCCTGGTGTCCCTCTGAAACCACTTTTACACAGGGGAGTGGGCTCTGGAAGCACAAGACATTACAGTGTACACGTGGTAGAAGGTAGGTGTGGATCCAAGAACATGCTCCATGTGTGTCTGCTGAAGGTAAACAGTCTGCCAAATATGGAATGGCTTCTCCAGTCCCAACGGCCCCTCATGAATAACCTAGGGAATCCAACGCACTCTTTTTAAAGTATACCGTTCGCAGTGAGGGTGAAGGCTCCGTCAAACGGAAGGTTATGGAATTAGAGGTGACCAGGTGAAGCTGCAACAAGAAATCCCAATGCTGTAGCTCACTTTGGGGGTGAGGGGCCCAGAAAGGGAGGGCAAGAGGGAGAGAAGGTGGGCCAAGTGAAGGGGCAGGATACACCAACCGGGGCAAGAACAAATTTGTTGCCTGAAATTTCATTTCTTGAGAGCTCTACATCAAGTAGTATTTGTTTAATGAGGTTGGCACCGGAAAGATGTATAGAACATGTCAGACACCCAGTACCAAGGCGTAGTGGGGAAAAGATAACATCTCACGCTCTGACCACTCACTTCGTCTTCCAGCCGCCTCCTCTATCTGTTGGTTCTTTAGGGGAATAATAAATGAGAGGGCAGAAGGAACAAGAAGCCCAATAATGAAAAACACACAGAAAAAAAAGAAAAATTATAACATGGGAGAGCAAAGTAGAGCCAGATTTACTGACCGCACAACCGCATAACCAGGAGAAAGTTATCACAAAAGAAACTTTTACTAACTGAAGTGATCTTAAATAACAAGGAGGCCTGTGAAATTTACAGCACATTTAAGATATGTAAATTGAATGCAAGGTATAGACATAAGGGTAATTAATTGTAAATCTAAGAATAACGTTTCTTTGTCAGGCTGTCTCCATGTTGTGGAATACATTCTAATGTTCCTTAACTTGGAATATTTTTTAAAGGCTGGTCTAATTATAAGATGTACAGAATTTCAAAATACTAGTTATTCTTATCATTTAATTTAGCTGCTGTAACATTTAATAACAGAATTTACTGATTGCATGAAAATATTTTAATCTTTCAAGGTTAAAGCACTTGTTTCCAAGTCCAGACAGTCAGGATTTGCAGTCACAGAGGATGTTCTGGGGAAAATCCCCTTCCACGGGGCCTGACTAGGTGTCAGATGTGGGATGGGAGGGATCCGAGCAGTTGTCCACGGCGACTTCATTGCCTCTCTTCACCACCGGGCACCTGCTTCTGAATCTTTTAGTGGTTTCCTCGTGATACTTCAAGCAATTTAACTGATTTGCATGCTTAATGTTCAGCTCTCTCCTTCTACCTGCTGATGAAAATCTCTCATATCTTGTTAATGAAAGTGGTGGGCCGATTCTCTATGTAATGGATTCTTAGAAACTCTTAAGTGCAGAGACAAGGAGAGAAGTTTCCAAATCAAGGAAATTTGATACACTTTGCTCTCACCAAGAAAGCTCTTAATCAAAAAGCACTCTGGAAGAGAAGCTGTGAAGGGGGTGGGAACCAGTGAGGGGCTTCAGCAAAACAAATGAGGGGTGAGGGTCAGACAGAAACAAGTCAGTCTTCTGCTAACGCTCAGGTGTCCAACTCAGGGGAATCATTGCTGAAGGGGTGGGATGTGGGTGCCTCCTCCTCCGAAGCTGAAAATAAATGAACTCTCTAATATCCTATCTCATGTTGCTCAGGAAGCATTTGACCAAGAGTGGACCAATAACCGAGAAGGTCTGGGGAGCAGGAATGCGGGTGTGAGGCTGGCCCAAGGTGAGTGCCCTGACTCCGCCATCCTTGGGTGAAGCACAGGCACACAGGTAAAGTGCTCGTCTGTGGGGTGTCCATCTCCTGAGCCTTCCCTCCTGCATCCCTTGCTGCTCCTTATCTGGTCAAACTCTAAAGTAACACCGATGTTCCCCAGCGCTCTGTCCAGGTTGCTGTCTCCATTTCTTCTCCACACTCTCACCCTAGAATTTCTTCCAGCCCCAGGCCACTAAATCACAGCTCTGTGCTGAGGACCTCCTCAGTTGAAATCCCCAGCTCAGACCTTCCAGGATTCTACATCGAACAGCTTAAATGATGTTTACTCTTGAGTGGGAGCCCCTGAGTGGTGCAAACAGTTAATGCTCTCGGCTGCTAACAGGAAGGTTGTAGGTTCAAGTCCACTCAGAGGTGCCTCAAAGAAAGGCCTGGTGGTCTATTTCTGAAAAATCAGCCATTGAAAACCCTATGGAGCACAGTTCTACTCTGACACATATGGGATCATCATGAGTCAGAATCAACTGGACGGCAACTGGCACTGGTGCTCTGGAGTGATCAGTGGGTGTTTCTAACTGACCACATTGCAAATGGCACTCTGTCTCCCTGGAACACTCTGCTCCCAGCAGATAAAATTCTCGTAAAGCTCAGAGGTCAGTTGGCCTGACCCCCCTATCTTATGTAAGGCACCTTATTCATTTCTCTGTATGATATTCCCCTTACTTATTTCCTCAGAAAAATGTACACAAATGATGCTCATTTAGTTGTTTATTTTACATGGCCTGTGCAATTCACTAAAACAGAAGCTGGAGGCCAGCATATGGGGAAGGGACAAGGAGCCTCTCTGCTATGCCCGTGGTTCTGCCTCCTGCCTCTGGTCTTTTCCTTGGCGAGGGTGCTCAATGGATATCTGGTGCTCAGTGAATAACTGGTGCTCAATGGATGACTGGTGAGTGAGGCAGGTTGGCTTCCATCTCAGAAGGCAAATCTGCCCTGTGCCTGCGCCAGGAGCCTGACAACAGCACCATAACAAAGGCCACAATTCCTGGGGCGGGGGGAAGGTTGTGCTCATCTCTAGCCACCTCAGCTGAGAAACTGAAGCTGAACCAGGGGAGTACTGTGGGGACAGGGAGCAAGGAGCCTCAAAATTAGGCTGACCAAGGATGGGCTTCAGGAACTAAGAACACTGAGCCTGGAGGAAAAAGATGACTGTGGTATCGTCTACCCCACCCCCACCCCCCGTGTCTGTCAGTTTGTTGACTGTGGTGGCTTGTGTGTGGTTTTCATGCTGGAAGCTATGCTTCTGGCATTTCAAATACCAGCAGGGTCGCCCACTGTGGACAGGGTACCTCCAGGGTTCAACTTGTGGGAAACCGTGAGGTACCAGTGAGATGAATTTCAGAGTCTCTCTGCTATTAACCCCTCACCTGTTCACACAGTAACGCTAGTCTCTTGCAAAGCTCTCAAAAATGTCCCCCGCCTTCTCAACTATCTCTAGGATTCAACAAGGAGCTATCTTACCTGGCCCAATGAGTCATAGGCCTGCTGCTTCTGGACTTTGGACCACTCAGCCCCGGCCCCCAATTCTAATAAATGGAAATCATCAGAGACATACATCCCAGTTACCAAAGTCCTCAATATTCATACTGCAGGAACAACTCCTGCATGGTCAGGAATAAAATTGTCCCTTCAAAAAAGACACCATGAGGAAAATGAGAAGGTGAGCCACAGCCTGGGAGGAGATACACACCGTGCATGTATCTGACAAATGACTTAATTCCACAAAATGTAAAGAGCTCCTACAAATCAATAATAATAAAGTTCCAAAATAGGCAAAGGACTTGAAATGGACACTTCACCTACACAAAAAAGGTTACAGGATTCTTCAACAAGCATATGAAAAAATGTTCAACATCATTAGTCATCAGATAAATGCAAATTAAAACTATAACAGGATGCCATTTATACCTAGTATAATGCCTAAAATTGAAAAGACTATCTCAAATGCATACAAGGATGTGGAGCAACTAGAAGTCTGTAAATGTAAAATGGAACTCCTTGGAAACCTGGTTGGCATTATCTTATAAAGTTAAACCAATATTTACTGTTTGACCCAGGAAACTTCACTCCTAGCTATTTATCCAAAAGAAGTGAGAATATTTGCCTATGAGAAGATTTGTACATAAATGTTTATAGGAGCACTATTCCCATAATAACCAAATACCGAAACAACGCAATATCCACCAACTGAAAAACAGATAAACGAGTTGTTTTATGGTGACACAATGAGTGCTATTCAGAAATAAAAATTAAAAAAAGCTACCGCTAGATCTAGCTATATGAGAAAAGAATCCCAAAAATATCATGTTGGACCAGACATAGAAAAGTGCATACTGCATGATTCCATTCACATGAAGTACTACCACAGGCAACAGTAACCTATGATGGCAGAAGTCAGATCAGTGGTCGCCTGAGGGAGGAGTGCAAAGAGTGACCAGAGAGGGGCACGAGGGAACTTTCAGGGGAGGTAGGGAGAAGTGGAAATGGTCTATATCTAGGCTGGGGTATTGACTACCTGAGTGTGTTCCTTTGTCAAAGCTCATCAAACGGTGTGCTTAAAATCTGAACATTTTATTGTATGTAAATTTATTTTAATAAAGTTGATTTTAAAAGCAAGAAAAGAAGAGGAAAAAAAAAATCTCTCCACTTTTAAAGGAGTATTATTCCCATAATAACCGAATCTGGAAAACAACCCAGTGAACAACTCAACTGGAAAATCGACAAATATGCTGCTGCTCAGCTGGGGAAGGGGAATCCCATGGCAGGCTGATCCCAAAGTTTTAGAAGCTGGAGGAAGTATCTCTTTACGACCAAATATGTTGCCCATTATCTCCCTTGGGTTCACGTAGGCCACAAGGTAGAGAAGGGGAAAGCCCCCCAGCAGATGCCTCCCAAAGGGCAGCAACCAGGGCTGACTGTGGGCTGAATCCCTTCTCCTCGGCTGTGATTCCTCCACTTCACCTTCCCTGCTTGTAATGAGAGGGTGCGGAGGTGAATGGACCCTGCGATGTCATCTGGGGAGTCTGAATATCTAAGTCATCCCCAAAATGTGCCTTCAGAATGAGGTGGCAGTTTCATTACCTACCACAGGGTGGCGCCATAGAGGCACAGTGGGGAGCAGGAAGTTCTACATCCCCAGTGGTGCTTCTGGTGCCCTGACTTCTTCGTGCACAGCGGCAGCAGACAGAGGCTGAGTACTAGCTGGGAGGTCAGACAGACCTGAGTTCAAGTTTTGGCTCCACCCCTTACTAGCTGTGTGACCCTGAGAAAGTCACTTAACCTCTCTGTGCCGCAGTTAACTCACTTGCTTAATAGGTACAGTCAAAGTGACTACCTCACAAGAGTGCTGTTAGAAGTAAATGGGATAATAGAAGTAAAGTGCTTAGAACTTCACTGACTTCAAGTGTCTAGTATAATGAATAGACATTAGCTATCATTATTATTCCATAGAGATGGGGAAAGAGAAGTCAGAAACTCAGTAGAAAGTAGAGTGAAAGGGGGAGAGAGATGAATCAGAGAAAAAGGCTAAGGTGGCAGTGAAATAAAAGTATGAGAGAAAAAAGTAGAAACAGAAGAAGGATGAACACAAATTAAACTTCTCTGCCTCCAGCTTGCCCAAGCGTTCCCCACAGCTTGCTGAGCATAATTTGGGCTTGGTTATTTAAAGGGCTTTGGGATAATACTGTGGGAAGACAGGTCTGCACTGTAACTCACACAATTTATCACACAGGGAACAGCCACTAATCTTTTTAGGAAACAAGGTATTCACAGTTATTTAAGGCTAATATTTATGCATCACCACACATTGTGAGCACAGCCCAATCTCTGTCCACACGGCCAAGATCTGGCAAGGTCTTTCGCAGCCACATTCCATATTTTAAGCCCCGTATCAAAGCCTCGCCCAGTAGTCTGAACCGGCTCTGTTATTAACTGCACCCATACACCAGATATATACATGCACACTGCTAATTAAAAGAGCACAATTTCCTGAGGTGGGTGAATGGTAAGCTAAGTTGGGTACTAACAGTCTTGCATGAATTTCTTACAGGCCAAAGCTGAAGTGTTGCTGTGCAAAGCGCAGTCCATTATTCAAACCAGAACCTTCAAGACATGCATAAATATAGTTCCTGCACAGTCCACCTGGTCCAGTTCAAAAATCGACATTTTGCAAGGTGCTGAGGACAAAAGCGTGGGTGCAGCCATGCAGGTGAGCCCTGCAGTAACTAGAAAGATTCCTGGCCTCTGCACATCCCGCAATTGCCCAGAATAGCGCTGTTGGGTTAACGTTGCTCTGAGGTCCTCTTGCAGTCATGGCTGAGGCTGCCTCCTTGCCACCTTGGAAGGCCCCTCTTCTAGTCTCTCCTCTTCTTCTCTTTTCTATCCCTCTTTCCCAAGAGATCAAGCTTTATTTTACCCCAGCCCTACTTGAGTCAGGCCATTGCCTCTTGACACATCATTAGTGTATCCCGTCTTGTTTTACGCCTTTGCCATTATGATTCAGTCTACTCATCTCCTTAACCCTGGGTCATCAGGAAGGAATCTCTGCACGATAGGAAACCCCTTTCTTGTTCATGTTTATTTCCTCTCACTGAGTAACCTCAACACACATTACTATCCCCAAGAACCCCTCTCCACCAGGCTGAGGATAGGTAGGCCAGAAAATAGAAGAGAGCTTGGGTTATGGCAAAACAAAGTGGGTTAAGAGTGCAGAGAACCATGACCTGCCCTGTCTACCCAGGAGTAGAATTTCTGACCTACAGTACCTCTTTGCCTTGTTCTGGTGAGGTCACCACAGGTTGTTCTGGCCCATAGTCACTTGATGCCCATGGTCAGATGCTTCTTCTCTACCGCAGTCCATAGCATAGCCGGGAGTTGTTTGGGAAATGGTGTATAATTCTCCCCAGCAGATGGTATTGCTTTGAACCAGATCGCTAAGGGACTGCTTGTGATTTTTCTCACTGAAGCTCACCATAAGCTCCACATGGCATATTTTCCCATCATGGATACCTCTAATTCCACTGGGCCTGGGGTGTTATGCAGCCCAAGTGGCAGGGCTGTAGCCAGGACTTGTGGCAAGGACCTGTTACAGAGGCCTTTCTTGTTCTAGCCTCCATTCAGATCTGGCAGCCTTTTCATGTCACCTGATACACGGTTCAGAGCAGTATTCCCAGGCACAGATTGCACTGGTCACAGAACCCAGACTCTTCCAGGCATTGTGCCTCCTTTACACAGTGAGAGATGAAGGTACTAATTATTCCTTTACTTTGGATAGAATGTTGTAACATGCCCTTAACCACTGAATCCCTAAACTTTTTACTGTAGTGGCAGGTACTTAAATCTTCATAGAGTTTATCTTCCATCCTCTGGACCACGTATGTCTTACCAAGGTCTCCAACATGCTAGATTCCTCTCATTCATCTAGTCCAATTAGCATATACTTGATATAATGGATTAATGTGATGTATTGAAGGACGGGGCAGATAACTTTGAACTATATTATGACAGACAGATGGAAGTCAACGTATCCCTGGGGCAAAACTGTAATGCATACTCTCATCTATTCCATGTGATGAAAACAATTGCTGATCGTATATGATATGGATGGAAAATACATTTGCCAGGTCAATGGCTGCATGCCATGGACTTGTGGCTGTGTTAATCTGTTCTAGCAAAGGTACCACAGCAGCTGTGGTCAGCGCCACTGCACAGTTAAGTTCATGGTACTTCACCATCACTTTCCAGGTCCTACCTAGTTTTTACAGAAGCTAGACTGCTGAATTAAATGGAGCTAAGGGACAAACAACCACCCCTGCAACACCCTTTAGCTCTCTAAGAGCGGAACTAATTTCCATAAGCCTCTTCCCCTGAGATGTAAAGTTTTTCTTACTATCTTGGCAGCAGTGGGGATTGGAGGACAGCTTTAGAGGCTTCCCGTTGGTTTTCCCCACTATGATAGCTCTTACCATACAGTCCAAGAGCCCAACATGGGGTTTGCGCCAAATGCCAAATACGTTTATTCTGATTGTACCTTCGGAGATAAAGGAAATGGCTATGGGGTGAATGGTCTTTGGCCAAGACTCTGTTTGTTTCCTAATGCCATATAGTCCCACTCACATAGAAAGGCCATGATGACACTTTAGGCCCCAAGTATCCATGTCAGCTTAGACCCTGTGTCCAACATTAATTGACATGTTTAACTATTCCCCTTTTCCCAGAACATAGTTACCTTTATAGCTAAAGTTCCCTCCGGGGAAAGACTGAGGGATCCATAACCAGGTACACTTGTCACAATGCTGAAGCAGCCTTCATTTTCTTTGGTTCAAGGGTTCCAGGCCCAAAAGTTAGTTCAGGTCTAAAAACTGTGCATAGAATTGTGTCATTTTATTGAGGGAATTACTTTTGGCCTCCTGATCAATCATCCTTGAGTCTTTTTGAGTTGTACCCTTTTTGAGGGTACGAATTGAATAGTAGCCTTGTTGGCTACCCTTAGGGACAGCCAAGTTCTTTTAACCATATCTGTATCTCTCTGTGCAGCAGGCCAACCTGGATGACCTTCCATCATGCCTACTCATTATAATAACTGCATCTACCTGACTTTCTGATGGATATGCACTGCCGTCTGACTTCTATTGTTTTGGGGATTGTTATCACCCCCACTGGAAACGCTGGTGGCGTAGTGATTAAGTGCTATGGCTGCTAACCGAGAGTTCAGCAGTTCGAATCCACTAGGCGCTCCTCGGAAACTCTGTAGGGCAGTTCTACTTTGTCCTATAGGGTCATTATGAGTCAGAATTGACTCAACAGTGGTGGGTTTCGTTTTCTTTGGATAACCCCCATTGTTATCAATGGGTCTAGTTCTATAAAGCCGCTCCTACACTCAATCCTGGCCTACAGAAAAGTGCCATCACTGAACTTAGTGATTCTGGTGCCCTTCCCACCAGCCCCTCCCTGGTGGCCTTGGTGAATTGTGTATCTTCTGGGTCTTCCCATGGAACATAATCCCCTGGAAGGTTTACCAGTCTGACACGATACATATACTTGGTATGCCCATTTCTCTGATTTTTTAAAAATCCTTTCTTTCATAATTTTCCATGAAAATTCTGGCATTTCAACACAACTTGGAGTGAGCTATTTGATTTTTTCCCCCCTTTCCTGGGGTCTTTCTCAGGATGTTAAACTCTGTAGCCTGAGAGAGAGCTCTAAAATTGAAAAACCCTTCTTTATTTTATATTCTAATCCAGCCTCCTGAATCAACTACCCTCAGAATCCAAGTCCTTGCATTTTCCTGAGCTCCTGTGGGCACATGCTGGCTGGGTTACAGGGTCTATATTCCCTCTTCGCCCCTTATCAACTAAGTACATCTCCAGCTGGATACTTACGCTGTACTCACAGGAGTGAGTGGCAAAGCCCAGAGTAGAATCCAGCTCCCCAGTATTTCCTAGTCTTTCTAGTACATCATTTCTGCCCATAAAAACTGTACCCTAAATTACTGATTCTAAGCACCTAGCATGCCTCTGTTGGTTTGGAAGGCGTCAATGGGTTACAAAGAGTATTCACATTTTTAAAAATGAATTAAGTCTTCAATGTTATGTCTTCCAAATAAGTATAAATAGTGCTCCTGGCTATCCATGAGTACATAGGCTGAACCCAT
Source organism: Elephas maximus indicus (assembly GCF_024166365.1). NCBI lineage: Eukaryota > Metazoa > Chordata > Mammalia > Proboscidea > Elephantidae > Elephas > Elephas maximus. The sequence goes on from NC_064839.1 coordinate 13,870,636, forward strand.
TCAAGCGGTTTTCAGCCAAAATTCAGACTACTGCTTTTAAAGCATCATTCTGCCCCTCCTATATCTCCAGTCAATCCATGTTTATTTTGAAGGGGATTTTTTTCCCCCCAAGGACCCACACTCTGACAAGTCACCAGGGAGGTGGAAAGAGCATCACCGCTCCATAGTAACACATGGGGGAAGACCCACAAAAACGCATGGGTTTTCCGACTTTAGTTAACAGCCCAGGAGTTTCCAATTCTTAGTATATAAAATGACCCAAAATTATTTGGTCAAAGTGTTGTCAGGTTTGAAATGAGAAAAAGTAATAGAAATAAGAAGGTGCTAATAGTTCATTCAAGGATCCCTCGTGGCACAATGGTTAAGCACTTGGCTTCTAGCCGAAAGGCTGGCAGTTCAAAGCCTCCTGTGACTCTGTGGGAGAAAATATCTGGCGATCTGCTCCCGTAAAGGTTGTTGTTGTTGTTGTTGTTGTTGTAAGATGCCATCAAGTCCGTTCCAACTCATAGCGACCCCACATACAACAGAACGAAACACTGCTCCATCCTCACAATCCTTGTTACACTTGAGCCCATTGTTGCAGCCACAGTGTCAGTCCATCTTATTGAGGATCTTCTTCCCTTTTGCCAACCCTCTACTTTACCAAGCATGACGTCCTTCCCCAGGGACTGGTCCCTCCTGACAACATGTCGCAAGTACGTAAGATGAAGTCTTGCCATCCTTACTTCTAAGAAACATTCTGGCTGTTCTTCCAAGGCAGTCCATGGTATATTCAATATTCTTCACCAACACAATCCCCAGGAAACTCTACAGGGCAGCTCTTCTCTGTCATACAGGGTCGCTAGGAGTCAGAATCTACTCGATGGCAAATAACAACAAAAATTGTTCATTCACCCTACAAACCTTTATTGAGTACCTACTGTATAAGGCACCATGCTGGCCACTGTGGAGAGGCAGAAGGAACCATGCAGTAGGATGGTAAGAGCATGGATTTTTTAGGTCATATTCCTGAGTTTGAATCCCTGCAATTACTAGCTGAATGGCATTTGACAATGTCTGAACCGCAGGTCATTCAGCTGTAAAATGGAGATGCTTGGCTCACAGGCTGTTGTAAGGAGCCAGCTAGATAATAAATACAAAGAAATTTTCTAAGTAGGTAGAAAAGCACCTTATGTAGGCTAATGTTGGCCACTGAAACAAAGCTCAGGCTATGCTTCCAAATAAATACCCAGAGGGGAAAATAAGGCTCTTGAACAATTAAAGAAAATACAAAATAAAAAGTGAACCAGGACAAAAAAGGATAAGTAGAAGTGACCTACCTTCCCAGGGACAATGATAGAGAAGGCTTGAGGGGTGATTAGTATTTACAAATTCTAGGCATAGAAAATTCCATTGTAATCCATAGGGTTTTTATTGGCTAATTTTTGAGTGTATATTGCCAGGCATTTCTTCCTAGTCTCTTAGTCTGGAAGTTTGACTGAAACCTATCCCCATGGGAGGCTCTGCTGAAGTTTGAAATACCAGTGGCATAGCTTCCAGCACCACAGAAATACTCAAGCCACCACAGAAGAACAAACTGACAAGTTGGTAGTCACTTTGATGACTGAGGTGCATCTGACCCAAGCCATGTTCTTTTCAATTGTCTCATATGCATGTGAAAGTTAGATAATGAAAAAAGAAGACAGAAGAAGAATTGATGGGTTTGAACTGTTACATTGCCAAAGAATATAGAATATGCCTTGGACTGCAGAAAGAGCAAGCAAACAGTTTTAGAAGAAATACAACCAGAATGCGCCTTCGAAGTAAGAATGGAGAGACTTTGGACACATCACCAGGAAAGACCAAGTGCTAGAAAAGGACATGGTGTTTGGTAGAGGGCCAATAAAAATGAGAGAAACCCTCAACGAGATGGATTGCCACAAGAGCCACACCAATGGACACAAACATACCAGTAATCATGACGATGGTCAAGACTGGACAATGTCTCATTCTGTCATACATACTGTTGGCATGAGTTGCAAACCACTCCACGGCAACTAACAACAACAACAAAAGGCATAGGAACTGGTGTATGCCTGGGGGGAGTGTGGCAGAGGGCTAGGAGGCTAGTTTGGGGCTGGCTCATGAAGACATGTGGCTTCACACTGTAAAGTCTGGATGTTACCCTGTAGAGCTGTCTTTCCCAAACTTCAGTCATTTATAAATTATCCTATTATCTTTGTGAGATCTGTGTGCTCCCTATAACATTGATAACTTAATAGTTGCCTTTAAGTTTCTGTGTTGAGTTGCTTCTTCTCATAGCCTTATTGTAAGCAGTAGCATCTGTTAACGCACAGTTTAATATGCTAGTTAATTATTTCCTGGTAAACATAAAAATTAATTCTTAACTATAAAAAATGTTCATTTGTGTGCCACCTAAAATTCTGTTGGGTACGTCCATAGTAAATGGACCCCACTGGGCAAGGGCTTTGAGGGAAGGAAGAGTATAATTCAAATGGCCTCTTTTCTGGTAGCCCATCTAAGGTACTAGTTGCCGTTGTTGTTGTTAGGTGCCATCAAGTCAGTTTTGACTCATAGTGACGCTATGTACAACAGAACGAAACACAGCCGGTCCTGCGCCATCCTCAAAATAATTGTTATGCTTGAGCCCATTGTTGCAGCTACTGTGTCAATCCATCTCTTTGAGGGTCTTCCGCTTTTTCGCTGACTTCTACTTTACCAAGCATGATGTCCTTCTCCAGGGACTGGTCCCTCCTGATAACATATCCAAAGTATAAGAGATGTAGTCTGGCTATCTTTGCTTCTAAGGAGCATCTGGCTGTGCTTCTCCCAAGAACGATTTATTTGTTCCTCTGGCAATCCATGGTGTAGTCAATGTTCTTCACCAGCACCATGACTGAAAGACGTGAATTCTTCTTCAGTCTTCCTTATTCATTGTCCAGCTAGCACATGCATACCAGGTGATTTAAAGCACCATGACTTGGGTCAGGTGCACCTTAGTCTTCAAGGTGACTTCTTTCTACAGGAATGGAGCATAAATTCCTCCAACTATTTTAAAAATGGTTACCCTCTTTGACTCAATGATTCCACTTGTGGCGGTATATCCAAAAAACAAGTGAACAAACACATATGATATGGAAATAGTTTTATACTCAAAGTATATACTAATGGCCAAAAACATGGCCTTGGTCAAAATGACATCAGTTTGAATTCTGGCTTTGCTCCTTGCCGGTGTATAACATTGAGTGATTTATTCAACTGTGGAAATCTTAGTTTCTTTATCTGTAAAATGCGGAGAGGTGTGTGATATTTCCTTCCCTCATAGGATTACACAAAGAAAAAATTAAATGTTGTATTTACAAACCTTAACAAGAGGCTAGGCGTCTAGTGAGTATCACACACACACAGATAGACATCACGGTGTTAATTTGTTAGTTAGATTAGGGGGAAACTTGATACAAGTCAGCAACAAAAGGGGAATAGTGAAATAAAGGGTAGTAAACTCATGAGATAGAGGTTATACAGCCAGGAGAAAATGCTTATGTGATAATGTTAATTTTGAAAGAATAACACAAAATTGATTACACAACATAATCACAATTTTATAAAAATAGTGAATAGAAAGAATAATGAAAGGAAATATATCAAATATATAATGAATCATATTTGAAATGTGAAATTATTGATGATTTTTTTCTACTTTTGTGTTTTTTTCCAATTTCCTCAAATGAGGCATGTCCATGGACCCTGAAAGCAGGCTTTTCTGGTTTTGAATCCCAGACCCCACTCATTAGCCAGGTGGCACTGGAAAAGTTATATAACCTCTTGGCGCAAGGGTTATTTATCTGCAAAATGGAAATTATGGTGCTATCTCATGGTGCCGTCCTGAATAATAAATTAGATGGTCCTTTTTTTTTTTATAGGGCCATTATGAGTAAGAATCAACTCCATCGCAATAGGTTTGGTTTTGGTTTTATAGAGCTATAAGGTCCCTGGGAGCCCTGGTGGTATGGTGGTTGAGAGCTTGACTGCTAACCAAAAGGTCGGCAGTTTGAATCCACCAGCTGTTCCTTGGAAACTCTATGGGTCAGTTCTACTCTGCCCTATAGGGTTGCTACAAGTCAGAATTGACTTGGTAGCAATGGGTTTTTTTGGAAGGTCCCTGGGTGACACAAGTGGCTTGCAATTAGCTACTAACCTAAAGGTTGGAGGCTGGAACCCACCACAGATGAAAGACCAGCTTCCACAAAGAAGCCAAGAAAATCCTGTGGAGCGCAGTTCTACTCTGTAATTCATGGAGGTGAAATGTGTCAGAACTGACTTGATGGCGATGGGTTTAGGTTTTTTTGGTATAGGGTTATAACTGTAATGCCTTGGACATAGTAACCAGTCAATACATATTATCTATTCTTATTATATTGTCTATGATTTTTACATTGTGGGAAATACTTTCTTTAAAAATCTAAGATAAAGCCTTTGACCCCAGAAGGCTACTTGTGGCCTACAGAATGTCCCTTTATTTGGGAAGTTCATGGTCCAGGGCAGATAAAAGGCAATGGGCAAGCAGGTCAGGGCCAAGGCACAAAGTACAAGTCAAGAGAAAAAAGATGACCTACCAAGAAAGGCACTGGGTTTGGAGCTGCCTCCCCAAGGTCAGGACCAGCATGTCAGGGAGCACGCAGAGTCCTCATCCTGACAGCTGCCACTGCAGCAGCTGGCCTGCCCCAAGATGGATGAGAATTACAGCCGTTTTCAAGAGACCAACAGAAGGCGTGCTGTGTCCTGATAAGCTATAACAACAGTAGTAAAGTTCTAAGGAGACCGGAGGGTCTCTACAACCACACAGTCCCCCGGCCGTGGCTGCGGTAATTATGACAGTGACAGCTGGGTAGCCCAGGGACATGACTGGAATAGGCTAAGGCGCGGGCATATGGTGCTGCTGGCAGGCAAGGCTGCCCACCCCTCACACTCCCGCTCCTCAAGTTCAGCCCGAATCCTCACGCCTGGCTGTCGGAAGCCCATTAAAGAGGTCAACCATGCACCAAGGCTGCAGCACAAGGGGAGGGGGGCTGGGCCCCACCAAGCCTTCACTGTAGTCAGGGCCAGACACACAATCAGAACTCCACAACTGCCCACTCAGTCTGAAATGACAGCCACACATTCCAGGGCTCTCTCCAGCTGGGTGTGCATTTTGACTCCAGGCCTTCCACACTAGGCCCATCCTAACAGCTCCCTCTAGTCATCCTTGTGGACCTGCTCATGGACTCCTCCTCTCTGAAAATGACCAGAATCACCAACTCTGAGATCAAATTAATTAATCACCTCCACTATGGCTGTCCCTTGAACACGTATTCACTAGCCTGTCTCCCCTAGAAGTTTCTTGCAAAGAGAGGCTGTATCTTCCTCATTTCATGTTCAACCATTCACTCAATCATTTGCTCACCAGTTGAGTACCTACTGTACTCAACCACAGTAGTTTCTGGCCTAGATAGACATGCCATCAGAGAAGCAGCCATCAAGTACAAGAAGAAGACAAAAGGAGCGATTACAAAGCTACACCTTGGTGTTTAGGCTATGGGAAGGCACTGTAACCTGGCAAGGAGACCTAATCAAGTCTTAAAAAATCAAGGAAGGCTTCCTTAAGGGAGAACAAGTGGGTACTGAACAAGTTAATGAAGATAGATTGGCTGTGGGGAGGGGGAGATGAAGGATGACAATTTAGAGACCTACAGGAGAGGCAGCCTGTGTGGATTATGGGGGACTTGCAGGCGTTTTATCCTAGAGGTCATAGAAAGTCACTGAAGGTTTTCAGACAGAGAATGGCATGATCAGGCTACAATTAGCTGAGAGCAGGATTGGGATCAGGACTCAGGAGCTGAGTGTGCCCAGTCTTAGCACAGAGCCCAGCACGTAACTGTCACTCTCTGTTGACTTGAATTAAGGGAGAAGGAAGCAGACGGGACAGGTGCCAGGATGGCACATTCCAATGTCTTATTTGCCCTATTACCCAGGACACATGTCTTCAACCCTGCCTTGGGGCCACTTCCCTGGAGAGCCTTCAGAGGAAACCCATCTCCTCCAAATGTCCCTATGGCCCTTCCTCACACTCTGAGGTGGAATCCCCATGTCCAGAAAGGGGTGCTGAATGCTGTGTCCCCTTTCCAGAAGTAGATGGCTGGGATAACCGGGAACATAGAGCTGACTTCCACTGAGGGCAGGACAAACTTTAAATCACAATGCAGGCTCCTGCAGATGTGGGGCACTGGAACAGATGCTCCCCTGAAAGTCTTCCAGCCTGAAGCCTGTGGGTCTATGTTTAAATCCTGATCTATTGGCTAAGCATTTAGGGCGCTGCTGCTCAAGCCCTGTGTTTATAGAGCTAAATGTCTCCGCTACTATTGACACAATGTCGATAAAGAGGGATGTGCTGGGCTCCTGCACCACAAAGCACGTCATGTTTCCCAGATTGATTAAGCTTCCTGGCCCTCTTCAGCACCTGGGCAGCTGCATGGCTCCTGCCACTCTGCCAAGCAAGCTGCTTCCCATCATGGCTGTCAATTAAGGGCTGTTGTAGGGGGAGGTTACATGGCCAATCTTAAATCCTTGCCCCAGGTCTCAGCTCCCAAATTCCCAGGCATCTTCAAGTAAAAATTGAAAAGTGATATTTACCAGTGGGGTTTTTCTCTTTCTGCTTACAGAACTAAAAAAAACTACCTGCTAATTATCAAAACATTGAAACACACACACACAGAACAAGTCAAAATCACCCATAATCCCACTATTCAGAGGTAAACACTGATAACTTCTAAGCGCACACGTAGGTTTCTTCCACGCGTACATACACATGATTTAGCCATAATATCCATTTTCACCTAGTATGTAGGGACTGAGTTCGCGTCAGTAAATGATTTTCTATGACATCACCATTAATCGCCAAATCATTTTCTGCCATTTGGGTGTTCTGTGCTTTAACCAAGCTTCTATTGTACCCAATTTTATGGTCATTGTTACAATCAATGGAAGTCTCTGGGTGGTACAAACAGTTTGCACTTGACTACTATCGAAAGGTGGCAGTTCAAACTCACCCAGTGGTGCTACAGAAGAAAGGCCTGGAGATCTGCTTCCATAAAAATCACAGCCAAGAAAACCCTGTGGAGCTCAGCTCTACTCTGTAAGACATGGGGTCACCACGAGTCAGAAGCAACTCAACGGTTTGGGTTTTTGTTTATTATAATCAATACTGCAGTGAACATTCTGGAAATAAATCCTTGAGGAGACCCAAAATGATCTCACTAGAATAACTATCTGAATGAGAATAACCTACCAGAAGAAATTTTCTCCTTTAACACTTTGGTTATGCATTACAAAATCACACTTCAGAAATGTATCATTTTATTCTCTACCAACAAGACAATCCCTTTAGCACTATTTCATAAGCCAATTGTTACTATCTTCATTTGAAGGGAAACATTATCACCATCATCTCCATCACCATCATTATTATCACATTACAAAGAACTACTATTTGTCTAGAACCTTCTATGTTCCTGGCACTCAGCTAAATACATTAAGTAAACTATTCCTTTCAAGGACAACGACTAACTTTTACAGAGGTCAAACTTTGTTTTTTCTTACATTCATTGGCCATTTGTGAATCTTCTTTGTCAAATTATCTGCTAATTTTCTGTGCCTGTTTTCCCCTGGTAGGTTCATCATTTGATTGTTGTCTTGTAAACACTCTTATATAAAAATGATATTAAACACTTACCTTTTGTTGCAAAAATGTTCTTCCAGTTTGTAATCTAACATTTAGCTTTGTTTATGATCATTTTTAGCAGAGAATTTTGTCATTTAATAGACGTAGTAACATCTATTAGTCTTTTATCTTATGGATTCTGCCTTTACAAACATTCTCAGAAAGTACTTCCCCCTGATCACATCAGATAAATACTCAGGTATTTTTTAAGCTCTATGGTTTCAAATTTCTTTTTTAAATATTTTATCAATTGGGGATTTTTTAATGTATGTTGTAATGTAAGGATTTTTTTTTTCAAATGGTCGGCAAATTGACCAAGTTGACTAACAAAATTCTTCCTATTTTCCCTACTGATTTGAAAAGCCATATTTATCTTCTGTGAAACTCATATTTACATGGGTCTGCTTCTGTTCTCTTTGTACTGTTTCACTGATTTATCCATCTATCCCTGCAATTAAACAAAATTGTTTAAAAATATATCACTGTGCATTACTTATGCATTGGGGTGAGTCCCCCTCGTCCTATTTTTCCAGTATGTTTTTGGTTTTTTCAAAGTTCTGTGTAAGTTTTACTTTAATTTGATAAAGCACTATCTGCCTCCAACCTATATTTTTATTTAGATTGCATTGAACTTCTAGATACATTTAGAGAGATTTGGTGACTGCATACTGTTGTTTTTGTGTTTGTTTTTGTTTTAGGAGCATGGCACATTTTTTCATTGACTGTCCTAGTTCTTTTTCATCTCAGTCCTATGTATTTTCTGTCAATTGCATGGTAGGTATTGTGCTATTGTGAATGAGATATTTTATATCATTATATCACTGGTACATAGAAAGCTGTAACTTTTCATTTATGTGTTTATTTTGAACAAATTTTATTTCTGAACTCACTTCAGGATGTAGTAATTTTTCAGTTTATTCTCCTGGCAGATAATCCTATCACATGGAAATGAGGGTAACTTTGTCATCTACTTTCAAATAGTCAGCCCCCTTATCTTTTTTTCTGTTCTATTTCGCTGCCAGAATTTAAAGAACTGCGTCAAATATTGCTGAAATTGTGAGAATCCTTTTTTAGTTATATAGGAATGTCTAATTTTTCAAGCTAAAATGTGATATAGTTGTTGATTTAGAAGTGAAAGCCTCTTCCTTGATTAAAAAAAAAAAAAAAACCTGTTGCTGTTGAGACAATTCCGATACATAGCAATCCTATAGGACAGAGCAGAGCTGCCCCGTAGGGTTTCCAAGGAGTGGCTGGTGGATTTGAACTGCCAACATTTTAATTAGTGGCCATACTAATAGGTATTTGATTTTGGATTCTGTTTCTTGGGATTGGATGTTGAATTTTATTAAAAGTCATTTAAATAAGAAAAGTGTGTAATTTTTTCCTTTTGACGTATTAAATATATTAATAGATTTCCTAATATTGAACTATCCTTGAATTCCTTAATGGAAAGGAAAAACGTGTATAGTCAGAGAATATTACTCTTTTATTCTACTGCCAGATTTGTTTTCCTCATACTTTATTTAGTAGTTTAATATTATGTTCAAAAGTGAGTTTTCCTTTTATTGAACTGTCTTTGCCTGATTTTGGTATTAGAGTTGCCACAGCTTCATAAAATGAACTAGGTAGTGTTTATAAGCATTATGATGTTCTGAAACTGTTTGTATAAAAAAGATGCATTACCCATAAAAAACATCATATGTTTCTTTTTCGTTAGAAGTAAACTTTTGATAACATTTAAACATTGTTATCTTATATCTATTTGTTCAAGAGTCCTACAGCCTTGGGCGATTTTTAAAATAATAGTTTTTTCTTAAAGCCAAGCAATTCATGTACACATTCTCTAATTTTTTTCATTGTATAATTAACATTTTTAAACGGATTTGATTACTTCCATTCATCTCATAACTTGTTTTATGTGATTGAGGGGAAATTTTTTCCTTATTTTCATGATTAATGTATAAGAAATTTATAATTTTAAAGAAACAAACATTAGATTTATTTATTAATCTTGCTGTTTATTTTTGCTCTGAAAAAATCATTTCACTTTGGTTAATTCAACATTTAAAAAGAAAAAAATTGGTATTGACTAGCAATCTATTTATAATCTGCTTGTTTTTCTAAGTTTGTATCTGTATATGCATATAGACATATTTATATACATGCATACACATATCTGTACACATGTAAAAGCTTTAATACATATTCAACATATTATTTTAATATATATTCAATGTTTAATGTATATTAAAGCTTTCATCTTTATTTTATTTCCTTTTCATTTCTACACTTAGTTCGCAGTTTCTTTTTTAATAGCTTTCATTAGATATTTAGTTTCTTTACATTTATACTACATGGTGTAATAATGAAAGCGTGTACATTATGAGTTTTCCTAAATTTAGTTTTAATCTCATCCTATGAGTTTTGCTTCTTAATGGCCTCATTGTCATTATTTTCTATTCCATTTACTGTAATTATGATCCATGTTTACTAAAATACACAAGCAAAAAAAATTTTTTAAGCCATTATAAGGACATTACCCGAAGATAACTGATAACGTTTTCCTATTTTTGTTGTTGTTGTTAGGTGCCACTGAGTCAGTTCCAGCTCATAGTGGCCTCTGTACAACAGAAGAAAACACTGTCCATTCCTGCAACATCCTCACAATCGTTACGTTTAAGCCCATTGTTACAGCTACCGTGTCAATCCATCTCATCGAGGGTCTTTCTCTTTTCTGCTGACCCTCTACTTTACCAAGGATGATGTCCTTCCCCAGGGACTGATCCCTCCTGACAACCAGTCCAAAGTATATAACGCATAGTCTTGCCATCCTTGCTTCTAAGGAGCATTCTGGTTGTACTTCTTCCAAGACAGATTTGTTCGTTCTTTTGGCAGCCCATGGTATAGTCCATTTATTAATTTTTCTAAATTTAAAGCCATGAATATATTTTTAAGTAAATTCAATGTAGAAAAGTACAGAAAATCAAAATTATATCTTAAAATAATGGTAGCTTTCACTACATGAACCCAAAACCAAACCCATTGCAGTCAAATCAGTTTCTACTCATAGCAACCCTATAGCACAAATGAGAACTGCCTCCTTGGGGTTTCCAAGGCTATAAATCTTTAGGGAAACAGACTGTCACATCTTTCTCCCACTGAGCATCTAGTGGGTTCATACTGCCGACCCTTCAGTTAGCAGCCAAGCGCTTACCCACTGTGCTACCAGGGCTCCTTTTCACCAATAAAAAATTTTATTTTTAACCACATAAAAATTTAAAACTTTCTCTCATGCAAGTGATGCCATGAACTAAGTTTTCAAAATGAAAATTTTGCAACATATGACAAAGTCTTCCTATATCAGTCAGTGGAAATAAATAACAGAGATTTAGGGGGGAAGGAAGGAATTGCTTTGCCTGGCATCGTGTTAAAGTTGAAAAGTAATTTAGACAAGTGGCATCGTGACACCACTGAGTCTTGCCATCCAAGATGCTACAAGGGGACCTGTTTTCTTAAGTCCCTCACTAATATGAAGGATATTCCTTCATATAGACCCTGCATAGGTTATATTTTTGTTCATATTGAACAAAAAATCCAATCATATTTCCATCAATTCCGGATATTAAAAAACCCTACTGCTACCCCTCAACCAGCAGCTAGAGAGTCCTTTTAAAACATAAAATAGATCAGGACCCTTCCCTGCTGTCAACCCTCTGGTGCTTCACCTACTCTAAGAAAAAAAACCACAGTCCTAACCTTGGCCCTGATGGTACAGTAGTTAAAGCACTCAGCTACGAACAATGCTAACTGGCTGCTAACAGTCAGTGGTTCAAACCTACCTCCAAGGGAGAAAGCTGTGGCAGTCTGCTTCTGTAAGAGTTTACAACCTTAGAAACCCTATAGGGCAGTACTGTTCTGTCCTACAGGAAGGCTATGAATCGGAATTGACTAGATTAAGTAGTGGGTTTTGAAGGCTCAGAGCTTTCCATCTGACCCTTCTGACCAGGAACTGACCCTGATCTCATTTTCTCCCCCATCCCAGCCCTGTCCCTACACAATGGGTGCTTTCTGAGCTCGCCAGCTCCTTGTTCTTCTGTAAACGCCCCATGCTAATTCCTCTCTCAGGACCTTTGCACCTACTGTTGCCTGGCTGGCATCCTCTTCCTCCAGGTATTCTAAGTGGCAACCCATCACTCTGGATGCCCTTCTCTACTTGCTGTTCTTTGTGTTGTTGTTGTTAGCTGCTGCCCCACCCAAAATTCTGTTGGGTATGTCCATAATAAATGGGCAAGGGCTTTGGGGGAGGAAGGGTATAGTTCAAATGGCCTCTTTTCTGGCAGCCCATCTAAGGTTGTTACTGTTGTTAGGTGCCCTTGAGTAGATTCCGACTCATGGCGACCCTACGTACAACAGAAGGAAACACTGCCCAGTCCTGAGCCATCCTCACAATCGTTGTTAAGCTTGAGCCCATTGTTGGCAGCCACTGTGTCAATCCATCTCATTGAGAGTCTTTTTCCTTTCCACTGACCCTCTGTTTTACCATGCCTGGTGTGAGCTGTAGCCTCTATCAGTACCTGACATCCTATTGTACCCTTTGTGGGCTTATCTGCTCTTGTCTGCCTCCCCAGCTGGAATCCATGCTCCACGAGGGCAGAGACACTGCTGTGCTCATTACTGTATCTCTAGTTCCAGGAATAAAGTATGTAATTAACAAACATTTCTTAATTGTGTGATTAATGCTCATAGTTTTTGAGTCAACTCTCTTAGGTTTTCCAGGTACGTAATCATATCATCTGAATAGTGATGCATACCTCTTTCTTTTCAATATTTATTCTCATGCCATTTTCCCATCTAATTACATTGCCTAAGAACCCCAGAATTATATTAGATAATAGCAATGATTAAGCACATACTTATCTTGTTACCAGTTTTAAAGCATTTTTTTAGCTTCTCATCGTGAAGCGGCACTGCCTGTCATTGAGATAGACGTGTGTTGATCATGTTCAGGAACGATGCTTCTCTATCTGTTTTACAGAAAGGATTTAGGAGAAGTACTTTAAATTTCATTAAATGAAAAAGTAACCCTTATTGTGTTGATATTTTATTGTAAGTGCTTTGATTGTTTTGCCAGTAAGCCCACTGCCAGCTATTGTTTTTGACACATATTTATTCTCATTGTCCTATGAGAAAACGGTTCATTTCATAGACATCCCGTCACAGTTGGAAAAAACGGGAGTGGCTGGGCTTACACATATTTGAAGGTGGATTGTTTCCCCAAATTTTTAAATTTGTATCACAATTACATTTGTCTCTTTGGTTTTTCTCCTATCATCTAGAATGATCTTCCCTATGAGGTGGTTCCTTTCATCCATGTTGTCAAAACTGTTATATCAGAATTCTACAAAGTGATCTATTCTAAGCCTTTCAATTCTCGGTTTTAAGTCCCTAATTTATTTCTTGTAAAAATAATATTTTAAAAAGGATTTGATTGCTCCCATTTTTCTCATAAGTTGTCTTATATGCTTGAAAGGGAATTTTTTTCTCATTCCCTTGATAATTATATCAGAAATGTATCTATAGTTTTGAAGTTTCAGAAATGTATTCTATCAGAAATGTATCTATAGCAAGTGTTAGATTTATTAATCCTGCCGTTTATTTTTGCTAAAAAAAATCATTTGTTTCACTTGGATTAATTCAATTTTTAAAAGCAAAAGATTAGTAATATTTACTGGTGATCTATTTATACTTGTTTATAATATGGTTCTTTTCCTTTCTCCTTATTAATTCTGTACTTTAGTGTTCTTATTCTCATTCTTATGTAGACTTTTGAAAAATTTACCTATTTTTTTAATCTAGCTCTTAATTTTATTTTATACTTCAATCACTTTTCTAGTCCCTAATTCATCAAATATCAATTTTTATCACTATTAATGTCTTTTTTCTATTTTCTTGAGTTTAATTTGTTACTTTTTAATAAACTTTTTGAGTTGAATACTTAATTTATATTCTTTTTTGTTTTTTGATATTTAAAGGGTTGTTGTTGTTGTTAGTTGCTGTCCAGTCAATTCCAACTCATATCGACCCCGTGAGTGTAGAGCAGAACTGCTCACAATGTTTTCAAGGCTGTTTAATTTCAGAAGCAAATCACCAGGCCTGTCTTCTGAGGTGCCTTTGGGTGGATTCGAACCACCAACCTTTGTGTTAATAGTCAAGCACTTAACTTTTTGCACCACCCAGTGTTCCTGTCAATACTATACTAAAAGGAAGATATTTTGTGATTATAGTTTTATGTTCAGCACAAGAGTTTACTGGTGGTTTTGTTTTGTTTCCTAAGACAAGTGTTGCTGTTTTAATTTCTAAATGGTTAGGACAGAAACAAGGCATTTTTCTCTTGTTATCTACTGCTAGTCTTAAAATGGTTGAAGAATATGGCTTGAACCATATCTACTTATTTAAATCTACTGACACTCTGATGGACCACATTGGGTTCAGTAAGAAAAGAATGCTCCCGCTGTGGAGGTGAAGGCACTGTGTGGGCCTCAGAGCTCACCCCAAAACTTCCTTTATCTGATTGGTGGTTGTCTAGTTAACTAGTGTTGCTGTAACAGAAATCTCACAAGTGAATGGCTTTAACAAACAAAAATTTATTTGCTCACAGTTTGGTAGGCTAGAAGTCCAAATTCAGGGCACCAACTCCAAGGGAAGACTTTCTTTCTTTGTCAGCTCTGGGGAAAGGTCCTTGTCATCAATCTTCCCCAGTCAAGGAGCTTCTCAGCACAGGAACTCCAGGTCCAAAGGACTCACTCTGCTCCTGGAGTTGCTTTCTTGGTGGTATGAGGGCCTCCTGTCTCTCTTCTGGCTTCTCTCTTTTATATCTCAAAGGAGATTGACTCAAAATACAACCTAATCTTGTAGATTTAGTCCTGCCTCACTAACATAACTGCTTCTACTCCCACCTCACAAACATCAAAGAGGTAGGATTTACAACACATAGGAAAATCACATCAGGCGACAGACTGATGGACAACCACACAATACTGGGAATCGCAGCCTAGCCAAGTTGACGCACATTTGGGGGGGACACAATTCAATCCATAACATAGATCTAGGACTGAGGCATGCATTAGGCTCCATCATTATCACTGGGCTTTTGTTGACTTCTCTTTACTACTTATACTCCTTTGCATAATTTAGTACTTTGCAATTTTTTTTTTAATTCTGTGCATAGAGGGCAGTGATTGTTCAGTGGTCTAATTCCCACCTTCCGTGAAGGTGACCCAGGTTCAATTCTCTCCCTAGGCACCTTCTCTGCTGCCTCCACCTGTTTGTCAGTGGAGGTTTGTCTGTTGCTACGATGCTGAACAGGTTTCAGCAGAATTTCTAAACTAAGATGGACTAGGAAGAAAGGCCTGACAACCTGTTTCTGAAAATTAGCAATGAAAACCTTATCGTTCACAAGGGTTCAATCTTCACCCAGTCATGAAGATGCCCCAGGACCAAACAACATTTCCTTTCATTGTGCGTGGGGTCGCCATGAGTCAGGGGCCGACATGATGGAGCTAACAACAAATTTTGTGTGTAACTATTCATGACAGTTATTCATTTGCTTTGTATTGTTGCTTACATCCATCACTCTGAGACCCTCTTAGGCCCATGTATTTTTAACATCTTTATGTAACAACTCTTACAGGCACTTTGGAAATATTAGGTCATTTAACCCTCACAACAATCCTACGCGGTAGATGTTATCCCCATTTTACACACAAAGAACTGAGACACAGAGAGGTTCAGTAACATGCGCTAGGCCACGCAGAGAGTAATTGGAAGAAGCATTCTTTAACCTAGGTTCCAGAGTCTGCACTCTTTCTTTACTTCCTTTATTGAGATATAATTCACATAACATAAATTTCACTACTTTAAAGTGTACATTTCAGTCTGTTTGTTTTGGCATTTGCAGCCCTCACCACTGTCTGATTCCAGAACATTTCCATCATCCCATAAAGAAACCCCATACCTGTTAGCAGTTAGTCCCAACTCTTCCAACCGTCAAACCCTGGCAACCACTAATCTTCTTCCTATTTCTATAGATTTGCCCTTCTGGGCATTTCATATAAATGGAATCCTACAATGTATCACCTCTTGTGTCTGGCTTCATTCACTTAGGATAATGATTTCAAGGTCCATCTACATAGTAGCATGTGTCAGAACTTCACTCCTTTTTAATGGCTGGATAATATTCCGCTGTATGGATGTACCACATTTTGTTTATCCACTCATCAGTTGATGGACATTCGGGCTTTTCTACTTTTTGGCTGTTATAAATAACACTTCTGTGAATATCCATGTACAAGTTTTTGTGTGAATACATGTTTTCAGTTCTCTTGAGTACCTGCCTAGGAGTGGATTGCTGGGTCATGTGGTAGTTCTATATTTAACCTTTTGAGGATCTAGCAAGCTCTTTTCCACAGTAGCTGCCATTTTACATTCCCACCAGCAATGGATGAGGCAGAGTCTGTGTTCTTAAGTGATGTACTTTACTTATACTTCAGCATTTTAACATGAATTTAACTCATTCTGTTACCATTGCCTTGGCTCCTACTTTCTTTCTGCTTGCTTTTTTATAGAGTCTCTTTTTTTTAAGCCAGACTTTACCCTCCAGTCTTGAGTATTCTAAGTTAAATGTGTCCCTTAAATACACCATACTCAAAACATCTTTTAAATTGAGTTCCATACTTACTGCTAAAAAATATTTACTCTTACTGCTGTCGTATTTATTTTATGCTTTCTATTTTTAATATTTCCTTCCTTTTTTTTCACTTTTCTATATATAAGGTCTATGTTATATTTTATTTTTCCCATCTGGTAATTTTGATATAATTCAGTTAGTTTATATTTCTGGTGGTGGGTATGTGTTAGCTTTAAGTAATACCCTTAAATCTATATTTCTCAATATAACAATTTCAGATTTTTGAACATTTTTTAGTAAAAATAAAGATTCTCCATAGTACATCTCTAGCACTATCTCTGGCTCCATCCACATTCCAGGCCTTCTCTAAGTCTTTATGCTGTGATATTTTCCACCCTATTTATTTTAGCTATAATTATTTACATATTACGTAATTTTCTTTCTATAATAAAATATTTTGATGCTGTCTCGTAATAATAATTATCAGTGCTATCTGCTTGGTGCTTTTGTAAAACAGCTTCCTCTTTTGTACATTATTTGAATTCACTCTTGGTTGTCTGAATTACGTAGCCATAAAGGAGAACGGGTGTTTTATCATCTGAGTCCTCACATATTTAAGACTTTTTCTATACCTTTTATAAATGGGAAACAAATGGACTGGATACAGTATTCCAAGGTCACACCTTTTTTCATCAAATACCTTGACCTGTAGTCTTAGGCTTTCTAGTATGTGTCTGTGCTGGATTAAATTGTATCTCCCCAAAAGATGTGTTGAAGTCCTACTGTGTGGTACCTGTAAACCTGACCTTGTTTAGAATTAAGGTTTTTGAAGATGTTGTCAGTTAAGTTAATACAAGGTCATACTGGAATAGAAACTCACTGTCGTTGAGTTGATTCCGACTCATAGTGACTCTATATGACAGAATAGAACTGCCCCATGGGTTTCCAAGGAGCTGTTGGTGAATTTGAACTGCCAAGCTCCAAGCTCTTAACCACTGCACCACCAGGGCTCCTACAGGAGTAGGGGATAGGGTGGTCCTAATTCAATCCGAGTGGTGCCCTTATAAAAGAGAAGCGACACAGAGACAGACAGAGGGAAGACGACCAATTGACAATGGAGTTGTGTTGCACCTACAAGCCAAGAAATGCCTGGGACTGGTTTAATTTTCATAAATTCCAAAATCAACCAATGTAATAATAATATTAACAAACTAAATAAGGAAGACCATACAATGATCTCAATAGATGCAAAAAAGTGACGAATTTCAGCACCTATTCATGGTAAATAAAAAAACAACAAAAAATCTCTTGGCAAACTAGGTACAGAAGGAGACTTCCTCAATCTGAGAAACAACATCTGTGAAAAACTCATATCGTACTGAACTATGAAAGAATCAACATTTTCTGCTAAGATAAGGTTACAGGCAAGGGTGTCCATTACCACCCCATTTAGCCAAAAATGGACCTTGCTAGAAAGAGACAGCTAGAAAAAGAAAAATAAGGTCATACATATCGAAAAGGAAAAAATATAACTGTCTTTATGTGCAGATGATCATCTATGTAAAAAATTCTAGGAATATACAGAAAAGAATTCTAGAACAAACACATGAGTTTAGCAAAGTCACAATATGCAATTTCAATAATAAAAACCAATTGGATTTCCATATTCTTGCAATTAACCATTAGAAATTTAGATTTTAAAGTCATCTACAATTGCAAGAAAGATATTGAACACCAAGGGATAAATTTAACAAAATACATGTGAGACCTACAAAACATTGCTATGAGAAAGTAAAGGAAATGTAAATACACTGAGAGAAATTCCATGTTCTTGGACCAGGAGACTCAATAGTGGTGTCAATTCTCTCCAAATCAATCTATAGGTTTAATGTCATGCTAATCAAAATACCAGCAAGGTTTTAGTAGAAATCCACAAGTCTTTTTTAAAATTTTATTTGAAAATGCAAATAACCTACAAAAGCAGAAACAATATTGAACAACCTATATTAGCTGGTTTCAAGACTTAATATAAAAGTATATTAATCAAGGCAGTGTGTACTGATGAAATGATAGACATATTGCTCGAAAGAATGGAATGGAGGGTCCAGAAATAGGCCCCAATAAACATGGTAATGATTTTTCACAAAGGTACCAAGGTAATCCAATACAGAGAAGATAGTCTTTTCAACAAAGGTACTGGAAAAACTGAACATCCATATCAAGAAAAAATAAAAATGAGCCCTGACCCTCACCTCATGCTAGACACAAACATTAACTCAAAATTAATTATAAACCTATACGTAAGAACTAAATCTATACCTTCTGGAAGAAAACAGAAAATAATTATTGGGACCCTTGGTAAGGCAAAGATTTCTTAGACAAGACACAAAAAGATTCAGAGAAGAAAAATGATAAATTGGATTTCATTATAATTAAACCTTTTGCAAGTCAAAGGACAGTTTTTTTGTTTGTTTGTTTAATGAAAAGGCAAGGCACAGACTGGGAGAAAAGTTTTGCAAAATATATGTAGATAAAGAACTCATAACCAGAATATATAAAGAACCCATACAACTCAATATTAAAAATAAAAATATGAGGAAAAGACTTGAACAGCCATTTTACAAAAGAAGATATACAGACGGCAAACAAGCCTGTGAAAAGGTACTTAACAACATTAGTCCTTAGGAAAGTGCAAATTACAAACACAATGAGATACCGTTATACACTTATTGGAATGACTTTTTTTTAAAAAAGTGGTAATACTAAGTGCTGACAAGAATGTGAAGGAACTGAATTCCCTTGCATTGATATTGAGACGCAAATTATACAGCTGCTTGGGAAACCAGCTCGGCAGTTTCTTATAAAGTTAAATAGTCAGCCATTCCTCTCCTAGGTATTTACCCGAGAGAAGTGATAGCATTCATTCATACAAAGACTAGTATACAAATGATCAGAGCAGTTGTATTCATAATATCCAAAAACGAACTGAAATGTCCCTCATCTGGTTTGAGTGGATAAACACATTGTAGTACAGCCATGCAATGGGACACTACACAGCAATAAAAAGGAATGAACTTCTCATACACTAAATAATATAGACGGTGTCATGGATTGAATTGTGTCCCCCCAAAATATCTGTCAACTTAGCTGGGCCATGATTCTTACTATTCGTGATTGTCCACCATTTTATGTGATTGTCCATCATTTTATGTGATTTCCCTATATGTTGTAAATCCTATCACTATGATGTAATAAAATGGATTAGTGGCAGTTATATTGTTGAGGTCTACAAGTCAATCTCTTTTGAGATATAAAAGAGAGAAGTGAGCAGAGACATGGGGACCTCATACCACCAAGAAAGCAGCAGTGAGAGCAGAGTGCGTCCTTTAGACCTGAGGTTCCTGCATGGAGAAACTCCCAGACCAAGGGAAGACTGATGACAAACACCTTCCTCCAAAGCCAACAGAGACAGAAAGTCTTCCCCTGGAGCTGGCACCCTGAATTCAGACTTCTAGCTTAGTGGACCAGGAGAGAATAAACTTCTCTTTGTTAGAGCCATCCACTTGTGGTATTTCTGTTACAGCAGCACTAGATGACTAAGACAGATGGATTTCAAAAGCATTGTACTAAAGGGAAGAAGCCACAAAAGACTGCTTACTGTATGATCCATTTTCATGAAACTGAAAAGTTGTGGACAGAAGGTAAATGACTGTAAAGGGTTAGGAGGCAACTTTGGGGGGGGGGGCACAAATGTTCTCTATTATGACCATGCATGTGTAAAACCTTGTCAAATTGCAAGATTAAATTTAAAAATTTTTGACTCTATATAAATTTTACATCAATTTTTTTTTCAGGGTGCTTAGCAGATAAGGTTTCTGGGTCTTTACTGAGTATTTGCCCTTATATCATCTTCACTTTCAAGTGAGGGTTGTTAAACTGAGTACAGAATTCTGGGTCAAATTGTTTTTTCTTCTCGTGAATGTTAGGTTAAAGCATTGTCTTCTAGAATCCAGTGTTGCTATGAAAACTCAAACAACAGCCTGATTCTCTTTCTTGTGAGGTAACTTTTTCCTTTTTCTTGAATTTTTTATGATAATGATATTAACAAACCTTTACTGAGAACTTACAGTGTTCCAAGTCCTGTTCTATGAGCCCTATTCCCTCTGCCTTGGAATTTCTCAGAGATAAATCCAGTTGTGATGTCTTTTTTATTACTGTTCTGAGCACTAAAAGAACTGTTACAATATAAAGACTATTACCCTTTGGGGGAAGCCTCTTCTGTTGTTTCCTGGCCATTTTTCTCTGTCTCCACATCTCTCTTCTCTTCTACTAGGACTCGCAAGGATGAGATCTCCTAGGGATTGAGCCTTTGTTTCTCTTCTCTCTTATCTTATAATTTCTCCTCTTCCAAACCTTTTATTGCTTCTCTTAGTTTGGTAATCATATTTTTAAACTCTAAGAGCCATTTCTTGTTTTCTGAGTTATCCTTTTCCCTAAGCTCCCGTCCTTCTCTTTGAATGAAGAAGTACCACTCTTCTTCTTGAATGTTGCTGAATATGCTCATTAGAATGTAATTTTTTTTATCCTGCTTTTATTACCTTGGTCTTTCTCTTTTATCTGTTCCCACCCTGACACACATACCTGCAGATCCTTGGTTGTCTATCCATATGCAAGAAGGGTAGAGTGACTGGGTGAGTTTCCTCTGTACCTGGAATGCAGGACAAATTCCTCCTTCCTCACTCTTGAGTAAAGATCCTGAAAGGGAGTCTTTGAGGGGTGGGAAATGAGAGAGTAATTTGAGTGACAGGCATTGGGTTAGGTAAGCAAACCATGACAAGTTGAGTGGGGGAGAACAAATACCTTCCAAAATGAGAAGAGTGTAGTCCCAGGCATTATCTTTCAGACAGGAAGATTTAGCATTTCCCAGGTAACATATTCCTTTTTTTTTTTTGCATAAAGATCCTCTTTATCCTTATCCTAGAAGTAAATTCTAGCGCTCAACTCAGCTTGTAGGAAGGAGGACAAGATGGTGGTGTCAACTGGTGCCCTTACACACAGACCTCCAATTAATCCACCTGCTTGTAGACCAACTTCATTCCCCTGTCCTGGCCGACAGGCTACATCTGAGCCAGGAACCTCTCAAGTCACCTGGGCCTCACCTCCTCAGCTGCCCTCTTGATGCATATTCTGGCCTGCATTATTCCCATATTATGTTATCCATAAGCCATACCAAAAAACCAAACTCAGTGCCATCAAGTCAATTCCAACTCATAGCAACCCTATAGGACAGAGTAGAGCTGCTGCATAGAGTTTCCAAGGAGCGCCTGGCAGATTCTAACTGCCAATCCTTTGGTTAGCAGCCGTAGCACTTAACCACTACACCACCAGGGTTTCCTTCATAAGCCCTATCTACTTTTAATCATTCAGAATTTGTTGCCTTACTGGTTGAAGAGCTGCTTCTTCTCTTCTACTTACTATAGGAGTTTGGTGCCTTTGTTTTTTTATTTGTTTTTCCATTCTGTATATCTATATGTTCGCCACCACACAATCTCAGAAAGCATAGAGTACCATGTAGTCCTCCCTCTGACAACAAAACTCTTCTTCACTCTCAGCTTCTGCTCTTCTGGCTTCTATAGCCACCAGCACATCAAAACAACTTGAAAAATGTCATCAATGTCATGGAATTGTACTCGTAGAAACTATTCAATTGTTGTATGTTTTGCTTTGTATATTCTCAACAAAATTAATTAATTAAAAAAAAACCACTCCTACTAACAGGATCCAGGCCCTGTACAAGTTACCATGACTTAGGAGATTGAACATATTTCTAAATTTTCTATTATCATTTTAAAGAATATGTATATTCTCCACAAGTTTTACACATGTGTTAAGCAAATTAAGATTAATTTTATAATGACAAAGGTGAATTATATAGTCACTGTTCCTATATCCACAAACCCTGGTAGCATAGTGCTTAAGGCCTACGGCTGCTAACCAAAAGGTCAGCAGTTCGAATCCACCAGGCGCTCCTAGGAAACCATATGGGGCAGTTCTACTCTGTCCTATAGGGTTGCTATGAGTCAGAATCAACTTGACGGCAATGGGTTTGGTTCTTGGTTTGGTTCCTATATCCTTCTTTATTATGCTTCTTGATTTGTCAAAGATTGGAAATGATTTGTTTAAATCTTTCACTGTAAATTTGGTTTTTCAATAACAACTTTAAAAAATTCTGCCATTGATCTTATGCACAGAAAACCCTAAGGAATCCTCCAGAAAACTACTGAAACTAATAGAAGAGTTCAGCAGAGTATCGGGATACAACATAAACATACAAAAATCAGTTGGATTCCTCTACACCAACAAAAAGAACATTGAAGAGGAAAGCACAAAATCAATGCCATTTACAGTAGCCCCCAAGAAGATCAAATACTTAGGAATAAACCGTATCAGAGATGTAAAAGACTTATACAAGGAAAACTACAGTACACTTCTGCAAGAAACCAAAAGAGACTTGCATAAGTGGAAGAACATACCTTGCTTGTGGATAGGAAGACTTAACATTATAAAAATGTCTATTCTACCAAAAGCGATCTATACATTTAATGCAATTCCAATCCAAATCCCAACGACATTCTTCAAGGAGATGGAGAAGCAAATCACCAAGTTCATATGGAAGGGAAAAAGGGCCCAAATAAATAAGGCATTACTGAAAAAGAAGAACAAAGTGGGAGGCCTTACTTTACCTGATTTTAGAACCTATTATACCGCCACAGTAGTCAAAACAGCCTGATACCGGTACAACAACAGATACATGGACCAATGGAACAGAATTGAGAATCCAGAAATAAATCCATCCACATATGAGCAGTTGATATTTGACAAAGGCCCCAAAACAGTTAAATGGGGAAAACACAGTCTTTTTAACAAATGGTGCTGGCATAACTGGATATCCATCTGCAAAAAAATGAAACAAGACCCATACCTCACTCCGTGCACAAAAACTAACTCAAAATGGATCAAAGACCTAAATATAAAATCTAAAATGATAAAGATCATGGAAGAAAAAATAGGGACAATGTTAGGAGCCCTAATACATGGCATAAACAGTATACAAAACATTATAAAGAACATAGAAGAAAAACTAGATAACTGGGAGCTCCTAAAAATCAAACACCTATGCTCATCCAAAGACTTCACCAAAAGAGTACAAAGACTACCTACAGACTGGGAAAAAGTTTTTAGCGATGACATTTCTGATTAGCTCCTGATCTCTAAAATCTACATGATACTGCAAAAACTCAACTGCAAAAAGACAAATAACCCAATTAAAAAATGGGCAAAAGATATGAATAGACACTTCACTAAAGAAGACATTCAGGTAGCTAACAGATATATGAAGAAATGTTCACGATCATTAGCCATTAGAGAAATGCAGATCAAAACTATAATGAGATTTCATCTCACTCCAACGAGGCTGGCATTAATCCAAAAAACACGAAATAATAAATGTTGGAGAGGCTGTGGAGAGATTGGAACACTTCTACAGTGCTGGTGGGAATGTCAAATGGTACAACCACTTTGGAAATCGATTTGGCCCCTCCTTAAAAAGCTAGAAATAGAACTACCATACGCTCCAGCAATCCCACTCCTTGGAATATATTCTAGAGAAATAAGAGCCTTTACACGAATAGATATATGCACACCCATGTTTATTGCAGCACCATTTACAATAGCAAGAAGATGGAAGCAACCAAGGTGCCCATCAACAGATGAATGGATAAATAAATTATGGTATATTCACAAAATGGAATACTCTGCATCGATAAAGAGCAGTGAGGAGTCTGTGAAACCTTTCATAACATGGAGAAACCTGGAAGGCATTATGCTGAGTGAAATGAGTCAGTTGCAAAAGGACAAATATTGTATAAGACCACTATTATAAGAACTTGAGAAATAGTTTAAACTGAGAAGAAAACACTCTTTTGTGGTTACGAGAGAGGGGAGGGAGCTAGGGTGGGAGAGGGACATTCACTAATTAGATAGTAGATAAGAACTACTTTAGGTGAAGGGAAAGACAGCACACAATACAGGGGAGGTCAGCACAATTGGACGAAACCAAAAGCAAAGAAGTTTCCTGAATAAACTGAATGCTTTGAAGGCCAGCATAGCAGGGGCAGGGGTCTGGGGACCATGGTTTCAGGGGACATCTAAGTCAGTTGGCATAATAAAATCTATTACGAAAACATTCTGCATCCCACTTGGAAGAGTGGCATCTGGGGCCTTAAACGCTAGCAAGCAGCCATCTAAGATGCATCAATTGGTCTCAACCCACCTGGATCAAAGGAGAATGAAGAACATCAAGGACACAAGGTGATTACGAGCCCAAGAGACAGAAAGGGCCACGTGAACCAGCGACTATATCATCCTGAGACCAGAAGAACTAGATGGTGCCCGGCTACAACCGATGACAGCCCTGACAGAGAACCCCTGAGGGAGCAGGAGAGCAGTGGGACGCAGACCCCAAATTCTCTTACTGGTCTTAATGGTCTGACTGAGACTAGAAGGACCCCAGTGGTCATGGCCCCCAGACCTTCTGTTGGACCAGGACAGGAACCATTCCTGAGGCCAACTCTTCAGACATGGATTGGCCTGGACAATGGGTTGTAGAGGGATGCTGGTGAGGAGTGAGCTTCTTGGATCAGGTGGACACTTGAGACTATGTTGGCATCTCCTGCCTGGAGGGGAGATGAGAGGGTGGGGGGGTTGGAAATGGCGAAATGGACATGAAAAGAGAGAGTGGAGGGAGAGAGCGGGCTGTCGCGCTAGGCGGAGAGTAATTGGGAGTGTGTAGCAAGGTGCATATGGGTTTTTGTGTGAGAGACTGACTTGCTTTGTAAACTTTTACTTAGAGCACAATAAAAATTATATTAAAAAAAATTGTGTCATATGTTTAGATGTTATGTTTTGGGGGCCTAAAAATTCATGACTACTCAAGCTTCACAAAGAAGTAGACTTTTTGTCAAGGTAACACAACTATGTTCTGTTTTATTATTTTAGACTACATTTCATTTATTATGATATTAATATCGCCAATAAAGCTTTCTTTTGATTTATAGTTTCTTGGCATATCCTGCCTATTCCTATCTTTGTAATTTTCCTCTAACAATTTGCTTTAGCTGTTTCTCCAAAACAGTAAAAGCCTCTATTTTAATTTAGTTTTGATCCCTGAAGGGTTTTAATCCTCTTTATCCATGCAACTAATATTTATTGAGCACCTACCATGTGTTCGGGCTGATATTCAGATTTGAACAAAACAAAAATGGTTTAAGCTATTATAATTTAATGTATATCTTATTTTCTCTAACTTTTTAGATTCACAGCCTATTTTTCTATTCTACCAATCCTTACCTTCAAATTAAAAGAGGGGGAAGAGAAAGATCAGGATTTCATACTCACTCATTATTGGAAAAAAGTAACTCTTAGCAAACTAGGAATAAAGATTATCTTCCTTAACCTGGTAAAGAATATTGATATGAAACATACACACACACATATACATATTTTATTGATACAAAACAAATATATAACCAATGATAAGGCTGATAACTTTCCCCCTTGAAATCAGGAATGAGACAAAGATGCCCAATTTCACCACTTCCATTCAATATTTTACTGGAGGTTCTAGTCAGTGCAAGAAAGCAGGAAAAATAAATTAAAGACATATAGATTAGAAAGGAAAATATTATTATTTGCATATGGCTCAATTGTGTGCAAAGAAAATCCAGAATAACCTACAATTAGAATTAACAGAGAACCTGCAAAAATGCTGAGTAAGAAGAAATATATAAATATCAATTTTATTTCTATATATTGGCAACAAACAAGTAGAAAATAAAATTTAAAAAGTATTAACACTTATATTAGGATCAAAGAACACCCAATGCCTAGAAATAAATCAAAGGAAAAAATGTGCGAATCTCTACACTGAAAACTATAAAACATTGAGAGAAATTAAAGAAAACCTAAATAAATTAAAGATTTCATTTTGTAAAGACTCAAATCTCCCCAAATTGATTTATAAATTTACTGCAATCTCGATCAAAATGTCAGCAGTTTTTTTGTGTGGGTGTTCATATGTGTGGAAATTGACAAGCTGATTCTAAACTAGTAATGAAAGTTCGAAGGGCCAAGAATAGCAAAGGCAGTTTTAAAGAAGACAGCGATAGCTGAAAGAGTCACACTACCAGGTATCAAGACTTATAATAAAACTATAATAAAGAGAACAGGATGATATCGGTGCAAGGATAGGCAAACAACAAAACAAAACCAAGGAAATAGAATAAAGAGTCCAGAAAAAAAAAAAAATCCAATATTCGGTCACCTAATTTATGAAAAGATGACTCTGTAGTGTAGCCTTTTCAATTGGATGTATATATGGGAGAAAAATGTGTCTTGACTCACCTTACACCACACACAAAAAATCAGTCCCAGATGGCTCGCAGCTCTAAATGTGAACAGTTAAACAATAAAGCTTTAACAGGAAACCATCCTTGCAAACTTGAAATACACAAAGATTCTTAAATGGGACACAAAAAGCACTAGCCATAAAGGAAAACAATCAATAAATTGGACTGCTAATTGAGAACTTCTGCTCATCAAAAGATACCATTAAGAGAGTGAAAAAGTCAACCGTAGAGTGGTAAAAGGAACACACATACACATAATCTCCAACGAAGGTCACTTATCCAAATTTGTATACAAACTCCTATAAGTTGATAAGGAAAACATTTTAAAATTATGAAAATAAGCCAAAGACATGAACTTACACTTCACAAAAGAGAATTTCTAAATGATCAATAAATACACAAAAAGGCATCTTAAGTAGTCATAGTCCATGTTGTTAGCTGCCTTCAAGTCAGCCCCAACGCGTGGAGACCTTATGAATAACAGAACGAAATATTGCCTGGTCTTGTACTAGCTTCAGAAACCCTGGTGGCATAGTGGTTAGGTGCTACGGCTGCTAACGAAAAGCTCAGCAGTTCGGATCCACCAGGCACTCCTTGGGAACTCTATGCGGCAGTTCTACTCTGTCCTATAGGGTCAGTATGAGTTGAAATCGACTCAACGGCAGCGGGTTTGGTTTTGTGTGTGTGTGTGTGTGCACGCTAGCTTCATGAAAGTTGGTATGTTTGAATCCAAAGTAATCATCAGGGAAATGAGAAATAAAGGCACAGTACAATGGACTGACCATCAGAAATAAAGGCACAGTGATTTGGACCTTGTGCGAACACCATATTATATACAGGCAGTCCCTGGATTACGAAAGACTTCTGTTCCTAAATCTATCTTTAAATTGAATTTGCCCATAAGCAGGAAAGGTTAGGTACAGTTCATATCTAATATCAGTTAGTCAAATATCTGTATAGGGTACCTTTCTATGCATAAAAAACATTAAAGGAACACTTCCGGAAACACTAAAACATTTTTAACATAATAATACAGTCACAATAATAATAATGTCTTGATGTACATCACAAAGTAGGGCCCTTTGGTTATTATGAATCGTATGTACCTCATATTTTTAATATAACAGGTTCTACAGGGGTTGGGGCCACTGACATATATGCTGTCAGACGTTTCCCAAGCAGATGTTACTTGGCACATGACTGTATTCATGCCAGCAACATTCATGGTAGTCAAAAACTGGAAACTCCTCAAATGCCATCAACAATAGAATAGATGAGTAAATTTTGATGCATTCACACAATAGAATACTACACAGCCATGACAATGAACAATCTACAACTATACACTCTGGATGAATTTCACAAATTACTGTTGAGAGAATCCAGAACAAATACACAATACTGTATGATTCAATTTATATTAAGTAAAAGCCAGATAGTGATTAGTCTTGGGGAAGTGATAGTAGCTGGAAGGGAGCAGGGGGTGTCTTCTGGGTGCTGGTCATTTCTTTATGTTGATCTGGGTGCTTGTTACACAGCTGTGTTCAGCTTTTGAAAATTCTCTGAGCTGAGTAGTTATAATATCTGTATTTTTCTGTATATATGTGATACTTGAATAAAGTTAAACAAAAATTAATGGAAGAATACATACCACCTTTATTTTTATAGGTGTGGGTACCACAAGGGAAGTATTATATTTAGAAACTCTTTGTAAGACTTGACTGCAATGGATTTTTAGAGTTTTTGTTTTTTGGGGGGTGGTTGTAAGATGAGAAAATTAATACTACTTCCCTATGCCCTTTCTGATTTTATTAATATAGCCATAAATATTTAGGCCCAAACTATAATTGTAATTTGTGACAACTGTTAAATTATATTTTGAGCATTATTTTGCATTTTGTTTTATAGCCACTTTTACCACAATTGTCTAGGCTTTATTAAATATTTAAGTGATTTCAATTATTATTTGCTTTTGTAGCTCATATTCTCCATTCTTGACTTATACTGATTTTGATTCACCTCTTGTTTGACTGGGAAACATCTTTTGAGAGCTTCCTGTAGAAAGAATAACCCCCTATGATTTTTATCCTAACTGATACAATTGGTCTTTCTTCCATCCCCTCATTTAACCCTTTTTTTATGATTACTATTTGTATTTTGTTTCTATCATTTCTCGGTAGGCCTAGTTTTGTTTCTTCTTAAAAAAAAAAAAAAAAAGAATTAGAGACATTGAAGTAAAACAACTATCTTTATGCTCACATGATTGGGCTTAACTATTGAGAAAATATATTTTAATTTATTTTTCTCCATTAACTTTGAGAATGATACAGTATCTCTCTACCTTCCTCTATGTGGAATGATAAATTCTGTGTATTTTTTGTCATGTTTTTCTCTTTGTTATCAATTTAATTGATATAATACGGAATTCAAATATTTCCATTAAAGAACTTATTTTCCCCTTTGCCATAAACTCCACAGCCATTTTTAAAATGATTATTCTGAATAAATATTATGTTTCCTTCTTAGTGCTTTGTGCCATTTCATTTACACTATGTCTTCTCAATTCTTGACTTCTTTATTATTTCTATGCCCTTAATTCAGCTGGAGCAATTCTCTATTTTTTTAATGAAAAGCACATGGGTAGTAAATTTTCTAAGTACTCGAATATTTCAAAATGTGCAAGATTGTCTCAGGAATGATAGTTTGAGAGGATGTAGAATTGTACTTTTGATTAAAAAATTACCTTTTACTATTTCAATGGCAGTATACGTACACTGTAGAAAATTAGAAAAAGTAGATAAATAAGAAAATGAAATTACCATCCAGACATTACCATGTTAACAACCTGGACTGTATTTTTCCAGATCTTTTTCTAGACACACACATATGTATGTTTATCAAAATAAGATCATACTGTAGACATTGTTTTACATCCCACAAAAATAACAAATTTAATTCAATAAATAAATTTTGACCTTTCCATGACATCACGTTGTAATATCAACCAACGTTCAGACTGTACTCAAATAGCCCCAATTATTCTATGCAGATGGTTGGCCCAAACCAGGAGGTTATATTCCTTAAATTACTTCTAATCTAGAACACGGCGGGGGCAGTGGTGGTTCGGTGGTAGAATTCTTTCCATCTGTGTGGGAGACCTGGGTTCGATTCCCAGCCAGTGCACCTCATGCACAGCACTACCCACCTATCTCTGGAAGCCTGTGTGTTGCTAGGATGCTGAACAGGTTTCAGTGGAGCTTCCACACTAAGGCAAACTAGGAAGAAAGGCCTGGCAATCCACTTCTGAAAATCAGCCAATGAAAACTCCATGGATCACAATGGTCCAGTGCACAACCGATCATGGAGGTGGTGAAGGACCAGGCAGCATTTAGTTCCATGGTGCGCGGGATTGCCAGGAGTCAGGAGCCAACTAGACAGCAGTTAACAACAGGCCCTTTTCATGACAGTGGTTGTCGAAGGGACTGGAACGAATGCTCCATCTTCTGGATTTGACTGTCTCCTCCTGTATCTCTATTGAGGGACAATCTTCTTTCTCAAATCTCTGTGAACATTGCTGTCTAGCCTCTTGTCATTTAATATTGCAGAGGAAAATTCAGACAGCAACTTGATATTCCTCCCTGCTTCCTAAGATACTTTATTGACCCTGGAAATTCTAAAATGCCATAAGGCTCTATCTCCATGGAACTCTTCATTAGTAGTGACTTCCTTTAATCTAAAAGCTAAAGTTTTTATTGAGCTCATCGACTTTTTTCTTCAATTTTTTTTTTCTTCTGCTATTCTCTTTCCTTCTAAAATTTTCATGATATGTCATTTGCATCTTCTGGACTTATCTTCTGAACTTGTTTTCTTACTGTCCTTTCAATCAGTCACACCATTTTATTCCTTTCTTTGGAGTTATGAGAAATTATCTTCTAACTCATAGATTCAAGGATAAATGCCAGGATCGGAGTCCCAATTGATACAGTCTTTGGAACTTAGCAGACCACCCAGGAGCACAAGTATTATCTACCCCAGCCAGCATTCCTTGAGCTCCTCCCCTGGACCAGACTCTGTTCTAAGTACTGTAGAAAGATCACCTCAATTAATATTCACAACAAACCTATTAGGTTAGGATTATGATTAACCCTATTTTATAGATAACAAAACTGAGGTCCCACGAAGAAAATATGGAAATCCCATGGAAAATAAGTGGATGGACTGGCATCCAGTCCCAGGATCCTCCCTCCTCCCTCTGCCCAGCTCAGATTGGCCCCACACTTCCCATCACACAGCCCCACCTCACACCTCCCCTCCATCTCAGTTAGTGGCTCTACTAAACTTTCTACTCACTTCCCAGGTAAGTTGCTGATTTGCATGCAACCAGATGTAGATGGGCCCTTCCCTTTGCCTGGTAATTTTTGTGCTATACTTCATAGAAATTCCCCAAAATGTTGAGATATGGGTGGCTGGCTGCCTTCTCTGGTTTCCAGCGTGAACACAAATTTTCCCCTCTATTTACATTTGGGGGGGGTGGCATATTTCAACGGGAAACCTCACACTAAATGTGCATTTAGAGGTTTTTGTTTCTTATCCAACCTACCAAAATGTGAGCTCCAGTTCTTTCATCTCCTATCCAAAAACCTTCCATTGACTCCCCAGCCCACACTGAACAGTGCAAAACTCCTTAACTTGGAGATAAAGCCTTCCAAGAAGAAGCACAGCATGACCTTCCAATCTCGGTCCCTGTCACTCCTATGCATCCTCTTTCTTTTAGGAAATGACTCACATAGGCCCCCTCCCCATCCTGGCCCCAGCTCTTGGCATCATACTTTATTCTCCATGGGAAATGCACCTTCCCCCTCACCGTTCCTCACTTATAAATCCTTATCAACCATGAATGGGCAGTTCAAATGCCCACTGCTCCTTGAAACACTCCCTCATTCCATCCCCTCTCTGTCCTCAGATGTTCCACGGGCACTTTACCTGTCTCCCTTGTGGCACTCTCAGTCAGGGTCCCAGCAGAAAACAGAGGGCAGCTTTAAACAGGAATAACTCAAGGAGGGTTTGGTGCAAAGGGGAGAATTACAAAAGGGTAGGTGGCTGTAGAGGAACCTCCTCGGATAGAGCAGGAACCAGACACTGGGCCTAAAGGGATGGAAAAGGAGAGATTCTTGGGTCCTGAAGGAAGAGAATCCGCCTCATCTTGAGAAATGACAGAGGTCTTCAGTCAAGGGACACAACTGGCCCAAGGTGACACAGAGGGAGACATACAGCAGAATAAATACTCCGACCTCACTCTCAGCCCTCCCTCCAATCTCCTGCCACAGATCCTAGCTGGCTGGTGGGGTTCCCCTTGGTCAGGACCCAACCTGAAGCCAGATAGCCCAGAACTCCTTAATATAATCCATACAAATCAGCCTCCTGGGAGTTGAGAATAGGGCAGAGAAAGGGAAAGAGAGAAAGCAGTGAAGGAAGAGACCTGCTGCAGGTTCTATCATTTTCATTGCTTATTGTAATTATTTTTGTCCACTTTCCCATCAACTCATGAGCTTCTTGAGGCTGGGGGCCATGGCTCTGCTCCTCTGTATCCCAATTTCTAACGTGTTGGTGGGTGTGTGGCCAGTACTCAGTGAAGTTTTTTTGACTGAAGGATAATAATGATAAAACTCACTCATTTGTTTTGTTGTTCCAGAGGTGGGAAAAGTTGTCCTGGATGATTTTCACTCCCCTATTAGTGATCAAGAGCATCGGTTCAGAGATTCCGATGGTGCCATAGACATATGTTTTCAACATGTGTTCGGGTCTTCTCAGATACTCAGCCCTGAGTCTGTCGTCATCTGCACTGCACTCCAAATGGACTAGCCAGCTCAGGCTCCTTACTCAACCACCCCTCCCTCCACTAGCAACCAGCAACTGACTAGCCTTGTTCTTACATTCAGTCATTGATTCATATATACATTGATTTGTTAACTATTCATCAAGCACCTATTATGCCACTAAAGAAAGACCTGTGATCTGCTTTCATAAAGATTGTCGTTGATGTTATTGTTAGTTGCTGTCAAGTCGATTCTAACTCATGGTGACCATGTGTGCATGTTAGAACTCCTCCATAAGGTTTTCAAGGCTGTGACCTTTCAAAGCAGATCGCCAGGCCTTACTTCAGAAGTGCTTCTGGGTGGGTTTGAACCACCAACTTTTTTGTTAGTAGTCTTGTGCTTAACCATTTATGCTACTCAGAAAATCCTATGGAGCAGTTCTCCTCTGTAACACATGGGATCACCATGAGTGGGAACCAACTCAATAGCAAAGAGTTTGGTTTGAGTTTTTCCATATGTACAAAATGTTGTCCCTGGGTGGCACAAAATGGTTAAGTGCTCAACTACCAACCAAAAGGTGGTTTGAACTCACCCAGAGGTGCCTCAGAAGAAAAGCCAGGTGATCAGCTTCTGAAAAGTCACAGCCTTGAAAATCCTATGGAGTGCAGTTCTCCTCTGCAACACATGGAGTCTCCATGAGTCACAATTGACTAGACAGCACCTGGTTTATGTAGCAGCAACCAATCACCTGTCTGTCAATGTGTTGTACTGTGGTGGCTTGTGTGTTATGATGGTGCTGGAAGCTGTGCCACAGATATTTCCAACACCAGCAGGGTCACCCATGGTGGAGAGGTTTCAGCAGAGCTTCCAGACTAAGAAGACTAGGAAAGGAAGGCCTGGTGATCTACTTCCAGAAATTAGCCAATGAAAACCCTATGAATCACAGCAGAATTTTGTCCAATACAGTGCTGGCAGATGACTCCCCTAGGTTGGAAGGCACTATGCAATATCCTCAAACACACCAAGGATCATGAAGAGGGCTCAGGACTAGGCAACATAAGGTTCCCAGGAGTTGAAGCCTACTGAACAGCAGCCCCACTGGTGGCAGCTGATTTCTGCACTGCAGCAACGCAGGCCTGTTGTTTCTATCTCTTCCTTTCTTGTTTCTTTTCCCAAAGAAGACAGATCTTCAGGAAAAATCTCTTTTTAGATGTAGGTGGCTCATTCCGTTTAAATACATACACAGTGGACAATCAGAATTTATTTGCTGGTTGATCAATTTGCCTGCAACCAGGGTAAATCTAGAGACCATGAAACATGTTCCTTACCTTTGAGACTCCTACTCCTCAGTGGGGAGCTAGGACGAAATCACTAATAACTCAGATACATGTAGAAAAGCAGCACCTAACGAGAGGTAGAGATAACCCATCGAGGAAAATATTCCTCACCCTGCTGGTAGCAAATCTCCGTGGCACACAGCCCAGGTGCAGTTGTGTTCATCTGAAGGTTAGAAAATGGGAGCAAAAAGGGAAAGTTGGTTGCTCAAGGCCACACAGCTAATAAGCAGCAGCATACAGCCGGAGACCAGGTTTCTTGATCTCAGTTCAGTGCTGTGTCCACCCTGGCATGCCAAAAAACAGGCAGCTCAGGCCTCAAGGAATAAAGACAACTGTTGTCCACACCAGAGTGAGAGTGTTCAGAGAGGAAAGAAAGCACTCCTTAGTGGACCAAGCACGATTCTGGTGTCCATTGTTCCGTGTGTGACCTCCGTAAATCTTAGATGAGGACACTGGCTCCCCTGACGTACATGACACGGGCACATCAAGTGAGATGGTGACAGTGTAAGTGCTTGGTCAACTGCAGAGAGCATCCAAACAGGTGAAAAGGGACATTCCCATGACCAACCCACTCAGGCAGCCCCAACCCAACTGGGTCCAGACTTGGAAACCTGACTTCCAGAAGCAAAACACACAAGACTTGGTGATTTTGATTGGAGTGACACCAATGTGGGACAATGACATGCTTTCCCAAGGCATAATAAACCCCTAAACAAAGGAAAAAAGGGAATTGTTGTTGACTAATGCTCTGTTCATCTTAATTTCCAATATTCTGTTACACCACTGCCAAGACCAAATGAAAACAATTATTCTGATGTAACAGCTAGAGACTTGGATCTGACACTCATCAAAGCCATTCTGAAAAGTTTCAGAGCAGAATCACTTGAGTAATATGTCATAAAATGGATGTGAGCCTTGACTTTTTTAAAAAACTTTACCAATAATTTGGTCTCAAGAGTTAAAATGAGCTTCTCCCCAGAAGTAAGCACTTGTCATACACATTTAAAATGACATTTTCAATAACATCCCCTTTTTTTTCCTTATCATGAGCATGGATTTCCACACCTGGGAGCAAATGTATTACTGTTGCTGCCCTTTGAGCAAGTAGCTGATTACAGCCTTGACCTTCACACAGATAACCTTAGGACAGACTCCTTGACCTCTTTACTCCAGGTCCATAACTTTAGTAGGCCTTCTAAGTTACCTGGGGCAATGACAAAAATGCCTGCTGCCCTAAACCCTAGGGCGATCATATAATTTATTACACAAAGAGGACCACGTTGCAGGTTGAAAGGGGCATTGTTAATTAAACCAGGAAAACAGCCATTGGCCTTGATGGATCTGGGAAACCCAAGTGCATGGCTATCCTATCTGAAAAAAGGGAAGCATTAATAACGTGGTGTATTTACTCATGGGCCACAGTGCCCGGAAACAGAGCAGGGAGTGGTTAGCCATGGACAGGCCAGCAGTGCCCCAGGTAACCCCTCTCCAGGGAAAGCAGAGTAATTAGAGCATCGTGGAGGCCGCTTCTGGGACCTCCATGCTGGGAGAACCTTCTTCATACTCTGGGGCAACCCTCTCTCTGCCAATTCCCTACATATTAACCTGAAGCCCATTTTTGCAGCAGTATTTATGAGTACTTCCTTTCTAGTGCTTTTTAAAAACCAGTTAGGTGAAATACAGGTTGTGTCTATTTTTTTCCAGAAGTTTCCATGTCCGCTAATGATCTGGGGCAAGGAGATGGCTGGAGAACTCTTACCCAGCTAAGAATGACAGTTCGCCTTCTAGGCCACACTTCCTGGCCACAGCTCGGCTAGGAATGCCAGGCTCCATTTTGCTTATCCCCTTTGGATTCTCAGTGTCAATGCTGAGATACATACAAAATGGTACTATTGTTATTCGCATTATCATGGATGGTAACTTGCTATCATGTATTAAGCACCCATTCTGTGCCAAGCGTTGTGCTGCTGCTGACACTCTCTAGTCCTTATAATCCTATAAAGGAGATGTATTTGTCTCCACCCTACAGGTAAGGACGCTGAGGCTCAGAGAGGTTAACTGTCTCACTCGAGGTCACACCACTGCACAGAGCTGGTGTTAACTGCCCCAGAATCTTTCACAAGGTGATAAATTTCATGCCATATCTTTGCCTTGAAAAATAAGTTTGTGTCCAGAGCAGCCCGACAAATCACTGCTACTGACGGTTAAGGTTTAAGGAGGAGACTCATACAGAGGACATGTCATGCTCTCTCCTGAACGTTGGGGAACAAGATGGCAGAAATGAGTGTACCTTAAAGACAATAACTTTTTTATCCTGTCACCACGAATGGGTTCTTTAAAATACTCCATTTATTCACCAATGCATTGTTGGATATTTTATGAAGGCAAGAATAAGAAATATAACACAGGAAACAATATTTCTTATAGTGACCCTATAGGACAGGGTAGAACTGCCCCATAGGGTTTCCAAGGCTGTAATCCTTACGGAAACAGACTGCCACATCTTTCTCCTGCGAATTGGCTGGTGGGTTCTAACTGCCAACCTTCGGGTTAGCAGCTGAGCACTTTACCACGGCGTCACCAGGGCACCTTGGATATTTTATGAATGCAAAAAATAAGAAATATAACACAGGAAACAATCTTTCTTTCTTTTTTTTTTTTTTTAGCAATGTTTAAATTGAGAAAATCATGGGAGCCATGTCCACAGTACGTTCCCTCGAGTTTGCAAGAGGCAGCTGCCCGGTCCAGACCATCTGCTGACACTGCGTACCTGAGGGCTAGTCACACGTTTTGGTCAACAAGCCCTAAAAGCAACGGTTCCCCAGTACCAGCAGCTGGGAAGAACCTATGCCTGTGAGAAGAACCGGGGTAAACATCCTTAGCAGGGCTTTCTGGCTTTCTCTAGTTCCTTTCCTTCCCTCCTGTCTGAACAAGGGAATCTATAGGGTGAGTGTTTAAAGCTGATGTTTTCTACTCACTATGCTCCCGCCCTTTAGAAACAGACACAGTGGCCTGCAAGATCAGTAAAAATAAACACAGAGCCAAATTGAATGATTCCTGGCGTAAGTCAACGTGAACGTACTATCCTTCTGTTCTGAGCACAAAGGGTGCTTAAAACTTTAATGAATTGAACTCTATGAGTAAGGGGTGTTAATCACTTTAATTACCCAGCAGCTTGAAATCAGATATAACAGTCCAATAATGTATCTTTAAACGAATACAACCCTGCCCTATAAAAAATCCCTTCCAAACCCATTCTAATAATTTCTATTTATCTTTTCTGACGTTAACGGTTATCCGGCCCAGCCGGCCAACAGACAGCCTTCCCCTCACATTTGGTGGCAATGCCACGCCGTCGAGTTTTTCAGTATCATTAGCGTCCCCCTGGTGGGCGGAGAGCCAGGCGGTGGCACCGGTCACACTTCACTGCTTTATCTCAGATGACAAAGAGGGATGATGCGCTTCAATCCAGGCCAGCCTGGCCAAGGAGAAGGTGGCCGCAGAGATCTCCCCCTGCTGCCGAGGAGCACCGAAGGGCTGCTCCATGTGACTTGCTAACAGCATGAAGGGGCAGACAAATAGATTTTCCTCTATATTTATAACCAGCATCATTCTTCCTTTCAGGGCGTTCAGTGCAGGTAGCTGCTTTATATGAAATGAACAATCTTTATAGACGTACCAGAGCCATAACAAGCCTGATTTTCAGCGAAGCTGAGGTATATAACTCTTACCGAATTGTCAGGCTACTTGCTCAACAAATCAAGCCTAACTTATGATGTTTGCAGTGTAATTTTTATTCCTGTTTGACTAGCCAACTACCCGGTGGTAATAGGATGTTAGGAAAGGGCAGTGGTGATGTTTGTGCACGTCGTGATTGATGGGCCAACTCGGTGTTTTTCATTTATATCTCCCGATTCCAAATCAGTTAAGTTTAGGAAGAATGAAACAAAGTGGCAAGAAAAATGTTTGCAGATTGCAGCCCGGTGCTCCCGCAGATCTGAGTTCAGCCCACATCTGCCGGGATTGTCTGGAAACATTAAGATATCTAAATGAAAATCAATACTATATGTGCCAGGCATTTACTACCAGGAACAAGCATCAAGAGACCTGAGCTAATCAGACTTCCAGCTTGTGCCTCAGCCATAGACTGAACCCCAGGGGTGTCCTAATTGCCCAGACTAATCATAGAAGAGTTAAATTTATAACCAAGAAAGACGTCTTGTTTTTCTTACCAGTCATCATTTAGGAATGGAAGGGTTCACCTGTGAGGTGGGTGCCAGATGTACAGTGGGAGCCCCTGTTCAAGGGAAGACAGTTCTCACCTGTCAGAGGAGAGTGAAGATGAATTTACCGCCTGCCATAAAAGCGGTCAGGCTCATTTAAGCTCTGGATGGGAGACAGTTCCGTCAGGCTGGCCTGTGAGCTGCAGATTCCCTCACCTCAAGCCCCGCCACTTAACCTTAGTGTTCTGGAACACTAAGG
Organism: Elephas maximus indicus; assembly: GCF_024166365.1. Classification (NCBI taxonomy): domain Eukaryota; kingdom Metazoa; phylum Chordata; class Mammalia; order Proboscidea; family Elephantidae; genus Elephas; species Elephas maximus. The sequence continues at coordinate 13,909,179 of NC_064839.1, forward strand.
GAGATGGCAGCACGTCCACATGCCCCCCTGCACACTTTGATCTCCAGCTTGGCTTTTATTTTAAGGAAATGTCTCAGAAAAGCAAATAGCATCAATGATGGTATATACATATACACTTATCTGTTTTTTCCTTCATTCCACTCTAGGTTTTTGGCCCCCAGAGCATCAATAGGAGCTAATATCACTTGGGAACATGTATCTCTCTAATATACTGTACAAACAAGTCACTGATATTTTTCACACTCCAACAAACTACAAAGTCACACAATAGCTATTGGCCGAGCCCACACTGCTGCAAAACCATAATGTATCAGGGGACTGGATTCCTAATATTTGCATTCTAGATGCCAACTGTGAGCATATTTTGTACTATTTTCAACAAATTACACCAAAATATGCAAGATGTTTATAAAGGCTCCATCTTCTATTTTTGGCTCTGGTATATTTGCAACTTAATAGTCCTTCAGAGATTTGTTTGTCTCCTCGGGAGAAATAGGAAAGCGGAAAATGCAAAAAAGAGAAAGAGAGAGGCAGAAGAAAAAAAGAAATGAAGACGCTTTGTTCATACAAGTTGGGTTCTGCAAGTCTTTCGGAAAGAGCAGAGCCATCTGTCCCCTGGGACCCCCTTCAACAAGAAATTTAATAATGTTATTTGGATTCTTTGTGCCCCGGATTTCAGATGTATTTTTAATGCACGTGTCTTAAAACAAAACAACCATCGTCAAATGCCGTATCCTCTTTTCAGCAGTTTAAATGGTTTCCTAGACAGCACAATGCTGGGAGCATCACAAGGGTGGTGATCAATGAAAGCCTGTGCCTTGCATCCTGTGGCTTCCCAAGGATGCTCATCCCTTGCCAGGCGAAGGTTTGTCAGTTCTCTTCCCAGGAAAGGTGTCTCTAGCCTCTATGATGAGGCTGATGACAGCCTCGTTCCTTCAGTCCCAACATCATTGACTCAGCACTCAAACAACCAGGCGCAAGGACCTGTCTTTCTTGCCTCTGATCCCATTGTGTGTACACCTCCATCCCTAACCGCTCCTTGTACACTAGGGCTGGTACGCTGGAGTAGAATCCATGATGAGGAAGTTTAAAATGACTCTGGGCTGGGAAGGGCAACAGCTTCCCAGCTGCTGGGTTACAAAACCAAGTCAAAAAATTTTAAATCCATCTTCCCCGTTGGAAAAGCAGTTAGGCAACAAAATGAATTATTTTCTAATATTCCTTCGGATGAACTTAACCTGAGAATGGAGCCTCATGTCCTTGTTCTTCAGCTGGAACAACATTTTCTAACAAGACTGAAGCTTCCACCAAGTTCATAACCTTGTTAGTTGCCCAGAACTAAGTCAGAGGATGAGATATTTAAACGAACAGATCGATGTTCTAGGCCAACCTCCATGTAAAAAAGGGCAATGTTATTTTGGCTCCTGAGTCTTTGTGCCACACACACAGTTGCTGTTGGTCAGTGCCATCAAATCAGTTCTGACTCATAGGGAACCTGTGTACAACCGAAAGAAACACTGCCCGGTCCTGCGCCATTCTCGCAATCATTGTTATACTTGAGCCCATTGTTGTAGCCACTGTGTCAAACCATCTCGTTGAGGTCTTTTTTGCTGATCTTCTGCTTTACCATGCATGATGTCCTTCTTCAGGGACTGGCCTCTCCTGATAACATGTCCAAAGCATGTGAGAAGAAGTCTCGCCATTCTCACTTCTAAGGAGCATTCCGGCTATACTTCTTTTTTTTTTTTTCTCAAATAATTTTTATTGTGCTTTAAGTAAATGTTTACAAATCAAGTCAGTCTCTCACACAAAAACCCATATACGCCGTGCTACACACTCCCAATTACTCTCCCCCTAATGAGACAGCCCGCTCTCTCCCTCCACTCTTTTCATGTCCATTTCACCAGCTTCTAACCCCCCTCCACCCTCTCATCTCCCCTTCGGGCAGGAGATGCCAACATAGTCTCAAGTGTCCACCTGATCCAAGAAGCTCACTCCTCACCAGCATCCATCTCCAACTCATTGTCCAGTTCAATCCATGTCTGAAGAGTTAGCTTCAGGAATGGTTCCTGTCCTGGGCCAACAGAAGGTCTGGGGGCCATGACAACCAGTGTCCTTCCAGTCTCAGTTAGACCATTAAGACCATTATGAGAATTTGGGGTCTGCATCCCACTGCTCTCCTGCTCCCTGAGGGGTTCTCTGTTGTGTTCCCTGTCAGGGGTGTCATCGGTTGTAGCCAGGCACCATCTAGTTCTTCTGGTCTCAGGATGATATTGTCACTGGTTCATGTAGCCCTTTTTGTCTCTTGGGCTCGTAATCACTTTGTGTCCTTGGTGTTCTTCATTCTCCTTTGATCCAGGTGGGCTGAGACCAATTGATGCATCTTAGATGGCTGCTTGCTAGGGTTTAAGGCCCCAGATGCCACTCTTCCAAGTGGGATGCAGAATGTTTTCGTAATAGATTTTATTATGCCAACTGACTTAGATGTCCCCTGAAACCATCGTCCCCAGACCCCTGCCCCTGCTACGCTGGCCTTCAAAGCATTCAGTTTATTCAGGAAACTTCTTTGCTTTTGGTTTAGCCCAATTGTGCTGACCTCCGCTGTATTGTGTGCTGTCTTTCCCTTCACCTAAAGTAGTTCTTATCTACTATCTAATTAGTGAATGTCCCTCTCCCACCCTACCTCCCTCTCCCCTCTCATAACCACAAAAGAGTGTTTTCTTCTCAGTTTAAACTATTTCTCAAATTCTTATACAATATTTGTCCTTTTGCAACTGACTCATTTCACTCAGCATAATGCCTTCCAGGTTTCTCCATGTTATGAAAGGTTTCACAGACTCCTCACTGCTCTTTATCGATGCAGACTATTCCATTTTGTGAATGTACCATAATTTATTTATCCATTCATCTGTCGATGGGCACCTTGGTTGCTTCCACGTTCTTGCTATTGTAAACGGTGCTGCAATAAACATGGGTATGCATATATCTGTTCGTGTAAAGGTTCTTATTTCACTTGGATATATTCCAAGGAGTGGGATTGCTGGATCATATGGTAGTTCTATTTCTAGCTTTTTAAGGAAGGGCCAAATCGATTTCCAAAGTGGTTGTACCATTTGACATTCCCACCAGCAGTGTAGAAGTGTTCCAATCTCTCCACAGAATCTCCAACATTTATTATTTTGTGTTATTTGGATAATGCCAGCTTTGTTGGAGTGAGATGAAATCTCATTGTAGTTTTGATCTTCGTTTCTCTAATGGCTAATGATCGTGAACATTTCCTCATGGATCTGTTAGCTACCTGAATGTCTTCTTTAGTCAAGTGTCTATTCATATCTTTTGCCCATTTTTTAATTGGGTTATTTGTCTTTTTGCAGTTGAGTTTTTGCAGTATCATGTAGATTTTAGAGATCAGGCGCTGATCAGAAATGTCATCGCTAAAAACTTTTCCCAGTGTGTAGGTAGTCTTTTTACTCTTTTGGTGAAGTCTTTGGATGAGCATAGGTGTTTGATTTTTAGGAGCTCCCAGTTACCTCGTTTTTCTTCTGCATTCTTTATGTTTTGTATACTGCTTATGCCATGTATTAGGGCTCCTAACGTTGTCCCTAACTTTTCTTCCATGATCTTTACCATTTTAGATTTTATATTTAGGTCTTTGATCCATTTTGAGCTTGTTTTTGTGCATGAAGTGAGGTATGGGTCTTGTTTCATTTTTTTGCAGATGGATATCCAGTTATGCCAGCACCATTTGTTAAAAAGACTGTGTTTTCCCAATTTAACTGTCTTGGGGCCTTTGTCAAATATCAACTGCTCATATGTGGATGGATTTATGTCTGGATTCTCAATTGGTCCACGTTTCTGTTGTTGTACCAGTACCAAGCTGTTTTGACTACTGTGGCGGTATAATAGGTTCTAAAATCAGGTAAAGTAAGACCTCCCACTTTGTTCTTCTTTTTCAGTAATGCCTTATTTCTCCGGGGCCTCTTTCCCTTCCATGTGAAGTTCGCGATTTGTTTCTCCATCTCCTTAAAGAATGTCAATGGGATTTGGATCAGAATTGCATTAAATATATAGATTGCTTTTGGTAGAATAGACATTTTTATAATGTTAAGTCTTCCTATCCATGAGCAAGGTATGTTCTTCCACTTATGCAAGTCTCTTCTGGTTTCTTGCAGAAGCCTACCGTAGTCTTCTTTGTATAAGTCTTTTACATCTCTGGTAAGATTTATTCCTAAGTATTTGATCTTCTTGGGGGCTACTGTAAATGGCATTGATTTGGTGATTTCTTCTTCGATGTTCTTTCTGTTGGTGTAGAGGAATCCAAATGATTTTTGTATGTTTATCTTGTATCCCGATACTCTGCTGAACTCTTCTTTAGTTTCAGTAGTTTTCTGGAGGATTTCTTAGGGTTTTCTGTATATAAGATCATGTCATCTGCAAACAGAGATACTTTGACTTCTTCCTTGCCAATCTGGATTCCCTTTATTTTTTTATCTAGCCTGATTGCTCTGGCTAGGACTTCCAGCACAATGTTGAATAAGAGTGATGATAAAGGGCATCCTTGTCTGGTTCCCGATCTCAATGGGAATGTTTTCAGGCTCTCTCCATTTAGGGTGATGTTGGCTGTTGGCTTTGTATAGATGACCTTTATTATGTTGAGGAATTTTCCTTCCATTCCTGTTTTGCAGAGAGTTTTTATCATGAATGAGTGTTGAACTTTGTCAAATGCCTTTTCTGCATCAATTGATAAAATCATGTGATTCTTGTCTTTTATTTATGAGTTGGATTACATGAATTGTTTTTCTAATGTTGAACCATCCCTGCATACCTAGTATGAATCCCACTTGGTCATGGTGAATTATTTTTTTGATATGTTGTTGAATTCTATTGGCTAGAATTTTGTTGGGGATTTTTGCATCTGCATTCATGAGGGATATAGGTCTGTAATTTTCTTTTCTTGTGGTGTCTTTACCTGGTTTTGGTAGCAGGGATATGGTGGCTTCATAGAATGAGTTTGATACTATTCCATCCTTTTCTATGCTCTGAAATACCTTTAGTAGTAGTGGTGTTAACTCTTCTCTGAAAGTTTAGTAGAACTCTGCAGTGAAGCTGTTCGGACCAGGGCTTTTTTTTGTTGGGAGTTTTTTGATTACCTTTTCAATCTCTTGTTATGGGTCTATTTAGTTGTTCTACCTCTGTTTGTGTTAGTTTAGGTAGGTAGTGTGTTTCTAGGAATTCATCCATTTGTTCTAGATTTTCAAATTTGTTTGAGTACAATTTTTCATAGTAATCTGATATAATTCTTTTAACTTCAGTTGGGCCTGTTGTAATATCGCACATCTCATTTCTTATTCGGGTTATTTGCTTCCTCTCCTGTTTTAATTTTGTCAGTTTGGCCAGTGGTTTATCAGTTTTATTGATTTTTTCAAAAAGCCAGATTTTGGTCTTGTTAATTCTTTCAATTGTTTTTCTGTTTTCTATTTCATTTAGTTCAGCTCTAATTTTTATTATTCGTTGTCTTCTAGTGCCTGTGGGTTTCTTTCGTTGCTCTCTTTCTATTTGTTCAAGTTGTAGGGATAATTCTTTCATTTTGGCCCTTTCTTCTTTTTGGATGTGTGCATTTATTGATATAAATTGGCCTCTGAGCACTGCTTTTGCTGTGTTCCGAAGGTTCTGATAGGAAGTGTTTTCACTCTCATTGGAGTCTAGGAATTTCTTTATTCCATCCCTAATGTCTTCTATAATCCAGTCTTTTTTGAGCAGGGTATTGTTCAGTTTCCAAGTGTTTGATTTCTTTTCCCTGCTTTTCCTGTTATTGATTTCCACTTTTATGGCCTTATGGCCAGAGAAGATGCTTTGCAATATTTCAATGTTTTGGATTCTGCTAAGGCTTGTTTTATGACCTAATATGTGGTCTATTCTAGAGAATGTTCCATGTGCACTAGAAAAGAAAGTATGCTTGGTTGCTTTTGGGAAGAGTGTTCTGTATAGGTCTACGAGGTCAAGTTGGTTGATTGTGGCATTTAGATCTTCCGTGTCTTTATTGAGCTTCTTTCTGGATGTCCTGTCCTTCACCGAAAGTGGTGTGTTGAAGTCTCCTACTATTATTGTGGAGCTGTCTATCTCACTTTTCAATGCTGATAGAGTTTGTTTTATATATCTTGCAGCCCTGTCATTGGATGCATAAATATTTAATATGGTTATATTTTCTTGGTGTATTGCCCTTTTAATCATTATATAATGTCCTTCCTTATCCTTTCTGATGGATTTAACTTGAAAGTCTATTTTGTCAGAAATTAATATTGCCACTCCTGTTCTTTTTGATTGTTGTTTGCTTGATATATTTTCTTCCATCCTTTGCATTTTAGTTTGTTTGTGTCTCTAAGTCTAAGGTGTGTCTCTTATAAGCAGCATGTAGATGGATCTTGTTTTTTAATCCATTCTGCCACTCTCTGTCTCTTTATTGGTGCATTTACTCCATTTACATTCAGGGTAGTTATGGATAGATATGAATTTAGTGCTATCATTTTGATGTCTTTTTTTGTGTGTTGTTGACAGTTTCTTTTTCCCACTTGATTTTATGTGCTTAATAGATTTTCTTTGTATATTGTCCTTTCCTCATATTTGTTGTTGTTGATTTTGTTTCTGCTGAGTCTGTATTTTTCCCTCGTATTTTATTTTGATGAGTATGATAGTTTGTCTCCTTTGTGGTTACCTTATTATTTACCCCTATTTTTCTATATTTAAAAAAACTTTTATTTCTTTGTATCGCTGTTTCTTGCTCTCCATATGGAAGATGTATTATTACATTTCTTAGTCCCTCTATATTATTTTAATGTCTTCTTTTATGTAATAACATCGCTGTTACCCTGTGTTGGGCTTTTTTTTTTTTTTTAATCTTGCTTTGTTTTTTTGAACTTCCCTGTCTGGGTTAACTTCTGGTTGCTCTGCCCAGTGTTCTAGTCTTGGGTTGATACCTGATATTATTGATTTTCTAACCAAAGAACTCCCTTTAGTATTTCTTGTAGTTTTGGTTTGGGTTTTACGAATTCCCTCAACTTGTGTTTATCTGGAAATGTCTTAATTTCACCTTCATATTTAAGACAGTTTTGATGGATATATGATTCTTGGCAGGCAATTTTTTTCCTTGAATTTTTTAGATATGTCACCCCATTGCCTTCTTGCCTGCATGGTTTCTGCAAAGTAGTCCGAGCTTATTCTTATTGGCTCTCCCTTGTTATCCCTCGCTGCTCTTATAATTGTCTCTTTATCTTTGGTTTCGGCTAGTTTGATTATAATATGTGTTGGTGACTTTCTTTTAAGATCTACCTTATGTGGAGTTCGATGAACATCTTGGATAGATATCTTCTCATCTTTCACAATATCAGGGAAGTTTTCTGCCAATAAATCTTCAACAATTTTCTCTGTATTTTCTGTTATCCCTCCCTGTTCTGGTACTCCAATCACTCGTAGATTATTTCTCTTGATAGAGTCCCACATGATTCTTAAGATTTCTTCAAATTTGTTAATTCTTTTATCTGATTTTTCTTCAAATATACTAGTGCCAAGTGATTTATCTTCAAGTTGAGAAATTCTAGCTTCTACTTGCTCAATTCTGCTCCTCTGACTTTCTACGGAGTTATCTAATTCTGTAATTTTATTGTTAATCTTCTGAATTTCTGATTGCTATCTGTCTATGGGATTTTTCCAGCTTATTAAACTTTTCATTATTTTCCTGAATAATCTTTCTAATTTCTTCAGTTGCTTTATCTGTGTGTTCCTTGGCTTGTTCTGTGTATTGCCTCATTTCCTTCCTGATGTCTTGAAGAGTTCTATATATTAAACTTTTGTATTCTGCATCTGGTACTTCCAGGAATGCACTTTCATCTAAAAGATCCCTGGATTCTTTGTTTTGAGAGCCTGTTGAGGTGATCATGGTCTGTTTCTTTATGTGACTTGATATTGACTGTTGTCTCCGAGCCATCTAGAAGTTATTGTATTAGTTTATGCTTGCTTACTGTGTCGTAGCTGGTTGCTTTGTTTTGTTTTGGTATACCCCTGTGGGTTGCTTGAGTGAACTAGCTTAATTATTTTCACCTTTGGAGCTCTGGTGTCCTGTCCCCAGCTGACTAGAGCTGTTATCAGGTATATCAGTCCAGGAGTCCATTCATTTTTCTTGTATGAATTCAGCTCATATTTCTAGGTAGCCGATATCAAGCGTGTGGTACAGGCTTTGTCCTACAGTCTTAGAGGAGCAGAGGTGATTGGCATACATACCAGTATCTGATTGCAGCAGGGGGTCATACTCTGAACAAGGCAGGGGGATGAGAATTGACCCCCAAGTGACTCTGAGGAAACGTGTCTCTGTTCCCTAGATTGTGCTGGTGGGTGGGTTCTGCAGAGGGACCATGAGCACCCAAAGTTTTCAGTTGTAAGGACTGTGAGGTACCAGTTATCTTTGGACCCCTGTCATGGATGGCTGGGCAACCTGAGTGGAGCTACCAGTCCTTAGGTTCCTGATGTGGGTAAGTGAGGACCTTGTTCAATAGGCAAAGCAATGTCAAATGTCAAACACCCACCTCTCCACCGCACAGCCGAAATGGTTGGAGTTTGCCAGCATGGGCCTATTCTCCCAAGATAGGCCCACACAGGTCCATGCAGAAGGGAAAGTTGCTCAAGGTCCATGGACGGTTTATGCCTGGACAGGAGCTGCTTCTGTCCTGAGCTTCCCTAGTTAACAGAGCTAGCAAATTATCTTTTCCCCCCAGTTGCATATTTTTTTCCTTCCCCAAGGCCGGGAGGATGGCTCTAGGTGCTCAACAGGGTCTATGTCAGGCCCAGGGATTCAGCCACTGAAGCCGGCTTGGGGGTGGCGGGGGTGGGGCTTGGTAAAATATACGCAAGTACTTAGCTTTTGTGGAGAGCCCCGTTCTCATCAGGTCCCGGAGGTATGAGTGGGCTGGGTGGCTGGCTGCTTCTCCCTGAGGAAACTGCCGCCTAACGCTAGCACCAGCCCACAGCTGCTGCCACTGCACTCCAGGAATGGTGCCTGAGGGCTCCCCACAATTCGGGTCCGGTAACTCCTCTCTGCTTCTGAATGGTCTCTTCCTTCCCCTGCTCCTCAGCTTGTTGTCTAAGCTTGCCTTTGACGCTCAGGGCTCCCAGCTTGTCACAAATATACTCGTTTCACTTGTTTTTTTGGGTCTTTATTGTAAAGAGGGCTCGACAGAAGTGCCTGTCTATTCTGCCATCTTGGCTCCGCCACCTCCTGGCTATACTTCTTCCAAGACTGATTTGTTTGTTCTTCTCGCAATCCACGGAATATTCAATATTCTTTGCCAACACCATAATTCAAAGGCATCAATTCTAGGCCCTCAAAAGATATTTGTAGGTTGAATAAGCCAATGATATGTGAATGAATGATCTGGGAAGTCAGTTGAGTTGGAAGCTGACTCGAGAAGAGGTAAAGAAACATCATTCAGATGCAGAGACAAAGGAGGAGAAGAGTCTCAGAACACATCAGGCTGCAGGCTGGCAGCCTCTTCTCACAGAATACTGTCCTTCTCAGGGCACCAAGCCAAGAATCAGAGGCAGCCAGAGTTTACTCCTCAAGGAAGAAAGGCCAACAACTCTCGACCCCTTGGCGGAATGATTCCAAACTCTTCGGTCAATAAAAAAAACATACCTTGACATCACATTGATTCTGATTCATGGCGACACCATGTAATACAGAGTAGAATTGCTCCATAGGGTTTTCTGGTATGTAATTTTTACGGAAGCAGATTGCTACGCCTTTCTTCTGTTGCTCTGCTGGGTGGGCTCAAACTGCCAACCTTTCAGTAAGTAGCCAAGTGCAAACCATTTTCTCCACCCAAAGACGTCTCATTCTTCAGCCAGATGCAGCCCATTAAGAGAGTAGACCTGGTAAAGTATGTAGCCATGAGTAAGAACAGACATGGTAAAGTATGACTCACCATGCAAACTAGGCAAAAACTTCACAAACCATATGTTCCTACCTCCATGATCCTCGGATGTACTGCTGCTGTGAAAAGGTTCTCAAATGCACAAAGGCTGCTGTGAAATAGCCCGAGTCATGGATAAAGTTCCTGGGGTCGTAATAGAGGAAAGCCTGCTAGAGGCAGGGGAAGAAATCAGGGCTGCCAGGATAGTCAAGCCAGAGAGCCCAGCCAACCAGGACAATAATAGAGCTTCTGCCTACTGAGGGTTTATTACTATTCTACCAGTCGTATTAACTCTTTTAATCCTCACAATGACCCTATGAGATGGCTCTGATTATGACCCCCCAGGGTAGTTTCGTAATTTATCCACAGAGCGGCTAAGAAGTAGAAGTAAGATCTCATCTGGTGGTCCAATGTGGAGTCCACACCATGACATTTCTGCTGTACTGCTGAAGGAAGCATCTGGGGGCCACAGGGATGAAGGTTATCCATGAGGAGGTAAGATAAGAGAGACTGCACCCATGATGGGAATCAGACCAAATCCAGATGAGAACTAGCTCTCAGGCCTGACTTGGGACTGTGGAGCTCCATGCGCTGTCCTTTTGCACACCACCATTTTGAAGGAAGGACACTAGGTGGCCAGAGCAGGGAGAGCTGGCCCACCTCTAAGCACCAGGACTGTATCTCCACTTCTACTTCTGATTAGTTTAAGTAACTTTAGGAAACTGCAACTCACCCTCCAACTGGGAGATCCCATCTTCCAGATGCCATCCAAAGCAGGGGCCATTCCTCCATTTGCTGGCTCCTCATATCTCCTTTAGGATGAGTTTTAATCCATAAATGAACAACTTCTCCTCTCAAAGCCCCATCTTTCCAATCTTAACCTTCTTTATCCCCACGGCTACTGCTCTGTCAGACCACACTTCCATCTTCTGGAGGACTTCAGCTATGGCCACCATGTTCCCCAGATCCAGCAGGCGCCATTACATAGTGTGCATGAGATCCCTTTGCACTCTAGAACATGGCAGCTCTCAACAAGCCTTCAACAAGCCTTCCTGCCTTTGGTCTTCCAAAATATGCTTAAAATTGATTTGATTATCCTGATCTCTTATGTTAGGGCCTACCTTGTCTCAAGTCCCACCTCTTCTTCCCACATACTCTTTGTTCCATCCACCTTGGATAATACCTACTATTTCTCGATACTCTAGTAACTGAGACCCTTTCACTTTTTATCCATCCAACCTTCAAGGCCTGGGTCAAAACTCACCTCTGAGAGCTGGGCTCTGAACCCCAAGCTGTGTGAGCCATGCCTCCACCCATTCTATGCACTCTTGGATGGCACTCTTTGATACCCAGCCACCACCCCCAGCCAGTAAGCTCCTCAGCAAAGACTGCAGTTCATGAGCATAAACCCACTCAGTACTTATGTGCTTGGTGAATAAGCAAACGATACTCAGGCTGCTTTTCTCCTAGCCTGTCTCAGTTCATTCACTTCTCGTTCTGTAGGAAGTAACTGGGTACAGTAGAAAGGCAAGTACAGTGAAAGCCAGTGCTGACTTAGTAATCCAAAGGCTAAAAAAAAAGTGACGCTACTACATCACTTAATTCTCACACCCACAGATGAACTTAACAACGTGTATGATTATCCTAAACCAAATCAAAACCAAATCCGTTGCTCTGGAGTCAATTCCAACTCATAGCAATCCTGTAGGACAGGGTAGAACTGCCCCATAGGGTTTCCAAGGCTGCAATCTTTACTGAGGCCAACTGCCACGTCTTTCTCCCTCAGAGCCACTAGTGGGCTCAATCTGCCAACCTTTCACTTAGCAGCCGAGAAATTAACCACTGTGCCACCAGGGCTTATGATGATCCTAGAGACTTCATATTAAACAAAATGGAAGGAAGCAGAAAAACTTCCAGATTATCTGCCCTTCTTCCCCTTTTACCACTAGGGTGATGATTCTTTTGAAAAGAATATTCTGAAAGTCAGTCCGACTTCTCTTTCGTCATTCCTTTGTCTAGATCAGTAGTCTACTGTGTATAAGAGTTATTATACAGTCTTGCTACCACAAAACCATATGCATACACTCTATGGGATTTTCAAGAGTGATTTTGATAATACTCCATCTTTACCTCACACCCCAATGTTAAGCTCATAACCCCTGCTCAGGATGCCACTCCATGTTCTCAGCTGTCCTTTGACTCTTGAACTGTTGGGTATGTCAAGTCCTCTGTGCTCTTATACTTGCTTATGCCTGGCTGGCCTGAGAGGACAAAGTCTGCATCCAGAGCTCACCCATCCCAGCAAGAGTCTGGCCTTCTCATGGGTATTTAGAGCTGGCTACTGAGTGGCCCAGGGCTCTGGTGGCATAGCGGTTAAGAGCTATGGCTGCCAACCAAAAGGTAGGCAGTTTGAATCCACCAGCCACTGCTTGGAAGTCCTGTGAGGCAGTTCTACTTTGTCCTATAGAGTTGCTATGAGTCGAAATCAACTCAACGACAACGGGTTTGATTTCTGGTTTACTGATTGGCCCAAACAGTTTGCACTCCAACTACCAACCTGAAGTTGGCAGTTTGAACTCAGCCAGCAGCACCATAGAAGAAAGTCCTGGTGATCTGCTTCCATAAAAGATTTAAAAAAAAAATTACAGCCAAGAAAATCCTAGGAAGTAATTCTACTCTGTGACACTTGAGGCTGCCGCGAGCCAGGATCGACTTGATGGCAGCAAATTTTGTTTTGTTTTGTTTTGTTTTGGTTTTGTTTAGTTTTGTTTTGTTTTGGTTTGGTTTGGTTTGGTTTGGCTTGGTTTGGTTTGGCTTGGTTTGGTTTGGTTTGGCTTGGCTTGGTTTGGTTTGGTTTGGTTTGGTTTTGCTTACTGGGCTGTAGCTGTGGGTGACAAGGACAGCTCCTGAAAAAGCGTTTGCCCTTGTCAATGAGCTGCCTTTTCTATATGGCGGCACCTGTGCCACCCAGGATAGGGATAAAAAGGTCAGTTCAATGTGCCCCAAACTCTTGCAACCACATTCCTTACTGTTCAATCCAAGAAGTACAAGTGATGCCCCAAATCCCCTTTCTGAACTTCCATATGGACTGAAACATTGTCGACAAGATGGGGGTGAGTTAAGACGGTGCTGGTGCACAGAGCTCATCCCCAAATTTGTCAGATAGTCCATAAAAACAAGTGTTACTCTGAATCTACTCCCAAGACAAAGCTTTAAAATGGATGTGAAGCTGGAGCAGTGCTTCCTTAAGTGAGCTTCATAGAGGAGGGGGGCGTCAACGGAAATGCAATGTACATGGCTAAAAGACAAACATTTGGGGGCATCAGCAGTGTGGCTCGCTTGAGCTTTGTTCCCCCCTTAGATATTGGCAAAAGTAATTTTATTCAATTACCAATGGCTTTGATGTCATCTCTCCAGTTCTGGAAACCCAGTTGTTGAACTAACTATACCTGTCTCACTGGCATCTCATGGTTACAAAACCAGAAGGACAGCCATGCCCAGAGTATGCTTGCCTGGTGCCCTGGCTCCTTTTGGACTAGCACTGCCTCTAAGCCACAACATTCCACCCCAGCAGAGTGGAGCTTCCTCAGCAAGGTCTCTCATAAGACAGAGGGAACATATTTAAGTGACCTTCTCCTGCCTTTTGGCTCTGGAGGAAACAGGTGAGAGAGCAGGGGAAGAGAGAATATTCACCCTGTGGACTGAGTCAGGAAAAGGACGTGGCTAGTTTAATCCTAACAAATCAGAGTATATCCCTGGGAGGTGGAAGCAACAGGGCGGTGGAGGGGGTGGGTATGCAAGCTGCGCTACACACTGACCCCAGCCAGCGGGTGGAGAAATGATGTCCTCTTCAGCAGGCTCCTGGAGAGATGGCCTGCCTTTCTTCTGACAAATTAGAAGTGCCCTGAATGCAACCATTCCTCAGAAAATAGGCCTGATTTAGCAATGCGCAAGCTGCCATTATCTCGCTGTATAAAAAGACCATTTAAACAGGAAACCTTGAGAACACTGGCCCACTGGAGGCAGCATTTCTGAAAAATTACCCCCCTCGACTGCCACCTAAGCCAGTCACTACCAAGGGAAATGCCTTATTTACAACCTCAGAGATGGAGTGGGTTTTAATCAAAGGAAAGGTGTCATATGTCTCCGGTCTCTGCAGTGAGCTTTCCTTGTGCCCCTGTCCTCCTCAGCCCCCTCAGATGGTCAAGCCAAGTCAGGAGCTACCCTGCGGGGACCCTCAGCACCACCCCATCCAAAGCCCCTTGCTCTGTTCAGGGAGGCAGATCCCTACCAAATCCCCATGGAACACCAGGGCAATTACAGAACGGATCTGGTGACAACAACGCCCCAAAGATGAAACAATCCGTTTGCACAAAGTGTTCATGTTTGAAAACTTTGCACGCAAAGATTACAACCTGTCATTGTCCTCCCCAGAGACGCACTACCTTTTTAAAAATTATCTCTAATGAGATCTACAAATCTATGTTGAAGACAGCTTACTTTATTGTGTTTGTAAAGATAAAAATGTTTTAAATAGGTTATGGCTCCTGGGACTGGTAGTTCCCACCATGAGGGTAAGGTCATTTTGAAATGTTAATAAAAGTTTTCATAAAATATGACGGCACTCAAAGAGTAATGTTTGGATGTAAAAATAACTATAAAAGTGTAATTTCTACCAGGGTACACGTGCAGTTTTTCTGTGTCAAGATATTTGCCCAATTCCTCATTTAACAGGGTTTGCCGCTTTTCCAGCTGTTTTGATGGCCACACTGTGATTCAATCCTTATTAGTCAGGGCTGCAGCAGCCTTTCCCAGGCTTTACCGTGATGTTACAAACTTCCCTGAGAAGCAAAGTCTTGCACTGCCCTGGCTATTATGCTAATACACTAGCACCCAACTTAGGCTTGGCTCAGCTTGCTGTAGGCTGTCCTTGCACCAAAGAGAGAGAAGAAGAATGGAGAGGATGAATGAGGAGGGGAGTCTTGGGAGCTCAGCCTCCAGGCCTTGGGATTTCTAGGCTAGTCCAGGAAGAACAGGCCAAATTGGAAACATTCAATATTCCCTATTCAATGCACTCCTTTGTGTCTGAATTCAACCAATCCAAAGGAAGCAGCTCAGAAGCATTTTGTAGGTGATGAGATGGCTAATGAGAACGGTCTGTCCTCTCTATTTGCCAGATCCTATTGGTTCAAAGGAACCCGGTGTTCCTATCAGGGCTCTTGGAACATGCAGGATCCTTAGGACCCAAGACTGGGAACAAATCTCCCTCAGACACTCAATGTAGAAGCAAAGGGAAAACTAAGACATGCCGAGATTTGGGATCATGACTTGGGACAGAGTAGAGATAGCTGGTCATATAACCTTCAGCAAGAGACTTTCTCAGTATTATCCAATTTTTTAGGTAATAATACCTATAGCACACCATTGTTGTAAACATCAAGGGACATGCTTTAGCCCTCTCTTTCCCTCCCTACCCTCCTACACACCCTATGGAATGTTTATCCTGAGACCCAAGAGATGCGCTGCTCACCTGGTCTTCCATATCTATTGTTTGTGACATAAACTTTAGACCCTGAGCTCTTCAAGACTTCATTATTCAAAAAGCCTGGTTCTGGCAAATCAAAACCCTTTGACCAAGAGTGTGTTTTAGAATCTGGTTTGAAATTTTATAAAGCATTGCTGATGGGGAAAATGGGACTTTGCAGATGTGATTAAGGGTATGAAAAACCTTAAGATTGGGCAATTATCCTGGATTATACAGCTTGACCCAAACTTTGGTTCCACTTTGGCAACCATTTCCTGAGGCAGGGTGATGGCATGCCACAGCTTCCTGAGGGAGAGTTAAGGAACACCATGTAAGGAAACAAGAGGATAGAAAACGACCTTAGTTAATGTCTCAGAATGCTATTGCACAACTCTTCCTAATTGTGGATGGAATACTCACTGACTCCATTCATAACTCTGTTCAATTCTACCACCCCAAAGTGAACTTCCTGGCCATCCCATACAGAACAGCCCCATCATTCTTTACCCATCCCCTTACTCTGTTTTATGTTTCTTCTTACACCTAATTCTCTGAGGTATTATAATATACTTATTTCTTTATTATCCTCCCCCCCCCCCCCACATTAGAATGGAAGTTACATGGGGCAAGAGCTTTGCCTTGTTCATTGTTGATTCTTAGTACTTAGAACAATGCCTGGCACACGGCAATGGTTCAATAAATATTTGCAAATGAATGAGTGATGAATGAATGGACAGGACACAATCTAATTCCCTTGTTTTCTGGAGGCTACAAGGCTACTCAAAGCTGATGGCTAAACCAACTGTGTCTGATCATCACTAAAAGGACACCTTCTCTACCCCATCTCTGGTGGAAAAAAAATTCTAATTCAAACTCAGAATCTACCCATAAACACAGCATTGTCTGCAACATGACCATGTGGAGTCAACCAAATGTCTTTCTTTGCTGTATAAAATTCCAGACTCAGGCCTGATGAAGAAAAAAAATCTAAAGAGATTTTAAAAAGGATGGGGAAGGGCTTCCTTAAAGCAAATGCCTTCAAAATGCTGCCTGGTGCCACCGTGAACTCACCATCACTGGGGTGTCCTATCAGAGGCTTCGATGACATCTCCCGGGAATGTCTTAGAATGGATTCCAAAATGAGTAGGAGATTAGAGATCAGAACCTAAGATTCTTTACAACTTTGAGGTGTTGTGGTCCATGGTAGACAGAATAATTGTCCCAAAGATGTCCACACCCTGAGCCCCAGAACCTGTGAATACATTACCTTCCTGGGCAAAGGGATTTTGCAGATGCGATTAAAAGTTTGAACCTTGAGATGGGGGCCCAAACTTACTGAAATGAACTCTTAAAAAAGGAGATCTTTCTCAACTTTGGCCAGAAAGAAAGATGTGAAGATGGAAGAACGTTCAGGGAGATGCAACGTTGTTGGCTTTGAAGATGGGAGAAGCGGGGCCATGAGCCAAGAAATATAGGGTGGCCTCAAAAGCTGGAAAATAAGGCAACAGATTCTACCCTAAAGCCTCAAGAAGAAATGCAGTTCTGCCAATACTCTAATTTTAGTCCGGTGAGATCCATGTCAAAGTTCTCACCTACAAAACTGTAATGCAGTAATTTTTTTTTTTTTATTATTTAAGCCACTAAGCTTGTGGCACTTGTTCAGACAGAACCAGGGGATACCGATTGGTTTAAAGTCAGGAAAGGTTGTACTCTTTCACGGTACCTATTCAATCTGTATGCTGAGCAATTAATATGAGAAGCTGGACTATACAAAGAAGAACAGGGCAACAGGATTGGAGGAAGACTCATTAATAGCCTGTGTTATGCAGACCATACAACCTTGCTTGCTGAAAGTGAAGAGGACTTGAAGCATTTACTAATGCAGATCAAAGACCACAGCCTTCAGTATGGATTGCACCTCAACACAAAGAAAACAAAAATCCTCACAACTGGACCAATGAGCAACACCATGATAAATGGAGAAAAGATTGCAGTCGTCAAGGATTTCATTTTACTTGGATCCACAATCAACAGCCATGGAAGCAGCAGTCAAGACATCAAAAGACACATTGCATTGGGTAAATCTGCTGCAAAGGGCCTCTTTGAAGTGTTGAAGAGCAAAGATGTCACCTCGAAGACTAAGGTGGGCCAGACCCAAGCCATGGTATTTTCAATCGCATCATATGCATGTGAAAGCTGGACAATCGATAAGGAAGACCGAAGAAGAATGGATGCCTTTGAATTGTGGTGTTGGCGAAGAATATTCAATACACCACAGACTGCCAAAAGAATGAACAAATCTGTCTTAGAAGTACAACCAGAATGCTCCTTAGAAGCAAGGATGGTGAGAGTGCATCTTAAATACTTTGGACAAGTTGTCAGGAGGGATCAGTCCCTGGAGAAGGACATCATGCTTAGCTGAGTACAGGGTCAACGGAAAAGAGGAAGCCCCTCAACGAGGAGGATTGACACAGTGGCTGCAACAATGAGCTCAAGCATAACAACGATTGTAACGATGCCTCAGGACCAGGCAGTGTTTCGTTCTGTTGTGCATAGGGTCGCTATGAGTCCAAACTGACTCAACGGCACCTAACAACGAGAACAAAAAGCTTGTGGCAATTTGTTACAGCAGCAAGAAATCTTATTATTTCTTGTCTAAAACAAAGAACACTTGTTGATCAGAAAATTCTGAGTTCCAAGTTTATTCAACTTTAGCCTCCAATGTGTTATAAATGAGTTCTAATGGGGGGTGTCCTGACCCTAAGCTGAGCAAAGTAACTGAAGATACCAGGGGAAAACATGACAAGTTTTAGAAAGGACATTCCGACCCAAGGGAGTTCAATACATAGTAAATTTAAATCCTACAAAGTATTTCCTACAACACACAAATAAAAAAATTTCAGAATCAGGAGGTGAAATAGGACTACCCCCTTTCCTCCTGTTTAGACTGGTAAGATTTGGGCAACTCTATTGGGTTCACAGCTCTCACACAGTCACACATGTTGTGAAGACCCGGGAAGTAGAAATATCTAATCTGCAGTAGGGACTATGCTGGAGAGATAAGCCATCTAAGAGGGCAAAGCTCCTTAGTCCCTCTGCGGGGAGCTGTCCTTCTAATACTTCTTGTTTCAGGACAAAAAAATAACCCTAATTTCAGACTTTGAGTGAGACAATACCATCAAAATCAGCCAATTACCCGGCCAAATTTTTATAGGAAACTAATTTTTACCCTAATTCCCACCCAAGTGGTCTCAACTTGTCTGTCTTGGAACCCACAAGAATATTAAATTTGTGAGACCAAGTCTTGCCATCTTGGCTTCTAAGGAGCATCCTGGCTGTACTTCTTCCAAGACAGATTTGTTGGTTCTTCTGGTAGCCCATGGTATATTCAATATATTCATTACAGCCAAGATAGTAAATATATATGATGAATGGGGGATAGTTTGCATCATATCATAATTAATTTACCAGCCTCGTTCCTACGAAAACCAAACAAATCTTGAAGGATGACAGTGGACTACCTTGGTAAGAAATATGCACTCCAGAGGGGAGGAGATACACCCTGAGAGAATTCAGAGACCCACCAAACACTGAAGTTACTAGGGGTCCAGTGGTCAAGGGCACACCAGGACTTCCCATTCAAAGTAAAGGACAAATTATTGCATCTTACATCGCTGGCAACTTAAAAGAAAGCACAGTGTCTGAAGTCCCCATGTGTTCTGGAGGCCACTGCTCCACCCTTCAGAATATGGGTACAAATCTTCTGCTGAGTGACAAGAAAGGCTGCTAGTTTTGAGAGGAGCCCAGAGCAGGAAAGGGCTCTGCAGCAGGCTCAGGATGCAGTGCAATTACTCATGACCCAGCAGACACAGTGTTATTAGAGCTAACTGAGTGAGAAAAGACTCGATGTGGAATTTTTGCAGCAAGGAATTATATCATTTGAAAAAACAACTCATGGTTTGTTAATGGGCCGTGGTAGGGACAGAATGCCTGACCACGGAATATCAAGTTGCCATGTGGTTAGAGCTATCCATCACTTAGTGGATTTTTTCATATCCATCAAGTCATAAGGTCAGGTCAAACCAGCAGCAATCCATTGTATGACAGAAGAATCACAACCAGGATTGGCGAAATAGGGCCAGAGGGCACAAGTAAGCTTCATGAGCTGGTATCCCAGACACTTGTTTCATTCACTACTATTGAACCTGAACGTCTTCCCTCCGCTAGTATCTATGGTACCTGGTGGAGTGGGTCCCTTACGACCAGCTGATGGAGAAGGTTAAGGGCTGAGCTTGGTTCTCTGGTGGATCAGCTCAGTATGGAAACACAAACTCAACCTAACTGCTGCTACACTACAGCCCCACTCAGTGATGACCTTGAAAAGACAGTGGTGAGGGAAAATCTTCCCAAGCCTGAGCTTCAGATGGGAAATTGACTCTGTGTGAAAAAAGAAATGACCTGAGGTAAGGATACATGTGAAATGATGGGCAGTAGCAAATGACTTGGCTGGTTGGTCAAGAGGACCAAAGGGAGAATGATTGGAATACTGCAAACAAGGAGGCCTGGGAAAGAGGGTATGGATGGGGCTATGGAAGTGAGCTCAAAGTGTGATGATCTTTGTGTCACATGATAATGCCCACTGGGAAACATTAACCATGGAAGAAAGACTAAACAATCAAGTAGAAAACATGATTCGCCCAGTTGATATCAGCCAGCCTTTGTCATTGACCACTCCAGTGCTGAAACAAAGGATTATGAATACAGTAGCCATGGTAGCAGACTCAAACATTATGCATGGGCCCAACATCATGGGCTCCTATTCTGCTAGACTAGTCTTGCTACTGCCATTGCCAAATGCTGGCTTGCCAACAGCAAATTAACACTGAGTCCCCAACAGGGCACCATCCCTCAAGAAGACTAACCACCCACTTGGTGGCAAGTTGATTACATTAAACCCCTCTGCTCTGGAAAAGGCAATGATTCATCTTAACTGGAATTGACACATGATCTGGATATGAGTTTGTCTTTGCTATTTCACCTACCCCACAACTCATCTGTCAGTTTGTCATACTGTGATGCCTTGCATGTTACTGTGATGCTGGAAGCTATGCCACCGGTATTTCAAATACCAGCAGGGTCACCCATGGTGGACAGATTTCAGCAGAACTTCCAGACTAAAACAGGCTAGGAAGAAGAACCTGGCAATCTACTTCTTAAAAAAAACTGACCAGTGAAGACTTTATGAATAACAGCAGAATACTGTCTGATATAGTGCCAGAAAATGTCAAAATATGACAGAGGAAGAGCTGCCTCCTCAAAGTAAAGTAGAGTCAGCCTTAATGATGTGGATGGAGTCAAGATTTGGGGACCTTCATTTGCTGATGTGGCATGACTCAAAATGAGAAGAAATAGCTGCAAACATCCATTAGTAATCAGAACGTGGAATGTATGACGTATGAATGTAGGAAAATTGGAATCATCAAAAATGATGGAATGCATAAAGATCAATATCCTAGGCTTTAGTGATCTGAAGTGGACTGGCATTGGCCATTTTGAATCAGACAATCATATGGTCTACTATGCCAGGAATGATAAGTTGAAAAGGAATGGCATTGCATTCATCGTTAAAAAAAAAATCTTAAGATCTCCTGAAGTGTAACACTATCAGTGATAGGATAATATCCATACCCTACAAGGAAGACCAGTTAATATGACTATTATTCAAATTTATGCACCAAACACTAATGCCAAAGACGAAGAAAGTAAAGGTTTTTATCAACTGTCTGAGTTATCTAGTGCTGCTGTAACAGAAATACCACAAGTGGGTGGTTTTATCAAAGAGAAATTTATTCTCTCACAGTGTAGGAAGCTAGAAGTCTGAATTCAGGGTGCCTGCCCCAGGGGAAGGCTTTCTCTTTGTCAGTTCTGGGGAAAGGTCCTTGTCATCAATCTTCCCAAGTCAAGGAGTTCTCACCCCAGGGAACCTAGGTCCAAGGGACATGCTATTCTCCTGGCTCTTGTTTCTTGGTGGTATGAGGTCCCCTTATCTTTCTGCTTGCTTCTCTCATTTATATCTCAAAAGAGATTGACTCAAGACACAACCTAATCTTGTAGATTGAGCCCTGCCTCATTAACATAACTGCCAATAACCCCATCTTATTAACATCGTAGAGACAGGATTTACAACACATAGGAAAATCACATCAGATGCCAAAATGGTAGACAATCACACAATACTGGGAATCGTGGCCTAGCCAAATTGACAGATATTTTGGGGGGACACAGTACAATCCATGACACTGTTTATGCAGTCTGAAACTGATCTAACATGCAATCAAGATGCATTGATAATTACTGGTGACTGGAATGTGAAAGTTGGAAACAAAGAAGAAAGATCAGCAGTTGAAAAATATGGCCTTGGTGATAGAAATGATTCCGAAGATTGCATGATAGAATTTTGCAAGACGAAGGACTTATTCATTGCAAATATGTTTTTGCAACAACATAAACAACAACTATACACCACTTGGACCTCACCAGACGGAATACACAGGAATCAAATTGACCACATCTGTGGAAAGAGACGATGGAGAAGTCCCTGGAGAAGGTTATCATCCTTGGTAAAGTAGAAGGTCAGTGAAAGAGAGAAAGATCCTCAGCAAGATGGATTGACACAGTGGCTGCAAAGATGGGCTCAAGCACAGCAACGATTGTCAGGGTGGTACAGGACCAGGCAGTGTTTTGTTCTGTTATACATAGGGTCACTATGCGTTGGAACTGACTTGATGGCACCTAACAACAATAACATTTCACCTACCAAAACTAGATCCAGCATAACATTACATTGTACCAAGGGACCACTTATAAATCAGTGTGGCAGTAAGCCACACTGATTCTATCACTTAGCACACCATGAAGAAGTTACCAACTTGATAGAATAAGAGAATATCCCTTCGAAGACTCAGCTAAGGCACCAACTTGGAGATGATAACCTGGAAGAATGGAATAGCTTCTCCAAGACTCAGAATGTACTCTTAAATAATGAAAAATGCATGATTCTGTGTTGTCAGGAGGTAGAATACATGGGTTCAGGAATGAAACGGTAGAAGTATAGGAGTGGCTCTACTTATCGCACTCCTAATGAGCCACTTGGGGAATTCATGCTCGCTGCCCTTGTAACTCTAGGCCTGGAGGACCCCAATTCTGAAAAGTAACTCTTCTACCAGAGGACACAGTAAGAGTCCCATTACATTTTTAGCTACAGCTGTCACCTGGTCATTTTGAGTTCCTAAGCCAAGAGTGTAGTAGAAAAGAAAGGAGGAGATAGGGCTGTTGTTATATACTGGAGAGAGCCAGGTGATCCACTGGAGGAATTTCCCGTCACCAGTGCTCTATTCTGAAAAACATATGCGTTAGCACAGCAGCTATGGCTGAAGAAGGGCATGTCGGCCAGGAGGCCACTCCCCTTAAAGATAACTATCTGGGTCACTGAATAAAAGACCAGCTGCAGTGGTGGGGATTGTACTTTGTTCCACTAACACTGTTTTTTTAAGTCTCCCAGAAAAGAGACCAACCAGGATCCTTGATCATGTTTCCATAACTTATTACATGAATCAAATAGATCTAAGAAGTACAAGGGGTGGACTGTAGTGGACTTTTGGTATACTCCCCAGATTCCCCTTCAGAACTGAGGAACTCATTCCCCCAGGTGCTGAGATTATTGGTGGCTGATAGCTGTCAGCTGAGTGTCTCTTTGAAAACAGTACTCAATTGAAGAGCCTTATCCAAGGTCATACCCTGTCCCAGTGGGAGCCCACATCCAATGTCCGGTTGATGTGGCGGGGTGTCGGGCTGCAATGACCTGACCCCCATATCACAATGCAGGACATTTCTGCAGAGCCATGCCGGCTTCAGAATCCCCTATGGATTTGCTGAGGGCACTGCTGCAACTTGATTATGATTCAACTTTTCCCTCTGCCCAGTCGCACACTCCTCACTCTTCATAGGTGGGTTTCCTAAGAGCATTCCCCAACGAACGTTCTACACCCAAATCTATGAGCTTCAAAATCTGTTTCCTGGGAAACTTATCATAGACATTGTCTTTTAAAAACACACCTGTTTGCGTTACTGTGTGTGCACCGACATATGCCTAAACTCTTCCCACTTTCTGTTCCTATGAGGATGAGAACAAACACCTTGCACTGCACCCCAAGGTTCTATCTGTCTCTGCAGCTTTCTTCTCACACCTGTCCCCCTCACTCTCTCTCCTCCAGCCCCGCTGGCTTTCCTTGAGTTCCCCAGGTATGGCATGCTTTCTCCGGCCCCGAGCTTTTGCATATCCCAATTCCTAGGTACAAAAGAGTCTTCTGGCCCCCTATTTGTCCCTCAGCCTTCAGACCAAATGTGCCCTCTTCAGAGAAGCCGCTGACCATCCCCACACTTGATCAGATTCCTCTCTTTTATGGGCTCGTAGCACCGTGCAGCCTTCCTTTATAACACCTCTGTTCGAATTATATATTTGCCTCATTGTTTGATTTAATGTCTGTTTTGCTCACTACTTGCTCCACCACCTAGCACAATACCTAACTCATACTAGACAATAAAGATCTGTTAAATGAATTATTGAGATCTTCCTCAAACTAGTTTCAGACCCCTCAACACAGAAGTACAGCCTTTTCTACTGAAGCCTGTCTTTTGTGGGTATTTTCCTTGGTAAGTGGCCTAAAAGGTGGACAGAGGGCCGGGTGCCCATTCGTGCTCAGAAAATGATACTGCATTTACATCTTAGGTAATTAATACAGGCTTTTTCCTTTTGGAGCCCTGGTGGCACAGAGGTTAAGAGCTTGGCTGCTAACCAAAACGTTAGTAGTTGGAATCCAACAGCCACTCCTTGGAAACCCTGTGGGGCACTTTTACTCTGTCCTATAGGGAGGATCGCTATGAGTCAGAATTGATGGCAATAGGTTTGGGTTTTTTTGTTTTTGTTTTTGTTTTTCCTGTTGGACTTCGAGCTCCTTGAGAAAAGGAACTCTCTTGTTGGAAACTCTTGTCTAAACCTCAAGTGAGGAGCTCAGCAAATGTTTATTGAATTAAATCCTCGGGAAGTGTGAATGTAAACATCTGGCTATTTTGAAAAATGTAGATGCTTCATTTTTTATTTCTTCTAGACAGTTTGGTCACACAAGAACAGTGTCAAAGGGCACTGATGAGTTCATATTTACAAATGTACTTTATGCTTAGTTGGACTAAGGAGAGCTGAACACTGAGGGGAGTGATCCTGTTGGTATTCAGCGCTCTTCAGATAGATCCCAGGAGGGGAAAACAAGGCCAATTGTATAAACGTGACAGTGCACTCTGTGATGGGGCCACACATCCAAATGCTTCCTGGGCTGGGCATGAATGAGTGAGGCAGGGAAGAAGAGGGTGTGCCCCAGCCAGGGCAGGCAGCAGGCCCACTCCAGGCACAAGCTGCCAGGCAGCTATGGGCCAGTGTTGCTAGATATTCTGCTTTTCAAAAGAATCCAGAGCTAGATTTTTTCATATGAACTCTTCCAATTGTATACTTGTTCTCAATTAAGCAAAGAGAGAGTAAAAAGGAAAGAAAAGGAAACGAAAGGTAAAAAGGAAACAAATACATGCTGAGACCAAAGCCAAGAAACTTTGGGTTGGAGGGCAGGATAAAAAAATACACAGCCTTTATAAACACACACCACTACTCATCTGTCAGTTTGCGAGGAAACCTGATTCAGGTTTCAGCAGAGCTTCCAGACTGGCACAGACTAAGAAGAAAGGCCTGGCCATCCACTTCTGAAAATTAGCCAATGAAAATCCTATGGACCACAGAATATTATCCACTATAGATGAGCCCCCTAGGTTGGAAGACAGCACACTAAACCAAAAAAAAACCCCGCTGCCGACTCATGACGACCCTATAGGACAGAGTAGAATTGCCCCGTAGTTTTCAAGGAGTGACTGGCAGATTCAAACTGCTGATCTTTTGGTTAGCAGTTGTAGCACTTAACCACTACGCCACCAGGGTTTCTGACACTACACTAGAGCCACAATAATGGACTTTAACTTACCAATGATCGTGAAGGTAACACAGGACCAGGCAAAGTTGCATTTGGTTGTATATGGGGTTGCCGTGAGTCAGAGCCGACTTGGTGGCAACTAACAACAACAATAACAACATGAAGGCACTGGAAGATTAGGGAAGGCCCTTTCCTTTCCATGCCTCAGTTTACTCATCTGTAAAATGAGTAGATTCTAAATTCTACCCTCTACCTGATAATCCTCTACTCCAAACAAAATCATTTCAATTTACCGTTTGAAGCCAGCAACTAGAATGGTATTTTGCCCAAATTTCCCTTTCTTTCTAGGGCTGATTATTAAAGATCAGGGTGGAGGGTGAAGCACGCACCACACTCCCTTTCACATCTCGGTGCATGGTTACATGGATGCAGCCTTATTACTAATTCTTTGTTAATAAAATTTGCACCCCAGGATCTCCATTTTTGTCTAGTTACCCCAATTCAGGAAACCCACCTTAACTCTGGAGGCCTCGATCACCTCATCTGGCGTTCACGGGGTTTCCAAGTGACAGTTCTCATATTCAGACAGGCTTCACACTCTCCAAGGACCTGGACCGGGGTGCAGCCTCAGGCCCTCCAGCGGGGGCTGGGGGGAGCTCCCACAATCACAGGAGTCCTGGGTTCAATCCAGGCCCTGCAAACACTTGAGGTGAGGTTCACCCTTTAAAGCCTCTATGTGAGGAGCTGGAGGGCGTAAGCAGCCATTGCCAGAGCCATCCTATGCCCGGGCTGGATTACAGGCTGCTGTTTCCTCATGAAAATGTCCGGCTCTTGCACAGATCCATAGATCCCCACACCCCCTGCAGTCCACAGGCATGCCACCCCACCACCACCACTTGTGAGCAAAAGCCGGCACGAAAAAGCCGGCACGACGCCGTTTATGGACCCTCATCTCCAGTTACTTTACACAGATTTAGGAAACAGGTCCCCAAAGATGCGCAAGAGGAAAACTGCAGGAAACCTTGCACGCGTTCGCCGTGAAATAACCAACCCAGAGGACAAACTCGGTAATCCCACCAATGATGTTCCAAACCCGTGACGGCTAGCACCCGACAAATACCCACAGACCTCAATCCATTTTTATTGTATTCAGGCTGCACCGTTGTATTTCCTGCCTCCCCTTAGCACCACACATACAGTGTACTTGAAAACAAAAATCTATAATATTGATCAGGCAATGTCACCACAATTATTCTTTTGAAACAGCCATTGAAAACAAATTACATCTGCACTGCCTTTTCATCCGCCTGCTGCGGGTGAGCAATGCTCACCGTGGCCTCCAGCGCCATGGCGTTAGCACTGTGTCACCGCAGGCAGGACAGCCGGGGAAGAGCGGGTGGGGGAGGGGGCGGCGAGAAGGAAACCGGACCAAAGGGCCGCTTGAGGAGGGCACGGGGTCCGCGGGCCAGGCGTCTGGGAGGGGTCTGGGCCCAGCCAGGCACACAGAGAGGCTGGAAGCCGGCTGCCCTTGTGAGTCAGAGAAATTCAAGACCGCATAGAGGGCTGCTGTCCAGGCGCAGGGACTCCTCCTGGCTCTGCCAACCAGATGCAGTGTTTGGAGGGATTAAATCCGCAAAGATTTAACCAAGACCTCATTGCCGGTTAATCAGTTTAAAATCTGATGACAACAAATATCATTTGAAGCAAGGTGGCATGTAATTCAATTGACAAATTGAAGCATCCTTAATAGTTGTCCAAGTGGTCCAAGCAGGAAGGATGCCCACGACGCCAACTGCCACCTGCCTCGATTCCAAGGGACACCGAGAGGACCCTCCTGTGGCCAGCAGGCTGGACTCCGGGAGCTTCTGGAGGCAGCAGAAACTCACCAGGTCACCCTCCATCGGGCCACTGAGCTGAGACCTGGAACAAACATGGTGTCCCCACCCCCGGCAAGATCCATGACACTCACTGTAACACACCAGTCTGGTGCCCAGGCAATGTCTGCTGCTGGGGGCAGGCCTGTGTTCAATTGCCATACGTGGAAAGATTATCTTCACGCAGTGATTAAATTACACACCACCCGAGTGGTGGGCAAAGGGAGAATTCTTTTGTTAAGCTTTGGCCACACAAGTCACAGTGGTGGCTCTTGCAGCCGGGAAGTGATAACTTCAGAGCATTAAAAAAACCAATAGCCTTGTTGACATGAACATGGGAGCCTAACCCCTGAAGCCTCCTGGTATGACGCATTGATTTTCCTGTCCGTGTACAGTTCTAAAGCCATTCATTCTGTATGGTCAGGACTCAAAGGGCCAGAGAGAGGGAAAGAAATCTGTTCTCTCTGCTTTTACCTCCAGGCAAAGTTGAGAAATAAATTCTATGTTTTGAGAGATGATTTGTTCAAGCCATGTTTAAGAGAATACGATTGCATTAAAAAAGAAAAAAAAAACATATTTTGTGTCCCTGACCCCCATAACCTGTGGGCAGTGATTCTCATGCACAAATCTTGACACCATAAACATCGCTCAGGAGGGTGTGGGGAGGGGTGGGGGCTCAGAAATCTGGGAGCTTATTTATTATTCTCCAAATAATATCACCAGGCTGCCTGATAATTTCTCAAATAATCCTGTCATGTTCACCTGTCATTTCTAGAACCTTCTGCTGCTGTTATTTTGCAAAAGCTGCTGTTCCTTCTTGTCCCCGGCCTCCTTGTGAAATTGCTACACTCCCTGCTTGCTTTCTGATCCTCTTTCACAGCTGAAACAGGTCAGGCTGACTCACCCTTCAGGTTCTCCCCAGGAATCATCCTCGGGCAGACACCTTACTCTGTCCCCGACCCACTATCCTTGTGTGCTACGGCAGGCAGGCAGGAAGACTCCCAGCCAGCCTCCCGGGGTCCTCATTCTGAATGCCTCCAGGTAACGGAAGCCCTCCGTGTTCTCAGCTGTGACAGGGAGGGGTGCTGCGGAAACTCACGAAAGCCTAGGCTTTGGGAAAATTTGCTAAGACACTGCAGGGGTTTTCGTGTGCGGCTGGTTTCAAATGTTCAGTACTTTTTGAGTGTTTAGCTATTTTAGTTCCAAATAAAGAAAGCTCCAGTGCTGGTCAGGAGGCAGAGCCCATAGAAGACTGGCGTTTGAGCTGCAAATTTGCAGCGCCGTTCTGCAAAGTATTACATACATCATTTCCTGGTGCAGGGGGATATTGAGCTATTTCAGCAAAGCCAAAATGGAAAGACCAAAATCATACGATTTTCCTGACCTAGACAGAACTAGGTACTGAATACAGAAATAGAAAATACGAAAATGAATGCTCTTACAAGGTTTGTCTCTATAAACATATAATCCGCATATCCCAAGCGAATACACCAGGAACTCAATATCAGCATGCCTGCACACTAGTTAAAGTCATAAACCCAGTCACACAAAACGTTCCCACCAGATGATTCTGCCCTGCCAGCCCTAGAGAAGTATTCTTAAATTAGGTTGGTGTGAATGTGTTTGTATATTTATTGTTAAAATACTTACTGTTCTGCCTTTTGAAGGAGATGGACAAATGATTTAGGAGTAGAAACAGAGTAGAAACAAAATTAATGAAAATAATGTGTTGATTTTTTTTTTTAGCTTGATTAGCCAAGCCAATGGAAAATTCTAGAAAACGTACACAATTATTTTAACTGTCACAGGCTGGCAATTGTAATTGACATGATTTGTACGAGATGCAGTGTAATAACTGAATATATTAAAAAAAAATTTCATGCCTTGATTACCAGGAGAACATTACTAGTGCCACAGGATTATTAACAACACAATTATCGTGGCATCCTTGGGATACGCTGTTAGCACTTCAATGCATTAGTGAACCCTTGCTAACGAAGAAAAAATTAAAGTACAGCAAATTTCAAAGCACCAGTTGTACCCAATATCATTAAAAATTTATAAAACTTCCCCTGAACATGACAAGTGTTTGGTTTAAATGAAGATCAGCCACAAGGAGAAAGCAGAAATCTTGTTACTCTTTGTCTCTTTCTTAGCCTCGCCGGCTCTCTTCCTCTCTCTTTCTCTCAGACCTCCCCCAACCGGCACCACCTCAATCCAGCTGAAATATGTAACCATTACAGAGTGACAGCTTGACACACAATGACCCGTCAGAACATTCATCTCGCAATGTTTTATTTTAGTGAGGAGCCAAACTGCAGAAAAAATAAGCAAGTTGTTTCAAGGCTTGGAAGGAGATCAAACATTTCTGGCATCCCCACTTACCAGACCTTTGATTTACTATGGACTTGTCAGAGCGCGATTAGACAGTGTGTGCTTAAAAACCTACAGAGGCTCCCAACTGCCCCAGCCTGCCACCATTTCCCCACAGAGAGCATCCTGCTCTTTGTTCCTGGGAACCAGCAAGCTGGGCTTCACACAAGATGACCAGGCAACATGTAAAAGCCACTTCTGCCCCACTTAAATTCCCTTGCCAAAGCGGGGAGCGAGAGAAGGGGGAGATAGAGAGGTTGCAAACTGAGTTCTTTCTGCCAATCTCTTTACCTTTTTTTTTTCAAGTCAAAAGTTATAATCTTAACCAAAAAAACATACCCAACTATTCCTACCACCAGCAAGCGTTCTCAACGTGATTCAAACAGGAACGCTCAGCTTAAAAAAAAAGAAAGAAAGAAAAAGAGTTGGATCAAGAGTGCAGGTGTTTAAAATATGTTCGTGGTATTACGATTTTTGCTAGTAATTACAACTATGAAAATGGCTGGAAATATATTGTTTCAATTTGTATGGAGAACAATCGCAGAGAGAGAGCAGCGTGATCTGTGCCTGGCTTTGGAATGTGTAATTCCTTAACCCTATATGGCGACGCAGCGTTCGCTGGAGCAAATTATGAATACATGTGTTCGGAAAGCTTGAAGAGTAAATTTGGGTTTCGTGCATCCGTAACAATGCAATCTGACATGTGTGATTTATGGAATATTAAGTTAATACAGTATTATGAAATTAGCTTAATGTACTAAAGCTGTAATTTTAAAGTAAAAAACAAAGCGTCGAGATGTAAACAATATCAACATTAGCGTTTCGTGAAAGCTGAAACCAATTCACTCAAAATGTGTCTGGAGCCTCACAGATCTACCTTGTCTAGATAGGCCCACGTCTCAGGAAAGTTTCAGACCCTGGGACAATATTCCCTGCTCCACAGGCCGAGCTGCTCACTCTCCACACAAAACAGAATGCCAGATCCAGGCACCAACCAGGGAGCCCACACCACTCCCATCCCCAGGGAAAGTCACCTGAAATCAAGCTGAGGTCTTCAGACTAGAGGAACTGGAGACAGCTCTGCAGGCTGAGGCCAAACGGCCTTCTTGCACTCATCTCACAATGACTCTTGAGATAAACTCTGGAGAGAAATGGCTGGGGTGCCAAGATGCAGTCCCAGGGACCTGGGGGTTCAGAGTCTAGAATGAATGGGTCTCTGAGACCCAACAAATCTTGTTGCTTCAAAAAAGGTAGTCTTAGAGCTCCCTAGAGGGGAAGGCTACCGAAGCAGCAGAGACTTGTGACATGAAAGGGAACCAGAAACTTTTGGGCTACGTCAGGGTAAGCCATCCTCAGGTCCAGTGTGGCCTCCATGGGCCAGCCGAGATCCATGGGGAGTGGTGACTAGTGAGTGGTGGCTCCCCTTGAGGCTTTCCACCCATGACTACTAGCTAAGTGGATGATTTGGGCCAAAGGTTCCCACTCCTGCCACTACCACCATTTAACTTCTTGCCTTCCCAGGGCTGAGAACCTGCCAGGCCTGGGGAATAGATATTGGGTCTGAGGAAAAGTGACTGAAATGACAAGTTTTGAGATAAAGAAGAGAAGGAAATAGTGTAGTGCTTTACCAGGCCAAAAGGTCCTTTAGAAAATATCACCATGGCTTTCTTTGTTCTCAGTTGAAAATGCTGGAAAGTTAGACAAATAAGTGAGTGGATAGGTCTAGAAGCTGAACGTGGTCCTTTGTGCCATTTTGCCCCCTGGCCCAAGCAAGAGGCCTGTTGGTGAGCATCACACAGACACAAATGTACTCAAACCCTTGAGGAAGTAGAGAAAATTAAAGCAGTGTGTTGTCTGTTAGCTGCTGTCAAATCAGTTCTGACTCATGGTGACCACATGTACAACAAAATGAAATGCTGCCTGGTCCTATGTCAGATAATATACTGTTGTGATCCACAGGGCTTTCACTGGCTAATTTTTGGTAGTAGATTACCAGGCCTTTCTTCCTAGTCTGTCTTAGTCTAAAAACTCCACAGAAACCTGTCCACCATGGGTGACCCTTTTGCCATTTGAAGTACCAGGTGGCATCACTTCCAGCATCACAGCTACACACAAGCCACCACAGTCAGGTGATGGGAAAGCTGGATTAATTGGGGCATAAAGGTCTGGTCATCACAATTCACTCAGAGTCCCAAGATTTGGGACTAAGTATGCACCAGGTGCAAAGAAGTATGCCCACAAAGCCACGAAGTGTTGGTTCCTGCCACATGGATGATATTGTTGTTGTTGTTGTCATTGTTAGGTGCCGTCAAGTCAGTTCCAACTCATAGCGACCCTATGTACAACAGAAAGAAATGCTGCCTTGTCCTGCACCATCCTCACAATCGTTGTTATGCTTAAGCCCATGGTTGCAGCCACTGTGTCAATCCTTCTGCTTGAGGGTCTTCCTCTTTTTCACTGACCCTCTATTTTACCAAGCATGATGTCCTTCTCCAGGGACTGGTCCTTGCTGATAACACATCCAAAGTATGTGAGACATAGCCTCTCCGTCCTTGCTTCTAAGGAGCATTCTGGCTGTACTTCTTCCAAGACAGATTCATTCGTTCTTTTGGAATTCCACGGAATATTCAATAGTCTTCGCCAACACCGTAATTCAAAGGAGTCAATTCTTCTTCAGTCTTCTTTATTCATTGATGATATTAAACCTATTTAATAAAGGACAGGATTCGAAAGGTACCAGGATCCATGTTCATCGGGGGCTCTCTCATGATCCCTTCCCTGTGAGCTTCCTTGGAAGAGGCCAGACATCACATTCCATTCTATGGCGTGCTACACCGTGGAGAAGGCCCAGTATAGGCACATGCTTGTCATAGTAAATGTACCTGTGTTAGAATTGTTATGGCACTTTCTTTATAAGATCCCTGTATACGGTTTAATGTAGTAATCCAGATTATTTCACTTATCTAACATGTCACAGTGTCTTCATATACGCACAGTAAAAATAAAAGCCTCCAACATAAGATAAATGGGAAATATATGTCAAAGTTAGAGATGAAACATTTGCTAGAGTCCGCACTGGAGAAAATCAATTGGCAAATCTCACAATGAGGTTGTGTGCCTCATCTGCCTTGCAAAGGTACCTGGGTGTTTTCTGTTGGTTTTTATTTTGAAGATGGCCTGCATTTACTACAGGGGCTAGAGAATCAAGAGCTGAAAGCCAATTCTAGTGTTTTAATTCCATCAAGTGTGTTTCAGTTCCCATTTTGCATTTTGCATTGGGAACCCAGACTCAGTCAATACTTCACAGCCCCACAGCTTGCACTGGAGCACAGGCACCTCACCTAAGCTGACAAATGATTGCGTTTCACAGCACGAGGATAAACAGGACTCAGAGCAAAGAGCTTGCTAGTTGTTCTTTCTCTCTGCAAACAGCAGATACAGAGTCTAGTAACAATATGTTTATGTAACGAGACCACCATCTATGTA
The DNA here is from genome assembly GCF_024166365.1 of Elephas maximus indicus. Lineage (NCBI taxonomy): Eukaryota > Metazoa > Chordata > Mammalia > Proboscidea > Elephantidae > Elephas > Elephas maximus. Next base: position 13,942,426 of record NC_064839.1, read on the forward strand.
GCTCCTCTCTTTGGAAGAAGCCACTTTTTTTTCTCTCCAAAATTATTAATTTCCAGAAATAGCTTAAGCCTCCACAGGAGAACAAAGTGCTCTATCCCAGTGGTATGAGCAAGCAATCTAAGACAAACCTAAGACATACACGTTTAGTGGTTTTCCATACCCACAGACACTGAGAGGAATGACAACATGGGCAGCTTTCTTGATTATGAAGGATAAGCATGTTACAAAATAATAATAATAAGTACATGTCTACTCCAAGCTCAAATTGTTATTTTTGGTCACCTCCTTAAACCAGGAGATGTCCATTATCTTAACCTCTATTTTTTCTGCATTATAAATCAAAATATTTTAACTAGAAAAAAGAGGGGAGCCATAACAGACCTTGACAGGAAGGGCCATAATTAAAGGTTTTATACATTGAAAGTCGTACAACCTTAAAAAATTACACAAATAAGCATAAAAAGTATATGCACACGTGCGTATGTGTTTGTGTGTAAAACAGATGGACTTCCTGGATTCTTTCTATTCTAATAAAACCTTCAAAGTAAACTCAGAATATACGCCTTGATCTATAAAAAACCATTTCCTTTTTTCTTAAACTTCTTTTTTCAAAACCAATCTTCACTTCCCGCTTCAGTCACATTCTAGCAGAATGGCCCCAACTAATCCCGCTGGAGGAGTTAATAATTCAGCTCTAGAGCTGACAGGAGTATAGAGGTAGCTTGTTCCTAAAATCATTCCCTCTATTGCAGTAACAGGACTATATTGTTTTACCGGTTCTAATAACAGAGGAGCAACATCTGCGGCTCAGAGGGGAGATGCAATGAAAAGAAAAATACTCTAAGATAGACTAAATGTCCCCAGACCCAAATCGTCAGCCCTCTCTCACCATGTCCCTATTCTCGCCCCACTTAGCAAATTATGTATAAACAAATTCACTTCCTGGACTGGTTCCCTCTGAATTACTCCTTGGTTTCCAAGTGGTTTTCCATCAGGACCAACCTTTTCCTTTCCCTTATGCACCAGCAAACATACTGATACAATTTAAAGGTCATGTTCTTTTCAAACTGACAGAGCTCTCCAAAGTTTTGACGAGAGGCCCTCCAAGCCTCACACCCTACAGGCGGAAAGGAATTAAGTAAAGCATCACTTGGTGTAAGCTCAATCATGTGAACTGATTAGAAAATGCATCCGTGGAGAGGGACCCTCGCAAGGTGACAGGCAGCTCAGCCCAAAAGGAGATATCAGAGAGCCCAGACACTGGGGGTGAGGAAACATGTGAGGGTCAATGAAGATATAATTACCTTCCCACAGAGAAGTCTCTTCCTTTCTAAATCCCCAGTGAACACCACTTAATTAGCCTTACCTCTATATTCACAAACTTTACCCCAAACCCCAAGACTGAATTAACAGTGTGATTTTTTAGGCTCCGAGGGACATATGCTTGATAACTGAAGAAGAACCAAGAGGACAGATTCTGCATGAATATGCTCGGACTTTGTGTATGGATGTTGTGTATAGACCTTGATATGTTTATTTACAGTTATATTTGTGTTATCAGTAGATAGACAGCTTGTGGTTATTTTTCTTTTTTATCTGTCTCTGAAATAAAAAGTGGAAGATTGAAATGGCATCATCTCGTTGACCATGCCAGCAGATACTGTTCTCTAGGAATCCACTTATGGCGTTGGGTGCTCTTCTGGTATTATTATTGTTATTATTTGTCATTTTTACTTTGATTACTTTGTTCTTCACCCCAAAACTGCTCCCATTCACTTTGAAACATGACACTATCAATAAGCAAATGCTCCCACTGCTGACCTGAGGGTCCAGACTTTGCCCAGAGGACGGAGAATCTCCTCGTATCTGTCTACATTGTGCACACATGAGAAGAGGACCTTGAGGGAAACACCAGAGACAAGGAGTCATTGCAAAGCTTGCTTGCACACACCCTAACCTGGCTGCAGCATTCCATCCAACCCCCTTCCCTCCTGCCCCTCCTGCCTGCCTGGCCCTCCTGGATTCATCTGAGTACCTCTCTCTTCAAGAGAGCCTCTATGACTCCAGGCTTTATCTCTAGGAAAAGACGGCCCTGCCTCCAAACACTTACGCAGCAAGAACTCCAATATCTTAGCCCAGAAACACTAAAAGGAAAAAAAAAAAAAAAAAACTTGCTTCGTTGCAATTTCACATGGATCCTCAAAGTCAGCCCAAGCTTGTGAAATTTTTGCTGGAATGACTTTCCTTTGAAGTGTCTCTCCTAGTTTAATTGGCTAGTGCACATAAGTCCACAGCTTGGGATTGCTCCTGTCATGGACATTTGGGGCTGTAATCCTGAAATTCAGTAATCAGATAGGTTCTCCTTGTCACTATGCTTCCCTTGACCTCACCTCACCCTGGATCACAGCACTTATCTTTCCAGAATAAATGACCCATTCCCTCCCTCAGTTACAGACACAAGCTGCTCCAGCTCCTGATGGTTTCCTCCAGCCATAGTCAACACCTCTCTTTTCCTACCCAGGATAAAGGTGCACGGGATCCTCCCAGTTCTTCCTCCCAGCCTCCTCCTCCCAACACCCCCATGGCTGTCAGATCCCTAAGGATGTGTGTGCTGTGTGTGCACATCTGTCCTGCAGAACACAGAGAAAACTTTCTAGAGCAGGTGGCACTTGATTTTCAAAGTCTGGATTAAGGCATGCTCAGCAGTACAGACATCGTGGGAAGCATGATCAGAAACCATAAGCAAAAAAGCTAATGTTCTCATGGAGACTACATTCCATGTTTTTAAGCCAGAACATTTCCTATCATACCTTCACACAGTCTTACTGGGGAGAGGGAAAGAGACGGGCAATTGAATGTCAGTCAATGAGCTTCTTTGGGGCACTTTTATTGCCAAACATTCAAGCTATAGGATGGAGATTCAAAACTAAGATACAGTCCTGTTCTCAAGGAGCTCCCAGTATGGCCCAGGGACTTACCTGACCAGTTGCCATCTAGTCAATTTTGACTCATGACAACCTCATGTGTGTCAGAGTAGAACTGTGCTCCACAGGGTTTTCAATGGTTGGTTTGGGAGAAGTAAATCACTGGGTCTTTCTTCAGAGGGGTTTCTAGGTGGATTCGAACAGCCAGGCTTTCTGTTAGCAGCTGAGCGCATTAACCCTTTGCACCACTAGGGATTCCATGGCCAAAGAACCAAATAAAAACCAAACCCCTTGCTGTCAAGTCAGTTTCAACTCAGAATGACCCCATAGGATGGAATTGAACTGCACCATAAGGTTTTCAAGGAGCAGCTGGTGGGTTTGAACTGCTGACCTTTTGGTTTGAAGACGAGCTTTCAACTACTGCACCACCAGACAGCCACCATTAATTGCGTGGTCATTCTGGAAGTACTGCAGGTTAATAGAAACTGATAAAGATCACATGAGGGCCACAAGCAAAGATAGCAAAGGCTTGGGCCCCCATATTTTAATTTGGCTTCTTTCCTTAATGACCTGTGTCCAACTGCCACACTAGTAGTCAATTTATTAAAACATTGTGAAACGTGAAATATGCCACAACCACTACAATCAAGCCTCAGGCTCTGATCTATCTTCCTCACACAAAGAGAGGCTTTACCTTAAAACAGGACGGAAGTGGACTCTTTGCAAACTTGCCAAATCAGTCTTCCTCCCTTCCCGGAGGCTGCTTCAAAATCTGCAAGGCTCCTCACAAATGCTAGAAAGGGAATGGATCCAAAACCTTGAAATAGCTGAGACTCTTTCTACCACTTAAAACTTTTGTTCCTGGAAGAAGTTTCGAGATGTTTTATAAATGCTTTAAGCACATCCTCAAATGCGAAGCCTCCTCCTTCCCCTGGGAGTTGACTCTAATCTTCCCTTTGAAGGCATCAGGCCTGGGTCCCAGCTGGTGGTAAAGTGGGGATTGTGGCAATTCCCTCACCCATTCTGTGCCCCAGGAAAGGGCTCTCTATCAACTGGGGCTGGGGACAGGGGTTGAACTGACCAGCTTGTTCTGAAGGGCCCTTACAGAAGAAAACCCAGGCCAAAAAATTTCTGCATTTTAAACTTTTTATTACACTTTTACTTCTTGTCAACAACTGCCTTTTAAAACAGTTTTCATGGAAATTTTACTTAGCTGTTTTCCTGACAGTGTGCTAAGGCTGAGCCTGAACCAAGCATTTCAGGAAAAATGTTCTTAGTTGTGTCTACAGAGAAACAAAGAAATGAACACCAGATCGTTTCAGTTAAGGCAGTTCACCAGACGGGCACTGACAGCTGTGCAGCCAGTCATTCCATCAATCCCATTCCTTGAATATCTAATGAGCACAGGGCCTGCTTAAGCTAAGGAAAGAAGTAACGGGTATAAACCTGGCCTTGAACATAGTTTCATTGAATGGGGCTATACAAGGTGTGCATCTGCACCTTGAAAAGCACTCGGCCCAGGATCTGAAACCTGGTACACTTCCTGTGACTCAGCCAAGTGCGGTGGGTGCTTACTTCACGTGCATGCGAGGTTCTGCTGTCCAGACACCACCCTGAGAGTCTGACCACGCTCCCCAACAATCTAGATATATACCATCCTGAGAGTCTGAGCATACTCTCCAACAATCCACACCTATACCTTCCTGAGAATTTGACCATGCTTCCCAACAATCTTATCTACATCTCCCTGAGAGTCTAAGCATGCTCCCCAAAGATCCATGTCTACAACATCCCAATGGCCTGCGCACTCTCCCCAAAAATCCATCTATGCCACCCCAACAGTCTGAGCATGCCCCTTAGCAATCCATATCCACACCACCCTGAGAATCCTAGCACTATCCCCAACAATCCATGTCTACTCCACCTCAGTAGTCTGAGCATCTCCCCAACAACCCGTGTCTGAAGGTCAGCCGAAGTGAGCCATTGGAAACCCACTGTTCAATGCTTCGGGTTAAACCCTGTCTATTTCTTCAAGAATATAGCCTCATTGAGCTGGATGATGTTTTCCTCTGCTGTGCAAAAGCAATAAAAGCAGTCGGCCTGGGCTGTGTATCCTGCCTGGGCTGCTAACAAGACACATTCCTTTTTGTTCACGGCAAGTAGTGTAAGTTCTGTCTTATGTCACAATTTCTGACAACTGCTCAAGCACAAAAACAGTATCTTGGCACCAAGAAAATGACCATCACTTAAAAAGATGAAACTCTCAAGGACACCAAAAGGGTAAGATTTTACAGAGATACGCAATAGAACAGCCGGCTCCTCCCACATCCCAAAGACCATGTCTACAAATCATGCCAGAAAAGGTCTGCTCTTATCAAACTTCAAGGTGGACTCTGTAAAATGTCCCCCAGTTCAACCCAAAAACTCAGTCCAGAGTGGATGCTGCACGACTCTGCACAATACCAGGTGCCGAGGCTATGAGTTGTTCACAGTGAAGGTCGGACTGGGCACAATGTTCTTCCTTTTCCTACTTTTTACAATTGTTTAAATTCCGTGTATTTCTTGTAGGTCCTAAGAAGGCTGAATTTTCAGTTCATTGTATTTCTTACATCACTTTGTAACATGAAAGCCTGATGCCTTCTTCAGTACCTTTTAAAGAGGGTGTTTTGATGGGGAAAATAAAATGCTTTGAATTTCATTACATTGCCAACTTCCTTATTAAAAAAAAAAAAACAACACAGACACACAGGTTACTTTAATAAAACGTGGCACCCATGAACATAAATCTCTCGAAGAAGCAGCAATAAGAAAAAGTTGCCTCATATTAGCTGAAAACTATGACTTATTTTTGTATTTGGGTCCTTGTGTTTAAGAGGTGAGAATATAAAATCTATCTATGACTGTTTTACCAGAGTTGTCACAAGGGTACAGAGAACAGCAAAAGCTGAGCCTGTAAGGAGAGTACCAGCAAGAACGTTTTTCCCAGAAGCCCCTCGAAATTTGGCGGGTACACTCTGACACTCACCGTGCTCCCCAAAGGCACGCACACTTCACCATCACCTCCCCCAGCCTCACTGTTGGAGCTCAGCCTCTAAGCCTTACAAGGTGAACGTTACTTTGGAATTCAAAGTTCTTTTTCAAAAAGAACTGACATTCTGAGATAAAGTTCAGACTTAATATACTAAGTCATGGTGATATTGTACGTTGACAGGATAAGCTATCTTTAATATTTCTGCTTAAAAAAATTACCAACAACTGTTTAAAGTTCAGATCAGAACATGTACTACTTTGGCTGGGCAGTGCCTGAGTTAGATGAAGTTCAAGCTATCTCTTCAGAAACTCTTGCAGACAGCGTTGAGAGGCAGAGGCCAGTCACCAGCCACACCCACTGGTCAAGAGCACCCTTCTCTGCTACAACACCAGACTCTGGACATGGTCCACTTGACCAGGCTCAGCCCAGGTGCAAGCATCCATCACCAGGTCTCCCCTATTCAGAGCCAGGTGGGAGCAGGGCAAATGGGGCTCGGCCTTCAGCCTTGCACTCTGAAGTACTGCCTCTTAGTCTATGTACAGGTTCCACTTGAGCACAACTAAGTGTTCGGGAATTCTCTTTCTTCACAATGTTATCCATAATTTGTTATGATCCACAGTTGAATGCCTTGGCATAGTCAATAAAACACGGGTAAACATCTTTCTGGTATTCTCTGCTTTCAGCGGAGATCCTTCTGACATCAGCATTAATATCCCTCATTTTATATCCTGTTCAGAATCATGCTTGAATTTCTGATAGTTCCCTGTCGATGTACTACTGCAACCGTTTTTGAATTACCTTAGCAAAATTTTGTGTGTGATACTAATGACATTGTTCAATAATTTCCACATTCTATTGAATCACCTCTCTTTGGAATGGACACAAATGTGGATCTCTTCTGGTCGCTTGGCCAGGTAGCTGTCTTCTAAATTTCTCAGCGTAGCTTCCAGTGTTGCCTCCATTTGCAGAAACATCTCAACTGGTACTCCATCAACTCCAGGAGCCTTGTTTTCCTACAATAATTTCAGTGCAGCGTGGACCTCTTCCTTCAATACCATTTGTTCTTAATCATGTGCTACTTCCTGAAATGACTGAACATCAACCAATTCTTTTTAGTACAGTGACTCTGTGAATTCATTTTATCTTATTTTGATGCTTCATTCAGTATTTTGCCCAAAGAATCCGTTAATATTGCAACTCAAGGCTTGAATTTTCCCTTAGTTCTTTCAGCCTGAGAAATGCCAAGCATGTTCTTGCCTTTTGGTTTTCTAATTCCAGGTCTTTGCACATTTCATTATAATGCTTTACTTTGTCTTCTTGAGTCACCCTTTGAAATCTTCTTTTCAGCTCTTCTACTTCATCATTTCTTCCACTTGCTTTAGCTACACTATGTTCAAGAGCAAGTTTGAGAGTCTTCTCTGACTTCCATTTTGGTCTTTCGTTTTCTTTTTTAGCAACCTCTTACTTTCTTCATGTATGTCTTCGATGTCATCCCACAACTCGTCTGACCTTTGGTTATTATTGCTCAATGTGTTAAATATATTCCTGAGGTGGTCTCTAAAATCAGGTGGGATATACTCAAGGTCATGATATACTCAACTAGGTGCCCTGGTGTTATAGTGGTTAAAGCGCTCAGCTGCTAACCAAAAGGTCTGTGGTTCAAACCCACTAGCCACTCCTTGGGAGAAAGATGCGGTGGTCTGCTTCCATTAAAGATTTATAGTCTTAGAAACACTATGGGAGCAGTTCTGCTTTGTCCTGTAGAGTTGCTACGAGTTGGAATTGACTCGACAGCAACAGTTTCATACTCGAGGTCATACTTTGGCTCTTGTAGACTTGTTTTAATTTTCTTCAGCTTCAACTGGAACTTGCATATGAGCAATTGATGGTCTGTTCTGCAGTCAGTCCCTGGCCTTGTTCTGACTGATAATACTGAACTTCTCCATAGTCTCTTTCCACAAATATAGTCGATTTGATTCTGTGTATTCCATCCACTGAGGCCCACATATACAGTCGCTATTTATGCTGTTGAAAAAACATATTTCCAATGAATAAGTCGTTGGTCTTGCAAAGTTCTATCATGCAATCTCTGGCATTGTTTCCATCACTAAGGCCATATTTTCCAACTACTGATCCATCTTCTTTGTTTCCAACTTTTGAATTCCAATCACCAGTAATTATCAATGCCCCTTGATTGCATGTTTGATCAATTCCAGATTGCAGAAGTTGGTAAGCATCTTCAGTTTCTTCATTAGTGGTTGGTGGATAAATTTGAATAATAGTGGCATTAACTGGTCTTCCTTTTAGGCGTGTGGATATTATTCTATCACTGACAGTGTTGTACTTCAGGATAGACCTTGAAATGTTCTTTTCGACAACGAATGCAACGCCGTTCCTTTTCAATTTGTCATTCCTGGTATAGTGGACCACGTGATTGTCCAATTCAAAATGGCCAATGCTAGTCCATTTCAGATCACTAATACCTAGGATATCTATCTTTAAGCATGCATTTCATTTTTGACAATTTCCAAATTTCCTGGATTCATACTTTGTACATTCCAGGTTCTGATTATCAATGGATGTTCGCAGCTGTTTCTTCTCATTTTGAGTTGTGCCACAACAGCAAATGAAGGTCCCAAAAGTTTGACTCCATCCACGTCATTAAGGTCGACTGTACTGTGAGGAGGCAGCTCTTCCCCAGTCATATTTTGAATGTCTTCCAGCCTGAGGGGCTCATCTTCCAGCACTATATCAGAGAGTGTTCTTCTGCTATTCATAAGGTTTTCACTGGACAATTTTTTAGAATTAGATTGCCAGGCCCTTCTTCCTACTCTGTCTTAGTCTGGAAACTCTGCTGAAACTTGTCCACCATGGGTGACCCTGCTGTTATTCGAAATACTGGTGGCATAGCTTCCAGCATTACATCAACATGCAAGCCACCACAGTACGACAAGCTGACAGATAAGTGGGGGAAGCCTTTCATAGAAGAATGAAAATGAGATTCCTTTTAATAAGGAAAGCAGGGGAGGGAACTCCAAATGCTCCTTCCTGGGAAGCTTTAGCTGATGGACTCAATGACTCCCCTCAAGAGACAGGAGAGAGAGCCCTGCCTGGATGACTGACTTTCCCCAGAAATGCCAGGGAAAGGAGAGAATAGGACACATGTGGCAAAGAACATTCCTGAGGGCCTGCAGACATGAGATCGGGAAAGAGGTGGGGCAAGGAGACAGTGTGCGTATATCTATGTCTTTCAACTAGGCAGTTCAATCTCAGGTTATTTTATTTGACAAATAAAACTAAACTGCATATTTATGGAGTAATGATGTGAGATATTGCTCTTTTATTCATACCCACTGCTGTTTAAAGACCAATTGTAAATATTCCTGGTATTTTTGGCAAGTTGGCATGGCACACGCAGGCAGCCCAGAACAGCAGCCATGCAGCTCTGTTGATAACGGTGCCACCTCAAGGTCAAGGCCACAGTTTCACCTCCTTTAGCAAAGTCAGCTACTCGTGGAGAAAATATCCTTTCAAGAGCCACAGAATTCTGTGTCCTTGAAGCAGTTCCCCAGTGCCAGGCTCTGTATATGTTTGGGGGCTTCGGAGACAGCTGAGCACAGCTGGACTCTGGTCCTGACCACCACCCATTACGAGGCGACAGCTGCTGGGCAGAGACAGAGCTGGAACAACTGCCAAGTCCCGTACCCCTGCCATGGGCTGATGGGCACCCAGCACACTTGAGATCAGTGTTTTGGTTATTGGTTAGAGAGGCGTTTAAGGGCATACACCATCACCTGTCAGTTTGTTGTACTGTGACGGCCTGCATGCAGCTGTGATGTTGGATACTATGCCATTGGTATTTCAAATAGCAGCAGGATCACCCATGGTGGACTGTTTTCAGCAGAAGCTTCCAGACAAAGTCAGACAAGGGATAAAGGCCTGGCGATCCACTCTCAAAATTCAGCCAATGAAAACCCTGGTTGGAGAATATCGTCCAATACAGTGCTGGAAGATGATCCCCCTAAGTTGGAAGGCACTTAAAATACCCAGTGGCAGCAACAATGGACTCGAGCATGCCGGAAGTCTTGAAGATGGCACAGTGCTGGGCGACATTTTGTTCTCTTATACATAAGGTTGTCGTGAGTTGGAGCTGACTCGACAGCAACTAACAACAAGGGCATATAGCTACAGCCGTCATCTGTACCTGGTGTTGATTTAAGCACAATTGCCACCAAAAATAGCAGAGGGGGAAGGGGATGGGAACACCAAGGGGGAAGAAGGCAGATCTTCTTGTCTTCAAGGAGAAAAGAGGTCTGGGCAGTGGCAGAACAGGCTGGAGAAGGGTTCCTTTTTACTCCACTCATCCCTCTAAGAGGACACTGAGCTGGTGGGTGAGATAGGCCGAGGAGAAGAGCTGACCCTCGCACCTAGCTGGGGCAGGGTGGGTACTAGGAAGACACGGTGCTCTCAGACTTCAAAGGCTGCCAAGTGAGCTGCCTCCCAGTTCTCATCAGGCCTGAGGAGAGAGGAGGCTGGACACTCAGCTTGCTCTAGCAGAGTAGCCTCCACACTGTGAATCCATCCGCCACCTCCCTGTAAGCTGGAGCTGCACTCATCCACAGCAAGGGCCTGGGGAGCACCCAGATAAAATTCCATCCAACCCCTCTCTAGAGGGTCACCAGTAAACAGGAGCAGCTCCACAGTCCCACTGTAACATGTGGTCCTCGCTAGAGAGATCCAGACCAGCCCTCAGCCAAACCAGGCTCCACTATGCAAAAGTCCCTCCACAGACCAAGGGTCTGCTCAGGGGGCCAGGCATGTGTCACTGGGGCCAGGGGATTCTGTACAGCATCAATCCGCAAGAAGCTGCCTCCCCCAGGTCCTCCTGCTCTGGGCTGGATGAATGTTTATGGCCCATGGTGAGAAAGATGTACCCACCCTAGGCTCTTCCAGTGATGGCCCCAGTTAGCACAGCCCTACAGCAGAGGTTGTCAGGAGCGCTGTGTCCACAGTCTGCAATAAAGATGCTGCCTTCAGCTGCCTGCCCATGCTCACCATTCTGAGTCATTGCTTACCCAGCAGCTCACTCAAAACAAAAAATAACAACTCCCGCTGGGGCCCCAGCCCAAGGCTCCTCCTAAGGGCTGGAGGGAACACGCAGAAGTCTAGTTCTGGTTCTGTCTCCCAGGCTGGCCTGAGGGCAGCCTGCCAGCCTCATTCCTGAACGCAGCACCTGTTGGCCTGGAGGGACCCATATCAGCATGTGCTGTGTACCAGGTGCTGTGAGGCTGCAAAGACAGCACAGTGAGGCTCTACACCTCAGAATCCCACTGGCAAGACCATGGGAAGTGCTGTCAGCAGGGCATCATGTGCAAGGGGGACACAGGGAAGAGAGAGCTGGGTCCTGCCGGGGAAACAGAAGGCTTCCTGGAAAAGGGACCATTGTGGATGAGTATAATTTCAGTAGGCAGAGATGGCAAGCACTTCTCAGAGAAGGAAGCAGCAGCCCCAGTAAAGCAGCAGAAGCAGCAGGAAGCTCCAGTCTCTGGGCCCTTTGTGAGCAACTAGGCTGCAAATAAAATTCAACTCCTGTGTGATCCAGCTCTCTGTACCTCTCTGACTTCATCGCCAACCACATGCCTCTGTGTTCGCTAAGCTTCAGTCAGACTGGCTCCTCCTGGCCAGGGCATTTGCACGTAACTTTTCCTCTGTTGGGAACCAACCAAGGCAAGATCTGGAAGTCCAAGACAAGCTCTAGGCTTGGTTTGGCTCCTTGGACTTCCAGCTTTCAACTCAAAACCCTAAGCAAAGCTGACCATCATATTCACCTGGTGTTTTCTTCCTAGAGCTTACTGCTCTCAGAAATTATCTTATTTGCTTGTTTACTGTCTGCTCCCCCAAAGTACATAACCTCCATGAAGGCATCTTGTCTTCAGGGGCTGGAACCATGCCTGCTAACAGTGTGCCCTCAATAACTCAATACCTATCTGGTGGGAGAGGGAGGGAGGCAGGGGTTGAAGAAATGAATGATTAAAGCGAGATCCATCAAACAGTAAGGAAGGAAAACAAATCGAAAAGCAGAGTTTGGCCTTTCTGTGGGCTGACTCACCAGTCACTGGAATTGGGGGTCGTGTGTGCTATTTAGGAAACACCTGGTGGTGTAGTGGCTAAGTGCTACGTCTGCTAACCAAAGGGTCGGCAGTTCGAATCCACCAGGCGCTCGTTGGAAACTCTATGGGGTGGTTCTACTCTGTCCTATAGGGTCCCTATGAGTCGGAATCGACTCGATGGCACTGGGGTTGGTGGGTGTGCTGTTTGGGAGTCCATGAAGTTGCATGAGAAACATAGCTCAGGAGCTGGGCGCCAGCTGAGGCAAAGCTGATGCGCTCTGTGCAGAAATTACTGGTCATTTTCCACTGCAGGATGGTCAGCAGCAATTGAAGCCTCCACCTTCACACAGAAGGGTCACTAAACCTAAGCCTAGGGCTGGGCGGTTGACAGAGGGGAGAGGGGAAAATTGACCTCCTTTGCAAGTGCTGTAGAGGCTCAGCACAGGCATTGCTGACGGGCCTTTTGTCCTGGGCTCTAGACCCCGAATCCTTCCCAGAAGCAGGGTCTGTAAAGAAGCTGTGCATTGGCCTCCTGGAACAGGCTGCAGCACACCTCAGCCAGGCTGAGGCGTGTCCCCAGCCCACTGCACCAAGCGCATATCAATGGGAAATGCTGGCTGTCAGTGTGGCCAGCTCAGACTCATGGTCTTGTCAGGAATGGCACACATCCCAGGACAGTGTGGGCTCCAGGCCAGATTTCCTCAGTGTATGCGAGAGCTTCCAGCTAGACCCCGGGACACTGGGGCCCTTCAAGAAGGAAGGTGTTCAGGATACAGAGAGAGACACGACAAGAGAAACCACAGCTCAGTGTTTAAGCCACGAGGACCCAGGAGGGTCGAAGAAGTATTATCTTGTACATTAAGAGTGGGGCTTTGGGTCACCTGTGGGTGAGTTCACAGCTCACAGGGTAGACTCTGCAGGTGCTTGTACCTCTCAGCTGTTCTAGAAAGATCTTGGAGAACAGGTTCAGTCACTAAGCAGATTTTTTATGAGGTGGATAAATGACATAGCCTCTCAGTGACCTGAAGTTCTAATCTGAAAATACTAAGGCTGTCATTCCCTTTGTCTTGGGTTGTTGAGGGAATTTAATGAGGTCACCACGCACCTGTCATGTGCTCAGTACATCTCTGGCTTTCTGTTTGCGTTCAGTAACTGTTCACGTCCCATCTCCCTAAAATCCATTGTACCTCTCTTTCAATGCACCATCCGAGGAAAACCTAGCGAGTTCACAGCTCCTAGGAACACCTGCGAACAAGGTCCTAGGTCAGATGGATGGCCCAACTGGACACATCCCTAGGCGCCCATATGTCCTGCCCTGGCTACAAGTTGAGGACCCTCAGGTCGCTCAGGGTCACCCACTCTGCCCATCCCTCACCCTCTGTTCCCTGACACTAGGCCCTCTCACCTCCTCCCCACCGTAAACACACACACACACACACACACATAGACACTGCCACGTTCCTTCTCTTCCCTCTGCATTTCTACTGAGATGGGATTTTTGGCTTCTTTCTTCCTTGTTCCAGAAGAGGAGGTGTTGGAACCCCAGAAAGTTTGTATTACACAAAGCAGATGTTCAGAGCCAAGGGCACGGGAGACTTGGGCCACACAACACGCAGACAGTCCCCATTTGCCAAGCTTTATGCAGTTTCTCCTCTCCTAAAAGAATCCAAAAAGGGAATTGGGTTGTAGAAAGAACATTTCAAAACTATAAGTACCAAAATCTCGGTTGACCAAAGGGAGCAGGGTGCAGTGGTAAGAGAATGCCCTCTGCAGAGCCCTTTGTATTTGCAAGAAAGAAACCCAGGTGAGCCTCCCAGAATCCTCCTGGCCTGAGAAAGGTGGGGTTTGGAAAGTTGGGTGTTTCCCTGAGGAAGCAAAAGATGAAGTGTTTGTGTTTTGTTTGAATTGATAACGATGTCAGTTTCAGTTATGGGCTCATTACAACAAACCTGGGACATATTAACAGCTCTCTAATTGAATTCGGAAATAAGAAGGAGGGTTTTAAACGGTCTTGTAAATAGTGGATGCATGGGTCCCCACAGTGACTGTCTTCACCATTAAATGAAGAGAGATGGGAGGTGGTGTTCTCCCAACTGGCTTGCTCTTCCCCTCTACCATGTCCCCAACTGTCCCCAAATGTATGCTGTGAGGCCATCTCTGTCATGTTATGAGAGCGAAGCAGAAAGTTTACCCCAGAAGGGATTCCCAGAGAGTGAAAACAGGGCTGATGAGATGCACCTTTTTACTTTTTATTCCAAACCAGCAATGCCAGAAGAACCGTTGAACATCTCACCCAGGGCCAAGATCCCTCCTGCGAGCCTGTGGCAGCCAGCATCAGGACTGTGCACTAGGAAGGCAGACTTCCAGGATTGGCGTTCTCCACTGGAGGGCGGGCCCCAAGAGGCTGGGCCTCTGGCCATATACTCTCAGAAGACTAGCTAGCCCGGCTCAGGCCCTGACACAGGAAATATCTACAAGCCTTGGTAGAATGGACAAGTGTTTGCTCTGCCTTGATTCCCTTGCTCCTTCTCCCGCCATCTGCTCCCTGCACCACAGTCTCTCATCAACCCAGATGCAGCCCCTCCAGGAAATTCTTATCAATTGTATAACCCATACAACCACATACATGCACGTATACTTGCACACACACACACATGCATATATATGCATATATAATGTACGTGTACGTGATATATATATATATGCCAAAGTGTATATGCGTGTGTATATATAGTATATGTGTGTGTACATATAGGTGTGTGTGTGTATGTGTGCATGTGTATGTATAGATATATATATATACCCTGGTGGCATAGTGCTTAAGTGCTACAGCTGCTAACCAAAGGGTCAGCAGTTCGAATCCACCAGGCGTTCCTTGGAAACTCTGTGGGGCAGTTCTACTCTGTCCTATAGGGTCGCTATGTGTCGGAATCGACTCGTCGGCACTGGGTTTGGGTTTTTTTTGGTATACATATATATATCACGTATACATAATTACATACTCATCTGGAAGGAGGGGAAGGGTTGCCAAATTAAGCAAATAAAAATCTCAATGTCTGCCTAAATTTGAATTTTATAAAAATAATAAATAATTTTTTAAGTTTTCATTAAATTACTCCTTGTTTATCTAAAATTCAGATTTAACTAGACGTCCTGTATTTTATTTGGAAATCCCAGGCAGGGGGTGGTGGTATTCTTCTGTGAAATCTGAGAATTGTTGATGAAATTTTCGCTTAGAGTATCTCAGCACCTGAGTATCGTCACTTAGGGTCCTGTGACTCTCACTTCAAGTCTTCAGGTGCATTTAATGGATGCATGATATTCCAGGATATGGGTGGCCCTGGAGTGCTAGGTAATTCTCTCCGTATTTGGCTAACTTAGTAAATTCCACCCAAACCACACCTCAACAAAAGGAACAGAAGACAGTAAGATTGGGTCTGTCCTGTCTCCTTAAATTAGCTGTCATGAGGAAATCAGACCAAAACTCCAAGCAGGCAAAGGTATCACTCAGAATGTCCAGCCCCATGAGACCCTAAAGCTACATCAGGCTCCCTGGGTAGAGAGGAGGGATGACAAGACTCTGAAATGCACTTTTCCACCAAGGGACATAACAACAGAGACACTTAAGTGTCTCGGACTTCAAGCTCAAAATATGCTCACATGTACAAATTCCATCCAACCCGTTTGCCAAAAACCACACTAGCATAATTATTTTGCTCAGTGCCCCCTCCCTCTTTCGTCGATCATATCTTTAACTTCGTCCTTATTGCTGAAAACACGGAAATAAAATATACATAGCAGCTCTGTTGGCATTACAGCAACAGCATCAGCCTCATTTTACCAACCCTCTGAGGACCCCGCTCAGAGACACCGGCATGTTGATGGGAGCTGTACAAAGGTCAGTGATTTGGAAGCTCTTTCCGACAATTTGCCAGGATTTTGGCATTTGTAAGTATCCATAGGACAGCTCTCTAGTAAGCTGACCTTGACAGCGAACGGGATAAATAAACCTTCAATTTACCCCCTCCAGCTCTCCGCACGCTGGCCGGTCCCCATGGAGGCTTCACCTGTCCATATCGTTCAACTGCCTGCAACTTGCAACTGACGAACATCCACAGCTCCGCAGCCCAGTGACAAACACCATCTAACAGATAAGGCTTCCGCAAAGTCAAAGCCAATACTGCTTCCATTGAAAATTTAATGCCAGCTCCATCTTTGCGCATCATTCTTCTGACTGTTGCACGTGTCTCAAGAGGCCCTTGAAGCTAAAGCTCTGCTCCATAACAGGTAATGACGTGGCATTTAATGATACTGTCCAAAGTGATCCCGGTCTTTGGGAAGTAATGTGCACTCATGTACCAGATAAGCACTGCCAAACGGACTGAGCCGCCCTATCTTTCATGGCCCTGTCACTAGACACAATGTGTCACATCCCCAGCTGTGGTACCTGCGACTCCCCCGGCCTCGCTACCAGACAAAACGCACGTTTGCAGAGCCGGGCTCCCAAGTCTTAAGGGAATTCAGGCAAAAGTAGGATAGTAACATAACCTTAATTAAGTATTCACAGCCTCTTTAATACCTCGGTGCTCTTGGATTTGCTACTAAAATCTGTGAATTATACCTCATGGAAAAATGTCCTTAATCGACTCTGACAGGTTTTATTGGAGGCAGAAAAAATGTTTCAGTGTGATAGATAAGGTTAAAAATGTTACCACTCTGATCATTTACTCTAGCGCCTGGCAAAAAAAAACTCCAAAGCCAAAAACCATTTACATCATTCATCGGATACAATGGGAAAAAAAAAAAAAAAAAAAGCCTTATCTGACAGACATTTTAGCTGATGGGACAAAGTGCACATTTTCAATTTTCTGACAAAGTTGTGTTCTTTATGTAGATAAGGAGAAAAACAACTGTAAGATTTCTACAGCATGCTGTGAGCGCTGGAAACGTGACTCCCACAGTGAAGTGTCTCCAGGCCTCACCGAGCACTGCACAGCCACGGAACAGCGTCTTCAAGGCTGCGGACAAAACCAGGCATCATGTGTCTTCCTTCTCACCCACAGCTGAGGGTTTTCAAGCAGCCCCAGAGCTTTGCTGGGCGGTGTCACGTGACAGCTCTACAAGTACAAAAGGTCTTTCTCGCCTCTGCATTAGCCCCAAAACCCAAACCAAACTCATTGCTGTCAAGTCAATTCCGACTCATAGTGACCCTATAGGACAGAGAAGAACTGCTCCATAGGTTTTCCAAGGAGCAGCTGGTGGGTTCATAACTGCCGATATCTTGATTAGCAGCTGAGCTCTTAACCACTATGCTGCCAGGAATCTAAGAATTTGCAATGGGGAACACAGACACCAGAGGTTTTTCATGGGCACATTAAGACTAGGTACTTTGTCTGCACTTTGGCTGATATGGTTGATCCTAGAGGTGGAATTGAAACTCTGAGAGCTCCACACGCCCCTCTGTGGATGGTCTTCCTGCAACTGAACCTGGGTACACCCTAGGCCCACCACTCATCTGTCAGTTTTTCATACAGTGGTGGTTTGCATGTTGCTATGATGCTGGAGCCCTGGTGTCTGGCTCAGTGTTCAGCTGCTAACCAAAAGTTTGCAGTTCAAATCCACCAGCTGCTCCTTGGAAACCCTGTGGGGCAGTCCTTCTCTGTCCTATAAGGCCACTGTGAGTTGGAATTGCCTCGACGGCACAGTTTTCTCTGATGCTGGAAGTTGTGCCACCAGTACTCCACATATCAGCACAGTCACCCATGGTGGACAAACTCCAGCTTCTAGACTAAGGCAAGACAGGAAGAAAGGCCTGGTGATCTGCTTTGAAAATCTGCCAGTGAGAGCCTTATGCATCACAACAGAATATCATCTGACTCGCTTGCTTAGGACGTGCCGTCGGATGGGATCAACAGCTGGAGGGAGACATCGTGGTTGGTTAAGTGGAAGACCGACAAGGGCACGGGAGACCTTTATTGAGATGGATTGGCACAGTAGCCACAATAGGCTTAAACACGCCAGCAATCACGAGAATGATGCAGGACTAGGCAGCATTTCATTCTGATGTAAAGTCACCACGAGTGGGAGTCGACTCAAGGGCCGCTATCTATCTATACCCTGGGTGATAACTTACAAATTCTGTTCACTCTTCACCAGGCATTTACCCAAATATTACTTTTTTCCAGACCACATGTGTTTTCCTAGGCAAACTCACCACCTTCCCATTCAACTGGCAAAGATCTCAGCAAAGAATAGAGTCTATAACACTGAGTCCTCAGCTAGACTGCTTGGGGACAAATCTAGGGTCCATAACCAGGTAGCTATATGATCTTGGGCAAGCAGTTTAATCTCATTGTGCCTCAGTGTCCTGAGAAGGATGGACAATACTGAAGTATCATTCAAGGTAACATTACCAATGCCCTCGGAACAGGGGCTGGTGCATGGTTGAAGGGACTTGCACGCCAATTCTCGCCGGTGAATCCAAACCCTCCAGAAACATGTCACTAACACTCCATTGGTATTATTAAAAGTAAATCTCTCTTAGGCCAGCTATAGACAAGATCGCTTTCCAAATGGACTCCCACCCATTGAGACTGAAGTTCATTATAAACCAGGCAGACACTCATCTACTCAGTCCATGTCTGGGGAAAAGAATTTCAGCAGAAAGTTTTCTGATCAAGGTCACCATGATCAGATAAGCCAGGGACCCCATGGAAAAATGGTTACTCATTAAGCAATATTGTTAAACAGTAAACAGTAGTGAGATTGATATGCAAAAGCTAAAATTTTACTTCTTCCCAAATCCATTGCCCTGGGTGTCCAATGACTACCTTCCATCTCTAAAACCCGTGAGTCAAGGCTCATGGGCTGGAGAGAGGTTGCAGATGTGTTTGTTTGACATACATAGTGTGTATGTGTTTCTAAATTGTTAATTAGTTGTCATTACAGGGCCCGTGTTGACAACTGTGCACAACTCTAGGAGGAAACATTTCCCTCAGATGTGATGTAAATGGCACCCACGAGAGTTGTGACCTGTTGCCTAGTGAGAACTAGCATTTAAAACAAGTAACCAACATTTCGTTTTATTTGGATCCACAATCAACACCCAAGGAAGCAGCAGTCAAGAAATCAAACAATGCAGCGTATTGGGCAAATCTGCTGCCAAAGACCTCTTTCAGGTGTTCAAAAGAAAGATGTCACTTTGAGGATTAAGGTGTGCCTGATCCAAGCCATGGTACTTTTAATCACCTCATATGCATGCCAAAGCTAGACAATGAATAAGGAAAACCAAAGAAGAACTGATGCACTTGAATTATGATGTTGGCTAAGAATATTGAATATACCATGGACAGCCAGAAGAATAAACATATTCGTCTTAGAAGAAATACAGCAAGGATGGCCAGACTTCGTCTCACATACTTTGGACGTGTTATCAGGAGGGACCAGTCCCTGAGAAAGGACATCATGCTTGGTGAAGTAGTTGCTGTTGTTGTTGTCAGGTGCCATCAAATCAGTTCCAACTCATAACGACCCTGTGTACCACAGAATGAAACACTGCCCGATCCTGAGCCATGCTCACAATTATTGTTATGCTTGAGCCCATTGTGGCAGCCACTGTGTCAATCCATCTCGTGAAGGGTCTCCCTCTTTTCTGATGACCCCGTAATTTACCAAGCATGATGTCTTTCTCCAGGGACTGATCCCTCCTCACAACATGTCCAAAATATGTAAGATGCGGTCTTGCCATCCTTTCTTCTAAGGAGCATTATGGTTGTACTTCTTCCTAGTAAAGTAGAGAGTCTTTGAAAAAGAGGAAGACCCTCAACTAGATGGATTGACACAGCGGCTGCAACAATGGGCTCGGTGTTTTGTTCTGTTGTACACAGAGTCACTGTGAGTCAGAACCAACTCAATGGCACCTAACAACAACAACCAGCATCTTAAAATTAGGATATTTCACTTGGTCCTATCAAAAATGGGAAGAATATTCTACAAAATACCTTCCTAGTACTTGCTGAGACTGTCACCGTCTTGGGAAATCGGAAAAGACTGAGAAACTGTTTCTGACCAGGAGAGAATAAGGAGACATGATGTGGCTAAGTTTAATGTGGTGTCTTGGACTGGATCCTAGAACAGACAGTGGAAAAACTGGTGAAATCTAAATGAAGTCTCGGGTTTAGTAAGTAGCCATTTATCAACATTGGTTTCTTAGTTTTGATAAATGTGCCCTGGTAATGTAAAATGTTACCCTTAGAGGGAGTTGGGTGAGGGGTTCACAAGAGCATTCTGTGTAATCTTTGCAACTTGTCTATAATTCTAAAATTTTTCCAAAATAAAAAGTTCATTAAAAAAAAAAAGTGGAAAGAAGAGCTAGACCAAGCGAACTGCATGTGTTTCTTATACATGCCCCACTTCACTCATTGGTGTTTCATGCTGAAAGTCTTTTGAACTTGGGATGCCCCCAGTGACACCCCAAGTGACACCGTGTCTGTATTCTCTGGCCAGGCAGGCACCTTTGACCATCGCAATTAAGGCTACTCCCTTCCTTGATTTGGGGTCCACGTGATGGGAGGGAGGAAGGAATGTCAAGGAGCATCTTTTGCTTTCTGTCATTATTTCCCACACCCACCACAGACCAGAAGAAGAAAACCATAAACCACATTTTCTCAGCAGCAATGCTATCAAACCTGTAAAGGTGCTTCCCAGGGCTGTTGCCATAGGTATCTCTCTATCAGGGCAGCCCTGCTGCATAGCTTCCGCTGAGCAAGGCTCCTACCTGCCCCTGCCCAGGGTAACGGCAGTGGGCAAGTGGAGCTGCTTGGGGAGGGACAGGAGAGGGCAGAGGGAAGTATTTGAATTCCAATAGGCCAACCAACCAAACCAAGCCCGTTGATGTTGAGTTGGAACTCATAGAAACCCTGCAGGACAGAGTAGAACTGCCTCCATAGGGTTTCGAAGGCTGCAATCTTTACAGAAGCAGATTTCCACATCTTTCTCCCTAGGAGCTGCTGGTGGTTTCCAACCACTGACTTTTCGGTTAGCAGCTGAGTGCTTTAACCACTGTGCCACCAGGGCTCCTTACCAATAGGCCAGTGGTTCTCAAATGTCAATGCCATCAGAATCACTTGGAGGGCTGTTAAAACCCCAGCCCCAGAGCTTCTCATTCAGTAGTTTTGGGTGAGGACCAAGAATTTGCATTTTTCCCAGTTCCCAGGTAATATGGCTGCCACTGGTCTGGGGCCACACTTTGAGAACTACCACACTTTGAGGACCACCGCTCAGGGCAATGAAAGCCTTGTTAAGCACATTTATAGTTTGTTCTTATTGTTTCCAGGTGGTGGGGAGCTTCAATAAAGCAAAAAAAAAAAAAAAAAAAAAAAAACACTGAGGAGTCAGAGTGAGGGGTAATCTATTCCAACAGGCAGGAGCACTGCATTCATGCGCAGGTAGTCCAGTGGTTAGAGCACCAGGTGAGGCGTCACTCAGACCCAGGTTTGAATCCTGACATCACTAACTGTGAGAACCTTTACAAGTTATGTAACCTTTCTGGGGTTTGATTTCTTCACCTGCAGAACATATAAGTCTTTCGCACAAGGTAGGATCAACCTCCATGTTCATGATCCCTAGCGCAGTCCCTATACTCCAGATTCTGACCTCACGCTTGCCAAAGCAATTGGCATTTAACACTTGAGTCTCTAAAACTTGATCCTACCACCCCTTCCCCAGCACCTGCTTCTCCTACAGTCTTCCTCATCTCAATTAAGGTCAGTTTGTCCTAGTTACTCAGGTCAAAGATATTGGGGTCATCCTGCCATCCAGTTTGAGCCTTCTGGCCTTAGCACTCAATGTCATCACCAGCTGTCTGCATAGCTAGTCTCTCAAGCTTCCAGCTCCATTTTTAACTCACCACCTGCAAGGGCTCTCTGTGGAGCTGGGATGTCTACCCTGAAGGTCCTGTCAATGCCTGGAATTAGTAGGGAAAGCATGCCCATTCCCTCCTGCACTTTTCCCCAAGTAACGCCTGCTGACCATGCCAGGCCTAGGAAGACACAGTGCCCTGTCCTCCAAGGCCCACCTCCAGGCTTTCTCAAGTTTCCCTGTTCCCTGCTAGACATGATCCCCTACTCTGAATTCTTGTGATTGGGTTTCATCTCCTCAAAAACTTTCATGGTGTTCTTCTATCAGAGGTATTGGTGCATGTATTTTTCCTTTCTCCCATATGTGAGACTGGAAACCCAGGACCAAGGCCATGTCTTACCCACTCACACCTCCCCAAAGCCCTTCGCCCAGGGCTGAGTACAGAGTCCTCACAGGCTTCCAGCCAGCAACACCATCTGACAGTTGGTCATTCAGCACCTGTTGTGTGCAGGACACCTTGTCAAGCACTGTAGGGACCATGGAAGGGTAAGACAGCTTCCTGTGCTCTGGGAGATTACATTCCAGCTGGGGGGATCCTTGCAACATCACAGAACAGTGCTCCAGCATAGAGTCTTTGCAACTTTTCTGTAAAGGACTTGGGAACAAGTCAGATATCATCAGACACAGATGGCAATTGGGGGAAAGGGAAAGAGAAGGAGAGAAGTTCACATGAAGAAAGGCAAGGAAACAAGCATGGTGGTTAATCGTATGTGACAACTCAGCTAGGCTGTGATTTCCAGTATTATGTAATTATCCTCCATTTGTGATCTGATGTAATTACCCTCCACTTTGTAATATTATATAATTACCCACCATTGTATGTGTCATAAATCCTAAACCTCTATATGTTAATGAAGCAGGATTAGTGTGGGGTGTATCTTGAGTCACACCCTTACTCAGGTCACACTCTTACGCAAGCATCTGATGTGAGGGGAATTTCCTTGGAGGTGTGACCAGCACCCAACATATATGGATACTCGGAAAGCTCTCTCTCTGGACCCTGCATCCAGCTCATCATCATCTGTCCTCCGGTTCTTGGGATCTGAGCCAGCAGCCTGCTGCCTGACCTGCTGATTTTGTGTTTGTCAGCCACTGCAGCCACGTGAGTCAGAAGAAGCTTCCAGCCTGACACCTGACCCATGGATGTGAAACTTACCAGCCTCCACAACTGCATGAGCCATTTCCTTGAGAAAAATCTCTCTAAATATATTCACTGGTTTTGATTCTCTAGAGAACCCAGCCTAAGACAAGAAAGGGCAAGGGTGTGTTTGGGTGTGGAGGGATGTCCTGTGTGACGGGAGCTTAGGACGAGCTGCTTGTCGGGGGGGTGACAGGGGCAGAGTTTACCGTGACCTTTCAGTGAGGACACGCAGCGCTGGAGGCACACCGATGGCACTGGAGCAAAGCCGTTCATGGAGTGACCTCAAAGCCGGCGCCTCCCCGGACCACACCCTCAAGAGTGAGCACACCAGAGTCACATTTCCGTACATTTCCCTATATCCTGTGTTGTCTGCTGTCCTGTGACCAGCAGTTTCCATGCATTGCAATTGTGTACATAAAAAGTGTCCATTTTTAAAAGACAATGATTTCAAATATACTTCAGTTTTTCAGAAGAGATTCTCTTATTTTAAAATTTTTATTAGTTTTATTTAAATTCACGTAGGGCTTCTAAGCCTAACTCAGCAGCTGGCCACTTCTAGCCAGAGCCCAAATGTTTGAGCTTGGAGCTCAGCTCTGTCTTTATTTGTGGACATTGGGCACCTTCTGTGCCTCATCATCCTCATGTATAAAACAGGCATAATCATAATAGCATCCCCCTCACAGGGCTGTTTTGAGGCTTATGTGTGTAAAGTGCTGTACACAGATTCTGGTACATAGTAAACACTCATGAATGATTGGATGTACCTTGGGCAGGGATGGGCCTAGAGAATGATGCCAGAAACAGGCAGGGAGAGCCTGGTCCAGGGGGCAGAGGAGGGGGCTAGACATGCAGGCACAGAGTACCTTGGGCTGCATTTGAGGGGAAAGGATCCCTGGGCAGTGGGATGAAGTCACAGTGGTCCTGAGGGCTGCCTCTGCATGGGAAGGCCGGCTCAGGCCATTTCTCAGACTTGAGCCCCACCCTGGCCCAGGAAAGGCGAAGCCCTCAATGAGGGCTGCTGAGCAGGAGACCAGCACCCCCCCCCACCCCAGTCAGCCCCCAGTCGGCCCACAGCTGCTCCAACGGGTCTTCACATTCCTACTCTGTAGGCCTGCCTTTTATGGAGCCTGTGTTTTGTTTTGTTTCAGAAATATTGTCATAAAATGAGTGTATCTTTCTGGTTATTAATTTTCAGACTTTTTTTTTTTTTTTGCTTATTTATCTAAATGCAAGATGTTTTATTTCCCAGCCAGCTGCTATATGAAGTGTGAGGGGCTATTGAAAACCCAGCTCTGTGTGTGGTTGAAACCCTATCAGCTGAGGTTGAAAGGAACATCCTTTCCTCTTGCTGGAAAAAAAAAAGGGAAAAAAAATTAAAAAGAAAAGAAAGAAAGAAGGAACCCACTTGATTATGTTTTGTTTATTGCTACATTACTCAGGTAATTGCTGACTTGGAGCAGACTGTAGCTAGGCCCCACACTGGCTTCTCTTCCTGGGTGTTTCAGGCCCAGCTGTTACAGGACTGCCTTGGCTCCCATCGAGGCCAAAGATGTGGCTGCAGGCAAACTGTGGAGATCGGTGGATGGGCGGGCAGGTGGGTGGTGAGCCCCCAGAGCCACCAGGACCAGCTGGGGTGGGAGAAGGTGGGACTCTGGGTCCAGATCTGGTGGGTGGCTGGCTTACTACTGGACCTGAGAGTTGGATTCCCTAGTGTTCACAGAGTAGTTGCCGCAGATCATGGTGTCGGCCAGGCTCCACTCACCTGGACAGAGGAAAAGCCAATGACACTTCCCTTTATCCTGAAGTGTCACAGGGATTGTTGGAAACAGACCTCATTTAGCAGAACCCTCACTGCCCTAACTCACAGCTGAGAGGGCTGAGGTTCAGGCATCCAGTCAAAGAAAATCCCAGTGGTCATCCGAAGAAAACTCTTCAAGTTTACTTAATTCCTGCTCTAAACACCTCACTCCTAAAAAATCACAGCCCTAGTACGACAGATGGGAACCTTGTCAGAGGAAATACTCAGGTCCAGGGTCTTTCCACCTGTCATCCTCCCAGCTGTGTTTCTCAAACCAGAGGACACACAGCAAGGGGAGGTGGGGCCTGCATGGACATGGGAAGAGAGGCACAGGATGAAGCCACAGGGAAAAAGCAACATGTTTTCCTAGAGTTCACTCTATATGATATAATGATAGCTTTAATTTTTACGTTAAAGAAGACAGTTACGTATATATATATATATTAATAAACAGGATGCAAACTTTCTTGACTTTTTTTAATAAATCACAAGATATTAGAGAAACTTTACAATTGCAGTAGGCATTATGGATTCAGCCTCTGAGATTCCTTCTCCCAGCAGTGAATTGGGGTCGGCTGCATGTCATTTTCTACTCCATGAGAAATAGCTGACCACAGGAACCCAAGGCAATGAGGAGTGTGGTCGACTGGTCAGTCTGTCCAACTGCCTGTAAGCTCTGAAGTCAAATACACATGGAAGGCACCCATTGCTTGGACATGATCTTGGTCCTCAAACTTGATGGTTCTCCTCTCTGTTCACTTGTCACAGACATCCTCTGTCCCTATCCACCCTTGTGCTCAACAACTACAACTTCTCCAGAAAGGAAGTTGGCTCAGTGGAACAGACCCTGAAACCTGGACCCCAGTTCAGGCCCTCCGGGTTTGCATTGTTGCCCCCTTTCCCTGTGGAACCCTCCCCCTGCCATTGTCTAGTGGCATATAGAGCATTTCCCCCGCACCTCCTCCAGCCCCGGCCTCTGAGCTCTGAAACTCAAACTCAAGCTTATGGGTCTGAGTAAGGAGAAAAGGCAGCGCCCATATTTGGTCCAGCCTGATCTTGAATGCCAAGTATTTCAAGCACTTCCCGATTCTCTCTTAGGTCAGGGCCACGTGCTTGGCAGGAGCCATCTCTGGGCTGCATGAACTTGGTTGGGACACTGAATTTCTCCTAGAATTCCATCAGAGCCACCTCACAGGTTTTCAGGAGGCAGATGGGATATAAATCAGAAGTAAAGAAGCAACAGAGGCTGATTCATAGGAATGGATCTTTTATTGTTGGTTGGAAGATGGAACTAGGCCGCCATGATTTTAAGATTTCCCTTTATTTCACCTTGCTTGTTACTTTACTTGAAACAGAGACACATACACACACACACACACACACACACACACACACAAACTCTAGCTCACTCTTCTGAAGCTTCACAAGGTTGCCCAAGCCTGGCTCACTTGAGAATCACCCTCTCTGGAACTCTCCAATTGCCATGTAGAGCTGTATGACCACTTTTACAAGTGCCTGTAGCCTCCATCTGGACCTGTTTTCTCAATCACATTATCTCTTCTTCTTTCCAACTGCCTTTTCTCCTGCTGTCATGGCAGGAAAGGCTCTACGGGGCCAAGGAAAGAAGTTAAGACTGAATGCAGGCATCCTGGACTCTGAGTCCAGTTCTGTCACTTATGAGAAACCACATGACCTCCTTGGGCCTCAGGCACCTCAATGTTCGAATGAGGTTGACACTGGTTTCCCAGCATCGATTTCCCACTCTTACGAGATCACAGGGATTCATGGGTACTCTGTAGCCTGTGAGCCTATATATCGCTGGGATTAACTCCATTCTCTGTGACAGTACACACACTGGATCATTATGTATGGCATTCAGTAAGCATATTGAATGCCATACTGTCTACTGATAATTCAATACCATTATCCCTCCTTCTATATTCTCCCCATATTACAGGGGCTTTGTTGTTGTTAGGTGCCATCCAGGGGGTTCTGACTCATATTGATCCCATGTACAACAGAACGAAACACTGCCCAGTCCTGTGTCATCCTCACAATCATTGCTATGCTTGAGCCTATTGTTGCAACCATTATATCAACCCTCTTATTGAGGGTCTTCCTCTTTTTGCTGACCCTCTACTTTACCAAGCATGATGCCCTTCTCCAGGGACTGATCCCTCTTTATAACATGCCCAAGGTATGTGAGACATAATCTCGCCATTCTTACTTCTAAGGAACATTCTGGTTGTACTTTTTCCAAGACAAATTTGTTCATTCTTTTGGCAGTCCATGGTATATTCAATATTCTTTGCCAATACCACAATTCAAAGGTGTCATTTCTTCAGTCTTCCTTATTCACTGTCCAGCTTTCGTATGTGTATGAGGGGCTAGAAACCTGGAAACTACATTTCTTCAAACCATGTTTTCAATGAGAGACACTTGCCAAATATTTAGAATAACACACACCAAAAAAAAAAAAAAAACTATTGCCATTGAGTCAATTCTGACTCATAGCAACCTATTGGACAGAGAAGAACTGCCCCATAGGGTTTCTAAGGCTGTAAATCTTTAAGGAAGCAGGCTGTCACACCTTTCTCCCATGGAGAGGAAGTTTGAACCACAAACCTTTCAGTTAGCAGCCGAATGCTTTACAGAAGCCATATTGTTTCTCTTCCAGTGTTGTTGTTATTAGGTGCCATTGAGTTGGCTCCAACTCATGGTGACCACATGTACAACAGAATGAAACATTGCCCAGCCTAGTGTCATCTTCATGATCATTGGTATGCTTGAGTCCATTGTTTCTACTCTTCTGGTTGTTTTTGTTGTTGTTGTTAGGTGCCGTCGAGTAGATTCTGACTCATAGCGACCCTATGCACAACAGAACAAAACACTGCCCAGTCCTGCACCATCCTCACAATTGTTGCTATGCTTGAGCCCATTGTTGCAGCCACTGTGTCAATCCATCTCATTGACAGTCTTCCTCTTTTTTGCTGATGCTCTACTTTA
Source organism: Elephas maximus indicus (assembly GCF_024166365.1). Lineage (NCBI taxonomy): Eukaryota > Metazoa > Chordata > Mammalia > Proboscidea > Elephantidae > Elephas > Elephas maximus. Next base: position 13,970,354 of record NC_064839.1, read on the forward strand.
CCAAGCATGATGTCCTTCTCCAAGGACTGATCCTTCCTGATAACGTGTTCAAAGTATGTGAGACATAGTCTCACCATCCCTGCTTCTAAGGATCATCCGGGTTGTATTTCTTCCAAGACAGATTTGTTCATTCTTTTGGCAGTTCATGATATATTCAATATTCTTCCCCAACACCACAATTCAAAAGCATCAATTCTTCTTCAGTCTTTTTTATTCATTGTCCAGCTTTCACATGCATGTGAGGCAATTGAAAACACCATGGCTTGGACCAGGATCACCTTAGTACTCAAGGTGACATCTTTGATTTTCAACACTTTGAAGAGGTCTTTTGCAGCCGATTTGCCCAGTGCAATGTGTCTTTTGATTTCTTGACTGCTGCTTCCATGGGTGTTGATTGTGGATCCAAGTAAAATGAAATCCTTGACAATCACAATCTTTTCTCCATTTATCATGATGTTGCTTATTGGCCCAATTGTGAGGATTTTTGTTTTCTTTATGTTGAGGTGCAATCCATACTGAAGGTTGTGGTCTTTGATCTTCATCAGTAAGTGCTTCAAGTCCTCTTCACTTTCAGCAAGCAAGATTGTATGATCTGCATAATGCAGGTTGTTAATGAATCTTCCTCCAACCCTGATGCCCGGTTCTTCTACATATATTCCAGCTTCTAGAATTATTTGCTCAGCATGCAGATTGAACAGATATGGTGAAGGATACAACCCTAACTCACACCTTTCTTGATTTTAAACCATGCAGTATCCCCTAGTTCTGTTCAAAGGACTGCTTCTTGATCCATGTACAGATTCCTCATGAGCAAAATTAAGTGTTCTGGAATTCCCATTCTCTGCAATATTACCCATAATTTGTTATGATCCACACAATTGAATGGCTTAGCATAGTCAATAAAACACAGGGTATTCTCTGCTTTCACCCAAGATCCATCTGACATCAGCAATGATGTCCCTGGTTCCACATCCTCTCCTAAATCCAGCTTGAATTTCTGGCAGTTCCCTGTTGATATACTGCTGCAGCTGCTTTTGAATGATCTTCAACAAAATTTTACTTGTGTGTGATACTAATGATATTGTTCAATAATTTCCGCGTTCGGTTGAATGAGCTTTCTTGGAAATAGACATAAATATGGATCTCTTTCAAACTGTTGGCCAGGTAGCTGTCTTCTAAATTTCTTGGCATAGATGAACAAGCACTTCCAGCACTGCATCCCTTGTTGAAACATCTCAATTGGTTTTCCGTCAAAGAGACTCTGAAACTTGCTCTTGAACATTGAGTAGCTAAACCAAAAGGAAAAAACGATGACGTAAAGGAGATGGACAGAAGATTTCAAAGGGTGGCTCGAGAAGACAAAGTAAAGTATTATGATGACATGTGCAAAGACCTGTAGAAAGAAAACCGAAAGGGAAGAACACACTCAGCATTTCTCGAGCTGAAAGAACTGAAGAAAAAATCCAAGCCTCAAGTTGCAATACTGAAAGATGCTATGGAGAAAATATTAAACAACACAGGAAGCATCAAAAGAAGATGGAAGGAATACACACAGTCACTATATCAAAAAAAATTGGTCGATGTTCAATCATTTCATGAGGTGGCATATAACCAGGGACCCATGATACTGAAGGAAGGAGTACAAGCTGCTCTGAAGGCATTGGTGAAAAACAAGTCTCCAGGAATTGATGGAATTTATACTCTTCTGTTAGCCACGGGCAAATACATCGGCTCTACAGTCAAGAAATTTTGCAGCAATCTGCAAAGTGTCTGGCTAAATGCTGGAGGCAACTGTAGTTACTGTTGGTGGTTCTAGCAAAGTCTCAACTCTGAAATCCAGCAGCACATCTTAGAGCCAGCAGTGGTTTCCCTGATCTTCACTCCTCCAGCCCTTCCAATAGTTTTAGAAGGCCCACATTCCCTGCAATAAGTCTCTTCCTACTTGAAATATATAGAGTGATTTCTGTTTTCCTAACTGATGTATCTGGACATGGAAAAAAAAAATGCCAAACATCACTTGTGTATTTAATTCAATGTATAAGATGTTGACTTATATGGGAATATCCAAGAAAATTGGTATGGCATAAAACAAGGAATGCATGTGGCTGCCAATTGAAGATGTCTTAGCTCTTGGCTAAGCAAAAGGATGACATGGTTAGCAACAGGTGGATTCCTTTGTACTTTAAATCACAAGCTCTCTGAAATATATGGTCCAGCTTCACCCATTATATCACAAGGCCCTTGGGGCAGGGACAATATATTTTCTTTTTGAACAAATTAAATTCCTATATAATAAACTTCAAGGAACTATCCAAACCATTGGTTGCCCTATAATTTTGGAGTATTAGATATTGCTGGCATCATGTTTAACCTCTGAGAAAGTGAGGCCTTTTGTTAAAGAGATAATTCAATATGATGGTAGCCATGATGAGGAATGTGAGCTGGTTTCCCTGTGGCATCCTAGAGAATGCTTGTGGAGCTACCACAGGTCAGGGGCACCTGGCGGCTGGTACCCAGTGCCTTTGGGAATATCCAACTCTACCTGTCCTCTTGCCCTGCTGCCAATGGGCCACTTTTCCACTTTCATCAAATCCGTTTAGTGTTCTCCTCTTTAATGATGGTCACAGTAATTTTGAAATAGTGTCCACAGAGGAGCCCTCTCCCTGAGGTCATGGGGAATAAGCCAACTGTTCATGTGCAGAAAACTCAAGACAAAAGAAAAAACAACTTCCTTCCTGTGATGGTTAAGATTGTGTGCCAATTTAGCTGAGGCGTTTATATGTGATCACTCCCATGATTGAACCTGCTGTGAGTAGCCAATCCATTGAAAGGGAGTTTCCTTGGAGGTGTGACCTGCATCCAAGGACCTGCATAAGGAGACGTGCTAGATTTTTGCCCACTCTGGATCCTGTGGCTGTCTCCTGTTCATCTGACCCCCGGCTCTTGGGACTTGAACTACAAGCTTATCTGCAGACTTTGGGATTCATCGATCTTCACAGCCTGAGAGCAGGAGCCCTGCTCTCCAACCTACTGACCTTGGGTTCACCAGCCCCTGTGGCTACGTGAATGGAGAGAAACCTCTATCCTGATCCATGGACTTGGGATGTTCCAGCCTCTACAATTGCCTGAGCCATTTCCTTGATATAAATGTCTCTCAATATATATTTACACACTTTACTGGTTTTGCTTCTCTAGAGAACCCAGCCTAAGACACTTCCATGCATACTTTCTTGAGCACCTACTGTGTACCAGCCACACTGTGCTAAGACACAGGATACAGAATTGGGGAAAACAGACAAGCTGTCAGTTCTCCACGTTCCAGCAACTGAGACAATGAACAAGTATACAAAATAATAAACCAGATCATTTCAACTAGTGATAACTGCTGTGATGGAAACAAAAGAAGGGTGTCATAAAGAGTGGCTGGTGGTGGTTGGGTGAGTGGGCAGGGGGTATTCTTCAGACATGGCAGTCAGGAAAATCCTCTCTGGGAAGGTGATAATGGGAAGGAGCCATCCAGGAGAGGAGTTGGAGGGAAACATTGCAGGCAGAGAGAACAACCCAGCAGCAACGAGCTTTGCATGCTCGGAGGATGGAGAGAAGGCCAGCATGGCCAGAACTCAGTGAGAGAAAATGAAGTCAAAATCAAGACCAGGTCAGAGCATGTTGTACCCAACAGGTGTGTGGATGGAGTTTGGACTTTATTTCAAAGGCATAGGAAGCCATTGGAGGATTGTAATCACCGCCTAGCTCAATGCAGATTTTGGCCATGTACAACAAGGCTCCTGACGGTAGGCAAAACTCTACCCATCAACCCCAGCACCATTGTTTTGTGCCCTACCTCCAAGTGTTCCATCCTTGAGTCCACAAAGTCCTTTCCCACATCTTGAGATTATGTCTCCAAGCCCTGAGCCATCCTGGTGACTCTCTCACTATGTGCTCAGGTTTGCCGGGGCCTCTTAAATTGCAGCACCCAAAAGTCAATGCACCATTGCAGGTGTGCTCACTCCAGCCCGGACAGAAAAGGCTCAGCCTTCCTCATCCTGGACCCTGGCAAATGCAACCTCTGATCATGTCAGCATTTGTCAATGTTCCAATCACATTGACCCCACTATGTGCAACCAGAACCCATGGCTTTTAGACCACACACACCAAGACCACACACTTTCCCATTTTTCCATCATCCATCCATTCATTCCTTAAACAAGTATTTATTGAATATCTACTATGGACAGGTGTCCTGTATATAGTACCTTGTGCTAGGTACTAGGATGCAGCAAGGAACAAGGCAGTAAAAGGTGTCTTCTTCTTGTATTAGTTTTCTATTATTGCATAACAAATTGCTTAAAGCAACGCTTACTTATTATCTCACATTTTCTGTAGGCCAGGATCTGGGCACAGCTTAGCCGGATCCTCCGCTCAGGGCCTCACCGGGCTTCAGTCTAGGTTTCAACCAGGGCTGTGATTCACCTGAGGCTCAGGGTCATCTTCCAAGTTCACTTGGCATCAGCAGCATTCAACTTCTTGAGGATATAGGACTGAGGTTCTCAGCTCCTAGAGGCCGCCCACTGTTCCTTGCCACTTGGTGCCCTCCACAAAACGGAAGTTGTCTTCTTCAAGGCCAGTGGGCATGCATCTCTGCTGCTTTAAGTTTCTGACCTCTAGACCCTCTTTTAAAGGATTCATTTAATTAAGTCAAACCCACCCAGGATAATTTCCTTTTTGATTAACACAAACTCAACTGATTTGTATCTGTAAAATCCCTCCCTTTTTCATATACACAACCTATTCACAGGAGTCACATTCTATCACATTCAAAAGTCCCACCCACACTGAAGGGGAGAAGATTGTATAGGGTATGTCCACCAGGAGGAGGGAACCTTGGGGCCCACGTACCACACCACCCTATACAACTTTCACTCTAGCCAGGGAGGCAAGGAACATATGTGATTGGAAAAATGTTTAGTATGGATCAGGGTGCTATAGGAGAGCATCTTGGCTCCATCCTTGGCTGCAGGATGGTCTATCTGACTTAGCGTCATGTCCACCTCTGCCTGCTACTTAGCAGTGCAGCTTAGCCTCCTCTCTGCTCACATACATGCCTCACACATTTTGTGACAACTGGCAGTGGCTTATTCATCATTTCGGATTGTAACTTTCTGTTTTCTCAGACACCCACTTTAATACCCTGACATTTCTGTTCAGCCCATAACATTCTGTCAATTGTTTACATCTCCCTCTCATACTGATTGCCTTTTCTGCTGGATTCTTGGCCCTTCCTGATCCTGATGTGCTCTGCTTACCAAGAGACTCTGTGTCACTTCTCTCACTGTTCACACAGCCAGATTTCCAATGAAGTGAGCTGTGTCTACATGTCAGTCATCTACAAGGCACTCACAGCTTATGCTCTAATTTCAGGGTAGAAGCTGCCTGGAATAAAGGCAGCCCATGTTGGGTTTTGTTCATCCACACAAGCCTAGCGTACTTCTTCTCTACACTTCCCAGGTTCATAATTAAAGACCTGTTTTCAAAATCCACAGGTGGACCAAATTGGTCCACCCTTGACACCTGCCTTTTCATCTGCCCCATGTGTGGTACACCAGCAGGACCTGCTCTCCGTCTCCTTGCCACCCACACAACCTTCACTCCACCTGGGACCACAATCATCTCTCACCTGACCTGCTGCAAGCACTCACTAGCTGGCCTTCCTGCTTCATCCCCTTCCCCAGTCCCCTGGCCATACAACAACAGGGGTAGTCTTTTTGAAACATAACGTGCATCACAACATTGCCCCTGGTATATACCATATGGCATTTGCATTACATTAAGAACACAATCCAAACTTCCCTCCATGGGCTACAAGGTCTGGCATAATCTGGCCCCTGACCACCTTCCCAACTCAACTCAAGCCTTCCCAAACACAAGATTCAGGCCACACAGGTTTTTTGTCAGGCCTTTTCCAGGGTAGGGCATGAGCATGCTCTGTTCTCTTTGCATGAACTGCTCTCTTCCACCCATGAGAGAGAAAGACAAAGTTTACAATAACCGGTGTTGGGACAAATGAGTAAATATCTGGGAGAAAAAATATTTAGTTCCTTCATGGCTCCTACCTATCCTTCAGGCTTTGACTTAAATATCAATTTATCCGATAGAATTCCCCAACCATATCAGCTAAAACAGGCCCCCTCTGTTATTCTTCATGTTACTACCTTGATTGTTCACTATATTTCTTGTTATCATTTTCAATTATTTTATTCATTTGTGTATATACTTGTCTTTCCTGTCTCCATCTAGAATGGAAACTCCAGCAAGGCAAGGACTATGTTTATGTTGCCCACCATTGAATACTCAGTCACCACACTGTCTAGCACACAGTATGAGCTCCATAAATATCTTTAGGGTGAAATAATGAGGAAATGAATGAATAAATGCTAACTATTTGTATATGAAAATTATGATTCTAACTTATGGTTCAAAATCTAAGATGGAAAGAGGGAAAGTCTTGTCACACTCTATATTAGAATGCACTCTAAAGGTATCATTAAAATAGTGTAACATTGTTACAGGTATACTGAAACATATCAATGGAATAGAATACAAAGTTAAATAGGCAAACATATAATAACCAAAAACATTGTTTTTCAAATTCAACAGAAAAAAAGATTTCTCAATAATTGTCATGGGGCAACTAACATTATGGAGAAAAGTTAGCTAAAAACTTATATCAGGCAATAAATAAATAATTTAAAAAGACTAAGAATTTGAATGTAAAAAAATCATATCAGAGAATAAATATTGGAATGAAGAAATCCTAAGTATGATACTAATAGTAGAAACCATAAAGAAAATGTTGATATATTCATCCATGTGAAAATAAGAAGGTCAAATTTAAAAACAGTTATTGTGGTAGCAAGACTCCTGGCTATGGTGAAGTGAAGAGATAGGTAAACACTCCCAACATAAAACAAGTATAAAACTGAACAAAATTATCAAAACAAACATTTCAGGGCTCTGGAATTTGATTAAAGACTAATAAAAAATTGAGAGGGTTTATTCATGAAAAACTGCTAGAACTTTAAGTAAGAACAGTGGGAGTCTGTGACCTGCTTGTCTAAGGACTTCCTTTACTGTCTTCTCCGATTCAGTTGGCATGGTAGTTTTACCAAGGTAAATCTGGCTTTGTAAAACAACATCTTTGCTGCCAGGCAAGCTCCAAAACAGGCTGAACGGTTTTATAACAGAGCACAAACCTGTGCCTGGAGGTGCTGTTAGTAAAAGTAACAAACTCAGTACAAAATGAAAAGGGAAAAGTCTGCACCTCTACTAACATGAAGTTTCAGTCACAGTTAAGGTGAGTGGTGGACAAACCATAAATGTAATAGGAAGATCCTTTTAGAGCTAAATAAGTTATTCACACATCCTTGGTTGAGTAGAGAACCTCTGGCAAGTACAGGAAAGACCCAAGAAAGTCCAATAGAAACTAAACATCAAGGCAAATTTTAAAACTTCCTAAATATGGCATGAAATCTCTAATACACACACACACACACACATCAATCAGTAGAGTGTGGTACCTTTATGAACTTCAGACGTGTGAGCACAACATCTTCCCAATCATTGGCTGACCACTAATCTATGGAAACACAGGGGTACCTTAGGAAACAAGACTAAAAAACAAAAATTTAAAATACTAACCAGAGACATCAACATCCACACATGCTTAGAAGACAGATTCCACAGTTTAAGACCAGCCAAGTTGTTAAAATTAAAAAAAAAAAACTTCAGAGGAAAAATCACGCTACAAATGCTACAATACATTATCTAAAATGTCCAATTTTCAACAAAAAAAGTCACATGGAATGGAAAGTAACAGGGAGTATGAACTATACACAGGGAAAAAAAGCAATCAATATGAACTGTATTTGAGTGGCCTCAGATGTTGGACTTGTATTTAGCAGAGACTTTAAAGTAGCTATTTTTTTTTTTTATATAAATATGTTCAAAGAATTAAAGAAAAAATATATTTAAATATTAAAGGAAAATATGATGACAATGACTAAAGCTGAGAGGCAAAACGGAGAAAAAGAAACTATAAAAAGAATTAAATGAAAACTCTAGAGTGAAAAGCACAAAACGTGAAAATTTTTCTAGATGGTCTAAACATCACATTTGGGATGATAGAATAAAGAGTCAATAAACTCGAAGAAAGATCAACAGAAATTATCCAACTTGAAGAACAGAGAGAAAAAAAGATATTAAAAAATAAACAGAGCCACAAAGATTTAGGGGACAACAACATTAATGCACATGTTTTAATAGGAATTCAGAGCTGTAGAAAAGAGATAAAGGTACAGAGAAAATATTCAAAGAAACAATGGCCAAAAACTTCCCAAATTTGATGGAAAGCACTAATCTATAGATCCTAGAAGCTCAAAACAAATGTAAGATAAAGATATTTTAGTCAAATTGTGGAAAGCCAAACAGAAAACCTTAAAAGCAACAAAAGTCAAATGATTCATCGTTTATAAAGGAATAACAATAATATTAACAACTGACTTTGCATCAGAAACAATGGCAGCCAGAAGGCAGTGAAATGATATATTCAAAGCATTGGTGGGGGAGGGTTGGAGGGGACTTGTTAACCAAAAATTCTATACCCCGCAAAATGATCCTTCAAAAATAAAAGAAACCTCACACCAAACACAAAAACCAATTCAAAATGGATCAAGGACATAAACTTGAAAACTAAAACTATAAAATTCTTAGAAGAAAATATAGAGGTATGGCTGCAGAACCTAACCTGAGGGATTATTATATATGATAACAAAAGCACAAGTAGCAAAAGACAAAATAAGTAAAAAAAAAAAAAAAAAAGGGGGGCCACATAAAAATTAAACACTTGTGTTCATTAAAGGATTTTATCAAAAAAGTGGAAAGATAACTCATAGTTTCAGAGAATCACATACCCAATAAGTATCTAATATTCAAAATATATATTAAACTTCTACAACTTAATAACAAAAAGATGAACAACCCAATCAAAAAAAAATAGGTAAAGGATTTGAACAGACACTTCACCAAAGAGGATATAGAAATGGCCAATAAATACATGAAAAGATGCTCGGTGCCATTAGCCATTGAAGAGAGGCAAATCAGAACCACAATGAGACACTACTTCACTCCCACTAAGATGGCTAAGATCAAGAAAATGAAAAATAACTCATATTGGGGAGGATGTAAAAAAATTAGAACCCTTATCCATTGCTGGTGGGAATGCAAGACAGTACAGTCACTGTGGAAAACAGTTTGGTGGTTTCTCAAAAATTTCAACATGGTACTACCATATGACCCAGAAAATTCACTTCTAGGTATATACTCAAGAGACTTGAAAGCAGTGATGCAAACTGACACCTGCACATCAATGTTCATTACAGCACTATTCACAGTAGCCAAAAGGTGGAAACAGCCTAAATGTCCACTGAGAGATGAATGGATAAACAAAATGTGGTACATACATACAATGGAATACTACACAGCCATAAAGACAACTAAAGTCCTGATACATGCGACAACATGGATAAACCTTGAAAATACTATGCTGAGTGAAATAACTCAATCACAAAAGGGCAAATATTGTATGGTCTCATTTGTATGAAATAAAAATAAGAGGCAAATTTGTAGAGGTAAAATTTTATTAGTGGTTACCAGGGGCAGGAGGTAGGGGGGAAAGGGGAGCTATTGTTTAGGAAACAGTGAGTTTCTGTTTATGGTGGTAGAAAATTTGGCAACAATCATGGGTGATGGTCACACAGCATGATTATTGTCATTGATATCACTAAATTGTACATCAGAAAAATGTTGAATTGGCAAATGTATTATATATATTTTTACAACAATAAAATAAGTAAGTAAACCACAAAAAGAATGAATACAAAATAAAGGTATTCCTGGATAAATGTGGGAAAAACGTGTTGGTAGCAGACTTGCCTTACAATGAATGTTATAGGAAGTTCTTCAGAATGAAAGGAAATGATACCAGTTAGTAACTTGAATCCATAGGAAGAAAAGAAGAAACTCCAGAAATGTTAATATGTGGGTAATATAAAAGACTTCAAAAATATGTATTTATCTCTTTTCTTCTCTTAATGTCTTCCAAAAACATAAGATTGTATCATTGGGTTTATAACATAATATCTCACACTAAAAATATATATATATATATATATGACAATAATACCACAAAGGAGGGAGGAGGAAATGGAAGTTCTATACTGTCAAGGCTCTCTCTAGCCAACCCTGCTCACAACACCAACTGTGTAAACCAGTCCAGGGTTTATCTAAGATATTCTTAGATACTTGAGGAAAATGTTGATAACAGACTTTCCTTACAGTGAATATTATAGGTAGTTCTTCAGAATGAAAGGAAATGATCAGTTGGTAACTTGAATTTTACTGAAATTGAATCAGTTTTAACCTGAAGTATGTTGTGATACCTTAGCATATTTTAAGCCCACTACAGCACCTACAAAAATTACAATAATAATTTTATATATCTATGTATACATATACATATAGCTTAAAAAACAAAGGAATTAAAATGGTACACCAAAAATGTTGGTTTAACAAAAAAGACAGCACAGGAGAAGCAGAGGAATCAAGGAAAAGACATAAGAGATATTGAAAACAAATAGCAAAATGTCAGTCATAGATCCAACCACGTGAATAATGATATTAAATGTGAAATGATTAAACGTTCCAAACAAAAGTCAGAAATTGTCTGAGTGAATTAAAAAAAGTGAGACACTGCTAAATGTTGTCTTTAAGAGATACACGTTTAATTCAAAGATACAAAAAGATCAAAAATAAAATAATGGAAAAAAGATATGCAAACTGTAATCATCAAGGTTGTGTGTCAACTTGGTTGGGCCATGATTCTCAGTGGTTTGGCAGTTATGGTGTAGTTTGGCAGTCGTATAATGATGTAATCACATCCGTGATGAGATCTGCTGTGAGTAGCCAATCATCAAAAGGGATTATCCTTTGGCGTGTGGCCTGCATCCAGTATCGGTGGACTTTCTGTCAAGTCTCGTAGGTTTTTGCTTGCTCTGGGTCCTGCAGCCGGCTCCTGTTCATCTGACCTCTGGTTCCAGGGACTTGAACTAGCAGCTTACCAATCTTGGATTCATCAGCCTCCACAGTCTGTGAGCCAGCAGCCTGCCATCTGAACTGTCAATCTTGGGATTTGTTGGCCTCTGCAGGCCATGAGCCAGAGGCCTGTTGTCTGACCTACCAACCTTGGGTTCACCAGCCCCTGCAGCTACGTGAGTCAGAAGAACCCTGCAGCCTGACCCCCACACTTGGAACTTTCCAGCCTCTACAACCATGTGAGCCATTTCTTTGATATAAATCTCTCTCTCTGTGTGTGCGTGTGTGTGTGTGTGTGTGTGTGTGTGTAGAGAGAGAGAAGCTTCACTGGTTTTGCTTCTCTAGAGAACCCAGCTTAAGACACAAACATTAACAGTAAAATAGCTAGGAGAGCTCCATTAGTATCAGACAAAATAGATTTTAAGACAAGAAATTTTCCTAGGAATAAAGAGGGATATTCCATAATGACAAAAGTCCTAATACATTTAAAAGATGTAAGAACTATAAGGAAACCCTGGTGGTGTAGTGGTTAAGTGCTATGGCTGCTAACCAAAGGGTTGGCAGTTCGAATCCTCCAGGTGCTCCTTGGAAACTCTATGGGGCAGTTCTACTCTGTCCTATAGGGTCGCTATGAGTCGGAATTGACTCGACGGCACTGGGTGGGTAAGAACTATAAATGTATGTGCATCTAATAATGGAGTCTCAAAACACAAGATGCAAAACCTGAAAGAATTAAAAAAAGAAGTAAATAACTCAACAATGGAGATTTCAATAACTCATTCTAAATAATAGATAAAATAACTAGATAAAATCAGTAAAGATATCAATGACTTGAAAAATGTGATTAACTGACATTTATAGAACACTTCACCCAGCAACAGAATACACATCTTTTCAAGTGTGTGGAGGGTATTCTCCAGGATAGACAATGTCTAGGCAATAAAAAAAAAGTCTCAATTAATTTAAAACGGTCAGAATCACTTAGGGTGTGTTCTCTCGCCACAATAGAATTAAATTAGAAATCAAAAACAGAATAAAAATTTGAAAGTTATACAATACATTTCTAAACAGCCAGCGGCTCAAAAAATAAATCACAAGAGTAATTTTAAAATATTTTGAACAGAATCAGAACATCACAACATATTAAAAATTCTTGGATCAGCAAGGAGGAGTAGATAGAACAGAAGGATTACAGAGAGAGATGAGGAAACTTTTGGACAGATATGTTTATTATTTTTACTATGATGAGTTCTCAAGCATATACATATGTTAAAACTTATAAAATTGTATATTTTAAATATGTACAGCTTATTATACATGAATTATGCTACAATAAATTTGTGGCATTCAGGTAATGCAGTGCTTAATAGAAAATGTATAGTATTAAAAGTTTATATTAGAAAAGAAGAAAGCTGTCAAATCAATACTCTAAGCTTCCACCTTAAGAAATTAGAAAAAGAAAAAAAAAAAAAAGCAAATTAAACTTAAAGCAAGAAGAAGGAGGAAATAATAATATTAGGGCAGAAATCAATGAAAATGAAAACAGGAAAAAAAACAGAGACAGATCAATTAAACAAAGAGCTGGTTCTTTAAAAAGATCAACAAAATTGATAAATCTTCAGCTAGACAAATCAACCAAACAAGAGAGAAGACAGAAATTAATAAATTCAGGAATGAAAGAGGTGTTATCACTACAGACTCTCCAAAAATCAAAAGAATTACAAGGAGATATTATGATTAACTTTATACCAACTCATTAGGCAACTTTGATAAAATGAGCAAATTCCTAAGACAGACACAAATTACCAAAACTGACTCAAGAAGAAAGAGAAAATTTGAATAGAACTATAACAAAAAAAAAAGAACTATAACAGTAATTAGTACTTAAAAGACTTCCCACAAAGAACAGCCCAGGCCTAGGTAGCTGAGCTGATTAATCCTATCAAGTATTAAGGAAATAATACCAATCCTACACAAATGCTTTCAGAAAATAAGAGAAGAGGAAACGTTTTCCAGCTTGTTCCATGAGGCCAGTATTACCCTTATACCAAAGTCAGAAAAAATACAAGAGAAGAAAACTACGGATAAATATATCTCATGGAGATAGAAAACAGTATTTACAAAATATTAGGAAATTAAACCCAGTAATGTAAAGAAAGGGATTATAAATGACCAAGTGAGATTTATCCCAAGAACACAAGGTCGATTTAACATCTGAAAATTAATTGATGTAATACTTGATATTAATAAAATAAAGAAAAAATATGCATGATTTTCTCAGTAGATACCTATAATGCATTTGACAAAATCCACCTCCATTTATGATAAAAAATAAAAACTCTCAGCAAACTAGGAAGAGAAGGAAACTTCCTCAGCCTGATAAACGGCATATATGAAAAACCTACAGCTTACATCATACTGAGTGGTGAAAAACTGAATGTTTTCCACCTAAGATGAGAAATAAGAAAAAGATGCCCATTCTCATCTCTTCTATTCAACAGTAGAGTGGAAAACCTAGTCAGTGCAATAAAGCAAGAAAAATTAAATGCTTGTACAGTGGAAAAGAAGAAATAAGTTTCTCTTTATTTGCAGATAATGTTCAGAAACTACTAGAATTAATAAAAGAGTTCTCCAAGGTCACAAGATATGAGATCAATTTATAAAAGTCAACTGTATTTTATATACTAAGAATAAACTATCCAAAATTGCAATTAAGAAAATACTTCCATTCACAATAGCATCAAAAGAAGTACAGGATTTGTACACTAAAGCTACAACTATAAAATTTATACACTAAAAACTATAAATCATTACATGGAACAAATGGATGAGCCTCAAAAACATTATGGTAAGTGAAAGAAGCCAAAGACAAAACACTACATATTTAAGAATTAATTTATATGAACTTATTAGAAAATTCAAATTTATAGTGATAGCACATCAGTGGTTGCCTGGTACTGAGAGCTGAAAATGGGATCAACTGCAAACAGGTATGTGGGAATGTTGGGATGATAAAAATGTTCCAAAAATGGGATTGTGATGATTATTGTACAAACTCTATACATTTACTAAAACTCATGGAACTGTGCAATTATAATAAGTGAATTCTATGATATATAAATAGTACCTCAATAAAGCTGTTAACAGAAATAAAAGATTATTGTGGCACTTTCACTTTTGATAAAGATGGAATAGATTATTTGAACTACCATCCTCCCATGACAATTCGAAGAACCAGCTAATAATAATATAGTTAAAAACAAATAAACAAAAAACTACTTTAAGGATACATAAAATAGAACTAACAAAATAGCGAAGAATTACCAGGCCATCCCAAGATGGGGAAATGGAGACCCAGGATGTGAGCCTAGCATTTGGGATTGTTTTTTTTTTTCCCCACAACTTGGATAAATACCATTTCAAGGGACTTGAATAGAGAGATATTTCATGTTCATGGATAAGAAGGCTCAATTTTGTAAAATTGTCGATTTCCCCTAAGCTTATCTATCTTAGCTAATAGATTCAGTAAGATCTCAATAAAAATTCCAACAGGTTGTTTGGTTGTTTTGTTTTGTTAGAAACTTGGTGAACTGTAGCATTCTTTGACTACTGCCAACAAACTTAGAGGCTTTAAAAATACATTTATTACCTCACATTTTGTGTGGATCAGGAGTCCAGGCATGGCTTAGTGGGCTCCTTTGTTCAGAGTCTCCAAAGTCTGGAATCAAGGCATTGGTCAGGGTAGGGCCAAGATGGCAGAATAGCCAGACACTTCTGGCAATCCCTCTTACAACAAAAACCTGAAAAAACAAGTGAAACTATTATATTTATGACAGGCTAGGAGCCCTGAACATCAAAGGCAAAGTTAGAAAATGGACTGAGTGGCTGAGAGACTGAGAGACGGTTCAGAAGTGGAGAGGAGTTGCCAGACCTGAATCGCCAGGATCCCTCAGGAACCATTCCCAGGAGCGGCTGCAGTGGGCTGGTGGTAGCATTCAGCCACAGTTCCCTCAGGGAGAAGCAGCCAGCCGCACAGCCTACTCGCATCTCTGGAACCAGGGAAGAATGGCACTCTCGGCAAAAGCTAAGTACTTGCATATATTTTACCACCACCCCTCCCCCCACCCCCCAGCTGGCTTCAGAGGCTGTTGATATCTCTGGGCCTGAGATAGGTCCTGTTGAGTGTCTGGAGCCATTCTCCCGATCTTGGAGAAGGAAAAAATTCGCAATTGGGGGAAAAGATAATTTGCCAGCTCCGCTAAACTGGGAAGCTCCAGACAGAAGCAGCTCCTGCCTAGGCGTAAATGGTGCATGGACTTTGGATATCCTTTCCCCCTACATGGACCTGTGTGGGCCTGCTTCATGAGAATAGGCCCTTGTTGGCAGACTCCAACTGTTTCAGCTGTGCACTGGAGAGGTGGTTGTTTGATGACTGACACCACTTTGCCTATTAAACAAGGTCCCCACCTACCCATATTGGGGCATAAGGACTGGTGGTTCCACTCAGGTCACCCAGTCAACTGCAACAGGGGTCCAAGGATAACTGGTACCTCCACGTCCTTACAACGAAAAGCAGTAGGTGCCCATGGTCAGTCTGCAGAACCCATCCACATGCATGCTCTAGGGAAGAGGGACACACTTTCCTCAGAGTCACTTGGGAGATGATTCTGAGCCCCCTGCCTTGTTCAGAGCATGACTCCCTGCTGCAATCAGATACTGGTACCTACACCAATCACCCCGGCCCCTCTAAGACTGTAGGACAGAGCTTGTACCACACACTTAATGACCAGCTACCTAAGCTGAACCCGTACAAGAAAAGTGAATGGACTCCTAGACTGATATACATGATAACAGCTCTAACCATCTGGTGACAGGAAGTCAGAGCTTCAAAAATGAAAATAATCAAGCTAGCTCACTCAAGCAAACCATTTTGGCATATCAAAACAAAACAAAGCAAAAAGCTAGGATACAGTAAAAAAGAAAAAACATAAAATAAACTAATACAATAACATAAATAGCTCGGAGACAACAGTCAATATCAAATCACATAAAGAAACAGACCATGATCGCTTCAATAAGCTCTCAAAACAAAGAATCAAGGGATCTTCTAGATGAAAATGCCCTCCTGGAATTAACAGATGCACAATACAAAAGATTAATATACAGACCCCTTCAAGACATCAGGAAGGAGATCAGGCAATACGCAGAAAAAGCCAAGGAACACACAGATAAAACAGTTGAAATTAAAAAGGTTACTCAAGAACACAATGAAAAATTTAATAAGCTGCAAGAACCCATAGAAAGGCAGCAATCGGAAATTCAGGAAATTAAAAATAAAATTACAGAACTAGACAACTCAACAGAAAGTCAGAGGAGCAGAACTGAGCAAGTGGAAGGCAGAATTGGTGAGCTTGAAGATAAAGCACTTGGCGCCAATATGTTTGCAGAAAAATCAGATAAAAGAATTTTTAAAAATGAAGAAACCTTAAGAATCATGTGGGACTCTATCAAAAGAAATAACCTACGAGCGATTGGAGTACCAGAACAGGGAGGGATTACAGAAAATACAGAGAGAATTGTTGAAGATTTGTTGGCAGAAAACTTCCCTGATATCGTGAAAGATAAGATCTCCATCCAAGATGCTCATTGAACTCCACGTAAGGTAGATCTTAAAAGAAAGTCACCAAGACATGTAATCAAAACTTGCCAAAACCAAAGATAAAGAGAGAAGAATTTTAAGAGCAGCTAGAGATAAACGAAAAGTCACCTACAAAGGAGAGTCAATAAGAATAAGCTCGGACTACTCGGCAGAAACCATGCAAGCAAGAAGGGAATGGGATGGCTTATATAAAGAATCAAAGGAAAAAAATTGCCAGCCAAGAATCGTATATCCAGCAAAACTGTCTCTTAAATATGAAGGTGAAATTAGGACATTTCCAGATAAACAGAAGTTTAGAGAATTCATAAAAACCAAAGCAAAACTACAAGAATACTAAAGGGAGTTCTTTGTTTAGAAAATCAATAATATCAGGTATCAACCCAAGAGTGGAACACTGGACAGAGCAATCAGAGGTCAACCCAGACAAGGAAATCACAAAAATAAATCAAGATTAAAAAAACACTCAAAACAAGGTGTTGGTCAGGCTGCATTCTCATCTGAAGATCAGGGTCCTCTTCCAGAATCACGTGGCTGGTGTTGTCAGAATTTAGCTCCTTGCTGTGTAGGCCTGAGACCTCAGTTCATGGAGACTGCCTGCAGTTCCCTGCCACGTGACCTTCTCCACAGTCACTTTGCATTATAGCAGCTTGCTTCTTCAAGGTCAGTAGGAGAGTCAATTTTATGATGGTAAGACTACAGATAGATATACATACACACATTCATGTATATACACACACACATACATATCAATTACATATGGCATCACATCACCTTTACCATATTCTATTGGCTAGGACTAAGTCCACAGATCTTACCCACACTCAAGGGGAGGGGATTATACAAGGGTGTGAATACCAGAAGGCAGGAATCATGGGGGTCATCTTAGAAATGGAGTCCCTAGGTGGTGCAAATGTTTAATGCTCTTGGCTGCTAACCAAAAAATTGGAGGTCTGAGTCACCAGAAAATCCTGGTGATCTACCTCCATTGAAAATCCTATGGAGCATGGTTCTACTCTGAAACACATAAGGTCACCAAGAGTCAGAGTCAACTCAATGGGAACTGGATCTTGAAATATGCCAACCAGAGAGATCCTAAAATGTATTTGAAAATGCAAAGAATACTCTTGAAAACCAAAATATCTTGAAAAATCTAGATAGTCTTGGAGATGACCAAGGAAAGAAAACTTACTCTACCAAGATCTTTTCAAAAGCTATAGTAACCACGGCTGTGTAGCTTTGGTTCAAGGACAGAAAAAACAAATAACAGAACATGACAAAGAACAGACACAGGTCCATGCATTTAGAAACATTTGCTTTATATAGGTGCTGTCAGATATTGAATCATGTCCCCCCAAAATTTACTGTCAACTTGGCTAGGTCATGATTCCCGTATTGTGTGATTGTCCACCATTTTGTCCTTTGATGGGATTATCCTATGTGTTGTAAATCCTAACCTCTATGATGTTAATGAGGCATGATTAGAGGCACTTATGTTAATGAGGCAGGACTCAATCTACAAGATTAGGTTGTGTCTTAAGTCAATCTCTTTTGAGACATAAAAGAGAGAATCAAGTGGAGAGACAAGGGGATTTTCATACCACCAAGAAATAAGAGTCAGGAGAATACCACACCCTTTGGACCCAGGGTCCCTGTGCTAAGAAGCTCCTCGACCTGGGAAGATTGATGACAAGAACCTTCCCCCAGAGCCAACAGAGAAAGAAAGCCTTCCCCTGCAGCTGGTACCCTGACTTCAGACTTCTAGCCTCCTAGACTCTGAGAGAATAAATTTCTCTTTGTTAAAGCCATCCACTTGTGGTATTTCTGTTCTAGCAGCACTGTATAACCAAGTCAGGGGTAAAGATTACATCAGAGCTATAAGGAAATGGTAATGGAACCACTAGGTATTTATTAGAGGGAAAAAAATCAACCCTACCTCACACAACACACAAAAATCAATTCCCAGAGGTTGTAGATCTCAGTGTAAAAGACAATAAAGCTGCTGGAAAAGAGCACAGGAGAGTATCTTCATGACCTTGGGGCAGACTTTGCTACATTAAAACTAAGAACTTCTGTTCATCAAAAGACATTAACAGGAGCTAAGCCATGCCTGGACCCCTGACCCACAGAAAATGTGAGATAACAAAAAAAAAAAAAGTGTGTTTTTTAAAGCCGCTAAGTTTGTTGTAATTTGCTTTGCAGAAATAGAAGACATATAAGCAGCTTGTCAAGTTTCTAAAAATCTAACAGAGGGCACTTAACAAAAAACCACAAAGCTGTAAGAAACAGAAAGCCAAATCAGAATAGACATGAGCAGGCACTTACGAAAGAGCACATACAAATGGCCAATAAACATTTGAGAATGTGTTCAGCAGCTAGGAATGCTAATTCAAACCACAATGAGGTACCACTGCTGAAATAACAAAAAATTAAAATAAATTAAAAACCAGCAATACTACATGTTGATAGAGATATGGAGCAAGAAGAAAGCTCATGCATTCCCAAAACATATAAAGTAGTACAGCCACTTTGGAAAAATCTTTGGTGATACATATTGAACCGAACATACGCATACTCTAACCCAGAAATCCCAATTTTAGGTATGTACCCCCCAAAAAATGCATATGTATATGCATCAAGAGACACATTATTCATTTCACCCAAAACTAGAAATAACCTAAATGTCCATCAACAGAATAATGGGTAAATTGTGATATAGTCACAGAAGGGAAACCTACGGCACCATGAAAATGAACGAACTGTAGCTACAGGCAACAAACACAACACAGTGCACCATCTCATGAGAGACAGTTCAAAAAACTGACAAAATGAAGGCATGCATGTCTAAGTAGTAAACTACAAAGCAATACAAGGAATTTAATACCATCAAAGTTACCACACTGTTGTTTGTTGGTTGACAGTCTTGTTTTGTTTTATTGTCGAGGGAGAGAAAGGAGAGGGTTTTAGAGTACTGGCTTGGATGGTGGTCACACAAATGTCCACAATGTGATTACTCATGAGTAGAATGTTTTGTTTTGCGCAGTTTTCTATACGTGTGTTATGTTTCACAAAAAAAGTTTTAATAATGTTAAATAAAAATGTATTGCAACTTATGTGATAAGAATTGTATGTTTTTAATATATAATCAGCTTTTGCAAATGAAATGGGAAACAATTGTTAAGCAGAAAAGCAGGAAACTCTCAAAACTTAGAAAAACAAGCGTCCAGTTAACATTTCTAAGTAGTAAATCTCAGTAGAAATCAAAGACCGTGTGTTAAGTTACACAAAAGAAATGTCCAACTGTAAGAGACTTCATATAATAAACAACTATCCAAAAACCAAACCAAACCCACTGCCATCAAGTCGATTCCAACTCATAGCGACCCTATAGGACAGAGTAGAACTGCCCCATAGAGTTAACAAGGAGCACCTGGCAGATTTGAACTGCCGACCTCTTGGTTAGCAGTCGTAGTACTTAACCACTATGCCACCAGGGTTGCCAAACAACTATCAGCCACTAAAAAATAATGTTATAAATAATATCTGTGCTATGGCATCATAGTCATGACATAATAAATGAACAATGTAAGTTATAAAACTATATGAATATTGGAGGAAAAGTTCCAGATACATTAAATAAAAAGTTCATGTTATAAAACTGAATATATATTGTAATCCATTTCTTACAAGAAATCTATATGTGGATATATGGAAACAATGAAGAGATATATTTCTGAGTGGTTAGGTTACCCACCCCAAAAAAAACCAAGATGACTTTAATGTTATAGATTTCTTTATCTGCATGGTCTCAATTTTTCATACTGAGCACGTATTAATTATGAATAAGGGGAAAAAGAAAAACTTTGTTTTTTTGAAAGGCCAAGAATCATGACATGTTAGCATCATGAAGCTGTGGGGACATTTAGGGTCCATGTATTTTCCTGTCCCTAATAACCCACCACCCATCTACCCCAGGTATCAGTTAGAATGATTTTTTTATATATGAATTGTTGTTGCTGTTGTTGAGTTGATTCCAACAGATGTTGATCCAATTCATGGTACCCCATGTGTGCAGAGTAGACAGAACTGCTCAACAGGGTTTTCATGGCTGCCACCTTTCAGAAGCATATCACCAGGCCTGTCCTCCAAGGTGCCTCTGCCAACCCTTCAACTAGTAGCTGAGCAGGTAAGCATTTGTACCACCTTAGGACGCCTTGATGATGATTTTTTTTTTTTTTTAAATAAATAAACCCTTAACCTGCCTGGCTGTAGAGATATGATTCTTTATACAAGTCACAGCGCTCAGACAAATAGTAAACATGAAGATTCAGATGGAGGCCATGGGTCAACATGGCAGAGAGACCATCAGGAGTAACGTGAGGACTTCCGTACGTGAAAACATGCAAGAACCTCTGTGTTCAGAGACAAAGTCAACTGCTAGCTCTTCTGGTCCCGCTGGCCCTTAGCGAGGTCAATAAACAAGGCAGCAGGAAAAAAAAAAAAAAAGATGGCTGTGAAGGCACCTCATAAAGTGATACGTAAAATCTCCAGGTATTTTTTGTTGTTAATTTTTTTACCACTGCTCAGATTTTGTATTTGAATAATATGTCACTATAAAAAAGGAAAAACAATTTTTTTTTTTTTTTTTACTAACACCAGTAGTCTCTCAGTAGTACAACAGGCTTGTGCTCGACTACTACTAACCTAAAGGTTGGCAGTTCAAACCCACCCAGCTGCACCAAGGAAGACAGGCCTGGTGACCTTCTTCCATAAAGATTGTTGTTGTTGTTAGGTGCTTCAAGTCGATCCTGACTTATAGTGACCCTATGTACAACAGAACAAAACACTGCGTGGTGCTGTGCCACCCTCACAATCCGTAAAGATTACAGCCAAGAAAACCCCATGGAGTAGTTCTACTCTGTAACACATGGGGTTGCCATGAGTCAGAAATTGACTCTGTAGCAAATGGTTTTGTTAACACCAGAATGTGAGCAAAGACTACTCTCTAAGCCCCCTAAAAGGTGGGAGAACACAGGAAAAGGCCCTAACAAATTAGCATACCTCCCAGGTGTGGATAATGACAGGTTCACACACCACCACCTCCACCACCACCACCCCTCTCTCACAGGGTTAATAAAGGCCCTGGCTTAATTCCTTCACAAAACCAAGACACTGTGGAGGAGCCTCAGTTGGTAATTATTATGGCATAAGGCGATTCAGGATTACAGTTTATCTGTATCTTATAACCCCCTATCAGTAATGATTTCACTCTGCTTCTCAGGCTCTCCTTCCTCGTAAGTGGTGTGAGTTGCCCACCTGTGCTTTGAGACACCTTGGCAGAGAACAGGAGAGGGGCCCCACAGGAGCAAGATGGGGTGGCTGGGCCTTCAGGTCTCGTCCAGTGTCAGAGTCAAACCAGAAAAGGCTGACCCCCAGGAAGGTTACCAGAAAGACTACAGGGCTCCTCATCTCCCCTCTCCCACAATGCAGAATTCAAAATCTAAATAATAAATCAAGCTCAGAAAGTCCAGCGAAGTTCTGATTTATTCTGTGATGGCCACTCTGGGTTGTGAAGTATCAAATTGCTTTAAATCTGGTTTTCCCCTTTGGTGCCTGCTTTGTGGTGTTATAGGCACTTTGCCCATTAGTTACACTGTGGTGGTTTTTTCTCCTACTACCCTCGCCGAGCCGCTCCTGGGGCTAAAGACCTGGAAATCTGCTCCTGTGAAGATTACAGCCTAGAAAACCCTATGGCACAGCTCTGCTCTGTCAGGTGGGGTCACTATGAGTCATAATCAACCCTACAGCACCTAAGAACAACACCTCTTTAAGAAGAGTCCCTGGGTGGGGCAAATGGTTAAGGTTCTTGAGTGCTAACCAAAAGGTTGTTGGTTTGAGTCCACCCAGAGGTGCCTTGGAAGAGAGGCCTGGCAACCTACTTCTAAAAACAGCCATTGAAAACCCTATGGAGCACAGTTCTCTGACACACATGGGTCACCAAGAGTCAGAATCGACTCCTTAGCACCTAGTTTTGGTTTTTACACCTTTGAAACAGCCTCTAAGTTATGTTTTTCTTCAAAATGCAATGACCTGTATTGTGCTGAACATTCATTTTACATGGCAGACTCATTCCTTAATCGCTCCAGGCCAGGGAGCCCAGGTCCCACAGCCACGACTTTGTATCACCTAAGTATTTCCATTTTAAGGAAATGGGCCAACACGCAGGGCAACTCGCCTCCTGCAGGACGCCAAAGACCAGAGATCAAGCTGCTTTTTTTGCTGTTTTCCTTTTGCTCTAGACTTAGAACTCACACTTTTTAAAAGTGGAAAATAGTCTCAGGTGGCTAGGCTTTTCCAGACTAGGTGTAAAGCAGATGTGGTTCTGCAGCTCCCTTGCCCAGAACATCTGTCATCAATAAAAAGGAGGATTGGGACTCAGGGGCAGCTTGGCCACCTGGACAAACACCCAGCCATTAACAAGACACCTGACCAAGGTATCTGGCCAGCAACCTTTCCTTCCCCTCAAAAGCATATGTCTCAGAATGAGTCATAGAGGGGCCTTACCTACAGCCTACTCCGTGCATCCAGTGTAGACACAGACCTTGGTCTGACAGTCATCCTTTTAATTCAACCGCAGCCAACTGCTCTTGCAGCCCTGATGATATTCTCTTGCACGACAAAGGAAGTGAATAATAATAAAAGGGCCCTTTGGACAATATCCTTCTATCTGAGGAATCATATACTCAAATAATCTAATTTGTAAAATGTCTCTGCTACCTTACTGCCTGGGTTCCATTTTCTTTTGCATATATTTTCACCACTCAACTAATGATGGATAGAGGGAATTAATACATGGTTGATTGCATCTCATAAAGGCACTTGGACACATTTAAGATCACTAGCATCTTCTTTTTTTCTTTCTTTCCAGCTCCTTATAATGTAATGTGTTATTTGAACACATGCGTAGGACACACATTGGTATTAAAAGCTGTACTCAATGCAGCCCTAATAAAAAGGATGCCACATCAAAAGCTAGAGTTAGCGTCTAACATATACTATCATCATTTGAGGTTAGAATAAAGAAACTACTGCAAGGTCGATACTGCCTAACTGCCTTCATTCACTGCCTCTAGCCTCACGGGCAAAGCTAAATGGGGTCATGGGAAGGGGGCAGGCTGCAGTGCCCAGATGCTGTGCAGTCCATACGGCAGCACGCACTTAGCCAGGGCCTGCCCCTACTATTTCTAAAGATAACGAACAAAGGCATGCAATGATGAAAGACACTCGAGATGTTCTGTGTGGCCTCTAGAAGCAAAGGAGGAATGATCCTGCTGAGGACATGTTGTAATATATTTCCTAAGTAAGCCACTCAACCTTGTGTCCCAAGCCTGTTAAACAGAGCCTAGGGTTGCATGATCATGTAAATGTGAGCCCTACCTGCCCATTTGGGAGGCAGACAGATGTGGGTGCCTCTGAGCTTGGCCTCTGCAGCAGACCTCCCAGGCCCAAGCCCTGGCTCTACCACACCCTGGCTGCATGACCTTGAGCAACTTACTCAACCTCTGCAAACCCACTTTCCTCATTGTGGCCTGGGGACACTAAATAGCACCTGGCTTCTAGGGTTTCTGTGAAGATTAAAGGAGATAGCCTGTGCAAATTAGCATGTTGTCTCCCCAACAGTGAATGTTCAGTGGATATCAACCAATATCATTGGGAAAAAGAAGAATTCTATTGAACGTAAGCTACAATTTCCCGAACTCTGTTCATGGGACAATCAGGATATTAACAGGTGCTCCATGGGAGGAATACAAAAGTTACCTGGTCAATTTAGGGAGGAAGTCACATGGGCAAACAAAGTTGACCCGGTTTCTAATTTTCTGTGATTTTAACAGTTGGTGAATATCTCACGACTCACCGGGATTCTGTGAACACAATTTTGGAAATGATGAGCTGAACAAAACGGCAAATGAAATGTCCAGCATGTTCAAGGAGCTTCTAAGGTGGGACTTTCATCAAAGGCCTTAGCATGAGGTCGACACAGAAGCAGGCCAGGA
This sequence comes from Elephas maximus indicus, assembly GCF_024166365.1. NCBI lineage: Eukaryota > Metazoa > Chordata > Mammalia > Proboscidea > Elephantidae > Elephas > Elephas maximus. Next base: position 13,995,209 of record NC_064839.1, read on the forward strand.
AGATGTCCAGGCTAACATGGATGCCACCTCCAAACTCTGAATAAACAGGCAAAAGTGCAGAGCTCTGCTTAGATGAAGGAACAGACTCAAAAAGAAAATGTGAGCACAGAAGACTATCTTCAAAGACTGCAAAGGATGTCAAGTGATGAGCTGAGATGGCAAAAGCATGACTTGGTTTGAGCTCCAAGGGGAAGAACATCAAAATAGCATGATTCTGAAGAAGATACGAGCCAGTAATTATTTTTAAAAATGTTTTGGATTTTCCAATGTAACTCTAAAATTAAGCTTCATCTTAAAAGCCAAATCTTTGTGATCACTCCTCAGACTCGGGACACCTACCCCAAAATCCTAAGTGCAGATGGAGGTGACTGGGCCTTTGGCACAACGATTGAGCCCCTTTCTCCAACCTCAAGGCTTAAACGTCAGCCAGTTTGGGATGTGGAAATCCTAGAGCACTTGAAAGACTGTGGCAGACAAAAGGAGCGCCCTTTGGCCCGCAGGTGATTGCTTCACTTCTCTGGGGGACAGTTCTTCCCAGAAGTCCCCAAAACACCCCAACCACCACACGGGGCTCAGGATGACTTCCGGCCATTCCAACACCCACCTACACTTTCAAAGAATGACGTATCAGCAGCCCACAGCAGTCCACTTAAGCATGTGCACTTCTACAGGCAGAACACAGAGGAAGAGTCCGAAAATGCCATCTCATTATATCAAACGACCCCTGTTCCTTTTAAAACTATATTGGAAAGTAAAAATAGATGTAGGAAGATATACTTCTCTGTTTGAGCAACCCTGCTGCATTCTCTATGAGATTCCTCCAAATCTTCCCTAGCCAGAGTCGAAGCTGTGCCTGCACTGAGCTGTAAGTAAGCCTCTTATACCCCACTTCCAAGCTAAGACAATTATTCGGGATCAAAGTTTTAAATGATGAGAAGGGCAAATCCTGATGAACTGAAACGGTGACACCCCCAAACTTCCAATGTTTTCCCAGAGGAAGCCAACAAGATGCTAAGGAGGCCTTTTCTTTACAAAGGAACATGCCTTCCTGAAGGAGGAGCCGTGCAGCCGATTAAGACGTTTCCCAAGCATTTGCTAACCTACTTACAGGCATCATTGCTCCCTGGGGCCTTGGGACCCCTCCACCTTCCTTATCGGAGTAGCTGAATAGGTAAATGGGTTATATCAGGCCGGGAAATCAATGTGTATACTGTGTTCTCAGCCACAGATGAGCATGTCGAAGCCATTTTATTATAGCTCTAGGAGCCGTATTGATCCAGCTGTAACTACTCGGAGGTGGCCAGCAATCCAATGAGGACACATCCCTCTGTCCATCCGACTGCCTCTCCCCTAGCAGGGCATGGAGAGTGAGTGTTTGCAGATTGAATTAATTTAATGTTTGCTTAATCAAAACTGACTACCCCTGGAACTTAAATGCTATTAATTACTCAGAAAATCCACAACTAATCCTCTCACACCATAAGGCCAGGGAGCAACAGCAGCTATGCAGAGAAGGGGGCAAGTGAAGGAAATTCTATTTGTCTTTCTCTCCAGCTGTTTGGTTTGCTTCCTTCTCCACTTCCACCACCAGCACTCACCCACCCGCTTTCCCCCAGAGCCTTCAGAAAAACACTTGCTGCCATGCTGTGTTTTTCCTCTTTGTGGCACAAATGCTGCTTGCATTTGAATGTGCTGGCTGGATGAACAGGGCCGCGGTCTCTAATGTCTCAGAAGCATTTCCAGGATGCCCTGGCCTTATGGCACCCATTTCACTCTGGCTTTAGTCTAGTAAGTGGTATAGATGAGGGGACATTTGTAGTTCAGTGGTAGGGTTCTCATCTTGCATGCAGGAGACAGGGGTTCAATTCCCAACCAATGCGCCTCATTTGCAGCCACCACCTGTTTGTCTGAGGAGGCTTGTGTGTTGCTATGATGCTAAACAAGCTTCAGCAGAACTTTCAGACTAAGATGGACTAGGAAGGAAGATCTGGCAATCTACTTCCAAAAAATCATCCAATAAAAACCCTATGGGTCACAACAATTTGATCCACAACCAGTCATGGGGATAGCACAGGACTGGGCAGTGTTTCATTCTGTCGTTCAGGGGGTCGCCATAAGTCAGGGGCTGACTCAACAGCAGCTAACAACAACGACAGGAACCGTGTTTCATAGGCATCTCCATGAAATCTTCTACCTTCCCTGGCCTTGGAACGACAGGAGACTGTCCTTGGAACCAGGATCCAACGCCTATTTTGCTTATGAATTAAACACCACCACGGGATAAACATAGGAGTATGAGTTGTTGTTGTCGTTGTTAGGTGCCATCGAGTCAGTTCTGACTCATAGTGACCCTATGTCCAACAGACAAAACACTGCCCAGTCCTGCGCCATCCTCACAATCATTGTTATGCTTAAGCACATTGTTGCAGCCACTGTGTTAATCCACCTCATTAAGGGTCTTCCTCTTTTTCGCTGACTCTTTGCCAAGCATGATGTCCTTCTCCAGGGACTGACTGATCTCCTGACAACATGTCCGAAGTATGTGAGCCACAGTCTTGCCATCCTTGCTTCTAAGGAGCATTTTGGTTGTACTTCTTCCAAGGCAGATCCGTTCGTTCTTTTGGCAGTCCACGGTATATTCAATATTCTTCTCCAACACCACAATTCAAAGGTGTCAATTCTTCTTCAATCTTCCTTATTCTTCGTCCAGCTTTCACATGCATAGGAAGCAATTAAAAACACCATGGCTTGAGTCAGGCACACCTTAGTCTTCAAGGTGACATCTTTGCTTTTCAACACTTTAAAGAGGTCCTTTGCAGCAGATTTTCCCAATGCAATGCGTCTTTTGATTTCTTGACTGCAGCTTCCATGGGTGTTGATTGTGGATCCGTGTAAAACGAAATCCTTGACAACAACAATCTTTTCCCGGTTTATCATGATGCTGTTTATTGGTCCAGTTATGAGGATTTTTGTTTTCTTTGCATCAAGGTATAATCCATACTGAAGTGTGTACCCACTTCAAAATCTGCTCCACTGCAGGAGGAAAGGAACGCATGGCTAATTGCCTCCCTGAACAACTGGCTCCCTTGCCATGAGACCAGAAGACCTGGATGGTGCCCAGCTATCATTACTGAATGTTTTGATCAAAGATTCCATAGAAGGATCCTAATCAACAGGGGGAAAATGTGAAATAGAATTTCAAGTTCTCATGGAATCTAGAATTTCTGGAGCCATGGAGGCTGAATGACCCCTGAAACTATTGCCCTGAGATAACCTTTAAACCTTAATCCTTAAACCAAAAATATCCCCTGAAGTCTCCTTTAAACCAAACCATAGCTTCACTTAATTAGTAAAGAATCTCTGCCTTGACCATTGTGCTGTTTTAAAGAACTATCTACACAGGATCAAAGTGACAACAGCAATTTGACAACAACTCAAAAAGTTAGGTAGGAAACGTAGTGGAGAGTGAGTTTATTGAAAAAAATGTTAATGGGGGAGGAACAATTCAGAAAAGGAGGGTGAGAGTGGTTGTACGACTTGAAAAATGTAATCAACATCACTAAATTGTACGTGGAAAAATTGTTGAGTGGGTATATGTTCTTCTGTGTACATTTTCAACGACAACAAAAATTGAATAAAACAAATAATTAAACATCAGCTCCACTGCTTTGCAAAAGGGTAGCTATGCACCACAAAGCACCATCCAGCTCTGCCAGAGGGCGAGCGTGAACCAGAGGACATGCTGCTGAAGCCAAAAATGGGTGCTTTCCCAGAGCAATCCCAGAAACTTTTAATAAAAATTCTGTGCAGCTGCAGTTTGGCCAAAAGCATATGCTATTATCCTTTGAACACCCCACCATTAGTAGTGAGTGGTCCTGCCAACCATATAGCATTTGTGTATTACGGAGAGAAAGCCCACCCTTCTCCAAGCAGAATTCCTCTGCTGAGCAGCAGGTCTCTGAGGCTCCATGGTTTAAAGCAGAAGCCTATCTGCAATGATATTGCATCTCGGCCTCCAGCGGGGCACTGGGACAACCAATTCAATTTTACAAACCCAGGCATGTATTTCAAATAAGGTCCATAGTTGAGTTAATAGCATTGTACCAATGTTAATTTCCTGGTTTTGAGAAAGTATTCTGGTTACACAAGACGCTGTGATTGGGGAGAGCTGAGAGGAAGGTACAAGGGAACTCTCTATAGTGTTTTTGAAATTTATTGTGAGTCTTAAATTATTTCAGAACACAAAGTTACACACACACAGAGTAAAGGGCAAACTAAATACTCCTACAAGTCACGGGTCTTTGCCCTTACACTTGTTGACATCCCTGGGTCTCTTCCAAATGGGCTAAGGCAGCCATGCCTCACAGGCTAATGAGACAAGGACCTAAAAACTTGACCTGCAAACCCCCAAACTCATGGCAAACTTCAGCTGTTGACCCTTTTATGGAACCCATCACCTGGAGGTGACATCTGCCATAGATCTAGCTCAGAGAACTCCCTCACATGAAGCCTTTTCCAGATTTCTGAAATCGAATCACCACAGCTCCACACAACACCTACTAATTCATATGCATTTTGCACAAATAACTTTTATTTGATGAATAGAGCACCAGACTTACAATTCAGCTGTGCTGTGGTAAATTACTCTGGCCAGATTAACTGTACAAAGAACACGTCTCAAAACAATGATTTCACTTCAAGCTAAGGAGGAACAAGTGCCCTTTCTTTCATTTCTAAATTACATTTTCAATCATAAATATTGAAAATTATGTTTCTGATCACCGCTACATGAGTAGCAGCATGTGAGCTCCACAGACACACAAGGTTTTACAAAAGGAAAGCAAGGGCCATTAGAACACCCAAACCACTTTGAGTTTTAAAGGGCTTGTTTCCCTGGCCCACAAAATTATAAAAAGATGGCGCCCTTTGGGGCTTGGAGAGGCAGAGATTGGCAGGCCCATCTGCACGCTGGTTATTAAAACAGAAGGAATTCTTACTCTGGGTGCATTTTCCACCTATTATGCATGAGCTGAAGGACCCTAGTAGAGCACTAGTGAAGCCGCTAACAGAAAGGTTGGTGGTTAGAACTCACCGGCCGCTCCACAGGATAAAAATGTGGCAGCGTGCTTCCGTAAAGATTTACAGCCTTGGAAACAATATGGAGCATTTCTAGTCTATCCTTGAGGGTTGCTATGAGTCAGAATCGACTCGATGGCAACAGGTTTGGTTTGGTTTTTGGATGCGTGAGCTGTCTCAAGTGCTCACCAGCAGGTATGGCATAGCTCTTACCCCAGTCATGCAGACAGGGTAAGAGAATATCCTTCTGCCTGGTAGAGCCCTGAACCATCTGAGATTTTGGCTAGAACCAAAGGAATTTTTTTTTTTTTAAGTATAAAATGTAGACTAGCAAGCTTATCGCACTCTCAAAATATTAGCAGAAGTTAAAAACAATAAGGATATAGAGGGCCTTCGAATGAAGAAAGAAGGGAATATTACGATTGCTTGGCTGGAGGAGAAGGAACGGAAGCGTCTGAGCTGGCCCCATGGCTCTGGGCTGGGGGAAGGGAACAGGGGCAGAGCTTCTGCCAGAAACGTATGATTAGAAATCAGAGTCAGACTGAAAGACTGTAGATGATGAATTAGTTTACTGCCAGGTATTTTGAAATTAAAGAGTTTGCCTACAAAGAAGAAAACCAAGTACCTACCTTAACCAATGAATTGTATTCTTCAAGTCGGGTATCCACAGGTTTAACTGGCCCTAGGCCATACCTGTTGGGCAGGCGGACAAACTGCATTACTAATTGACTGCGTTAGTTTGTCCACCCCACTCACTCACACCAAGCGTGTACTTGGTGCCCTATTTGTGCTGCACAAGGTCAGACCATGCCGAGCCAAGGCAAAACCAAGCCATAGCAAATTTACGCATGGGATATTTCATATCATAAGGATAAAGCCTAGAATATATTCTTTGCAATCCAGCATTGGAGAATCTGTCCCCCAAAATGCATATTCTTACCATTTTTGAAAGAGCACAAAAGAAGTTTTACAGAGTAGTAATTGTATGTAGCTATCAGTGCCATATCACCTTGGCTTTCACAGCTCTACGTGCTCATGGGCCAAGCATGTTCTACTGCAAAGCAGCTCTCTGCCTGAGGACATGTGCCGGGGCGTCAGTGCCCCCAGGACAGACCTCTGCCAATAGAAAATAATATTTGGGGGATCAATACCCCAGCCGTCTCCCCCCTGAATTAAAATAACTGAGGCTTGTTTTACATTCTTCGAGAGTTCTCCAACTGAATGGAGCTCCAGCTGCCCAGAGCAGTAACCTGCCCATTAATGCATCCTATGTCAACTTCCTTACCTTCCATTTCCTTCTCAGACCAGATGGGACAAGGACTCACAACCTCCCTTCCCTACTCCTGTACCGGTGGGCCTTGGGAATACCTCTCCAATAAGCAACTTGCATTCAAATGCTTGGAACGGGGTTGGCTTTTGTGGGACCCCAGCCTAAGGCCATTGTATTTTTAGCATTCTATGATTTAGAGAATAAATGTCCAGCCTTCTTTCAAAAGGCCGGGGGTCCATGAAAGGGCTTGGCCCACAGTTTGGGAACCACGGTGCTGGAGTTGAAAGCCCAGAAAAGCCCACGCAATCTCTGAGAGAAGGTAAACACAGATGTTTCCAAAGTCATCAATCACCATTTCAGAAAGTACACACAGCATTCCTAAAAGTGACGCAGCTATTAGGGCCATGCTGTTAAAGAAGTCCCCCTCTGCTCTTCTGTGTGCCCTGCTTCCCAGAAATCAGCGACCTTCTGAGTGGGCAAAGGCCTTATCCGAAACATGACACCATGCCTGAGGCAGCAATGGCTCCATTTGAAAATAACGCCCTTCTCCAAGGACTTAGAACATATTCACGAAAACCAATACATTTTTTGACATTCCTAAAAATACATGATCATATCCTATGTGGCAGGAGGGGACCAAGTGACTCATTGAAGTCTTAATCACTGCAAATTGCAGTATTGTTGACTTTGAATGAAAATTGCCAGAGGACTCCTATTTCGGTTGTTTCAGGAACCCTAGGCAGTCAGTCATTCACTGTATCCTGAGACCCAAATCATCTGAAGTGGAAGATCAGCTACTCCCTTTTGTGTTTTCTCGCAGAGATCAGAGTAATAAAAAGTTTAAAAGTTGACTGCTGCCCCCTGAGATTTATCTCGTCCTCCTCTGCAGGCTGAGCTGGGAATGGCAGCCGACACTCAGCCCTCCAGAGCTCGCTCTGTCATCTCCCTCTGTGGTCCCCGAAGTCTGCCAATTAAAGACCTCCTGGATGGCATTCCACTGCTAAAGTTAAAAAAAAAAAAAGCACACATAAATCAGTATAACAAGAGAAGGTTGCTATGTTAACCTTCCTCCTGCATCCCTTTCCTTTTGTGAGAAATATGAAAAACATTCACTTGTCTGGCACGAAGGAAGCTGTTCCCCAGCAAATGCCGGGAAGACGATGTGTTGCCCCTTTTTTGTGGTTACGTAGGCGGTGCCTCGCACACCAGCAGGCATAAGTCAACCCTTCACACAAGAGCCTTGAGGCCATAACCCAGGCAGCCTTACGTCAGAGACAGGAAGCTCTGAAATAAAGGGGGAGCTGGTTCCATCCAGAGGATTGTTTTTTCCATGTTTAACCAAGCAAAACTAGACACTCCTGAGCACACAGTCTCAAAGGTCACTCCTTAAAGAGACCAGTTCTGGCGGGAGACATGCTCTTTCTGCAGCTGTGGAAGAAACCTCTGAGGTGGCTGGAGTTCCAGTGTCAGACTAAGGGCCTGGTGTGCAGCTACTGTGAACTCCGCATTGACGTGAAAGATCACATCCTCAGGTGAGCCCTTGAACCTGAGTTCTCAAGGTAGCCGACTCTGCATGGTCCCTCGCCGGCACTTTAAGTCTTCATGGGCTAGGCTCCAAAGGTCCCCAGAGATTCAGCTTTTTTTTTTTTTCAACTCGGAAAGGGAATTCTTTATCAACAATGGAATAAATATTAATGATGCATGAATTACTTACAGCTTCCTGTTAACTTTTGAAGAAGATATTAATTGAAAGCTTTGAAAAAGCAACACTTCTCTCTATACTCAATCACCCCTCTTCCCCAGTTAGCTGACTCAGGAGCCCTGGTGGAGCAGTGCTTAAGAGCTTGGCTGCTAACCAAAAGGTCGGCAGTTCGAATCCACCAGCAGCTCCTTGAGAACCCTATGGGGTAGTTCTACTCTGTCCTATAGGGCTGCTATGAGTTGGAAGCAACTCAACAGCAATGGGTATGGGTAGTTAGCTAACTCAAGAGTGGGGCACCCCAGCTTGAGGAGGCCCCAAAAGGTAGCGGCACCCTTGGATGCGGCAGCTTCTCTGGAAGCTGGCTTGCCTCGGCTGTGCAACGGAGGCACCAGCCTTGGTCACAGATCTCCGCCCAGCCATGGAGACCTTGTTTTCAGGGCTACCGCCCTAGCGTGCCCAACCTGGTGGGGCAAGTTCACAGCTTAAAGAGTCCTGGGTATTTCCTCTCAAATCATGTTCCTCCAAAGAATTAAAATTTTTGAAGGCATAAAATAAAATTTTGTGTGTTGAGGGGGTGGGTGAAAAGGGAACAGAACACAAGTTCTCCCATCACTTACTTCCCAAAACAATGAAGTTTACTCCAGTTTACCCCAGAACAATCCACATCTTGCTATGTCCTGTAACTTGTATCCTGGAACAGCCAGTTGCACACGATTTTATTGAACTTGCTGCATCTGGCCATGTTTTTGCCTCATTCCCTATTTCCTGTGTACTTTTCTCCTCAAAATGTAAAGGAATAAGAACTCTTTTCTCTTTAAGCTAGGGTAAACAACCATCCCAGTTTACCCGGGACTGAGAGGGTTCCCAGGATGTTAAATTTGCAGTGCTAAAACCAGGAATATCTCAGGCAAACCAATGAGTCAGTCACCTCCTATAAGTAAATATTTAAGTCTTAGTTCGAGTTTACCAAAATACAGCAAACCAAGGCCAGTTGTACAGTTTTGTAGTGTCAGTTCTAAGCAGGCTCACCAGCCTGTGGGGAATTGGTCCTACGGGGTTTCTGAGCGGAGGTGAGGCCCAAGTCAATCACTGTTGAGAATGATTTCCACCACGGGCAATTGCCTCAGAAGGCTGAAGACTCAAATGCTATTGCTCAATTTCAAAGCATGAAGCTCTAAGGGAATGAAAAAAAAGCAGGGGGAGGGCAGAGTAAGCACACCCTTCTCCACAGAGGTCTTACAAATTGTTCCAATGTACCAATTATGCAATTTTCATCAGCCACCCCCAGCCCCATCAGAGGCAATATTTCACCTCAGTGTTCAACATGGAAAGCCTCTTCTCTCTCTAGCATATGTCATCAAAGAACTGTCTCATTGCAGTCTTTCTACTTTTAGTTAAAATGTTAAAAATAAATACATAAACCCGTCGCCATCGAGTCAATTCCAACTCACAGCAACCGTATCGGGCAGTATAGAACTGCCTCATCGGTTTCCAAGGCTGTAATCTTTATGAAAGCAGACTGCAACATCTTTCTCCCATGGAGCAGCTGGTGGGCTTCAACCACCAATCTTTAGGTTAACCACTGCACCACCAGGGCTATATTACTTGAGATTCCTCATAGACAAAAATCAAAGTTTAGGTTTTTGTCACCTTGACCACACTAATCCTCAACTTACAGTCTTTTAAACACCCAGATTATCCCAAGAATTTGCACTGATCCAGTGGGTGGATCTCACTTGCAGAAAAGGCCATAGGATCAGCCCACATCTCCCTCCTCCTGGGCTTTCCAAGGGAGCACTGCGATGCCTCCATGGGACATCACCAAAGTGATTTGGGCTTGGGTGTTCTTGGTTAAATTACTGTTGGGATTTTTTCTTTATGCTTTACCTTTCACTAATCCCAGGGACGAATTAGACTTTGCACGTCTGAAAAGGCTGGGCTAGAAGATGATGTTGTTGTTCTGTGCTGTCGAGTCCATTCCGACTCCTAGCGACCCTATCGGACAGAGTAGAACTCCCTCAGAGGTTTTCCAAGGAGCAGCTGGTGGATTGAAACTGACAACCTTTTGGGTAGCAGCTGAGCTCTTAACCACTGTGCCACCAGGGCTAGAAGATAGAGAATAATAATGATAAGGAGGGGAAGGAGAAACCACTAGCCCTGAGTGCTTACTATGTGCCAAGCACTTTGGTAAGCACTTCTCTTATCATGCTGTGCCCTATGAAACTGCCACTTTTGTGATCAAGCCTTTACACTGTTCAACCTACTACATGATCTCCTATAATCCTCACCAGTGCACTGATACTGTTATTACGCGCTTTTTACACATAGCAAACTGAGGCTTGAGAAGGGCACACTTCAAGCACGTGGTTTGTTATTGTTAGTTTTTGTGAGTTACCTTTGACTCATGGAGACCCCACGTACAACAGAACAAAACGTTGCCATTTCCCGCATCTTCTTCACCATCATCGGTATGCCTGAGTTTATTGCTGCAGCCACTGTGTACTTTGACTGCCTTCCAACCGAGGAGGCTCATCTTCCGGCACTATATCGGACAATATCCTATTGCGATCCATGAAGTTTTTATTGGCTAGTTCTCAGAAGTAGATCATCAGGCCTATCCTCCTAGTCTGTCTTATCTGGAAGCTCTGCTGAAAGCCATCCACCATGGGCGACCCTGCTGGTATTTGAAATACCGGTGGTGTAGCTTCCAGCGTCACAGCAACACCCAAGCCACCACAGTACGACAAACTGACAGACAGTGGTAGGAAGTACATGGCAGAGCTCAGTTTGTCCCAGGTCCAACTCCAGAGACTTTGCTCTTAACTCCTACCTCTTAACTACCCTCTACGACTCAATTCTTCTGTCCCCCCCAACCCCGCCCAAGCTGCATGCTGCTGGCAACAGAGGATGAGCAAGCATGATCCACAGAGCGCACTACATGAATAGTCAAATGCAGGCGGCCACATGGACAAAGGGACACCACGGGCTGACTGCCCGGGCAGCTGAGCCTTCCCCCTGCTGTGATGGGAAGCTCTAGCTTATTGAACATGCATGCATAGGAGCCACCTCTGCAGAGGGGACCAGGGCCCCTTGGGGACCCACTTGTCCCATGGTTACATCCCGTTTAGAAAGCATTCACATGGAGGGGTTGAGGATGAAGCCTGGGACCCACACGATGTGACCTCCTCTCCTCTCTCTACTCCAGGCCTCAGGGCTGACAGTCCAATCACAGGAGCCAGTGGGGCTGGAGGGTGTCCATGGAGCCCCTAGCGCTGAGAACGACCTGATGCTCTCCGTCTGCTCATTGCACTTGTTTGAGTTGATTTAACAATTCGGACTTTGCCCGCTCAACTTTGAAAATATCTCGAATATGTATATACTGTGTTCTGAAGAGCTTTCAAGGACACTATTTATTAGTCACTTTGATCTAATTCATCACACACAAAAATCTCAAACAAGGACCTAGTGTCCTTTTGGCGGGGGAGAGGCATGCTGAGGCAGTAAAAGTACATGCGAACCCCCGTTTCCCACGGCGTGAGCCAGCGATGCCACAAGTCAAAAATGTAATTAAAAGAAGACTGTCGATTTAACCGTTGTCAAAATGCTATGTCACCGCCTGAAGGAGAGGCACGGTTTAGTCAATTCCCCCATCCCTGCCAAAGTTTCTGAGAGACCCTTCACTTCATAAATCAACTCACAGCTTAGAACATCCTGGCAGCCCCTTCAAGGAACCGATGGGAATGACAGGGGAAGAGAGGATAACCATCATAGCTTGACTGGATACAGGTGTTTGCGTTTACAGACGAACCACAAACGCCTGGATCTTTGACAGGCGTTGATGCTATCAGTGAATCGCAGCTATTATTGGCTCCGGTCGCCAAGGGCTGGGGGGCCTTTCCCTTAGCAACATCTCTGAGGCTGATAACATTTGGCTGAACTTTTCAGATCTGAACCTCCCTTCTGACTTTCTGCAGTCAAACCCGCCTAAACTGATCAGAAGAAGAGACACGCAGTGGGAAGACAAGTAAAATATTATTGACTGGACTGTTTCATGTCTATTAGGAAGAAAGAGCAAAGAGGGGAGGGAGAACCTTACAGCTTGACAGGCTTCAAGATAATCAGGGGAGGATTCCGGGCTGCGCAGTAACCCTCAGTAAAGTTGGAAAGCATTGGCTTAGGAGAGGTCATTGTTCTGTGCAGGCAACAAACAGGGCGCCACGTGCGTGCAGGGGCCATTGCGTTCTTCCACCAGACCAGCTCCCAGGAGGCAGCCCCTGCTTGATAACAAAGCACAGGACTGAAAACAAAAAATGGGAGTGGTGTGGCTCCAGGAAGAGGCAGGTCCCTCCACCTCCCCAGGGCTTGGTTTATGCATACAGCAGAGTGTGCTGGCCCTCCCGCACTTCCCAGCCCCTTTGTTCAAGGCTGAGTGAGACCCACAGGGATGGGTGATCCTCCTCTGGAAGGGTTTGGCTTTGGCAACGGTTATTTTCAATTTGCATTTCACTTCCCTGCTTCTTGTCCTGTGGGGTCCAGGACGAACCTACCTAAGTCCTTGTCCCCAGCGTCCTTCCTGCGTGTGCATGTGCATACATCTGGCCCAAGGTGTGTGTGTGTTGGGGCCTGGTTGCTGGACGGGCTCCGTGTGCTCTGAATGACCCAGACGTCAGTCACTGAGGCCTCTGGGACTCCACAAACATGACAATTGATAGAAGGCACGCTTCCTACTGTCCCCAAACTCGCTGTGAAGGACAACAAATCCCACTTGTTAACCAAGTTGCAAGATGGAGCTTGCCATCTGAAGTGGAGGTCAAGGTCTGGGGCATCAGAGACAGAAAGCCTGACCAGATACAGAACACTGCACTGCCCCTCTGGTCCTCCCTGACCCACACCCATTTTCCTATATTTTTACATCCTTCTTGGCTTTGTCAAGTAAGAGCACTAACAAACAGACACTGCTCAAGGAAGCCTCAGAAAATCTATATAACATTTCCCGCCATCCTGTGGGTATACTTTACCACAGAGCCATCTCTCTTTGGGGACAGGGCCTATTTTGCGCCAGCATGTTTCCATTTTGTATTTCAGCAGCCTTGATCTGTGCAAATAGTTTGTTTATGGCAGGCCGCAAAGCACCATCTTCTATTAGGGGAAACTCCCCAAAGCCTCTGGAACCACATGACTTGTCGACAGGAGCAATCAAGGCACAGAACAAAAAGAAGGAAAGAAACGCTCCAGTTTACACAGAGGTAGTCAATTCCCCAAGGACCCTCCCTGCTTAACCACAAGCCCTTATCTCACAACACGCTTGTGCAGACACGCTCGTGCAGACTTCCCTCCATGCTCTAGACACTGGGCTTGTGGGTTCTAGCCCACCCCACAACAGGGGCCCATCCAGCAGCCGCACTCACCATCTCTCTGGGCCTAGGCCAGAAACCCTGCACCAAGCAAGGGCTCCCATCTTTGTAACACAGCCAGGGGGACCTACAATTCATCCTCCCTGCACCCCAAGCCCTAAATCCACTCCTGTTTCTATCCCCTCACTGCCCTGTACTTCCTCACTCCTGATTCTACCCCTGTGATCCCAGCCCAGTCCTCATCATGGAGCCTGCTGGAACCCTCGTTCCATGATATGATGATGCTGATGATGACGTGATGAGGATGACAATGGTGATGATGGTGATGACGACAATGGTGATGATGATGATGATGGTGATGATAGCGATGATGAAGACAATGGTGATTATAATGATGATACCAATGGTGATGATGGTGATGGTGATGATGATGACAATGGTGACGATAATAATGGTGGTGATGGTGATGATGACAATGGTGATGATGATGATGATGATGTGATGATAATGATTATGGTGATGATGGCGATGATGATGACAATGGTGATTATGATGATGATACCAATGGTGATGATGGTGATGATGATGGTGACGGTGTTGGTGGTGACAATGGTGATTATGATGATGATGATGATGCCAATGGTGATGATGAGATGACAATGGTGAAGGTGGTGATGATGATGATGATGGCAGCAATCATTTATTAAGTATTGCCATATGCCAGGCTCTCACCTAAGGGATTCATGTGGATCATTTTATCCAGTCCCCTACAGGACCACATAGTGTAAGCACCACTGTTGTTCCCATCCGCAGAGGAAATCCAGAGAAGCTCACACAAGAGCCAGGATTTGAGCCTGACTGTCTGTTGGCCTCCATTTTGGCCACCCTCTCCCAGAGTTGCCCTAGGATAGTGTTATTTCACAGAGGTAGGCTGGTCCTCAGATTTCTTAAATCCTATGTCCATCTCCCTGACCATGACTGCCTCCCTCCTGGTCTCCAGGCACTCTGGGTTGACCACCAGGAAAACTCCAAAAAGTCAATCCCAACTTCCCCTCCCTTGTATAGGGAGAGGTCCTGGCTGTTCCTCTTTCCCTTCTAGCCCGGAATCCTCAGAAGTTCATATGAATTCATTGTTCTCAGCTGGACACTCGGTTCTCTCATCATCTGCTCCTATCTTTTCACTGTTAACTAACAATGTCTGCACCCTGCTGAATCCTCCTTCTCCTACCCTAAGCTCATGTGACTGAGTGTTAATGGTGAAAGTCACCCCTGTGGGCCCCCATCTCAACTGTGTCTTGGTCATTCCATCAGAGTTCTCTGCCTCTGTTGTCAGTTCCCTCTTTCATTCCTCCCAGTGGCTCTTCTGACCCCATAATCATGCCCTGTCCTCATCACTACCTTCTAGTTACTTAGATAATCAGGATCTCTCGGCTCCCTTGCCCACCCCTTCAACTACAAACTTAGAAATGTTCATGGTGACACCTTCCTACCAATCTCATCACACAGCCCTTCTGTTGAAGATCAACCTTCCCACCCTGCTCTATCCTGTCTCCCACAGTCCTCTCTCTCCTCTCCTCTGGTCTCTACATCATCACTGGCACGAGCCTATCTCACTGTAACCAGACAAACCCCTCTTGGTCCCTGTTCCCCTCACTTGCTCAAGTCATCAGTGACCTTCCTGTAGCTAGATCTGACAGATTCTTCAGTCCCTGTACTGCTGAATATCTCTGCTGCGTTTAGCACTACTAACCACTCCTACCATTTTGAAACTGTCTATCCCCTTGGCTCTGAGCCACCATGCCCTCCTGGTTTTCTTTCTACTTCCCTGACCCCTTGGGCTCAGTTCTGTCCACAGATTCTGCATTCTCAATCTGCCCCTTAAGGTGGTGTGTGCCATGCTCCCGCTAAGAATCCATTGTGCTTCCCTCAAAAGCTCTCCCTTCTTGTGGCTTTAACTGCTGCCTCAGGTGCCAGCCCAAGCTCTTCCCACAAATTTCAGGATTGCTTCAAACTGGCTGGACATCTCCAGTTGCCTTCAGCAAAAGAGTGTGCTCATGGTAAGGGCCCTGTGTCCGTGATTTTTTTTTTTTAATGGCGGTTTAATAATGTGGTTTCAGATTACAGTCTGGTTCCTGAGGTGACTGACCACAGGGATCAAGTGTACCAGTGACACCAATGGGTACATTTCTGAGTCAGGGTCATTATATTTCTCAGAGAAAATTATTGATTAGTTTCTCCGGCACCTATGGGTGGTGAGAGGCCATCTCAACTCTGATAACTCAGGTTCTACCAAGGATAAGACCTTGGGCTTTTGAGAGAGGGCCTACTCAGCCACCCTCCTCTCCCATGATCCTGTGTAGCCATGTCCATCTGTCCCTGCTCTAAGCTCATCTCCACTCAATCCCATTCTGAATCTGACTCCTCCCTCTTCAGAGAGGAGTCGACTGTTGATGAATGGGCAGAGCTGGCCTTCAGCTCTTCATGCTCAGTGTTTCCAGGGCACTTATGAGCACATGTGAGCCATAGGTTGGCTCCACCTCTGGTGCACAGGGCAGGGACCCCTCTGGATACACTACACTGGGGATGGGGTGACCCCTTGAGTTGTTCAGTGTCACAGCTCTGGGAGAATGGCAGACATTGCAAAGGAGCAGCCTTCTTAGACTCATTTAATGTCATTCAGCTCTCAACGTTGCTGCCCCTGGTTTACAATGTCATGAATGTGGAGATGATGCAAGGCCATTGCTTCTTACTGCTGTACTTCTTGGAGGTTCCATCTGGCCCTATAAACACCGAGGCAGTGGGAGAAATTCTGAACCAGGAAGTCAGCATTCAGATGCCCCCTCTGTCACTCACCAGCTGTGTGACTTTGAGAACGTTACCAAATTTTTCTGAATCTCAGAATCCTTATCTATAGAGCTTTTGTCACAACCTCTACCTGCATTCTTCACAGGGTTAATTCAAGGTTTAGATAAGGTTGTCGTTAGAATTACTATGAATAAGCTGGAGGCACAAAGAGTATAGCCAGTGGAGACCAAATCATCGGAATCGTTATCTCAGCCCTCCTGGTGTGGTCCTGTCTGCTGGTCATCACCCATGCCAGGCTCCTTCTCATCTTTCAGGCTTCTGTTTGCAAGTCACCTCCTCAGAGAGGACTTTCCTGCCACCCACTCTATGTGGCCACCAACCCCCATCACTTTCTAAATGATTGTTTTATTTTCTGAAGACTGTATGAACAGCAGTTATCACCAACAGGAATTTTTTTTTTATTTCATTTCTTACTTCCTTCTTATCTGTCAGTCTCACCTACTTGTAAGCTCTAGGTCTATCTTCTAGTCACTGAGGTAGAATGGGCCTAACTCATAGCAGGTTCTCAACAGTCATGCATTGAAGAGAGAATGAATTAACAATTTGACATCTTCTGCTAAAGGCTGGTGCCTCGAAGTTTCAAGAGCCTGATTTCCAGGTTTCAGTGGACACCACATCTTGTCACTTCCCCCCCAACCACTTTCTCAGTGATGTAAGTAAGGAGCTGGGATTCCTCTGCTAGACATATTTCTACTTTTAACTTAGGGAACCCGAGACAATGTTGGATCCTACAGTGGGCCCTGAGCCTCTACGAACAGCCAGTCCTGGATACAGTTCCCCAGGCACCCCTGTGGGTCTATTTCTCCTACAGAAAATGGGATATTCTCCCTTTTACCTCTGAACCACATCTTACCCTTGAAAGTACAGTCTATCAGTGCTTTCTTGGAGCAGTGTGCTCACTGCCAAACAGAGCTGGGGCCTTTTGTCTTCCCAAAGTCACCCCTACAGAGCAGGGTCAGGCATCGTCCCTTCACAAAGCCCTTCCTTCCCTTTGATCTCATTTGATGCTCTCAAAACTCATGAAGAAAAAGGGACATAATGTGCTCTTTAACATGTACGGCAAATCCTATTAACGTCCAGGGTTATCATGCTCATCTCTGAACATTCCACATCATTTGCACCCAAACCTCCTGTTTGACAAGAGCCCTTGAGGGTCCCTTCTCTGTACTCTTGGCCATCCTTTCTCCCCATCTGGACTGCAGCTCCTGGAAGTCTTCAGTTTGAGGCATTACTCAGCATCTTGAGCAAATCTTGCCCATAGCATGTGCTCAGTAGACCAATGAGCAACTTGTTTGCCTGAAAAATACATTCAGTCTGCAGTTTGGCCACCTGGGAGAAGGTGAGAAAGAAGAGACTGAGACAGAGACAGTGAGACAGACAGACAGGAATGTGAGAGAACAAGCAGAAGACGGAAAAGACATAGGAAAAAGAAAAATGAAAACCTAAGAGAAAGGGAGGAAAAAGTGTCATATGCAGAGGTAAGTCCCTGGGAGGTGCAAACACGCTTAGCTGCTAACTGACAGGGTGGCTATCTGAGACCTTCCAGAGGCATGTTGGAAAAAAGGCCTGGCAATCTACTCCCAAAAAAATCAGCTACTGAAAACCCTATGGAGCACAGTTCTACTCTGACACACACAGGGTCTCCATGAGTCAGAATCAAGTCCATGGCAACTGATTTACGGAGATAAAGAAAGATAAGGGCAGATAGACAAAATGTGGCATGTACATACAATGGAATACTACTCATCCAGAAGCAGAAATGAAGTCTTGATACAGGCTACAATATGGATGGGGCTGGAAGACACTATGCTGAGTGAAATAAGTCGATTACAAAAGGACAAATATTGTATGACCTCACTTACGTAAAAAGATAAGAAAAGGCAAATGTACAGAGAACAAAGTTTATCAGTGGTTACCATGGTGGAAGGGAGGAGGAAAGTGGGGTTAATGGTGAGAGACACACTGCATCGATTAAGGGTAGGGTTGCACTGCCAATTATTGTAATTGCTGTCAATAAGTTGTACACCTGTAAAAAGCTGAGTTGGCAAAAGTTGTGTGATGGATGTATTTACAATAATGACCAAAAAAAAAAAAAAAAACAACAGAGTAGCTGCTGAGGCTGCTTATTATGTACAACCAAAATCCTCATGGGATTTGGTTTCCTGGTTTTGAGGTTTAGGGTCATAGTTTCGTGGGACATCCCAGTTAATTGGCCTAATAACACGTTTAGTGTTTCTGTTCTACATCCTGGTTTGTTGCATTGTGCCTGTGGCCTTAACAGCTTGCAAGTGGTCATCCAAGGCACAACAATTGGTGTCTATTCACCTGGAACAACAGAGGAAGGAGAGTCAGGAAGAGAAAGAGAATATGGAATGTGTGCCTAATTGCCTCCATGAACAACTGCCTCCTTTTCCATGAGACCAGAAGAATTGGATGGTGCCCAGCTACCATTACTGAACATTTTGATTAAAGATTCTGTAGAAGAATTCTGATCAAAAGGGGGAAAATGTAGAACAGAATTTCAAATTCTCATGGACTCTGGACTTCCTGGAGCCATGACCTCTGGATAAACCCCTGAGACTATCGCCCTGAGATAACCTTTAAACCTTAAACCAAAAACATCCCCAAAAGTCTTCTTAAAATAAAACAACAGTTTAGCTTAACTGGTAAAAAATGTCTGCCTTGAGCATTATGCTCTTTTAAAAGCTATTCATATGGGATCAAACTGACAACAGCAACTTGAAAGAAACCTTAGGGGACAGTGAGTTTATGTCAATGGGGGAGGAACAACTCAGAAAAGGAGGGTGAGAACGACCGCACAACTCTAAGAATGTAATCACTGTCACTCAATGGTACGTGTAGAAACTGTTGAATTGGTATATGTTTTGCTATGCATATTTTCAACAACAATAACAAAATTAGTTTTTTAAAAAAATAAAGAAAAGGACAAAATCCACTAATTCCAAAACATATTTGTTGTGCAAAGAGGAAATGAGAGCATATAAACTGTCCACTGAAGGGTCAGTGCCAACGCCACTCCTTTCTGCCCTTGCTCTAAAGTGTAAACCATAAGAGGTTCCATTCCATTTGGATAACCCAGAAACCCAGAACTGGAAAAATCATCATCTCAGAGGTAACGGCTGTACTCAGACCAATGTCATCCAGAGTCTCGAGGAAATCCAGCCTGTAGGCTTCCCCTGTCCCTGGCTGGAGTTTGGCAAGCACCCTCAGAAGACTTGCATTTGTCAGGGTGATGAAGGAGTTTACCTAGCCCCTCTCCTCCTGTCCTCATTGCTTCTTAGTCGAGAACAGCCCCCACCCCCCACCTCCTAAGAAGCCAGTGACCTGAAGTCAGAGCAGGAAGCTCCATGCTTCATCCCTGGTGGGTGGGCACAGAAGCTGTCCGACTTCATCACCTGAAACCACTCAGAAATATGAGGAAGGCAGTGCTCCGGTGACGGTAGAGTGGGGCTCCAAGCGTCCAGTGCCATCTTTGTGGGCCACACCGGAAATCAAGTACAGATCTTCACTCTGATAGCACAGAAATTTCTGAAAAGCCCCCTTACACGTCCCCTTTGGCATAGAGGAAAAAAAAAAAGAGAGAGCCTACCCTATTTCCCGTGTTTTGAAAGGAACTTTCATAAACACAGGCTCCCTCATCAGCAAGCTTAAATTTACAAATAGTTACTCTTATTCAGAAAAGCAGCGACGAGCAGTTTTATATAAAAGTTACATCTCCATTTAAGAAAGACTGTATAATTCCACATTCCACTGTCCCTCGAACTTTATTCCCGTTTATGTAGATCTTAATACGGTTATATAGTTGCGGGGCTAACGTCCCCTCCGGATGGTAATGAGGTCCTCTCGAACCCTTTAGCTGCTATAAAGTATGCAGAAGTTAAATGCACAGATGGAAAAAAATTTGTCTCAATTTTATACTTCTGCAAAATGGTAATTTTGTACTTAAAATGTACAAGATGGATGTTCAGAAATATAGGCTGATAGCCTAAATTATATTTGGTCATAATTTATGTAGTACAGTCCCAAAGAGATACAAAAAGGCAGAGCATAATTTATCTGCTGGAATCAGTGATAGCTTTGCTAAAACTCCCATTTATTCCATCCCCCATAGCTTTAAGCAGCCTCCGTCCTCAGGGCTCACTCTATTTAAGCTCCCCATACTGCTGTTTGATCACATATTGTAGTCTATAATTTGCCTATCATCTGAAACAAATTTAGGTCCCAGAAGTTATGATCTCTACATAGCAACCACTTTATTTGGTAAATGCAAAATATTTATAGCAATATAAAAACCAGATGAAAATAAAATTCCTATAATCATTGGAACATACACGCTTTATCATTGGGGCTCATATCATTGGGGCTAGCATGTTGCCTAATACAATTACCTTTGGACACGCACTCAAATTTGCTGATGCTTGGGAACCAGAGAAGTTTTTCCAGCCTCCCTTCCATCCTGCCAATGGTAGGAAACTTGTGGGCCTGGGGGGCAGATAGAGAGTTACCCCAACGGAAATTAGATGAAATGCAATGGTCAGGTGAGTCATCACTGCTTCTTGGATGTGGAAAGGAATTTCCAAGTAGAAAACGAAGTGCTTTTTCAAAGGGCAGGTTCACCCCTTATCTCCCAGGGACATTGACTGGACCAAGGAATGCTGACTATGACCATCTCTTTGGGACAAAATCAGTGCATTTTTACATTAAACAGATGACCTGGCTCCTTCTTTGAGCCTCCCTTCAATGCTAGTCTTCTCATGCTTCCAACTCTCTTTATGCTTCCAAAATGTTCACTTGGAGACATTCAGGTTGGAATCCAGATTATAACTGAGACACAGCCCATCAGCATCTCCTCTGAAATGCAACTAGACCCTCAAAGAAGTGTGGGGAGAGGCAGATGAGGCAAGGGAAGGACAGGCCTCAAAATGGAATGGGCACTTGGAAACCAGAGGAGGTGACACTTATGGCAAAGCATGTATGGAGTGCCTGCTTCATGTAAGCACTGAACATATATTCTCTCTATTTCTCAAAACAACCCTTCAAGGTAGATCTCATCATTCCAATATATTCAGTATACACGTGAGGAAAATGAGGCCAGAGAGGTCACCTAGCCAAGCAAGTGGTAGAGGCGAGATTCACACTCAAGACCAACGTCATTCGAACCAGCTGCCTTCCCTAGGGTGTTTTTCCATAAGATGATGCAGGACACCACATTTTCCAAGACACTTCTGTAGGGATATTGCTTCTCTCTCCCTGGGCTTCTCCCCGCCTACCTCAGCCCCCTTCCATCCAGCCCTCAAGGTTGCCTTCAGCTGAGTGAAGATGAAATAGAGTCCCAGATGCATCTCTTCGATAAAAACTTCACTGAAGCCTCATATATCTTGTAGATACTAAAGATCTCATGGCTCTTTGAAGACAAGTGTTAGTATTAATCATTGCGGTTGTTCAGATTATTCCCTCTTTTTCAACATCACCCTGGCCCTCCCACCAAAGAGCCTCCATTTCTGTACCCTAGGAAGCCAGACCCTAAGGGATACCCTGGATTCCCCAGGACCTCTGCTTCCTTGTTCTTTCCCACCTATCTCCAGCTCCAGCTCCCCAATTCTAAGGGACTCTCCCCATTTCAAACTTTTCCTTTCCCCAAACATGCTTAGGTAAGAGTCACCTAAGCCCATGTTTGAACAGAGTTCTGTTCAAATCCAAATATTACTTCACGAGGTCTATTTTATATACTCTTTTTTCATGTGTCACACAGAGAGAGACAGAGAGACCTAAATGTGAGAGACCAAAAATGAAAGAGGCTAGAAGAAGGGCAGAGGATTCCCTGGGTGGCACAAAGGGCTAAGTGCTCAGCCACTAAGTGACAAGTTGGAGATTTGAGTCTACCCAGAGGTGCCTCAGAAGAAAAACCTGGTGATCTATTTTCTAAAAATCAGCAATTGAAAAACCCTATGGAGCATAGTTCTATTCTGACACACATGGAGGCTCTGTGAGTCAGAATCAACTCCATAGCAACTGGTTTGGTTTTGGAAGGAAGGCAGAAGAAATACCTTGGTCTAATTTATCCCCTAGTTCTATAATTGTTTCAAGACCAAAGATAAGCTCATAAAGCAACAGAGCAGCAAGGAATATAATGCACGAGAACTGCTCATTCTACAATTGGAGAAACTGAGGCTCAGATCAGAGACACCATACGCCAGTAAAGAGAAGAGCTAGGATCGTTATTCAAGTCTCCTTTGGTAAAATGTGAACTGTGTGCCTGTTTTAAAAAGTCAAGAACTATTGCAATTAGTTGAGATTTCAAGAATTAATGGCAAGTAGAACCATTCATGACTAACCCCAAGCGTTCCCCCAGGCTGAGGAGAAAGACTTTAAGGCAAGCCTTGGGGAAGAGCATGGATTTCATTTGTCCATGGTTTGTCAATCAGGGAGGAAAGAAGCAAGGGAGGGCACTGACTGGTATCAAGAACCCATGTGCTGGACCTTGCTTGTGCTAGCTCTTTCCCTTCAGGCAATCCTGTGAGTGGTCCCATAGTACAGATAAGGCTTGGTAAACCAAGGCAAGCCACTTTTCCAAGAATACACACAAACAGATCATGACAATATATAAATGCTACCACAGACTTGGAGCCCTGGTGGTACAGTGGTTAAGAGCGCGACTGCTAAACAAAGGGTCGGTAGTCCGAATTCACCAGCCACTTAATCCTACTCTGTCCTGTAGGGTTGCTATGAGTTGGGATCGACTCGACTGCACCAGGTTTTTGATTTGGTACCATACAGGTTATTTCAGAGGAAGGAACTACTAATGATATTGTCTTAGTCATCTAGTGCTGCCATAACAGAGATACCACAAGTAGATGGCTTTAACAAAGAGAAATTTATTTTCTCACAGTCTAGTAGGTTACAAGTCCAGATTCAGGGCGTCGGCTCCAGGGGAAGGCTGTCTCTCTCTGTTGGCCCTGGGGGAAAGTCCTTGTCCTCAATCTTCGCCTGATCAAGGAGCTTCTCAGGCACGGGGACCCCGTGTCCAAGGGACATGCTCTGCTTCTGGTGCTGTTTTCTTGGTGGTGTGAGGTCCCCCATCTCTCTGCTTGCTTCTACCTTTTATACCTCAAGAGATTGCCTCAAGACACAATCCAATCCTGTAGATTGAGTGCTGCCTTACTAACACTACTGCCGCCCACCCTCCCTCATGGACATCATAGAGGCAAGATTTATAACACATAGGAAAATCACACAGAACTGGGAATCAGGGCCAGCCCAACAGATATACACATTTGGGAGGGTGGGGGACATAATTCAACCCATGGCAGATACTTGGGGAGAAAAGGACATCAACTTGAATCTTGCCGGATGAAATGGTATTTGAAGGCAGAGAATAATGCCTAGCTCCTGCCGGTACTAGCTGCCATTGAGTCGACCCTAACACAGAGTAGAACTGTGCTCCATAGGGTTTTCAGTGGCTGAATTTTCAGAAGTAGATTCCCAGGCCTTTCTACTAAGACATCTCTGGGTGGACTCGAACCTCCAGCCTTTCAGTTAGTAGCCAACTACGTTAATCATTTGTACCACCCAGGAACTACGCTTAGCTCCTAAGACCCTAATAAATACTTGCTCAAAGAACACAAGGGGAAAGACAGTCCAGGGAGAAGACAGAGGCTCAAAGGCCCAGAGGAGAGAGGTTTTAAAACCCCACAGAAGGTCTTCTCCAAGTGTTGAGTTATTTGTTCCTCACCTTATCAGAAGCCATTCAAATCGGTCCTGCCTCATATCACCCTACAGCCAGGAGCCCTTGATGTGCAATATTATAGAGTGCCAGAATATGAAAGGCACCACATAAAATCAAATTCTCTCCCATTTGGAGTTGAGTGGTACACCGGTTCAGCTTTAAAACCTAATTTCTTAAAAGTTTCAGAGGGAAAAAAAATGTCCCTTTGCAATTGGAATCAAGTCCACATAAATTAACAGGCCGGCTATACATATCCATCTTTCAGAACTTTCCTTGATTGTTCATTTTAATCAAGCAGCCCACATTCTTTGACTTTTCATCCTTCACTGCCCAGAATGATGCACTGCAGCTACTGATGACACGCAAACGTTAATTTTGCTCAAGTTCAAACATCATCCAAAAAGGCCTATTTTAAAGACTGCTTTGCAAACACCAGCTGAAAATGAGGATGAACTGAATCAAACACTGCCAAGAAACTCAGAGGAGGGAGAGCTTTGGTCTTGTGAAACTCACAAGTTTTCACCTCTAGATCCTCAATCTCTCCAAGGCCAAGAGTAGTACACTGATTTCTAAAGCCAGAAGGGATCTCTGACACCACCTCAGCCCTGCTCAAGGTCATTCAGCCTGGAAGTGAAGGAACCAGGCTAGTTAACCCAAATTTTTCTTGATGAAGAAGTCTTTCATAAAATCTAAACCATACATTGCAAGTCATTCTGTCATTTAGCAGGCTCCAGGAATAGCGGGGTATATCATACACACATTTAAAGAACAGGCTTATTTTGGAATCCAGCCCCACCCTTCATCAACCACCCATTACCTCTACCCTCTTTCCTCCAGGAAACCCTGGTGGTGCAGTGGTTAAGTGCTACGGTTGCGAACCAAAGGGTCGGCACTTGAAATCCACCAGGCATTCCTTGGAAACTCTATGGGGCAGTTCTACTCTGTCCCATAGGGTCGCCTTGGTCGGAATCGACTCAACAGCCCTGGTTTTTTTTTTGGTTTTTGGATTTTGGTTTTGTTTTGTTTTCTTTCCTGCAGCACAGGAGGTCACTGTGGCCCAGGAAAGGACAGGGAAGAGATAGCTGTTCAGAGGGTCTGCTACAGGAACTGTACCCTTGGTTGGGAGGCAACCAGCCAAGTTCTTCTCCAGAACTTGTCAATATCATAACAATGATGGAGCAAAATTCAGGCTCATATCCAGCCCTCATTAATTGAGCACCTACTATTTGCCAAGAGGCTGAATGTTTGTGCACGTATCATGTCATGTAATACATCCACACACAAATTAACATGCATTCTGGTTAAAGAGGCTTCATAGTAAAGTAGAATAGAGCAAACCTTACAGCCAAGCAGGACCCCCTTAGAGTTCCTGAAAAACTGCTATAAACATAGCCCCACAACTTCCCCTTCCCAAACATGCCCTGTCAGATTTCTGTGTTTTATTTTCTTCATGTGCCTTCCTAGGTAAAATGATCTGAAATTTATCATCTATTTACTTGTTCATGTGTCTGTCTCCCTTTAATAAATGGAGCTCCGTGAGAAAAAGATCTCATCTGTATTAATCACTACTGCATCCCCAGAGCCTACACAGGGCCATGGTCCCTCACAGTCACACAAACAATATATTTGGAATAGATGAAGCCATAAATGAATTCTGACCAACTTTTCACCAGGATTCTTCGAAGTAGGACCATACCATGCAAAGCCCCCAAGCAAAAAGGTCATAGGCCTGAGGGTCCCAAAGACTTGGAGAACTGTCTCACATCAACATGGCCCTAGAGAATAAATCTGGCTGAACACTGGGGTCCCAGGAGTCTCCACAGCCTTGCCTGTAGCACACCATGGAAACAACCTATCAGCAGCGACAATTACCAGTTTCTGTGGCCCATTGCACTAAACTATTCACAGTGCTGCCCATCTTCTGAAAGAACAGGCGAGACGCCTTCGCTGCAACATCAAAAAAATGACTGCAGCTATCTCCTGAGTGACAAAAGCCCATCTTGAGATGTGGGACATGTTTCATTTGGCTTACAATAATCGTGTTCTGTCTTTTAACCCTGAAAGTGTTAAGTGCCATTTCCTCTAGGGATGGAAAGACCTAGGGTTAACAACTTTCTCTTTTAAAAATTCATAAAGGTGCAAACAAACACTATTGCATCCAGTGGCTACACACTGGAAGAAGCCAAGGGAGAAAGAGGAAAAAAAACAACAACAACAACAACATTACCCCCCACAGGATCCTTGGCAATTAACTCCAGCTCTGTCAGCAATTTTTTGAAAAATGTCCTAAACATGGAGAAGGCTCATCCTCACCATATGAAAGACAAAGCTACTGCAGTGACTCTCCCATGCATCACAATGTGTGTGTCTTACTTCTTAACCAAGCCGCTAATCACGCAAATTATTCCAACTAATTACATCTGAAGGTCTAATTAATTCTTTCAGTACCACATCATTTAGTACGCATTCACAACACAGCACCTGTTTTGAAAATCCTTGCAGTTAATTTGTTTATAAACAAACACTATTTGCATAAAATGTTTAATGAATGGTTTAACAGTTAGTACAATACTCCAGTTTTGTCTTAGTAGATGTGAGGTCACTGAAGGCCGCGACAAATGAATTTTAAACTATACAAATTAATTTAAATAGAATGTGTGAATTTCTCATTAATAAAGAAAACATTTCCCACGTGCTAATTAATATCTCTGTAACAGGCTAATTACTCCCTGTACAACAAGTACATCTTACAAACAAACCTTAAAGATTTGGGGGGCGAGGAGGCGGGGACTATTTTAAAGCTGAAAATAAAAAGTGTGATTCAGAAAAACACACAAAGCCCAATTATACTGGAGGAGTCACTGGTTAGGACAGGCAAATCAGGAAAAGAAGCCATCCCCTTACTTCATGAATAAGACAGGTTTTCTTCGTCAAGAACAGGACAGGAAAACGTTTCTATCACAGTCGCAATGACTCTCTGAAGATGTTTACAGAAGATGCCTTCTGGTAGAAACGTGCAACTAATGAAAATATTAGTTCTTCTGAAAATAAAGATCTCTTTCGGGCATATTAGCTGTATTAGCCGTAGTTGCGTCCCAATGGTAAATATGGATTTCATTCAACGAACCCGCATCGCAGCACCAGAGTCTGAGGCTCACCCCTCATAATTCTCCCTGTGGCAAACCATGAGAAGGAACTTCATATAGGAACTAAAGAGGAGCAGCATTCTTACTCAGCAACAAACACAGTCCTAGCAAAGGCCATCGCTGAAATATGTCCCCAGCCCTAAAGTTTGTTTCTGATTTGTAAGCGTTTTCACATTGGAGAAGCACCTGTTGTAAATTTACATCCACCCAGGAAGTATTCTGAGGATAGGAAGCTGAGAATTGTAAAGTATATCTATATCCTTACCCTTGTGTGGCATTGCCCCGTAATGCACAAGTCGATGAAATCATTAACTACACGGGACCCAGAGGGCCACACTGTACCACCTAGTTCTCGTGACATCCGCCACTGAAGAGTTACTGGTCCCTTCCTAGTGGAAAGGGTTTTATCAGCTCTGATCAACAAGTGCTTGGTTTTGCTTTAAGTCCATTAACTCGAAGAATGTGTGTGTGTGGTGTGGTGTGTGTGTGTGAGTCTGTAAGCAGGGTGTGAGGGCGGAAGGACAGAGAGACAAAGAGAAGCACAAATACGGAGACTTCCCACTGCACTGCTCTGGGACCTGCCAATATATTTTTGAGAAAACAAAGGAAAAATAAGTGGGATTCCCGTTCCATTAGCACCAGGGAAAAGCAGGCACTTGGCCAGCCTCTGATCACTCGGATTTCCAGTTTGGTTCTCCTGACTGCACCTTGACCTTTGGCCCTGCCAGTTCTTTGGAGGTGCATGAAGAACTAAACTATGCCAGGCAGCCCACAGCCAAACTGCCCTGGCTAGCCCAGTGGGATGTGAAAGCCTCCTGGCTTCGGTCTTTTGCCAGATAAATGCCATTGTCCCTGGGCCCTTGAGAGACCAGGTCTCACTGCCCTTGGGCACCACTAAGGAGGCCAGCATTTCTGATAAACACCACGCATCCACGGGTGAAGGAGTGGGATGACAGATTTCAGAAAGAGCAGGCACTTCCCACTCCTTTAAAACTCTTTTTATTCTGTCCAAGTTTCCCATCAACAACCTGCAGTAAAAATTCAGGGCTTGAGAGAAAAACATTTCATGAGTACAGGCTGTGAAGGGGAGAAACGAGTCATTCCCCCCATCTCCTCTGGGGTGCAGATGCAAGCTAGTTACCCCTAAGATGCAAAGAAAAAAAAGGGGGGGGAATATATCTTGGCACAGCTCTTAACTCATTTCCATGCTGACTTCCCTTTGTGAAAAAAGATACTCAGGAAAGCCACATGAGGAATTACTCAAAGTTCTGGCCCCATAGCCAACGGGGAGAACCGAGGCAAGGGGTGCAGAGCATGGACTTGGGAGCAGCCACCTTGGAAGATGGAGTTTGCATGGAGCAGTCGAGAAAATGCCTCCATCCCAGAGCAAATAGAAGAGGCACCCGGCTCTTGAGTATAAATGTCAGAAGGCCTCCTGGCGTGGATGGAACCCAGGGAACCCCTGCAGCCAGGTGCAGGGAATGAGGCCATGTTTCAGCTCAACTTGGTCCCTAACTTCTCTCCAAGTCCCTTGCGGTGCGCCACCTACGGTATCCCAGTGACGCTCTCCTAGCACCCCCCGGCACGAAATCACTCCTGGATCTGGAGCTGAGCTCCGTCTCTCCCCCATTAAAAATCACCAGCATTTCACAAATAAAGGCGATCACCATGTGAAAAATTATCTTTTAAAATGGAGTTTAATTTGCATATAAGGGACGAGAGATTTATGACGAGCAACATCGCCCAGTACTGCATCTGCCTAGCATCAGCCGTAATTTAGATTGTTTGTGACTGATCTTAAATTCTAAAGCTTGGAGAAGATGAAGTACTCTGTTGCTGTATTATTGTCAGGAGTCTAAGACTTACCAGAGATATATTAGTAATCTTATCACAAACATGTCTCAAGTTTTTGCTTTTAATATGTGCCAAGCTCCTCTGAGGAATTTTCCTCACTGCAATTATATTCCTCAACACATGCATTCCAAAGCTGAGTTGATTTCCTTCCCAAAATAAAGCGACCTATCATTACACCACAGCCACTCTGGTACATTTTTCCTCTGCTACTTAATAATCAATGTATTCATCATTAAAATCTGAGCCCCGAAGCAATGGTTTTTAGCATATTCTAATGACTAGCGACTTGCAAATTACAGTGACCTTTCATGTACACTCTGTAAGCACCTTGTTCTAATGTGTACTGTATTTATAGTTTGCCAATACAAACTAGCCAAAGATTGGATAATTACTGTAATCTATTAGCTCGATTGCTTTCCCTGCTCATTTGTAGCACGTGCCATGCAGGCCATTTTCCAAAGCTGGCCTATCTTTCATCTCCCGCAAGCTCAGAAGTAAGGGAGATACTTCATCTTCACAACACACACACTTACTAATGTCTGAAGAGCAGCCCGTCTCAGCTCAAGAAGGTTGCAAAAATAAAGAATCTTCCTTCCTATTAGTGTCATAATGCTATCTGTGACTGACAAAAAGAAAAAGAAAAAAAAATCCCACTCCAGGAGTGTAAACTTGCTTTGAAGAATGTCAAGGCCAGTCCCATTTTCTGCCCATGACACTGACCTCCAAATAGCGTTTAATAAGATCTGCTTGTTTCCTCGCGGTGAAAGAAAAAGATAAAGGCACTTCGCTTGAACAAGAAACAATTTTTTTGCTATAAGTAAATGTTTCAAGTGAAGCACTCAACTTTTTTTTTTTTAACCACGCTGCTGTGACTCAGGAGTCCATAGGAGATAACGTGGGGAAGTAGCTCAGGACACCTCCTGACCCTCGGCGACGGTCTATTTCAGGCAGTTATGGGTAGATAACATTACAGACACCGGTAATTAAAACTACACTAATTTTGTCTCCGTGGCCACGCTTTGTTGTTAGAAGCCATCTATCACAGCCTTCATGCATCACACAATGAGAAGACATTTGTCTAGGTACATTGTGCTTGGTCAACGGTTTTACGAATCTCCCAGTGTACCTGGACGCCGAGTCACTTTTAAAGACGTAGTGCTTTCGTTTCTACTCCAGTGCTCTGATTAATAAAACATTTTGCATGCTTAGTCAAAATACATTGCAGTCTTTTCACCACATATCTTCAGGGGGAAAAAACAATGTTGATGTCCTTCCTTTTACAAAGAAAATAACAACAAAAAGAAATTCTCCTTTGGATTGGAAGAGAAAGGAAATCAAATATGGAAATATTTGCCTTTTCTGTAAAACAGAGGGTAGCCTAATGGAAGGCATAATATGAAAACACACACAGTATAAACCACCTCCTCAAAGACTACGTGTGTTTTTTTGACTATATGTATTGGTGATTCTTGTCCCTGCATCCGTTTATTTGATTTGTGGACACTCAGTTTTACTTCACCTTCTATTACAAGATCTATGGTTACATTAAGAGTGATAGCAAGCAAACTTTATATATATATATTTATATATATATATATATACCATCTGTTCCATAGGCCCTTATAGGAAATTAGGAGTAGCCAAAAGCCACCCTGAATAGTTTGGTTCAGTTAAAAGAAACTAAAATGAAACGGTAATGGTACAGCTCAAGGAATCTTTAGCAAGTGGCACAAACAAGAGAAGCAGCAGACAAGACCATTTAGCTTGAAACTCCACTGAAGAGAACCAAAATGTAGACCTCCTCCAGTAAGCCCGGCCCCGCAGGTTGCTCCGTGGCAGTCTTCATTTCTCAGCAGAAAAGCCACCCCCTTGAGACTCTCCAGGCTCCCCAAATGCATTTTTTATCAAGTGTTTAAAAGGTGGGAGCTGTTAGAATTCCTTTCTCTAGTCACAAATGATCACAGCCCTTTTTCCCCCGTTAGCTGCAGACGTACACGGAGTTTCAAATATTAGCTAGAGCTCCAGCCGCCACCAGCCCCTAATTGCTCTCTCAGGGAAGGTATCATAAACGCAGGTATGGATGACACGGATGTAGTTTCAACTTTATGCAGGCATAAGTCCTACATCAAAGCTATTTGCAAAGTGACATAACTAGTTACTTAAAAAGTACATTTTTATTATGTCCCTTAGCATTTGCATTCTTCAGAAACCAGGTGTGTTTTTTAATGTAGCCATGGAAATGTTGGGGTAATTGCCCATTAATGACGTCTGCAAGGGAAAGACACCTAAATATTTTTCAAGCCAGTTTAATAAATTCGAGTGTGTCTGCCACTAAAAGTTGCCCGATAATTTAAATAAGTTCGTATCAGCAAGTATCTTCTAGCGGCAGCTCTCCACGGTACACCTGCTGTCGCTAGGCAAAAAGGCCAGGGTAACGTGCATTTATCTGGTCCTACCCGCATTTCTGCTTCAGATTCTACTGAAACAAATGGGAAAGAAAAACTTACTGACTTTTGGCAAACTGCAAAGGTTAACTCTATTCATCATGAAGGAACTGATACTAGGTGCTTTCTGTCTGTCCATATATTTTCAAGATTTAGAAGGCACCTGGTAGTGCGTTCAGGGTATAGAAGACAGGAGGGTTGATCTTTGGCATATGCAGAATATCTCTTGAGTTTTCTTTTTGCTTTGCTGGTTCTGGTGAAATTCATTTTGGGGCTATAGAGTTTTGCAAACAAGGTCATTTTTCTGTGATATAAAAAGCCAAAGCTTTTCCTTCTTAGGACCTTTATTACTAGTCTCTTAAGGCAAGTGAGAAGGTTTGAAGGTGCCGTTAGCCCTTTGAGGAGAAGCAGCTCAAAAGTTGCAAAGCGTTGGAATGGGGAACCCAAGATCCAGAAGGGAGAGTGTTGACACGTTCCAGGGTTGGTGAGCAATGTCACAAAACAAGGTGTGTATTAATTGTTAATGGAAAACTTATCTGTTCTGGAAACCTTCATCTAAAGCAAAACAAAAACAATTTTAAAAAGGGTTGCAATGGTAAAAACACGATACCCACCACCTATGTTTTAATAAAACGTGTCTCTCTTGATACCAATAAAACCCAATCCTGGAGAAGATTTCTAGAGACCGTTGGAAGCAAATGAAATTGAAATCCAGAGGAAGCACATGAGGAAAGGAACGAGGCGTCTGAAACTGTGAATAGGTCCATATTCCTCCTTAAAGCAACAGCTCCAAAACTTAGACCCTCTGGCCTGACTAAGAAAGGGACAAGGGGGTCCAGAGCCTGGCGACTGCCGCGGCCATCGGGCTTCAGGTCCCACTGGGCACCACACAGAACAACGAATCTCTTCACTTGCTGTAACTCATTTGCATGAATTTACTTTTTTGCCTTAAGAGGTTGTTGTAATGTGTGTTAAAACACACAGTGCAATTTTATCTCCATAATATCACAAAAGAAATATTATGTTAGTATAAAGTAAAAAAAAAAAAAATGCTGTGATATTTGCCGCTCGGCGCCTGCAGCACAGCGCTGCTCAAAAGCGCCACCTAAAGGCAGGAGGGGTGTACAGACATTCAGGGAGCGATCTTTTTTTGTTAATTTCAGCAATCCGAGTGTAAAAAAATGACAGCGCCACGCAAGTTGACGGAGGCTTTTGATTGAAGTGACTGATTGCCTCAGCTGCACCTGCGGAAAATTGATGACAATGCTGTCTAAACCATTCATTAGGATCGGGAACTTCACGCAGACGGATGCTGGATTCATAAATTTGCTAGACATGTGTTGTAGATAATATGACAAAGCACTGTTTTCAAATGAACATTTCTTTGACCTAATTTTATTGAAATCATGCAAAGGAATGAAAAAACATTTTTGCCCAAACTCTTCTGAAACAGCTGCGACTGAGGTCACTTTCTTTCTCTCTTGCTTTTTCTTTCTTTTTTTTTTTTTTTCTTTCTTTTCTTTCAAATGAATTTAAGTGAAATGTATATTTGGAGTATATCTGCTGGTTTGGTTTACAATATTTGTTAGAATGACAAAGAATTTATTTTACCTACTACAAACAATGTCACTGTCTGCTAGATGAAGGAAAATTATTTGGGGTTTTTTCAAGCCCCCAATTTGCTAAATTGAACATAGAGGTAGATTTTAAAAATAATATCACTGTCATCTCTACAGGCATTTGGGAGGAACCATTTTGGTACCAACTAGACTGTGAGAACTAGACTGCCTGCAGGCTTTGGAGGGAGATGCAAGCCCTTTGAAATATCGACTCTTTCCGATCAAAAAAGGTGAAACCAGAAAAAAAAAAATGCCATCTACACACATTTTGTACAGGATTCCTGACTTGCTCTTGATTTTAATGTATCGAAACACTATTAATATTGAATGGCACATTTTCTATGTGCCCAAAAAGATGGTGGCTGAGAAGGGCAGAGAGCATGGTTTTCATAGCTGGCTTTGCTTAGCTGCACATGGGGAGAAAAGGTCGTAGCTGCACCCCTCTCCTGGAGCAGATAACCCACAGGCGGTTTGAATTGTTAAGAAAGAGTTACATTTTTAGAAAAGAATACCTGGTGCTTAAGAATCCGAAATGCTTACTCTAGAAATAGATCTTACTTCTCCAACAAGGACCCTCTGCCTAGTACTTGGAATCCCCCCAAAAAAACAAAATGAATATTTATTAACGTAAGAAGAACCTGGCGCAGGTCGGTCCCATGCATCTTAAGCTGCTAAAATGCTTCCAAATCCCTTCCCTGGCATTTAAAAGAAATCTATTTTTATAAAATCTCATGAATTTAAGTTTTACTACAAGTAAGGTAATTTCTGATTAGGCATCTTGGTTTTTTCTCCTTTTTTCTTTTTTTTCTGATGAATCTCTGCAAATACCTGAGGTGCTTATGTTAACCCCACACCTGGATGAAGAGAAGCTGCAGGTGTGAACGACAGGCTAAAAGATCTGCGTCCCACCAAGCACTTCCTTACTGCTCTGGCAGCTCCTTTGAACCAGGAAACGTTGTGCAGACAAATCCAAACAAGATTCTTTAAGGATGCTACGCCCAGGCTGCTACGGATACAAAATTACCCAGTAGATATGTGAAAACCCCTAAACAAGTCTTCTTCTAATTGCCTTGTTTTATTTTCTAATGGGGAAAAAAGTGTGTAAAACAAACAACTGAGTACTGGGGGCTCAGAGCAGTCAAAGCAGAAGGTTCCGGCATTTTAGCACATCACGTAACTCTACAGCCAGATCTGGAAAGCCTAAGCTCCGAGCACCCCGAGACCACTTGGATCCAATGTTCGCTTCAATTCTTTGTTTAAAACAAGTTCCTACTTTGTCTTGGATGGCCATTGCCATGAGAAGCTCAGGCCTGCAAAATCTCTAAGGGCAAATATCCAATGAATGAGCAGAAATACACAGGCGCTCACCACGCTCCTTAGTCCTAGGTATGGGAGGGCGAACAGTAACACATAGCGTCATTCTCAAAGGTGTTACAATCTGATTAGTGTATGGGGGCAAGGGGTTCAGGGTAAAATATACAAAAATTCCTGATAGCACGAGGCAGGAAAGCTCTAGGTTTACTAGGAGCTCTTGGGGCAGGGAGGACTTGGGCACAGCTAATCAGCAAGCTTTTGAGGGGTAGTAGAAGTAAGCATGGTGGAGAAATGTTTGCATGTGAGCCTCATAAGATATGTATGACCTTAGTCTGTGCCTGGTTCTTCCTTCCTTAATTACCACCTTTCCAACTATTCTGGCATGGTTCAGCCAGGCAAACACAAGGAGAGTGGTCCAAGGACCACCCAGCCCACTGTCCTCATCCACATCCCCAGCCTGACCTGGGTAGACACCTGAGTTTGTAACCCGCTGCCTCCAATTCTGACACTTTTTCAGGAAACCTTTAGTCTCAACAACAAGAAAAAGGATTTCTTTCCTCCAAGACTATTAGCTAGGAATCATTTCACCCATCTCACCCATTCTGGTAATTTCCTCTTGCCAATTCCTCGCCCCAGAATTTAAGCTTACTTAAGGACGCAACACCTCTTCGTTCTAAAGTTCCCTGGCCAAGGGGCTTTGTTCGAAATTCACCCTCCACCTTTCGCCCCAGACTGTGCACACCCTTAAAGCTCACTCCAAGTCCTCTTCTTTTGTAGCCTGAATGGGGACCCTTTGGAGCTTGTTATGAGACAGCTTCTATCCTAACTGGGGTCTCCAATGCTAAATTCTTCTTCATTTCTCCTTAGACACAATGGACAGATATGCAAGCTTTTGAATATGAATTCCCAGTAAAACCAAACCCAGCTTGGGCCAGATGCTATTCTCAAGCAACGGCCTTTTCAGCAAAAAATCGCCAGCTGTGGACTCGCATAGTGGTGCCTTGAAGTGCACCCCAAGGAGGGGCCTCAGCCCCCTTCACTAGGGTCCGAGCACTAGACAAGGATTGCAGGATAACACGTTCTTGTTGATAATGAGGCTTTGCCGTGCCTCCTCCCCACCCTGTGCTGGCATCTCCCTCTCAGGTCAGTGTCAGATCCTGGAGGGTCTGAAGAAAACTGTGCTCCAGGGCCAGGGCTGGCAGTTGTGTCAGGCAGACAGTGCAGGAGGTGGGAGGAGAAGGAGAGGTCCAACAGACAGAGTTAAAAAGTCCTACCCAGGCCCTTCTTCTTTTAGATAGGAAATGGCTAATGAGTGACAGAGTCAAGGCTGGGACCCAGGCCTTCTTGGTGCGCCACTTCCAGACCCCGGTGCTTCTCCAACGGCCTGACAAACACTCCTGCAGATTCAGCAGCAGCCCCTTCCGGCTTCACCACTAACCTGTCCATCAGGCATTTGGTCAGCAGTCGTCACAGGGGCTGTGCTGGAGATACAAAGACGAAGATGACACAGCCCTGTCCTCAAGGAACTGCTGGTCCCACGAGGAGTGACGGTCAACAGGGTCCATGAGCGGTGTCCAGCCATGGGGGTGGGTTCCCACTCTGCGGCTCCTCCGTTTGCACCAGGCAGGCACAGAGTTAGCTAGGCTTCCTGGCACTGAGACCCCTGCCTGGGCTTCCTTGGCCTAGGGCTCCACCCTGCTGTGCCTGCAAGAACACACACACTCTCTCCCAGACTCACACTCACACACAACACACTCACACACAACTCACACTCACCAATTCCCAGACCCTGACATACTCACACACTCACACACACCCACATTGCCAGGCCCTCACACACAACACACTCACACACACATTGCCAGACCCTCACATACTCATACACACTCACACACACACATTCCCAGACCCTCACACACTCCAACACACGCACTCACATATACCAATTCCCAGACCCTCACACACTCACACACTCACAACACACACACACATTCCCAGACCCTCACACACACACAACACACACACACATTCCCAGACCCTCACACACACACACACACACATATCTTAGCACTGCTGGTAGAGAAATAAAAAAATAAATCATTGGGAACAACAGCTTTAAGACCCCAGACCTCACCAAGGCCCACTTTCGGAAGGCTACGGCATCTTTCAGTGCTGTAGAAATTCACTCCTTGCCGAGGCAGGTGCACAGATTTCGGCTTCCACATCACCTGCACAGGTTTGGGGGTTGGGTGGCTTGTGCGAGAAACCCCTCCTATTATCAACCTCTACGAACCGAGTTATCTGTGCCCGGTAACCCTTCCGAAAGGCTAGGAGAACTGTGCTCTCAGAAGCACAGTGGTGTCTATGCTGAAGGAACATGGTCCCAGCGGATACTATGAAAAATTCTACCTCCAAGCAATGTGGCTGATGCTCTTTAGCCCGGTTGTCACTTACAACAAACCCCAGCTGGCCACACAGTGAGGGAAGGCAGCCTGTCCAAGGCAGTAGCTGAGCTGTCCCACAACACATGGAACAGAGTCCCCAAACAGACACCAGTGTCTTATAAATACCTCTGGCAGCAGGAGCTGTTTCTGAGGTCAGATGCGCACCAGGTCCAGGCAGATAACCCAGGTGGGGAACGGTGGCAGTGCTAGGCAGCAGGGAGTGGGGACACAGAGGCCCAGGAAGGGCTTTCCCCATCTAAAGGGGCAGATAGTCAGCTCTGCTCAGTTGTTCCACATAGACACCAGGATCCAGCGTCCCCAACACTTCCTAATATCCAATAGAAGCCGGGTATACAGGCAGTTAGGTGAAATTTCCAATTACTAAACGTTGGCAACAAATTCATATTTTTTTCAAACAATCTGAGACGTGAACAGAGACATCTGTGGATAGATCAGCTCCTAGACTCTCACGCTGTGACTCCACTGTAAGCCCTTCCTCCTGGGTTCCTGAAGCACACACAAATGCTCTCACCCTCTCCTTTTCCCCAAGCCGGCTGCTGCCCTGTGAAAAAGGCACGACTAGCAAGTTTTTGCAAAAGGGCAGCACAGCCACGGAGCTGGGCCAGGCCCAGTGACACCATGGACAACGCCTGCCTGTGGGGGCCGTGGGACTCATCTGTGGGACTGGGCCTTTGGGTCGAATCCAAGGCTTTGTGACTAGAAGTGACCTTCTGAGCCTGAGCTATGGAGGCCTGCTTCCAGGCACAGCTGGTTGGGCCTCTCTGCTGAGTCACCAGACAAGGTGGAAGGACTGGGCCCCAGGAAAGCATGAAGTTCCAGCTCTTTGGCCTCCCCTGGATGGGGGTTTGCTGGAGACCCGCTTCAGCAGACCCGGCTCTGCTGCTGTTCCTCAGTGGGGGGAGGAGGAAGGATCACCCCGTCAGGAGGGACCCATCTCTTCACCGCAGCCACAATGCTGTGTGAGCTGGGGATTTAAATTTTAGGTTTTGTCAACATTAGTTTCCATCAGAGTGTTCCTTAAAAAAAAAAAAAAAAAAAAGTTTCTTTTTTCCTTGCTAACATCTACAGATTGAGCTCAATACAATAGTTAAAATGTCACACTTCTGCAAATGGATTTTTATACATTGAAATATGATAGCTGAGGCTCCGTGGGAACTGGGCCCCTTTCAAGTTCCCCAATTCTGCACCCTCTGATTT
Source organism: Elephas maximus indicus (assembly GCF_024166365.1). NCBI lineage: Eukaryota > Metazoa > Chordata > Mammalia > Proboscidea > Elephantidae > Elephas > Elephas maximus. The sequence goes on from NC_064839.1 coordinate 14,033,262, forward strand.
CCACAAGGAAAGCAAGGGGCTCCAGGCAGGCTCCTTCAGAGGCCACCACCAAAGCCCCTACAAATCCTTCACCAAAGAGGAGACGTTGAACAAATTCTCTTTTTATTCTCTCATGTGTCTCTGTTTGCATGCACATCCGTGAGCGTTTGCATCCCGTGTGTTTTAAAATCCTGTTTAAGAATGCAAGGTCCATACAGTGTCATTAAAACAAATGAGTATAACCCCGTGGTCATCTAGGTGAGAGCATTCTGTTGCCTTTTTTTTTTTTCAAATTGCTATCGCTATATATAAACGTAACGTATAGCAATAACCGTAGAAAGATACTGTGCCCTTGTGTATGGATAATTAAAATAGGAACATCGCTGGACTAAATTAAAATGTGTAAAAACCAAACCCTTATAGCATTCATGAAATTACAGAAGCTCCAAGTGAATCACCAGCCCAGGGACAGAGCATTCCTCTCATTACTTCAGGAGCCTCTTCCATGATCAGTTTTACATGTTCTCAAATCTACACGGTCCTTTTTATGCCACTAAATATCTCAGTTCATGTTTACTGCCCTCCTTATACACATACCCACTGGTGGATAATAGCACGCGGTCTCCAATCATTTAAGAGAAACCCTTTTAGTGCTTCTGATGGCATTATTCCTACAAATTACAAATGAAAAATCTGAACAGGATATACAGAGATAAAGTATGTCTTTATGAACACAAAGAAAAAGAATGCATGTTGTCCAACATTAAAAATCAAAACCCACAGGTCATCCTCTATGAATTAAGACCCGAACACCTGAGAACTTGTACGTAGATTTTGGCCTTAACCCCTGACCTGTGCAATCTGCATGAGCCCCCTCGACAGAAAGCTTCCGATGTGCCCTTTTCTCCTCTGTACTTTGAGCATAAGAGGTGTTATTACCCATAACTTTTTATTTAAAGGAATTGTGCAGCTGGGAAAATGAATGAATTTAATTATCAATGCAGTGTGAAAAAAATCATTAGAGCAAGGGCCTGGAACACCACATATTAAAAATAAACAAAGGCTATTAAAAAACAGTTCCAAAAAAGAATGTCCGTTTTTCTTCAATTCTTAAAATGTAAATACCAAAAAGAAAGCCGTATGTAAACAGGCATAGTTACAGAAGAAATTACTCTTTAAGAAAATGGGAAATGACTGACTGGATCATTTAACTTTAAATCTATACTTTATGTGGCAGTATAGGAAGGTCATTTGATTGCTATGCATAGAAAAATGAGAACTCTAATATGTTCTCAAAGTTTCACCTTCATAAGACAAAATTTTCGTTATAAAAATTTTATTTAATGGTGAGCACACAGAACTTTTTCCTCAGTTTTACAAGATGACACTTTCATAACCAGCAAAGAAGCCTGCCTTTGCCTTTTGAATGACAGGAGAACTATATCTTTTCACTCAATTTGGAAAACAACTCCATATTAATATTCTCTCTAGGATTGTAAGATGAATGCATTGATTTAAATGGAGTGTTGGGCATAGGGAGCCCAGGTAGTGCGGTGGCTGAGAGCTAGGCTACTAACCAACAGCCTGGCAGTTTGAATCTACCAGCTGCTCATTGGAAACCCAGTGAGCAGTTCTACTCTCTCCTATAGGGTCGCGTGGTCAGAACTGACTCCATGGCAACGGGTTTGGTTTTTGGTTTTGGTATTAGAGATAAACGCAAAGCAAAGGTGCCTCCGAAAAGCCTTCCTGGTTGTAAAAGGCAGCGGAGAAGCACATTTTCTAGGCAAGCAGGAGTGTTGCAGTGCTTGTTTGAGGTTCAGGATTTCCTGGTTGGGATCAAGTCTGACCTGTAGCTGCGTAGGCTCCCATGGGGTATCAGCCGTTTGCAGATGCTGATAGGGAGGAGCCCAGGAAAAATGAATGGAGGCTGGGTTGTTTTACACCAAGAGAAGCTTCAGGGTGGCGTATTCGCCTTGGGACAGAGACTGTGACCCAACAATCTCCAGCCAGAGCCCAACTAAACAGAGAGCAGGAAGCAAATCTCCAGCTTCCCCAAAGCAGAATCAAATCCCGTAGAAGCAAGCTGGTGAAGACAAGGTATTTCAGCCTGGGGGAGAGGAGCAGGACGTTTTCTCCTCCGTCAACTTGACAAAGCCCACTTCCTCACTGTGGCCACAAAAGCCAGGACACCGATGACCATCAAAGTTGAACACAAGGAAGGTGCCCATTGACACAGAAGCAATTTTATTTCTGGACAATGAAGAACCAAGTCTACAGCCAGAAGGAGAAGGGTCCAGGAATTGCCGTGTGTCCTCAGTCGTATTTTAGCCACCTGGTGGTCCAGAACCATCATTTTGTAGCTGGGAGGCAGATGCAAAGACCAAAGCCCATATCAGACAATGGTCACTAATCAATACCACACAATTGAGGTTACTTTTGCTAATAGTGTTGGTTTGCATGTGACCCCCACTTCAGTTATTTTCACATCTCTCCTCTCCATGAGGCTTCCCAATACCCCTCTGGAAGGTCATGTTCTAGGAGACAGTCCAGCTGGGTTTAGCCGGTTCTCCCCAGCCTCCCTCCACCTGAGTACCTTCCTCGGTCAGTCTATCCCACGGTCATCACCAGAACCATGCCCAGCTTCCCCGCTAACCCACTTGCTGGACCTCATTGGCCCCATTTGTCAATCAGGGACTTGCACAGATGCACCAGAAGGCACATAGGGCCCTGAATGGTCATAAATACATGCAGTCTTAGCCCCTGTGGACGAGAACCCTGGTCTCCAGCCTTGCTCCAAGGTCAAGAAGCTCCTGTGTCAATGTCATTGAGGATTCCAGGAAGGAAGAGGGAGACCGGCACGGAGCCACATGAGAAAAATTGGAGGCAACTCAAATGCAGACAATGAGCCAGACAGAGCCTTCAGAAACATCTAGAACTATGGCTTAGGAACTCTTTGAAAATCCAGTGAAAGCTATGGACTTTCTCCCCCACGAAAACGGAAGTTCAGGGAACTCATGGACCTTCTAAAAGCTCATGCATGGACCCCAGGCTAAGAACTGGTTCAAAATCACCACCCTACCACCAATTTGTTTTAATATCAAAGAAACGGAGGTCCGGACAGACCGTTCCAAACCTGTCACCATTGAGTCGATTCCTACTCATAACAATCCTATAGGACAGAGTAAAACTGTTCCACTGGGTTTCCAAGGAGCAGATAGTGATTTCAAACTGCTGATCTTTTGGTTAGCAGCCAAGCTCTTAACCACTACACCACCAGGGCTCCGACTGTCCCAAAGTCACCCAGAAAGCTAGTGTCCAAACTAGGGTGAGAACCAGTCTCCTACCTCCCAGGCAAGGTCCTTTTTCTGGGCTCTGTTGTCCTCTCAGCTCCCTTTCTCCTTATGAATGGTTTTCTTATTGCCCAGGTGTTGACTTTTTTTTTTTTTTTTTTTTTTTGACTCTCCAAGAAGGCTTGCCAGAGGCCCAAGCCACCCAAGTCCAGCCCCGGACTGGGAGTTTGATACCTAGGATCCAGAGTTTGTGTTCCAGAAAGGAGCCATGGCAGGGACATGGGGGAAGAAGTGAGGAGAGGTGTTCCCCTGCTCTCAGGTAAGCCCTGGGTGACCTCTACCAGGGAAGGGAGCAGGCATAGACAATAAGCAGAGAGGGGTCGTCTGTCCCTCCCACTTAGAATAGGTGGTCCTAAGCTGTTGTCTCGAAAAGCACATTTGCTGTCTTTAAAAAAAAAATGCGGAGGAGGAGGAGGAGGAGAAAAAAAGGAGGATCAGGCTAGATAAATTCAGAAGGATTTGAATACATTACTGCAGTTAAGTTTAGTACATAAAGTACCAGGATGGCTCAGCCGTGCATTTCAATGAAGCCCAAAATAATGAGGCTCTGCCTGAGCTGCTCCTGTTTGTCAGAGCACTTCTAACCTAATAAGTGGGAGAGAGATGGCCCCTCGCCTATGAATTGTCCTCACAGGGTTAGCCTGGCCTCGGAGAGGAAGGCAGACTCTGAAGAGGGAAAATGCTGGATTGAGATGAGAGGGTGAACACTCGGGGTGAAGGACGGGCTGTGTTGGTCATGCCCAGGCCTGACCCAGCCAAAGAGCCCTTCAAGTTGTAGCCAAAATCCACCCCTAAACCTGCCAGGTATTTCTGGGGTGGACAGACCCGAGGCTCCTACACGAGCCCTGTGACCACCCGGAAGAATGGCATGATCAAAGGAATAAGACTGTTGCTGTTATTTGCCCTTAGATGGGCCCCTGATTCATGGTGACCCCACACACAAGGGAACAAAACGCAGCCCAGCTCTGTGCCATTCCCAGTGTCATGGATTGAATTGTGTTCCCCCAAAATATGTGTTGTAAATTCTAATCCCTATACCTGTGGATGTAATCACATTTGGGAATAGAATTTTCCTTGTTATGTCAATGAGGCTGTATCACTACCCAAATCCAAGCCCACTGCCGTCGAGTCGATTCAAACTCATAGCCACCCCATAGGACGGAGTAGAACTGCCCCATGGGGTTTCCAAGGCTGTAATATTTACAGAAACAGACTGTCACATCTTTCTCTCGAGGAGTCGCTGATGGTTTCGAACCGCCAACCTTTCGGTTAGTGGCTGATCATCTTAACCACTGCCCCACCAGCGTTCCTCTATCAGTACACGGCGTGTCTTAAGTCAACCACTTTGAGATATAAAAGGAGAAGATTAGGCACAGAAACAAGCAAGCCTGAATGGGGCAAAGATAGACGCCACACAGAGATCTCCAAGGAAAGCTGAGAAGGATGTTAAAGAAGCTGAGACGAGGATTTCCCCCCAAGAGCTGACAGAGAGCCTTCCCAAGGAGCTGGCACCCTGGATTCAGACTTCTAGTCTCTTAAACTCTTGGAAAATAAAATTCTGTTCATTAAATTCCCTCACGTGTGATATTTCTGTTATAGCAGCACTAGATAACTTAGACACTCATGATTGGTTATGGATAGACCATCGTGATCCATAGGGTTTTTATTGGCTGATTTTAGAAAGTGCAGGCAGTCCCTGGGTTACGAATGAGATCCGTTCCTAAGCCTGTCTTTAAGTCAGATTTGTAGGTAAATCGGAATAGGTGCCTGCGGTTCTTACTTAGCCTTACTTTAGTGCAAGAAAAGGCTCGAAGCCTTTTCGATGATTTAAAACTGCGCGTGCAACAAATGAAGGTGATTGTGATGAAGAATTTGTTGTGAGCAGGGGTTGGTTCAATCATTTCAAAATGAGGGCAGATTTACATAACGTTAAAGGTCAGGTTGCTAGGAGTCAAAATCAGCTGGACAGCAATGGAACTTCCTGCATATGGCCAGGCTTTTATTCCTAGTCTGTCTTAGTCTGGAAGCCCCACTGAATCCTGTTTAGCATCACAGCAAAACACAAGCCTCCAGTGATAAATGAGTGGCAGCTGCACTTGAGGTGCATTGGCCGAGAACCAAACCCAGGGCTCCCACGTGGAAGGCAATCCCTTCCAAGACATATCAGAGGGAGGGGTTTAAAGGAGAAGAGGAGGGAAGGGATTAAGAAAAGAAGGGAATGAGAGGAGGAGAAAAAGCAGAGGTAAGGGCAGAAGGTAGAGAAGGAGATACAGGAAGGGATGGAGAGACGAGCTGTAGCATCCTTGGCCCCCGGATGGAGAGATGTGATATGTAGAGTTTTCTGGTTTTTCTGGGATTCGTGGCTAATCCACAAGAGGCAGAGTTGAAGAGATGGACTCATCCATTGATTCGCATGTTTCAGGAAACAGCTCAGGAGCCAGCATCTAGGATGTGAGGACAGGAGGCACATCCATGTCCTAGAAACAATGTTTGAAAAAGTGGTGGCTGACAGTGAGGACTCTTCACAAAACCTAGTCTCTGATTTCAGAAAGCTGGAGCAGAAAGAGCCCTCAAAGGCATCAGATCTCCAGCTGATGGGCAAGCTTTCATGCCCAAGCTGTCCCCAGCCAGAGGAGCTCGGGGCTTCTGTCAGGTAAGCGCAGCAGATGCTATGAGCTTGTAAATAAAGGGTGAAATTACTAGCCTTCTTATAAAAGGAAACCCACAGACTGTGAGCCAACCTCTCACCAAGAAAATATAAATAGTTAAATCAGTAGAATCAGCCTCCTTTTCTGTTCTCTGCACATAACTTGCTCCTGGACTTGTGTGAATACGTAGTTAACTGAAAAGCTGTTGGGGTGGACATCTGTTGTTTTTGCCTGCCCAGCCGCTTTCCTCCTTTCACTGGAAATAGCATCCTGATTTTCCTTGAAGAGTCACTCCTCCCCCTTGCTCAATCCATGTGGTCCTGAGTGGAGCTGAGCCCACCCCCAGCACCTAGGGTAGGCAAATGACCCAGACCGGCTCATAAAGGGATCACATCCCACGAGTCACCATGATTGGCTCATGGGTGGGTACAGGACCTAATCAGAGCAGGTCTTCAGTGGAAGGCAAGAACCATTTCACTGGAGTTTGTAAGAGGATAAAGCCTGGAGCTCCTGGCAGCCATCTTGCCACTGCAAAGGGGAGAGTCCAGCTGCCTGAAAACAGAGTCAAGGCAAAGGAAATGAGAGCTGAACCCTACAGACAGCATTCTTGCCCCTGGATCTAGCCACTCCTAAAGCTCGACCCGTGTGATTTTTTCAGTTCCATGAGTCAAGATAATCTGTGGTTTGATAAGCCTGTCTAAGGTGGGCTTCTCTGGAAGAGTTTTGACTAATGTGGTTGTTCACTGACAGAGTCACTTCATGGCTCCACTGAAGTCACAGGACCAACAGAGGCAGAAGAATCTCCTCTCCCAGGTAACATAATACCCAGCAGATTCTCAGGGTCTCCAAAAAGAAAAAGAAAAGCACCTGCTCGCCCATTTGCATTTTGGGATACACAGTGACTGAAGGACCCCTTCCCCAGGAATATATCAAGCTGTGAAGTATTCACAGTTTTAAAATTACTCATCAAGAGCTGGATTTTTTTCCCCCTCTGCTACCTTAGTTACTGATTATTTCCATATCCATCAGATACACAAACTCTTGTTTTTAAAATGCAATCAGCACACCCACGCACCCATCTATAGATAGTAGAGAATAGGTAGCCGAAGCCCCTGCAATGTAATTCTATCACACAGGACGAAACAGATAGCATTACAAATGTATACTCAGCAGGAAAATGCTATTTAGCTGGTAATTCAAGCTGGGGATGAATAATCAGTTCATTTTGAATAATGAACCAAGGAAGCAGCACTGTCATTTGGAAAACTCGGGGTTCGCTCTTGCCTTTTGAAAGCCTGGGGTGGCTATAAAACTCTGATGGAGAAGGTCATCGCCCCTTCCAGAGCGCCGAGGCCACAGTCTCCAGTCATCCAGGCAGCCAGATTGGAGACCACACAGGCAGACGCCCCAGGCTCCAGTTTCACGTCTGGCTCTGGTAGCTTGGGAGCCCACCCTGAGGCCTCTTGGGTCTCTGGACGCCGGCTCTGCAGAAGGGCAGACGGTTCACAAGTCTGCCTGTGCTCTCCGGCCATTTAAAAGCCCCATTCGTTGATATGCTGTCTTCTCCTCTGTGCGTTGGGCCCCATCACTGGCTGCTCACAGCCAGGAGCTACCAGGTCCTTGGAAGGAAGGATCCTTCCAGTGTTTCCTGACGTGGCACCAGCAAATGCTTGGATAAATTATGGACAATGTACTCTTACGTCTTGGGACCTGTTACTTCCAGCATATACCAGAGCAGCATCAATACAGGAATTCCATCATCACTGATTTTGATTCTTTTTTAAAGGAAGCCTTTCCCTGTGGAGGTGTGAAAGTGATCTGGTTCCCGTGCTTTATGCTTTGACCTCCTTCCCAGGCATGGAGAGGAACATATTTGGTGTCATCCACACCCTCCTGCCCTCTTGGCTGAGTCACCAGCCACTTCAGGTGGGGTGCCTGCAAACTGCCTCATGGTTGTCTCAACCCTTAAGCCAGGATCCACAGACCTCATCCCAGATCAAAGGCCTGCCAGACCAGAGTCATAAAAATCTACAAGGTCTGGGCTGTTGCTCTGGGCTGAAGCCATGCCATCCAATGGCCAGGTTCTCAGCCTCCACCAGAAGCTCTGGAACTTTATTCCCATGAAACACTGACCTAATCCTTGGATTGAGACTGCTATTTACATTACAATTGGTCACATAATGGAAAAAAAAAAAAAAAGTAGTTCGTTAATATGCTAAGTGTTAATTTGAACATTTCAGAAAAGCAATTGCAAATTCCATTTTGCAACTTGCAAATGTGATGCAGTGCAAATTAGAGCTGATGGACCCATCTTCAGACATTCAAACTTCATCTGGGTGCTTCTGAGCTTCCCAAGCCCCAGAGGCTGACATTGGCTTCAAGGCCTGAGGTGATGACTTTTCCTTCATGTGGAAAGTAATGGGAGGGTCCAAATATTAGCCATTTCTACACTAACACCAGGTGAGCTGGAGTAAAGGATCATGAGGAATGTTGATGAAATGACTCAAAACCAAAGAATAGGGATGACTACAAATTTTCACCACCTGTGTCTTCAATAAGGTGGAGCTGTATCAGATCCACACTTTCCAGCCAAGGCAACCCACCCCTAGCCTCCAGCCTCAGCCCCCTCTTCCAGGGGGTGACCTGTGTTGATCTGTTGACTCAAGATGAGAAGTACCCTGAGGTGCTTTCTCTCAGAGGGGGAACCCATGGGAACCAGAGCCAGTGTTGGCCAAGGCTCGGCCTTTAGCCTCCAGGGGCACTCTGGGGCAACTCTGTCTGTGGAAGTGAAGCGCTGGAGACTGTGCCACACTCAGTGCTCCATCCTCCCCTGTCTTCACAGTCGGGCAGGCCAAGCCATATGGGGAGTTCAGTTCTAAAGTCAGTACAGAGGGTGCTACGGATTGAATTGTGTCCCCCAAAAAGGTGTGTCAACTTGGCTAGGCCATGAGTCCCAGTATTGTGTGGTTGTCCACCATTATGTCATCTGATGGGATTATCCTATGTGTTGTATATCCTAACCGCTATGCTGTTAATAAGCTAGGATTAGCGGCAGCTACGTTAGTGAGGCAGGACTCAATACACAGGTTGTATCTCAAGTCAATATCTTTTGAGATATAAAAAGGAAGATGCGAGCATAGAGGAGAGGGGCCTCATACCACCAAGAAAGAAGAGCCAAAAGCAAAGCGTGTCGTTTGGACCCAGGGTCCCTGTGCTGAGAAACTTCTAGACTCAGATGAAGATTGATGACAAGGACCTTCCCCCAGAGCTGACAGAGAGAGAAAGTCTTCCCCTAGAGCTGGCACCCTGAATTTGGACTTTAACCTCCTAGATTGTGAGAGAATAAATTTGTTTGTTAAAGCCATCCACTTGCGGTATTTCTATTAAAGTAGCACTAGGTGACTAAGACAGAGGGAAAATGTGTCTGGAAGACAGCAGAGCATCAAAGACCAGCACATCTACCCCTGGGAGCTCAGCACCACCAGCTCTTCTTCCGTCTCTGGGCAGGTCACTCTTTCTTCATTTGAGCACCAGATGAAGTGGTTGGCTTGACTTCGGGGCCGTACTATATTTTTGTTTCTACATGTGTATCTTTAAATGTGTAACAACTCACTGCACAGAGCAAGAGGCTCCAGCTCTGAGAGGCACCAGGCCAGAGCCAATACAGGCAGCAGATCTCCTGCGTCTTCAGCCCTCTCCAGATGGACCAGGCCCTAACTGACTTCCACCTTCAGGACGGAGACATTTGACTCAGACCTGTATATTGAGCTATTTATTCCTTCCCTCCTTCTCACCCCATTCTCAAAAGGATGCATACAAAACCAAACAATGAAGAAAATAGGTGAAGGAATCTGGGTTATGTGAAGATAGGAGGAGGAAAAGCAATACTAGAGCCAGGCATAAGGTTACTACATAGTCACAGACATGCAGGGCTCAGCAGCACACTGAAACTGTGGCTCTGAGCTTCCCAGAAGGCCAAAGCAAAGGGGGAAATGAGATCTATTAAGGAGGCAATTTGTCGATCACACTAAAAAAGCAGTGAATCTGCCTTTGCTGCTCCTGAGGCCTGAGATAAATTTCTCCGGTGGGTTCCCCCTAAAAGGGACTACCATGTAGTGGACAATATCCCCAGCAGAAACTACAGTAGATTTAAAATAATGCATACGTCAAGTCGGTTTTCTGCTCAATAGAGGCCCACAACAATGTGCAGAGACAATTTTATTATTGTAACTTAGATGAAGGCTTACAGAACAAACCAGCTTCTTGTTAAACATTTAGTACACGTATTGTTTTATAACATTGGTTAACAACCCTACGACATGTCAACACTCTCCCTTCTCGACCTTGGGTTCCCTATTACCAGCTTTCCTGTCCCTTCCGGCCTTCTCGTCCTAGCCCCTGGGCTGGTGTGCCCCTTTAGTCTCGTTTTGTTTAATGGGTCTTTCTAATCTTTGGCTGAAGGGTGAACCTCAGGAGTGACTTCATTACTGAGCTAAAAGGGTGTCCAGGGGCCATGCTCTCGAGGTTTCTCTAGCAAAGACAATTTTATGGGGCAGCTCCTTGGCCCTATGCCAGAGCCTGACATATACTTAGCTCTCAAAAAAATGTTTGTTTGCTGGGGGGTATTTTTACTCAAAGAGAATACTGAAAGGAGGGAAATGCAGGAGCCCTTTCCGCCATGGCTTCCTGGGGCCACGTGTTCACACCAACGTCGTTCACACCTTCCTCCACTGCTCCCCAAACACACCACCCTCATCTGCCACAAAGCTGGGGCACACGGTTGTTTTTCTCCCTAATCTTCACACGTCTGACTCCTTCTAATCACCCAGATTTCCTGGAAAATGTCACCTCCTCGGAGAGGCCTTTTGTGACCACTCTGACACTAAGGTTCCTTCATGGCGCTTATTATAATCTGAAAGCACCTCTTTCTCTATGGTTCCCACTAGAATGTAAGCTCCGTGAGGGCAAGAACGTTGGTCTTGTTCAAGTGAAATCCTGTGCAGTAAGAATCTTGCCTGGCAAATGGTAGATACTTAATAAATACTTGTGGAATTAATATATTTGCATAAACCCAACCCTTATATAGCACATTCTATGTGCTAAGCACTTCTAAGCAATTTCAAAATACTAACTCATTTAACCCTCATGAGAGCTCTTTCCTGTAGATTCTATCACTAGCCCATTTCACAGATGAAGAAACTGAGGCACAGAGAGGCTAATGAATTTGCCTGGGGTCACACAGCTAGTGAATGACAGGGCCAGGAGGCCTGGCTACAAAATCTGAGCCTTTGACCACCCACTACTGATGTTGGATTGGGACAGGCAAACTTTTCATCTTCTCTGAGCCCAGGAGCCTTCTACATCCACTGCCCATCTCCTGTTGTTAGGGGGCACGTGGTCTGATGCCAGGGATAAGCAGACTAATCCATTTAAATTCTTCTTTCTTTAACGTTGTTGATTTTAGCTGAAACACAAAGTGCAGTGAGGAGGAGCCCAGGAAGCAACCACTGGAGAGTCTGGGATTAGATCATTAGTAGGTTCTGCTGCTGCCCAAGCCTCGGCATCACATTAGGAGCTAACTGCTTCCAACCGACCACTCGCCACTTCTAGCCTCGCATTTGCAAATCAGCTCAAGTTGCATATGACCATGAGAGATGACAGTGTTAAAGAAACGCATTTTTTATTTATCCTATTAGCAATACCTATTACCAAATACGATTGGTGCAGACAATGCACAAAGTCATTTTTCTCATTTGTTTTCTAAACCAGCCAGCACACTCCATTCATACCCGTATTACTCTGGGGCTGGCTGCTGCCTGTAGGTATCTCAGCAGGGATCCCCCGGGGCACAGGTTTAGACCCAAGGAAGCCAGGCACTGCTGAGCCCAGCCCAGCCTGGTCTCTTCCAGCCCTGCCCATAACTCACGTATATGCCAGCCCCAGATAGGGACTGTTGGAAACCATTAGAGCCCACAAGAAACTCCTTAGGACTGCACTCAGACGCTGGGGAAGGAGTTCCCTCCAGAGCAGCAGGCAGCCTGGGTGTAGAAGCTCTCCGAAGTGGAGCCTCTTGTCCTACAGATGCACACACTGTGTGGTTGTGGTGTTTGTCATTGAACCAGCTACCAGAGTGGAGTCCAAGAGGTGGTATCACTGACACATAGGCAAGTTGCATTTGTAGGGGAAGGCGGGTGGAGTCCCAGCCAGTGAGTCCAGCGTGTGCGGTCTGTGGACACCTGCCTCCGCACAGCAACTCTGACCTCACTGAAGACTCCTCTCCTCAGCCCTGCTCTCTGTGCGTTCTCTCGGCCTCACAGCTTCTGTTTCTTCTAAGTTTCTCTTGCTCATGACTTCTCTTGCCACGACCTCCCATAGCCCCATTCACCTTGTGGCTTCTTTGCTGCTTTCAGCTTCAAATTCAAGAGCAGTTTCTCACAAGGCGAAAGAGCAATGCCTGGGAGATATCTACAACAGCCAAGGAACTACCCCTCTCCCTGCTTTGCTTCCCCTTCCGCTTTTCCTGCTGCTTGTCCAAAGAGGCAGCGGAGAGGCAGGTTTGGAGAGACCCTGCCTGAATGAATTGGTTCTTTGAGAAAATGGGCCTGCCCCTTTCACCTACTGGTACAACTGCCTGCCTGGGGGTTGGGCAGGAAAATGCAGCTGCAAGAAAATAGCTTGGCCCTGAGAGAGGCCTGCCCGTGTTGATGCAAGAAGTCCAGTTTTTGTGCCATTCCATTTCTCACTGTTAGAGAACACATTGGGTTTCTGGGTTTATACATCAGTCTCATGACTTTTCCTAATGTAAGTCCACACCTAAAAGACAAAACCAATCTCAGAATCTGAATAAAATTCAGTTTCTGGATTTGTAAGGTTGAGACTCAACCCTGGAGCTGTGATCAGTTAACTAATTAACAAATGACCCCCTGAAGAGGTGGCTTCTGGTAAGTACCCTCCTGTTCCCTCACTCCCCCATCTGTCTGCCAGTCCCTAGTAAGGCACGTCCTTGAGGAAAGAGAGCAGGCAAGAGTATCAGCCACATCTTAGAGCCAAAACAAAAAAAAACCCAAACCTGTTGCCATCGAGTTGATTCCGACTCACAGTGACCCTATAGGACAGGCTAGAACTGCCCCATAGAGTTTCCAAGGAGCACCTGGTGGATTCGAGCTGCTATCCTTTTGGTTAGCAGCCATAGCACTTAACCACTAGGCCACCAGGGTTTCCCAGCCTAGAGCAGAGAGTCTTAATTCTGGCTGCTCAGCAGAATTACCTGGATCTCACTGCAGAGCTTCTGATCTAAGAGATCCGGCGTGCTGCTTGGGCAATGGCATTGTCCAGAGCTCCCATGTGGTTCCAGTGTGCAGCCAAGGCTGAGAACCACTAAGTAGAGCTTGGAAGCCCTCCGGCCACACACTCACGGTTCTAGATCGGAGTAAGAACCAGGGGTAGAGACGAGGAGTAACCCACTGGAGGCCTAAGAAGACGCCTCTAGGGACAGGGAAACGACTTCCACTGAGTGAATATCCCTCCTTGTCCTTCCTCACTCCTTCCTCGCTGAGTTCCACCATGACTGCATCTCTTCCTAAGTCAGGCACCTGTGTCAGCAGCCACAAGAGACTACTTGCCCTCACCGAAGCTCCTAACTATCTCTGAATACCAGTTCAAAAAAAAGTTCAAGCAGATAATTAAAATTCACTACAACTCAGACCACACACTGCCTGTCCACAGCCCAGGACTTTGGCAGCATCGGTGTTAGCCCGGTGATTTAAAACCTCAGTGGACAGATTCGCCACCCCTAACATGCGCCTTGGGGTGGGCTGCCCCATCTGATGTCCACTAAGGAGGAGTTGAATTATGGGCTCAGGCAGAAGACAGAGAAGTGGCAAGAGGAAGTCGCAATCATGCCTGGATCTGGATGGGCAAACTGAGGAGAAATCAGCAAGGAAAGCTAAATCTGTCTGCCGTCATCCTTCAAGTCCCCTTCCAGAAGCTGATTCCAGTACCCGCCCCAGCAGAGAGGCAGCCGGCAGCGCTTGGAGCAACGCAAGGAGGGCGGACTTGCTCCCGAACCTCTCTGGTAATGCTGGAATCGAGGCAGCATAATTACTCTTCACTTTCCCAAGTAATAAATACACTCAAATTAAAAATACCTTTGTACCACTCGTTTCACCCCCGCATAGAGCATAACATGTAAATACACATTCCTCTCGTCTTGAGCTAATCATTTCCTTTACGTTCTCCTGTTGGTCAACAGGGTAAACAACCATCTTCCTATGTATCTCAATATCATTAATATTCTTTAAAATTTATAGATTCTTGTTGAAGACTGAATGAGGGCTATTGCCTACGGCAGGGGAAACAATTGGGAAATTTATGAATTACATGCCTGGTTTGCTTCTATTTGCCAAGCTAAATATTTAAGTAAGCCCTCCTGTCATGATCACCAAAAAGTCTCTGGTAAGCTTAACTCCTCAGTGAGAACAATTGTGGAATTAACAGCAGATTCGTTTCGGGTTCTAACTCATCCCTGAGATTGTTCTATGTCTTTAGCTCTCACCACCTCGCTCGGGTTTTTGATTCCTCTTAGAAACCCTGGTGTCATAGTGGTTAAGAGCTACAGCTGCTAACCAAAAGGCTGGCAGTTTGAATCCACCAGGCACTCCTTGGAAACTCTATGGGGCAGTTCTACTCTATACTATAGGGTCACTATGAGTCGGAATTGCCTCAACGCCAATAGGTTCGGTTTTTTCTGTGAGCTAGAAGCAGTCCTACCTGCCCTGCCTACATTACAGCAGTATTGTCAGGAAGACGAGGTGTCCTGCTAGGTGAGAGAGGCTGACTGAGGCAGAGAGCAGCAGGAAACGGAAGTCGGGGTCACCAAGGACACAGAGAGAAGAGTGCAGCTCAGTAAGGAGACAGGCAAGGACAGTGAGGCACCCAGAGCAAGTGGCGTTCCCAGAGTTCAGGGGAGCAGGAATCTCCCCTGACAAGACTGTAGTTGTGGGGGGAGACATGGCCCCAAGCAGGGAGGCAGCTGAGACATAACACGCCCACCTTCCTCTCCGCCTGCGCTCAGACCTCCTCTTGTTGCTTCCCAATGGCCAAATCCAACAGGAATGGACGTGCTGATGATGTAGTCCACAGGGTCAGCCTCTTGGGGCCTGGAGAAGGGCAGCAAAGGCTGGGAAATGGGTGGGATGGGGGCAGTAACCACTGCAGTCGACTTTCTGCTAAGCCCCAGGAGTGGAAAAGGAGCTGCTTCCCTGCAGGTCGTTTTCAAAATGGTTTAGAATTCAGCTCACCTTCCCTAGCGAAGGCCCTGATGTAAAAAACGACTCACAGCTTTACTCAGCTTGTTGATTAATCAACCTCACTTTGAGAAAGCTTATGCCCAAGAAAGCGAAGTATAACATTCGATTGTTATTATTTTGTTAGTTGCCATAGAATTGGCTCTAACTCATGGCAACCACATGTACAGCAGAACAAAACGTTGCCGGATCCTGCGCCATCTTCAGGGTCATGGGTATGTTCAAGTCCATTGTTTCGGCCACTGTGTAATTTGAGTGCCTTCCAACCTAGAGAGCTCATCTTCCAGCACCATCTCAGACAATATTTTATTGTGACCCATAGAGTTTTCATTGGTTGGTTTTCAGAACAGGATCATCAGGTCTTTCTTCCTAGTCTGTCTTAGTCTGAAAGCTCCACTGAAATCTGTCCACCATGGGTGTCCCTGCTGGTTTTTGAAATACCGGTGGCATAGCTTCCGGTATCATAGCAACACTCAAGCCACCACAGTACAACAAACTAACAGATGGGTGGTGGAACATTAGATTAAAGAAGGGTTATTTGCCTTCAAAGTGTTCTCCAAGCACTTTGGATAAGGATCCCTCCCCAGGCTTATTAAGCAGTACCTTCCCACCCTGTACTCTGAGGTCAGAGGCTGGCATGGGCTGGAGGAGGGAAAAGCAGGCAGTACTGGCAAGGCAGGCCACTTGCCCATCAGAGGTCAGTCACTAGCCATAGGGGACACCCCAACACAGTACTTTCTTGTTGGTTTGGTCTGATATTCCAGTGTCAATGGAGAAACGTGACATCTGTGTGTAGCTACGCAGCACCACAGGTGACCAGGGCTCACCTGAACGCTTGTTTAGTCCTAGAAGTTCTCAGTAAGTGCTCCAGACATGCCCTGGAATTTCATTTTAGGAGAACGTCCTGATTTGGTAGCTGGAAGGAATTTGGAAGGTTGACCCACATCAAGCCTCTGCTCGAGAAAGAAGGAATTTGAGGATCTAAGAAAGGATGCGACTTGCTCAAAATCACACAGGAAAACAGGAATGGAAGAACTCAGGCTTTCTGGTTTCAAGTCCAGTGTTCATTATCTCCTAGTTAAGTAAGGCCTAGAGTCCCTGGGTGGTGCAATGGTTAACGTGCTCACTGCTAACCAAAAGGTTGAAGGTTCAAGTGCACCCAGAAGTGTCTCAGAAGAAAGGCCTGACCGTCTATTTCCAAAAAATCAGCCATCAAAAACCCTATGGAGCACAGTTCTACTCTGACGCACATGGGGCCACCATGAGTAGGAATGGACTTGACAGCAACTGGTTACTGGTGAGCAAGGTCCTTGTGAAAATGCATTGAGATGCCATTTTTGTCATGATGCAGAGAGGCAAGGAGCACTGCTCTAGGATAACACTGCCTGAGACCAAACCCTTGCTCCACCACTTACTAGATGTATGAGTTTGGGTGAGATATTTCATCATTCTAAGCCTCAGTTGCTTCATCTGTAAAATGGGTACAACTTCAGAGTTGTTAAAAGAATGAGAGATAGCAAGTCAGGTGCATGGTACATAGTATGCAATAAGAAAGCTCCAGCGGCCTGCTGATCAGAGTATTACATTACCGGGACTAGCTCTATGTTCTGAATTTTTTCACCCAGATCTACCATGCGTCCCTTGCTGGGACTTGGGATTCGACTCAATTAGAGAACTCAGTGAGCCAGCTGAGAGCAAAGCTCCTTCCATCACTTTATGGAAAATGAAAGTTCATTCTGGTGCCGCTTAGGGGATGTGGGGGCCCCTGAGGATGAGGACAGAATCAAAAGAAGAATGCATGGCTACCCAGGCCTGAACTTGGGCAGAGCTGCGAAACCACTATGCCCACATGTCACCGGGGTCTAGGAGACTGAAATGAGCCACGTTTACCCAAATCATAATGACCAGAGCTCCACTGCCTGGATTCTGGGACCCAGGTCTCTCCTACCCTCCACAAAGCACCCCCCAGTTATTCTTAGGAGCCCTCTGTGGGTGCCTTTCAAACACTCACAGATGGCTCTCTCGACCCACTACAGACACCACGCAATGGTTGCCATGTTCCTCCTCTCTTTTGACTCCCTTGGCACATGTCTGTTTCCATGGAAACTGCCTGATGGTGCCCTGTCTCCCAACCCCCAGGGGGTGCCAGAGCAGTACCAGTGCTGAAGGAGGGGAGGATGGGCCTCAGCCACTCCTTTTCCCCCCAGGTCTTTTGGTCTCTAATTGTCCCTCCTCACCCTTCAACAAGTCTCCAGGTTGTCTCCCACTCCTCCTGCCCAAATGGTTCCCCTTAGGGTCCTCCATCATCCAATTATACTTTAGGGTCAATTCCTACACCAAACAGTGCCCATTTGCCTGGAGCCTACGAATTGTTTCAGGGTGAGGCACCAACGCATTCACTGAGGCCACAGCTAGGGAGTCCCCACTGGATGGAGCACTGGGAGTAAAAAATAAAATATAATAAGATTGCTATTGCTTCTGGATGAAATATCCTGATAATCAGAGGAAACGAGATCTTGAAACCATAATCATAATCATCTTTGGTCTTTGTCTGTGTAGACCTGGTCTAAGGCTTAAATTTAAGCCCATGGTGATGCTAAAAGTTCCATGAATAGTTCCTTCCCCAACAAAACTGCCAAACAGGGAGACAAATAATTTACGTAGGGACAGTGCTTCACCAGAATGCACATATTAGAAGTTTAAAATTACAACCCAGGGAAAGCCAAACAGAGAGAAAAAGAAGGAAAATAAACTTTTGTCCCATTTCCTCTAGCCAGGAAGATAACTCCATTCGGAAGCCATCCGTAGTTTCCGGGCCAGAGCCTTCTTCTTCAACCTTGATCAGTGCTTCGAGAGAGGGAGCCAGGAGGAGGTGACTGCCACGGATGAAGTGTCGTGGTGGAAGGCCCTCCTCAAGGGGCAGAGGGGACATGCAGAGGAAGAGAAAACTGTCCATAAATTCTCAATTGGAAATTCACTCTACAGTGGGTTGGTCTTTCCTGGAGAAAAGCAATAGAATGCTTGTCAATGTCAAATTCATGTAGATGAGGTCTCATTTCTAATCCCAGAAACACTTCAACACATTCACATGACATCGTATTTTCTAAGTGTGTCACCAAATGTTCCACCTGGAATCAATGTGTGAACTATAGATTATTGATCACTAAGGACCCAGACCACAGCCTCTTTCTCAATGTCAGAATGAGAGCTACTATTACCCTCGCCGGGCTCTTAACCATGAAGCATCATATATCTTCAGACATGGAGCAATTATTCATAGTCAAGTTATCCTACTCAAGCTTATCAAGAATTGAAACTGAAAAATATGTACATGTGCCTTCCTGTGGCAGCATTTGCAGTACATGGGAGAATTCAGAAGAGCCTAAGTGGTCCAAGAGAGAACACAGAGCCTTGGCTTGAGATTCTCTTCCTAATATATAGCAGTTTCAATGAGGCTAATACCATAATTCTGTAAACCTGCCAGCAGATAGAAGTTTCCACGTTATTGTGGTCTGTTTCTGAGGACAAATAAAGTATGCTGCTCCCAGTGTTCTGCAGAGCACGCCACACTATAGACAGAAGTGTTTCAAGTCAACACAATATGAAAAAATTCAAAATAAAATGAAAAGTGTCTGAAAACAAACCAACATAAATATACAGCAGTCCTGTTAATTATGATTATTTATGATCATAAGAACTGGCATCATTACTGTGGTTTCCTTTCCAAAATCTCACAAACTTGTTACTATACGGCAGTTTCCGAGTTCTATAGGCTTGAAAAGGTGGCACGCTAGAGGCAAAAACCCTTTTGGGTACAGATCACGCATGACCCAGGTGCAAGAGCCCACTTGCACCCATGCACGCCCAGGCGTGATGCTGACACACCATAAAACCTGTTTGGACCTTCTGGTGTCCCCCAACATTGAACCACTGGTAATGCATTATAGATGTCTCTGACCAATACCACCGATCTATTAAACAAAGTGCTCCAGTCACCTGCGCGGGGCCTTGAAGAATGAACCAGAAACCCACCCTCCTGGGGAAACAGCCGATGTAACATCACTGACAACACTGAATATTTCATCAGAGATGACGAGACTTTTCTTTTCGCAGCCCCTCCCCCTCAGCCCTGCCTGCCTCTTACCCTTTCCCCCACCCCCCGATTTTCTCTCCACTCACTTGACAACTAGTCACGGCCACATCACCACAGTCCCGCTTGCTGTCCTTGCAGCCTGACCTCTGTAGTGTGCGGTGCCCAGTGGTCATGCTGTCCTTGTCTCTCGCCAACCACATCTGACAGGAGACGAGGCCATCACGGCAGCGGCTCCTGGCACCTGAGACGCCCTGGGACTACACAGGTAAACCGGGGCAGGCCGTGTTGTCTCTGGCCTAACAACGGAGGGAAAGACATGACATCTCCAACCAGGAGCCCATGTCCGAATATTCAAAAGGTTCACCATGCGGGTGATGAAGGCGGCCCCTCTCAGCCTTCCTGGACGAGGCAGGCAGGGGCAGGGAGGGGAGGTGGGAGGGAGCACCTGCCCCATCCTCAGTCAGGGGAGAAGGGTGCAGGTGTAACAGGGACAAGGATGGCAACTTGGGGGCAGGGGTCCACCCCCACCCACTCCTGAACCAGCTTCGTCCCTCCCCAAAGTCACTGCCACACGGACTCCAGGCCCCAAACACACTGTGGCCACTTGGGCAGTTGAGAGGCCAGCTCTTCCTCTCGGCCATGCCTGTCCACTGGCTGTCCCCAAGGAGAGGAAGAAGGTTTGTTAGTCAAGAGAGGAAATCATTCCTTTAAAACTGACATGGTGGTTTTGAGTTGCTATATTCTCTTGCAATTCCTTTTTGATGAAGTGTCGAAGTGGAGAAAAACATGAAGTATTTTGACTGAAATAAATGCTTTCATGGAAAACAGAGAGCCCTAGAGAGAACTCTAAGACTTGAAGAACGTCATACTATTTTAAGCAGGTGACAGTAATGTCATTGTCTGAGGGGTCAGGGCTTTTTTGCTAGATTTAGGAGAGGAAAAAGGAAGTTTGCTTCGAATAGAGAAAGTTAAGTAAAGAAACACACTTCCCAGTTGCATGGATAATTCCTAGGCTGTGGTGACATATCTCCCAGCTCCTGGTCTTTGACAAAACTAACCAGTGATGTTAGAGAGAGTTTGCTAGCTCCAAGCAGAAAACTAAATAAAGTACAAACACACTCTGCAAATCCCTCTAGATTTTCCAACTTTCATTACACCACCCACATCAACATGACTGCAACTCGTTTGTTTGGAACCCTATCCCAGCACCCCTTCGGGTAACCATGAACAGTGAAGGTCTGGGGCTAACCCAGACAGCACGCTTGGCCTGGCCTTGAGCTTACAGCTGACTCCCGCTGCCTCTTTTCTTCGATTCCCTGGTAGTACTAAAGAGTCAATAAAAGGCTAGATGGCATCTGGATGCCACCTCCTAGCACCACGGGCATTTACAGAAATCTTTCCCTGTTATAAGGACACGTCACTGACATATAGTCAAAGGAGTCCTGCAGAAATCTTGTTAGAAGACCTCCTCAGGGCCACCTCTGCTGGTTGGCATCGTCTTTGTCCAAAGTGCTTGCTTCTTCATGCCATTGTGAACCTGTTTGAGAATGGCTCTCAGAGGGTGGGACCAGGCCTGTGGCATCCCTGGGGCCTCTCTCAAGGTGAAGGTCGAGGTGGAAGAGCAGATGAGGCCAATCACACAAGCACTTTTCATGCCTCTGACCTGTAATGTCTGTTAATGCCCCCACTGGCCAGAGCAAATCCCAGGACAGATCCCAGGGTCAGAGCGGGTGGCACTGCAAAGGTGCATGGCAAAGGGGAAGGATTGAAACCACTGATGCAATCCATCTGTCACAGATGGCTCCGGGATATTTGTCTAGAATAACTGGGTAGATGGACATGCCTTTTACTAACATGAAAAAGGCTAAGGGAGGCATGAGTTGGGGGGTTTCAGAATTCTGCTTTGGCTTAGGGATACGTAGGGCAATTCAAGGCTTCCTAAAGCATTTAGTAAGGGCTCATAACAGCTGTCCTATGCCTTATGGGTCTTTTTTCTTTTCTAATTTTAAACAAAATTCACCAAGTTGGAATTCTAAAGTCCCAAGACCACAAAATCTCTTGATGATGTCAATGGAACTGAGTTTGGAGGATAACATGACCAAGAGCAACTCCACCTGGTACCAAGTTCACAGTACACACTACACACTAGTGAGCTTGGCACAGTGATGGATGTCTGCAAACGGCTGCTTCCATCCACCAAGTCCACCATTCTGTCTCCAGAACAGAATAAACAGCAGCTTCCATTTACTCCAAGAGACTCAGTCTCTCTGATTTTATTCTGATCGTTAACTAAGAATATTTCTCTCCAGAGATTTATTACACTAATGAGCTCTAAAATTGCTCATAGCAATTAAGTATATTGTTTTTAAACTCTTCAGAAACCATGGAAATACTTTGGTTGTTTTTCAGGAAAACGTAAATAAGGGGGTACAACTCATCAGCCAAACAAACCCAGCAGCCAGCCCCCTTCCCACTGGCCTCGGGAGGGTCTGTGCCCCTGTCTCTAAGGCAAATGTGTGCCTGCCCAGCCAAGAGATGCTCCATGTCCCTGAAATAGTGGAATGTCCTTTTTCAGGAGAGGGCTAAACTCTGAGTCTGAGTGGCCAGGCATTTGATGGCTCTGTAGGTGGCATAGTGGTTAAGAGCTTGCCTGCTAACCAAAAGGTCAGCAGTTCAAATCCACCAGCCGCTTCTTGGAAACCTTATGGGGCAGTTCTACTCCTCCTTATAGGATCACTATGAGTCAGAATCAACTGGACAGTGATGGGTTTTTTTATGGGTACCTGGAACCAATATGTGGGTTGGAGGCATACACTGCACACCACCCTCCCCAAGAAGCAGGAAGAGATGAGGCCTCAGGCTGGTAGCTTCAACATCCTGAGTGTCACCACTTGTCCCCACATTCCTTGAATCTTTGTAAACTCGCTCCCAGGGCACCACCCCACCCAGCCTAGCCCTGTGTGTTACAGCTCCAGGGCACAAACAACATCAGTGTGTCCTTCTGGCATCTTCAAATGGGGCCCCTGCATCTTACGTGACCGGCTGCTCCCTGACAAGTCACCGGCATTAGGCTCACCTTCCTGATCACCTCCCACATACCAAGTGGTAAGAGCAGGAGCAAATTTCCAGGTATCAAACGCAGACATGACACTCACTAGCTGGAACCCCAGGGGGTTCTGAGGTGATACTAAAGTACAATGCATGGCATAGAACTTGGATCTTAAACAAATATTTACTCTTTGTTATTATATTTAAGTAATTTGCCCATATTCTCTCATTGTGGGCAATTAATTACATAATCAACCATGAGATGAGAGCTATTATTAGTCACCATTTTACAAATAGAAAAACAGAGCCACATAGGGGGTAAGTGATTTGCCCACGTCAGCTGTAGGCTTGGGGTTTTGTGCCCTCCAGATTCTCTCTCCTGCTGCTGTGTGCCCCAGGAGGCAGCCCCCTGCAGATCACATCATGGGCTCTGTGCCCTTGGCTTCTGCTCGGGTTTCAGACAATGGGAGCACCTATCGGAGGTCAGAGGGAAGGAGGAGAGAGAGGCAGGCATATTTATTACCCCAGATCCCTCCCTGCAGGGCTGCTCCCTGGGGGTGTCCCTGTCCTTGCAGCCTTTCCTGTCTTCAGGTTCCAGCTGCTCTCCCCAGTGCTCAGGGCTGGACAGCCTCAGTACTGCCCTACCCCAGAGGGCTTCTAAGCCCTGCTGCTCCTTTGGAAATAGTCCTTTCATTCACCTCTCCTCCATTTACACATTTGAGAATGCCAAACTCCAGAGCTGCACTCTAACTACTAAGCTACACAGCCTGTATCCTGGGCACCAGGAAATGGAAGTTTGATACGGTGAGGGAAGGGAGAACGGGGCGGGGAGGAGGTGGTCTGAACATTTTTCGTTTCTAAAAAGGAAAAAAGCCTTATACTTTGTATGGTTTGCTGACAGGATGGGGGCGGAGGAACCGCATCAGGACAGCCATACCCTGGCCAGACCACCAGAGCCTATTACTTCAAGCAGCCAGAGGACACAGCTGCAGAACCTTGACTGGGCACTGCTGTAGATGCTGTAGTCCCAGGACATTAGTGTCCGCAGAGGTCAAGAAGAAACCAAAACCCCAGAGCCAGGCACCTGCTCACCAGCAAGCCCTTCCTGGAACCTCTCATGCAAGGAGACTAGCTTGTGTTTTCAGCAGCAGTATTCAAGGCCAAAGCCAACTGAGTGTGGCCCTGGTCATTCCAGGCCCAGGGGTGGCCAGCCTGAGCTGGGCTCTGGAGAGGAGAGGCCTCTTTCTCCCCTACCCACCACTCTGCAGACCCCGTCCACATCCTGGGGCAAAGGCGCTGCTCTGAGCTTTGAGATGGCAGTGTCCGGGGTGAGGTCACAGGATGAAGGAAATGCAATGGTTGTGACTTCAACTAATTCCTGTGTCTTCCCTTCCCAACCGGAAACTGTAGGCTGTCTGGAGAGTCACCCTCTGGCACCAACCACACCCATCTTCACATGGATATAAAATGTCTTGACTCACAGGCTTTAGTTTCCAGCACCCTAAGGGTGCAGAGGGGTCCTGGTGGCACAGTGGGTTAAGCGTTTGGCTGCTAACTAAGAGACTGGCTCCTTGGAAACCCTGTGGGGCAGTTCTACCCTGTCCTATAGGGTCGCTATGAGTCAGAATCGACTCAGCAGCAATGAGTTCTTTTGAGTTTTAAGGGTGCAGGTGAAATCCTTTTCCTTCATGAAGCTGGGCTATGGCAGTCCTCATGAGCTCTGCCCAGGCTTCCTCTGGGCTTTACACTCAGCAACCGATTAGACACCGCCTTGCATCACTTGCTAAGGTGCCTCTTGCCACATCATCCACTGAGTGAAAACTCCACGTAGGCTGGGACTAAGCCTTCATTCCTCTCACCTGTACCCATCCCACCTCCCAAGGCTCACGGGCCTGGACACACGGAGACTCCAGAAACAGAAGCTGGTGATTCTAAAATACGGTCAAAACAAAGAGAACTTCAGACGATTAGGGGCTGCAAAGGACATCCACCTGTCTGTCAGTTTGTCATACTGTGGTGGCTTGAGTGTTACTATGATCCTGGAAGCAATCTACCAGTATTTCAGCAGAGTCAGCCTTTGTGGACAGGTTTCAGTGAGGCGTCCTGAAAACATGCACTAGGAAGAAAGGTCTGGAGACCTACTACCAAAAATTAGCCAGTGACAGTCCTACAGCTCACAGCAAAATATATTGTCCCATATAGGGCTGGACGATGAGTGCACCAGGTTGGAAGGCTCTCAAAATGCACGGTGACCACCACAATGAACTTCCGCATACTGATAATGGTGAAGATGGCTTAGGCCAGGCAGCTTTTTGTCCCATTGTACATGGCGCCATCATGAGTTGCCATCGACTCAATGGCAACTAACAACAGAAGGGACATCAGAGGCCACCCAGGCCAATTTCCACATGAGGAAGCTGACATGGCAAAGGAGCAGGACTTACCCAGGGTCATAGCCCATTAGCCAACAAGCCTGGGTAAGAGACCAGGAGGCCTGACTCCAGCCCAGGGCTCCCTGTGCTGTCTCAGGCCCATTCCAGCCTGTTTGCCTCCACTTTTAGCCATAAATTGCCCCAAAGACCCACTTCAGCCACCAGGAAGAGTCAACCCAAGGAGGAGCCATGCCATCTGGCTTCACAGAGCCTGAGAGGCACACTCTCTAGTCTAGACACCAGGGAGCACTAGGATTTGATTTGATTTTTTAGATGAGTTAAAATCACTGCTTACTGCCACTGTTGTCCCAAGGACCATGACCCTGGGCCCTTTGCAGGTATGGGGCTGCATGCCACTTGACCTTATTGGCAGGGTGGTAAAGGTAAATGTCAGCTAAAAATTAAAACCTCTTAGAAGCTTAATGCCTCCCATCCTCTGCCAAGCATTCGGTGCCAGCAAAATGTAATGGTTTTAATATCCCTTCAGATTAGCACGGAAAAAGCAACCACATTAGAGCTGCACTGACCCCACAAAAGAAACTAATAAAGGAGGAGAACTGGCGTTCGCTGAGCAGGACCGTTGGTCACTACAGCGGCCTCTAGGCCCGTGGCTTGGGAAGAGCTGTCTGGGTTGCTATGGGGCAGGAATGGGGAGGAGCTGTCTTCCAATTTTCAAAATGAGGTCTTCATTATCGGGGTATTGCAAAAGCCAGCCCTGTCAGGAGGCTTTATCATGCCAATTCAGAGAGCTCCACCAAAAACAGAGCAAATCACCGCACCCTAATCCAAGCTACTCAAAAAAAAAAAAAAAAAAAGCATTTGCCATTGAGTCGACTTCAACTCACAATGACACCATGTGTGTAAAAGCAGAACTGTGCTCCAAAGGGTTCTCAAAGGCTGATTTTTCAGAAGTCTATTGCCAGGCTTCTTTTCCAGCGTGCCCCTGGATGGACTCAAACCTCTAACCTTTCAGTAAGCAGCCCAGCATGTTAACCATTTGCACCACTCAGGGAGTCCTAAGCTACTCTGAAGAGCCATTCAAATTAGTCTAGGACAGTGTCCAACGCAGCAAGGCCAGGAAGAGGCGCTACTGAGAGAACGAGGACCTCATTCAACCCCAGGCTCAGCTCTGGCCCTTCTGCCTGGCTCCCTCACGGTCATTAAACTCAAGATTATGAGGTACATCCACCCATGTGCCCCAGCTGCACCTCCACATTGGAGGAGGTGTGCCATCATTTAGACAATCCTCTGGTGGATCAAACAGCTAAAACCAAGCAGCACCCCGGATCACTGCGGGGGCAGCTCAGACCCAGATGATCAGGACGGGCCAGTGAGAAGGGTCCCAAGGAGTCCTTCCATAGAGAAGCTGACAATGGCGCCAGGGACAGACGCTTAGCCACAGCCAGGCTCATGGGCACCATGATACAACAGAAATAAAACTAAATCACATCACTTGTCATCATTAAGAAAAACTTTCATCTCAGTCCTTCATGTGAAAAGCACTATATTTAATGAATGACTACTGAGTCATGACACGAAAATGAGTGAAATATAGGAATTAGACTGAGGTCAACTAACCCATTTTTAAAGCATGGAATTAAGGGACCTAGTCATGCCTGGCGGCGATGCCACTCCCAGGCTTTAGGAGCCTCTGAAAGGCTGGCCGTGAGCACTGGAGGTGGGGACAGTCCTGCAGGAGGTGGATCATGTTCCGCACAAGCTTGCACATGACCAGGGTGAAGAAATCTACCGGACCTGCTTGCCCATATTCAGGGAGTCCACAAGCTCTTTGTGTGTATCTGATGAGGGCATTGCTGGCCTCACGCAAGGTCAGCCCCACTCCGAAGGAGCATCTTGTGGATTTAGCGCTAATGGAGGGTAGGCCTTTAGCTCCTCCTGTACTTCCAGTTGGTGCCTCACAGAATGCATGCCTCGGCAGAGGAGCTCTTTGTCAAATGCCTTCATCCCCTTTAATGCCCTCCAGAAAATTAAGATCCTTCAGGCCTTAATTCTGGAAAAGTTTAGAAGATGGTGGAGAAAAAATAAAAGATGCCTAGATCCCAGTTCCTCAACACATTAAGCACAGCACCGTCATACGATCCAGCAATTCCACCCTTAGGCATATACTCAAAATAATTAAAAGTAGAAACACAGATACTTGCACACCAGTGTTCACGGCAGCACTATTCTTAACAGTCAAAAGGTGGAAACAACCTAAATGTCCATCCACAGATGAAAAGATAAACAAAATGTGGTATATCCATAAGATGGAATATTGTTGTTAAAAAAAAATTTTTTTGTTGTTTTTTTTAAGCTGCCATCGAATTGGCCCCTGACTCATGGCATTCCATGAACAAGAAGGTTCTATCACTGTGTTCCATCGGGTTTTCACTGGCTGATTTTCTAAAGTAGATTGCCAGATCTTTTGTCGTAGTCTGTCTTGGTCTGAAAGCTTTGTTGAAACCTGTTCAGCATCATAGCAACAAGCAAGCCTTCACTGACAGATGGGTGATGGCTGGGCAGGGGTTCATTGGCCTGAAATCAAACCTGGGTCTCCCACACAGAAAGCAAGAGTTCTATTACCGAACCTTTCTCTTCAATGAAATATTATTCGGCCATAAAGAGAAATGAAGTCCTGATACATGCTACAACATGGATGAATCTTGAAAACATTTTGCTGAGAGAAATAAGTCGGACTCAAAAGGATTAATATTGTATGATCCCTCTTATATGAAATACATAGCATAGGCAAACATACAAGGACCAAAGTTTCTTAGTGGCTACCAGGGGCACAAGAAGCCCTTGGTGGCACAGCTGTTAAGTGTTCAGCTGCTTACCAAAAGGTCAGCAGTTTGAACTCACCAGCCACTCCATGCGAGAAAGATGTGGCAATCTGCTCCCTATGGGGCAGTTCTACTCTGTCCTATAGAGTCACTATGAGTTGAAATTGGCTCAAAGGCAAGGGGTTACCAGGGGCGCAGAATTCTGAAAGGAAAGGAACTTACATGCCATCTGCTCCAATCCATAATTTAATGTTTAATTTCCTCCCCAACCTCCCCTACAAGTGGCCACATAGCCTATGCCGAATACCTCTGGTGATGGGGAACTCACTCCCCATCTCCCTCGGAGGCCATTCCATCTTTGGTCAATGCTGAAAGACTCAGGTTTTCCCTTCGTTCTGGACATGTACTCACATCTCTGAAGCTCCCACTCATTAGGACTGTTCAGAACACACTGACCTCTCTGCCCTTGAATTCTCTTCAAATATGAAAAGTCAGAAAACATAGCTCCCCTGGGGGTTCACTGGTCTGGGTTGAATACTCCCTGTTCATTCTTCACACACCCTTGGTCCAATGTATGTATCTAACCCTATTCCAATCTAGGCTGACCACAGTGTTTTCCAGGATAGAGCTCCTTCCATCACCTCCATTGTTCTTTGCACTATACTGTCATTAATGCAACCACAAATGCATTGTAGTTGGAAAGACTTATGGGGGAGGGGGCATCACACCAATGGAATTTCTCCTCATTTTTCAACGAAGGTAACATATGCCCTGCTTATAAGAAATCTACCTTCAAACTGTCATCAATGATAATAAGACCTTGTTCATTGCTTTATTCTACATTTTTAAATGTCCTGACCCCTAGCATCATGGCTTGGGGAGAGAGCACATTACCTCATAGTAAGTCATGACCATGCCAGGATCCATGTGGTGAGGGGAAAAAAAGTGTTTCTAGGCCTCAGAGACAAATGCGTAAGTAAAAGTGAAGGCATCCGAAGTGAAATGGATCAGTGTAGGCCACCCACTGCTAATTGTCACCCAGCTGTCCTGCTCCCACTAGTCACTTGGTGGGGACAGCCACAGACGTTGATGGATTCTGACCTGGAGTAGAAATCTGGTTTCTAGAGAGAGAGAGAGGGAAGAAAAAGAGAATGAAGTTAGCGGCCCAGTGTGAGGGGAAGGGAACAAGAAGAAGGGGCCATCTCTGACAGCTCAAGCTGAGGAGGAAAATTAGAAAAGAAAGCCTCTTCCACCACCATATGTGTCCAAGCTGGCTGGGACAGCTGAGAGAAATATGGCCCAGCCCGAATCCCTGGCCAGGATCATGATACATTCCTGCATACGGCTATCAATAACCCCGCATGATTAATGCTAATGATTTATGTTAATTTTGCCATAAGCTTTATTTGTGCCCGGTGTTGAACTTAAGGATGTCAAATCATTCCTTTGGAGGTTGTTAGAGATTTTTAAAAGCAAAGTCTAAAATACAACATCTGACATCCCATATATCATGGCCCCAGCCTCCCCAACATTCTCTGTGAGACCAGGATCACCATCCCCCATGTAATTGCCTTTCATTCGGCAATAAGTCCTGGGAAAGATTCAGCATCCCAAGAAGGATGGCGCCACAGGAGCCTCCAGGTTCCCCTTCTGGGTGGGAAGCAGATTTCAGGGCAGCTAAAGAAGGTAATTCCACCTTCTTGGTGGAATAAGAAGGTAAAGTCTTCCCTGGACACCCCACCTGCCGCCCACAGCCACTGTTCCTCCACAGATAGGGTGGGCAACGGGGAGCTCACCGGGCCTCGTCCTAGGTAGCTCCAAGAGTGAGACAGTTGCTTCTCTTCTGGGGCCTCAATTCCCCTCTGTTAAATGCAGGAATAGTGCTCAGCCCACTTCACAGGAAACACGATAACACACAGAAGTGCTTTATACTCCCTCGAGCCCCAGGTATGCTACTTTCTCCAAGACTGCTCTGAAGTTTCACCTGCTTCCCCAGGACCAAAGCATAAGGGGAGGGGTGCAGAGAGGATCTGACCCTGCAGGTTTTCACCTGCCCACCTTATTCCTGCCCAGGCATCAGTTGTTGGTACTGTCTTTGGTACCTCATTTACTTAACACACAACTTATACACCAGAAATTGATTTAACGCCCTCTGGGTGGCTGGCCCTATGCAAGGTGGAGAGGGACAAGGGTGAACAAGAAAGGTGGGCCAGTCAGCAACTTAACCTGCCAGAGAGGCCAAAATTTAAACCCCAGAGATTCACCAAATCTTAGTGTATAATGCACAGTCATATTGACGTGCACACTACCACCGTCTGGCAGTTTAGTGCACGGTGGTGTCCTATGTGTTGCTGGGATGCTGGAAGCTCTGCCACCAGCATTTCAAATACCAGCAGGGTCACCCATGGTGGACAGGTTTTAGCAGAGCTTCCAGACTAAGACAGACTAAGAAGAAAGGCCTGGCAATCTACTCCTGAAAATTAGCCAATAAAAACCGTATGGATTACAACAGACTACAGTCCACTATAGCGCTGGAAGATGAGCCCCTGGGTTGGAAGGCACTCAAAATGCACAGTGGCTGCAACAATGGACTTGAACATACCAACAATCTTGAAGATGGTACAGGACCAGGCAATGATTCATTCTGTTGTACATGGAGTTGCCATGAGTAGGAGCCAACTCCATGGCAGCTAACAATAAAGACATTGAAGCAAAGTGTGAGCTCACTGTGCAGAGGACAAAAGGAAGTCCCAGTCCATCAGAGACAGCAGAAATGGAACCAGGAGGCAAGTGGCTAGCCTGGTGCAGAACCCCGGGAGGAGCCAGCAACCCACTCCCATGCAGAGGCCCTGGTCCTTCAGAGACAGCAGAAATGGAACCAGGGGGTCAATGGCTAGCCTGGTGCAGAACCCCGGGAGGAGCCAGCAACCCACTCCCATGCAGAGGCCCTGGTCCTTCAGAGACAGCAGAAATGGAACCAGGAGGTCAATGGCTAGCCTGGTGCAGAACCCCGGGAGGAGCCAGCAACCCACTCCCATGCAGAGGCCCTGGTCCATCAGAGACAGCAGAAATGGAACCAGGAGGTCAATGGCTAGCCTGGTGCAGAACCCCGGGAGGAGCCAGCAACCCACTCCCATGCAGAGGCCCTGGTCCATCAGAGACAGCAGAAATGGAACCAGGAGGTCAATGGCTAGCCTGGTGCAGAGCCCCTGGAGGGGGCAGCCATCCCCATGCAGGAAGCCCTGGGAGCTCCGTCTCACATCCTTGCCCTGTGCGCCTCACTCCTCTCCTGAAATCCCATTGGGATGGTGCCGTCTCCTGCCACCCCTGGCTTCCCTGGCCTCCCCATCGCTCCAGCACCCAGGGTTTCTTCAACAGCTGATTGAGGCCACAAAGGACCAGTAGCCTTTGCTACCTATAAACCAGCCACCGCAGCAGCCTCCAAATTAAAAACCATCACACTTTCCCCATCAGGGCCTGGGTCCGTACCAGGACCCAGCTAAAACCCCAGACCAGGGGGGAAATAAGGCCAGACCCTTCCCCTCTCTCTTCCTCCTTCACTAGCTAGAAATTTATTATATACAGCTTAAAAGCAACAATTTCTATATAGGTTTGTACCAAAAAGGAAATATTCTCTCTTCTCCCTGGTTTCCTGTGGTGGGACTCCAGTAACCCAGCTTGGTCTGGACTGTACAGAGAACACCTGTCAAAACGTATGGACCACACCATTTATCAAATAATCTGCTCCCAGAGCAGATAGGCACTATCAGCAATCTGGTATTGATCTGTACAGGCCCCTGCTATTGTTCATCCCTGCATCCCAAATGGCAGCAGGAATTAATGGAAGAAACAAAACAATGCATACCAATCACTCAGCCACACAACTTTGTTTGCAGCTCTCTTTAAGTTGGGCATAGTTTCCCCAGCTAACCCAAAAGCTTTCTGGTCCACCAGTGGAGACTCCAGCTGCCCTCTTCCACTTCCCTACCTCCATGGGGCCCTCCCTTCTCCATGCTCTTGCACCTTTGAAACCTATGGAAGTGGATACGGGAATGGCATGCAGGAGTGCCCCCTGGGCACAGAAGAGGATCTCCGAGGTTCTGGGGTGGAGATGGCCCCTTTGTGGTTATGCGGAAGCTGCCCTTGAGCAGGGCTTTCTCCCACACAGAGACTGATGACCTTCCACAGCAGCCAACTTGCACTGGGATGTCCGTAGATCACACCTGTGCAGAGCGGTGTGAAGGGAAGTGAGGGGGGTCAAAACCCAGCCCCTGCCCGCAGGGAAGGCCCTGCAGAGAGCACCCTCCAGCCCCCATCTCTGGGCCTCCCACTTAACAGTAAGCCCCCACCCACTTCTGCCTTGTGTCCACCAACATCCTGAGAAGATCTCAAGGCTCAGCTTAAATGGCACCAAGTAAAACAAGCATTTCCTGAAGCCTTCCCCAGTCTCTCCAGCCAGAACTGACCTCTCCCTCCTCAGAGTGTTCACCATGATTTGCCTCAGCTAGAAGAAATAAGAAACAAAACTCAGAAGGAGAAGGGCACCAGGTAAAACAAGCAGATAATTATGAGCTCAGCTCTCTGGGGGAAAGACAGGGTTGCAGGCATTTTTGAAGCCCTGAACAATGTCTAGCTCTCTTAACAATGGTTGGATGGATGGATGGATGGATAGATGGACAGGTAGGTGGATGGATGGACGGATGGACAGACAGACGGATGGAAGGATGGACGGACGGACAGACGGATGGATGGATGGTGGATGGGTGGGTAGGTGAGCGGGTGGGTGGATGGGTGGGTGAACAGGTGGTTGAGCAAACGAATGAATCTGAACCAAACGGGATGAGAACCCAGGAGCACACCAGTACCTGGCTGTGAGCCCACAGTGATGACTTCCTGATGATAAGCAGCTCTCAATTTCACTTTCTTTCCCAAGGGGCAAAAGTATCTCCTTACACCCTACCTCGTGTGCCAGGGAGTTTCTAAGGATGAATAACTTGCTAGGATCACACCAAGCTGGCTGCAAACCACAGACCTTCAGGAAGGGAAGAAACTTACTCATTGTCTGGTCTAAACCAGAATCCCAGCCTCCTCCCCGCTAAGACAAACAGCCTAACCCCACTCCCTGGAAGTTTTAAGGCAATGGTAGGACCAAACCATCCTCCCTAGACTGGCTGAGTCAGCAAGCTCATTCTGCACCTGCATGCATCAAGTCCTGTTCTCCTTGGAAGGGACCTTGTCTATATGTGTTTGGAGGTACGGGGAGGGGGGTGCTCCTGAGAGCCCCTGTTCTGCAGACAATGAGGTCTTTGTTCTTTAGAAGCTCCCTCCTCAGCCTAGAAGAGACCACAGCAGGAACACAGACAGAAACAGAGCTTTCTTCTTGGCTAAAGGCTTTTCAAGAAAGGCAACTTGGCCTGTGCTCCGGCAATGAAGCAGAGACACAAAGTGTGTGCCAACTAAGGCCTCACTCAGCTGAACAGGGCCTCTTAGGGGACAAGTGACAGCTCCAGTCAGTAAAAACATAGGCCACAGGATCAACTGGGCCAGCCAGGCATGCAGCATGCAAATCCCCACCCAGGAACAACCCGTGAAGGCCAGCCCAGGTGCATGGCCTTCTTCCTCCACTGTTGCACCGAGGCTCCCTACAGCACTGTCTGAACATAGGACCCCCTCAAGGCCCACATCACACGTCTGTGTTGCCAAGGAAGGAGGAGCAACCACAGCTTCTGTCTCCAACCAAAGAATACAAGTGTGGATGATGAGGCTGGGGCGTAGTTGGGTGGAGAAGAGACAGGAAGAAGGAAAAAAATCAGAGAGTGACAGGGGTCAGGAGGGTTTCTGGTAGGTGGGGCAGGATTTTGTCCTCTTGATTTCCTGTAGGCAAGTGCTGCAAGGACCAGAAGCAGGGCCCACCCACAGTCCAACCAACCTCAATAAAGGACTGTTTTGTGAAGTCTGGTCCCTCCCATCCGCCGTGCCACTGCCATTCCAGCAGAAAGCACAGGATCCCTACGCCTGCCAGGCTCTGCTTGGACCTGAGGACACAGGAATGGAGAACTGGGCCCTTCCTCACAGATACTTGACCACAGAGGCCACACAGGTCCAAGGAGAGGAGGCGGTCAGAGGCTGGGAGGAGGCCTTGCAAGAGGTGATGCAATCCACAGGGGAAAACAGGGAAAGGTGTGTAGGGAGGAAGACGATGACCATTTCCAGGAATTCCGCCCCATCCCAAGGCAGCGTGACTGGAAATCCTGTTTGTAGCACCAGGCCTCACAGCAATATTGTCCAGTGTCCTAGTTAGTGCTCAGAGAACCAGGCTTTCAGAACGAAGACCCACCGTGCGGACCAGGAGAGGCGAAGCCACCTCTGATTGCACTGGGACCAGGTAATGGAAAGCCAGCCCACAGCAATGCTGGCTTGTGTTCCAGAGAAAGACATTAGGCCAGCTCCCCATGCTGTCATCAGCCACTGAGAGTTGACACCGCGCAGAGCCCGAAGAGCCAATCGGCACGCTGGGGCCGCGCATTGCCTTGCATCACCTTTGGAAGCAAAGGCGTGGAAGTGGGACAGGAAGCCACATTCTGGGTCCACTAGGACTTTGCTAGCACACGAGCAGCTTCGGACACAGCATACCATGAACTCAGCAATAAGTCGCTCTCTCTTACCCAGGTGGTGACTTGCCCCACAACCGCCACTGACCACACAGGCCCTGCCTTAGGCCTGGTCCCTCCACCTCCAAGGACAGCAGCCATTGCCCCTCAGAGGCCTGACACACTCAGCCTCGATTCCAGTGCTCTAGGTCAACCCCAAGAAAGCTGACACAGCAGCAGAGCCAGCCCAGCAGCACCACCAGCTCTGATGACCCAGCCGCCCTGGTGCCGGCAGGCTGCAGTCACCCCTCTGTAGAGCAGATTTCTTTTCAAGGAGGTTATGTTTGCTGCCTGCCGCCCTGTGAATCAAATGGCACGGTTACTTGATTGGTATTTCCCAGGATCTTGAATGCCAAGGTCTCCACCCTGCCCTCTTTCCCTGGGCAGATGTCACCACTCACCTTGGGTGATGAGCTGCCAGCTTGCTGGGCAAGTTTGCTTGGGAAGAGCTGACCTCTTTCCCTGTCTTTCTTTCTCTCAAAGGCCGGCAGCTCGTCAGCGAGCACCTCCCTAGGACCGTAGCAGTTTGAATCAAGTATCTGCTGGTGCAGAGCCTAGGGCAAGAAACTGAGCAAGGGGAAAAAATGAAGGAAGTGCCAGTCCCTGTCCTTAAGGATCTCAGGTTATAGCTGAGAAGGAAGGCACAGCTGAAACGGGCCATAAGATCATAGAGTCAAACAAGGAAAAAACCAAACCAAAGGCCCCGGGCCTAGAAGCATCTCCTCGCCAGGAACTCCTGGGGTGCACACAATGTTGGTGACATTTCCCAAAACCCTCCTCTCTTCACTGCACTTCCAAGTCTCCTGCTCAGCGCTGACCGAGGGCCTGATGGCCCCCTGAGGCCCTTAGCAAAGCTTCTAGGAAGCCACCATTTAGTAGAATGTTTGGACACAGCTGGATTCTGCAGGTGAAGGTGAAAGAAGGTGTGTCCAGGTGGGACCTGCCAGTTCTTCCATGTGGTACCCCTGTCATGGGACAGGGGCCACACCTTGGCAGCTGGGAGATTTCACGCTGCTCAACCGCAGACTGCTCTCAGGCCCGAGGACCCATGCAAGGAAGTCCAGAGAAGATGGCCCCCAAACAATGTCACCCCCCACTCCCTTCTCTGCAGCCATGCAGAGACCACACAGCAAGTCCAGGACATGGGGTAGACCAGAGAATAAGAAGTGGCAGCCTGTCTGTGACCCAGCTTGCTTGGACGTGCAAAAACTATTTTTCAATTTAACTACCCAACATTTAAAAATCAGAAGATTTTACATTTTTCTTGAAGTCTGTATTACCACTTCCCACCACCCGTCTGTCAGTTTGTCGTCCTGTTGGTGATTGCGCATTGCTGTGATGCTGGAAGTCACGCCACCTGTCATTCAACAGGGTCACCCATGGCGGACAGGTTTCAGGGAAGCTTCCAGACTAAGACAAACTGGGAAGAAAGGCCTGCAACCTAGTCCCAAAAATTAGCCAATGAAATCCTATGGATCATTACAGAATACTTTTCAACTCGCTTGTTTTGGACACGTCAACAGGCAGGATCAGTAGCTGGAGGATACCATGTTTGAGGAAGTAGAGGGCTAGCAAGGAAGGAGACCCTTGGTGAGATGAACTGGCACAACGTGCTGGTGATCATGAGGGTGATGTAAGGTCCCATGAGTCAGAGTCAATTCTCCAGCAGCCATCTAGCTCTATAACTGCTTCTATTTAGGTAATGGGGGAGCCGACAAGTTAGGGTCATATGCCCACATGGCCACAGTTGGTTGGGGCTGGGCAGCAGAAGGCTCCAGCTGGCCCATTTCACCGATTAAACTGCCTGCCTGGACCATACAGGTGTCTACTTTGTGAGCTTGGGGTAGATCTTGGTTGCAGATCTCAGCACCCTAAGGAGGATGGAGGACCACTGGTGTAACCTTGGTCTTAGTATTTCTGTAGCCCCATGGACCTAAGACAGTGTGTCCTCAAAGAGCCAATTCTTCTTCAGACGAGCTTCCCCAGGCCACACCGTGTCACCTTGGAGCCAGTAAAATTTTTCTGGCTAGGGGTATAAAATTCCAGAGGCCAGGCTGGGTCTTTATGAGTGCGTCCTCAGCTGGTGGCCCTTTGGGGGAGGCATACAGGCTTGCTTGAAATGCAAGGACGGCTTGTGATTGACGGAGATCCAGTAAACAAAGAGGGTTAAAAAAATAAAGCCAGGCTTCCTGCCTGCCCTTTGCACACTAACAGCCGCTGTTGGCTTGGGCTTCCGCTAGAGTAACACGGCGCTCTGATTGCTACTGCACACAGCATTAATAAAAGGAAGCAGTGACCCTGGAATGCAGAGAACCAGGTAAATGACGGGGAGGGGAAGGGGCCGAGAAACGGTAGGCATTTTACACGGCACGACGTGAAGGGGAATGCGTTGACTATAAAGATGACGGGTGTTGTAGCACCGAGGAAAAAAACATAATTTTTCATTGATGTACGGCGGCAGGGCTAGAAGGAACACAAATACTACAGTAGATCCATTAACTGGATGACAAGTACAGTGTTCACATCCACTGACTAAACTGTTTTTGATTCTTTAGTACCAACATGCAGAATGATCCTTCCATTATGTTGCCAGGGAAAAACCTTAAAATGCATTTATTTCATAATGCAACTTTCTTGTATTATCATAATAGAGCCATAACGCTTGTTGCAAACACTATGGGGTCTACAAAACACCTAAGTAGAGTTATTAAATTGGAAATTTTTTAAAAGGGGGGAAATTTGGAGCGTCTGCAAGATTATGGCGGCCTGCAGGGATGGGGGAAGTAGCCGGCAATGTCTCACCCTGGGCCTTTTGGCCACCTGGGTTCCAGATCCTAACCACTGCCTGTCATTGCCAAACAGGACTGGGAAGTACCTGGGAGAGGCAGCGAGGGGCACAGGATCATGCCTGTCTAATTCCTCTGCTAACAATGGGATTTGCAGGCATGTGTGACAATCACTTCTCCCATATTTGTTTTGGTTCCTTCATTCCACTCTTCACTGTTCCTTTCTCTTCTTCCCCTATTCCTTGTTCCATGGTCAATATGCCCCATCTGTAGAGTGGGCACAAAAACTGCTATTTCGTGTAATGTGCCTAGTGCAGTGGCTAGATGTGCTGATGTTCTGTGGATGCCTATCAGCCACGTGGTTGTTATCCCTACGCCATTATGGCCACCATGTTCATAGCCCAGGTGAGCCATGCCCAGGGGAGTCTGCGGTAGTCAAGAACAGAGAGCTCTGAATGAACCAGTCCTAGGTTGAAATCTTGACTCTGCTATGTGCTCGGGCCCTCAAAAATATTAGTTATTGTTGTTAACCTGCTAACCTGTTGCCATCAAGTCATTTCCGACTCATGGCGACCCCACGTGTTACAGAGTAGAACTGAGTTCCTTAAGGTTTTCTTGGCTATAATCTTTATGGAAGCAGATCGCCAGACCTTTCTTCTCTGGTGCTGCTGCATGGGTTCGAACCACCAACTTTTCCGTTGGTTAACAAGTACAAACCATTTACACCACCCGGAGACCTCAAAATAAAATGCAAATCCATTGCCATCGAGTCGATTCTGACTCATAGCAACCCTATAGGACAGAGTAGAACAACCCCATAGAGTTTCCAAGGAGCACCCAGTGGATTTGAACTGTACCCTTTGGGTTAGCAGCCGTAGCACTTAACCACTACACCACCAGGGTGTCCCCTGAGGACCTTTATCATTATTACCATTTTCATAATAAGCCCTATTCCAGGTACCGAGCCCAGGTCTCAGGACTGCTCGGCCCCACCTTGCATGTAGCCAGTGAAGGCAATCAGGAGAAGCTGAAGCGAAGTGTTGGAAAATAGAGGAGGTAAACAAGGGGTCCTATCAGGGAGGCTTCTAGGAGGAAGCACTGTTACAACTAGACCTGGGATTTAACAAGGAAGGTGAAAGCACAGGCTTGGCTCATAACTGTATGTGGCATGCAGAGCCATCTGGGCAGCAGGAACCCGACAAGCATGTAAAAGCTGCAGGTCTGGAAGGCAGAGGGAGAGTGGCTGGGGCCGCAGATGGGGACAGCCTGGCCCTAAAGCCA
The DNA here is from genome assembly GCF_024166365.1 of Elephas maximus indicus. Classification (NCBI taxonomy): domain Eukaryota; kingdom Metazoa; phylum Chordata; class Mammalia; order Proboscidea; family Elephantidae; genus Elephas; species Elephas maximus. The sequence continues at coordinate 14,071,617 of NC_064839.1, forward strand.
CGTTCTAATCACTCCCCTGCTGCCTTCCTGGTGATGGGAAACGGTGGGTGGGGCAGAAGAGACAGAAGGATGAGCCCCCAATTTATTTTCTTCCTTGAATGCCTGGGTGACTGGCATCAGCATGGGGAAAGGGAGCCAACTGGGAGGAAGTATTGAGATAATGGGAGCCCCTGACTGGTGCAAATGGTTGATGTGCTTGGCTGCCAACCAAAAGGCTGCAGTTCGAGTCCACCCAGAGGTACCTCGGCAGAAAGCCCTGGCAACCAAGGCCACAGCCCGGCCTCATCCTGGCTGCAGAGCTGGTGAGTCGTGGAGCTTGTGTTCAGACCACCGGCTCCAGAGCCCATTCTCTTGACTGTGATTGTTTCTCCAAATCTCAGCTTCTTTGTCAGAAACGTGCAAAGAGGTGTTAACCAGGGTGGGAGCTGGGACTGGCACAGCCCAGCAGGGCCTCCAATGTCATCACCAGGGACTGGTCACCTGGAAAAAATAAAACGCAAGTCTGACTCATTCTTTACACCAACATTTAAAAAAAACAAAAAAAATCCAGACAGAGTTAAGATTTGAATGAGGCAAAATAAAATCATAAAGCCCCCAGTGAAAATTAGATGGACCTTTTGACAATCTTGGGTTGGGGGTGGACTTACGAAATATCCCTCCAAAGCCAGACTTGCAGGTGAACTGTCATCATCACTTGCCCCTCCCTCTGGCTAAAAACAGCTTGGTCCTGTTTTTGTTCGATGCCCTCAAGACAGTTCCGACTCATAGTGACCCTGTGTACAACAGAACGAAACTCTGCCTGGTCCCGTGCCATCCTCATAGTTGTTGTTATGTTTGAGCCAGTTGTTTCAGCCACTATGTCAATCCATCTAACTGAGAGTCTTCCTCTTTTTTGCTGACCCTCTGCTTTACCAAGCATGATGTCCTTCTCCAGGAACTCGTCCCTCCTGATAACATGTCCAAAGTATGTGAGACAAAGTCTTACCATCCTCGATTCTAAGGAGCATTCTTGCTGTACCTCTTCCAAGACAGATTTGTTTGTTCTTCTGGCAGTCCAAGGTATATTTAATATTCTTTGCCAAAACCATAATTCAAAGGCATCAATTCTTCTTCAGTCTTCCTTACTCATTGTCTTGCTTTCGCATGCATATATATGAAGCGATTGAAAATACCGTGGCTTGAGTCAAGAGCACCTTAGTCCTCAAAGTGACATCTTTGGTTTTTAACACTTCAAAGAGGCCTTTTGCAACAGATTTGCCCAATACAATACATTGTTTGAATTCTTGACTAATGCTTCCATGGGCATTGATTGTGGATCCAAGTAAAATGAAATGTTCGACAATTTCAATCTTTTCTCGGTTTATCATGATGTTGCTTACTGGTCTAGTTGTGGGAACTTTTGTTTTCTTTATGACGAGGTGCGACCCATACTGAAGGCTGTAGTCTTTGATCTTCATCAGTAAGTACTTCAAGTCCTCTTCGCTTTCAGCAAACAAGGTTGTGTTACCTGCTGATCAGTCGCAGGTTGTTAATAAGCCTTCCTCCAATCTTGATGCTCTGTTCTTCTTCATATAGTCCATATAGTCCAGCTGCTCAGATTATTATTTGCATACAGATTGAATAAGTCTGGTGAAAGGATACAACCCTGACTCACACCTTTCCTGACTTTAAGCCGCTTAGTATCTCCTTGTTCTGTTTGAACAACTGCCTCTTATTCTATGTACAGGTTCCTCATGAGCACATTAAGTGTTCTGGAATTGCCATTCTTTTCAGTGTTATCCATAATTTGTTATGATCCACACAGCCAAATGACTTTGCATAGCCAGTAAAACACAGGCAAACATCTTTCCGGTATTTCCTGCTTTCAGCCAAGATCCAGCTGACAGGAGCAATGATGTCCCTCATTCCACACCCTCTTCTGAATCCAGGTTGAATTTCTGGCAGTTCCCTGTCGATTTACTGCTGCAGCCACTTTTGAATAATCTTCAGCAAAAGAAGTACCGGGGCCATAGATTCCAGCATCACAGCAACATGCAAGCCACCACAGTACCACGAACTGACAGAAGGGTGGATCTGGTCACAAGCAACCTTGAGTTCACCACAAAAAGCAAGCTCCCCAGTTCCTGGGAGCAAAGAGGCCGCTGGAAGCAAGTCAGAAGGGTATGGCTTTACTTAATTGAGATTTAAATATCCTTTGGGATTGTTTTCTCTTTCCAAAGGAGTGACTACGTATAGGCAAATTAAGTCCCCCTCAATGGTTCTGTCCTCTGATTAAACCCAGATGCCCTCCCCAAGTTTCAGGTTCCCTCTTCTGCATCACAGACACAACCCACCAAGCCAACTTCTGGATTTCAACATCCCTCCCCAGGCTCTCTAGCCCATCGCGCCTCCTTCTCCCCCTCAGTCACGTTCTCAGAGGAGCCAAGGCCCCCACTCATTAGACACGGAATCGTAGAGACTTGCACAGTGTTAAGATGGCAATATCATCTTATTGGCTATTAACACAAATGTGCCAATAAACACAGTGCATAAAAATTATACATATTCCCTTGGAGTCCATAATCCCGAACTGATATGGCATAATGCAAAACACACTTCCCCAAAAGTAGTGCTTAAAGTCACAATGTACAAATTGAATTTTAAATAAATTTCCTGAAACATCACCAGTGGTTCTAGCCACATTAGCTGTACAACATTTGCTAAAAATAAAGAGCAGAATGATCGTGCCCATCCCAACCCCAAAGGGATGGGGCTGGAAGATGTTTGGCTGCCTTGCCCTCACGTTGTTTCAGAGGTGAATTCAACCACACATGCGTTCCGGTGTGATCGTCCAAACAACCCTCTGTATTCCCCTCAAGTGTTTCTCCTAATTATCAGTGATCACCAGGTTCCAGAAAGTCGGCTCATCTTCATCTCATTCTCTATCAAAAAGGGAGATGTTAATTGCATTATCGCCTTGCCAACATCCTCTGGATGATGGTAATCATCGCTAGCATCTTACCACAGAGCCAATCAAAGTCTGCCCAAACTCAGAACCAGCCAATAAAATGCAGGGAGTCTCTGGATTACAAACGAGTTCCACTCTTAAATCTTTAAGTCGAATGTGTACATAAGTCAGAACGCTTAGGTATGGTTCATATCTAACGTGAGTTAGTCAAACGTTTGTCAGTATATAGTATGTAGTATACCTTTCTATGCATAGAAAACATTAAACACTCCCAGATACACTAAAACATCTTTAACATAATAATACAGTAATAATAATAATTTTTTGATGCACATCACAATGTAGGGCCCATTTGTTGTTACAAACCATTGTATGTATCTCAAATTTTTGATATAATAGGCTTTATGAGGGTTGGTCCCTAACTATGAGTTGTATGTAAGTCGGACATTTGTAACCGGGGGACTACCTGTACTTCCCATCCCACATGTGTAAACATTAAAAACATGGGACAGCCACCATAGGAAAGGGGGGCGCTGGGTATGCTTAAGACCAGACCTGCCCTCAGCACCCCATAAAATGCCCAGCTGGGTGGACTTTGGGATCCTGAGCACATGCACACACAGGCACACACAAATGCACACACACACGCACTCACACAGGCAATACACGCAGGCACACACAAACACACACACACGCACACACACGGACATGTGGTGAAAAACCACAAGTCCCCAAAGCCTTGTCACATTTTCCCCTGACCCTCTGTCTCCCTGACCAAGCCGATCATCCAGGGAAGAAACCTAAGTGAAGCCAAGTTGTCTGATTTTGTTAATGAAGAACCTTCCCACGAAGGTTGTTAGCATGCCTCCTTCTCTTGGTAAAGAAGTACTTACATGTTATTTTCAGCAGATACCAGAACAAAAAATCATTTGCCATTGCTCACTCAATTTATTTTCTTAAATGCATCAAGTGATACTGTGGTTGCCCTAACAGTGTCCCACTCAGGACTAACCCAAGCAGGTACCTTTTGGATTGCTATAAGAACCAATCGTCAAAATTTTCCCAACCCTTCAAAGCCTGGCTCAGACCTGAACCCCTCCATCTCTAGTTTCTCAGCCCCCATCAGAAGAGAGAAGAGTAACTGTTGAACAGCTTATATCTCTTGAAAGACTCACTCCCCAAGAGAAAAATGAGCAATTGATCAAAAAATTCACAGGACAAGAAATATGCATGAACAATCATCATATGAAAATTTATTCAACCTCTATCGTATAAGAAATCCCAATTGTAAATAATCTCACCTATCAAGCAGTTGAGGAAGACTCTCAATGGGATGGACTGACACAGTGGCTGCAACAATGGGTTCAAGCATAACAACAGTCATGAGGATGGTGCAGGACCGGGCAGTGTTTCCTTCTGCTGTACATGGGGTCCCCATGAGTTGGAACCGACTCGATGGCACTTGACAACAACAACAACAATCAAAAGACTGTCTCTTGTTTGGAAAGAGAGGCTGCCACTCTCCAGCACAGCTCACAGGGCCAGCTTTCCCTGCAGGACCAATTTTTCAAAATTAAGCAGCGTCAATACATGAGACTTCTTCCTCCTAGAATTCACCTCAGTGAAATAACCAAAAATGTATGAAATGAGTAATGTTATAGGATATTTGTCACAACTTTACTTGTACTGTGAAAAATAGTAGAAATAACTCAATATTTACTGAGATGGAAATGGTTAAATATGGTACACCTATATAATGTAATTTATGGGTTTTTTTTTTTTTTTCCTTAAAAAAAGTTTGTGAAAGACCTTAAGGACATGGGAAATGTTCACAATATGTTGAGGGGGAAAAACACAGTATAAAAACTATCTGTATAGTAGAATCCCGATTCTGAGAAAATAATAATGCTGCTAAATGCCCATGGGCCTGTAAAGAAATGCATGAAAAATTTAACAATGTTTATCTCTGGGTGGTGGGATTACAGGCAGTTTTTATGTTCTTCTTGATACTTCCCTGTATTTTCAAATGCTTGAAAGTAAATTTGTATTACTCCTATATTCAGAAAGCAATATTTTGTTTTTGTTCTTTACATGCTTGAAATCCTCGCAGCACTTGCTGTCAGAATGACTTACCGCAAACCAAGTGTTTCCCCACCTCTGTGTGAACTCATTCTGCCTTCTCCTCCAGGCTGAGCCTCTTCCCTTGCTCTCCACCTGAGGACTACAGGCTCAGTTTCTTGTTTTTGTCACGCATCCTCCGTTACCCCAACTCTGACCACTTCTTGTTGTAAGCTGCTGTTGAGAAGGCCCCGCACCCCATGCACAGTGGAGTGAAATGCTGCCCTGCCCTGTGCCATCCCCGTGACTGGCTGTGGATAGGACCTTGGTGAGTCACAGGACATTGATTAACCGATTTTCAGAATTAGATCGCCAGACCTTTCTTCCTAGTCCACCTTAGCCTAAAAGCTCTGCTGAAATCTATTCAAGATCATAGCAACATGTAAGCCTCCACTAGCAGATGGGTGGTAGCTGTGAATGAGCTGCACTGGCAGGGAATTGAACCCCAGTCTCCAGCATGTTGTGTTGTTGTTAGGTGCCATTGAGTCGGTTCTGACTCATAATGGCCCTATTCACAACAGAACGAAAAACTGCACTGGTCCTGCACCATCCTCACAATCATTGTTATGCTTGAGCTCATTGTTGCAGCCACTGTGTCAATCTACCTCGTTGAGGGGCTTCCTCCTTTCCACTGACCCTGTACTTTGCCAAGCATGATGTCCTTTTCCAGGGACTGATTCCTCCTGACAACATGTCCAAAGTATGTAAGACACAGTCTCACCATCCTTGCTTCTAAGGAGCATTCTGGTTGTACTTCTTCTAAGACAGATTTGATCATTCTTTTGGCAGTCCATGGCATATTCAATATTCTTCGCCAACACCACAATTCAAAGGCATCAATTCTTCTTCGGTCTTCCTTATTCGTTGTCCAGCTTTCACATGCATATGATGTGATTGAAAATACCATGGCTTGGGTCAGGCGCACCTTAGTCTTCAGGGTGACATCTTTGCTCTTCAACACTTTAAAGAGGTCCTCTGCAGCAGGTTTACCCAATGCAATGTGTCTTTTGATTTCTTGACGGCTGCTTCCATGGCTGTTGATTGTGGATCCAAGTAAAATGAGATCCTTGACAACTTCAACCTTTTCTCCGTTTATCATGATGCTGCTCATTGGTCCAGTTGTGAGGATTTTTGTTTTCTTTATGTTGAGATGCAATCCATACTGAAGGCTGTGGTCTTTGATATTCATTAGTAAGTGCTTCAAGTCCTCTTCACTTTCAGCAAGCAAGGTTGTGTCATCTGCATATCAAAGGTTGTTAATGAGTCTTCCTCCAATCCTGATGCCCCATTCTTCTTCATATAGTCCAGCTTCTCTGATTATTTGCTCAGCATACAGATTGAACAGGTATGGCGAAAGAATACAACCCTGACGCACACCTTTCCTGACTTTAAACCAGTTTTCCGTATCCCCTTATTCTGTCCAAACAGCTGCCTCTTGACCTATATAAAGGTTGCTTCATGAGCACAATTAAGTGCTCTGGAATTCCCATTCTTCCCGATGTTATCCATAATTTGTTATGATCCACACAGTGGAATGCCTTTGCATAGTCAATAAAATGCAGGTAAACATCCTTCTGGTATTCTCTGCTTTCAGCCAGGATCCATCTGACATCAGCAATGATATCCCTGGTTCCACATGCTCTTCTGAAACCAGCCTGAATTTCTGGAAGTTCCCTGTCAATATACTGCTGCAGCCATTTTAGAATGATCTTCAGCAAAATTTTGCTTGCGTGTGATATCAATGATATTTGTTCTAGTCTCCAGCACGGAAGGTAAGAATTCTACCAATGAAGCACCACTGATCCTCTTAGCTCATACCAACAAGTCCCACACGAGGTACCATGCTTCTTCTGGGGCAGGCACCCAATGCTCAAACATGGTGTCCATGAGGAAAGCATTAGCTGTGGCTGGGCTGTCCCGTGCATTGTCTCATGGAGCACAGTGGTATCCTCCACTCAGAGTCCAAAAGAGTCCACAGTGCCTCAGACAGGCACTCTTTCTGCTAGGCACACTCGTAAACGTTTTATGGGTATCACATTTAGCCAACACCCCATAGTCTTCAGGGCTAGAGCCACGACCAGAAGCTCCTTCTCAGCAATCGGCCATTGCAAAGTGAGCATAGCAGGAGCAGGAATTAGAGGGAACTGGACATGGGGCAGAAAGATGTAAGAGGTACAAGAAATTCTCCTTAGGCTTGCTGGGAAAATGGCTACAGTGGACTCAGTTTGTGCAATGCTTAATTTGCAAGACTTTCTTGATATTCGGAGTCCCTGAGCAGTGCAAATGGTTAATGCACTCATCGGCTAAACTGAAAGGTTAGAGGTTGGAGTCCACCCAGAGCTGCCTTGGAAGAGAGGTCTAGTGATTTACTTCTGAAAGATCAGCCACTGAAGACCCTGTGGGGCACCGTTCTACTCGGATACACGTGGGGTCACCATGAGTCCGGTGGACTTGATGGCAACTGGTTTTCTTGATATACACTTAATACACGACAGGGAGTGGGTGAGGGTGCAGCCCACTGTCCCATCCATGAGCCTCTGCTTTGGGTGGCCTGGAAAAGGAGGCTGGAATCTGCTGGTCCCTCAACTGGGGTCTCAGTTCTTCTGAGGTTCTCACAGACTGATCTGACCACTGAATGAGAGTGATTCCAGTAACTGGCAGAGCCAGAGCAATCTATTGTGATCGGGCTATGTTGGACTTTGGGTCATTCTCTAATACAGCTCCTTTCCAGAAGGCTTGTGAGAGAATCGTGGCTTTTTTCTAGTTTTGCCTTGCGCACTGACCTTGGAGCTTCCCCCCAGAGTACTATGAGAGTGACACCATAGTTCTGTCTCCCATCCTGCCAGGTCCCTGGGAATAATCTCCAAGTCCTGGATACCATGCACCTCCCTCACATTTTTCCTTTCATCCCTCCCCTGTTGTCTTAGTTGTCTAGTCTGCTGTAACAGAAATACCACAAGTGGGTGGTTTTAACAAACAGAAATTTATTCTCTCACAATTTAGGAAGCTAGAAGTCCAACTTCAGAGCACCAACTCTAGGGGAAGGCTTTCTCTCTCTGTAGGTTCTGGAGGAAGGTCCTTGTCTCTTTTGAGCTTCTGCTCCTGGGTGATCTTCATGTGGCTTGGCATCTCTCTTCTCCTGTCTCAGCTTGCCGAATCTGCTCCTTTTATCTCTTGTAAGAGATTGACCCTACAGTAATCCTGCCTCATTAAATAATAGAAAACTCATTCCCAAATGAGATTATAACCACAGGCATAGCAGTTAGGTTTTACAACACATATTTTTGGAGGACACAATTCAATCCATAACACCTGGCCAGCAATGGATGATCAGCGGTCCTAGCTGACAGCACAACCCTACATCAAGTAACAGGAGGGTCCCAAAGCTGGTAATGGGGAACCCAAAGTTGAGAAGGGGAGAGTGTTGACCCATCATGGGGTTGGCAGCCAATGTCACAAAACAATATCTGTATTAGTTGTTTAATGAGAAACCAATTTGCTCCGTAAACCTTCATCTAAAGCACAATAAAAAAAATTGTAATAAATGGAAAATACAATAAAGCTGTTTGTAAAAATGTTTAAAAAAAAATAGCAGGAGGGTTCCACCACCACAGCCCTCATCGGCCTGAGATTGGAGGTACCATCATGGAAGGGACAAAAGGGCCTCTTTCTAACCATCCACACACTTTCCCCCACTGCTTGTATAACCATCCACTAACACATGGCAGTATGTCCTTGGTACATCATAAACGCTCTCAGTAGTCATTGGCTTTCTTGTGAATGGCTATAAAAAATTGCAATTTCAGCCACCAGAAACTCTGGAATGGACACAGATCCTGGCTAGGGTCTATGCCTGGCGGTTTGGTCAGGTGAATGCCCCACCCTCTGTTTGCCTGCAAAATGCCAAGGAGACTCATCTAGGCAGATGGGTTCCCACCAGTGGCCTCTGGGCATGAAGGAACCCAGATAGCAGTACAGAACACCTTTTCATCCTTACGCCCAAGCCAAGCATCCCTGTCAAACAGCGAGGAGATAGCAAGTCATCTCCAATACCTTAGGGTACCTCGAAGCCACTTCCTCCTAACCAGGGCAGGCACCAGCTCTTAGACCTCTGGTCCCAGCAAGCCCTTCCAGCCAGGGGAAGCTCACCCTGAAACACAGCTGTTGGTATCTGAGGTGAGAGGGAACAGGTGTTTGCTTCTTCCTAGCAGTTTCTGACACAATGCCACTGTCTCTCAACTCTCTCCACAAACAGGGTCATGCTGTTGACTGACCTCAGCTGTGGATAGCCTGACAGCACTCGGAGCCTCAAAACAAATTAAACAAGTCAGGGAGGCCATGCAGTGATGGCTCTATCATGTCCTTTCTGCTCCTATCCACATTGAGTCCGCTTTCACTGTTAGAAGGTGAAGCGTCTTAGGGATCAACACTTAATGTCTGTGTCCTGTGGTAGGTGAAGGGTGAGGGGCAGCCTCCAGCGTCTTTTCTCTGATCCTTTTGTTTGCTGAGGGCCCAGGTCAGAGGAAGATGAATCTTGGGGAACCCTGACCCTGTTTCAGGTAAGCTTCTGATTTACGGTTCATTGTGCTTTCTAAAGAATACTTTTTATGGAACTAATTCCTCCAGTAAGCACCGAACCTTCTTCTTGGGAATGCGATTAAGGGGGAAATTAGTAATAAATTGTTTTCAGTACTTAACCCAGCTCCAAATTTATGGTTGTTGGAATTTATTGTTTCAGAGGCCTGAAAAATGGCAATTAATCTTATCCCATGTCCTGTCATTCACCCTCAACATTGAAACGTAAATAAAGAACTCTTCATGGCCTTGGCGATTGCTGCTTGTTTGCAAACCTCAAAACAAACCCCTCCCCACAGTCACCTTGAAGTCCCCCAAACTTCAGCGGCAATGGGAGACAGCTATATCCGCAGGTGTCTCCTTCCCTGGGCCACCACCTCTTCCCGTGGGCGGGAGCTGCCCATGGTGCCGCAAGGGGCTTTACAGAGTGCGAGTAAATGAGAAAACACTAAGTTAGGCCCTGACGGCCGGTGCTGGATGTATCTGTTTGCCCTATAAATAAGCACTGATCACCTCCATTTTATTGAACTCATTTTCCAAGCAAGCAAGGACCACAAGATTCTTCTGCACATTTTCCCTTTACACTCTCTAGTACTGCTGCTACTGTCAACCTCGACAGATTTATAGCCCATTCATTCATGGGAACAAAAACCCTGCCACGGCTGGTCATGGGACACGCAATAGCAGTTAGTTCACAAGATAACAGCTATAATACCTCACCCTCTGTTCAGCACTACAGAGTGCACGCTACTTCGAGGTAACAAATGCTGCTTGTTTGTGTGCTTTGAGTCCTAATCCAGAAAGAATCATGGTTGTCTCACCCCAGCCCGCCTCTCAGGGAGCACTTTCCTTCCTCCTGGGCCCTCCAGCCCCTCTCTGCCTGAGGAGAAGGCAGGGAGGGGCTGAACACAGCCGCACATGTGACCAAGAAGAAGACCCAGTCCACCCAACATGGGCTGTGACTGATTTGCAGAGTGTTTGCAAAGCTGAGGAGCCCTGATGGTACAACTGTTGAGAGCTCAGCAGCTAACCAAAAAGTCAGCAGTTGGAATCCACCAGCAGCTCCTTGGAAACCCTATGAGGTAGTTCTACTCTGTCCTATAGGGCTGCTGTGAGTTGAAACTGACTCAGTGGCAAAGAGTTTTTGGTTACAAAGCTGAAGAGCCTGGCTTCCCCAGGGCAAGTGACAATGGGGGCATGTGAATCCTCCCATCTGGCAGATGACCGTCTCTCAGCCACCTCTCTCAAGCAGTGACAGGCCCACACTTTCTTGGCACACTCACAGCAGATAGACTCCAGAATGGAGTCCACCTAATGGGGAATCACAGGAGGCTTGGCCTTCACTTGCAAACTGGACAGGAACAGTCAGGGCTGGGGCATGAGCCCTGTCCCCACGTGAGAATGCAGCAGGTCTGACTAGTTCTCCATGACCCCAGAGCTAGAGCAGTGCCAGGTGCAAAGGAATACACAATTATGGGTACGGAAGGAACCGATGAATAAGAAGTGAACAAACTGGAAAGGAGCAGAGAGATCTGTTCCAGACTCTTCTTTGCACAGATGAGGAATCTGAAGCTCAGAACAGGGGCAGGTTTGGACAAAGGAGCAATAGTGGGTAAGCCTTCTGCCTTATTTTGAATTCGACCTCTTCCATTTACAAGCCTCATCTGCAAAAATGAGGACAATGATATCCATACACTTGTACATATTGTCTCAGGCTGCCTTCTCTAGAGAAGCAAACCAGTGAAACCTAGAGAGACAGAGAGAGATTTACATCAAGGAAATGGCTCATGCAGTTGTAAAGGATGGAAAGTCTCAAGTCTGTAGGTCAAACTGGAGGCTTCTCCTGACTCACGTAGCTTCAGGAGCTGATGAAGCCAAGATCAGACAACAGGCCTCTGGCTCACAGATTGTGGAGGCCAGTGAACCTCAAGATTGGCGGGTAAAATGGCAGGCCACTGGCACGCAGGCTGTGGAGACTGATCAATCCCAAGATCGGTAGGTAAGTTGCTAGCTCGAGTCCCAAGAACTGGAGGTCAAATGAGGATCCAAAGCGAGCAAAAGCCCTTGAGCTTTGCTGGAAGGTCCACGTATATTGAATGCAGGCCACACCCCCAAGGAAACTCCCTTTCAACTGATTGGCTGTTCATAGCAGATCTCATCATGGAGGTGATTGCATTATTATGTAGCTGCCAAACTACATCAAAACTACCAAACCACTGAGAATCATGGCCCAACCCAAGTTGACACACAACCTTAACCACCACACACACACACACACACACACACACGTACATATATGTATATATATACACATATGTATTATAATATACATATATAAATCCATAAAGTTTTCCTGGCCAATTTTTTCAGAAACATATTAACCAGGTCCTTTTTTCCAGTCTGTCTCGGTCTGGAAGCTCGGCTGAACCCGGTCCACCATGGGTGTCCCTGCTGGTATTTGAAGTACCAGTGGCCTAGCTTACAGCATCACAGCAACATGAAGGCCACCACAGTGTGACAAACTGACAGCCGGGTAGTGGCACTTGAAGCACTTACTGATGAAGATGAAAGACAACAGCCTTCAGTATAGATGACACCTGAACATAAAGAAAACAAAAATCCTCACACCTGGACCAATAAGCAACATGATAAATGGAGAAAAGAACCACATTGTCAAGGATTTCTTTTTACTTGGATCCACAATCAATGCCCATGGAAGCAGCAGTCAAGAAATCAGACGACATATTGCTTTGGGCAAATCTGCTGCAAAAGATCTCTTTAAAGCGTTAAAAAGCAAAGATGTCGCTTTGAGGACTAAGGTGTCCCTGACTCAAGCCATGGTACATCCAATTGCCTAATATTCACGCAAAAGTTGGGCAATAAATGAGCAAGACTGAAGAAGAATTGATGCCTTTGAATTATGGTGTTGGCAAAGAATATTGAATATACCATGGTTTGCCAAAATGAACAAATCTGTCTTGGAAGAAGTACAACCAGAAAGCTCCTTAGAAGGTAGGACGGCAAGATTTTGTCTCACTTACTTTGGACATATTATCAGGAGGGACCAGTTCCTGGGGAAGGACATCATGCTTGGTAGAGTGTCAGCAAAAAAGAGCAAGACCCCCAAAGAGATGGATCGACACAGTGGCTGCAACAATGGGCTCAAGCATTAACAACTATTGTGAGGATGGTGCGGGACTGGGCAGTGTTTCATTCTGTTGTACATAGGGTCTCTACGAGTCAAAACCAACTTGACACCACCTAACAACATATATAAGAACACATATATATAATTTATTTGAGAACACATGGTATTTAGTTTGCACTGTGCTAAGTTTTAATTATATGTATAATTTAATTATATACTTATATAAATATTTATATCTATTATATATTTCCCACCCAGCAGCTCTGCAGGAGAAAAGACCTGGCAATCTGCTCCAGTAAAGATTACAGCCAAGAAAACCCTATGGGACAGTTCCAGTCTGTCACATGGGGTTGCTATGAGTCAGAATCTGCTCAAAGGCGTCTAACAACAACATTATATATTTACCACTAGTTGCCAATCAAATGATTTCAACTCATGGTGACCCTATGTGTGTCAGAATAGAGCTGTGCTCCAGCAGATTTTCAATGGCTGTGATCTTTCTGTAGTAGATTACCAGGCCTTTCTTCTGACGCACCCCTGGGTGAACTTGAACCACCAATCTTTTGTTTAGCAGCTGAGCATGTTAACCATTTGCCCCACTCAGGGACTTCCTATTAGATATAAATATATATAAATACAAAATATTTATATAGTATATAAACATGTATGTAAATATATAATTATGTATGTATATGTAATTAAAAGCTTAGTACAGTGCCAACCAAATAGCATGTGTTACCACATTAAAATTTAATTAGGAAAACAAGGTATTCACACAAGAAAAATTAAGAAAGAACAATATAAGACAGAACATGATTGAGGATGAGATCACGCTTTAGGTAAACACCTTCAGTTTTGGAAACCTGCCATCAGACCCCTGTCCCGACCTCACCAGGGATCCTTGGCAGGTGTGTTACTGCTGCCGTTATTCTAACATTCTGACAGTTGAAACCTGTCATGGATTGAATCGTGTCCCTGAAAAATACATGTCAACTTGATTAGGCCATGATTCCCAGTATTGTGCGGTTGTCCTCCACTTTGTGATTGTAATTCTATGTGAAAGAGGATTAGGGTGGAATTGCAGCACGCTTACTAAAAAAAAAAAAATTTTCTTTTTTTTACTAAGGTCATTTCCCTGATCCAGTGTAAAGGAGCTTCCCTGGGGTGCACCCCGCACCACCTTTTATCTCACAAGAGATAAAAGGAAAGGGAAGCAAGCAGAGAGTTGGGGACGTTATACCACGAAGAAAGTAGTGCCAGGAGCAGAGTATGTCCTTTGGATCCGGGGGTCCTGTGAGGAAAATCTCCTAGTCCAGGAGAAGATTGATGAGGAGGACCTTCTTCCAGAGTCGACAGAGGGAGAAAGCCTTCCCTGGAGCTGACGCCCTTAATTTGGACTTCTAGCCTACTTTACTGTGAGGAAATAAATTTCTCTTTGTTAAAGCCAACCACTTGTGGTATTTCTGTTACAGCAGCACTAGATGACTAAGACAAACCCCCAAAAAGGAGGCCAATAACACCAGGAGTCCAGTAGGCTTGCCTCTGGGACCCACCAACCTAGCCTGTGGTCGCCAGTCTTGGGGCTTAAGTGGGAGGTGTCATGAAGGAAGGGCAGGTCCAGGGCAGGCAGCTGAGTTGGAAGTTGAGAGCCTCCAGATCGCATGTAGAAGGTGCCAGAGAGAGGACGAAGGTTAAACTCCCCAAGAAAACACAAAATTCGGGGGGGGGGCACCCGGAATGCACACAGAATGACACTGGGCATCAGTTGCTGTAAGTACACTTTTTGCTAATCAACCAGCTTTTATTGTGATGCCTCTACCTCATCTCATAAGAGCAAAACACCGCTTCAGCAGCGGTTGGAAATGTGTCCAGTTTAATAATTCCTGCTAATTGAAAGCAGTTCAGTCACTGAGGTAAGGTGGGGGGTAGGAGGCACCCCCACACAGTTTACGGCAACAGAGCTGTTCCCACGGGGAGCGAAATCACCTTTGATGCTGGAGGGAAAATCTGCTTCCCCATCCCCAAACAGCTACTTCCTACAACCGTCTGCTTTGGCAGTGAAACCTTTTCTTCTTATGTTTTAATTGTGAAAGGTTGTAACTGCAGAATTGCTGTGAAACCTGTTTTTATCTGTGGAAAATTAACCACCCCCTGCTGCAAAAACTGGATTTTTTTTCTTCAACAGAGAATTATGTTCATTTTTATAATTGTTCTTTCCTTTCAAATCACCTAATATGACAAATGCTCAGCGGCATTATAGTTCATCTGCTAAAGAATCTCTTTATGACTTGTGGCTTCAACACTTTCATGGAGAAATTGCCTGATTTTAGGAAATCATGTCACCTTCACCCTCGCAATCATATTTGTTGCAGAGGTCTGCTGACCTCACCTGCAGAGCAAAAACAAAAACTACATTTACATTTCCAGGCTGAGATATTCTGTTCAAATGATGTATAAATAGGTCATAATGAAAAGTAATTTTGGCACCCGGCAAAGGTGTGATTTAAGTAGACTTTTGACAGTTTTTACACATACATAATTATTCGGTATTGTCATCTGAACAGGTAAAAGACAGATTTTAGCACAAAAGCCTCCGATTCCTCAGCCCTGGTTTCTCTGACTTCGCAGGTGGGGCTGTAGCTCCAGCAGAGGGATGCCATCTGTTTGGTGGGCTGAGAATCAGCTGGGCTTGTCCTCCTCCCCTGGAGCATACTCAGACCCATCCAGAAGAAAGGCCAGGCACCCAGAACTTAGTTCTGTGAGTTCCTAATCATATGAAGCTTTCCCAGGTATTTTCTAGCTTGTATCACCAGGAAAGCACAAAACACAGACACTGAGTCACTCAAGGATGGGAACGGCTGAGCGTGGTGGTGATGCAGCTGGCATGCCCCTCTCCATCACTGAGGACAACAGGCACACTTCTCATCTTCCTTTCCCAGGTTTCCCTCAGCTTGGATTATTGGGTCAAGAAAGCGTGGATGGGAAGATGGGAAATCTAAGATGGCAGTGGCCATTCACTAAGATGTGGTCCTTAGGAAAAGCAGCTCTTGCTTTGAGTCAAAATCTTTTTTTTTTTTTTTGTCTTCTGATGTATTGTAGAGAATTCTTTGCCTTCAGAGAAGTAGTGGTCCGATTACCAGTCAATTCTGACTCACGGAGACCCCACGTGTGCCAGAGTAAAAGCCATGTTCCACAATAAGGCTTTCATGGCTGATTTTTTGGAAGTAGGTCACCAGCCTTTTCTTCCAAGGGGCCTTGGGGTGGACTGGAACCTCCAACCTTAGTGAGCAGCTGAGCCTGTTAACCATTTGGGCCACCCAGGGAGATTCCACTGCACTCAGAGCACTTGTGGTGCTAGCTCTAAATCCCAGGATGGTCGGAAGCAGAAGGAGTGGTACTGATTATTTCATCCAGTGAGCCTCCAATCTCGATAGAGGGAAAAGATTGAAGTGAAAGAGACAGACAGACAGAGAGATAGCTGGGGAGAAGGAAGCAGAGCCCACACGTTGGTGTACATATCCTGTATTCTCAAATAAACACAACCTGGGCATAAACGAGTGGCCACAAGAGCATTTTTGTAATGGGAGACATAATATGTAAGTAACGAAATAAGCACTCATTTAGGCATTCCTCCTCCCCTTCAGAAAGATTTGGAAAACCGAAATAGGAAGGTCCTGAACTTTTTAGGGCCACGGTAAGATGTGTTGAGCCATGCTTCAAACGTGGGTCGAACTCCCAGGAACATGAATGGCCAGCTCTAGAAGGTTGCTCCTCCCTATTGTGCTGACTACATACATGGAGGGATTGTTCCATTTCAGGGGAAAGACGCCAACTGGGGTATGCCTGGTGAAGAGCAAATGGGATGGGAGAGGGTTGGAACAACAGAGGAAACTGGGGGAGAGAAAACTTCATGGATACATGGTGTCTACAAACCCCTGCAGCTAACCATTCTGGAGCCCTCGCTGCCTGCTGCGAGCTGGGCTGAATCCCTCTCAGGAGGTCTCCCTAATCCCCACAGCATCCCACTGAAGTGAAGAGGACCTTGATCTCCATCTCACACATGACATATTGGGAGGTCTGTTAGCTCACCCAGGATCATACGGCTGCCCGATGTGGCGGTTGGAGCCAGGATTCATACTCAACATCTTGTTGTGATTCTCTAGTGCCTGGGGCATCTAGAGTCTTCAGAAGACACATAGGGCCTGGAGGGGCTTAGGACTGCCTGATAGCAGATTTCAGGTCAACATATATTTTTGGTTTTGATGCTTAGAGCCCTGGAAGCCTGAAAGCGGAGGCTGTATGTCTCCTTGCTGGGATTTTGTAGAGGACTTAACTAGAAGTTCCCTGCTAATCCCGTGATTCTACAGTTAAGGCAAAGTACCATGCTGCCTTCCTTCCCCCAATATTGTGTCCCAAAATTGCTTAATGAGTTTTTTTAATTATCAGCAGTAGCTTTTACAATATACCAGATAGTGCTCTTCTGGAAGATTCTCCTCCCTCTATAACCTGTATTTACCCATTCACTCATTTGTTTGTTCATTCGACAACTATTCCTCATTCATTCATTCAAAGCTAATACTCCTTGAGGGCCTGATTACGTGTTGAAGAGAAGACGGCACTTGCTTGTAGTGCTGAAGAACGTCTCCTCAATGTCAAAGCCCAGAGAACCATCACCCATGGTGGACAGGTTTCAGCAGAGCTTCCAGTTTAAGATAGACTAGGAAGAAAGGCCTGATGATCTACTTCCAAAAATTAACCAATGAAAATCTTACAGACCGAAGCAGAATATTGTCCAGTATAGTTCTGGGAGATGAGTCCCTAGGTTAGAAGACACTCAAAACGCACAGTGGCCGAAACAATGGACTCCAGCACGCCAACAACGGTGAAGATGGCACAGGACGGGGCAGCATTTTGTTCTGTTGTACATGCAGTTGGCTCCAACTCATGGCAACTAACAACGACAACGTTAATCTGATCTTTGGACTGATCATAAGACCTTTCTGTTTTGCTATTTTGAAAATGCCTGCAAATTCATTTCTCAGGTTATCAAAATATATACTTAAAGCAAATTCATTTTCAATCGATACAATTGAAAGTGGCATTAGTAAGTGGCACATGTAAGATCACAAATATTTCATAATTTTCAATTTGAGAAGGATCTTTCGGTTGATGCAACTGTTACTGGAGCTGTTAAGAGTACTGGATGGGCTGTGACAACACTGGGATAAATTTCTGCTAAGTTCTCTCAAAATACAAACTCTAGTACATCTACAGCTAAGGATTCTCATGGAACAGCTTTTTCTAAAAAGATTTAACTCTTCATGGCAATCAATTTCATGTAAGCCTAAATTTAATATTAAATGTAAATGTATACAATGGCATTTTAATGTTTCCTCTGACATTTCCTTGTGGCACTTGCGGAGGTCATACAAGAAACTGAAAGTGGCCTCATGATTTGTATAAATCAAGATGCCTACTTGTGTACTCTGTTACTTACCTTCAACTAGAAGGAAAAAATAATTTTAAAATTCTTTTCTGCATTAGTAATCTGTTCATCTGAAGCTTCACGTGAAAGCAGTGCTCTTTTCCATCAAATGTGACAATCTTTAAATCTAAACCAAAAAACCAAGCCACTTGCCGTCAAGTCGATTCTAGCTCACAGCGACTCTACAGGACAGAGTAGAACTGCTCCATAGGGTTTCCAAGGAGTGCCGGTGGATCCGAACTGCCAACCTTTTGGTTACCAGCCAAGCTCCTAACCACTCACCTCTAGGGCTCCCGCTGGTGAGTGTTTGTTTTGCAATGTGGCAGCAGTTTTCAAAACCAGATTCTAGACTGAAGAATTTCAGTAACTCTCTGATGTAGTTGGTTGCAATGTCTACGTGTGTGCTTTTAAGTCTGCAATAATCAACTGACAAAGCTTACTGTCCGAGTACCAATCATTCCTGTCCCAGTACTCAGGTCAAATTGTTATATTGGCACAGACACCACAGGACAGGCCTGGGAATGGAGAGGTACGTGAGCCTCCTACCATAGGTCGCAGCGTCATTCCTGTGTGGGGCACATCCTCTCTCCTGTGGCCACTGTTTCTGCCATTACTGATGTTCCTGCTACTGCCATCGTCAGTCTGGGTCCAGGTCCCAGCCTGTGCTGCTACCCGGCTTATCTCCCCTACCCAAGTGCATGCTCCCTTTTTCCATCCGACTTCACTTACAAAACACAGTCCAAAGATGAACTTACTAAGAATTTCAAGATGGTGGCTGCAGAATATGCACACGCCCTGCACTCACAAGTCAAGCACCCATGAAGCCAGCCTTACATGCAGATTTATTTTGTGGAGGTTTTTCGTTATACTAAATGTGTTCTACAGCTTCCACTCAACAACAGGTTTTGAGTCTCTCTTCATGTTAGTAAGTACCTACAGAGCTGCCTCATTCTTTGAAGACAATGCATAAGGAGCCCTAGTGACGCAACAGTTAAGTACTTGGCTGCTAATCAAAAGGTTGGCGGTTCCACCCAGTGACTCCTCAGGAGAAACACCTGGTGATCGGCTCCCATAAAGTTAACAGCCCAGAAAATTCTATGGGGCAGTATTTCTCTGTCACATGGGGTCACTATGAGTCAAAAACCAACTTGATGGTGCCCAACAATGATGACAGTGATAGAATTTTATAGGAAGATACATCTTCATTTATTAATCCATGGCCTGGTTGATAAATATTTACATCGTTTTCAGTAATTCATACAGTATTACAACTAATTCCACAATCAACTTCCCTGTGCACTTGCGCTAGTGCTTCTCTGGGGTACATATCAAAAAGCGAAAGTGCCAGAGGTTTTTTTTTTTTTTTTTTTAATAATTTTTGTTGTGCGTTAAGTTAAAGTTTATAAATCAAGTCAGTCTCTCACACAAAAATCCATATACACACCCCACTACACACTCCCAATTACTCTCCCCCTAATGAGACAGTCCCCTCTCTCCCTCCACTCTCTCTTTTCATGTCCATCTCACCAGCTTCTAACCCCCTCCACCCTCTCATCTTCCCTCCAGGCAGGAGGTGCCAACGTAGTCTCAAGTGTCCACCTGATCCAAGAAGCTCAATCCTCACCAGCATCCCTCTCCAACCCATTGTCCAGTCCAATCCATGTCTGAAGAGTTGGCTTAGGGAATGGTTCCTATCCTGGGCTAACAGAAGGTCTGGGGGCCATGACCACTGGGGTCCTTCTAGTCTCAGTCAGACCATTAAGTCTGGTCTTATGAGAATTTGGGGTCTGCATCCCACTGCTCTCCTGCTCCCTCAGGGGTTCTCTGTTGTGTTCCCTGTCAGGGCAGTCATTGGTCGTAGCCGGGCACCATCTGGTTCTTCTGGTCTCAGGATGATGTAGTCGCTGGTTCACGTGGCTCTTTCTGTTTCTTGGGCTCATAATCTCCTTGTGTCCTTGGTGTTCTTCATTCTCCTTTGATCCAGGTGGGTTGAGACCAATTGATGCATCTTAGATGGCTGCTTGCTAGCGTTTAAGACCCCAGAAGCCTCTCTTCAAAGTGGGATGGAGAATGTTTTCTTAATAGATTTTATTATGCCAATTGACTTAGATGTCCCCTGAAACCATGGTCCCCAGACTCCTGCCCCTGCTACACTGGCCTTCGAAGCATTCAGTTTATTCAGGAAACTTCTTTGCTTTTGGTTTAGTCCAATTGCGCTGACCTCCCCTATATTGTGTGCTGTCTTTCCCTTCACCTACAGTAGATCTTATCTACTATCTAATTAGTGAATGCGCCTCTCCCACCCTCCATCCCTCCCTCATCTCGTAACCACAAAAGAATGTTTTCTTCTCAGTTTAAACTATTTCTCAAGTTCTTATAATAGTGGTCTTATACAATATTTGTCCTTTTGCAGCTGACTCATTTCACTCAGCATAATGCCTTCCAGGTTTCTCCATGTTATGAAATGTTTCACAGATTCCTCACTGTTCTTTATTGATTCCTAGTATTCCATTGTGTGAATATACCATAATTTATTTATCCATTCATCCATTCATGAGCACCTTGGTTGCTTCCATCTTTTTGCTATTGTAAACAGTGCTGCAATAAACATGGGTGTGCATATATCTGTTTGTGTAAAGGCTCTTATTTCTCTAGGATATATTCCAAGAAATGGGATTGCTGGATTGTATGGTAGCACTATTTCTAGCTTTTTAAAGAAGTGCCAAATCGATTTCCAAAGTGGTTGTACCACTTGACCTTCCCACCAGCAGTGTAGAAGTGTTCCAATCTCTCCACAGCCTCTCCAACATTTATTATTTTGTGTCTTTTGGATTCATGCCAGCCTTTTGGAGTGAGAAGAAATCTCATTGTAGTTTTGATCTGCATTTCTCTAATGGCTAATGATCGTGAACATTTCCTCATGGATCTGTTAGCTACCTGAATGTCTTCTTTAGTCAAGTGTCTATTCATATCTTTTGCCCATTTTTTAATTGGGTTATTTGTCTTTTTGCAATTGAGTTTTTCCACTATCATGTAGATTTTAGAGATCAGGTGCTGATCAGAAATGGCATAGCTAAAAACTTTTTCCCAGTCTGTAAGTAGTCTTTGTACTCTTTTGGTGAAGTCTTTGGATAAGCATAGGTGTTTGATTTTTAGGAGCTCCCAGTTATCTAGTTTTTCTTCTACATTCTTTATAATGTTTTGTATACCATTTATGCCATCTATTAGGGCTCCTAACATTGTCCCTATTTTTTATTCCATGATCTTTATCATTTTAGATTTTATATTTAGGTCTTTGATCCATTTTGAGTTAGTTTTTGTGCATGGAGTGAGGTATGGGTCTTGTTTCATTTTTTTGCAGATGGATATCCAGTTATGCCAGCACCATTTGTTTTAAAAACTGTCTTTTCCCACATTTAACTGTTCTGGGGCCTTTGTCAAGTATCAACTGCTCATATGTGGATGGATTTATGTCTGGATTCTCAATTCTGTTCCATTGGTCCATGTTACCTGTTGTTGTACCAGTACCAGGCTGTTTTGACTACTGCGGCGGTATAATAGGTTCTAAAATCAGGTAAAGTAAAGCCTCCCACTTTGTTCTATTTAAGTAATGCCTTATTTACCCAAGGCCACTTTCCCTTCCATATGAAGTTGGAAATTTGCTTCTCCATCTCATTAAAGAATGTCCTTGGGATTTGGATCGGAATTGCATTGAATGTATAGATTGCTTTTGGTAGAATAGACATTTTTATAATGTTAAGTCTTCCTATCCACGAGCAAGGTATGTTCTTCCACTTACGTAAGTCTCTTTTGGTTTCCTGCAGAAGTGTACTGTAGTTTTCTTTGTATAAGTCTTTTACATCTCTGGTAAGATTTATTCCTAAGTATTTGATCTTCTTGGGGGCTACTGTAAATGGCATTGATTTGGTGATTTCCTCTTCGATGTTCTTTTTGTTGGCGTAGAGGAATCCAACTGATTTTTGTATGTTTATCTTATATCCCGATACTCTGCTGAACTCTTCTATTAGTTTCAGTAGTTTTCTGGAGGATTCCTTAGGGTTTTCTGTGTATAAGATCATGTCATCTGCAAACAGAGATACTTTTACTTCTTCCTTGCCAATCTGGTTGTCCTTAATTTCTTTATCTAGCCTAATTGCTCTGACTAGGACTTCCAGCACAATGTTGAATAAGACTGGTGATAAAGGGTATCCTTGTCTGGTTCCCGATCTCAACGGGAATGTTTTCAGGCTCTCTCCATTTAGGGTGATGTTGGCTGTTGGCTTTATATAAATGCCCTTTATTATGTTGAGAAATTTTCCTTCTATTCCTATTTTGCTGAGAGTTTTTATCATGAATGAGTGTTGAACTTTGTCAAATGCCTTTTCTGCATCAATTGATAAAATCATGTGATTCTTGTCTTTTGTTTTATTTATGTGGTGGATTACATGAATTGTTTTTCTAATGTTGAACCACCCCTGCATAGCTGGTATGAATCCCACTTGGTCATGGTGAATTATTTTTTTGATATGTTGTTGAATTCTATTGGCTAGAATTTTGTTGAGGATTTTTGTTTGCATCTACATTCATGAGGGATATAGGTCTACAATTTTCTTGTGGTGTCTTTACCTGGTTTTGGTATCAGGGATATGGTGGCGTCATTGAATGAGTTTGGCTGTATTCCATCTTTTCTATGCTCTGAAATACCTTTGGTAGTAGTGGTATTAACTCTTCTCTGAAAGTTTGGTAGAACTCTGCAGTGAAGCCCTCTGGGCCAGGGCTTTTTTTTGTTGGGAGTTTTCTGATTACCTTTTCAATCTCTTCTTTTGTTATGGGTCTATTTAATTGTTCTACCTCTGTTTGTGTTAGTTTAGGTAGGTAATGTGTTTCTAGGAATTCATCCATTTCTTCTAGGTTTTCAAATTTGTTTGAGTATAGTTTTTCATACTAATCTGATATGATTCTTTTCATTTCAGTTAGGTGTGTTGTAATATCACCCATCTCATCTGTTATTCAGGTTATTTGCTTCCTCTCCTGTTTTTCTTTTGTCAGTTTGGCCAGTGGTTTATCAATTTTGTTGCTTTTATCAAAAAAAACAGCTTTTGGTCTTGTTAATTCTTTCATTGTTTTTCTATTTTCTATTTCATTTAGTTCAGCTCTAATTTTTATTATTTGTTTTCTTCTGGTGCCTGTGGGTTTCTTTTGTTGCTCTCCATTTGTTCAAGTTGTAGGGATAATGCTTTGATTTTGGCCCTTTCTTCTTTTTGGATGTGTGCATTTATTGATATAAATTGGCCTCTGAGCACTGCTTTTGCTGTGTCCCAAAGGTTCAGATAGGAAGTGTTTTCATTCCATCCTTAATGTCTTCTATAATCCAGTCTTTTTTGAGTAGGGTATTGTTCCGTTTCCAAGTGTTTGATTTCTTGTCCCTGCTTTTCCTGTTATTGATTTATGGTCAGAGAAGATGCTTTGTAATATTTCAATGTTTTGGATTCTACTAAGGCTTGGTTTATGACCTAATATGTGGTCTATTCTACAGAATGTTCCATGTGCACTAGAAAAGAAAGTATAGTTGGTTGCTGTTGGGTGGAGTGTTCTGTATATGTCTACGAGGTCAAGTTGGTTGATTGTGGCATTTAGATCTTCTGTGTCTTTATTGAGCTTCATTGAGCTTCTTTCTGGATGTCCTGTCCTTCACCGAAAGTGGTGTGTTGACGTCTCCTACTATTATTGTGGAGCTGTCTATCTCACTTTTCAACGCTGATGGAGTTTGTTTTGTGTATCTTGCAGCCCTGTCATTGGGCATAAATATTTAATATGGTTATATCTTCTTGGTGTATTGTCCCTTTAATCATTCTATAGTGTCCTTCCTTATCCTTTCTGATGGATTTAATTTTAAAGTCTATTTTGTCAGAAATTAATATTGCCACTCCTGTTCTTTTTTGATTGTTGTTTCCTTGATATATTTTTTTCCATCCTTTGAGTTTTAGTTTGTTTGTGTCTCTAAGTCTAAGGTGTGTCTCTTGTAAGCAGCATACAGATGGATCTTGTTTTTTAATCTATTCTGCCACTCTCTGTCTCTTTATTGGTGCATTTAGTCCATTTACATTCAGGGTAACTATGGATAGGTAGGAATTTAGTGCTGTCATTTTGACGTCTTTTTTTGTGTGCTGACGGTTTCTTTTTCCCACTTGATTTTATGTGCTGAGTATATTTTCTTTATATATTGTCCTTTCCTCATATTTGTTGTTGTTGATTTTGTTTCTGCTGAGTCTGTATTTTTCCCTTGTATTTTATTTTGATGAGTAGGATAGTTTGTCTCCTTTGTGGTTACCTTAGTGTTTACCCCTATTTTTCTAAATATAAAACTAACTTTTATTTCTTTGTATCGCTGTGTCTTCCTCTCCATATGGAAAGTGTATGATTACATTTCTTAGTCCCTCTTTATTATTTTAATGTTGTCTTCCTTTATATAATAACATCACCATTACCCTGTGTTGGGCTTTTTTTTTTGTTGTTTTTTTAATCTTGCTTTTTTTGGATTTCCCTGTCTGGGTTAACTTCTGGTTGCTCTGCCCAGTGTTCTAGTCTTGGGTTGATACCTGATAGTGTTGGTTTTCTAACCAAAGGACTCCCTTTAGTATTTCTTGTAATTTTGGTTTGGTTTTTACAAATTTCCTCAATTTGTGTTTATCTGGAAATGTCTTAATTTCACTTTCATGTTTAAAAGACAGTTTTGATGGATGTATGATTCTTGGCAATTTTTTTCCTTCAATTTTTTAAATATGTCATCCCATTGTCTTCTTGCCTGCATGGTTTCTGCCAAGTAGTCCGAGCTTATTCTCATTGGCTCTCCTTTGTAGGTGACTTTCTGTTTATCCCTCGCTGCTCTTATAATTCTCTCTTTATCTTTGGTTTTGGCAAGCTTGATTATAATATGTCTTGGTGACTTTCTTTTAAGATCTACCTTATGTGGAGTTCGATGAGCATCTTGGATAGACACCTTCTCATCTTTCACAATATCAGGGAAGTTTTCTGCCAACAAATCCCCAACAATTTTCTCTGTATTTTCTGTTATCTCTCCCTGTTCTGGTACTCCAGTCACTTGTAGGTTATTTCTCTTGATAGAGTCCCACATGATTCTTAATGTTTCTTCATTTTTTTTAATTCTATTATCTGATTTTTCTTCAAATATACTAGTGCCAAGTGATTTATCTTCAAGTTCAGAAATTCTAGCTTCTACTTGCTCAATTCTGCTCCTCTGATTTTCGACCGAGTTATCTAATTCCGTAATTTTCTTGTTAATCTTCTGAATTTCTGATTGCTGTCTGTCTATAGATTTTTCCAGCTTGTTAAACTTTTCGTTATGTTCCTGAATAATCTTTCTAATTTCTTCATTTGCTTTACCTGTGTGTTCCTTGGCTCGTTCTGCATATTGCCTCATTTCCTTCCTGATGTCTTGAAGGGTTCTGTATATTAAACTTTTGTATTCTGCATCCGGTAAGTCCAGGAACACACTTTCATCTAGAAGATCCCTAGATTCTTTGTTCTGAGAGCCTGTTGAGGTGATCATGGTCTGTTTCTTTATGTGACTTGATACTGACTGTTGTCTCCGAGCCATCTAGAAGTTATTGTATTGGTTTATGCTTACTTACTGTGTCGTAGCTGCTTGCTTTGTTTTGTTTTGGTATACCCCTACAGGTTGCTTGAGTGAGCAAGCTTGATTATTTTCGCCTTTGGAGCTCTTGTGTCCTGTCCCCAGCTGGCTAGAGCTGTTATCATGTATATCAGTCTAGGAGTCCATTCCGTTTTCTTGTATGAATTCAGCTCAGGTTTCCAGGTAGCTGATATCAAGTGTGTGGTACAGGCTCTGTCCTACAGTCTTAGAGGGGTAGGGGTGATTGGCATATATACCGGTATCTGATTGCAGCAGGGGTCTCGCTGTGAACAAGGCAGGGGGCTGAGAACCAACCCCCAAGCATGTCTGAGGAAAACATGTCTCTGTTCCCTAGAGCATGCTGGTGGGTGGGTTCTTCAGAGGGACCATGTGCACCCAAAGTTTTTGGTTGTAAGGACTGGGAGGTACCAGTTATCTTTGGACCAGTTTCGCAGGTGGCTGGGTGACCTGAGTGGAGCTACCAGTCCTTAGGTCCCTATTGTGGGTAGGTGAGGACCTTGTTTAATAGGCAAAACAATGTCAAACATCAAGCACCCCCCTCTCCACCGCACAACTGAAATGGTTGGAGTTTGCCAACATGGGCCTATTGTCCTAAGATAGGCCCACACAGGTCCATGCAGAAGGGAAAGGTGCTCAAGGTCCATGGATGGTTTTTGCCTGGACAGGAGCCACTTCTGTCCTGAGCTTCCCTAGTTAATGGAGCTAGCAAATTATCTTTTCCCCCCAGTTGCAAATTTTTTCCTTCTCCAAGGCCAGGAGGATGGCTCTAGGTGCTCACCAGGGTCTATCTCAGGCCCAGGGATTCAGACACTGAAGCCGGCTTGGGGGTGGGGAGGGGACCTGGTAAAATATATGCAAGTACTTAGCTTTTGCCGAGAGCACACCATTCTCCTCAGGTTCTGAAGTTGTGAGTGAGCTGTGTGGCTGGCTGCTTCTCCCTGAGGGAACTGCAGCCAAACGCTAGTACCAGCCCGCCTCCAGGGCTCCGGGAATGGTGTCTGAGGGCTCCCCACAATTCAGGTCCGGTAACTCCTCTCCACTTCTGAACGGCCTCTTCCTCCCCCTGCCCCTCTGTTTGTTGTTTAAGCTTGCCTTTGATGCTCAGGGCTCCCAGCTTGTCACAAATATACTCATTTCACTTGTTTTTTTGGGTCTTTGTTGTAAAGAGGGCTTGATGGAAGTGTCTGTCTATTCCGCCATCTTGGCTCCGCCTCCAGAGTTTTTTAATTAATAACGTTGTTGTTGTTAGGTGCCTTCAAGTCAGTTCCAACTCATAGTGACCCTATGTACAACAGAATGAAACACTGCCCAGTTCTGTGCCACCCTCAAAATCATTGTTATGATTAAGCCCATTGTTACAACCACTGTGTCAATCTTTCTTATTGAGGATCTTTTTCGCTGACCCTGTACTTTACCAAGCATTATGTCCTTTGGCAGGGACTGATCCCTTCTGATAACATGTCCAAAGTATGTGAGACGTAGTCTTCCCATTCTTGTTTTAAGGAGCATTCTGGATGTTCTTTTTCAAAGACAGGTTTGTTCGTTCTTTTGGCAATGCATGGTTTATTCAATATTCTTCACCAACACCACAATTCAAAGGTGTCGATTATTCTTTGGTCTTCCTTATTCAACTTCCAGCTTTAGCATGCATATAGGGCAATTGAAAACGCCACGGCTTGGGTCCGGAGCACCTAACTACTAATAGCTAACTTTTATCGGAAGTCCCTGGGTAGTGCAATTGGTCAGCATGCTGGACTGCTAACCAAAAAGTTGGAGGGTCAAGTCCACCCAGAGTCACCTCAGAAGAAAGGCCTGGCTATCTACCTTTAAATAACAGCCACTGAAAATTCTACAGAGCACAATTCTACTCTGATGCACATGGGTGACCGTGAACTGAAATCAACTCAATGGCAACTTGTTTTTTAACTTTTGTTGAATTGTTACTATGTGCCAGGTAGTATGCTAGGGGTTTTACACACACAGCTCATTTAACAGTCTTACCAGCTCTATAAGGTAGGAAGTATTTTATCCCCATTTTAGAAAGGAGAAACCCGAGGCTTGGAGAGTCTAAGTAAGTTGCTCAGGACATACAGTCAAGGAGGACAAAACCAGATTCGACTCCAGAGTGTGAGCTCCTACATAGCATCTTCTGTCTCCCCTATGTGTGCATTTATGAGCCAGTTTTCATTTATGAATTGAGAACCCAGTATCTGCCATTGATTATGCAGCAAAAACCCGAACAATGCTGTATCATTGAATCTTCTCAACAATCGAATAAAGTTGAAATGCGTGTTCCCAGATATGTCAGAGGGGAAACTGAGACTCAGAAGTCTAAGCAAATCCCACTGCTAATAAGAAGCATAGCCAGGATCTACCCCAGAGCCCCTGAGTTCCCCTGAGGAAGAGGATATGCTGTCTGGGATATTTGCCAAAGCAGGTCTAGGACTCAGGAGGCAAATCTGCATAACAGGATATTGGGACAAGAGGATCTGGGCCCTTGGAGCGTCCTCCCCACCGAGTCTGGCCTGTAGTCCTTAGTCCCCATCATGCACCTCCAGGGTTTCTCCACCCCTCCTGGGTGCCACTTCCAGCAGCAAAAGACCCCCAATTCTGACGAAGCCATCGTTTTTTGTGTCTTTGAAGGGAGACGGCAATTTGGCAACTCTCAGGTAATAGTCCTCTACCACCCCAAGTCAAGATTAGGGTGGATAGTGCTCTCATAAGGACCATAGTGCTTTGAGAATTCAATTTGGGCAGGTCAGCTTCCTATTTTGAAAATGAAATCAACCAAACGTCATGCTTTCACCTTGGACCTTGCACCCCAGGTGTTTTCAAAATTTGAACTTTAGGCACAAATAGTAGAGAAGGGAACAAAAAAAAAATCCTTTGGGTTAAGTCAGTTTGATTCTGATCCGTAAAGGGAAGGAATCTGGGGATGATACTTGGTGGCCAGACTGGGAGATGTTGGCACCCAATTCTCGGGGTAGAGCTGCCCTCAATCTCAGGGAATTCTCTGCTAGTCTTTAAATTCTCTGCCAGTCTTCCTCTTACCTATTACCAGAGCACAAGCACACACACATTCTGGAAGGCTAAGACCATTAAAGGCTTCCCTACCTCAGCCATCATGGCAGATAGAAAAGGGGACATCATCCCCATTAACTTGGAGCTGTCATGACAGACAGGAAACAGAAACCCTTCAGCACAGAGGTGGAAACCCCCTGCCTGGTGGGCCTCAAGCTCTGGCTCATCAAAGCTCATTTGGCAAAGGATACCCACAATAAGTCTAAACTTTTCCCTCCTCCCTTTGACTGGGCCTGGAAGATTTATACAGGAGCCCTTGCACCCTCTCACAGAACCCCCTACTAGATAACCCTCTGACCTGTGCTGTATGGGAGAGAAAACAGAAAGAAATCACAAGGCATGTGGAAATATTTAGCCATTCGAGATAGAGACATAAATCTGAGCAATTAGGGAAAATGTCACATTATACCGCAGAGTTCGTGCAAGAAACAGGAGATAAGTGTAAAGATTCTCTGAGTGTTCTTCCAGGAGGGCATTTCAACTACAAAACTGTGGGAGCAGTACTAAAAGGAAAAAATCTGAGAAGATTGCTTTGGGGGTGAGAAATATGATTGACAATTTTTTTAATGGAGGTAACAAACTGCAAATTGGAAATGGCAGAAAACCAAATCTGAGAATTAGAAGACAAGCCGAAGAGATATTACCAGAACTCAAAAAGAAAGGTCAGTAAATTGAAATGAGAAAAAAAATAAGAAACAGAAAAT
Organism: Elephas maximus indicus; assembly: GCF_024166365.1. NCBI lineage: Eukaryota > Metazoa > Chordata > Mammalia > Proboscidea > Elephantidae > Elephas > Elephas maximus. Next base: position 14,101,350 of record NC_064839.1, read on the forward strand.
ACTTGTCCTGGATGTAAAAGTAGTTCAAAAGGAAAGAAAAGAAGAATGGAGAAGTAACAATTAAAAAGAAGTCTCCCTTAGACTGCAGGAAGATGGAAGTCTTCAAGGTAGGGGGATCCCTGAGCACAAACCCTTACCTAGACAGGACACATAGGATATGCTTTAATTTCACATGAAAAGAAAGGGGGAAAAGCCCTATAACTAACTGAGCATAAAATATAAACGAGTTAAATTTTTCTGTTAAAAAACCTGGCTTGAATCAAAATCAAAATGCAGCTTATAAAGAAGCACACATAAAATAAAATATTCCAGAAAGTTTAAAAAAAAAAAAAAAAACTCATTCACGCATTTTTTCATTCAAAAAATAAATATCAAGTTCTTCCTACGTGACAAATAAAGTGATGGGCAAAGACTTACCAGACAAACACAAAGAACAAATCAGAAATGATAATATTAATATTTAACAAGATAAAGATGGAAGGAAATGGTAGATATGAGCAACATTTTTTTTCAATCTTTGCCAGATTATACAGCCAAAAAAATAGAGACTATTTAATCAATATTATTAGTTAACTTAAATATATATTTGGGTGTGCGTGTGTGTGTGTGTGTGTGTGTGTGTGTGTGTGTAGAGTAGAACTGTCCCAAAGGGTTTCTATGGCTGTAAATCTTTGTGGAAGTAGACTGCCACCTCTTTCTCCCACAAAGTGACTGGTGGGTTGAAACCACCAACCTTTTAGTTAGCAACTGAGCACCTTAACCACTGTGCCACGAGGGCTCATTAAATGCTATGTAAAATTTCCATATAATATAGCAAGCACAAAAGAAGGATAAAGATAAGCTCTTTTTAAATTTAATTGAGAATCATATTTAAAAATCAAGGTCTTAGCACTAGGTATGCTCATTGCCACTGGTGTGTCATTTCTTCTAGGCCCTCTCAGCAGACAAAGCTAGGAAATAGTGTACGCATCATACGCACTACCTAGACAGACGCACAGATGGAAAGGTAAATCTTAAAAACCATGAGTTCATCTGCTACTGCAGTTCCAGTGCAGCATCACAGGGTGCAGTTCTAGTCTCCCCCTTTCCATATTTCCCCAGCAGTTCCCATTTGCCTCAACATATTTATTCATTTATTTCAAGGCTAGAACTCACAGAAGGTGGGTTCCAAATTCTAACCCATTACCTCTGCAAAAAGGAAACCGTCTAGAAACAAAACCAACTAGGGATTAGTATTTGTTTACAGTTTGCTTGTTTGTTTTTATTTGTTTTAGGTAGGACTCCTTGGAGGAATCACTGAGTGTAGATCTGGGGCAGGGAAGGTAAAGATGAACTTGAAATACCTTTCTGTGCCAGAAAATAAAGAAATACTCAGTCATGAGGACATGTCAAAAAGACACAAGAATCAGCTTGAAGGGCTAAATCTGGGACAATGTGACCAGCAAACTATATATAATGATAGTAATAGATTATAATCTACTGAATAAATTAAGAATTCATGAGTCCATACTGATATAAATCAATGAATTTTTTAAAAAATAAAAGGAGCTCTTTCCAAATTAGTGAATGTAGGTATACATCATTTTTTAATTGCTACATACTGTTGACCTCATCATTTTTTTTTATTGTGCTTTAAGTCAAAGTTTACATATCAAGTCAGTTTCTCACACAAAAACTTACATACACCTTTCTATGTGCTCCTAGCTGCCCTCCCCCTAATGAGATGGCACACTCCTCCTCTCCACCCTGTATTCCCCGTGTCCATTCAGCTCTGCTCCTGTCCCCCTCTACCTTCTCATCTCGCCTCCAGCAGGAGCTACCCACATTGTCTCATGTATCTACTTGAGCCAAGAGACTCACTCCTTACCAGTATCATTTTCTGTCTTATAGTCCAGTCCAATCCCTGTCTGAAGAGTCGCCTTTGGAAATGGTTCCAGTCTTGGGCTAACAGAAGGTCTGGGGACCATGACCTCTGGAGTCCTTCTAGATGGTAAAATTTTGGAAATTTTGTTTTCTTCTTTTAACCATTACTTATTTGTTGTTGCACTTTCTAAAATGAATAGGTATCACTGTTATAAACAGCTTTTAATAGCACAAAAATATTTCACACTGAAATGTTAATTCTTGTCAGCATTATGTAATTTACTCTAGTAAGTATCCTTTAAATATAAATATCTCATCAATAAAAAAAAAAAAAAAGGGAGAAGGAAAAGTTCTCCCTTACAGTAGAATGCCAATTGATAATACAGAATGAAAAATGGAATTAGAAAATCATCAACAGATACTAAAACAAGTAGGTAAAAATTTGATGAGAGATAAGGAACATAGTCTGAAAGTATCTCTCCATAAATTACTTGTCAGTTACAAAGGGAAAAAATAGTAACTATGTAGTGGAAAAACCAGATAGACAATGCTTATTATGGATCGAATTGTGTCCCCAAGAGCATATGTTGAAATCCTAACCTCTACTACCTGTGACCAAGACCTTGTTTGGAAATAGGGTCTTTGAAGATGGTATCAGTTAAGTTAACATGAGGTCATACTAGAGTAGGGCAGGTCCGAATCCATTGAGTGGTTCCCTTATGAAAGAAGGAGAACAGACAGAGAGAGACAGGCAGGGGGAAGGAGACACGTAAAGACTGATATACAAGTCAAGGAATGCCTGGGGTGACCAGAAGCTGGAAGGGACAAGAATGGTTCTTCCTCTCGAGACTTTAGACAGAGTATGGCCCCGGCTGACACCCTGAATTTGTATTTCTAGCCTCCAGAACTGTGAGACAACATATTTCTGTTCTTACAAGCCACCCAGTTCATGGTATTTTGTCATGGCAGCCCTAGGAAACTGATATACCACCTTAACTAAGTGATCAAAGTTGATATCACCAATATTGGGACAAACTGGTATCCTGTACCTCATAATAAGATGTACTGAGAAGGGCACAACACCACTTCGGTTGCGTTCCTGCCAATAGTACCTAACCTGAATCTGTACATCAGGAATCATAGCACAAACCCAACTGAGAGACATTCTGCAAAATAACTGACCTATACTCTTCAAAAACATCAAGGTCAACAAATACAATGAAAGCTGAGTAACTGCTCCAGATTAAGGAGGCTAAAGAGACATGACAGCTAAATGCAGTACTTGATCCTAGACTGGACCCTGCAGGGGGGAAAAAAAAAAAACCTGTAAAGGACAGTATTGGGACAATTGATAAAATTTGAGTATGGATTATGGGTGAAATCATAGTACCATATCAATGTTAAATTTCCTGTTTTTGGTAACCGTGCTTTGGTTATATAAGAGAATATCCTTTTTTAAAGAAATAACATTGAAGTATTTAGGAGTTAAGGGGCATGATGTCTGCGACCTATTCTCAAATGACTTTTTAAAAAATTAGTACACATACTAATTAAAAAAAAAAAAACAAACTTGGCTGTAGAGTTGATTCTGACTCATACAGACCCTATAGGACAGAGTAGAACTGCCCCATAGAGGTTCCAAGGAGCAGCTGGTGGATTTGAACTGCCGACCTTTTGGCTGGCAGGCAAGCTCTTAGCCACTGCTTCACTAGGTCTCCTACATACTAATACATACCAAATATTAGTGTGTGCAGAGTTATTAGTACATATTTACAGAGATAGAGCAATAAAGTGAATGGGACAAATTCAAACAATTGGCAAAGGGTATGTGGGAGTTCCTTAAATTATTATTGTAAATTTTATCTAAATTTGAAATAACAAAATAAAAGGTTACTAAAACATTGAAAATAATTGACTATTTAATTTTTAAAAGAATAAATTAATAAAAAATTTAAGAAGGAGTTTCCTAAAACAAAATAAAAAATTCTGTCAAGTCTGATCAAGGAATAAAAAACAATAGCAAGGATAGAAAAGTAATATAATCACTGCTATGTGACTAATTTTCTTTATAAAAGACTATGATAAACAATTCCATACTGATATTCTTAACTGGATTCCAGACTGTTCATATTTCATCAATTTTTCCACTAATGTCCCTTTTTTGTAACCAGGATCCTATCCAAGATAGCACGTTGCATTAAATCATCACGTCTCCTTAGTCTTTTCTAGTCTGCGACAGTTTCTTCCATATATTTTCTTGTTTGTTGCGACCTTGACAGTTTAGAGGAATCCTGGCCAGGTATTTTATAGAATGCCCCTCAATTTAACTCCAATAGTTTTTTAAATATCAGTATGATTTATAAGTTTCTTGGAAATAGATTACCAAAACTGTCAACAAAAGAAATACTGATGAATCTTTAAAAAAAAGAAGAAATGTAGAAAAACTGGAAAAATTGCCGAAGAACTGATTCCAAAAAAGGCAGTGGATTAAAGTTTTAAGAGTAACTTCTTCTAGACATTGAGGCATGGATGACCCTTGTGCCATATAAGTTGTTTCAGAGGAAAGAAAAACTTGGAAATTCTCCCAGTTTATTGTTCAAAGCAAGCATAATCTTGACACGGAACTTGCCAAAGATAATGCAAAAACTAAAAAAATCTAGGAACCAATCTCATTTATGAATACAGATGTAAACATTCTAAATAAAATACTGTGACTCAAATCCAACAAGATCAAGAAGGTTTTCTTGCCAAAATGCACAGCTTCCTCGACACTAGAAACATCTACTAAACTATATTTCATCTCATTGGAAAGTCAAAGAAGAAAACCATGTAATCGTCTTGATGGAAGCTGAAAAGGCATGGTATGAATTCAGTATCTCTTCCTGATGAAAGCTCAATAAATTTGGAATAGAAGCATCCAATCTTAAAAATGATAAAAAATATCTAGCTCAAACCACAGACAATATCACACACAAGCATGGAAAACAAGAATCGTTTCCATCAAAGTCAAGAATGTGACAAGAGTGCATATTATTAACATTAACCATGCTCAGTTGTCCCAGGCAATTTAATAACATGAAGACAGAAAATAAAAATTATGACTATAGGAGATCTAGTGGCACAGTGGTTAAAGTGCTCGGCTGCTAACCAAAAAGTGGCTTTTGAACCCACCAGCTGCTCCTTAGGAGAAAGATGCAGCAGCCTGCTTCCGAAAAGATTTACAGCCTTGGGGCAGTTCTGCTCTGTCCTATAGGGTCACTATGAGTCAGAATCAACTGAATGGCAGTAGGTTTGGTTTTTGGTTTTATTGGAAAGGTAGAAGTAAAGCTTTCAGTAATTCTCAATGTTTATTGACCCAGAAAACCCAAGAGAATCAACTGAAAATAAAAATTAGAATGTTAAAAGAAGTTAGCCTGGTGACCAGTTACAGAAAAAAATCGTATAAAAAACTATGCACTTTCCAACATATCCACAAATGACTATGAAAAGCTAATCACAATTAGTAATGCAAAATAATATCATCTACAATAACAATAAAAAAATGTGATTACATACGAACAAACTAAACAATAAATGTGCAGGATGCCTACTGGTAAAACACAAAATTGGGAGTCTTCACAGACCTGAATAAATTTAGAAATGCAACACATTCCAACAATATTATACAGATAACAATTAACTTATAAATACAATAATTTCAATCAAAATGTATTTCCATCAAACTCTTACAGAAGAATGCTCATAAAAATTTTTAAGTAAAAATGAGAATTAGAAAGGACATGTCATATCAGATATTAAAATAAATTACACAGCTATGGTAATAAAACAGTGTGGATCTGACCCAGAAAAAGACAGACATGAAAGGGCATGACCAATAAATTCATCTAAGAAAAAGTAAAATGACCAATGAACATACGGAAAAGACATTTAGCCCATTAGTTACCAAAGAAATAAATCGATACAAAATAACACTTTTTGGCTTTCAAATGGACAAAGATTGGAAAGGACTATAAAACACAATGCTAACAAAAAAAGTAAAGAGTAACTTGCTATAAACTTTTTGGAGAGGAATTTGAAACTATGTAAGAAAAACTTGAAAATTTAGCACTCAGAAATTTTATGTTTAAAATTAGAAGCAACTATCCACTTGATGAAACCATTTAAAACTGTGTCCTTGAAGGATACACTATTAAGTAGAAAAATGTCCACATATATATATTTTTTTTTTTATATTAAGAGAAAAAAAGCAGACTGCAAATGACTTCGCATAGTCTGATCCCATACTTATAAAAGAGCAGGCACCTGGCAAAGAAGTTTAGTGAATAGACACTGTGACACAGGATTCGCCCTGTCTGCTTTCCTGCAGCTGAGTATCTCCTTGTCAATCATTGCTAGTCATCTTCCCTCCTCAGCTTTCTCTCTCCCATTACATTGGTCAGCTTCTGGATGGCAGGGCTGTAATTTATTCATTCGCTCATTGGCTGAGTGAGTCAAGCATTGGGGAAAATGCTGGGTTTACAAAAGCACATAGCCCTCAGCGAGATTATGATCTGGTAGAAAAGACATTCTACTACTTTGTAATTCCCTCTTACTTACCCGTGTCCTGTGGTAGGGATGTCTGTCTGGCACTCTGAGACCCCACAGTACCTGGCTCTTGCCATCCTTTCTATATCATTTCTCATTACCCTCCCCTCACTGCTGTCTGGTCACCCTGCAGATGGAGAGCCAAGTACCCTAGCCCAAACACTGTCTATTGAAATTTATCACCATGTGCCAGCAATTCTAAACAATGTCAGTGATAAAATACTCCTCCCCCACCAAAAAAAAAAATGTTTTTGCAACTCTGGTGGTGCACTGGTTAAGAGGTCAGCTGCTAACCAAAAGGTTGGCAGTTCGAATCCACTAGCCACTACTTGGAAACCCTATGGGGAAGTTCTACTCTGTCCTATAGGGTCCCTATGAGTCGGAATCAACTTGACAGCAATGGGTTTGCTTTGAGTTTTGATAGGTTCTAAACAAGTACACAAGTGCTACCATTACTTTGAGTTTTCATTACACATACATATTGTTGTTAGGCGCCATCTAGTTGGTTCTGACTCATAGAGAGCCTATATACAACAGAATGAAACACTGCCTGGTCCTGTGCCATGCTCACAATCATTGTTATGCTTAAGCCCATTGTTGTAGCCACTGTGTCAGTCCATCTCATTGAGGGTCTTCCTCTTTTTTGCTGGCCCTCTACCAAGCATGATGTCCTTCTCCAGGGACTGATCCCTCCTGACAACATGTCCAAATATGTGAGATGCAGTCTTGTCATCCTTGCTTCTAAGGAGCACCCTGGCTGTACTTCTTCCAACATAGACCTGTTTATTCTTTTGGTAGTCCATGGTATATTCAATATCCTTCTCCAACAGCACAATTCAAAGGTGTAAATTCTTCTTCAGTCATCTTTATTCATCGTCCAGCTTTCACATGCATAGGAGGCGATTGAATACACCATGGTTTGGGTCAGTCACACCTTAGTCTTCAAGGTATCACCTTTGCTTTTCAACACTTTAAAGAGGTCTTTTGTAGCAGATTTGCCCAATGCAACGCATCTTTTGATTTCTTGACTGCTGTTTCTATGGGTGTTGATTGTGGATCCAAGTAAAATGAAAGCCTTGACAAGTTCAATCCTTTCTCCATTTATCATCAGGTTGCTTATTGGTCCAGTAGTGAGGATTTTTGTTTTCTTTATGTTGAGGTGTAATCCGTACTGAAGGCTGTGTCTTTGATCTTCATCAGTAAGTACTTCAAGTCCTCTTCACTTTCAGCAATTAAGGTGAGCCAGCTACATAATGCAGGTTGTCAGTGAGTCTTCCCCCAATCCTGATGCCCCATTCTTCTTCATATAGTCCAGCTTCTCAGATTATTTGTTCAGCCTACAGATTGAATAAGTATGGTGAAAAATACAACCTTGACGCACACCTTTCCTGACTTTAAACCACGCAGTATCCACTTGTTATATTTGAACGACTGTCTCTTGATCTATGTACAGGTTCCTCATGAGCACAACTAAATGTTCTGGAATTCCCATTCTTCTCAGTGTTATCCACAATTTGTGATGATCCACACAGTCGAATGCCTTTGCATAGTCAATAACACGCAGCCAAACATCTTTCTGGTGTTCTCTGCTCTCAGCCAGGATCCATCTGACATCAGCAGTGATGTCCCTGGTTCCGCGTCCTCTTTTGGATCCACCTTGAATTTCTGGCAGTTCCCTGTCCATATACTGCTTCAGCTGCTTTTGAATCTTCAGCAGAATTTTCTTTGTGTGTGATATTAATGACACTATTCGATAATTTCCCCATTCAGTTGGATCACCTTTCTTGGGAATAGGCATAAATACAGATCTATTCCAGTCAGTTGGCCAGGCACCTGTCTTCCAAATTTCTTGGCATAAATGAGTGAGCATTTCCACTGTTATGTGCATTTGTTGAAATGCCTCAATTGGTATTCTGCCAATCCCTGGAACCTTGTTTTTTGCCAATGACGTGAGTGAAGTCAAGTTTTCAGAACCTTCATTTGCTGATGTGGCATGACTCAAAATGAGAAGAAACAGCTGCAAACATCCATTAATAATCAGAACATGGAATGTACAAAGCATGAATCTAAGAAAATTGGAAATTATCAAAAAAAAAAAGAAATGGAATGCATAAACATGGATGTCCTAGGCATTAGTGAGCTGAAATGGAGGGGATTGGTCATTTTGAATTGGACAATCATACAGTCTACTATGCCAGGAATGACAGCTTGAAGAGAAATTGTTGCATTCATCACCAAAAAGAACATATCAAGATTCATCCTGAAGTACAATGCTGTCAGTGATAGGATAACACCCATACACCTACAAGGAAGACCAGTTAATAAGATTTTATTCAAATTTACTCTCCAACCACTGGGACCAAAAACGAAGAAATTGAACATTTTTACCAAATTCTGCAGTCTGAAAGTCACCAAACATGCAATCAGGATGCATTGATAACTATTGGTGATCAGAATGTAAAAGCTGAAAACAAAGAAGAAGGATCAGTAGTTGGAAAATATGGCTTTGGTAATAGAAACAATGCTGGATATTGCATGATGGATTTTTGCAAGATCAACGACTTCCTCATTGCAAATACCTTTTTTCACCAACATAAATGGCAACTATACACCTGGACCCCACCAGATAGAATACACAGGAATCAAATCAAGTACATCTGTGGAAAGAGACTATGGAAAAGCTCAATATTATCAGTCGGAAGAAGGGGGCCAACTGCAAAACAGACCATCAGTTGCTCATATGCAAGTTCAAGTTGAAACTGAAGAAAATTAGAACAAGTTCACGAGAGCCAAAGTATAACCTTGAGTATATCCCACCTGAATCTAGAGGCCATCTCAAGAGTAGATATGATTCCTTGAACTGTAATGACTGAAGACCAGGTGAGTTGTGGAATGACATCAAGGACATTATATATGAAGAAAACGAGATGTCATTCATTTAAAAAGACAGGAAAGAAAGAAAAGACCAAAATGGATGTCAGAAGAGTCTCTGAAACTTGCTCTTGAATGTCCAGTAGCTAAAGCAAAAGGAAGAAATGATGACGTAAAAGAGCTGAACAGAAGATTTCAAAGAGTGGCTCAAGAAGACAAAGTAAAGCATTATAATGACATGTGCAAAGACCTGGAGATAGAAAATCAAAAGGGAAGAACAAGTTCAGCATTACTCGAGCTGAAAGAACTAAAGAAAAAATTCAAGCCTCGAGTTGCAATATCGAAGGATTTACAGGGAAAATATTAAACGACACAGGAAGCATCAAAAGAAGATAGAAGAATACAGAGTCACTATACCAAAAAGAATTTATCGACGTTCAACCACTTCAAGAGGTAGCATATGATCAGGAATGGATGGTACTGAAGGAAGAGGTCCAAGCTGCACTGAAGGTGTTGGTGAAAAACAAGCCTCCAGGAATTGACAGAATACCAGTGAATTTAGACAATAGAATGGAAATAAACAATGATAGTACAGTGATTGTAAAGAGAAGAAGCATAACTTACGTTACTTCGATCCTGTCATTCTAACCGATCATTTGGAAATTCTAATTTCTGTTTAGAATTTAAAAGACTGTGAATGACAGGGGCTTTTTTGTTTTGGTAAATGTTATCTATTTTGATAAGTGCAAATTTTAGTTAATGTGTGATTTTATTGAATTTGAGCTATATCTTTAAAGACTGGAATTCCTTATTTTCAGTTGTTGTTTGCTTGAAAACGAAAACAGAATCAAGAAAATGAAGTGTGACAGCAGCGATACGATTTAGTAGTTTTACCCTGGTGTGAAGTTGCAGATGAGGCTAATCAGTCGTGAAAATATTCACAAATAGCCAGCACCTGCCTTAAACAACATACAGTAAAAGATCAAGCTTTAAAACTGTCTCTTGCAGATCTATGCCCAGAAATTGTAGAGAAGGGCATGAACGAGGCAACAGACAAATGCAAAGAAATGGACACTTACATAGGAAAAGAATCACATTTTGGAGAATACCAAGAGCGTGGAGGAAAGGTACTGGTCTTCCATTGCCAGGAGAATCTGAAAGCGTGAAGCTTGAACACCTCAGTCATGCTCACCAAGAACTGGACAGTCTGTCTAAAACCATGGATCCAATAACGCCACGTTGACTCTCATTCAACCATTCTTTCTGATTTTTCTAGAAGAAAATCTTAAGAAGTTTTTACTGATGAAAAAAGGAAATTTCCAATGACAAGGTTTTAGTGAAAAATCAAGTAGGGGGGAGACATTCGAAATGGGAGATTTTACAAATCTCTGCCAAAATTATCCCTGTGTTTAAGGCCTTTCATAACTATTTGTATATCTGTCGTTTCATGTGAAAGAAAGTCTTTGAAATTGAAATTTAAAAAGAGTTCTTCAACCAGCTTGGAGTGAAGACAGACTGACAAACCTGGCTGTAGTCACCACTGACTGAATATCCAGGGAAGGTTAATATAGCCATTGGCGAATTTGCAGAAATTTAGCCTGGAAAGGGAACCCATAAGACCATTATTCACTACTGTAACAGACTAATGTGGAGGGAAAAGGTTTCCCCTTTTTCAAGAACTACTTTAATGTAATTTAAGAGAATCAATTCATTACTTATTTTTCTCTTTTGTACTTTAATTTTTTGTGGAATGCTCAGCACTATGAAGTTCAATTAAAGAAATTATTTTCACTGTCTCCATTTCCTTTCCAGCCACCATTGTTATTTGTTTTATTTCAAGATTATTACTAAAAACCGTTCTGGCATATAGAGGAGAGAGGGTGTTGGAAGCAATTCTCTCGGCGTGAAATGCACCAGGCTCACATCTGCTCCTCCTCTTCCTTTGGACACGTCTAGTTTGTGCCCAGCTCTGAGCCTTTGAACCTGCATTTCTATCCGCCCGGGACACTGTCTTTCCAAGCCTCTCCCTGGGTCTGATATCGCCTCTCAGAGGGCCCTGCCTGGTTGTTTGTGCAGCAGGTCCATTTTTCCAGTGCACATCTGGCAGTCTTGCATTGTCCTCTTTGTTTGTTCATGGTCTATGTCCTGCTACTGGTGTGCAAACTTGGCGAGGGTAGGACTGTGCTGCCCGTTTCCCTGTCCCTCCTCAGCACGCTGCCAAGCATGTAACACATCCACAGGAAACGTCTGTGGGATCGATCTTTAAACTCAGAGGAGAAGACCTGACCTTGAGGCACAGGCGAGCAGGGTCTGGATCACTTAATGCAGGACCCTGAGGCTGAAACTTGACAATGACAAGTAAACAAGAGGGCAAGAGGAGGCAGGAGGAGGGAGGGCTGAGCTTCGGAGTACTCAGGGACTTGTAAGTGCACTGTGTCTGAAGGGCATTGTACTGACATCAAAATGGCAGGGGTCCTGAGACAGTCGTTCTAAGCAGGGCAAACTGACAATAAGTGTTTAAGGTGTTTGGCTTTACACTCAAGAAAATAAAGAGCTGGAAGTCTGTTTTAAGCAAGGGAGCAACATGATCAGATTTGTCCTCTTGAACTATCACTTTAATAGCAGAGAGGAAAAAGGGGTGTAGGAGCAAGAGCTGAAGGGGGAAATGGCTAAGGGCTGTCCTTTGTGGATCTGCTAGGAAAGACCCGGGCTGACTTACAGCATCAGCCTTTCACCCCAAGTGGAATTGCCTCCACCCTGTCCTCAACAACTGGGATTTCCATGGGTTTGGAGCAAGTCCAGGTGAGCTGCGGAAGGAGGGAGCAGGCAGTGGGCAGAGGGCAGAGGGCAGAGCAGAGGGTCTTGAAGGGGAGGGGGGCAAAGATGGAATAATTCTGGGGCTGTGGGAACAGGCGGGGTCCTAACCAAGATACTGATGGGGGATGGAGGCTAGAGGGGCAACAGGAGATAAGACAGAGGCAGAACTCAGCGTCCCTTCCAGCTGCCCTCCTCAGTCACGGGGGAACGTGGAGTGGAGGGCTCTGGAGACTGACACTGATGCAGAATTTCCAAGAAGAAACTCCTTAAAGATAAGAGACCACTGAATCTTCTTTACTAAAGCCCATCCACTGCAGAGGCTTCCCCTCATTTGGACCCCACAGGACCCATGCCCAGCTCCCACACCAGGAAGCACAACCAGGGCTCCGGAGCCACCAGATGCTCCAGGGACCCCTCCCCCAACACTAGTGGCCACCACTCATCCCCAACTCAGCTGCTGATGCTGGAACCCTCCTGGGACAGGGAGCAAGGGGCACACTTTGAATCTTTACATGCCAAGAGGAAGAAAATCAATTTCAATGCCCAATGGAGGGAGTTACTACAGCAGAAGGTCACCAACCACTACGAGTGACTGTATTGTCTTGGAGGGAAAAATGCCTCCAAATGAGGCAAGAATGTACCGAGGTCTGGAGCAAACCCTCCTCCCCAAGAATAATGTGATAGAGTCCCAGGGGGACAAGACCACATGAAGAATAAGGTTTCTTTGTGTATGCACACCTGCAGCTAAATTCCAAATTCTGCTCACTGCCACTCCAGACAAGTCATCAACTTTTGCTACAGAGTTCTGACTCACATTCAATCTTGGAGGAACCAACTGGCCTTTGTAGTATTATTGCCACAGTAGCAGCAGGACCAGTGGCAGTGATCACTGCACTCAGAAGAGAGAGACATACTTCACAGCCCAGCCTTCAGGCCCCAGATCACTCTGGTTAGTGTCCAAGTTTCCTAGGACAGACACAGGATGCCAGGGCTGGACTTTGGGTGTGATTTCTAGATCCATTTCAGAAAAGATGGAAAGGCTCCACCGATGTCCAAGGGCCCTGCCTTTCCCCGGGGCCAGTGCAATGGAGCACAGTCAAGGCAAAGTCAAATGAGAGGCCCATTGAGACACTTAAAATCTCATTCTGGGAGTAAAGACCCCCGGAGCCCACCTTCTTGTCTAGGCAATGCAAGTGGGTGCCCAGTATTCTGGCATGAAGGATGTCTTAGTTATCTAGTGATGCTATAACAGGAATAGCACAAGTAGATGGCTTTAACAAAGAGAAATTTATTTTCTCACAGTCTAGTAGGCCAGAAGTCCAAATTCAGGGTGTCAGCTCCAGGGGAAGGCTTTCTCTCTCTCTGTCGGCTCTGGAGGAAGGTCCTTGTCATCAATCTTCCCCTGGACTAGGAACTTCTCCGTTGAGGAACCCCGGGTCCAAAGGATGTGTTCTGCTCCTGGCACTGCTTTCTTGGCGGTATGAGGTCCCTCCCTCTCTGCTTTCCTTCTATCTCTTGCAAGACAAAAGGTGGTGCCGGCCACACCCCAGGGAAACTCCCTTTACATTGGATCAAGGATGTGACCTTAGTAAGGGTTTTACAATCCCACTCTAATCCTCTATAACATAAAATTACAGTCATAAAATGGAGAACAACCACACAATACTGGGAATCATGGCCTAACCAAGTTGACACATATTATTGGGAGACACAATTCAGTCCATGACAAAGGGCAAAAGCAACTTCTGCAGTTCTGTCACTCCCTGGACCATTTGCATAAAGTCCAAAACTCTTTTGGAGAATAAAGGGTAGTACTTCAACCTTGTTTCCTAAGTTAGAGAACACCAGGTGTGGACTATAGTGGCCCCGGCTAAGATCTAGGGGCCAGAAAAGCCAATGAAGCCCCTGGGATGAACATATCTTGAGAAAGAGGGAGTCTAGACAGGTGACCCAGCCCACCACAGGAGTGCAGTGTGGATGGGAGATATCCTTAGTGACTCTTCTAATGACACTTTTCACCAGGGCTTCTGAGAGACGACATCTGTGGACCAGCGTTCTTCCTGGTGGAAGTTCTGGCTGGTGACCAAAGGACCAAGAGTGGCCATGAAGTGGCTGAGCAGGAAGTGTGAGAGAGTGGAGCCCTGCACAGAAACTGCCTGGAGGCCACACCACAAAGCTGTCCATGGTCTGAGAATAATAAAAATAAGATTAAAAACTGGTGGAATGGCACCAAAACATGATCCATAAAATAAAAGAAAAGAATAATAAATCAGAATTCATCAAAATTTAAAATGAAAAGACAAGCCACAGATTGGGAGAAAATATTTCCAAATCACATATCTGACAAAGGATTTGAATTCAAATTATATATAATGAACCCTCAAGACTCAATAGCAAGAAAAACCACAGCAGAAATAAGAAAAAATATATTAAAAATGGGTAAAAATTTTAACAGACACTTAACCAAAGAAGATATATGGATAAAAAATAACTACATAAAAAAGATAGCCAACATTATCAGCCGTAAAACCAAAAACCAAACCCACTGCCATCCAGTCGATTCCGACTCACAGCGACCCTGTAGGACAGAGTAGAACTGCCCCATAGAGTTTCCAAGGAGCGCCTGGTGGATTTGAACTGCTAACCTTTTGGTTAGCAGCCATAGCTCTTAACCACTAGGTCACCAGGGTTTCCTTATCAGTCACAGGGAAACACAAATTAGAAATACAATGAGATACCAATTTACAGATATTAAAAAAAAAGAAAATTAGATAACTAAAATACAGAAAAAACAGTGACAATATCAGTGCTGGTGAGGATGCAGAGCACCGGAATTCTCATAAATTGTTGACTCAAAAAGGCGGAATGGTACAGCCACTTTGGGAAATAATTTGGCAGCCTCTTATAAACTTATGAGTCAGAATCAACTTGAGGGCAATGGGTTTGGTATAAACTTACAGCCCTAGAAAGATGAAAATGTGCTCCCACAAAAATCTGTATCCAAATGTTTACTGCAATTTTATTCATAATCACCAAAAAATTGGAACAAATGCAAATGTCCTTCAACTAGTGAATGGATAAATGAACTAATAGAATACTACTCAGCAGTAAAAAGGAGGCAACTACTGATGCACACAGCACCATGGCTGAATCTGAAATGTGTCATGCTAAGGGAAAGAAGTCAAAGATAAAAGACTACATACTGTATGTATAGAGCCCTGGCGACACAGTGGTTGAGAGCTACGGCTGCTAACCAAAAGGTCGGCAGTCCGAATCCACCAGGCACTCCTTGGAAGCCCTACTGGGCAGTTCTACTCTGTCCTATAGGGTCGCTATGAGTCGAAATCAACTTGATGGCAACAGATTTGGTTTTTTGGTTTTGGTACTATAAATGGAATCCCATTCATATGACATTCTAGAAAAGACAAAAACTGTAGGAACAGAGAGCCTCAGTTGTGGCACAGTTTGGGGGTGTGGGGTGGGGTCAATTACAAAGGGAAGCATGAGAGAATTTGGGGGGTGATGGGTCAATTCAGTATCTTAATTGCAATGATGGTTACATGACTTTACTTTTAGCTGAACACATAGAACTGTACAGTGATTTTTACCACATACGAATAAAAAGTGAATAAATTTATTTCAAAGGTGTTTTAAAAAAACTGGTGGAAAGAAGTTTCTTCTCAAAATAGATTTGTTAAATTCAATGAATATTACAGGGAGCTCCCCCTCCCATTCGGTTTAACAGACACAGACCGAGCACCTGGGAGAGGTCCCTGCAAGGCTGCAAGGTCAGGGAGTGCTGAAACCCCCAATACTTCCGCCTTCCAAGATAACTCGGGAGCAAAGTGGAGCTGAGAGAAAATGCAGCTGGTGACTGGAGGCCTTTTGCAGAGGAGATGGGGCTTAAACCGTGCCCTGAGGAGTAGGTAGGATCCAGGGGTGTAGACACGGGGGACGGGGAGGCAAACATGTGGACACATGGACCAGCTGCTTCCAAAATGGGGAGGGGCCGGTGGGTATGTGGGTAAGAGGCCATGCGGTACTCAAGATAAGGGCCTGGTGGCACAGCCCCAAGGATCTGTGGTGGACTTGTTTGGGAGCCAGATGGACGTGAACAAATATCCGACATCGAGCCTGTTTAGATCAAATGCTAAAAGGGAGGTGGCGAAAGAACTTCTTACAAAACACCATAAATTGCCCATAAGAAAAAAACATTGATTGCACAACATGATGAATGTAACCGATATCACAGAATCGTATACCTGAAAAGGGTCGAATGAACAAATGTGTTTTATCAACAGCCATGTAAGCAGCAGTCAAGAAATCAAAAGACGCATTGCATTGGGTAAATCTGCTGCAAAGGACCTCTTTAAAGTGTTGAAGAGCAAAGATGTCACCTTGAAGACTAAGGTGTGCCTGACCCAAGCCAGGGTATTTTCAATCGTGTCATATGCATGTGAAAGCTGGACAATGAATAAGGAAGACCGAAGAAGAATTGATGCCTTTGAATTGTGGTGTTGGCGAAGAACATTGAATATACCACGGACTGCCAAAAGAACAAACAAATCTGTCTTAGAAGAAGTACAACCAGAATGTTCCTTAGAAGCAAGGATGGTGAGACTGAGTCTTACATACTTTGGACATGTTGTCAGGAGGGATCAGTCCCTGGAGAAGGACATCATGCTTGGCAAAGTACAGGGTCAGCAGAAAGGAGGAAGCCCCTCAGCGAGGTGGATTGACACAGTGGCTGCAACAATGAGCTCAAGCATAACAACGATTGTAAGGATGGCGTGTTTCATTCTGTTGTGCATAGGGTCGCTATGAGTCAGAACCGACTCGATGGCACGTAATGACATAACAACAACATACATAATGTTAATATAATACATATAAAAAGAAAAAAAATCAAGGAGAGATCATACCGACCCCATTAGCTGACATTTATGGGGTGCCTACCATGTGCCAGGTGCTGCTCTAAGTCCTTGATATGTACTGACTCATTTGATCAGCCACAAAGATATGAGGTCCTTTTATTACCCTCATTTTGCAAGTGAGAACATCGAGGCACACAGGGATGATGTAACGCACCCAGGGTCATAAGAACAGGGTAAGTGGCCAAAAAAAAAAAAAGTGGCCAAGCTGGGTTCAAATCCAGGCAATATGACTCTGAGTCTACCCTCTTAGCCATATGCTAGGCTGCCCTGGGAAACGACAACTGCAAAGACAGCTTGAAGTGTATTTTTCAAACTACCTTTTTCTTCACTCGCACATCAACATTACGCTCCTCACTACACTCGCTTTGGATTCGCCATCAGGAAAGACCATTCACTGGAAAAGGACATCACAGTTGGTTAAGTAGCGGGCCAACAAGAACAAAGGAAACCTTCAATGAGATGGATTGACAGAATGGCCACACCAGTAGACTCAGACACACCTATGATTGTGAGGATGGCTGAGGACCTGGGCAATGTTGCCTTCTGTTCTACTTAAAAGATCATCATTGGTCACAACTGACTCCACTGCGACTAACAACACCCAGCCTTCCAGGCTTCTTGTGCTGCCTTATACCTGTGCACGTGTGTGTGCAAACAAACACACACATGCACACATACCCCAAGCAGACACTGCCCCGCAAGGAAGCCAGTGAGGTCAAATCGAGTCCAGCTCCACACAAGACACACAAGACACTGGGTCTTAAAAATGATCAGTCCTTTCCAAAAGAGGCCAGGACACACAAGCAGCGGTGGGAGCCAAATGACGTCTAAGCGGTACAGCTAATAAATTAATTTCATGTGGAAACAGACTGGGTTGGCCCTGTGTTAATAAAGATCCCGTCCACATAAAGATTTAATTATGACACAGACTTCTCTGGCAAGGATCTCATCTTCTGAAGCTGTTTTGGATTCAAGCTTCTCCCAGGTCGCCTGTGCCTTACCGAGATTCCACATCATATGCAGACATCCCACAAGATATAAAAAATGCTCAGCCTTCTCATCAGTCTAGACATGCCACAGCATATAAAAAACATGCAGCCTTCTCATCAGTCACAGAGAAGTATGTCCTGCACAGGGTTTCCCCCAGTTGCCCGCAGCCGGCGAATCTGCTGAGGTCCCTGCCTTCCTGGACAATGCAGGGCAAACACAGCCATTCTGACCCAGGAACAGGATTCAGGCATTTTACAGGAATTGGTCATTGAGCTTCTAGAAGATGCTGAGGATTCTGGGTGAAAACCCAGGGGAAGGTTTCTTTGCAGAGTGAGCAATCCCCTGGGAGGCAGGGCGGCACCTCAATGACTCACTTATAAAATGCAGGCTCCCCCAAATCAGAACTTGCCAGTTAGCGAGGGCTGGACTGCAGCTTCTGTTTGGCAGTGCTGGAAAACTAAGGGCTCAGTACGGGAATGGATAATGCAAGCAAGCATGGGGGTGGAGATCTACTTAATCTCATTAATACCAAGAGTATTCATTTAGTGTTCATCAATGTTTATCCAACAAGCACTCTGGGGCAGGCACTTGTTCAGCTCGTCCTCACGGAGTTCACAGGCCCAAACCAGACATCGCAGACAAGAAGACATAGGGCTGACTCCAGACTCCAGGCTGGACCCTCCTGCCTTTCCACCCTCAGCCTACATCCCCTGGCTTGGCACAGCCGCAGGGTTCGATTCCTTTGGAATGCTGCCCAGGGCCTTTCCACTTCCTGCTTCTCTCTCCCAGCCTTCGTTCAGCTAGCTCATTCTCCCACTTGAGTTCTCGGCTCAAAGATCACCTCTTCAGGGGGAGGCACCAAGAGCCTTGGAAACCCTCTTCTTTTACCCCACCCCTTGTCAGCTGACACCATTTACCCTGCTTATTTCCTTCACTTAACATAGTAAGACCTTGTGTCCTTTTTTTTTTTTTTCAGATTTTGTGCCCTTATTTTTATTTTATTAAGATTTTTATGCCCTTATTTTTGCTATCTGTCTCCCAAGCTAGAGTGTCAGCTCCATGGGGCAGGAACCTTATCTGTCTTGTAAACTCTATGAACCCAGCAGGCCTGGCCACGGTAGGCATCCGGAAGGCCCTGGGTAGTGCAAACAGTTAATACATTTGGCTCCTAACCAAAAGTTTGGAAGTTCAAGTCCACCCAGAAGTGCCTCAGAAGGAAAACTTGGTGATTTACTTTTGAAAACTCAGCCATGGAAAACCCTGTGGAGCACAGTTCTACTCTGACACACATGGGGTCGTCATGAGTCAGAACTGACTCCACAGAAACTTGTATAAAAGGAAAAACAAAAGGATTATGAGGTAGAGAGACCTCTTCTAGATGGGTGGCTAAGGAAGCCCTGCCTGAGAAGACTATGTTTAAGCCAAGACAAGAAGGATGATGGGACTCAGGCAGGTGCATGTTGAGGAAAAAACTCCCCAGACAGAGGAAAAAGCATGTTCAAATGCTCTAAGACAGGAAAAGTCTGTGTAGGAGGAATTGAAGGAAGGGCATCATGATGAAAATATAGGCAGTTGGGCATGTGGTTGGAGAGGAAGACAGGGACGTGTTAAGGCGTTCTAACTCTATTCTGGATATGGCTGGAGGGCTCTGAAGGGTTTAAAGCACATGTAAGAGGCAGTCCAATTTCTAATAGCCTAATTTTTAAAGGATCATTCTGGCTATTGAGCAGAGAATAGGGCATTAAGGAGTAACAGTAGAGATGAAGAGACAAATTAGAAACTGCGGCAATATCCAGGTGAGAAATAATGTCCAGCATGGGATCAAAATGGAGAGAAAGTGGATGGATTAGGATACGTCCTGGGATAAATGCTTCAGGCTGGGTGATGGACTGACTGGGAAGTCCGCGGAAGAGCAGGGGTTAAAAATAACAACCAGGTTTGGGGATTAAGCCATGGCATGGATACAAGTGCTACTTTCCAAGGTGGAAAAGACTGGGTAAGAGTACGTTTGGGGGAATATCAACAGTTAAGTATTGGGCTTGTTACCTTTGAGATGACTGGACATTCCCTGAGGGGAGAAGTCCGGGAAGTAGTTGGACATGGGAGTCCAGAGCTCATGGGGAAGGTCTTAGCTGGAGATAAAAAACGTTGCTGCTGCTGTTAAGTCAGCTCCCACTCATGAAGATCGTATGTATAACAGAACAAAACACTGCCCAGTCCTGCTCTGTCTTCACGGTCATCGGTGTGTTTGAGTCCACTGTTGCGGCTATTTTGTCAATCCACCCCACAGAGAGAGGGTTTCCATCATTTTTGCTGACCCTCTACCAAACATGATGTCGCTTTCTATCCATTGGTCTTTCCTGATGATGTGTCCAAAGTAAGTGAATCAAAGTCTAGCCATCCTTGCTTCTAAAAAATTAGAAAATTTCTAAAAAATCTAATGTTGTTTATATAAAAAAAAAGTATTTTAAACCCAAGGATATGAGTGAGATCAGCTGGAACAAGAATGTAGAAAAGAAGATGATTCAAAGAGAAGCGGATCCTGAGGAAGTCCAACACGTAGTGAGTGACTGGACTAAAGAAGACAAACTAGCTAAGGAGGCCGAAAAAGATGGAGATGAAGAGGAAGCTTAGCAGGAGAGGGAGACAGAGATGCTAGGGCAGCAGGAGAAGTAAGTGCCCAGCATCCAGCAGTCACCACTTTCCATTCTGCTCCACGGATAAACGCAATGCTCAAAAAAATAGACGATGGGTTTTTGTTTTTAACTAGAAAAGGATTTCATGTTAATTAATAAAGGTCTCTTTTTGCTGGCATACGGACTGAAGTCTGCTACAGGTTTGCTCTAGGGTTCCCAAAGGGAAAGAACACACTTGGCATTTCTAAACCTGAAAGCACTGAAGAAGAAATTCAAGCCTCAAGTTGCAATACTGAAGGATTCTACAGGAAAAATATTAAATGACACAGGAAGTATCCAAAGAAGATGGAAGGAATACACAGAGTCATTATACCAAAAAGAATCTGTCGACGTTCAGCTATTTTAGGAGGTAGCATATGATCAGGAACCAATGGTACTGAATGTAAAAGTCCAAGCAGCACTGAAGGCGTTGGCGAAAAACAAGGCTCCAGGAATTGATGGAATACCAATTGAGATGTTTCAATAAACAGATACAGCAGTGGAAGTGCTCACTCTATGCCAAGAAATTTGGAAGAGAGCTACCTGGCCAACTGACTGGAAGAGATCCTTATTTTTGCCTATTCCCAAGAAAGGCGATCCAACCGAATGTGGAAGTTACTGAACAATATCATTAATATCACACGCAAGTAAATTTTGCTGAAGATCATTCAAAAGTGGCTGCAGCAGTATATTGGCAGAGAACTGCCAGAAATTCAAGCAGGATTCAGAAGAGTACATGGAACCAGGTATATCAATGCTGATGTCAGATGGATCCTGGCTGAAAGCAGAGAATACCGGAAAGATGTTTACTTGTGTTTTATTGAGTATACAAAGGCATTGGATTGTGTTGATCATAACGAATTGTGAATAACATTGCAAAGAATGGAATTCCAGAACCTTTTGTTGTGCTCACGAGGAACCTGGATGTAGATCAAGAGGCAATCATTCGAACAGAACAAGGGGATACTGCATGGTTTAAGGCTAGGAAAGGTGTGTGTCAGGGTTGTATCCCTTCGCCATAACTATTCAATCTGTATGCTGAGCAAATAATCGGAGAAGCTGGACTGTATGAAGAATGGAGCATCAGGGTTGGAGGAAGACTCATTAACAAGCTGCGTTATGCAGATGACACAACCTTGCTTGCTGAAAGTGAAGAGGACTTGAAGCGCTTACTGGTGAAGATCAAAGACTATACAGCCTTCGGTATGGATTACACCTCAACATAAAGAAAACAAAAATTCTCACAACTGGACCAATGAGCACCAGGATGATAAACGGAGAAAAGATTGAAGTTATCAAGGCTTTCATTTTACTTGGATCCACAATCAACAACCATGGAAGCATCAGTCAAGAAGTCAAAAGACACATTGCACTGGGCAAATCTGTTGCAAAAGACCTCTTTAAAGTGTTGAAAAGTGAAGACCTTGAAAACTAAGGCACACCTGACCCAATCCGTGGTGTTTTCAATTGCCTCATATGCATATGAAGGCTGGACAGTGAATAAGCAAGACCAAAGAAGAATTGACACCTTTGAATTGTGGTGTTGGAGAAGAATACTGAATATACCATGGACTGCCAAAAAACAAACAAATCTGCCTCGGAAGACATACAACCAGAATGCTCCTTAAAAGCAAGGGTGGCAGGACTATGTCTCACATACTTTGGACATGTTCTCAGGAAGGATCAGTCCCTGGAGAAGGACATCGTGTTTGGTAAAGCAGAGGATCAACGATAAAAAGGAAGGCCCTCAAGAGATGAATCGACACAGTGGCTGCAACAATGGGCTCAAGCATAACAATGATTGTAAAGATGGCACAGGACCAGGCAGTGTTTCCTTCTGTTGTTCATACGGTCGCTATGAGTCAGAATCAACTCAACAGCAATGAGTTGTTGTTTTTTTTTTGTTGTTGTTGTTTTTTTCTGTCTTATAAAAGTCCAGGAGATTTTAGGGAAAAGTATAGATCTGAATCTGGGGAGTGAGATGCAGGACCAAGCCCCTCACCTCCTTCATGTCTTTGTTCAAATGTCATTTTTCAATGAGGCTCACATTGTCCACCCAAATTTTAAATTGCAACCCACCCCAGCTCCTAGTCCCCCTCACCCTGCTTCTTTTAAATAGCACTTATACCTTCCATTATATTATATAATTTACTTACTTAGTTTACTTATACATCCCAAGTACCTGGAACATAGTAGGCACTCAATAAATATCCACTGAGTAGATAAATGAATGAATGAATGATACACCTTCCTCATGCTTAATGAGTGTCTCTACCAAAAGAACAGGTTTTCATCTGGACAGGTAGCCTTGTCCTGATCATGAAGGAGTCCCCCAAACTTTTCCTGATCACACAATCCTATTAGTAAAACATTTGACGATGCACCCCAATTCAGGAACGATTGATATTTTATTTGGTTAATCACACATGCGTGACTTCATAGCCGTGCCGGAAATGTTGAATGCTTGACTACTAACCAAAAGGTTGGTGATTCGAATCCACACAGAGCCACACGGGTGATCTACTTCCAAAAGATCACCCCCATTGAAAACTCTGTGTGTAGTTCTACTCTCAAACACACGGGGCCGCCATGAGTCAGAACTGGCTCCGCAGCAACTGGTTTTGTACTCATAATATATCAATTATATGTGAACTACCCTCCAAATTTTTTTAATTAAATATAAACTAAAACAGTGGCAGAAGTTACATTTTCTTCCAGGACCATATAAAGCACCTTGAGCTCTAAGATAATTCACGACTCTTCAAGAATTCACTATAGAGTTTTGTCTATAAAATGTAGGTGGTTCAACAGCCTATCAGTGTTTTGATTATATATAGATATATACACTTTCATGTCTGGTTACATATTGTTTTACATCTATATTTAACATCTGTTACTTTAAGCAGAAGGAACCCCAGTGGCGCAATGGTTAAGCGCTTGGCTGCTAACCCGAAGGCCAGCAGTTCAAACCCACCAGTGGCTCTCCTTGAGAGTAAAGACCTGGCAATCTTCTTCTGTACAAATAACAGCCTATTGGGGCAGTTCTACTCTGTTCTATAGGGTCACTATGAGTCAGAATCGACTTGAGGGCACACAACAACAACAGACATAAGACACTATTCTATGCAATAACTGAGCGCCTGCTACATGCCAGGTACATGCACACATTACAGTTATTCAATATACTTCCCACACCATTAAGATGGTTAATATCCCCCATTTCATGGCTGAGAAACCTGAGGCTTACCTGTGTTACACAGTAGGTGGCAGAGCCAGGATAAAAAACACCTAGGAGTATCTGAACCCAGAATCCGTGTGCTGCTGCTGCAGGGTGGGACAGAGACCCTGCCCCTGAGGTATAGTCAAAGGAAGGCAAAGCTTCAGTAACTGAGCACAGTATTCTACCACATAGACACAACCAACACGACATTATGCCAAGTTTCACATCCTGGAACCAGCCACTGGACAAGTCCAGTTCAAGATCATATGAACACCCCACAAAACCAAGTACATTTGCACAGGCCCTGATTGCTCATGCTGGCACCAGAATCCTAAAGGTTCCTCACCCACAGGCAGCTAAGGTGATCAAAATAACCACTCAGTATGCCACAGTAGTCTATTCGCAAGGCTACCTCATGTCTTAGGGACCAGCCTACCAGCTGCCTTCGAGTCAGCGCCAACTGTGGCAACCCTATGTGTGTCCAAGTAAAACTGTGCTCCGCAGGGTTTTCGATGGCTAATTTTTCAAGAGATCACCAGGCCTTTCTAATGTGTTAACCATTTGCACCACCGAGGGACCCCTCAACAGGAACAATACCTGGTTAATTATCAATACACCCCTTTCAGTCTCAAAATTGTTATCACATCCTCCTTCACTCTCAAACGTGAATGATAAATTATATAGTCACCGAATCTATACCCTGGCTCAGTGCACACCAGACTGAGCCCAAGTGCTGCTCTGATTAGAACAGAAAAAGCTGTGATTTCTCATATCCAAGAGCACCCCTCCTTGCCCCAGGAGGTCAAAGCACAGACTTCCCATCAGCAGTATCTCACCCCAAGGAACTAAGGCTCATCTGCATGGAATTCACATCCGGAGCCCGGCTCACTCCAGGCCAGCTGGACTCCCATCTCCATAAATCACCCACACCTGCAGCCCGGCCTGGCCTCCAGCCCCTTTTAGGTCTCACCTCAATAGGAAACATCACGGACATTAATGGAAGGTTTGCTGGGGGCACCATAGCACAGGTAATCACGGGCTTGCTTTTATTCTTTGGATTTACCTGACAAACAGAACCAGGCAGGCAGACTGGAACCCTAAAGCTGACAACACCAGACCTGGGAAAGGACAAGGAGAAAAAGCAGCTCAGGCAACCAGGGCCAGGGCCACCTTGCACAGAACCTCCCGGACATGTGGTATCCTTCCTGGTGTCCCTTCCCTCCAGACAGGGCCCCTGCAGGTCAGCCCTTTGCCCCCATCTCCCACCCTCCTTCCTCTGCCCACCCTTCTACATGCCTTTGCCACAAAGCCCAGGCTTCAAGAGTACCCCTGGAAAGAGGGTTCAAGCCTCACACTCGCTGGTAAGTAGAAGGGCCTAGAATCCTGCCCAAGTGGGCACAGTGAGGAACACCTGCCTGGAGGGTGGAGTTCACACTAGCCAAAACTGAAAATCACTCACTGTCAAGACCATCCCCCAACTCTTTCATAAATTACCAGCCCTGGGGCTTGAGAAGCTCAGAGGCCAACGGCTAAGCTCTTCTTTTCACTGCCTATTCTTGGCTGTGGCTTCTCTCCCCAACGCAGTGCTAGCAGAGCAGTCTGGGGGCTCAACAGGACAGAAAAAGAGCATTTCGTCTCCAAGTTTTGTATTGTTTTGTTTTTGATGGAGGAAGAACAGAGGGGCCTGTGTGACGTGACCCCACTCTACCTAGAGTTGACTTCCCAAAGCAAAGTCCTGACCCAGGGAACACAGAATGATTAAGACCATTTTATGGTATGAGTTCTTGAAATTATGAGAACTTTTACATTATTAAAAAAAAAAAAAAAAAAACCTGGGTGTTTGTTCTACAGGTTACTGGTTCCCACCCTTAGCAGACTGAAAGGCAGGAGACCCAAGCTGTGGTCTTGGCTCTGCCACTAATTGGTCATGAGGCTGTAGGCAAGGCTGTACCCCTCTCTCGGCCTCAGCTTCTCCACCTGTACTCTCAGGCTATTTGGCCTGGATGACTCTGTGAGCCTAATAGGACTGGCCAGTGCAGAGTGAACCTGGCTCACCAGCAGGGACAGCCAGCCAATCCCACCCGGATATGCTTTGGTGGCCCAGGAAGAGGGAGGATGGCAGCTCCTTAGTGATGTCGGTGAGGTCTGTGAACTTCTCCTCTTCAGCCATCGCTGAGCGCAAGCTCACTGCCAGGAAGTCCCCAGGGACTCAAAGGTTAAAATTTTCTAGAAATGGGCTTGATGGCATTAAAGGGGAATTTCAGGCTGACCTGCAGACACCTGTTTATCTGCTGCGTCCTGGCCTCCGGCTCACCAGTTGCTTCTTGCATCTCCAAGTGAGAGCCTCTAAAGTTGGCATTCTAGTAAACAGTGGGTTATGGGTAAGACACACTCTCCAGGAAAACCAGTGGCTTTGTTCCTGGCCCTGAATGAAGGGCAAAAGACCAAGGGACCCTGTGACAAAAGAGCTCATACCCAGGCTAGGCATCATCAAGGCAGGGCCACTGGTACCTGTGCTGAGCCTGTCCTAGAAGGCCAGGATTCAGGCAGCTCCCAGGCAAGGTAGGTTGTGTCCACAAGCAGAGGGTAAATGTGAGAGTTAGGAAGAGCCCCAGGCCATAGACCTTCTGACCCTCTGGACAGCAGACTCTTCGAGAGCCCGAATCAACCACACCTCAAGCATTACTCAACCCACCCCCAGTCCTGACACAGAGCCATGGGAATTCCCTTGATTGTGTTTTGTTTCCCAAAAGCTTTGGCTAACATGTGGGTTCAAAGAAGACCCACTATCTGTGGTCTTTACTTAATTTTCAAAAGCTGAAGATGTTGTTCCTTGATTTCCTCCCAGCTTAAGGTGAAAAGTGAAAGAGAGAAATGGAAAGCTTGGGCAGGACGTTTCCAAAAGAAGAACTAAGTTTTGCGATTCACCCTGTGGTTTATCGGAAGCAGCCCTCGTGCCCCTCAAAGATTCGTTCCACGGATGAGAAGGTGCAACCCTGCCAGGGCAAACCCCAAGTTTGGGG
This sequence comes from Elephas maximus indicus, assembly GCF_024166365.1. NCBI lineage: Eukaryota > Metazoa > Chordata > Mammalia > Proboscidea > Elephantidae > Elephas > Elephas maximus. The sequence continues at coordinate 14,128,327 of NC_064839.1, forward strand.
TTCCCAGAGCAGCAAGCCACTGCCCAGTCCTGGTTGACAGTGACCGGTGAGCTGGCTCCTCAGAGCCCACTCAGCTCCTCCTGAAGCAGATCCGAGCACAAACCTTCCCAGGCATTGAGTTCAAGACCTTGTATAGCAAGAGGAACAAAGCAGCATGTACCAACCCCCAGTAGTTGAAGAGAATCGTGCTCAGCAAGACTAAACATCTAAAAACAACTCAATCCCACATGCATTAACTGACCCCTTCTGCAAACATCCCTCAAGAAGTTTATAGACACAAACCAAATAAATTGAAAGCAATTATTAATATCAAACAATAATAGCAGCTGTCAACCTGCCCTGTGAGATGATGAGATTATTTCCATTCTACTGATCCAAAAACTTTGTAACTAGCATTCCTTGGATGCTAATTCTGCCAGGCATCTTCTAAGTACTTACCATGATCATCGCATGTAAAGCTCATTAACACCCCGGTATGTGGTCAATGCCACTATCAAATTCATTTTGCAAATGAGGCGATTGGAGCCCAGAGAGGTTAAGAAACTTGCTGAGGATCACACAGCGAACACGTAGGAGAGCCCAGATGTGAACCCAAGCCATCTGACTCAGCCACATGTCAAGGTCAGAGAAGTGAACCGTTTCCCTGTCACAGAGCTGCTATGCTGAGAGGCCCAGACTGAACGCAGGTCCTCAGACTTTAAGCAGCATGGCCGAGGGCAGCAACCACAGTGCCTCATAGACCAAGGGGCTCTGAGTAGAGGGAAGAAGTGTGCAGTGAGGAGTGTGCCACAGCCCTGAAGACAGAATGTACCCTCTACACCCACCTGCCTCAGTCCCTGCAATGGGCCTCTGAGGCTTTCTAAAGGCAACAGGTGGAAGATGGGGCTGAAGCTGCACCATCACAGCGACCAGCACATAAGAAATCCAGGCTGCCCCCACTGCCAGCCTCCTCCACCTCCGGGCAGCCCAGTCCAGCAAAAGCACAGTCTCTCCTCTAGCAGCTCTCTCAACCCAGAGCGCTAGCTGTGGTCTACACTCATCCCTCACATCTTCACGGGGACTGCAGGACATGAATCACTTCTCTCCGTCAAGGTTATATTTTCTTGTTTTAAAAAGAACACCTATTCTTCTTATTATTCTGGGGAGGAAAAAAAAGTTGCTTCTTTTTTTGGCTTAGAAGGTGGCTGAATTTTTCAATATATTCATGCAAACGAGATATTTCATCTCATGGATTTTATCCCAGTTCTGTCTATGCACATTTTAAATAAATTAAGATGAAATAAATCCATTTTATTATATTACCCAGTGCCATCTCCATGAAATAATGCCCATATTTGTATTTCCTAAGGAATGTTGACGTGGCTAAAAATGTTGCAGCAAGTATAATCTTTGAGGATTGTGCTGCCAGAAAAAAAATAAATCTAGGCCTTTGTTTAGAGCCTGGAGTGGCACCACTTTTGATTGAAATGGCTTGAAATATCCATCTCCAAAACATGGACGAGGCAGTAAAGTACACAGAATTGATCACCATTGGCTCAGAAACAAAAGTGGTGTGCTTTCCTTTGTTTTCCTAACGTCTGTTCTCTCCCTCCCCACACAAACTACCCCACAGAAATAAATTGCACAAGCTCCCTTTTTAGGGCAGGAGAAGGGAGGATTTGTAGTGGCCGCCCCCAAGTATCTGGGCAGGCAGCCGACCTCCCCAGGTTCTCACTGCTCCTTGCCCTGCTACAGCTGTGGGAACCCCAGGCTCTCTCCTCACTTTGCCCCGGCACTGACCAGGAAAACTCCAGCTTCTCCACCTTCCACTTCCTTCACAGGATGGAATGACCAGGGTGGATTCTAAGAGAACAAACATCAGGGCCTGTCCAGTTGCTGTCCAGCCAACTCCATCTCATGGCGACCCCATGTATGTCAGAGCAGAACTGTGCTCCATAGGGTTTTCAATGGCTGATTTTTCAAAATTAAATCTCCAGGTCTTTCTTCTAAGGCACCTCTGGGTGTGCTCAAACTGCCAACCTTTCAGTTAGTAGCCAGGTGCTACTAACCAGTATCACAGTTCTACTGTGACACACATGGGGTTGCCGTGAGTCAGAATTGATTCAAAAGCAACTGGTTGGTTGTTTTTAGTGGGAAAGGGGCTTGCTGAGGTCAGGAGCCTTTAGTAATTCATCTTTAATCCCCTACAAACTTAGCACCAAACAGGGAAATGGCTACGTCCTCAACATATGTTGAATGGATGAAGAGAGAAAAAGGCTAAAAAATTACTCCCTGCTCTTTCCAGATATGGTAAACAATGGATGTACTTGCTGGCTGTGTTCAACAAAGGGGGGGCGGTGTCACACAAAAGCACACCTGGATACATCAGACCTCAAGGCCAAAACAAGAGTCCCGAAGTGCCTAAGGAACTTGGCTCTTCCTATGCCTGTGTTTGTGACTATGATGCACATGCTTTCTGACAAAAATGAGACACCTCATCAGAGCAGCCTGCCTGCCAGTTTCCCCAGCAAGAACCCAGTACAAATGTGCAACAGCCTTCATGTTAGAACAGCCCATTTCCCAACTACTGGGGCTCCAGAAAGGTAATGCTTTTACTTGCCAGAGTCATCAGCAGCTGGAAAGATAGTCGACCTTGCAGAGAAGGGTTCCCTTTTAGTGACAGGAATTATTATATCAAGTACAGATGAGAAAGAGTACCTTTAGGCCCTTCTATGTGCATCCTCAGATCCACCTGGTGGCAAATATCCTGGTGAGGTGGGCAGCCCTCCCTTCATTAAACGGAAGGGGACCTGGATCTCTTCCTCCAGCCATTATCCGGGTAGTACATGGGAAGGCTCTGGGAGGACTGGCAGCAAACCCACAAACCTCCGGTGCTCACTTACAGCCAAGTGATATTCTGGGCTGGCTGCTCCTCCCTCCACTGCTATTACTGTCAATTAAGTTCAGTGTGACAGGCCACCTTTGACGAAATGCTGGAGCAACAAAGACATAAACAACGCCAAAGCCTTTGGAGTTGATGTATGGTTGCATTTAATAAACATTTGTTTGCATATTTTTTATCATGCTAATGAATATAATTACTTTAATTTATGTCATCAAGCTATGATTCTGTTCTGATCTATACGTCACTTAAATGTGTAGTGTTAGCATTTTGCACACACTGGCAATTTGAAGAAGGAGAAGGATTCGTCCCTCCTATGAGACCTCAGAGCAACATTCCACAGTCACATGCACCCTCATAGCAGTTAAAAGCCCTGCTCTGTAGCTGGGGGCCCCAGCTCAGCACCCTCAGAAGGGTGCCTATGCCTTCCACTGCCCAAGAGACCATTTCTAAAGAGCAAACATTTTCACTTTCCTGCAAGGTCCCCAAGAGGAGGCCACTGGTATTTATCTCTAGCACAATGCTCAAAACAAAGCCGTTAAAAAGGGAGCTTCGATCGTATCAATGGGTTTTAGTGATTATAAAACTAATGCAAATGCATTTTTTTAAATTTTAGGAAACATAGAAAATCACAAAAAGAGATTAAAGATTATGAGCTAAGCCTAGAAGTCATATATATACGAGAGAGATATATATAAAAGAATATATAGATATGCATTCTTCTAAACTGCACTGAAATACAAAAAAGCATTCTTGGTAAACCAAAAGGTATGAGAAGCCCCTGAAATTAAAAAGAAGATGTGTTCTGACAACGAGAAGAAAGCACACACTCAGAAGAGAACCACACCAAAGAATACACAGGGCACCAGGGATGTGCCAAGCTTGGAGAAGGCTCCCTGGAGGAACTGCCAAGCACTGGTTGAGGAGCTGCATTAGAAGTCAAGTGGGTCCTTCTAACCATTTCCTTCCCATAGCTGATGCTTCAAGTGGCATTTCAGACAGGCATTATCCCTCTGAAGGATTCATGTTCATGAGTACCACTCCAGAGACAAGACAGTGCTAGTGACCTGAGCCCTCACTCAGTAGCATGGACCAACTGCCTCCACAATGCATGGGGGAAAGCTGCAGAGAAAGATTACAAATTAACTGAGATGCCAGGCCTGAGACTTCGGTTCCACGCCCGGACGTACTATGCAGTTAGGGGCTACGGTATGGGGGATAAGACCACAACAAGTGGCCCTGGACCAAGAAGCAATCTCAATCCCCACAGGGCCTGTGATTCCCCTTCCTCACCCAGAGACACCATATGGCTAGGAGATCCCATCATAACCAGCACCCTGCCCAGAAAGAACTCTCTGTCCCTCTGTCCTCCACACATGCACACATGCCCTGGAGAGCACTCTTTATCTCTGCAGGCCAGAGACTTCCTTCTCTAACTAGAGTCACTAGGTGACTTAGCCTGGGGAAGCTTCTTCTGACCATTCAAACAGCACCAGCAGAGACCAGTGGCAGGAGACAAAACAAGAAGGCCAAATTAACACCACATAGACTCTGAAAATCAGACTGTGATCAGAACTACAGCACACAAAAGTGGGCCAGGACCTGTACGCCAAACCTAAACAGAGTGACTGAATGCTAAAATGAAAATTTTAAATAGGACCCAGAATGTCCTAGCATAATAACCAATATGTTTCGGATATAATCAAATATCACTCATCATGCCAAGCACGAGGGAAATCACAACTTGAGTTAGAAGACAATCAACTAATGCCAACACTGAGATGAGTCAGCTGTTAGAATTATCTGACAAGGATTTTAAAGCATTCATTATAAAAATGGCTCTAGGAGCAATTATTACAAATCCTCTTGAAACAAATAAAAAAAAACTAGAAAATCTCAGAAAAGAAACACAACTTATTTTTTTAACGGAAATTATAGAACTAAAAAATACAATAACAGAATTTTTTTTAATGTGCTGGATGGGTTGAATAGTAGTAGAAAGAAGATAATAGAAGATAGATTCAGCAAACTTGAAAAAGGCTAATAGGATTTACCTAACCTGAACAACCAAGAGAAAATAAATTGAAAAAAATGACCAAAGCCTCAGGGATCTGTGGACAATAACATAAGCTGCAACATTTATATCAAAAAGGTCCCAAGAGGAGAGGAAAAAGAAAGTGAGGCTAAAAGAGTATTCAAGTAAATAATGACTGAAAACGTTCTAAATTTGTTAAAAGATGTATATCCACAGATTCAAGAAGGTGAGCAAACCCAAACAGAATAAGCCCAAAAAGACTCATGCCAAGACACATCAAAATTAAGCTTCCAAAAACTAAAGACAAAGAAAAACCTTGAAACAGCAAAAGAAAAATAATGCAATACCAAGGAGAACACCAATTTGAACATTTCAGACATCTCATCTGAAACCATGGAGGCCAGAAGGAAGTGGCACAACGTTTTTCAAATGCTGAAGGAAAAGAAATGTCAACCATGAAGTCTATATCCAGTGATACTATCCTTCAAGAATGAAGGAGAAATAAAGACATTCTCAGATGAATAAATAATAATTGAAAGAAAGAAGGGCAGATGAAGACGTTTTCAGATGAAAAGAATTTGTCACTAGCAAACCTACCTTTAAAGAATGACCAAATCAACTTTTTCAAACAGAAAGAAAATGATGAAAGAAGGAATCTTGAAACATCATGAAAGGAAAAAGGACTTCGAGACGAGCAGAAATAAGGATAAATACAACAAACTATCCTTCTCTTGATGAATTTTCTAAATCAATATAATGATTGAAACAAAAGCTATAACATCTGTTACTCCAGACAATGATATTTAAAAGTAGGGAGAATAAAAGGACACAAATGGAAGAGAGGTTTACACACTTTACTCAAAGTGGTAAAATGTTGTTACCAGTAGAATGTGATAAGTCACACATGGACAGTGTAATAACGGCAGCAACAATTATAAAAACTATACAAAATGATACCCTCAAAAGCATTATAAATAAGTCAAAATTAAATCAAAAAAATGTTCAATTAACCCACTGGAAGGCAAGCAAAGAGAAACAGAGGAACCAAATAGAATACAAAAAAAAAAATGCAGATTTAAGCTCCAACATATCAATTATTACTTTAAGTGTAAATGGCATAAATACACCAATTATAAATCAGAGATTGGCAAAGTGGATAAAAGTCATGACACAACAATATGCTGTTTTCAAGTAACTTGCTTCAATATCAACAACATAGGTGGGTTGAAAGTAAAAAGGTGAAAAAGATATAGCATGTAAATGTTAATTTTAAAAATTTGGGGTGATTATATTAATATCCAATAAAGCAGACATCATAGAAAATAATAATTAGTAGAGCAAACAAGGACATTACACTAATGATGAAAGAATCAATTGAACAGGAGACATAAGCATAGTAAAGGTGTGTATATCAAACAAGAAAGCCCCAAAATGCATGAAGCAAAAATTAACAGAGCTAAAATAAATGAATCCACATTTCTATTGAAGACATCGGCACCCTCCTCTCAATAACTGACAGAATTACTGGATGGAAAATCAACAAGAATAGAAAAGATCTGAACAACACAATAAGCCAACAGAATCCTGATGGACTTAAGTAGAATATTATACCCAACTACACCAGAATATTTATATTTATCCAAGCACCTATGGAATATTCACCAAGATAACATCATATCATGGGGCTATAAAGCAAACTTCACAAATCTTAAAGAATTTAAATTATATATTATACAATAAATTATAAGTAAATTATGTAATTATACAGTGTTCTCTGATCACAGCTGAATCACACTAGAATTTTTTTTTTAAACAAGAAAAACTCTAAACACTTGGAAATTAAACAGCACATTTCTAAGTAACCAGTAGGTCAACAAGTAACTATCAAAGGCAAATAAATTTAAAAAAAAAAGAACTGAATTAAAATAAAAACACAACATATCAAAAGTTGTGTTTCGATAACTTATACTAAAGCAGTGCTGAGAGGGAAATTTATAGCACTAAATGCATACATTAGAATAGAGAAAAGGTCTGAATTCAATAATCTAAGCTATCAGAGTAGCAGGATACAAGATAAACATTTAAAAAATCAGTTGGATTCCTACATACCAATAAAGAGAACTACAAAAAGGAAATCAGGAAAATAATAATATTTATAAGGGCCCCTAAAAAAATAAAACACTTAGGAATAATCTAACCAGGGATGTAAAAGACCTGTACAAAGAAAACTACACAACGATATTGCAAGAAACCAAAAAAGACATAAACGAAAAAACATCCTATGCTCATGGATAGGTAGACTCAACATTGTGAAACTTTCGATTCTACCCAAAGCAATCTACAAATTCTATGCAATCCCAATCCAAATACCAACAGCATTCTTTAATGAGATGAAAAAAACTAATTATTAACTTTATATGGAAAGGAAAGAGGCCATGGATAAGTAAAGTATTATTGAAGAAAAAGAATAAAATAGGAGGTCTCGCACTACCTGACCTCAGAACCTACTATACAGCTGTGGTAGTCAAAACGCCTGGTACTGATACAATGACAGACACATTGACCAATGGGACAGAATTGAGAACCCAGATGTAAACCTATTCACCTACAGTCACCTGAACTTTGACAAAGGCCCAAAGCCCATTAAACAGCGAAAAGACAGTCTTTTTAAAAAACAGTGCTGGCAAAACTAGATGTCCATTTGTAAAAAAAATGAAACGGGACCCATACCTAACACTATACACAAAAACTAATTCAAAATGGATCAAAGACCTAAATATAAGACAAAAAACTAAAAAGATAATAGAAGAAAAAATAGGGTCAATGCTAGAGGCCCTAGTACACGGCACAAATAGGATACAAACCATAACTAACAATACACAGACATTAGAAGATAAGCTAGATAACTGAGATATTCTAAAAATTAAAAACTCATGCTCATCAAAAAACTCCACCAAAAGAGTAAAAAGAGAACCCTACAGACTGGGAAAAAAATTTTGTCTATGGCATATCCAACAAAGGTCTAATCTCTGAAATCTATAGGAAAATCAAACACCTCTACAACAAAAAGACAAATAATACGATTAAAAACTGGGCAAAGGATATGAACAGACACTTCACTAAAGTAGACATTCAGGCGGCTAACAGACACATAAGGAAATCTTCGTGATCACTAGCCATTAGAGAAATGCAAATCAAAACTACCATGAGATACCATCTCACACAGACATTACTGGCATGAAACAGAAAATAACAAACGTTGGAGAGTCTACAGGGAGATTGAAACTCTTATGCACTGCTGGTGGGAATGCAAAATGGTACAACCATTTCAAAAAATGATATGCACTTCCTTAAAAAGCTAGAAATAGAAATGCCATACGATCCAGCAATCCCACTCCTAGGAATATATCCTAGAGAAATAAGAGCGTCACATGAATAGACATATGCAGCATTATTCACAATAGCAAAAAGATGGAAACAACCTAAGTGCCCATCAACAGATGAATGGATAAACTACATACACGCAATGATGAATCTTTGAAGCATCTCACAACATGAATGAACCTGGAAGGCATTACACTGAGTGAAATAAGTCAATCACAAAAAGAAAAATACCGTATGATACCACTATTATAAAAACTCATGAAAAGTTTTCCACACAGAAAGAAACAATCTTTGATGGTTACGAGGGAGGGGAAGGGCGGGAAGGGAAAAACACAGTAACTAGACAGTAGATAAGTGATAATTTTGGTGAATGGTAAGACAGTACACAATACTGAGGAAGTCAGTACCACTTGACCAAGGCATGGTCATGGAAGTTTCATAGGCACATCCAAACTCCCTGAAGGTCTGAATTACTGTGCTGAGGGATGGACACCATGGTGTCAGGGACATCTAGCTCAGTTGACATAACACAGTTTATAAAAAAATATTCTACATCCTACTTTGGTGAGTAGCATCTAAAAAGTTTGTGAACGGCCATCTAAGATACTCCACTTGTCCCACCCTATCTGGAGAAAGGGAGAATAAAGAAAACCAAAAACACCAGGGAAAGATTAGTTCAAAGGACTAATGAACCACAACTACCACAGCCTCCATCAGACTGAATCCAACACAACTAGATGATGCCCAGCTACCACCACCAACTGCTCTGACAGGGATCACAATAGAAGGCACCAGACAGAGCTGGGGAAAAATGTAGAACGAAATTCTAACTCACAAAAAAAAAGACCAGACTTACTGGCCTGACAGAGACTACAGAACCTCCAATAGAATAGCCCCAGATACCCTTTTAACTCAGTACTGAAGTCACTCCTGAGGTTCACCCTTTAGCCAAATATGAGACAGGCCCATAAAACAATCAATAATGCATGTAGCTCAACCATGTATACGAGACTAAATGGGCACACCAGCCCAGGGGCAAGGACAAGAAGATAGGAGGGGAAAAGAAAGCTGGACCAATAGAAATGGGGAACCCAAGATGGAGAGAGTGTTGACATGTCTTGGGATTGGCAACCAATTTCACAAAACAATATGAACATTAATTGTTTAATGAAAAACCAATTTGCTCTGTAAACCTCCATCTAAAGCACAATAAAAAGAATTAATCTAAGCTCTCACCTCAAGAATCTAGAAAAAGAAGTTCAAATAAATGCAAATCAAGCAGAAGGAAGAAAGTAATAAAGATAAGAACAGAAATCAATGAAATTGGGAACAGAAAAACAATCGAGAAAATCAGTGAAACAAAGAGCCAGTTCTTTGAAGACATTAATAAAATTGACAAGCATCTAGCAAGACTGATAAAGGAAAAAAAGAGAAAGGACATGAATTACCATATCTGGAATAAAACAGGGTAATATTACTACATACTCTGCAGACATCAAAAGAATAATAAATGAATACTACAATCTACACATGTAAATTTGACAACTTAGACCAAATAGCCCAATTCCTTGAAGAATTCAAGCTACCATAACTCATCGAATATGGAAAATATAATTTGAATAGCCCTGTAACAATTAGGAAGCACTGGTGGCATAGTGGTTAAGGGCTATGGCTGGTAACCAAAAGGTTCAGTAGTTGGAATCCACCAGGTGCTCCTTGGAAACTCTATAGGGCAGCTCTACTCTGTCCTACAGGGTCACTATTAGTCGGAATCAACTTGACATCAATGGGTGTGTTTTGTTGTTGTTGTTTACAACAATTAAGAAAATTACATTTGTGTTTGTAAAACTCTCCAAAAAGAAATATCCAGGCCCTCGTGGTGTCACTGGTAAATTCTATCAAACATCATTCAACACAATCTCTTCCAGAAAATCAACAAGAGGAAACACTTGCCGATTCATTTTACGATGCTAGTGTTACTCTGATACCAAAAGAGAAGAAACACTATAGAAAAAAAAAAAACTACAGATCAACATCCCTCATGAATACCCCCCCTGAAAAAACCCCACTGCCAACGAGTCGATTCTGACTCATAGCAATCCCATAGTGTTTCCAAAGCTATAAATATGAAGCAGACTGCCACATATTTGGAAATCCTGGTGGCGTAGTGGTTAAGAGCTACAGCTGCTAACCAAAAGGTTGGCAGTTCAGATCCACCAGGCGCTCCTCGGAAACTCTATGGGGCAGTTCTACTCTGTCCTATAGGGTCGCTATGAGTTGGAATCTACTCGATGTCAATGGGTGTGTGTGTGTTGCCACATATTTCTCCCATGGAGCTGCAGGTGGTTTCAAACTGCCGACCTTCTGGTTAGCAGTCAATTGCCTTAATCACTGCACCACTAGGGGTCCTTGAGCATAGATGCAAAAATCTTTAGTAAAATATGAGCAAGTAAATTCAGCAATATATATTTTAAAAATTATACACCAGGACTAAGTGGGATGTGTTCTAGAGATGTGTGGCTGGTTCAGTAAGAGAAAATCAATCAATGTGATCCACCATATTAACAGACTATCCAGGAAAAACACATCATTATATAAATTTACATAGAAAGAGCATTTGACAAAATTCACTACTCACTGATAATAAAGACTCTCAGAAAAACAAGAATACAGGAGAACTTCCTCCACTTGGTAAAGAGCTTATATGAGCAACCTGCAGCAAATGTTATAAAAAAAAAAAGTTATACTTATGGTTAAAGACTAAGTAATTTCTTCCCAAGACTGGGTACAAGGCAGGGATGTGCACTCTTAACACTCTTAGGCAACATAGTGCTGAAAGTTCTAGCCACTGCAATAAGGCAAGAAAAAGAAATAAAAGGCTTATAAATCAGAAATAGAGAAACTAAACTGCCTCTATTTGCAGATGACATGACTGTCTATGTAGAAAATACCAAGGAATCTAAAATAATTCTACTAAAACTAGTAAGTGAGTTCAGCAGGTCACAGGATACAAGATAAACATACAAAAATAAATTGTATTTCTATAAGCTAGCAATGAATACATGGAAACCAAAATCAATTAAACAGATATAAATCTTACAAAGATGTACAGGACCTGTATGCAGACAACTAAATAATGATAATAAAATAAATCAAAAGATGATTTAAATAAACAACAAGACATACCATGTTCATGGATTGGAAGACTCACCACAGTCACAATGTCAATTCTCACCAAATTAATACAGGGGTTTACTAAAATTCTTTTTAAAAATCCCAGTAAGAGTTCTTATAGATATTGATAATATTATTATTAAATTTATATAGCAATCAAAGGAACTAGCATAGCTATAGCAATTTTAATTAAAGAAGAACAAAGTGGAAATTATCAAGTTTTAGGGGAAAATAAAACTTTTAAAATCACTCAAGGACTCAAAGTATACCACACAGAAATCCTTCCTGAAATAATTACATGGAAATGTATTAACACCAAAATAAAATGAGAATTCAAGATTATTAGGCTATAATAAATAACAGTGTGATAAGTAAAATATATGGCTGAGTCTAAATAATTGACTGGTATCTCCTTGTATATTATTTTGGATTTCCCTCACTACTAGTGAAGTGGAGCAACTTTTTATATGGTTATTCTACACTTTAGTTCTTCTTATATGAATTGACTGTATTTTTTATTATTCTCCCTTTGGGTTAATGGTCTTTTTCTCATTAGTTTGTAATTTTTTACATTTATTTTGTATGTTAGCCCTTTGTCTTTTATAAATATTATAAATATATTTCCACCAGCATGTACTCTTTTATTTATGGTATATTTTGTTATATATGTCTTTAATTTTATTTGGATGGAATTATTAATATTTTCCTTTGTAGCTTTCGTACTATGTTTTCTTTCACTACGTTTGCTTGTTTTGTTTTTATATAACATTTAGCTCTTAATCTAACTGGAATATACCTTGGTGAATAGCTTACTATTTTTAAATGTAATTTTATCTTTTCCAAATAGTATCTAATTTTTATACAATTTATCAAATAGTCCATTCTTTTCCTTACTAATATGAAATGCCTTTTTTTTCACAGCCTAAATATCCACATATACAGGGGTCTATTTCTGGATTCACCATTTTTCTAGTTAAATCTTTAATGAGAAAACCATTCTGCTTTAATTAATATCACTTTATAATATGTCTTGATATTTTGTAAGGCAGGACTACCTTATGTTTGTCTTCTAAATTGTCTTGAATTTTCTCATGCATTTACTCTTCCGTGTGAATTTTAGAGTTAGCTTGTCAAGTTCCATAAAAACGTTGTTGGACATTGAATTTATTGGTTAATTTGGGGAGAATATATACCTTCACAATATTAAACATTCTCATCCAAAAATAAGGACACTTTTCAGTACTTTCCTATTGTGATGATTTTTTCGTTGATTATCTTGCACTTTCTAGGGAGATTGGCTACAAAAAAAAAAAATGACTCTATCATCTCTTCATTTGCAACACTCACATGCTGCTTTTTTTTTTTTTTTTCTTGTTGAATAGCATTGACTAGACCTTCAATACAATATGGAATATGGAAGTGGCAGGAATCCTTATCTTGCTCATGTCTAGAATAGAAATTTTTCTGATAATTTCATCACTATTATAGATTTCTGGTAGATATGTTTACTTTCATAATGGAAATATTCTCCTATTTCTCATGAGTAAGAATATTTATAGTTTTTATTTGTTTATCAGGATAGAATACATAATTTTGAAAAAAATTGCTTTGACTTCTATTATGATTTTAGTATTAGAGATATGTTAGGCTCATAGCATAAGCTGAGTATCTTTCCAATTTATAAACATGAAGGTTATCTGCTTCTTGAGGATATAGTAGAACTAAATAGTAAAACCATCTGGACCTGATGTTCTTTATAAGGGCATATCTTTGACTAGGTTTCCAATTTCTTCAACGGAAATTAAAATGTTTAGATTTCCTACTAACTCTGGAGCTAATTTTGGTAATTCATTTTTCTAAAAAAATCATGGTTTTCATCTGCTTTTTTTTTTTTCCAAAGTCATTAATTTAAAGATACAATTCAATCCCCTATGTATGGTTGCTATGAGTCAGGATCAACTTGAAGGCAAAGGGTTTGGTTTTTGGTTTTGGCATATGTAATTATGTCCCCTTATCTCATTCCTGGAGCCCTGGTGGTGCAGCGGTTAAGTGATATGGCTGCTAATCAAAAGGCTGACAGTTCATATCCACTAGCTGCTCCTTGGATAGCCTGTGGGGCAGTTCTACTCTGTCCTCTAGGATCATTCTGGGTCGGAATCAACTCAATGGTTTGGTTTGGGGTTAGCTCATTCCTAATGCTGTTTATCCTCTCTTTTTCTCTTGATCAAACTTGAGGAATATTTTCTTGATCAATTCTACCGTCTTTTATTGTTCTTGTTCTTTTTTATTTTATTAATGTTGATTTTTATCTTTACTAATTCCTTCCTCCTACTTTCTAGAGATTTGACTTTTTGTTCTTTTTCTAGCATCCTGAGTAGCATGCTTGGTCCATTTGGTTTTAATTTCCCGTATTTTCTAATGGATGCATTTAAATCCATAAATTTTCCTCTGATTACTGCTTTGGCTACATCTCATAGGTTTTACTATTTAATGCTCTATTGCTTATTTCTAAATAGTTCATAATTTTCACTTTTTATTTCTTTATTAACACAAGACTTTTTTTTACAAGTGTGCTTATATTTATGGGTGTGGAAATTTATTTCATCTCTCCTTTTGTTATTTTCTCATTTGGCCAGTGAATGAAGTTCGTATAATCTCTACTTTTTAGAATTTGCTGGTGTGTTTCTTTGTGGTTTAATGTAGTATCAGTTTGTGTGAATGATTAATGTGTGTATGAAAAGAAAGTATATTATACGTCTCTCAGTACAAAGTTGTTTATTGTGTAATTAAATTCTGTGTGTCATTTTTTTGTCTACTTGAAATATTCATTCTTAAGTGCGAAATTTGTCCCGTTATGATTGGAAATTTTTCAGTTTATCTTTGTATTTCTATTAGTTTTTGTTTTGCATTTTCCAAAGCACAAAGGTGCACAGTTTGCTACCTCTTCTTGGTAGATTGTTCTTTTTATCAATATAAACCATCCTTTTATGTATTCTTTAATGCTTCCTCTGTGATTTAAAATGATACTTAAATCACATTTAAATTTTTTATTTCTTGACTCTATTTCTCTCCAGCGATTTCATTATTTTGGGGCTTGTATCACACTTTTGTTCATTGTAGCTTCATTAATTAGTTTATTATCTGGTAGATAAGTTATTGGTTACTTTGGCATATTCATTCTTCTATATTAAATTTAGATTATTTTGTAAAATTCCCAATCAAACCCAATTTAAAATTGGTATTAGGATAGAATTATTTATAAATCAGCTTGGGGAGAGCTCTCTTTACGTACTTACTTTTTTTTAATATATAAGCCTCAGGAAAATTATATTTCTTTCATATGTATCTTGCTCACCTCTTAAGTATTTTGGTGGTATTTTATATTTTGTATCATCTATCGGAATTGCTTCAACTGCAATGGGTTTGTTTTTTTAATATAAATAGAATATTTTTCTTTCCCTTTTGTCTGTAACTGGTTATTACTGGCACAATATATGGGCATCTACTGGTGAGTCTGCATTTGCCTTATGATTGGACATATTATCAAATTTCTTTATAAGGTATAGGAGTATTTCAGTTGATGTTCTTGGGTTTTCCACATGAACAATTATCTTAAAATAATAATTTCGATTTGACCTTTACAATATTTATTCCCCATTCATTTTCATTACTTTGACTATAATGTTCATTGCTTAATTATCTTAGTTTTTATTTTTTTACTATAAAAAGAATTTCTCCACATTTTCACCCTTAAGTATGGCATAGATGGTTTTGAAATAAATCGTTTATCACGTAAACCAGTTTCTCAGCCTCAGCACTATTGATGTTTTGGGTTGGATAATTCTTTGCTTGGCGTGGGGGGGGGGTAACCTGTCCTGTGCTTTGTAGGACGTTTAGCTATATACCCACTAGATGCCACTATCACCCCTCCCCCATCATGACTATCAAAGATGTTTCCAGACATTGCCAAATGTCTACTGGGGGCAAAATCTTCCCTGGTGGAGAGTCACTAACATAGTGAATTATCCTTCTATTCCTGCTTTAACCCTATCTTTTAATAAGACTGGACATTGAATTTTATCAAATGTCTTTTTGGCATATTCTTACAGATTTTTCCCCGGTGACCTACTGGTGCGATGAATTTTTAATGATATATTTCCTAATTTGGTAGCATCCTTAGTACTGGAATGAGGTCTTGTTGGTCAAAATAACAATTCTTTTAATATAAGGTTAGTGTTTGTTTTGATAATATTTTATTTATGACTTTTACATTTATGTTCACATATAAGGTTGACCTGTAGCTTTGTTTGCTTATTATTTTTATTACATTTTGGTATAAAGATTATGCTTGATTTTAAAGGGAATTGGTAAGTTTTCTATCTATAGTTATTAGCATGATCATTTTCTGTTCCTTAAGGGATTAGAATGAATTTCCCATACAACCATCTGTTGTGACAGTTTTTTCACTGTCTTCCTTTATTGTTTATTTATTCCTTGTTATTAGTTTTCTACTTTTCTACATTTAAAATTAGTAAATGAAAATTTCCTAGAATCATCCATTTCACCAAAATTTTCTGTTAGCATATACTGTGTTTTCTATCTTTTTTTTAGAATCCATGGATATTTCTCCTTTTTTATTTCTAATGTCATTACATGTGTTTTCTCACTCTCTTTTAGTTGAGGAATTTGTCAAATGTCTTTGTCTAGTTTTAATTCTTACATTTGGCAATCTATTATTTGTTTTCTGAGCCACTGACTTAGGTTTTATATATATCAATATCTTTCTAGTTTTTTTTTTTTTTTTTTTTTTTTGCTGCTGGCTTTCTAATTTATTGTGAATTGAATGCTTAATTCACTTATTTTTATTCTTTGTTTTAAAATGTTGGCATTTAAAGCTATATATTTACCTCTGAATGCAGCTTTGACCATGTGCCATAAGTTTTGGTATATGGTATTCCCATTGTTATTTCCTAGTTTCTCACAAGTATAGTTTTGATTTCCTCTTTGGCTGAGATATTTCAGAGATGTTTGAATATTTTTTTTTAATTGCTAATTGAAAACTTTAATTTTTCCTTTTATAAAATGTGGGATCTGCTCACTTTTTATTATTGGAATATATTAAATTTTTCTTTAAAGCCAATAAATGCTATCTATTTTTGTGAATGAGCCCTGGTGGCATAGTGGTTAAGAGCTATAGCTGTTAACCAAAACTTTGGCAGTTCAAATCTACCAGCCGCTGTTTGCAAACCCTATGGGGCAGTTCTACTCTGTCCTATAGGGTCGCTGTGAGTCAGAATCAACTCAACAGCAACAGGTTTGGTTTTTGGTTTGGTATTTTTGTGAATATTTTCTGGGTTCTAATGTAGTCTTTCGTTTTAAAAACATCCCATATATCTGTTATATCAATCTTATTGTTTAAAATCATCTATATCCTTGGTGTCTTTTCCTACTATATCTGTCAAAAGAGGTGTGTTAAAGTTTTTCAGTACAACTGTGATTCCATTTCTCCTTGTACTCCTAACAATCTTGCTTACTACATCTCACTGCAACATTATTTGGCATATTAGGGTCCATAACTAGCTTGGTTTACTAGACTGCAAGCCCAGTGAAGACGGGAATCACATCTGCCTTATTTAACATTGAGTTGCCAACTTCTGGCTCAGTATTCATTGAATAAATGTAAGAATAAATTGGCAAGTTATAGAGCTTCAGTGTAAAACATATCCCCTTCATCAATAAAAATAGTTTATTTATTATATCCAATGTTTTTACCCTCAATTCTACTTCGTCTGATATCAATATTCTGTCCCCAGATTCCCTTAGTTTGTTTTGGCTGAAACATCTTGTATATCGTGTTTTTACTTTTTTTTCCTTCTTTGTATTTCCTTTTCTGCCCTACCCTTGATCTATGAAATCTATTTTCTTTGCTATTCCTTTCAATATACATAGATCCAGTTTAGAATTCAGTAGAATTTCAGAAGTATTATATAACCCCTATATTTAATCCCTATACTTTTTAATTATTAAAGTCAGAAAGAAAATTGAATCTTCTGGTTCTCCTTTTTAACTCAGTGTAGTTTACACATTGTTATTCTGCTCCTCCAGACTCCATGCCCTTGGTTTTTCTCCATCTAAAAAAAAAAAAATTTTTTTTTTTTACTCCTTAGACGTTTTTTAAAAATAAACTGGGGTTTTATATTTGGATTATTATTAATTTTTACATGATATCATTTCTCTTCAAAACATCATTTTTATCATTTGAATTTAGTTTTTCAAACAATGTCTCAATTATTTAGACCAGCATTTCCTACAGTGTGAATTATGCCTTGACACTTGTCTTGACTCTTCCAGCGAAGAAACTAGGCCTTTGTCCTCCAACACCAGTCAGTCATTGACTATGGGCCACCCTGGGTACTGGGGGAAGCAGACTCCCCCAGGCAGTTCTGACTTTCCTTACAGACCGGGTGGCTCCCGTGTCCAAGGGGCAATCCTCTAAGAAAGACCATAGGTGGGGGAGATAACAGCAAAGCACACAGAAGCTGGGCTTGGGCACAAAGGATGGGAGGGTTCTAGACTGGACACAGCGGTGTCTTTTATACCAACACACCAGTGCGAAGAGTTGGTGGACACAGAGGCCTCCAAGTCCCCAGCCCAGCTAAGCAGAATGATCCAACTGTACCTGTTCTGTTGCTCATGACACACTCACCCTGTCCTCCTCACCTGGCCTTCACTCTTGCTGTCCCCTCCTGGAGGAAGTGAAGGCACTGAAGTCACACACTTGGACTTACTGTCATCGCTAGACCTCAGTGAATCACATTTCAGAAGGGATTTCCATCAATGGGCTATTATATCACCTGCAAAACAGAGGCAAGAAGGGCTCTTCAAAAATTCTAAAGTGAAAAGTGAGCATGTAAAGACAGGATGTGCAGACACAGCGACCACGGAGTTTACCACTTTATTAAAATTGTGATTGTTCACATAAAGACTCAACCAGGTCACATATTAATAATTATCACTGACAACCTTTAACATCATCTGGAGCCCACAAGTGAAGCAATATTACATCTCTTGGTCTCATTTATCTTACTGCTTATGGCCCCTCTGTGGTCAGCACACTGCGAGCTTCGTGGACATTTAATTATGAACACATCATAAATGTAGCTGACAAGGCAGAGGTGCCCGAGGATGCTCCTGGCTAGGGGGTCGCTGAGGAAAGGACTTCCTTGATGCACTCTGAGCTAGAGGGCCAGGCAACACCACCTCCGCCCACTGCCCTTCCGAAGCTGTTGGCTGCAGAAGGGCCTTCGGTGGGGATGGGATGTGTATGCGTCACTTCCCTCTAACTTTCATCCGCCAAGTTGGCTTAAAACCCCAGGCCAGCCCCCCTTTCGCTCCTGTTCCACCCATCTCTGACTGTACCTTGACTTACCCCTGCTGCTTGTCTTGGATGTTTAGGGGGCTCCCCATGTGTGGAGTTTATCCTGATGAGGATGACAGCTCTGATCTCTACCTCACGCTCCGGGTAAGCCCACCCATCCTGCCCCATCTGCGCCAGGGTCTCCTGCCCAAATCGTTCTGCTCTGCCTGGGTACAGCCGACAGCAAGGGTCCCAAAAACACCTCGCCTCCGCCCCTACCAGACAATAAACCAAACAACCCGTGGCCGCCAAGTTGACTCTGACTCATAGCGATCCTATAGGACAGGGTAGAACTGCCCCATAGGGTTTCCAAGGAGCTGCTGGTGGATTCGAACTGCCGACCTTTTGGTTAGCAGCCGAACTCTTAACCATTATGCCACGTAGACAATACCTTCCCCGGACTCACAGAAGAAGCCCCGCCAAGCGACGGGTGAGGGAGCGTCTGGCTTTGTCTCTAATTAGCCGCCGCTTTGCGGCGAGATCAGGAGCGTCCACACTCCCGAGGCCTCTCCTTCCGAGAGGCGAGCGACCGAGGACCGCACTGTGTCAGCTTTCAAAGCGACAGTCCTGCGTGGGGCGCGGGCTGGCTGGGGAAGACAAAGCGGATAATAAGCGCAGCGCAATGACTGAGCTCTAAGGAGAAAGCTGAAAAGTAGCTATCATGTTGGCAGATAAATTCTACACACAATTATTCATTCCTAGCCTCTTGACATGTAGATTAATGAGTTTGATAACCCAGGCTTCTAAGAAGTAGATTCCACTCTGTTCCCAGGCTTTCTCCCCGTCTACCTACAAACAGCACAAGGGTCTATGGAGAAAAAAACAAATCGATACATTTGCGGTAGCCATCACTGCTGTTTGTGACTGGAGCCCTGTGTCAAAAATATGACCGGCTTCTCCTTCCCGGCGGGAGAAGGCACCACTAGGACACCAGAGGGGGCGGTGGGCCTTGAACTGTGGCCTCCATAAGCCTCTGGACCTTCTAGGCAGGCTGGGTCCCACCCTTTCCAATCCTACCCCTAGGGGAAGGGGGCGTGTGTTGACACAGCAGTTAAAATTGAGAATCCATGCAAACCTGCAGTCACACCTTAGGTTGGAGTCTGCTGGACTGGCACTGCCTGTCCCTAGTTGGCACGGACCCTCACCAAGAAAGCCCTGTGGGAGGAAAGAGCGCTGCTGGAGTGAGACAGCCCACACCTGCACCCTCTCCAGACATTTCATTCAGGACTCCTGAACAGCACCAAACTGGAGGTTTTATTCCCTGGCGGTGCAGTGGTTAGGAGCTTGGCTGCTTGCTAACAGAAATGCCGCCAGTTTGAGTCCACCAACCGCTCCTGGTAAACCCTACGGGGCAGTTCTACTCTGTCCTCTAGGGTCGCTATGAGTCAGAATCAACTCGACTGCAATGGGTTTTGGTATAACCACAGAAGTCCCTGAGTAGTGCAGACAGTTAACACACTTAGCTGCCCAGCTAACCAAAAGGTTGGAGGTTCAGGTACATCCGGAGGCACCTCAGAACAGAGGCCTGGTGAGCTACTTCTGAAAAATCAGCCATTGCATTCTACGAGGCACTTTCTTTGGTCCTGCAGAAAGAGAAATGAATGGAGCAGAATTTCACCCAGCTCACAAAGGTCCAATGAGATCTTTGATTAACAAAATTGACCAGTTGAAGCATTTGTGGATGGCCAATCAAAATTCCACTATAACGCCCGCCCTATTTCCAAAGAGGGGATCCTAAGCTTTGCAAAGATTGTTACATTTGTTTCCCTTATTCAAGCAGTCTGGAGAAGGCAGGCTCCAGTGTCTCAAGCTCACAGAATCTCCAGGTTAGGACTGCTAGCTAGGTTTAGCAAATAAAAATACAGGATGCCTGGTTACATTTGAATTTCACATAAACAATGAATAATATTGTAGTGTAAGTATGTCCCTTGCATATTTAGGACATTTATACTAAAAAATTATTCGTCGTTTATCTGAAATTCAAATTTAGTCGGGCTTCCAGTATTTCATCTGGCAACCCTATTCGGAGGGGCTCTGCTACACTGCCGGGGGCAGAGCCGGAGGACCAGGGAGGAGAGAGCAAAATCAGGCTCCGAACTGGAGACATCCACACACAGAAGCCTTGCTCCACCCTTCCGTCAGGCTTCTCCCCAGACATTCCACCTCATCCTGAGTCCAGAGCCCAAACCACTGGAAGAAAACATGGGCCATTGCTCCTGAGTAGGTGACGGGCCCCCACGTCTGGAATCTGAGGCACTGTACAGGAAAGCCTAAACTGGAGGGGTCTCAGACTGGGGAGGTAAGCACCAAGGCGGCACTACACAGACCAGGGCCCAGGCAATTCTCCTGGACAGAATTCTCCAGGGAATCTCCCTTCCTGCTCCCAGAATGCAGAAACTCAGCACCAGGCCTGGCCAGGCTTCTTCTAGAAGACGATGGAGGTTTACGGATCCTGCTCTCCTACCTGGCCTGGCAGCAATCCCATAATAGCCACATCATGCGAGTGGGGGAGAGGGTATGAATGCTAGCACTGCTTCCGTTTTCAAATCAATTATGGCCAGACTGAGTCATCTTCTCACATAGACCAGAAAGTCCCACGTCGTGTTGCTTCTTAATCATATGGAGGCCTAAATATAGAAATGTCTGCAGAAGGACAATCCTGAGAAAGCTGGTGCCCTTGTTCTCCTGGAAGAAAGCTAGATTCTCACTATTTTTTACAAATTGCTAGCACTGGACTGCAAGCAAGACTGAGTTAGGGCTTGGGTCCTCAGCAGTGATCCTACTGCTGTGGACCCATGTGTGCCTGCCAGGATGACAGAGGTAACTCTGATCGGGCTCCAAATTGTCTGCTGCACTGGGTCACCAGCATGCACCACTCATTCCCCTTTGGACAAATCTCCAGCCTCCATTCCCATTCACCACTGCATGATAGCGATGTAGGAACAAGAAACCAAGGCATCTTTGATGCATTGCAGCAGAATCCCTTTGCCAATGGAGTTATTTCTCTGCTGTCTGCCCTTGAGCAACAGCCCAGGGCTGCAAGCTCCAAAGAAGATTCCTATAGCAGACCCCTGCCAGGCCTAGGGCTGCTAGCCAAGCAGAAGGTGTAAACCCAGAGTGTAGGAGCAAGCAGGACCCCGGCAGCAACAGGCTGCCCCACATTCTGTATTTGGGTCCTCCTTCTCTTTACCCATCCTAGGGAATACCACAGAAGATGCCTTTGTTGGAAAATAGCTCAGGGACCTTCTAGAAGTTTCTTTAGGTCCAAAAGTCCTAAACGCTGGAGCAAAGTAGCAAAATATTGCTGTTCTGAAGACAGCACACGAAAATGAGACAGCCATTGATACAGTTCCTACAGCAAAAGTCAGTTTGTCCAGGAGGAAATTTTTAGAAGAGATAAAAGTCATATCAGATTGGCCACTAAATGCCTCTCCAAAGTGCAATGGTCAAATTAAGCAGTGAGAATAATGAACCAGGGAAGAGAGACCAACAGCCCGGCATTCCCTAGTGCAGAGTAAGCAAAGGCAAAATCGGGGTTTCACTGCCCAGCCTGGTGCAGTAGGCAGCATGAGAAGCAGGGTCTGGGATTCAAAGCCAAAGAAGCCTCTGCTAGACTACCTTCCTGTTGCCTGCACATGGTGCCCAGAGCACAATGCAAATGTCCCCTTGGCATCCCTAGGCTAGAGGTCAAAACCTGGCTCAACTGATCTCACAGACCTCACAGCAGTTTGTAAATATTTGGATTGGTTGCCAATATTTAAAAATCAAAATTTTTCACAGGAAAATCCAGATTTCCAGTTTCTGTTGAAAAATCAGAAGATACCCTGGTCCTGTATCTGATTGGCAGCAGCCAAAGAACAGCTGCCCCCCTTAGACAGGGTGTGTCACTGCCAATTCTCCGCAGTCTCCAACACTCCTTATTGTCCTCCTCCTGTTCCACGGATGCTCCTGGAAGGATCTGCCCTCGGCCGCCAGGACCATGACAGGAACACCAGCGATCTCTGCCCTCCCCAGGAGCTTTTTCCCAGTAGTCCCCTCCCATCCTTCAGAGAAACAATCCTTCTAGACACCTCGCCTCCATAACCATAGGTTAGCTCCTCTATAAACCTATGGCCATCAAGTCGATTCCGACTCATAGAGACCCTACAGGACAGGGTAGAACTGCCCCATATGGTTTCCAAGGAGCAGTTGGTGGATTTGAACTGCCAGGCTTTTGGTTAGCAACTGAGCTCTTAACCACTGTGCCACCAGGGCTCCAGCTCCTCTGTAGGTCCCTAAACATCTGTGGTTTACCATTTGTAACCCCAATAGCAGCATCAATGAATAAGACAAACAACCCCCAGAGCCTTGGAAACCATCTAGAAAATATTTTAGATAAAAGAAGAGGCACTTTGGACAAAACTGAGTCAAAGTCATGCCCAAGGCCCAAGGCACTGGCAGCAGTGAAGGCAAAATTATATGCCCATTTCACAGACTGTGACCACAGAGCCGCAATCCCATTTCTCCCTAATATTCTATTCCCCTTAACTTCTACGATGAATGGCCCACCCTTGGGGTTGGAAGGGCAAGAAGTTTCCTCAACGCTTTAAGTGTTGAAGGGAAAAAGAGTTCTGATTGGCTGATTTTGGAATTGCAATTCTGGGCAGAGTTTTCCAAAAGGCTAATGTATCTTTAAGCCTAGGTGCCCTTCAGGGAATGTATTGGATAAATGTCTTCTGAAAAGCCTGTAAATATTCCATCGCCTCACTGTCATTACTACCATGAAATGATAATGAAGCATGAAAGAAATATAATTCCATATTCAGATGACAGCATTAGCCTCCATAAGCAAACTGAAATATTTATTAGTAAAATGTTCAGTATCTACGCCTGTAATCTAAAAAAGGACCAAAATGTTTTATAATAAAAAAGAGATTGAACGCAGAGGTAAAATCTGGTTGGCTGATTTTATTGCTCATTATTAAATCCTGGCAAAACAATTATTTTTTTCTTTTCATTAGTAAGACACCCAAATTAAAACTCTGCCCTCCGGCTGCAAGGTTTACAGTAGTGATTAAAAACAAGGAATTGGGATGCGTGGGGCTTTTGACAATGGTATAATCAAATTCATTCATATTGTTCAATCTTTCACTGACAAATATTTTTACAGTGAAATATACCAAACAAAGAATCACAGACAGCAACTATCAATACAGAGAAATTAGGAAACCTTGTTATTATTTTAAATAGTGAACTGATACAACGTTGCCATAATCTTGAATACAAACATGATCGTGTAGTTAATTAGGGTAATTATTGCCTAAATTGTGCCTAATTGTCTTATACTGAATAGGATGCGTGAATGAAGCCTTTTGAGATTTTTACAATACCTACATGCCGCTGCCAAACTATTTAGTTATCATTTAATAAGTTTTGGTTTCATTTCCTGTAAGTCAGAAAATAACATCAGAATACAAGCTAAGAGATAAACAGGAGCCAGAGGCCTTGACCTCTGTTTCACCTTATTGAAAAAGAGGCATAAAAGAGTCATTTGGTATACCAGCGTCAGAGTGCTCACGTACGCTGAGCACATTCCTTAAGGGAAAGGGGAAAGAAAAAAACAGGGTCTTCGAAGTGAATGAAAAATTAGAAATTCAAGTGACCACGATCAATTCTGAAACACTGCACAAAATTAATTACAGTTTTGCATCAGAAGCAAGAATGTAGATTTCCGACAGTCGGCGTCATTTATCTTGAGCTGCACAATATACAAGGCGATTAAAAACCCAAATCTGTCCCCACCTCCCAAGTCTCCGGCCTCTCAGAGGCTGTGAAGTACAAATGATTAACTCCGGATTATGCAGGGATTGTGCAGACGCTTCAGCCTGAATGGAGTGTGTGGCAAGTCGCAGAAGCTGGAGAGGGACAGATTTGCGACTCTTTATCAGAAGCCAGTCTGGCCACCACTGACGAAACCCAGGTAAATTGCACCGAGATGTGACAGTGGCTGCAGAAAGCTGGCTCGGCAAAATCTAAATCTCTAATTTCTATCTGTTTTTAATTGCTCGCCTTAAATTTGCATTTTTATACAATTGGTTCCAAGGATTTATTCGATGCTAGCGGCTACTGTGACCAAATTGCTCTCCATTTCACATGGAGTTGCAGGTACATGTCTGGGGAGGTGGAGACAAATTTGGCTTTTTAGTCACCTTTAACAAGGAAGATGAGTGTCCAAAATATGCACCTCGGCTAGAGAGGCCCAGGAAGCCACCAGTGTCCAGGAGACAGTAGATGCCCAGGGCTTTGTACTTAGAAGACACCCACTGAGCCGATGCCCCCCAAAGAATCCCAGAGCCCCCGCCCTCCTGCTCCAGAGCCCCACTCTCATTAGCCTCCCTTTGGAAGACTCAGGACATGCATGTGTTCAAAATACATCTTATTCTGTTGTCAAAACTAACTCAGTATTAGAAAGGCTGACAGATGTTCCCTGACTCCAAGAAACCACACATGGTGCATCTCACACACACACACAAGCTGGGTGCCTGCTTTATTTAACCCTGCATTCATAACTGACTTATTAACACGAGAGGTTGCCAAGAGAAAACTGTCATTTTAGGATTTGCAAATTGAGCCTCACCTAAGGAACCCTTAGGTTTGGAGCAGTTGGCTCTGGGCCCTCAATCAGCTGTACCTGATTTAACCTGGGGCCTCCCCCACCTGCCCCTCTGAATCCCTCAACCTCCCACTTGAGATTTCTTCAACATGTCTGGATACATCCCATCACAGAAGTTTCTCCTCATCCCACTCCTTCATCTAAGGAAGTCTGTTTATCCCAGTGGTCTCAGACGCAAACGGCTGCAGGGCCAGGCAGCTCGCACAGGCTGGGTGTGAGAAAAGTCCACTTCCTACCCGCTGCCCCCCTTTGGGTAGAGAGAGTTCTTCATCTCCTGTAGGGAAAACAGCCATGTGAGAACAGCATAAAGAGTAACTGACCCTCTGCCCCAATGTCAGGGACGCTAGGGAGTGGTGAGGACTGGGGCTAACACCAAACCTGCTACTTCAGAAGGGGGAAACCGCACCTCCACTCTAATACGTGTTGCATGAAGAAAAGCAGCTCGGTGGGGCCAGATACAGTAGCCCCCCTCCTCACAGTTTCGCTTTCTGTGGTTTCAGTTATCTGCGGTCAGCCATGGTCCAAAAATGTGACACAAGCAGCCTGATGAAATTTTGTGCCTTCCTGCTCAGTCCACTCAGGGACCACGTTCACATACCTTTTATTACAATATATTGTTATGTTGTTGTTGTTAGGTGCTGTCGAGTCAGTTCTGACAACAGAAAGAAACACTGCCCAGTCTTGCACCATCCTCATGACCCTTGTTATGCAGAAGCCCATTGTTGCAGCCACTGTGTCAGTTCATTCATTGAGGGTCTTCCTGTTTTTCACTGACCCTCTGCTTTACCAAGATATTGATATATTTGTTATAATTGTTCTATTTTATTATTAGTTACTTAATCTCTCCCTGTGCCTCATTTATAAATTTAACTTTATCATAGGTAGTACGTATAGATCAAAACACAGCATATAGAGGTTTGGGTACTATCCTTGGTTTCAGGTATCCATGGGGGTCTTGGAATGCATCCCCCGTGGATAAGGGGGTACAACTGTATTCCAAAATTTTGATGAAAATTGAAAACCTGGACTCTTTCAGAAAGTTCCTTCTTTTTTTAATGTTTGTTCACATTTTTTTAAAGGAAATAAGAGACCCATGCTGGCTGAATGAAAACACTTTTGATGGCCAAATCCAGACCCAACTGGATGACCCAACTTATAAGCTCAGGTCCATAGTTTGATGGATATCAGCATTTTTATTGTTGAGTGGATGCCCAGGAGACATCTCAGGGTCCAAAGGGGCAATTCATTCCCCTCAGCCTGTGTGACAGTCAGAAGGACACTGTAAAAGCCATCACTGGATTCTTTCTTCTCTCACACTAACCACTCCCCAAGGCCCCACCTGAGAGTGACCACAAATGCCCATAACATTGGAGCTCTTGAGAGCTTTGGCCCAGCAGTTCTTAGATGTCAAATTACCATGCAAACACCAAGGATGAGTCTTTTTAGGGTTACGTGGCCACTGTGGACACTGCATCAATGGCTAATGTCAGCTCTGCGTCATAAGACTCCCACTTCAGGGCAGCCACGCAATGCCCCTTTGAAATGAAATTGGCAGAAAGAAATATGTGTGTATTTTTCAAGAACTCAGCTCCTGGTTTCAAGACGCATTTATTGGGCCCTGGAGAGACTTAGGAAAATAAGAGTCTATGGTTCCTACCCTCAAAGATCTTCCAATCTATTTGAAGCCCAGCAATCCTGGTGGGATAAAGGTTCTGTGGCACTCAGTCCTTTGAACAGTCAAGTCCCAAGGGCTGGGGCCACACTGGTTACCTGGTCTTCCTTCCCCAGCCCTGGAAAACCATTTCTTGAAGGCTCATGTCAGGACAAAACAGAAAGCTATTACTTTTGATGATAATTTTATTTGGATCTTCTGAAAAATAAACAATCACCTTCCTGAAGGCACAGAGAGGTCAAGCAAGCGGTCTCCCTTGTTTTTGCATACAGGGGTGTCTGTGTGTACAAGGGGTCCAGGTGGGCTCCCTGGTCCTGGCTGAGCCCACCACCAGGGTTGCCATGGTAGTCAAGTGAAATACATTTGAAAAAGGATTTTATATACTGCCATTCTATTCTAGTAGTGTATTCATCAAAAGGATTACGTTCTACAAGATTAAATATTAAAGAGAAGAGAGAAAGGTTGGTTTTGGGAATCTGTGAATCAGAAAGCTCAGGGTTAAAAAACGTAGAAAATCATTTTTTTTTTTTTAATATCACAAGTTTGTGTGAGTTCAGGTAATATGTATCAGTAACATTTTTCACTCTGAATTTGCAATAATTCATTACATGACATTAACAGAACATCTATCTCACCGTTGATGACATGAAATTGGAACCACCCACGTTCACTTGAATGCCTCCAAATTACCACTCCTGATGGACCATGAGGGCACGAATTAACCTGAATAACCAAATTCTCTTTGAGGTAGAAAAAGGCAACCATGCCTGATGCAGAACAGACTAGAGTCTGTTTCACCCTCTTGAACAATGCCATTTGCACAGGAGTATGTAGCTTTCAGAATTGAGGTGCAGCCTTTCAATGCAGAAACAAAGGATCAGAGAGGTTTGGTGACTTAACTAAAGACTCACAGCAAATTAGTGACTAAGCTAAAATTAGAATGACAACCTAGGACTCATTCTCAACTCCCCCAGGGTAGGGGAACCATCTTCTTGATACTTGACTATCTCCGTGTTCATAAGAAGCTGTACTAGATCATGGAAAAGGCCAAGGTCAGCCATCCTTAGACCTGAGGTCATCCCTACCAGACTGAGACTTCTGGTCCTGAGGTTCCCAGGAGCGTCTCCTGACCGATGATTAGAACCAGTAGAGAAGGATTATTAGAGGGAAACTGCACGTCAGGGACAAGAAAGTCATTGCTTAAACTAGAGAGGGTAATAACATGTGCAGAATGTTCTTGAGGCCCTCAAGAAAACATGGGTGAAACAATCTCAAATTATAGGAGAGTTTTCCTAAGCATAGCTGTTCAGAGGGTATGTATGCAGCCATCTTTGAAAATTTCCATAGAAAGGGAGATTCCATTTAAATACACAAGTATGAAAGTCACAGAACATTTTTCATTGATCCTGTCCTTTGCAATGTACCTTAGAAACATTTTGAAACTGATGATGCAAATTTGGGTCATTTCCATTTTAAATTAACTATTAGATACCTCACAACCCAAAGACTAGCCTTCTCAGAGACTATCCCTAGCCAAAGACATTACATCCAATAGTTAAAGTCAAATAAGTTTCATTAAAACAGATAATGATCCAGGGGTCATAGTGGACCACTACTGATATTAACTCAGGATTGTGAGACTATACAGTATAGTGGAAAGTAAATCAACCCTAGAGTCAGAAGTCTCCACTCTATAAATGATCTTGGACAACCCCCTCTTTCCATCTTCATTTCTTCAACCATAAAATGGGAGTAAATAATACTCTACTTTTCTCATAAGATTGGTTTGGAGACACAGAAAAGAGAATGTAGGTGACAGCATTTGGGAAGACTAAGGTGCCACTTACTCATCAGTGGTTACTGCTGAAATCTTGATCTTGGGGACCAGCAAGCTTATAGACTTGATCTCCCTCAACATGGTTTTTTTTTTAACACTTGTTTTAAGAAAAAATTAAGAATGTTCCAAACATAGAATTTTTTTCACTGTGCTGTTTCTTTTTTTCCTTTAAAACATTAGCTGCGTTAGCAATAGCAGTTTCAATAATAATAACAGCTATTATTATTAGAGAGTTTACTCCAAGCACACATTTGCAGAGAAATAGTTCTTGCATGCCAGGGTAAACAAAGGGTTATAACAGAGGCCCAGCCATGGATGAAGTGGCAAAAGGAGAAAGTTGGCACTCACTGGCTGGCCCATTTCCATCTTATGCTGAAGGATGAGAGGCTACGAGGTGACTGCCAGCCAACCCTTGACGTGTGAGTGAGCCAAGCTCAACTATCCAGCTGTCAGTCCACCCACCAGCTGGTTGCAGATGTACAAGTAAACCCAGCAAAACCCATCCAGGCTGGCCCAGACAGTAGACTCACCCAGCTGGCCCACAGAATGGAGTTGTTGACACCACTAGAAGTTTGGGGGTGGTTTGTTACACAGCAGTAGCTGAGACACCAATCACACAATCTCACCATATGAATGAAGAGACAAAGGCCCAGGGAGGATACTCCCTCTCCCTTCTGCAGCCCCAGCCCCTCTGATCGGCCTCCAGGAGAAGCTGACCCAGACACAAGCCTTACCACGTCTCTACCTTCCAGAAGCCCTGCATGGCCCCCAAGACCCCCAGAAGTTGCCCAAAGTCCTCCTCACCTGGAGCCCTGGGCCCTACCTGCCCCCCACACCTCTCTAGATGAATTCTGCAGCATTCCCAGCAGGGATCCTCAGCCAGTGCCAGCTGGCTCTTCCAGGACAGAACTCCCCCAAGCCTGGCACTGTCTGGAGGGTAGAGCAAACTCCCTGAAAGACCAAGCCAGCTATCTCTACTCCTAGTGGATAGCTCCCCTCTCCTGGGGCTTGGAACACTTGTCCCCCCTCCACCTTTGGCCCTGGCCTCACTGCTTCTTGTGCTGTTACTCAGCATCTGCTCTGCCCTTGGAATTCAGTCCCCAGAGAGCTGGGGCCTCATAGTCACCTTGGAATGTCCCACAGACCTGGCCTGGGGTGCCGGATGCCACAGACCCTGGTGAGTGTCCATTGTGGTTACTGCAGCTGCTGATGGTGATGCTTACTAACCCCAGCAGGTGTAACAGGGGAGCATTCAGAACAGGTGATGAAGTGGAAAGAGCACTGGGTTCAAGTCATATCCCCTTTACTTGCCACTATGTGACCAAGGGCTCGGAGTCTTGGTTTCACCATCTGCAAAAAGAAGCTGATGCTTCCTGTGCAGTCCACAGGGATATTGTCATGAGAGCTGAACGTAAGTGCAGGCTCATCACAACCAAAGCTCAGCAGACCAGGCTCCCTCTTAGCAGACTCTCCATAGCTTTCACTGAATAATACGCAATACCTGACCCTCACATTCCCGCTCAGAGCCACCTCTGCCTCCCTGCCACCCTGCCACAGCCCAGCCTGTGCCACACACATACATGTGAGCATCCTCTCCCTCCCTCCACCTCCCTTTCTGTCTCTCCACTCACACCCCTTCCCACTGGGAAAGGCCATCAGCCTCCCTGGCAGAGGAAAGACACCAGATCTCTGCTTCTTTGATTTCATTTCAGAGATCTGCAGCAGGCAGGCCCCAGAACAGAGGGGGCTCCTCTTGCCCACTGCATTTTGTGAAAGCCCCCGCCAAGCAATGAGGAAATCAGAGGTTCTGCCAAATTGGCCCATTTCACAGATTTCAGCAATTCTTAATATCACACCCCTGGTTGTGGGGAGCACACACGGTAATCCTGAAGGAGAGGGCCTATCCTAGACACAGCCTGCCACCCCAAGTGGCCCAGATGGCAGCTCTGCCTAGACACTGGAGGGTAGAGCAGAGCCCAAGCCTGCCTGCTGGTCTGCACAGCACACCCTCCCAGGCTTCGTTTCTGCATCCTACACCTCACCCTAGGTGGTGTACCAGCAAATACGAGGAGCTGCTTTGTAAAAATGAAAATGCAATTGTCTGACCAATAAAGAGCATTCCTGTATGTAATCCCAGTAATAGATTTTTAAATCCTCCACACTGACACACTGTTATGTGTTAACGGTTATTATCTGTCCACTTCCAAACCTTAAGAGGTTAGATTGCTTAAAGATTTGTTAGCTATGAACTGCTTAAAGAAGGCAAAGTATAAACTCCCAGCTAATTGAAAAATAGCATTTTATCAGATTCTTCTCTGATATTATATTGTAATGGTTGTACTTAGAGTGCTCTCAATACTTCAATAAGTGGTGAAATTAAAAAAATAACATCTTCAGGGCTTTGCAGAAAATGTGGCTGTTACCAATTTATACTGCTTTTTTAACCATTATTTTCTTATATTTCCCACAATGCCTCGGATCAGAAGCAAACAGAAACTGAGTGATTACCCCAAAGTGTGTTAGATGAACTGGAAAAAGTCTATTCAAACAAAGCTCATTAGTTCTGATACCTCCAGGGCTATGACAAATTAAGCGGCTGGTGAGTGTGCTTGCAGACAAAAGGATGATGCCGAAAACTAGGGCTGAGCTAGGCACTGTGTCAATAAATTCCCCTGAAAAAGGTAAAAATTACAATTGGAGCTAAAATGGAATCCCTTTAAAGAGCATGTACAAAATAGATCATCCCTTCTTTCTTAAGTACATTTGTGAACCCGCCTGTGATGAATTATTGCAGTCCCGGGAAGTGGCCACTCCAGAGGGACTCCTTGGCCTGGTGCACGTCGGAGGAGCTGGCTGCCTCAGCGCAACCCCCTCACTCCTTTGCAGAGACGGCATGAGTGGCTCCAAACCCAACAAGCCGAGTGCACACTTTCAGAGCCGAAAGTCTGAGGACTCAGGCTTTGTCTACCACACCTGCGGGCTCCAGGTGAGGAGAGACGCTCTCCCTGAAGCCGGGGCCGGCAGCCACCCTACTTTGAAGATTCCACAACTTTCAGACGACCTTGCTTTTCTGGCCAAGAGAAGCGTGCTCATTATAGCCAAAAACTTTCTTTTTCCTGGTTTGTGAATCTTAGAAAATTCTAAACCAGTAGCAGTACTTTTTTAAAATTTGGCACATACAGACTTTAATAAACACGTGGTGAATAAACGAAGATTGAACAGGCAAAGCCTTCAGGTACAGCTACATGATGAGGACATGAGGGTGTCAGTCTGGGCCCAGACTCTCAGGACTGTCTTCTGGTTTTCTGGAATACATGGTGGCCACATACCCACTTGACTAAGGCATTTGTGGATGGCTCACCATTCATTCTGACCTCATTGGCAAGGTTTCTGAACTAACAGAAATTCATGGATTAATGGTAATTTCCAGACTGTCAAAATAGGGAAAACCCAGTCCTAGGGCCAAAACCAGAAGCCCAAGGGCCAAACATGACCCACAGACTTTTTTCCCCATACAGTGCTGCTTTTCCTTTTTATTTGAAATCTTTGCCACTTAAAATTTTGGAGACGTCACAGAAGACTTCAAAATCCTCAGTTTATTGAAAAATTGAGATTTGGCCAAGCTGGTCCCATGTTGCCACCTGGTGCAAACATCCAGAGCACAACTCAGACGCCCCATTGAACAAGTTTGCACACTTCAGTTGGCTGGAGGTCCCATCCCACCCACCGCACCTAGAGATTTTACTTTCCTGGCCCTGGAGCATTTGAATTCACAGCCTCTGGTCTAGTCAAGTAGGCTTTACAGACATGGCCTTGGGAATCCTAAAACCTGACTTTCAGTCCTGAAGCTGCCACGTGCTAATTCTGACACCCCATGCAAGCTGTCCCCACTCTCTGGGTCTTCTTTTCCCCATGCCCTCTTGGCTCAAGCCCCACCAGGGGTAATTCTTCTCCCCTTTGTTTTCACTACTATGCCTTGTTCATATTTCTCTTAATGCTGCTATCCAGCCATCTACTCTCCAGGCTTTCTGCCACTAGACTATGAGAAACGTGAGGGCAGGAGGACTGTATTATCTCTATCTGTAGTGCCCAGCACACAGTAGGTCCTCAGCAAAATCCTGTTTCCTTTTCGTTATGCTCTTACAGCATTCTTCAAGCTCTGGGTCCCAAATCCTAAAGGAAATATGTAGTAACTAAGTCCAAGACTCCCCCCCCCCCCATGTGTCTGTCAGTTTGTCACACTGTGGGGGATTGAGTGTTGCTGTGATGCTGGGAGCTATGCCACCGGTATTCAAACACCAGCAGAGTCACCTGTGGTGGATAGGTTTCAGCTTAGCTTTCAGACTAAAACAGACTAAGAAGAAGGACCCAGAGATCTACTTCTGAAAAGAATTAGCCAGTGAAAGCCTTATGAACAGCAGCAGAACATTTTCTGATATAGTGCCAGAAGATGAGCCCCTCAGGTTGGAAGGAACTCAGAATATGACTGGGGAAGAGCTGCCTCCCAAAAGTAGAGTCGACCTTAATGACACAGATGGAGTCAAGCTTTTGGGACCTTCTTTTGCTGATATGGCACAACTCAAAATGAGAAGAAACATCTGCAAACATCTACTAACACGGAAAGTATGAAGTACATGAAATGGAAAATGTAAACATCAACATCCTAGGCATTAGTGAACTGAAATGAGGTGGTATTGGCCGTTTTGAATCAGACAATCATATGGTCTCCTATGCCGGGAATGACAAATTGAAGAGGAATGGCATTGCATTCATCATCAAAAAGAACATTTCAAGATCTATCCTGAAGTGCAACACTGTCAGTGATAGGATAATATCCATACACCTACAAGGAAGACCAGTTAATACTAATTATTCAAATTTACACACCAACCACTAAGGCCCAAAAAAAAAAACAAGGCCAAGGAGGAAGAAAATTGAAGATTTTCACTAACTTCTGCAGTCTGAAATTGAACTTGCAATCAGGATGCTTTGATAATTACTTATGATTCAAATGCAAAAGTTGGAAACAAAGAAGAAGGATCGGTAGTTGGAAAATATGGCCTTTGTGATAGGAATGATGCTGGTGATCACAGGATAGAATTTTGCAAGACCAATAACTTCTTCATTGCAAATATTTTTTTCACCAGCATAAATGGCAACTATACACGTGGACTTCACCAGATGGAATACATAGGAATCAAATCAACTACATCTGTGGAAAGAGACCATGAAAAAGCTCAATATCATCAGTCAGAACAAGGCCAGGGGCCAACTAGGGAAGAGACCATCAATTGCTCCTATGCAAGTTCAAGTTGAAACTGAAGAAAGTTAGAAGAAGTTCACCAGAGCCAAAATATAACCTTGAGTGTATTCCACCTGAATTTAGAGACCATCTCAAGAATAGATTTGATGCTTCGAACACTAATGACCAAACACCAGACAAGTTGTGGAATAACATCAAGGACATCATACATGAAGAAAGTAAGAGACCGTGAAAAAGACAAGAAAGAAAGAAATGGCCAAAATGGATGTCAGAAGAGACTTTGAAACTTGTTCTTGAACTTCTAGTAGATAAAGCAAAAGTAAGAAATGATGAAGTAAAAGAGCTGAACAGATGTGAGAAGACAAAGTATTAAATGACATGTGCAAAGATCTGAAGATAGAAAATCAAAAGGGAAGAACACACTCAGCATTTCTCAAACTGAAAGAACTGAAGAAAAAATTCAAGCCTCAAGTTACGATACTGAAGGATTCTATGGGAAAATATTAAACGACACAGGAAGAATCAAAAGAAGATGGAAGAAATACAGAGTCACTATACTGAAAATAATTGGTCAATGTTCAACTATTTCAGGAGGTCCATATGATCAGGAACCGATGGTACTGAAGGAAGAAGTCCAAGCTGCACTGAAGGCATTGGCAAAAAACAAGTCTCCAGGAATTGACAGAATACCAATTGAGATGTTCAACAAATGGATGCATCCCTGGAAATGCTCACTCTTCTATGCCAAGAAATTTGGAAGAGAGCTACCTGACCAACCAACTGGAAGAGATTCATATTTATGCCTATTCCCAAGAAAGGTTATCCAACCCAGAAATTATCAAACAATATCATTAATATCACACACAAGTAAAATTTTGCTGACGATCATTCAAAAGCAGTTGTAGCAGTACATCATCGACAGATAAGTGCCAAAAATTCAGGCTGGATTCAGAGGAGGAGGTGGAACCAGGAATATCATTACTGACATTAGATGGATGCTGGCTGAAAGCAGAGAATACTAGAAAGATGTTTACCTGTATTTTATTGACTATGCAAAGGTATTCGACTATATGGATCGTAATAAATTATAGATAACATTGCAAAGACTGGGAATTTCAGAACACTTAATTGTGCTCATGAGGAACCTTTACATAGATCAAGAGGCAGTTGTTCGAACAGAACAAGGGGATGCTGCATGGTTTAAACTCAGGAAAGGTGTGCGTCAGGGTTGTATCCTTTCACCACACCTATTCAATTTGTATACTAAGCAAATAATTCGAGAAGCTGGGCCGTATGAAGAAGAAAGCGGCATCAGGGTTGGAGGAAGATTCATTAACAACCTGCATTATGCAGATGACACAACCTTGCTTGCTGAAAATGAAGAGGACTTGAAGCACTTACTTATGAAGATCAAAGACCACAGCCTTCAGTATGAATTACATCTCAACTTAAAAAAAAAAAAAAAAACTAAACCTCACAACTGCACCAATAAGTGACATCATGATAAACGGAGAAAAGATTGAAGTTGTCAAGGATTTCATTTTACTTGGATCCACAATCAATGCCCATGGAAGCAGAAGTCGAGAAATCAAAAGATGCATTGCATTGGGCAAATCTGCTGCTCTTTAAAGTGTAAAAGCGAAGATGTCACCTTGAAGACTAAAGTGTGCCTGACCCGAGCCATGGTGTTTTCAGTCACCTCATATGCATGTGAAAGTTGGACAATGGATAAGGAAGACTGAAGAAGAATTGATTCCTTTGAATTGTGGTGTTGGCGAAGAATATTGAATATGCATGGACTGCCAAAAGAATGAACAAATCTGTCTTGGAAGAAATACAACCAGAATGTTCCTTAGAGGCAAGGATGGCAAGACTACATCTGACATACTTTGTGGACATGTTGTCAGGAGGGATCATTCCCTGGAGAAGGACATCATGCTTGGTAGGGTAGAGGGTCAGTGGAAAAGAAAACCCTCAGTAAGATGGACTGACACAGTGGCTGCAACCATGGGCTCAAGCCTAACAACAATTGTGGGCATAGTGCAGGACTCAGCAGTGCTTTGTTCTGTTGTAACTACAAGTCCAAGACCACCATGGCCACCAGTCGCTTCTTCAGCACTTGTCTAACCACCCACCTCAGGCCACACTGTGACACGGATCTCTATATTTTGGGCTTCATTAGGTTCACCAAGGTCACCAGAGCTGCCTCCTCAAAGTAGAGTCAACCGTAATGACGTGGATGGAGTGAACCTTTCAGGACCTTCCTTTGCTGATGTGGCATGACTCAAAATGAGAAGAAACAGCTGCAAACTTCCATTAATAATCAGAACATGGGGCATACGAAGCGTGAATCGAGGAAAATGTATTCTGGTATCTAATACAAATTCTCCATCTCTCTCACTCTTTTTTGTTCCCCAAAATTTCTTGACTATTGTTGTTTGGAAACCCTGGTGGCATAGTGGTTAAGAGCTATGGCTGCTAACCAAAAGGCCAGCAGTTTGAATCCACCAGGCACTCCTTGCAAACGGTATGGGACAGTCCTACTCTGTCCTGTAGGGTCGCTGTAAGTCAGAACCGACTCGATGGCAACTGGTTTGGGTTTTTGTTTTTTTATTGCTGTTGTTAGTTGCTGTCAAATTGGCTCAGACTCATGGCAACCTTGTGTGTAGCAAAACAAAATGTTGCATACTTCTGCACCATCTTCACGATCATTGATACGTTTGAGTCCATCTTTGTGGCTGTTGTACCGTGCTTTCCAACCTAGGAGGCTCGTCTTCTACCACTCTATCGGGCATTATTCTGTGTGACCCATAAGGTTTCCGTTGTCTAATTTTTGAAGGCACATCGCGAGGCCTTTCTTCTGTCAGTCCACCTGTCTGTCAGTTTATCATACTGTGGTGGCTTGCATGTTGCTATGATGCTGGAAGCTATGCCACTGGTGTTTCAGATACCAGCAGGGTCACCTATGGTGGACAGATATCAGTGGAGCTTCCAGACTAAGACAGATTAGGAAGAAAGGCTTTGACTATTACTAATCATTTAATCATCCAAATGAACTTTCTCAATAAGTTAAATTCTGGGGAAAAGAAATATCTTCATATTTTCCAAGTCATCATCACATTTGTTATTTTTTTCCAATTCAATGCAAATATTTATTAGCACAATACCGAGCTCTATGTGGCCCAGAGGGAACTGCAATCTTGCTGGGGAATGAAAGAAAATAATAAACAACCTAGATGGTACAAACAATTTGCAATCAGCTGCTAGCCTAAGGTCTGGTGGTTCAAATCCACCTAGTGGCACTGCAGAAGAAAGGCCTGGTTATCTGCTCCCACAAAGATTACAGTCAAGAAAACACTATGGAGCAGTTCTACTCTGTAACACATGGAGTTGCCATGAGTT
This sequence comes from Elephas maximus indicus, assembly GCF_024166365.1. Classification (NCBI taxonomy): domain Eukaryota; kingdom Metazoa; phylum Chordata; class Mammalia; order Proboscidea; family Elephantidae; genus Elephas; species Elephas maximus. The sequence goes on from NC_064839.1 coordinate 14,166,044, forward strand.
GGAGCTGACTCAACTGCAACAGGTTTGGGTTTTTTGGTTTATATAAGCCCTCAAGGTAGATGTCAATATCCCCATTTTGCATGGAGCTGGGAATCAGAAGTTACATAACTGCCTAAAGACGAGAAGCTAGGAGGAAGCTGAGTAGAGGTTAGTGTCCTAGTCTGTCTGACTCCAGAGTCTATCCTCTGTCCACTTACCAGGCTGGACCACTGATGGTCTACAATGAGCACCAGGAGAGTCCAAAGCGAGAAGAGCTTGTGGCAGCCTTGGAGGGAGAGGGTCAGAGGAGGCTTCATGAAGAGCAGGGAAGCTTTGAGGAAATGAGGAAAGAGAATATCATTCCAAGGAGAGAGAATAATATCTACAGAAGATTCCAAAAGCGGCTGGAATTAGATTCCAGGAAGTTCCTTGAGGCACACAGACCCCAGTGAACAGAGAAGGCACACAGTAGGCACTCATACATGCTGAGGGTGGACAGCTGATGATCGGCTGTATCTTCTTCCTGCCTGTGTGAGCTTGTGTGCCCTGACTCCCTCGCACGGCCCAGAGTGGGCAAGCTCTCACCTCATCCCACACCTTCTCCTGCCCTAGGCCTGTGTCATCCTGGCCAGAGAGATGAGGGAGATGGCCTGAGGCCAGGCCAGTAATGCCCTATCATTGTTTTTTTTTTTTTTTGCAGGATTTTTAATTTGTCTTCAAATGTTCAATTTTCTTGAATTTCTCAAAACAAAATTTGACCTGGAAATGATACTCCTTATTGTGGTAGCTGTCTTTGTGCTTTCTAAACTTCCTCAATCAAAATCCACTCACAAACAAAATATGCTGTCTAACAACTATGCACAAGATACCATAGAATGCTGACTTCAGGAAACTCATGACTTGTCTCCCTTGTGTGGGCGGGAAGTTCTCCCTCACAGCTGCAGTCAGCACAGTACCTGGTTACCACATAGCAGGTGCCTGAATGAATGAAGGAGGCAATTCATACAAATAACTGGGAAGACTCTAAAACAAGCTCTGATGGTTGCATGAACCAAACCCGTTGCCACCGAGTTGATCCTGACACATAGTGGCCCCATAGGGTTTCCAGGGCTATGAATCTCTACAGAAGCAGACTGCCACATCTTTCTCCCAAGGAGTCACTGGTGGTTTCAAACTGACAACCTTTCAGTTAGCAGTCAATGGCTTTAACCACCTTGCTACCAGGGCTATGCAGAAAAGGGGGCAGCCTCACAGAACAGGTGGTATTGGAGGGGTTATGCCCATGGACCTGGGGGAGGGGGGTGGTAGAAGAGGTACTGTTGAAGCACCAGCCTCCTCTCCCAATTCCTGCCCAGCTGCCAGGGGGCTGGGATTGCCATGTCATGCAAGAATCCAGGTAAAAAAGAAACAGTAGTTCCTCGTTTCTAAGCTGCATTAGCACTTAAGGCAGGTATGTATGTCTCAGCGGACACTCAGAGGACAAATGTCACCTTATGTGTCTGTGTATTTGGGTGGGTTCTTGAGAGGGGTTCTTGAAACAACACTTTTAGGCCCCTCTGGCAGACCTTAACTGGGATATCTGCAGCAGGTGGCAAGTGCGTTTACAAAGGCATGGGGTTAAAGCAGTGGGTGTGCTTTGAACCCACAGAGTGGTCTGATGTAACCAGAGCTACTGACTACATAGTGTGGGGAGAAAAGCAAGGAGGAAGGCCTAGGGGAAACTGGGAGAATGGAATGCTGGTGGGGGTAGGGGGAACTCTCTGGGATATTCTGAGTGCCTCTGTGTCCTTGGAGCCCCACAATATTCCCAAGAAAAAGGCTCAGAGAGGTATGTTCATTCAACAAATATCTATAGCACACTTCCGAGGGGCCAGGCACTGCTTTAGGTTGTTCAGGGAAAACAATGGGCAAGATGGGCAAGGTCCCTGCCATCATGGAACTGACATCCTACTGAGGAAGACAAAGCCTCAGAGAGGTCAGAAGGTTCAGGACCTATTTAGGAGGAAGAGCCCGCACAATCACCGGTGCATAGGCTCGGGGGCTAAGGGAAGGATAGGAATTGAGAATGGCTCCTGAATCAACCATGGTTAAGCACCTACTACGTACAATGCGTTATCAGGAAGGATCAGTCCCTGCAGAAGGACATCATGCTTGGTAGAGTACAGGGTCAGCAAAAAAGAGGAAGACCCTCAATGAGATGGTTGACACAGTGGCTGCAACAGTGGGCTTAAGCATAGCGGAGGACCGAGCAGTATTTTGTTCTCTGGTATATAGGGTTGCTATGAGTCGGAACCGACTTGACGGCACCTAACAACAACGATGTGCAACACCATGGAGCCTTGGTGGTGCAGTGGTTAAGAGCGTGGCTGCTAACAAAAAGGTTGGCAGTTCACATCCACCAGCTGCTCCTTGGAAACCCTATGGGGCAGTTCCACTCTGTCCTATAGGGTTGCTGTGAGTTGGAATCAACTCGACGGCAACCAGGTTGGGTTGGTTGGATGTGCAACACCTTCAGTGCAGTGCCTGCAGGCACCACTGCGTGAGTTAGCACTACTGGGCTGTGGGCTCTGGCTCCTGCTCCCGTGCAGCACTTGTTGCCCTGCTCTCTCCTCTTCTGCATGGAAGCCAACGGCCCTGACCCACTACATATCCTGTAGAGGGGAACTTCTCACCCTTCCTGGCCCTAGTGTCAGCTCCTTCATTAACATCCTGTAATCCCCACTACTTCTGATCATAAGACAGCAAAAGCTCCCACAAATGCCTTCTCTAGAAAGAAGAAGATCCCTGATGGCGCAGTGGCTAAGAGCTCAGCCTCTAACTGAAAGGTGGGCAGTTCAAACCCACCATCTGCTTCATGGCAGAAAAGACTTGGTGATCCACTTCCATAAAGATTTACAGCCTTGGAAACCCTATGGGGGCATTCCCTATGAGTCAGAATCTACCTGATGGCAGTGGGTTTCAACAGAAAAAAGAAAAAGAAGAAACACCTACGCCAAAGATCTCAGATGAAGGTATGAGTGTTTCTGATGTTTAGACTAGCTCAAGCAGGACAGTGTCAAGACCATAACATTTGCCACGTTGAGTCCTCCTAAAATCTGACCATGGACACCACACAGATTATTGCGATGTTGTTTTATCTTTGGATACGGCAATCAACAAACACTTATACCCATGTGTATGAGCACATGAATAAAAGATGGAAGACAAACAGCTGAGTAGAAGAAGGAATGCACCTCAGTGTTTAAGCTCTAAAGCACAGTCCTACATCACCTGCCAGGATGACTCAGGACAACCTACAATTCCAGTGCAATGCCCCAAAATCTCCTCCTTGTTTTTTCCAGGTCTCTGTGGGATGCGGAGCTTTACTATCTTGCTACTTGGGTCTCCCATACCTTAGTTCTGACTGGGGTTGTGAGGACCCCACACGATGTCTAATGAGGGTGGGTTTGCAAGGGTCCCCAGGAAGTGACTCCACTTTTCTCCCCCTCCTTGTCATTGTCCACTCCTGGGAAGGGAAGAATTGATCCAGGCAGTGCCTTGCCTTCAGTTAGGAGAACAGACATAAGATGAAACAAGAGCTAAAAAGCGAGGCAAGCAGTCTGGGAATCCAAATGAAGAAATGACTACCAAGGGGAGCGGAGGAAGGGTTCGTGGAGGGGACAGCTCCTGCGCTGGGTACTGAAGGTAAAAATGGGCCTCTATAGGCAGAGAATTGTTCTCTGACCCTTTTCTCTGCCCCACGTCTTCCTTCACTGCCTGGGACGACTTCAGGTCAGCCTGGTGAATAGTGGCCATGGTCACCTGAACACCATGCACAGTGGCCATTGCCTTCTTGACATTCATTTCCACGCTCATCCACAGCGGTCTCCACACAGGCTCTCCCACCATGAGTGCCCACAAAGCCCTGGCCTCCCCATCCCACACGTACAACCATGCTAACTCCATCTGGTGTTCAGGGAGCCAGGCCTTCCCCATATCCAGCTGACCCTTCAGCTGCTTTGTGCAATTACAGCACCAACCTCATTCTCAAGCTGTCCCTGAGGGACCAGTAGTTCCTGGAGCCACGCTGCACCCCTGAGCTCTGGGAATCCAGATCCTGAGAAGGTAACTGTAAGAGACAAAACAGAGAGATAATGTTTTATGGACTGAATTGTTTCCCAAAAAAAATATATGTTGGAATCCTAACCTATACCTGTGGATGTAATAGGGCCACTATGAGTCAAAATTGACTCGACAGCAACGGGTTTGGTTTTTTTGGTTTTTATACCTGTAGTTGTAATTCTGTTTGGAAATAGTGTTTTCGTTGTTAATTAGGTCATACCTGAGTAGAATGGGTTCTAAATCTAATCACTTCTGAGTTATAAAAAAGAGAAGATTTAACACAGAGATATGCATACTCCCGGGGAGACAGATGCCACATGGTAACACCAAGGAGCTAAGGAACAGCCAGAACTATGGACAAGGAAGAAAATGATGTGCTCAAGATCCTGATTTGGACTTTTAACCTCCAGAACTGTGAAAAAATACACCTCTGTTCTTTGGTATTTCCGTTACAGCAGCACTAGGAAAAGAAGACAGAGAGGGAGAAAGAAACAGAATAAGAGGAAGAAGGAAGAGAAGAGAGGAGAACACACAACAGGAGAGGACAGGACAGGACAGAGTCTGACTGCCACTCACACTGCCCAAGGGAAAGGACATCCCTGGTCAGAGTCAAGGTCGGTCTAGATGGTGGATGGAGGATGGGTAGAGTTGACACTTTGATGAAGCACTATGGTCCCTAGAACTTAATTGTCTTGAAGCCTCACAATAACTCTATGAGCAAAGTGTATTTTTATTTTTCTCATTTTACCAGGAGAAAAGAAGCCTTGGTGGCGCAGTGGATAGATGCTCAGCTGCTAACTAAAAGATCAGTGGTTGGAACCCATCAACCACTCCACAGGAGGAAGATGTGACAGTCTGTCTCCAGAAAGATTACTTGGAAACCTTATGGAGCAGTTCTACTCTGCCCTATAGGGGCAGTACGAGTCAGAATTGCCTCGATGGTAATGGGTTTACCAGGAGAAAACTACAGCTCAAAGAGATAACATAGGTCCCCAAATAGGTCATGTGGCTGAGTCAGCACCGAGCCCTGGCCCATCCGACTTCAAGCTCCACGTGGTTTCCAGGCATTCAGTGAGGAAGGGGGCCAGGAGGGCTCCAAGTGCAGACACACACTCATCAGCACCCGTGCACTGAGCCCCCAGTCCAGCTGGCAGAAGCTGCACATAGGACCTAAGGGTGAGGAGGGACATGACCTATCTTTATCACACTCCCAGCGCACTGCATGGGGAACTTCCCCAGACACCAGGCTCCAGAAGTGGCAATTTGTCATCAATTTCTCTTAAGGTGGAGAGGTTAATTTGTGGGCTGTGGAGCCCAATGGCCTGGCTCAACTCCAGAGTCCACGTGTACTGATGGAGGGCAAGTATGGGGCCAGTTTGCTCCTCTGTAAATTAAGGACAGCAAGAGCCTGCTACCTCCTGGGGCAAATGCAAGGATTGTTAAATTAGTTAAATGAGCAACGACCCCACCCCCCGCCCCTCCGCCCAGCACAATGCCTGTCACATTCTGTGCATCAACGTTAGCTGTTTCCATGATCAGGAGAAGCCCTGTTACATGGCTACTGTTCCAGTGATGTTCTCAGTGCCCTGGGGGTACAATACGTTGTGAAACATCACAAATGCTGGCCTCCTATTTCATGTAACTGCTCCCCACACCCAGACCACCTCCCACTCCCGTCTGGAATTTTAAACCCAGACCATCTCTCAGGCCCCAGGGCTAGGCCCAGGGAGGGTGACAAACTGTCCCAGTTTGCTCAGGACTGAGGGGCTTCCCAGGACATGGGACTTTCAATGCTAAAACCAGGAAAGTCCTAGGCAAACTGGAACAAGTTTTCCAATGCCCAGGGACCCCACAGAGGAGCAGCTCACAGTCCTAACCCAGGTGGCCCCTGCAGGACCAAACAAGAGCCCAGGGTGACTCAGCTTGTCTCAATCCACGGGCCTTCCTTCTTGCCCACAGCGGGTCCACAGTGCCCAGTGCACTCCATGCAGACCGAATGTGCTTGACTGAGCTGCTTCTCAGCTTCATAGGCTTTCCCAGCCTCCCACAGGACCCCTTTCGAAGAAAGTTTCCTCTCCTGCTAGAAAGTTGCTCAAACTGTCACACAGCTCTCTTTCCAGATGGCCTCTGAGTAGAGCCACAAAGGACAGCAGGTGAAGGCTTTCATTGCTTACAGGCTTGTACTTAGGGAGGGAAGAAGGAGCACCCCCGCCCCCCCCACCCCCCCCCCACCCCGCAGAAGGAGAAGCAGGCAGCTGTTGTTGCCACAGGCTTCCGTTTCCAGATGCCCTCCCCTCAAACACTGGAACGAGGGGCGCCACGGCTCCAAAGTCAGGGAGGCAAGGGATAAGGTCCCTCAAGCCTGTCTGAGGCGCTTTGTTTGCTGTTGAAGACTCAAGCCCTGACCATGGACAAAGGCATTGTCCCTGGGTTCTGAGTGGGAAGTTCCCGGGACCCTGCATGGCTGGCATTTCAAGGCCACTGCTCTCCTTCACCTGGAGGTTACCTGCCACCTCTCCAGTCCACCTCCAGATGGGATGGCTTTTAACTTCAGCTTGTTTTTCCACATGGCACATTTTCTGGAAAATCAGTTAAGGCTCTCAGAAGGAATGAGATAACAAGTTAGGAAAATGTCTCCTCGGGGAGATGTGAAAGCCTTCCGAGAGTTTAACCCCATTTCCATCTGAGAACCTGAGAGCTTACATGGTCTTTCTGCCACCAGACAGCAAGATGGCAACACAGCCAGGACCAACATCCCTTCCTGGATGATGCTCATACTCCTCAGATACAAGTTGATTCCAGAATTCGGGACACCGTCATTCATCCCTCCGAGACCAGCTGTTACATTGCATAACCCAACTCCAGAAACCCTCATCAAAGGCACCCTCTACACTTTGTGCAACAAAACCCCAACCTATCACGTGGCCAGAGGGGCTTTCTGTCTGCTACTTACACACCTTTCACCTGACACTGAAGAATGCCATCTCCCCGCTCCTACCTACATTAACCTTTATTTAATTCAATTGGGTCCCAGTCTTCTACTGGACAACCAATTAAGAAGGCAGCATTTGACAGGTAGGTAGTTCCCTGAATCTGACATTACAGTAGGGAAAGAACATGCTAGCTAGACCCCCCAGTCCTTGCATCCCCCATCCTTCCATTAACGAGAAAACTTTGTGCCTGACTTGCCGAGACTCCAAGGCAAGTCAAAACCTGCTGGGGAGCAGAAACCTCACCTGATAGAATAGCATGAGAGGCAAAGTGAATTTGTGGAAGTGCATTTGTCTCCAAGGGTCCGAGGACAAGAAGCAGCCACAAGCAAGAGGCTTCTGGGCAACACGGCACCCTGAACTTTGTCTTTCACTTCTTAGGCCTACGGATGTCAGAGGTACAAGGAGAGGGCAAATCGCTCAGGGCATCGGCTCTGCTCAGGCAGCCACAGCAGTCAGCTCAGCTGATCTCCCTCAGTGGAGGTCACTCACAAAATGTCCCTGCCCTTCCAACCTCCTCCCAGAAGAGCCATGGCCTCCTCTGCAGCAGCCATCTCTGCTCCCCTAGCCTCCCCCAGCCAGGAGGCAGGGTCTGGGCAGGGTCCGGGCTGGATGCCATGTGGAGCCTGCAGCTTAGTCCCCTCTGACAGTGTCCAGGGAGCCTGCACAAGTCATTCTAGCTATCAGCTCTCGGTCCCAGCACCCAGGCTTCCAGGAGGAGGAAAACTGTCCAGGGAATGCCATTTTCCAAGATAAGATCATAATGTGGCAAATTCATGTTTCAGCAGGTGAGGTCAGGGGGCAGTTGGCGAAATACTCAGGCCAGTCCCATGGCATCTTTCCTCCTGCCTGGCATCCTCTCTCCCCAACTCCCTTCCTCTCTGCCCAGGGCAGAAAGTCAGGAAATGTTCCATTGTGCTCTCAGTGAGCGGTGAGAAACCCAGGCCGCTACTCACTCGGTCATCAGAGTGGATCAAGCATATCCACTGAGTGCAGGGACGGTGGTGAGAATGGACAGTGTAGACATTTCCTCCCCATCTGCACCCTTCAATATCCCCAGACACTGGGTCGTCTGTGATTAGCAAAAGCACCAACAGAAACTTCTAAACGAGCAGACAAGAACTAAAATGCCTATGGGAGCCAGGAAGGCAGCATAAATAACTGAAGCCAAACCTTCCTACTTACAGTGACCCTATAGGATAGAGTAGAATTGCCCCATAGAGCGTCCAAGGAGCACCTGGCAGATTTGAACTGCCGGCCCTTTGGTTAGCAGCCGTAGCACTTAACCACTATGCCACCAGGGTTTCCAAGTAAAGCCAGTCAAGTGTAAAAAATACAACAGTGGAAAACAAAGGTCTGGGGTGATGACCACCCAGTGCCCAGGCTGGGCAGGGTATACAGAGTGGTGGGGACTGCAGAAAAGTCTAAAAGGAGTGGCCCTGCTCAGCCCCTGCCATTCGCCACCATGCAGGAACCTTGGGATTTTTCCAAGACAACCTGAAATTTGGATTTTTAGGTGCAGTTATCTGACTTTTAAATGCTGGCGTCTAATTCATCTTTTGCTAAAATACTGCACAGGCTGGGAGGAGAGGATAGAGCAACCGGGAGAAAGGGGGGAAAAAAGCTGTTCACGACCTTGGCTCCAAATGTTTCCCTGGCACGTGGGGAAAGCCAGGCGGGCCAAGCCCCCAGTACAGACCCTGACTCAGGGGTCTGCACCGCCAGGAGTTCATCTAGCCTATCCACTTCTGGTCTGTGGCTTGAGCTTGGAGACCTGTAGAGAGACCAGGGAGATGGGGCCTTGTCCCCCGTGCCTGCGACCAGAGACTCGAATGGCCCTATCCAGCCTGAATGAGTGCAAGGACCCCTCCCCGTGGCCTTGGGTGCCTCTCCACTGGCAATCTTCAGGGGCTCTATGTGGTGCCCAAGGCTCCTCCTCACTGGGGTAGTGACCCATCCACACAGGGCACGGGCAGGCAGAGAAGGGCCCAGGCCCTCGGAGCTCCACACCTGCTGCCCACCCTGGCTGAGACAAGGCCTTTGAACACATTAAACTCTATGCAAAAGTCCTCTTTCCCTTTCAAGTCAGCACCTAATTAACAAGTTCCTGGGACTAACACAGCCTGTTAGCGTGTACATCTGAACGTGAGACCATTTTGTGGGCAAATATTGCAAGAAGGAGAATTCCTTCATCCAGTGATCTCTAGGCTTCCTCTCTTGGTTAGACGCCCAGAGATGATATTGCCCTTGAATGGTATCCTCTTCTTCTATTATTATTATCTTGTGTCCAAAGGACAAAGGGGACACTTTGGGAAAAAAGGATTCTACGCCTACATCAGGCCAGAAGCCCCATCAGACAACCTGGATTCTCACTAAGAGGCTTCTCAGTGGAGGGCCAGAGCACGGCAGACAGAGGCAGAAAAGCAAGAATGGTTTGTGACGGAAAAAATGGCTTTCATTTAACGCAGAGTTTGGGGCAGCCCTCAGGTAGGGGGTGCTGGTCCCCTCAAGGGGGGCCAAGGGGAGAAGCAATGGGATATCCAGTATGACTTCCTGGCTCAGTGACAACCACGCAGGACCACAGACTAGTGACAGAGCAATACAGGGAGCCTCAGACCTGTGCCCTGGGTTCCTTGATGATAGCCTTTCGGGTCCTTGTATCCCAGCTGACCCAGCCCCCTTCCAGGGGATCCAGTGCTGTCACCAGGAGGGCCCCAGGCTCCAGCTTTGGGTCTCAGGTCCTGGAGCAGGGCGGCTCATGGGTGTGGGCCTGTGCTGTACTCAGAAAGGGCCCACGCTGGGTTTAATACTCTGCTGTTTCATCTTGAAATTCTTCATCGTTTTTTAACAAGGGGCCTCACATTCTCATTTTATTACCGTGGGATCACAAGGCATGGAGCCAGCCCTGCTCTGGAGAGCTTACATCAACCATTGCACTGCTGGGGAGCCCAGGTCTGGGGGTTTGTCACCCGCAGAAGACCTAGCACCCAGCCAGGGCAGCAGTGGTGGGGGAGCCCCGGGAGCCTGCTGCAAGGGGGAGCAGCTCTCACCAGCATCGGCAGACACAGAGCTGGAAGAGCCCAGCAGCCCAGGTTCTGGGTGCCACAGGCTTCCCAGAGGAGGAGGCTCAGAGCTGGCCCTGAACTAAACAGATGCCAGGGTTTGAAGAAGCCATGAGAATGGGGGATATGTGGGGTACAGGTTGCAGAAGTGGGATCAGCAGCTAGAAGCACCCCCAGGGCCCCTTTCCCTGGCCACCACAACCACTGCAGCAGCAACTTCACTCACCCTCCCAGATGAGGGAGCCTGCCACCCCAGCCCCGCGCCGCCCCCCAGCCCCTCACCTCCCTGCACAAAGCTGCTCCAATTCTCCTTGCAGCCCAGGTGAGAGGCAGTCAGTGAACAATGCTATCTGTGCATGGTGGCGCCCAAAATACGACTGTCATTTATTTCGTTATATGAAATTAGAGCACGCCTTGTAGCCATAATGAATCATTTCCTTCCTGCTTCGGCCACGATGTCAGGCAGGAGCTCGGCATCCCCCATTCAGGGCCTTTCACTTCATCGCAGGCTAATAATAACCCACCGGGGTGAGCACACATCTTCCTGAGACAATGCCGGGCCTGGACAGGCATCGTGGACAGGAGAGGGGTGCCCAGGGTGGGGGAGAACAGCATGGGGTGGGGGCCTTGGTGGGCATCGTGGCAGCAGGAAAGCATTCCCTGTGGGGATGTGGGGCGGGAACAGAACAGCATCCAGGTGGTCAGGAAGCCGGGACCCCAGGTACCCTCTCCACCTGCTCCACCTGAGGAGGGCAGGGAATGGAACCCATCCCAGGCTGCTCTTCTGCCAGAATTTCTTCCCAGTCATTGCCCAAGGCCAGCCAGCAGCCCCTCCTGGAGGAAATTGACCTGTACCTGACCTGCACCCCACCATCAAGTCCACAAGCGACCTCACCCTCCATTCAGCCTCCTGCTTCCAAGGCACTGGCTGCTTCATCCCACCCTGGCCTGGAGCTCTCGGAAGTTGGCCCTGCCTGGCTCATCTCATATCCCTGCCCACTGTGGGCTGTACAACGGCAGGTGCTCAGCAAAGGAATCAATGTGTCCTGATGCACCAAGGCCCCAGGTGTCTCCCTCCAGGGCTGGGAGCCTTGTCCAACCCTGGGCAGGGGAATCCAGACCCACACCCTGGCCCTGCCCTAGGGATCCTCCCCACCACACCAAAGAGGAGGCCAGTCCAAGTGGAAACTGTCTTCTCAGACTCTAGTTATCATTTGTCTCTTCCAATAAATGTAACCTTATAAGACCTAGTCTACCACCCTTCTGTCGGTGTGGCATCCTGTGGTGGCTTGCACGCCCACCACCCTTCTGTCGGTGTGGCATCCTGTGGTGGCATGCATGTTGCCATGATGCTGGAAGCTATGCCACTGGTATTTCAAATTCCGGCAGCATCACCCTCGGCTGACAGGTTTCAGTGAAGCTTCCAGAGTAAGACAGACTAGGAAGAAAGACCTCCCGATCTCCTTCTAAAAACTGGGCAACGAAAACTCTATGGATCACAACAGAACATTGTGTAATATAGTACTAGAAGCCCAATCCCCGTGACTGCACGGCCCATAAGAAACCAAAAAACCCTCTGCCATCGAGTCGATTTTGACTCATAGCAACCCTAAAGGACAGAGTAGAACTGCACCATAGAGTTTCCAAGGAGCCCCTGGTGGGTTTGAACTGCTGACCTTTTGGTTAGTAGCTGCAGCTCTTAACCATTGGGATGTCCCCTCGCCAGCCTCCCCTCTCACCCTTTGCTCTCTGCACACAGCTCCCCAGCTCCACACAGTTTCCCTGAAGAACTGTGCTCGTTCCTGCTTTTCAGCCTTCACAGAGGATGCTCCCTTTGCCCAAAAAAGCCTTCCTTCCCCCTCATCTTCCCGGCCTGGAGCTCACCAGAGCTGACCCTACCTGGCTCATCTCACATCCCTGCCCACCGCATGCTCTACAACAGCAGGTGCTCAGCAAAGCAGTCAATGTGTCCCGATGCACCAAGTCCCCACCACCCAGCCCACTCTGGGAAGCCTCTCCAGACTTTTCATTCTCTTAAGTTCACCCTGGCTATAGGACCTCATGGCTCCCCGCACTTGCCCCAGCCCTTAACTGTACACACCAGGCAATGAATGAGCCAGTGGCTGTTGTGAGATTTCCTTCTGCCTACCTCCCCCCACTACAAGCTTGGTGAAGGTGGCACAGGTCTATTTTGTTCACCTCTGTATCTCTTACGTTACCACAGTACCTGGCACACAGAAGGTCTAGGGAACTTACCAATCCCAAGGCAACGCATTCTATTTTTGTAAAATAGCATGTATTGGTTGTCTTTGTTAATCGCTAAATTAAAAAAAATTAAAATTTATCCATAATTTTAAAAATTAAAGTTCATATAACCACCAATACAGGTAGTCCCTGACTTACAACAGAGCTCTGTTTCTGCAACTCCGTCATAAGTCGGTTCTGACGTAAGTCGGATAACTTTTTTTTTTTAGTTTTCATTATTATTGCCTTTTATTATTAGTATCTTTATAAATTTGATCTCTGAACATCTGTAAGTGAATATCTGAGAATAATAACATCAGCAAATTATTCACTGCAACATTGTATGTAGTGGAAAAAAAAAGAAAAAATTGTATGTAGTACATATTACTAATGTAAGATGTTCAAAAAAAAAAACATGATCCTAAGTGCAGTTCATCATAACTCAAATATGTTGTAAGTCAGGGACTACCTGTAATATTCTCTGTATTCTCTCCAGTTTTTTCTATGAAATTTTTACATAATTGAGATTCTATGTAAGACGGGGTTTTCTATCCTCTTTATCCCACAACATAATATCATAAATGTTTTTGCAAGTCAGTAAAACTTAGGAAGCTTTACTCAATCACCACCCGCCCATCAGTGTGTCAGGCTATAATGGCTTTCATATTGCTGTGATGCTGGAAACTATGCCGCCAGCATTTCACATACCAGCTGGGTTACCCAGGACGGACAGGTTCCAATGGAGCTTCTAGACTAAGACTAGGAAGGAGGGCTGGGTGATCTACTTCAAAAAATTAGCCACTGTAAACCCCCTGGGTCACAGAATATTGTCTGAAACTTAGACTCACTTACTTTGGATGTGTCCTCAAGAAGGACCAAGCACTGTAGAAGGACATGATGTTTGGTAAAGTGGAGGCCCAGAGAGGGCAAGGGAACCCTCAGTGAAATAGTTTCAGGCACCATGAGTTAGAACTGACTCAACAGCAACTAACAACAACAAAAACTTAAACTTAATAAACATCATTTTAATGAATATATCATACTTCATTTCACTTAATGGTCCCCCCACTAATGACTTCAGTTGTTTCCAGTTTTTTGGTACTATAAACAATATTGCAATGAACATTTTTACATATAAAATTTTGTCCACATTTTAAACTATATTCTTAGTTTAGATTCTTAAAGTGGATTTTCCAGGTCCATGCTTGTAAAAATTTGTATATTTCTTAATATAAAAAATTTTTGGACCCCGGTGGTCATGGCCCCAGACCTTCTGTTGGCCCAGGACAGGAACTATTCCCAAAGCCAATTCTTCAGACAGGGATTGGACTGAACAATGGGTTGGAAAAGGATGCTGCTGAGGAGTGGGCCTCTCGGATCAGGTGGACACTTGAGACTATGGTGACATCTCCTGCCTGGAGGGGAGATGGGAGGGTGGAGGGGGTTAGAAGCTGGGGAAATGGACATGAAAAGAGAGAGTGGAGGGAAGGAGTGGGCTGTCTCATTAGGGGGAGAGCAATTGGGAGTATGTAGCAAGGTGTATATAAGTTTTTGTGTGAGAGACTGACTTGATTTGTAAACTTTCACTTAAAACACAATAAAAAAAAATTTTTTTTAATTTCTAAAGCACTTTTTCAAAAATTTTGGACCATGCAATCTCATCAAAAAAGCATGGGTGCATAGCTCATCACCAGCCTGCCAAAATTATTAGATTTTTAATCTTTCCTAACTTGTTAGGGGGGAACAAAGCATTGCTTTTATTTCACATTCTTTTATTGCATATGCTTATGAAGTGTCTATATAGACTTTTGCCATCTTTATCGAATGTCCCATTCCATGACAGAGAGCTCTTCCTGAAGGGCTTTAAGCTGGGCCATGAAGGTGAGGAGGCTCTTCAGAGAAGGAACGGAGAGAACACACATCCCCAATGTGACACTCCAATCTCTGCGTCCCATCAGGGGCTTTTGGCAGTAGTGCTTGCCGTTAAAAATACTTCCTCAATGATACACCTCTTGCCACCTCACCCTCCCTTTATTACCAAGGAGCCTGACTTAACAACCACCAACAACAAAAGATCCAGGAAATAGTCTCCCCATGAGCATCCCAGCGGCTCCCAAGTCCATAGGATGTGGGTAGCCCAAGTCACTCACCCTTCCGAGTCTGATCTTCAGTCTCAATTAACAGCACCTACCCCTGGAGGACTCCAAGCCCTTACTGATGAAGACCAAAGACTACAGCCTTCTGTATGGATTGCACCTCAACATAAAGAAAACAAAAATCCTCACAACTGGACCAATAAGCAACACCATGATAAACAGAGAAGAGATTGAAGTTGTCAAGGATTTCATTTTACATGGATCCACAGTTAATGCCTGTGGGAGCAAACCAAAAACCAAAACCCATCGCCACTGAGTCTATTCCAACCCAGAGCAACCCTATAGGACAGAGTAGAACTGCCCCATAGGGTTCCCAAGGAGTGGCTGGTGAATTCAAACTGCTGGCCTTTTGGTTAGCAGCCAAAAACTTAACCACTGCATCACAAGGGCCCTTCCATGGGAGCAGTGGTCAGGAAATCAAACAACGTGTCCCACTGGGCAAATCTGCTGCAAAAGACCTCTTTCGAGTGTTAAAAAACAAAGATGTCACTTTGAAGACTATAGTGCACCTGACCCAAGCCATGGTATTTTCAGTCGCCTCATAGGCACATGAAAGGTGGACAAATGAATAAGGAAGACTAAAGAAGGATTGATGCTGTTGAATTATGGAGTTGGTGAAAAATATTAAATATACCATGGACTGCCAGAAGAACAAACAAATCTGTCTTGAAAGAAGCACAGCCAGAATGCTCCTTAGAAGCAAGGATGGGGAGACTTCTTCTCACATACTTTGGACATGTTATGAGGAAGAATCAGTCCCTGGAGAAGGACGTCATGCATGGTAAAGTAGAGGGTCATCAAAAAAGAGGGAGACCCTCAATAGGATGGATTGACACAGTGGCGAAACAATGGGCTCAATCATAACAACAATTGTGAGGTTGGCAGAGAGCAGGGCAGTGTTTCATTCTATAGTATATAGGGTCACTGTGAGTCAGAATCGACAGCATCTAACAACAACATGCCTGGAAGACACTGATTTCTGTTCCTCCAGGAAATCCTTTACCCTAAAGCTGCCTGGGACACAACAGAGGTTTTTGTAGCTTGCAGATGGGAAACATTAGAGGCAGAGCAGACTTCCCAAGGCCACGGAGCCCACCCATAGGCAGCTGGGTGGGACCACTCCCAGCCATCCCAGAGCGTGAACCAGCAAGTCCCACTTCTATGTTTTCAAAAACTGTCTTTGCTGTTTGCTCTTGTTGCTTCATTCTGGCCCACTTCTGTCTGCTGATGAGATGTGCCTGAATCTGTGCTGATTCCAGACGGTGGTGTGGTCCCTTGAGTCTTCAGCATGCCCTTCACCTGGCTCGTGTGCCTTGCCACTTGGGATCAAATCTGGAGAGGAGCATCTGGGACACCCACGTTTGTTCTTGTTGTTCATTTGCAGAAAATCTGGATGACATACACCAAAGGAAGAAAATTAAAGTAACCCTTAATTCCACTCTTTAATCTAATCAAGACAATATTTTAAAATTATTTTCAGACATATTTTTATTCTCTGTAAACTATGTTTTATGAGGTGTGGGTTTTGATGTTTTAGGAGGACAGCAGATGCCCACTAGATATGTGGTTCCCAAACCCAGTATCAAGACCCCGGGACCCCCCAGGGAACCCACCAGGGCGCCACAGGCTATTTGAACCTTTACGAGAAACACAGCAACATGTGTTGGACACCATACACACTACTGCTACTGAGTTGTTTGGGCCTAATTACCTAATAAACTGTTAGTTATTTTTTTTTACTCTGGGGGCGCTGGGAATAATTACTGAGACATTTAGGGCACTGTGACCTAAGAGACAATCCCATCTCTTAGCTGCCAAAAGCCCCAGATGGGATACCGCGACCTGTAACACTGCTCAGCAGTGACTCCCAAATTAGAGTTTCGTTTGTCTACAGCAAGTCAGCATGTTTGATTCCATGCTTTGGGTGGAAAGGACGTCCTAGGCTCCGCTAGTTCCATTGAACATCCAGGCAGGAAACAGAAGGGAAGCCCACCTCTCTTAGCCCATGGGATTGTGGGAAAAGGGAAACACAGGAAGGAGACACAAAGGTGACATAGGTGTCCCAGATGCTCCTCTCCAGATTTGATCCCAAGTGGCAAGGCACATGAGCCAGGTGAAGGCCATGCTGAGGAGTCAAGGGACCGCACCACTGTCTGGGAACTGTGAGGCAATATCCTCACATGCTGCCCCACTGATCCACTTGGAAGTGGCCACATCAGCCCAGATTCAGGCACATCCCATCAGCAGGCAGAAGTGGGCCAGCATGCAGCTTCCCTAAGTCACTCGCAGTTCCCACAAGGTTTGAAAGAGACACTGAAGTTACTGATGTCCCAGAGAGAAGAAAGGAAGGTGACCAAGCTGAATTCCACAAGACCTCCCATGGAGCTCTCTGTGGCAAGGTCTAAACCCCAGGGTCTGTTGGTAGCACACTGAGAAACAACAGCACAGTCTGCAGCACTAGCAGAGACAAGGCAAGACCGAATCAGCCTAGGAGCATGGCAGGTCCTATCCAGCCAGAGTCCACACTATGCATGCTCAGACTTGGTTAAGCTGCAGTGACAAACAACTCTAAATCCCAGGGGTTTAAAACAACAAAGATCTGCTTGTTGCCCTCATTTCATGTCCTTTAAGGACTGAGTCTAACTCATAAACACAGGAGCAGCCTCCTCCTAAATTCAGCTCAGCCATGGCAAGAGGAAGGCAACATTGTGAATTATGGGCCAGCTTTCAAAGGCTTCCACCAGAAGTAACTATCATCATTTCAGCTTGCATTTCACTGGCCAAAGTGAGTCATATGGCCATGCCTAAATCTACAGCAGTGTGGGAATGCAAGCCTATCAGGCTCTGTGAGGAAGGAGCTGGAAGTGTTGGAGAACAACTAGTGACAGCAGATGCCAGCAAGATACTTGAAGAGTAACATGTTGGGCCAGCCTGGACCAGCCAGTCTGCCTAAGAAAACAGTGGGGGTTCCAGGATTCCATCTCTTGCCTCTGCCACCAAGTCCCGTGAGCCTCCTGTCTCCATCCATCCAGTCACCATATTGGAGAAGAGTCAAGTGAGATGGAGACCCGAGAACTTGCAGCTTGAATCAAAAGGATTGTTTAAGTTATAACATTATACTTCTCTTGCCAAATTAGACTAAAATTTTAGTCCCCCTGCTAACCATCAGGAGAAAGATCAGTTTTCAGAAAGGAAGAAATCACGTGCGTTTTAGACTTTTCAGTGTAGTGCTAGTAAATGTACAACCTCATTACACATGGATTTTGTTTAACAAAACAGGACCATACTACCTGTACTGTGTATTCGTACCTGCCTTGTTTCCTTATTAATATAACAGAAATGTTACTCTGTTAATATTTTTGAAATATTTGCATAGTTTTCCATTGTACATATAACCCAGGGGTCTGTAGGCTTGACCCTCCTGTAGGGTCTGTGAGGTCATAGTCACAGTAAAAACTAAAATTCCGTCGACTCTTACACCTCCTTGCTGTTACTGTCATTTTTAACTTGCTATTTAATATTTGGGTCAATATTTTTCAAATTAAAAATAATGTTTCAATACCTAGTAAAATTACATTTGCATTTACCTTTTGACACAGCAATCTTACTTCTAGAAATCCAACCCAAAGATACAGTAGCAGAAACATAAAATGATGAAAGCACAATGCTATTCATTGCAACGTTGTTTGTACTAACAGAGACTGCAAGCAACCCTGGTGTCTTTCATTAACGGACTGATGGAATAAACATCCAAAAAAGTGAGGCACTATGCAGCTTTGTAAAGGAATGAGGCTTGTACACCAACGTTCATTGCAGCATTATTCACAATAGCCAAAATGTGCAAGCAGCCCAAGTATCCATCAATAGATAAAACAGATAAACAAAATGTGGTATATACATACAATGGAATCTTATTTGACCACAAAGAGAAATAAAGGTCTGATGCATGACATGGAGGAACCTTGAAAACATTGTGCTACTTGAAATAAGCCAGATACAAAAGGACAAATATTATATAATTCTACTTATATGAAATATCTAGAATAGGAAAATTCATAGAGACTGGAAGTAGATTAAAGGTTGGGGAAGGGGAAATTGGGAGTCATTGCTTCATGGATACAGAGTTTCTGTTTGGAGTGATGGAAAAGTTTTGGAAATAGATGGTGGTGATGGTTGCACAGCATTGTGAATGTCATTAATGCCACCGAATTGTATACTTAAAAATGATCAAAATAGAAAATTTTATGTTAAATGTATTTTACCACAATAAAATAGTTTTTAAAAAAGTAATGAGAAATATGTCTATATACTAACATACTCCAGGATATACTGTTAAATAAGAAAGCAAGCAAAGTTGAGAAAAGTTTGTGTGTGTGTATGGATGTGTGTGAGAGAGAGGGAGACCATATATCTGATAAAAGAACGGATATACACAGACTACTTATATTTTTTAAAAAAAAATCACAACTTTAAAAAATAATTAACTATGTCAACAACAACAGTGACAAAAAGAGTAGCTGCTGAGACTGCTTATGTACAACCAAAAACCTCATGGGATTTGATTTCTTGGTTTGGAGGTTTGGGGTCATGGTTTCATGGTATCTCCCAGTTAATTGACCTAATAATGTGTTAGTGCCTCTGTTCTACTAGTGTCTGGGGTCTTAAAAGCTTGCAAGTGGCCATTCAAGGCACAATAATTGGTTTCTGTTCATCTGAAGCAATAAAGGAAGGAGAATCAGGAATAAGAGGAGGGTATGGAATGTGTGGCTAATAGCCTCCATGAACAATGCCTCCTTTGCCATTAGACCAGAAGAACTGGATGGTCCCGCCTACCTTACCGAATATTTTGATCAAAGATTCCATAGAAGGATCCTAATCAAAGGGGGGGGAATGCAAAACAGAATTTCAAATTCTCATGGACTTCAGACTTCCTGGAACCATGAAGTTTGGATGAACCCCCAAAACTACTACTCTGAGATAATCTTTAAACCTTAAACCAGAAATATCCCCTGAAGTCTCTTAAAACCAAATAATAGTTTAACTTAACTAGTAAAAAAAAAAAAAAAGTCTGCCTTGAGAGTTATGCTCTTTTAAGAACCACTGATATAGGATCAAATTGACAATAACAACTGGGAAGATAAGATAGGAAACTTAGGGGGCAATGAGTTTATGTTAATGAAGGAGGAACAACTCAGAAAAGGGGGGTGAGAATGGCTGCACTACTCAAAGAATGTAATCAATGTCACTAAATGGTACATGTAGAAATTGTTGAATTGGTGTATGTTTTGCTGTGCATATTCTCAACAACAACAATAAAATAAAATTTTACAAATAATAATAATTAACTACAGATGCAGATAATTACTGGTGATTGGAATGCGAAAGTTGGAAACGAAGAAGAATCAGTAGTTGGAAAATATGGCCTTGGTGACACAAACAATGCTGGAGATCGCGTGATAGAATTTTGCAAGACCAATGACTTCTTCATTGCAAATACCTTCTTTCACCAACATAAATGGCGACTATGCACATGGACCTCGCCAGATGGGACACACAGAAATCGAATTGACTACATCAATGGAAAGAGATGATGGAAAAGCTCAATATAATCAGTCAGAACAAGGCCAGGGGCTGACTGTGGAACAGACCATTACTTGCTCATATGCAAGTTCAACCTGAAACTAAAGAAAATCAGAGCAAGTCCACAAGAGCCAAAATATGACCTTGAGTATGTATATCCCACCTGAATTTAGAGACCATCTGAAGAAAAGATTTGACGCATTGAACACTAGTGACCGAAGACCGGACGAGTTGTGGAATAACGTCAAGGACATCACACATGAAGAAAGCAAGAGGTCATTGAAAAGAAACAAAAGACCAAGATGGATGTCAGAGTAGACTCTGAAACTTGCTCTCAAACGTCGAGCACCTAAAGCAAAAGGAAGAATTGATGAAGTAAAAGAACTGAACAGATTTCAAAGGGCGGCTTGAGAAGACAAAGTAAAGTATTATGATGACATGCAAAGAGCTGGAGACGGAAAATCGAAAGGGAAGAACACACTTGGTGTTTCTCAAGCTGAAAGAACTGAAGAAAAGATTCAAGCCTCGAGTTGCAATAGCGAAGGATTCTATGGGGAAAATATTAAACGATGCAGTAAGCATCAAAAGAAGCTGGAAGGAATATACAGAGCCATTATGCCAAAAAGAATTAGTCGATGTTCAACCATTTCAAGAGATAGTATATTATCAGGAACTGATCAAAAACAAGGCTCCAGGAATTGATGGAATACCAATTGAGATGTTTCAACCAACAGATGCAGCGCTGGACATGCTCACTGATCTATGCCAAGAAACATGGAAGACAGCTTCCTGGCCAACTGACTAGAAGAGATCCATACCTTACCGTACCCATTGCCGGCGAGTCAATTCCGACTCATAGAGACCCTAAAAGACAGAATAGAACTGCCCCACAGAGTTTCCAAGGGGCGCCTGGTGGATTTGAACTGCCAACCTTTTGATTAGCAGCTGCTGCACTTAACCACTACGCCATCAGGGTTTCCATGAAGAGATCCATATTTATGCCTATTCCCAAGAGAGGTGATCCAACCGAATGTGGAAATTATAGAACAATATCATTACTATCACACGCAAGCAAAATTCTGCTGAAGATCATTCAAAAATGGCTGCAGCAGTATATTGACAGGGAACTGCCAGAAATTCAGGCTGGCTTCAGAAGAGGATATGGAACCAGGGATATTACTGCTGATGTCAGATGGATCCTGGCTGAAAGCAGAGAATACCAGAAGGATGTTTACCTGTGTTTTATTGACTACACAAAGGCATTCGACTATGTGGATCATAACAAATTATGGATGACATTGTGAAGAATGAGAACTCCAGAACACTTAATTGTGCACATGAGGAACCTATACATAGATCAAGAGGCAGTTGTTTGGAGAGAACGAGGGGATACTGATTGGTTTAAAGTAAGGAAAGGTGTGTGTCAGGATTGTATTCTTTCACCACACCTATTCAATCTGTGTACTGAGCAAATAATACGAGAAGCTGGACTATATGAAGAAGAACGGGGCATCAGGATTGGAGGAAGACTCATTAACAACCTGCGATATGCAGATGACACAACCTTGCTTGCTGAAAGTGAAGAGGACTTGAAGCACTTACTAATGAAGATCAAAGACCACAGCCTTCAGTATGGATTGCACCTCAACATAAAGAAAACAAAAATCCTCACAACTGGACCAATGAGCAACATCATGATAAATGGAGAAAAGATTGAAGTTGTCAAGGATTTCATTTTACTTGGATCCACAATCAACAGCCATAGAAGCAGCAGTCAAGAAATCAAAAGATGGAAGGAGGCGGGGCCAAGATGGCTGACTAGGTAGCCGCTACCTCGGATCCCTCTTGCAACGAAGACTCGGGAAAAACAAGTGAATCGAACACATACATGACAATCTACGAACCCTGACCATCAAACACAGATCTAAAGAGCTGACCTGAGTGACAGGTGAGCGAAAAGCTGCACCCTGAACCAGTGACTGCTTCTGGAACCCGTGACCCACTCCGCAGCCTTGAGCCCTCACGGTTCCCTGGTGCAGAGTGGCAGGGCTGATAGCGGCTTGCTGAGGCAGGGCAGGCACGGGACACAGCCCTAACCCCTAGTCCCCTGGGGTAACCTCCGTAGAGACTCAGCCAGCACAAGCAGGCTGCACACTAACGGGGCTAACGAGAGAACGAACAAGCAACCATGGGGAAGCAGCGACTGTTTTCGGAGCCTGAAGCCAGCATCCCAGTCAGGAAACCTTGGCACCGGGTTTTGGACTGGGCACAGGGGAGATAAGCATAGCATCCTGAGATGGCACAAACACAGGATGCGGCCCTGGCCCCCAGAAGCGACCTCGGGGGAAGCCCAGCTAGTGCACGCAGGCAGCGCAGTGATGCAGCTGACAGGAGGAGAAGTCACCAGGAGGCAGCGACTGGTTTTGGAGCCAGAAGTGCGGCATCCCAGCCAGGGAACCATGGCACTGGGCTTTGGACCGGGAGCAGAGGAACTGACCATGGCTTCTGAGCCAGCACATGCACAGGACGTGGGCCTGACCCCCGGGGGCAATCTCGACCCAGCCAGCTCACACAGCCTACCCACCACTCAGGAATCTCAGATAAAACAGTCCTCACCAAGCAAGATAACTAACTTTGTCTATATTCCTGGGTGCTACTCTCTCCTATCTATCTGATCCCTCCCCTCCCCTTCCCAGGCGGCTTCATTAACATTGGAATTTCCTGGGCCAGAGAGTGAAGTGCTCTGTGGGTGTTTGTTTGCTTGTTTGTTTGTTTTGTCTTTTCCTAACCCATTCTCCTGGCCAGAGAGAAGCAGCTACAAAAAACCCAGGGACCAAGAATCCTTCCCTGACTTCCCAAAATTGGACTAAAAATACAGAACCAGCTCCAGCCAAGCATATGAGATCCACAGTCTTGGGCTTTCATCCCTACAGGGAACAAGGTGGCTATTATAATGGAAAGGCACTTCTGATAGTGATCTGACTGTAATTGTTTTAGTGGATTACTGGAAAGACAAGTTTCCCAGGTCTGATATCTCTACCTATTAAACACAGCCCTCACTGACCCACAACGGGGAACTGAGGGCTGAAGCACCACCCAAACCACCTAACCTCCTGCCATAGGGGTCTGAGGATAGTGACATCTACCAATCTGTAGAGGTACATGCAGTGGGTGCCTTAGGTACAGCTGCAGAGCCCACCCACCAAAGTGCTTTAGGAATAGGGACACACCTACCTCACTGGCACTTGGGGGAAGCCTGTCAGCATCCTGCCCCCCCTGGAATGTGACCCCCTGCTGCTACTAGAGCTGGTGCACACAACTATCACAACTACTCCTCTAATCGAATAGGTGACAGTCTACCCCCACACACTTGGTGACCCAAAATCAGATTCTACTCAAGAATAGTAAATGGACCCTTAGACTTATATTTCTGGTAACGGCCCAAACCAGCTGGTAAGAGGACATAAGTGATTTAAAGGCTACAACAATCAAGACAGCACAATCTAGTAGCCCATCTACGTATATTGAAAGAAAACAAAACAAGATAAGACTCAGTGAGCAAATATAAAATAAATCATTACAATATCTTATAGATGGTTTGGAGACAGCAGTTGATATCAAACCACATAAAGAAGCAGACCATGATTGCTTCTACAACTCCCCAAATTAAAGAATCAAAATCTTTCCCAAATGAAGACACACTCCTGGAATTGCCAGATGCAGAATATAAAAAACTAATTTACAGAATGCTCCAAGACTTCATGGATGACCTCAAAAATGAAATAAGGCAATCTACAGAAAAAGCCAAGGAACACACTGATAAAGCAGTTGAACGAATCAAAAAGATTATTCAAGAACATAGTGGAAAAATTAATAAGCTACAAGAATCCATAGAGAGACAGCATTCAGAAATCCAAAAGATTAACAGTAAAATTACAGAATTAGACAACTCAGTAGGAAGTCAGAGGAGCAGAATCGAGGAATTGGAATGCAGAGTGGGGGAGCTGGAGGATAAGGCAATTGACACCAATATAGCTGAAGAAAAATCAGATAAAAGAATTTTTAAAAAATGAAGAAACCCTGAGAATCATGTGGGACTCTATCAAGAAGGATAACTTGCGTGTGATTGGAGTTCCAGAACAAGGAGGGATAACAGAAAATACAGAGAGAATAGTTGAAGATCTGTTGGCAGAAAACTTCCCTGCCATCATGAAAGACAAAAGGATATCTATCCAAGATGCTCACCGAACCCCATATAAGATTGATCCAAAAAGAAAATCATCAAGACATATTATCATCAAACTTGCCAAAACCACAGATAAAGAGAAAATTTTAAAAGCAGCCAGGGATAAAAGAAAGGTCTCCTACAAAGGAGAATCAATAAGAATAAGTTCAGACTACTCAGCAGAAACCATGCAGTCAAGAAGGCAATGGGATGACATATACAGAGCACTGAAGGAGAAAAACTGCCAGCCAAGGATCATTTATCCAGCAAAACTCTCTCTCAAATATGAAGGTGAAATTAAAACATTTACAGATACACACAAGCTTAGAGAATTTGCAAAAACCAAACCAAAGCTACAAGAAATACTAAAGGAAATTGTTTGGTCAGAAAATCAATAACATCAGATAATGACACAACTCAAGGTCACAGAACAGAAAATCCTGATATCAACTCAAATAAGGAAAACACAAAAACAAATTAAGATTAATTTTAAAAAGAAAAAAAATGCTCAAAACAGAATCATTGAAGTCATTATGTAAAAGATCACAATAATCAAAAAGAGGGACTAAATACAGGAGGCATAGAACTGCCATATGGAGAGGAAAACAAGGTGATATAGGATGATACAAGTTAGGTTTTTACTTAGAAAAATAGGGGTAAATATTAAGGTAACCACAAAGAGGTCTAACAATTCCATAACTCAAAATAAAAACCAAGAAAAAATAATGACTCAACAATACTTATCTATAATTACACTGAATGTAAATGGACTAAATGCACCAATAAATAGACAGACAGTCTCAGACTGGATAAAGAAACACGATCCATCAATATGCTGCCTACAAGGGACACACCTTAGACTTAGAGACACAAACAAACTAAAACTCAAAGGATGGAAAAAAGTATATCAAGCAAACAACAATCAAAAAAGAGCAGGAGTAGCAATATTAATTTCCGACAAAATAGACTTCAAAGTTAAATCCACCACAGAGGATAAAGAAGGACACTACATAATGATTAAAGGGACAATTGATTAGGAAGACATAACCATATTAAATGTTCATGCACCCGATGACAGGGCTGCAAGATACATAAAACAAACTTTAACAGAACTGAAAAGTGAGATAGACACCTCCACAATTATAGTAGGAGACTTCAACACACCACTTTCAGAGAAGGATAGGACTTCCACTAAGAAGCTCAATAGAGACACGGAAGACCTAATTGCTACGAGCAACCAACTTGACCTCGTAGGCTTATACAGAACACTCCACCCAACAGATACAAAGTTTACTTTTTTTTTTTCTAGTGCACATGGAACATTCTCTAGAATAGATCACATATTAGGTCATAAAACAAACCCTTGCAGAATCCAAAACATCGAAATATTACAAAGCATCTTCTCAGACCACAAGGCCATAAAAGTGGAAATCAATAACAGAAAAATCAGGGAAAAGAAATCAAACACTTGGAAACTGAACAATACCCTGCTCAAAAAAGACTGGGTTATAGAAGACATTTAGAAGGGAATAAAGAAATTCATAGAATGCAATGAGAATGAAAACACTTCCTATCAAAACCTCTGAGAAACAGCAAAAGCAGTGCTCAGAGGTCAATTGATATCGATAAATGCACACATACATAAAGAAGTTAGAGCCAAAATCAGAGAACTGTCCCTACAACTTGAACAAATAGAAAGTGAGCAACAAAAGAATCCATCAGGCACCAGAACAAAACAAATAATAAAAATTAGACCTGAACTAAATGAATTAGAGGACAGAAAAACAATTGAAAGAATTAACAAAGCCAAAAGCTGGTTCTTTGAAAAAATTAACAAAATTGATAAACCATTGGCCAGACTGACTAAAGAAATACAGGAAAGGAAACAAATAACCCGAATAAGAGACGAGATGGGTCATATCACAACAGACCCAACTGAAATTAAAAGAATCATTTCAGATTATTATGAAAAATTGTACTCTAACAAATTTGCAAACCTAGAAGAAATGGATGAATTCCTAGAAAAACACTACCTACCTAAACTAACACAATCAGAAGTAAAACAACTAAATAGACCCATAACAAAAAAAGAGATTGAAATGGTAATCAAAAAACTCCCAACAAAAAAAAGCCCTGGCTCAGACGGCTTCACTGCAGAGTTCTACCAAACTTTCAGAGAAGAGTTAACACCACTACTACTAAAGGTATTTCAAGGCATAGAAAATATTGGAATACTACCTAACTCATTCTATGAAACCACCATATCCCTGATACCAAAACCAGGTAAAGACACCACAAAGAAAGAAAATTACAGACCTATATCCCTCATGAACATAGATGCAAAAATCTTCAACAAAATTCTAGCCAATAGAATTCAACAACACATCAAAAAAATAATCCACCACGACCAAGTGGGATTTATACCAGGTATGCAAGGTTGGTTTAATATTAGAAAAACCGTTAATATAATACACCACATAAATAAAACAAAAGACAAAAACCACATGATCTTATCAATTGATGCAGAAAAGGCATTTGACAAAGTCCAACACCCATTTATGATAAAAACTCTTACCAAAATAGGAATTGAAGGAAAATTCCTCAACATAATAAAGGGCATCTATGCAAAGCCAACAGCCAACATCACTCTAAATGGAGAGAGCCTGAAAGCATTTCCCTTGAGAACGGGAACCAGACAAGGATGCCCTTTATCACCACTCTTATTCAACATTATGCTAGAGGTCCTAGCCAGGGCAATTAGGCTAGACAAAGAAATAAAGGGCATCCGGATTGGCAAGGAAGAAGTAAAATTATCTCTATTTGCAGAACACTTGATCTTATACACAGAAAACCCTAAGGAACCCTTCAGAAAACTACTGAAACTAATAGAAGAGTTCGGCAGAGGTTCAGGTTAAAAGATAAACATACAAAAATCACTTGGATTCCTCTACATCAACAAAAAGAACATCGAAGAGGAAATCACCAAATCAACACCATTCACAGTAGCCCCCAAGAAGATAACATACTTAGGAATAAATCTTACCAAAGATGTAAAAGACCTATACAAAGAAAACTACAAAGTACTAGTGCAAGAAACTAAAAGGGACTTACATAAGTGGAAAAACATACTTGCTCATGGATAGGAAGACTTAACATAGTAAAAATGTCTATTCTACCAAAAGCCATCTATACATACAATGCACTTCCGATCCAAATTCCAATGACATTTTTTAAAGTGATGGAGAAACAAATCATGAACTTCATATGGAAGGGAAAGAAGCCCCAGATAAGTAAAGCATTACTGAAAAAGAAGAAGAAAGTGAGAGGCCTCACTCTACCTGATTTTAGAACATATTATACAGCCACAGTAGTCAAAACAGCCTGGTATTGGTACAACAACAGGCACACAGACCAAAGGAACAGAATTGAGAAATCAGATATAATATAAATCCATCCACGTATGAGCAGCTGATATTTGACAAAGGCCCAGTGTCAGTTAATTGGGGAAAAGATAGTCTTTTTAACAAATGGTGCTGGCATAACTGGATATCCATTTGCAAAAAAATGAAACAGGACCCATACCTCACACCATGCACAAAAACTAACTCCAAGTGGATCAAAGACCTAAACATAAAAACTAAAACGATAAAGATCATGGAAGAAAAAATAGGGACAACCCTAGGAGCCCTAATATAAGGCATAAACAGAATATAAAACATTACTAAAAATGATGAAGAGAAACCAGATAACTGGGAGCTCCTAAAAATCAAACACCTTTATGCTCATCTATAGACTTTACCAAAAGAGTAAAAAGACCACCTACAGATTGGGAAAAAATTTTCAGCTATGGCATCTCTGACCAGCACCTGATCTCTAAAATCTATATGACTCTGTTAAAACTCAACCACAAAAAGACAAACAACCCAATCAGGAAGTGGGCAAAGGATATGAACACACACTTCACTAAAGAAGATATTCAGGCAGCTAACAGACACATGAGAAAATGCTCTCGATCATTAGCCATTAGAGAAATGCAAATTAAAACTACGATGAGATTCCATCTCAATCCTACAAGGCTGGCATTAATCCAAAAAACACAAAATAATAAATGTTGGAAGGGCTGTGGAGACATTGAAACTTTTATACAGTGCTGGTGGGAATGTAAAACGGTACAACCACTTTGGAAATCTATCTGGCGTTCTCTTAAAAAGTTAGAAATAGAACTACCATACAACCCAGAAATCCCACTCCTCAGAATATACCCTAGAGAAACAAGAGCCTTTACACGAACAGATATATGCACACCCATGTTTATTGCAGCACTGTTTACAATAGCAAAAAGCTGGAAGCAACCAAGGTGTCCATCAATAGATGAATGGTTAAATAAATTATGGTACATTCACGTAATGGAATACTACGCATCAATAAAGAACAGTGACGAATCTGTGAAACATTTCATAACATGGAGGAACCTGGAAGGCATTATGCTGAGTGAAATTAGTTAGATGCAAAAGGACAAATACTGTATAAGACCACTATTGTAAGTTCTTGAGAAATGGTATAAACTGAGAAGAACACATTCTTTTGTGGTTACGAGAGGGGGGAGGGAGGGAGGGTGGGAGAGGGTTATTTACTGATTAGTTAGTAAATAAGAACTACTTTAGGTGAAGGGAAGGACAATACTCAATACACGGAAGGTCAGCTCAACTGGACTGGACCAAAAGCAAAGAAGTTTCCAGGATAAACTCAATGTTTCGAAGGTCAGTGGAGCAAGGCTGGGGGTTTGGGAACTATGGCTTAAGGGGACTTCTAAGTCAATTGGCATAATAAACTCTATTACGAAAACATTCTGCATCCCACTTTGAAGTGTGGCGTCTGGAGTCTTAAATGCTAACAAGCGGCCATCTAAGATGCATCAATTGGTCTCAACCCACCTGGATCAAAGGAGAATGAAGAACACCAAGGTCACAAGATAACTATGAACCCGAGACAGAAAGGGCCACATGAACTAGAGACTTACATCATCCTGAGACCAGAAGAACTAGATGGTGCCCGGCCACAACTGATGACTGCCCTGACAGGGAGCATAACAGAGAACCCCTGAGGGAGCAGGAGAACAGTGGGATGCAGACCCCAAATTCTCATAAAAAGACTAGACTTAATGGTTTGACTGAGACTAGAAGAATCCTGGCAGTCATGGTCCCCAAACCTTCTGTTGGCCCAGGACAGGAACCATTCCCGAAGACAACTCATCAGACATGGAAGGGACTGGACAATGGGTTGGAGAGAGATGCTGATGAAGAGTGAGCTACTTGTATCAGGTGGACACTTGAAACTATATTGGCATCTCCTGTCTGGAGGGAAGATGGGAGGGTAGAAAGGGTTAGAAACTGGCAAAATGGTCACGAAAGGAGAGACTGGAAGAAGGGAGCGGGCTGACTCATTAGGGGGAGAGTAAATGGGAGTATGGAGTAAGGTGTATATAAGCTTATATGTGACAGACTGACTTGATTTGTAAACTTTCACTTAAAGCACAATAAAAATTATTTTAAAAAAAAGAAATCAAAAGATGCATTGCTTTGGGTAAATCTGCTGCAAAGGACCTCTTCAAAGTGTTGAAGAGCAAAGATGTCACCTTGAAGACTAAGGTGTGCCTGACCCAAGCCATGGTATTTTCAATCGCATCATATGCATGTGAAAGCTGGACAACGAATAAGGAAGACCGATGAAGAATTGAAGCCTTTGAATTGTGGTGTTGGCGAAGAATATTGAATATACCATGGACTGACAAAAGAATGAACGAATTTGCCTTAGAAGAAGTACAACCAGAATGCTCCTTAGAAGCAAGGATGGTGAGACTGAGTCTTACATACTTTGGACATGTCGTCAGGGGGGATCAGTCTCTGGAGAAGGATATCATGGTTGGTAAAGTACAGGGTCAGCGGGAAAGAGGAAGACCCTTAACGAGGTGAATTGACACAGTGCCTGCAACAATGAGCTCAAGCATAACAACGATTGTGGGGATGGCGCAGGACCGGGCAATGTTTCATTCTGTTGTGCACGGGGTCACTATGAGTCGGAACCCGCTCGACGGCACCTAACAACAACAATATGGATGCAGAGGGATTGAATAGGGTGGAACCAGAGGAATAGAAGCTAGGCTTCTCCAAAAATTATTTGTGTTATATATTTGGCTTTGAACTTATGAAATATTTTACAAGATTACAGAACTCAAAACCAAAAAAACCAAACTCACTCCCATGGAGTCAATTCTGACTCATAGCAAACTATAGGACAGGGTAGAACTGCCCCATAGAGTTTCCAAGGAGTGTCTGGCAGATTCAAACTATCGACTTCTTGGTTAGCAGCCATAGTACTTAACCACTACACCACCAGGGTGGTCCAAATAGTGCTGGACTACTAACCCAAAGCTTGCTAGTTCAAACCCACCCAGAAGTAACTGATGATCTGCTTCCAAGTGGTCACACCTTGAAAATTCTATGGAGCCATTTTACTCTGTACACATCTGGTTGCCATGAGTCAGAATTGGCTTATTGACAACAAATAACAACAAGATTAAGTTTTTTAAATCCTTTCTAGGTAGATGGAGTAGGCCTACTTTTCCTGATTCCTTCTGGTAAGTACAACAAAAAACCTGGGACATTATGTATAAAACAAATATAAAAAGACTCTAAAGGTGGAGAGAAGAAGACTGCATGGCTAGGGACTTTGGGACCCAAGGAATGGCATGGAAGTGAGTTCCCTGGGTTTTCTTTTTGCTTCATATATCCTAGACTTGGATCTGAAAAAGCTGGCAACCTGGAAATGCCCGAAACCAAAAAAGATTTTAAAGAGCACAGACCAAAAAAAAAAAAACCCCAAAAAGTCTGGTCTCTCCAGCCAAAGAACCAAGAAAGGGCAGCCTAGCAAGATAAAAAACATTTAGACAATAACCACTCTACTCCAGCCAAACACCATTTAAAAACTGTAATTCCATCCCCACCCACATCTGCAAAGACTGAATGGGGGGCCTAGACTTACACTCTCACACATCTTAAAGAGGGGCCTCAACCATCCCAATAAGGTGGTGTCAGAGAACACCAAGTGTTCCCCATTGGGCTTCCTCTCCCCTCAAGTATCAATGCAGACAACATGAAGTGCCTGAACTCACACCCACAGCTGGTAATGAGGCACTCTTCCCCTTCCCCATTGGACAGTGTCAAAGAAGGAGCTGGGACTTTCATCCCTGCTAGCCAGTAACAACCACCCCCCAACTGCCTGTGGAGACCACAGGGAGAGTCAGAACTCCCATTCACATCCAATAATAGAGAGAATTCTACCCATCTCAGGTGTCAGTAGCAGTTGAGCAAGGAACCAATTACCAGAGACAGAAATTGACACTATGTAATGACAAAAGAGTCAATCACCAAGAAGACATAGCAATCCTAAATGTATGTGAAGCAAACAATAGACCTGCAAAATATGTGAAGCCCAAATGGATAGGCAGCATTCCTCTCCCTTACCAAAGCACTGCCAGAGAAAGCCAGCAAAAACAAGCTTAAGTTAGACCCATAATCCCAAAATATAATTTGAAGATGTCCAGGTTCCAGTCAAAAACACTTGACATACCAATAAGAAGGAAGATCTTAAACTGCATTAAGAAAAGACAATCAACAGATGCCAACACCGAGATGAAAGAGATGTTAGAATTACCTAACAAAGATTATAAAGCAGCCATCATAAATCCTTCAATAAGCAATTATAAACACATTTGAAACAAATGAAAAAAATATAAAGTCTTAACAAAGAAATAAAAGACATGAAGAAGAATCAAACAGAATTTTTTAGAGCTGAAATACACAATAACCAAAATAAAAAGCTCAGTGAATGAGCTTAACAAAAGAATGGAGAAGATAAAGAAAACAATCACTGAGTTCGAAGATAGAACAATAGAAACTGTCCAATCTGAACAGCAGAGAGGAAAAGCAGAATTAAAAATAAAACCAGAGCCTCAGGAACCTATGAGACTATAATGAAAGAGCTAACATCCATGTCATCAGAGTCCTGGAAGGAGAGGAATAAAAGGATGAGGCTGAAAAGTGCTTGAAGAAAGAGTGACTAAAAACTTTCTGTATTTGGCAAGAAACAAAAAACTACAGATTCAAGAAGCTGAGCAAACCCTAAACAGGATCAATCTGAAGAAACCCATGCCAAGACACATCGTAATTAAACTCTGAAAAATAAGACAAAGACAAAATCTTGGACGTGGCCATAGAAAAATGACACCTTAACCACAAAAGGAAAGCAATTTGAGTGATTTCTCTTCAAAAGCCATTGAGGTCAGGAAGGAAATGACACAATGTTTTTAAGTTCCAGAAGAAAAGACTGTCCACCCAGAATCCTTTAACAAGTGAAAATAGTGTTAAGGGGAAATCAAGGTAGTTTCAGAAAAAGGAAAACTAAGAAAATCTGTCACTAGCAGACCTACCCTAAAAGAATGGCTAGGGAAAGTTTTCTAAACCAAAAGGATGTGATAAAAGAAATTCGGAATATCATAAAAGAAGGAAGAAACAGGGAGAAAAAAAAGCAAACCAAAAAATGGCAGATTTAAACCTAACATATCAATAATTCATTAAATGTAAGTGGTCTAAACACACCAATTAAAAAAACAAGACGGCAGAGTGAATTAAAAAACATGACACAATTATATGCTATCTACAAGGAATGCACTACAAATAAACAATATAAAATGATTTAGGTTGAAAATAAAAGGATAGAAAAGGTACATGATGCAAACATTAATCAAAAGAAAGCAAAAGTGATTACATTAATATCAGATAAGATGGACTTCTGAGCAGATAAAATTATCAGAAACAGAAAAGCATACTACATAACGATAAAAGGGTCAATCTACCAAAAAGACACAGCAATCCTAAATGTGTATGCAGCAAACAAAAGAACTGAAAATATGAGAAGCAAAAACTGAGGAAACTGGAAAGAGAAATAGACAAATCCATAATGATATTTAGGTATTTTAACCCACCTTTCTCAGCAATTGATAAAACAATTAACCAGAAAACCAGCAAGGATATGGAAGAACTTAATACTAACAACCCACAAGAACTAATAAACATTTATGGAATAATCCATCCACCAACAGCAGAATACACATTCTTTTCAAGTGTTCATGGAACATATACCAAGATAGACCATATATTAAAAATTTGAAAGAACTGTTACCAAACAGAGGGTATTCTCTAACTACAACAGGATCAAACTAGGAAAGAATAACAGAAAGTTAGCAGAAAAATTATCAAAAACTTTTAAATTAAATGACATACTCCTAAATAATCCATAAGTCTACAAGAAAGTCTCAAGGGAAATTAAAAAAAAAAAAAAAAAAACACTACATTGAACTAAATAAAATGAAAATACAACATACCAAAACGCATCTAAAGAGGCAGAGCCAAGATGGCGGAATAGACAGACGCTTCTGGTGAGCCCTCTTTACAACAAAGACCAGAAAAAAACAAGTGAAATGAGTATATTTGTGACAAGCTGGGAGCCCTGAGCATCAAAGGCAAGCTGAGACAAAGAACTGAGGGGCAGGGGCAGGAAGAGGCCATTCAGAAGCGGAGAGGAGTTACCTGACCTGAATCACGGGGAGTCCTCAGGCACCATTCCCAGAGCGGTGGCGGCGGCGGGCTGGTCCTAGTGTTCGGCCGCAGTTTCCTCAGGGAGAAGCAGCCAGCCGCACAGCCTACTCACACCTCCGGAACCTGAACAGAAGAGCGCTCTCGGCAAAAGCTAAGTACTTACCTATATTTTAGCGCATCCCCCCCAGAAGCAAACAGGCTCCAGCGGCTGAATCCCTGGGCCTGAGATAAGCACCTAGAGCCATCCTCCCAGCCTTGGAGAAGGAAAAAATTTGCAACTGAGGGGAAAAGATAATTTGCTAGCTCCATTAACTGGGAAAGCTCAGGACAGAAGTGGCTCCTCTCCAGGCATAAACTGTCCGTGGACCTTGAGCACCTTTCCCTTCTGCATGGACCTGTGTGGGCCTATTTCGGGAGAATAGGCCCTTGTTGGCAAACTCCAACCATTTCAGCTGTGCGGTGGAGAGGTGGGTTTTGATGTTTGACATAGCTTTGCCTATTAAACAAGGTCCTCACCTACCCATAACAGGGACCTAAGGACTGGTAGCTCCACTCAGGTCACCCAGCCACCTGTGACAGGGGTCCAAAGATAACTGGTACGTCCCAGTCCTTACAACAAGCACGCTCTAGGGAACAGAGACACGCTTTCTTCAGAGACACTTGGGGGTTGGTTCTCAGCCCCCTGCCTTGTTCAGAGCATGATCCCCTACTGCAATCAAATACCGGTATATACACCAATCACTCCTGCCCCTCTAAGACTGTAGGACAGAGCCTGTAGTACACACTTGATATCAGCTACCTGGAAACCTGAGCTGAATTCATACAAGAAAAATGAATGGACTCCTAGACTGTTATATACCTGATAACAGCTCTAGCCAGCTGGGGACAGGACACAAGAGCTCCAAAGGCGAAAATAATCAAGCTAGCTCACTCAAGCAATGCATAGGGGTATACCAAAACAAAACAAAGCAAGCAGCTACGACACAGTAAACAAGGATAAACTAATACAATAACTTCTAGAAGGCTCGGAGACAACAGTCAATATCAAGTCACATAAAGAAACAGACCATGATCACTTCAACAGGCTCTCATAACAAAGAATCCAGGGATCTCCTAGATGAAAGTGCATTCCTGGAATTACCAGATGCAGAATACAAAAGTTTAATATACAGAACCCTTCAAGACATCAGGAAGAAAATGAGGCAATACACAGAACAAGCCAAGGAACACACAGTTAAAGTAACTGAAGAAATTAAAAAGATTATTCAGGAACATATTGAAACATTTAATAAGCTGGAAAAATTCAAACACAGACAGCAATCAGAAATTCAGAAGATTAACAATAAAATTACAGAATTAGATAACTCAATAGAAAGTCAGAGGAGCAGAATTGAGCAAGTAGAAGCTAGAATTTCTCAACTTGAAGATAAATCACTTGGAACTAATATATCTGAAGAAAAATCAGATAAAAGAATTTTTAAAAAATGAAGAAACCTTAAGAATCATGTGGGACTCTATCAAGAGAAATAACCTACGAGTGATTGGAGTACCAGAACAGGGAGAGATAACAGAAAATACAGAGAAAATTATTGAAGATTTGTTGGCAGAAAACCTCCCTGATATTGTGAAAGATGAGAAGATATCTATCCAAGATGCTCATCGAACTCCACATAAGGTAGATCTTAAAAGAAAGTCACCAAGACATATTATAATCAAGCTTGCCAAAACCAAAGATAAAGAGACAATTATAAGAGCAGCGAGGGATAAAAGAAAAGGAGAGCCAATAAGAATAAACTCGGACTACTCGGCAGAATCCATGAAGGCAAGAAGGCAATGGGATGACATATTTAAAAAATTGAAGGAAAAAAATTGCCTGCCAAGAATCATATATCCATCAAAACTGTCTCTTAAATATGAAGGTGAAATTAAGACATTTCCAGATAAACACAAGTTGAGGGAATTTGTAAAAACCAAACCAAAACTACAAGAAATACTAAAGGGAGTTCTTTGGTTAGAAAATCAATAATATCAGGTATCAACCCAAGACTAGAACACTGGGCAGAGCAACCAGAAGTCAACCCAGACACGGAAATCTAAAAACAAAAAAAAAAGCAAGATTAAAAATAAAAAAGCCCAACACAGGGTAAGGCGATGTTATTATATAAAAGAAGACAACATTAAAATAATAAAGAGGGACTAAGAAATGTAATCATACACCTTCCATATGGAGAGGAAGATACGGTGATAGAAAGAAATAAAACACAATAAAAATTATTAAAAATAAATAAATAAAACATCTAAAGCAGTACTGAAAGGGAAATTTATAGCACTAAATGCATACATTAGAAAAGAAAAAAGGTCTCAAATCAATAATCCAAGCTCCCACATCAAGAATCTAGAAAAAGAAAAGCAAATAAACCCAAAGTAGAAGGAAAGAAGTAAAGAAAATAAGACCAGAAATCAATGAAATTGAAAACAGAGAAAATCAATGAAAAAAGAGCTGGTTCTTTGAAAAGATTAGTAAAATTGGCAAACCTCTAGCAAGACTAACAAAGGAAAAGGCACAAATGAAACAGGGTACTATTACATACCCTGCAGAAATCAAAAGAACAATAAGGGAATACCATGAACAACTTTATACACGCAAATTTGACAACTTAGAACTGGATCAATTCCTGGAAAAAACACAAGCTACCATAACTTGCTGAAGATAATTCAAAAACAGTTACAGCAGTACATCAACGAGGAACTGACAGAAATTCAAGTTAAATGCAGAAGGGGCTATGGAACGAGAGACATCATTGCTGATGTCAAACCAATCTTGGCTGAAAGCAAGAATACCAGAAAGACTTTTACCTGTGTTTGATTGACTATGCAAAGGCATTCAACTGTGTGGATCATAACAAATTACGGATAACATTGTGAAGAACGGGAATTCCAGAACACTTGTTTTCATGAGGAACCTGTGCATAGATCAAGAGGCAGTAATTAGAACAGAACGAAGGAATACTGCATGGTTTAAAATCAGGGAAGGTGTGCATAAGGGTTGTATTCTTTCACTATATTACTCAACCTATATGCTGAGCAAATAACCTGAGGAACTGGACTATATGAAGAAGAACAGAGCATTAGGATTGCAGGAAGACTCATTAACAACCTGTGACATGCCAAAGACACAACCTTGCTTGCTGAAAGCGAAGAGTACTTGAAGCACTTACTGATGAAGATCCAAGATCACAGCCTTTAGTATGGATTACACTTCAACATAAAGAAAGCAAAAATTCTCACAGCTGGACCAATAAGCAACATCCTGATAAACAGAGAAAATATTGAAGTTGTCAAGGATTTCATTTTACTTGGATCCACAATCAACAGCCATGGAAGTAGCAGTCAAGAAATCAAGATGCATTGCATTGGGTAAATCTGCTGCAAAGGACCTCTTTAAAGTGTTAAAAAGCGAAGATGTCACTTTGAGGACTAAGGTGTGCCTGACTCAAACGATGATTTTTTCAATCATCGCATATGCATGCAAAAGCTGGACAATGGATAAGGAGACTGAAGGAGAATTAATGCCTTTGAATTATGGTGTTAGGGAAGAATACCAAATATACCATGGACTGCCAAAAGAAGAACAAGTCTGTCTTGGAAGAAACAGAGCTATGAGTGCTCCTTAGAAGCAAGGATGGGGAGACTTCATCTCACATATGTTGGACATGTTATCTGAGGGGAACCGTCCCTAGAGAAGGACATCATGCTTGGTAAGGTAGAGAGGGTCAGTGCAAAAGAGCAAGACCCTTGACAAGATGGACTGACACAGTGACTGCAACAATAGGCTGAAACATAACAATGGTTGTGAGGATGGCACTGGATCAACAGTGTTTCGTTCTGTTGTACACAGGGTCGCTCTGAGTCAGAACTGATTTAACGGCACCTAACAACAACAACAGCAATGAGCACATGGGCACAGAAATTAAAAATACAATAACTTTTGCAATCACTGTCTTAGTTATCTAGTGCTGCTATAACAGAAATATCACAAGTGAATGCCTTTAACAAAGAGAAATTTTATTCTGTCACATTCTAGAAGCCTAGATGTCCAAATTCAGGGCACCAGCTCTAGGGGAAGGTTTTCCCTCTCTGTCAGTTCTAAGGGAAAGTCCTTGTCACCAATCTTCCCCTGGTCTAAGAGTTTCTCAGTTCAGGGACCCTGGGTCCAAAGGATGCACCCTGCTCCCAGCACTTCTTTCTTCGTGTCATGAGGCCCCATTCCTCCCTGCTCGCTTCTCTCTTTCATGTCTCAGAAGAGATTGACTCAAAGTTCAACCTAATCCTGTAGATTGAGTCCTGCCTCATTAACATAACTGCCTCTAATCCTGCCTCATTAACATCATAGAGGTTAGATTTACAACACACAGGATAATCACATCAGATCACAAAATGGTGTACAACCACACAATACTGGGAATCATCACTCAAAATTAAATACTTAGATGTAAATCTAACAAGACATCTACAGTACCTGTATGCAGGCAACTACACAATGCTCATAAAAGAAATCAAAGAAGACACAAATAAATGGAGAACCATACCATGTTCATGGATTGGAAGGCTCAGCATAGTAAAGATCTCAATTCTCCCCAAATTAGTATACAATACACAATAATGCAACTAGTATTTTTTGTATATATAGACAGTATCAATTTTTATAGATATAGACAATAATACTCTAAACTTTATATGCAAAGTTAAAGGAACTACCATAGCTAAAACAAAGAAGCAATTAAAAGTTATCAGCCTAACCCAATTCCCAAACTACAGTAATCAAGACTGTATGGTATTAGCAGAGGGATAGACACAGATAAATGGAACAGAGTAAAGTATAGAACCAAAAATAGACCCACTCAAATAAGTCCAACAGATTTCTGACAAAGGTACAAAAGCAATTTAACGGAGACAAGTTAATCTTCGCAACAAATGGCAGTAGAGCAAATGGACTTTCATAGACAAAAGTAAATAAGTCTCAACCTAAGTCTCACAGGTTATATAAAAGTGAAATTAAGATGCATTGTGGACTTAAATGTAAAAAGAAAACTATAAAAATTTTTAGGGAAAAAAATAGGGATTTTTTAGGACTAGTCAGAATTCTTCCAGCAACACCAAAAATGTGAGTCATAAACAGAAAAGTTCATAAATTGGACTTTATCAAAATTAAAAATATTTGCCCTCCAAAAGACTATGTGAAGAGAATAAAAAGACAAGCTTCAGAGTGGGAGAAAATATTTGCAAGCCACTTAGAAAGGACTAGTATCTAACACATGGAAAGAACACTCACCCTCCTCCACCCTATCTCTTCTCCTCTTTGCCCAGACGTGTCCTTTCCCTATGAAAGAAATCAGACGTGAGCAAGCACCCAAGCCCTGGTTCTCACAGTTCAAACTTCCCTTGTTCTGGTCCCTGTCTGCTAGGTGCAGCGTTGTTCACTCGTCTTGTCTAAGTGGTTGTAGCTATTTCTTTTACACAAGAGGCTGTAACAACACACCTGTGGTAAATTGCTGTGTTCATTTATGATTTTGTCCTCAGGATAAATTCCTAGGAAATGGTTAAAAAAAAAAAAAAAATTTTTTTTTTTTTTTTTTTAACCGTACTTTGTCTTCCTGGTTGCCTCTTACTATACCTCTTACTAGATACCACCAAATTTACAAACACTCATTAACCACTTTTGTTGGTTAAATGAAGGTCACCGTGCTGTTAATGTTAGCATCCTTTATTATAAGGAGATTGAATATTCTAATCTGATCGCCTCTTTAGATCCCAGGAGAAAGTGTGATTCTGTGAACCCCCTAGGAAATGATGACTGACATTTAACCTCCCTCAGAGGTTGGGTTTCTCATCACCAACCCCTCCGCAGCCAAAGCCCACACAGTCTTAGCCTCAATTCACAGCATGTCTTCGCCAGGGCCTGGCTTTGGAGCCACCTGGAAAAATGTCCATTGGCAGTCCACCCCAGGCCTAAGGAATCAGAGTGGCTGGGATTTGAGACTGTGCATCTGCATTTTTCACAAGCCCTCGTGGGAGTCTTCTGAAGACCCCTGATCTAGAGCTATCCAGCTCCTCATCTTTGGAAACTGGGCGCTATCCCAGGAGGCTGCCATAAATGCTTACCTGTAAATGGACCAACGAATAAACAGAACAGATGAACAAAAGGAGGGATGAATTGCTGGAAAAATGAGTTGGTTAAGAAATGAAGACATGAGTGAATGGGTGGGTTAGAAGGATTCATTTCAAGCAG
Organism: Elephas maximus indicus; assembly: GCF_024166365.1. Classification (NCBI taxonomy): domain Eukaryota; kingdom Metazoa; phylum Chordata; class Mammalia; order Proboscidea; family Elephantidae; genus Elephas; species Elephas maximus. Next base: position 14,206,326 of record NC_064839.1, read on the forward strand.
GGAATTTGGGAACACGGCAGAAATGGAGGACTGACTGCCAGCCTCCTCCTGCCACCCAGGTGGCAAGCAGCCTTCCTGAGGAAGGGGCAGGAAACACAGCCCCCACCCTCACCCCCTGCCTCACTGGGAGGGATGACTGGTGCATCCCAGGACCAAGGAGGAACAGCACTCATGGTGATGATCCCAGACTCAAAATAGCTGAGAATTATTTCTAAACATTTGTCAAAGAATTTTGGTTTGTATCCTATGCTACAAATAAAATAATTGTAGGGGGAAGAAAGTTTTCAACAGCTGAAATAGAACAATACAAGCTGCTGAGGAAATGAGCACCTGCCTTCTAAGTAAGCAGAGTGTGTTCTGCAAGTCTCCAGCAGTGATCAGGGAAGTGCAGGCTGGGAAGTGGAAGTTCATTTCTCCCTTCTCACCTCTTCCCCTCTCCTTCCCCTTTCACCTCTTCTGTGCCCTCCTATTCTCTCCTCTACTCCCAAATCCTTTTCCTAAGAAGGGTTAGAGTCAAGCAGCACAGGAGAAGAAAGCCACTCACCATCCTCTACCTCACACCTAGTCTCCCTGCCACCCCCTCACCCCATCTGACCCCTAACTCAGCCCTGCAGCCTGCAGAAGTCAGGCCTGCACCTCACTGCCAACCCTTGCCTGGAGGAAAGAGGACCAATGAAATATCCATGGTCCCTGGCAGGCAAGCAGTGTGGGGTCTCTGCTGTCCAGCTTGGAAGCTGTGCTCTATCCTGGTCCCTACGTCCTTCAGGGTTCCATGGGCACCTGCGGTTGGGCAAGACCCCAGACGCAGGACTCAGGATCCTGTGGATGGAGAGAGCACACCTTGGCAAGTCCAGGTATAAAGCACGGGCCATGGGCAAGCAAGGAACCCATTGCTGTAAGGGAATGATGCTTCATCTTCTCAGCAGGAGGCACCCAGCCCTTGGCTGTAGGAGACTCTCGTCCATAGAAAACCCCAGAAATTACTGATTTTTATTACTTGTACTACAACATTCATGAAAATGAGTGGCCCAAGACCTGGGTAGGATTTCCCAAGGGCCTTCTTTCACTCCTCTGTCCTGACCGGCTTCTCAAATATTTATCCCGGCCTAGCAAAGTGCCCAGGGCCTCTGAGCCCTGGAAAAGCAGGAAATGCTCAGCACTTATGACTCCGTTTGGAGTCCCTGGGTGGTGCAAATGGTTAATGGGATAGACTGCTAACTGAAAGGCTGAAGGTTCAAATCCACCCAGAGGCACCTCGGAGAGATTTACTTCCAAAATGTCACAGTTTTGAAAACCCTGTGGAGCACAGTCTACTCTAACACATATGGGGTCGCCATGAGTCTGAATCAACTCAAGGGCAACTGGTTTAGTGACTCAGTTTGTTCGGTCTCTAGGTCTGAGCATCACCGCCTCTGTACGTGCCGTTCTCTAACTCTGCAGCAAAGAAACTGCCCTGGCTATACCCACCCCTTTTCCCTTCCCAGAAGGGCCAGCCGGGGGAGCAAAGATGAGGGTCACCCCCAGGCCCCAGGCTGCACGTCGCATCTCTGCTAAGCCCCCTCTGATTTGGGGGGCTCTACCTTCTGTTCACACCAGTCCTGCATCCTCACCTCCAAGGGGACTGGCCCAGCCAGACTTCTCTTCTCTCCAGTGTTACTTCAACTTCTCGTCATAAAAGGAAATGATTTGCGTGTTTATGCTGTGAGCTACATTTATCTTTAAAGACCAAGATGTTGAGTTTAGTTTTAATGATGAAAAAAACCTTTCAAAGGATAACTCATTGAAACTCATTATGTACTATAGAGGCCTCTATTTAAAGATTCTGTAATTCCGGTGATGATCTTTTTAAAGCAGATTTATAGCAGAAAATAGCTAGATTCTTTGACTTTGGTTATAATTTTCCATTCTGTAATTTAATACTCCTCTAGTTTATATTTGCACATTAAAAATATAGCATCTAAAAGTCCATCATTAAATACTTTTAATAAGTGCAATAAATAAGTTTTACACTGTGCATAAATCTAAAAACAAAACCCAACATAAATTGTTAATCTTACACTTTTTCTCATTAATTGCAATACATAAACATATGTTTTATACAAAGATATTTGCTACAATATAAGTATAATAAATACAGTTTACCACATGTATTAATCTTAATAGTTACAAGCTGTTAATCTTATATATTAGGTAATAATTTGCAATAAATAATTGTTTATTATCTTGATGCTTGCTTGTCTTGGGTTTTAGCAATATGCAATAAAGAAATGCAATTTTGAATAATTTGATTGTAAGACTGCTGGGAAAATACTGTGTGTTATAATTAGCTGCAAGAGAATTCTGCTCACAAGAAGAACCACAGAGATGGGGCTCAATAACAAAAACATACGTTACTAGGGCATAAATAATTTTAAAAGTTGGGTTCACTTTCAAACAATACAGAATTTCAGAAACTTAAATGCAAATGCAATTAGTGAAATACTGCACTCTTTCAACGAGATGAAGAAAGCCTGAAGCCCCACCAAAATTGCCCGCCTGCAAGCCAAGAGGAGAACATAGCTGCCTTGGGTAGAAAGCAGAGATCACTTGCCCATGCCAGCCAGAGGCTCCCCAGCCTGTAAACGCACCTTGCAGAACAGGAAGTAGGTGTGTGCACAGACCCAGCAGCCTCCAGACCCACCGTGAGCCAGCACTGGCTGAATTCCACATGAAAACTGCACACACGCTTTTCAGGGAGGGGTTGTCACCTTTGCTAAACCTAATAGAAACTGTTAATCTTATATGTAAAGGTAATAATTTGTCATAAACAATTGTTCATTATCTGGGTATTTGCTTGTCTTGGAGTTTAGCAATATGCAATAAAGCAGTGCAATTTTGAGTAATTTGATTGTAAGACTGCTGGGAAAATATGGTGAATTGTAATGAGCTTAGAGAAGGTTCTGTGGGCGAGAGACACCACTACAGAGTCAGACCACCATCTACAAGCAAGCGTAAAGCTGGGGTCCTCACAGGTGGTAATATGGAGTCGTCAAATATGCACTCAAAGACACAGAGGGAGTCCGTTTCTCTTGCTTATTTTTCTATCAGAGAAAAAATCATGCCTGGAGGAAACCGGCTCCGGTTGAATTGAGGCACCGTCCCTCAGTGATGCTGAGGTGATCCTGCGTGTGGTACTGGGGCTGGGGCTGCAGAAGATAGTCTTGGCCAAGACCCCCCTGCTGGCCATTTGACACCAAGGTGCACCTGTCTGCCAGGGTAGGAGGGGTCACTTCCTCAGAAGTGCTTCCAACACTTCTCACCAAGATAACCTCATCCTGACAATTACCTGCAGATACAGAGAGCCAGGGCAAAGATGAGACTGTGCGGTCAAGATGAGACGACCCTGTGGGCTTGGTCTTCATGGGATCCCACAGACTCACTCCCAGGTGCACCGACGCCCACTTTAGGAAAACCATCTCAGCCTTTAAGGATGAGGGACGGAAGGAGGGGAGGAAGGGAGGGAGGGAGGGAGGGAGGAAGGAAGGGAGGAAGGGAGGAAGGGAGGAAGGGAGGAAGGGAGGAAGGGAGGAAGGGAGGAAGGGAGGAAGGGAGGAAGGGAGGAAGGGAGGAAGGGAGGAAGGAAGGAAGGAAGGAAGGAAGGAAGGAAGGAAGGAAGGAAGGAAGGAAGGAAGGAAGGAAGGAAGGAAGGAAGGAAGGAAGGAAGGAAGGAAGGAAGGAAGGAAGGAAGGAAGGAAGGAAGGAAGGAAGGAAGGAAGGAAGGAAGGAAGGGAAAACAGAATCCTGGGCGCACTATAACCACAAATTTTCCTAATGTAGATAGCATTAGGGTGCGCACACACACACACACACACACACACACACACTGACATACGTCAAGTGATGAAAAAGTCTCCACATCAAAGAACACTAGCCATGTACTCATGCTGGTAGTTCCTGTGGTTTTGAAACATCACTCCTTCTGTGCTTCTGGTATTAAAAATGCAGGCACCTGGGAGAGGTGGTCTGGCTTTCCCTCTTTACCCATAGCTCCTCGAGGCACCCCTCAGTTCCACCTAAAGCCTAATCCCCTGGCACCCTCTCCACACAGGCCCAGCGTGGCACAGTCCACAGTCTGGGAGGGGACCATTCATCAGGGCAACAGAATAGCTCAGTTGTGGTAGAATTCCTGCCTAGGGCTGGGCTTCAGTTAGAGCCGGTTCCAGGTTCCCAGGAGCAAGTTCAGGGAGGCTGAGGTCCAAGGGGTCTGAAGATGGCCAGGGCTCACTGGGTCTTCCTCTTCTGTATCACAGGGAACCTGTTCAGTTCCATCACCCTGAGCAAGGGACCCTGCTCTCAGCCAGGCTAGAAACTGTCTTTCTTCCAAAAGCCATGGCGGAGGGACTCCAATGAAGCCCAAAACCTTCAGTCTCCCTTTTCCAGGCTCCCACCCCAATTTTGGATATGTGACAAGTGGCCTCAGGATGCTGATGACAAAGTCATTGGGGGAGGAATCTGCCTCCCCGCCCATCTGCAGCCAGAATTCTAGCCTTGGGGTGCTCTCCCTACCATTCACAAGGGGTCAACAGGACCCGGCCCCCCGCTCATTGAGGACAGGAATTTTAAGGGCTTCCTAGGTAGTCAGTACACACTGGCTACTCCAGGCTGCTGGTCCAGGGTGCAGGATGGAGTGTGGACCTCCCTGCCTCCCCGGAAGCCAATGTGAGTGCCCCAAGGTGGGGCCTCGGGCTCTGTGGAACTCAAGGGGAAGGAAAAGGAGTCCAGAAAAGGCTGCTGCTCAGAGGCAACTGCCACAAAACCCAGGATGACGAGCACTAAGGAGCCTTTCCAACAGATGGAAAAGAGCCTTCCTCCTCCCTAGCCCGAAGATGCCAACAGCAACCAAAGTCCCTGGGCGGCGGCGGGAAACTGCGGATATCACGCAGCCAGATGAAGCTCATAAATTTCCCCTATGAACAATTGTTTTCATTTCCCTCCCATGCCACTAGATATTATAAGTGGAAAGCAAAACACAAGTAAATATGTTCATTCCACTCTTGTGATCAGTGATAAACGAGAGGCTGCGGAGGCTGACAAAGGTCAGCGGGCCGCGCGCCGCGGGTCTGCGAGCGGACACTGCCACCCTCCGGCCGCTCTCGGAACTGCTCCGGCCGGCGCCGCCTGGATCGCTGCCCGCCCGAGGCCGCCAGCGCGGGCTACAGGCTGGCTTTCCATAAATGTTCCCTGAGCTCCAACTGGGACATCAGTACGTTGAAACTGCAGCAATATTGGAAAGTACAGAAAACCCAGAATTAAAAAAAAAAAATCATCCATAATTCCTCTCCCAAAGAGAACCACTCCTATTTTCATTTGTGTGCATTTTCCTCCGGTCTTATTCTATGCACACTGGGTGATGTGTTTAGAAGCTGGATGAACACAGAGAATATATAAGTGTTCATACCATAGTAAATCTTGATTTTCTATGTGATATTTTAACTGAAGTAATTTCCATAAATATCTTTTTACGGGCTGCATACTATTTCAACTTGTAACTGAACTAAAAGTTATTTCTCCATTTCTCAATTCATTCAAAGCACTTCTAACTTTTTCATGACGCAAATGACACACAAATTAAATTTTTTAATCCATCAACCCTTTTTCGGTTTTTAAGATAGATTACTAAAGGCAGAATTACTTGATGAACAGGAATTAATATTTTAAGGCCCTTAATAGCAAGAATAATTATTTTCTAGATGTGTAATGCCTACATGAAGATTATTACTGAGGATGACTGGTGAGCATCCAAGAGTGCTCAGATGAATAACGAGAGGCATACAGTCTCCTGGACAGGAAACACTGGATGGTCCATGTTTCAACCCTCCTCCATTTAATCTTTCAACATAAGGCAAGTCCAATCAAAATTTCACGAAAACATTTCTAATATTTTGTCACGTTGATTCCAAGTTTTGTTTTAAAGGATAAATAAGAAAATCTCCAAGAAACAAATATTGGTGATAGTTCCACAACACAATTAATGCAATTGGTGTCACTGAAATGATACACATGAAAAATCTTGAATTGGCGAATGTTGTGTTTTCTGTATTTTTACAACAACAAAAAAATATATGTATGGACTACAAAAAAAAAAATCTCCAAGCAACAGTTTTTTATATATAAAAAGAGTAATGGGAAGGGACTGGCTCAGCCAAATATTAAAATATATTTCAGAAAGCTATGATAACTAAAACAGCACAGCACAAAACACAGAGAGCAAAATGAGCACACACATGCACGCATTGATATTTTAACATAAAGGAATTTCACATCAGTGGAGAAAGAATGACTAATCCATAAAGGTACAGGTGCAATCTGCCACCCATTTAGAAAACAAATAAAATTAGTGTCCCACTTCACACAGATTCTATATTTATAACAAACTCCATAAGAACCAAAGGTTTAAACTTTTTCAGTGAAACCATGAAAGCACTATTTACATAAATTGTGTAGGGAAACCCTTTCCAAGTCCAAATGCAAAGGCAGAAACCAGAAAGAAAAAAGATAGCTAAATTCGAATCATGCAAACTTTAAATATCCCTATGTGAAAAAAAATTTTTTTGAAATTGAAAGGTAAGCCAAAAGCCAGGAAACCAAATATTTCGGTAGGTTAATAATGTATCGAGGACATGAATAGCAACTCACAAAAGAATAAATACAAATAATAAACATAGAAAAGATGTTCCACCATACAGCAATGATATCAACGCAAATTACAACAAAAATGAGAGACCATCTTTGCCCCTGTCTTGGTAAAGGTGAAACCAATGATAATGTACAGTGTTGTCAAGAAATGGAGAGACAAACCCTTTTAATACCGCTGGTGAAAAGACAAATTCCATACCTTTGTGAAGGGTGATGCAGCAATATTACCAAAATCCTTAAAAATTCGTGACTCAGAGATTCTACTTCCCAAGGACTCAGTCATGGATGTGTGAATAGTTAGCTGCAAGGTTGTCCACTGCTATTGGAAAAAAACCCAAATGTCCGACAACAGGAGGCTAGAAATAGGTATAGACACAGATACACAGATACATACAACAGAGGTGTTAAGAGTAAGATACAAATGTACTTCATAATATTTGTAAGGATTTTCATAATAGACTCAAAATAATAAGAATGGTACTTGGGGTTACAAGAAATTTTTAACATTCTTTTCGCCGATCGGTATTTTCTAACTTTGTAAATGTAATGATTTCTTACCAATTGTTACTGAGAAAGAATAGTTTTTAACAGTTTTCTAGAAATGTTGCACCAAATTACATTCCCACCAGCAGTATATGAGAGCGTTCATTCATTCGTTCATACTCTCAGAACACTTACTCAGAGCAAGGTACATTCTAGAGGCTGTGCTACAGCCGTGAACAAGACAAATCCCTGCCCTCACTGAGCTGACATCCCAGACCTCTGGAGACAAAGAAGAAACCAATAAATCAGTGTTATGAAGGAAAAGAAGGCAAGAGGATAGCGAGGGGCTGGGGAAGAGAGCTATCTTAGAGAGAGGTCAGGGAGGGCCTCTCGGAGGAGGTGACATTCCAGAGGAGACCTGAGTGACTTGAAGAGCTAGTCACATGATGATCTGGGACAAGCATTCCTGGCAGAGGGAGCAGCAAGGCCAAAAGCCCTGAGGTGCCCGAATGTGGCATGTGAGGAAGAGCCAGAGGCCTGTGTAGAGTGTGGACAGCGAGGGTAAAATGGCAAGAGTGAGTCAGAGATCTCAGGGAATGCCCTGCAGCGCCTCTGGGGCCACCGTCGGGGTGAGGATTCCCTCTGGGTGTGACAGGAACCAACAGTGGATTTTGTGCAGGAGACCCATGGGGTCCGACTCTGTTTTCTCTAACTTGAGAATGGACCACAGTGGACAGAGGCAGGGACACCATCAGGAAACCGCTGCAGGTGCCAGGGCCTGGACTGAAGTGGCTGCAAGAGGAACCTGGCAGTGCTGACCATTAGCACGTGCCTTTAATCCTTGCTGGTTTGATAAGCAAGCTTGAGAGCAACTCGGCATCGGAATCTCAATATATTTCTACTCTGAATCCCTGGTCCGTCAGGACTGTGGCAGCTGGACGTTCATAGAAAGACGATAACACTGAAAGGGTTGATCACAGAGACACCACCCCCACACATCCCCAGCCCAGAAATCATCCTACAAATTGGGCTGGCACCCAACAAGGCCAAACGAAGGAGAACAGCCCCTGAATCACAGTCATCGTCTACCCTTGAAGAGCTTCCATGTCCATCATCAGATGTGCCAGCACAGAGCTCCCACTTTCCCCAAAACTATGGATCCCAAGTTTTCCTTCATCCAACATCCCGTGTTATGAAAGTAAGCATAAAATATGACATGTGATCTTATACTTATTATCAGAGTTAGGAGATTACTAATGAATTTCGAGGACTTACTTCCTACTAACCCCACCCATCTGTAGATTTGCCGTACTGTGGTGGCTTTCATGTTGCTGTGATGCTGGACGCTATACCACCTGTATTTCAAATACAAGCCAGGTCACCCATAGTGGACAGGTGTCAGCAGAGCTTCCAGACTAAGACAGAGTAGGAAGAAAGGTTTGACAATCTACTTCTGAAAGTTAACCAATGAAAACCTTACGGATCACAACAGAACATTGCCCAACTTGCTTGCTTTGGACACGTCATCAGGAAAGATCGATCAGTAGAGGAGGACATCCTGTTTGATGAAGTAGAAGGCCAGCAATGGAGACCCTTGGTGAGATGGATTCGCGCAATAGCCAAAATGATAGACTTAAACATGCTGACTATTATAAGGATGACACGGCACCGGGCAACGTTTTATTCTGTTGTACGTAAGGTCACCATGGGTCAGAGCTGACCCAACAGCAGCTGTCTATCTCTATCTGTCTCCTACTGGGGTCCAGTGTAACCCCACTGTGTTTTCATGAGAAAAGAAAAAATTGTTTTGCCTGTGAAATAATTTTAAAATAACTATCAACACTTAAAATTATCTTTGTAAAAGAGAGGTGCCTATTACAGACTGACACTAAATCTTTGCCTTTCCTGGAGCTATGTTTCCACTCTTCGTGTTCTGTGAACCAGTTTCTGCATCTGTGTTTGCCCTAAGCCCATTACCTCTCTTGGACAAGTCATTCCTTTATAGCCAGAAAGCCTGCTCAAGGTGACAACAGTGGAGTACCCATGGGCCAAGTGATGGGGACTCCATCTGCTGTAAGCCTTATGCCTTCCTGGAGCTCGGACACTAGGGTCTACCACCTCTGCGAAAATGTGTCAGGGATGAACTTGTGGCTTCCATCCACGCCCAAGTCTGGATCTGGCTTCTCTGGAAGTCCCCAGAGAGAACCATAAGCTCAGAATGCAGGGGAAGTGGTCTTTTTGTGCAAGGCAACTCTTAAGTACAGGCAGTGTCCCAGTGCCCACGGGCACCGCTTGGTTGAACAGCCACAAAAGCCCCAGTGAAGGAGGTGCCTATCTGGATCCAAGTATCCAGGACTCCAGATCAGGGTTCTTTCAACCACTTAATTAAAAACCCATTTGTCCCAAGCAAGGTACATAATGGTAGAAGCGCATCCCAAAACTGTACCCTGGTATAGTGCTGCCACAAAAGCTAACCCAGTCCCACCATATTGGCATGGAACAGTCTCATAGGCAGTGACAACCAGAGCTGACCATCTTAGGACCAGAAGTCTCTGCATGCCCCATGCGCCAAGGTATCACAACCGGCCGAAAGCCACACCCCAGCCAGTGAGGCAACATCATCACACCAAGGCAGCCACAGCGTGAAGTCAGAAGGCCCTTTCCTTCCACTGACTGTTTCACCGTAGGACCTGGACTAAAGGAAGCAGTGAGAAGTCACATGGGTGGGTATGTGCAACTAGGGCATTGCCCCTTGAACTTCACTGCTCTCATGCTGGTGCTTAGTACACCTGGCATACAGCAGACTCGAATGTTCACTAAATATTGAGAGGAACAGGGGAGACTGGCAGAGACCTGCAGACACAATCCCATGACTTGTTTCTCTGTCAGTTTCCTCTCCAGAAGCTAAAGCCCTGTCCCCAGTTCATACTGAGCATCAACTGGAGAATAAAAGGGACGTGCCTGTAGTCTGGGTACCTTTTACCTCCATAACAAATCAGATTCCAGAGACCCTCCCCAGGCTCTGCTGAGGAAGGACACTGCTGTCAGAGGTAGCTGCAGAGCAGTGCCAGCAGGCTCGGATTGGAGCCCTTGCTACCTACTTGGCAGGCAGGTAAACCTGGGCAAGACTGGGCCCCTCTTTCCCCATCTGTAACATGGTGCTAACCACGCAGGCTTGTCCCAAGATTCTAGTGAAATAACAAACATGAAAGTTTCTTATTAGCCAGAGGGCTAAAGGTGTTACTATGCCAAGTTTAAGAGAAGCAGTGTTTGCTCCTGGCTACAGCAGAGTGGGATGGCTGGTGGTGCTAGAAGCCTAATGTTCTTGGCATCACACCTGAGGCCAACTCTTAGCTCTTGGGGACCCAGAGCTGCCTGGTGGGTGAGATCTCTTTGAGTGCTTAGGCGTTGGTGGCTCTGCAGAGGAAAGGAACAGCCAGACACTTGGCAATGGCACTGCCCCTGGAGAAAAGGGCGGGGGGGGGGGGTCATGGTTGGTGAGGCAGGGGCAGGCGGTGAGAACTGCTCCATACAGTTTTCATGGCTGTGACCTTCTGGAAGCAGGTTGCCATCCTTTCTTCCAAGGTGCCTCTGGGCTCCAACCACCAATCTTTCTGTTAGTAGCCAAGCACTTAACTGTTTGTGTCACGCAGGGACTCCATAAATTAGTAAGAGATATGCACATTTAATGGAAGAAGCACAGCCAGAGTGCTCCTTAGAAGTGAGGCTGGTGGGACTTCATCTCACATACATTGGCCATGTTATCAGGAGGGGCCAGTACCTGGAGTAGGACATCATGCTTGATAAAGTGGAGGGTCAGTGAAAAAGAGGAAGACCCACAATGAGATGGATTGACACAGTGGCTGCAACAACGGGCTCAAGAATAATAACGTGAGGATGGCGCAGGACCTAGCAGTGTTTCGTTCTGTTGTACATAGGTTCATTGTGAATCAGAACCAACTTGATGGTACCTAACAACATTTAATAAATGCACAGATGATCTACTCATATCTTTGTCCCCAACATTAGATTCCTAGGCAGACACACAGCCACACTCACTCCACAAGTCCAGCGTGGGACAGACTGGAAACAGAGGGGTCAAATGCACTGGCCCCAGTCTTTTCCACCATGCTGTGTGTTCTAGGAATGGTCTGGCCCCTGTGGCCCTATCTCAGAAAAGATTGCGCAGCTGGATTTGCAGAAGGAGATGCAGAGCTGAGACCCTACACCAACATTAAAGTCACCAGGATCACTTGTACACATTTTTCACGGAGCCCTACATCATCAGAGCCCCACTGTTGCTACCTCCTATTCCTCACTGGCATGCTGGGAGGCTGACACATCCCTGATGAGGGAAGGGGTCTCAGTGATCTTCACCACACTCAGCCTCACCAAAGAGAGACAACACATCTTAAACCAGGAATGCGTTCCCTCAAGGTATTCATTTATGGACCCAGGGACAATACTACAAAGTTGGAGGTGGGCAGGTGTCTTCTGAAAGAAGCCCCACTTGCTGAAGGCTGAGGGGATCACAAAGAACAAGAAAGAGACAGCCCCCACCCAGGGAGCCCACAGCAAGTCTGGGGAACAAAAACCCAAGCTCAGGAGAAGCAAAGAAGGAGCTCTGGAGGCAGCAACTGCAGAGCCTGCCTGTGTGGCTTCCTAGAATCAAGCTGCAGGCAGTGGACACTTCCTGGGGGGGAGTCGGCTTGAATTCCTGGTCTGTACAGCAAGCCCTTCCCCAAGGAGGACTTCTGACTCAAAGGAGGCTATAGAGAGATACGGTCACTTATGTCAGCTCCCTGACCAGCTCGTGCCTCTTGGCCTGGAGGAGTTGGCTTATCCTTGCCAGTTCCTCCTTGGAGAAAAGCAGGAAAACCATCCAGGAGACACCACAGGGAGCACGGCCCCTCAGACTGGACAGACTCACCCCTGGGAGGCCACTCCTGCTACCTAGAGCATTCTGCTTTCACCTCTGACAACCAGGCCAGAGACATGGGAGGAGGGCAGCATGCTTCTCGCAGGAAGCTGCAGATCAGAGGTAACAGAGCCTTTTGCTGGGAGTTAAGTAGGTCTGAATGTTAACTACTCTGCTAGTCTGGGGCTCCCGCAGTCCCCCTTTCCACATGGATCCTGCCTCCCCCTGAGCACACCAAGCTCTCTCCTCTTCCATGACTTTGCATGCTGTTCCTTCTCTCTGGAGCTTTCTCCCCACCTGCGCACCCTCTCCGCTATCACCTGGTAGTCATGCTTCTGGTCACAGGTCAACCCTCCCTCTTGGAAGGGTGTCTTCTCTGCCCATCCCAGACCTGGCCCAGTGTCCCCATCTTCCAAGGCCAGACTAGGGTGAGATGAGTGAGGCACTCTCCTCAGTGCAGAATTTAAGGAGGCATCAAAAAACTCAATAATCAAGGTGAATGCAATGTTTTTTATAACTCTATGATGTTATTGATCACACCAGAATATCATCCTAGATAATGCTAGAAGATGAGCCCCTAGGTTGGAAAACATTCAAAATACACAGTAGTTGCAACAATGGACTCAAATATACTAACAATCATAAAGATGGCGCAGGACCTAACCATGTTTTTTTTCTCTTGTACTGGGATCGCCGAGTCACAGCCAACTTGACAACAACTAAAAACAATGATGATGCGCAAAATAACAAAGACCAACAATTCGTTGCCGTCAAGCAGATTCTGATTCACAGTAACCCTATAGGACAGAGTAGACCCGCCCCTTAGGGTTTCCAAGGAGTGCCTGGTGGATTTGAACTGCTAACCTTTTGGTTCCCTATCGTAGCTCTTAACCACTACACCACCAGGGTTTCCACTGCATCACCAGCAAGTTTCAATAAAGACAGGATCTGACCTTACCCAGCAAGGCTGACTCACTGCCTCACTCGCCTCACTCTCATCCCAGCCATGCCACTTCACAGCTTCCTGCTCTCACAGCAGAGGGCACTTTTCTTCATTGAGTCAGCAGAATTGTAGTTAAATATTCATTGGGGTGAAAGCTGGTTTAGTCTCCACAAGGACTCTTATGGCCCTGGCACCTAGCTTGGAACTGGGCATGTGGTAAAGGGGTGGAAACCCCAGGATAAGCAGCACAGGTGGAAAACAGCCTGCAAACCATGCTATGAGCCGTTCTCTGCTCAAATGCCACAACAAGCTAGAGGCTTCCGTTCTCAGGCCAAGGGAAGTCCGTCACTGGACCCCATCACTGCCATTCTACGAGTCTCCAACTAACTAACCCGTTGCCATGGAGTCATTTCCAACTCACAGTTCCCCCGTGTGTATCAGAGTAGAACTGTGCTCCACAGGGTTCTCAACGGCTGATTGTACAGAAGTAGATGGCCAGGCCCTGCCTTCCCACATTCAGGTGGGAGCCAGAACTGGGCTCTGATGATCCTGGTGCTGTCATTTGTGAAAAGACATCTTAAATACAGAGCTGGTGTGATGCAGATCCTGAGAAAATGTGTGACTCACTTCCTGTGGTACCTCGGCATAGTTCTCCACCTTCCTGACAAGAGCCACAGCCAAATGGCCCTGGGAAGGAGTGCCCTGCCATTCCACGCACTTCGGGTGCTGAGCTCCCGCCCCTCAGGAGCCAGGTTGGATCCATTCCAAGGCAGTTGCTTTCTGTCCACTTCTTCCCAGAGAACATTTCTATTTTGAGGAGGTTTAATTTGAGGCCAGTCGGAATCAGAGTGTATGGGTTTGCCTGAAACATGCTAAAATGCAGGCAACTGCTAAATAAAAATCTTCAAATAGCCATGCTCTATTTTTGCATTTTTATAAGTTCTCTGGAAGGAAAATGAGAAAAAGGGAGCTTGAGAAGCACAGAGTTTCTCTTTTTCCTACCTGACTTCCCAGCAGCGAGAGAAACAGGAAGGGTGGGAAGAGCAGGAGGGACTTCCACATCAATGGTGGAGTCCCGCCAGCTTCTGCCCAGCATTCCTGCTCTCTGGGTGGGCATCGCCCCAGCCCTCCGGACGTGGCCACCTTTCCCCACTCTGGTTAGGAAGGCAGCTGTACTTCTCTGCCTCACAGGCCGGGAGAGAGGAGAAGCACCCCTAGTGGTCCCCATTTGCTCCCCCAGCACCTGGCGGGGGCCATGGCATCCTACACAGCTGGAAAAATGCACAGCTGGAGAGGTGCCTAGGCGCAGCCCCCAATGCCAGCAGACCCACCCCGGTGGGGGAACCCCAGCCAACCTGGAGACCAGCCTGTCGCATTGTCGAGGGGAGATGAATGAAGAGGGAGAAGCAGCTCACTGTTTTGATTCTTTGTTAAAAACTCACAAGCCCTGCCAACGGGTCAGTCTCCCTTTCAGAAAGGACATTAGGTGCTGTTCTCATCCAGAAGCCCCATCAATCCTCACGTCTCTGTGATACAAAATTCAAAAAGGGCCTCAAAATTGCCATTGCTGTCACGCTAAGCAGTGGAAAGTTCTGCTTGACCTTTTATTAACATTTTTCTAAACCAATATGTTGTTGGGTTTGTTTTTGCTACAAGCACCCTGAGGAATTATGAAAAATACTTTTTTCTGTAGTTTATCCCATATGCACTTAATAGGCTCACAAATATAATACCATTATAAAAAAGAAAAACTGCCAACTCTGCTAAAAAAATTGTCATAACACTAAATTATTATATAAATATCAAAGGAGTGTGTCTGTAAAATATTCACTCAATGAACATCCCAAGGTGATGGTTTTGCTATGTTGTTTTTATTCCTGAGAGATCCATAACGCATTTGGATATGCCACATGTCACCACATGAATCAGGCAGTTAATGCATGTGCTTTTTAGAGGCAGAGATGTCTTCCCAATAGAATGTGCTATAAAAAAATGTAGAGATCGGCTGCTTTGTCTGATAGGCGTAATTTAATGCCTTGCTTATAATACTGCATCTTAAGGAAAAATACACACTGTCCTATGTAGTTATTTACAATATATTGCTAAGCCTATGCAAATATGTTTCCCCGAGCCCAGGATTATATAACAAAGGTCAACAATGTTTGAAATATTTTGAAGCATATTCCCAATATGCTTAGCATATGGTGCTAATGTCCAATATATGCACATATATCTTAATATATTTCCAGATATTTCTGTTCATTGTTCTCTCCACAGCTTCCCACAGAATACTATTAGAGGAATGTTCTCTTCTGAAGAAAGCCAAACATTGCCTATCCGTCTTGGAAAAATTTATTAAGGTGGCTAATTATGCGATCCTTAATATTGCATTAGTATGGAGGTTGCTCAATGCCAATGCGGAAGAAAAAAGATAGAAGCCAGTTCAACAATACTGAAACTGGAGGTTCCGCATATGTAAAACGAGGGCACACCTATGTGTTGCTATTTTCTGTCACAGATTTCCAAATCAGGCAATTACCCTCGGGCACCACACACGTGCCTGCACACACACAGAACAAAGCTTACAAGCCACGCATTCTACGTCTCACTTCCAAATATCGCAAATTCTATCCTTGTTTTTCTGGAGGAAATTTTGTGATCACATGTAAATTTCATTTAGATCACTTCTTCAAGGAAAGAAGCTTTGGCTTGCTGCATAAGGATTGGGGAAAGGGTGGTAAAAACCAAACCTCCAGCATCCAAGCCGTACCCAGAAAAGAACATAAAAGAGAAATTTGTTTGTATAAAAGGTATCTGAGATCTGAGTCCTCGATTCTGTCTTCCATTTCAAATCATGCTGTTCCCTTATTGTTCTCTAATCTCTGGTCTGGAACCAAATTGTTCAGTGGTAGAATTCTTGCCTTCCACGTGGGACCCAGATTCTATTCCCAGCCAATGCAACTCATTGCCAGCCATCGCTTGTCTGCCACTGGTGGTTTGATTGTTGCTATGATGCTGAACAGGTTTCAGCAGAGCTTCTAGACTAAGACTAGGAAGCAAGGTCTGGCAATCTACTTCCAAAAGTCACCCAGTGAAAATCCTATGGATCACAAGGGTCCAATCCACAACCCTTCATGGGGATGGTGCAGGATCCGGCAGCATTTCATTACAATGTGCATGGAATCACCATGAGTTGGGGCCAATTCGATGGTAGCTAACAATAACAAACACAAGTCACCCAGACACCAAAACAGGCAGCTGATACCATTAAGAAAAGGCCAATTCTAGGAGAAGAAACTAATCGTTGGTGTGTGGACCAGACTGAACAAGCCAGCTGCCTTGTCACTTCTGTGCTGCCATGACACTGCACAGTTATTACCAACTCTGAGCTACATCATCAATCCAGGGATTCACTCTGTCAGCTTCAGACCCCCATGGTCTTTAGGGTGCTCAAAAACCCCAAGGCAAAACCCTTCCAACCACGTTCAAGGACTATGAAGTATGTCTAGATGTGGTTATGAAATCCACATTATTTATTAGAATCCTTTTCCCTATAATCAAACCAGCCAGCCACACAGACCACCTGATGAGGTTTTCAAAAAGCACCAAAGCTATGGAATCAGCATTTTCCCAACTAATGCTTTTCACCCCTTTCACCTGAACAAAATTAGTTATCTGGAGCACAAAGTTCTCACAGGAGAACAATCAGAGACACAGAATGCAGGTCTCCTCAGGAGGAGGCATGCTCTCTGTTTTTTTCCAGAAGGGTATGTCATTACCAGACAGAAAGTTCTGGGCATGAGCAGTTCCCTGAACTCCAGCAGTGATCCCGTATGCATGGGGGGGTGGGAAGATAGGGCAGCAAATACGCAAATGTGCACTGAAGACAGCCCCTATTTGCTCCTAAGCCATTCGCTGGGTCCATGGAACATCCCAGAAGGTTTGAGGAAGGCTTTTCATGAGGGTCAAGAGGGCTACAAGTGTCTTTGTTCTCCCACTAGAAACTCAACTTTATATAAGGTAGTGCAAATGTTAAATCATTTAGAGAGAGCTATTTTTCATAGTTTTGGTACATAAATGTGTTTCAGTACATGTTATTGTAAAATAGTGTTTCGCCTTACATTCTTATACAACTGTTGTTGTGTTTATTCATCCTGTAGTTCTGACTTTTCGAAATAGCATTAAATCTATTTTTTAATC
The DNA here is from genome assembly GCF_024166365.1 of Elephas maximus indicus. NCBI lineage: Eukaryota > Metazoa > Chordata > Mammalia > Proboscidea > Elephantidae > Elephas > Elephas maximus. Next base: position 14,223,545 of record NC_064839.1, read on the forward strand.
CCTTCTCCTGATGACTGATGATTCATCGCTAAAAAGGATGGAGGGAGATCCACGTGAAGAGAGATCCGCCCTCCATAACAAGGCTCCACTTTTACAAGATAAACAGGGTCCAGGGAGATTCCTCTTCTGGGTAGTTTATGCAAACTAAATAAGGAGTCGGTGGCAGCTCAAATAAATATAAATTATCCTCCGGTGGAAACTCCAACCACTTGTTACAGTCAATTTCAGCAAGGAGGAGTCAGTGGTGACATCAACACAAACAATACTATTCATTTTTGTACTGCGTCCCTAATACAAAGATCACAAACGGCTTCATAGAGAGTCAGTCATCACTGAGATAAACCAAAAAGGATGGAAAGCCCAAAGGGAGAAGGGGGAGGAAGAGGAGCCTCCATGTCTAGGCCCTGGGAAGAGTGGAGGAGCTGCCAAAGCAAGTGTCCAGAGAGACACGTAAGTCAAGACAGAACAGCCTTATGCTGCTGTAACAAACAACCCCCCAAATCTTAGTAGCTCAACATAAACGTTACTTTTATGCTCCCACAAAACCCACTGAGAGTCTGGGAGACTCACCAAGGCAGCTGTTCTACGGTCCACATGACTCAGTGATCCCGGTTGTATTGATCTTGTGGCTCCAGCATCTCAATCCAAGGCGGTCTGACTGCCTGGGCAGAGGAAGCGAGAGAGAGCTGTGGTTAGCCACAGACAGGCTCTGCTATGCTTTCTGCTGGGGGTCGCCCTTTGTCCAGAATAAGACACACCCTCCCTATTTCTAAGGGGGCTGGGAAATTTGGGAGAACAGGAGGGAATATTTGGCGAACACCACTATCTCTGCCATAGGAATAAGCCATTTCACAGGGAGTCAATTGTTACAGAGTCAAACTGAAAAAAGAATGTGGTCCTCACAGGAATACATAGTAAAGGTCCCTCCCAGTGCTTTTCCTAAACTGCCTTGTGTTATCGTTATAGGTTTGCTCCACTTGCCTCCAACTAAACGGTGTTTTGTTGAACTGAATTGCTCGGGCAGAGAAGAGACCAAGGACTCTTAATTTCCTCATCTGCAAAATGGGGGTAACAATGCCAATCTAACAGGGTTAATATAAATATCTAAGACCTTATGCAATTGTAAACCACACACACGCACGCAGACATGCACGCACACGTGCACGCGTGCACACACTCTTATTGCACACATATGGTTTGGTGGTAGTAGCAACCCAGCCGCTTCAGCACGTCCAGGCAGGGATGCCCTAGTTCCGTGAATTAGAACTATAGCACCCAGAGCAGTCACCAAATGGTGATACCCACCCAGTTCTATCCCACGGCCAGCTGGTGGCTTTGGAAAACACTTCTGCTTTAATGCCTTTTCATCTTCACATTTGCTTTAGCATCTCTGCCGATGATATGCACTTCTCTTTTTTTGTGTGTATAGGTTCTTACCAAGTTTTAGAAACTCTGAGTTCCATCTACTTTATCCCACAGCAGAATGTCTACACTACTGGCCAGAAATTTTTTTAATGAATTCTGGCTCTGTCCCAGGATATTTTGCAGCTGGGATCCCCTAGCAGACTCTTAGATTTGCACTTAGCACATGGCTAATCCTGTTAGTGCTTCCACACTCGAAAGCTAATTCTAATGAACATATGAGAGTTACACAGGGTGTAATGCTGCTTTTCTTGTATTTGTTTTTGCTTTTGTTTTTGGTTAACCACATATTGCAAACTGTTCTTCCTAAAGGCTTCTTGACACCCTGTGATCTCTGAGTATTAACCAACTGCAAATGAAACCATCTAGAGACTTGACAAAAGGAAAGGGGTTAGGTGGATCCTTTTCTTGCTGGGTTTACATGGAGACAGCATGATGGCATAATGGAAGTCTTGGCTTTGAACTTGGTCCAAATCTCAGCTCCTCCATTTGCTGACTTGCCCTTGGGTAGACAGCATCCTCTCGCTGGGCCACCAGGATGTGAAGGATTCCACAAGACAACACACAAAGGACCCAGTACAGTGGATTGGTGTATACTGTGTGCTCAGTGAAGTCTAGTTCTCTTACTCAAATGCATGGTGATGCATGCATCACTGGGCGTCCAAAGCACAATAGGACTCTGCCCACGTAGGGATCATGGGCACCTTGCTCAGGGCATACATAGGAATGGTACCCTCTTTATAACTCTTTTTGGTAAAATAGAACTGTTTTCAGAAAGGAGCCCAAGAAACTTGAACCATGACCTGCAGAAGCATCCTACAACAGGGCCAGCCATCCAACTGTGGATTTTCCTACCCAACACTCCCAAGTGAAGTCTGGCCTTTCCCACTTGCCACCTCCTCCTATATTATGGTAGGTGACCCTGGCAACAGGCTTGGAATTACTATTGAAATCATGGGCTCGTTCTCAGACAGCACTGACTTACGCCCAACTTAGCTTGCTTAAGCAATCTGTTGGCTATTTCAACCAAATTATAAAAGCACAGAGATAAAATAATTAAAAATGCTCATTTGTCACTGAAAATCTGGCAACCAGGACCTGTATTTCACGAGCAATTTTAATATCATGCTTTTGTGCCTTCCTAAACTAATTTAGCCTGCTAATTTTCTATAATTACCTGAATGCTCTTAGCTTCCTCTGGTCAGATGAGTTCAGAGACACTTATATAACCAGCATTAAAAAGATGCATTTAGCAAGTCGGATTGTTAAAGTAACAAAGCCTATGGAATCCAGAGGTTATTGTATTCTCCCAAAAGTACTTAAATAATAGCCTAAAATCTGAAGAATTACTTTAATACTTCAATAAAAATAACCCAATTCAAAACATTTTCAAGGAAACAGAGTTCTTTGCTCTAGGCTACCGAGTAATGGCTGAGAGAAAGTGTATAGCCTGTCACTTCTGATTAGAGAACTGTGCCTCTGTGCTTTGAATGAGGGGCATGTCTGGTAATAGGAAGTGCAGATATTAAAGTTAATAAAATAATGTGGAATACGATATATATGAAACTTGACCAAGTAGAGCACAGAATATAACATACATTGCCCCTGTTCAGTCAACTCCTGTGGCCCAGCATCTAATGACAAGCTTAATTTCTGTTTCCAATGAGAGTACAGCTAAAAATACAATTTCCAGATTAGACAAATATTTTATCCAACTCCCTAACAAATGCAACCAAGAATGGCTGACATGTCTACGCAGACGCCCAGCGACCATGAGAGGAAATTACCAGGATTGCAAGCTGCTCAGCCTGAAAAGTCCATGAAACCCCATCATCTTTGAGGTCATTAGAAATAATTAGTTGCAAACACGGCGATGTTGAGGCTTCACGGCTGGAAAAGGACAAGGGCGGATACATTTCTCTCCCGTCCTGCAAGCTCTCAGCTCCCTCTCGGCACAATTAGCCTCCCCAACCAACTCGGCACCAAGGCCTCTGTGCGCCCATTACAGTCTCCTTCATCTAAAACCCCAACACCAACAGTAATGGTTTTGTTTTTCGATACATTAACCTTCAACTTGTATTTCCGCTATTAAACCATGAGCTTGAGAACCTCCTAGAATATTTTTTTTCCCCGTCACCTAGGCGAAACTGTACGGTACCCAGGATGTGACCCTCTTAAGGGATTTAAAAGCAATTCAATGAGCTAATCTCAGTAAACCTAGAATTAAAGTTCTTGTTTCCATATTTCACTTTCAAAATATTTAGAACTTTGACAGATATGACATTATGTTTTCATTAAAACAGCTGATTTCAAAATGCTGCACCGTGCAGAAACGCCATAAACAGTTTATGATGAACTGCCACGCTCTTAATTAAAACAATAAATCCAGCACACAATATTTGCGCAGCCTCCGGTCTGACCTTTGCCTCTTGCTATCCACCACCAAGCCGCGGCTGCGTTCTGAACGCCAGACGTGGAAGGTTTTAAAACATGATCTGAAAGGCACTAAAGATAAAATAAGAGAAAACGTACCATTAGTCTTCGCAGTTATGATTAATTCAGTTCATATTTTACAATCTGGTTATGGAGTAAAACTGCAGACTTTACATCAAGTATTTGCCATTCACTATACCTAATGTATAAAAATGCTTGATATTTTAGAAAATGGCACCCAGCTAATTCACCCCAATCCATGAAGGACAGGAATCGAAATAATAAAAGCAGAGTGATTAGTTACCCATTTGAAGTTACAAACAGAGTTCACTCACTGGATGGTCAGCCTCGGACAATAAACATGTCAATGGCGGTCCAGCCTCTCCTCGCCGCTCTTATCTCTGGGCTACAAGATTTCCGATTAAAATATTCCCTTAAATCTCTCACATCTGCTCCTGGAGCAGGCAGAAAGGGCGTTAATTACCAGGCAGTAATGACAGTAAATTTGTTGTACTGGCCCAAAGTCACTGAGCTAATCATCCCGGGCACTGCCAGCACCGCGGGCAGAAAGTAGTCTGAGCTGGATCTAAGGCACACCCTGAAGAAAAGGCAGTGGGGTGGCTGGGGAGCCCTTTCTGCAGCCTCCCGCTGTATGGACAGATCCACAGTCGACAACTAGGCTCCTAAGGAAAATGGCCTCAGCTGTCGGAGAAGCAGGCTTCTAAAAGCGAGCAGAGAAGTGTGCGTCTACTTTGGGGATGTGGGGACTAACCCCATGATGCCTGCTGTGGGCTGACCCTTATGCACCTCCTCCCATCACTCCTGACAAGAGTATTCGTCCCTGGGCCCTGCCTCCATGCCTTGTCCAGCTCCATTTCCCCATCTTTCCAACCCTTCATCATATGAAAATCTCATGCACAGAAAATCTCATAGCAAAGCCTCTGAGGCTGGGGGACTGGTGGATGGTCTCTTCTCCACAAGTCCTTGTCCTTGCTGCTGGCATAGCCCACCAGGGTTCAAGATGGAGGAGAGGTAAGCAGTGCCAGCCACAGGGGGCCATGGAGGCTCTCAATCCAGGATCTCAGTCCATTTTGCTCACATTGGGAGGGAGGGGGCACCAGGCAGGCTACCTCTTGCTCTTTGGGCAAGACCGCCCACCTTGGCCTAGCTGGCTCTGGCCTTCACCACAGCCTCATCTTGCCTGCCCTCTCCCCTCTTCAGGACATTACTTTCCTCCAAGGGACCCCTCCACTTCATGAGCATTGTGGAGTCCCAGCTCTTGCCTGTGCCCTGGAGGGGACTCTCGCTGTTTGCCCCTGCCTTTGGGGTCTTGGAAGGTGGCCTCCAGGGAGGGATGCCAAGCTGAGCACCTGGAGTCCTCTCCTTACCTGGTCCTAAAGACATGCCTCAACCCTTGTTTGGCTAGAGAATTCCCAGAATCCTGTCCCAGGTGTCCTAGCAGGGGAAGGAGTCAGGGAGAAGACTCTGAGGGTCCCTGAGCACCATCCAGGGCTTTTTGGCCCAGCATGGCCCTCAGCAGAAGACATCATTAGTGTCCTTACCCTTTGGGTCAAGTATCAGAATTAGGGTTAGTTCCATCCACCTCCCACTCTTCATAAAGGACCATGACCCAACAGGAGTCAAACCCATTGCCCTCCACCAGAAGCATCAGTCTCAGACACTGGCACCTGCAACCCACAACCCACACCACTCTTTCCAGACATGTAACCCACCCTGGCCAACAAAGGCCACATTTGGTTCCCACCACCATCTTGTGGATACCACCATTTCTCAAAGGAGAAAAATGAAGGCTTGAGGAGTGAAGTATCTGTCCTGAAGTCACCCAGCTAATGAGTGGCACCACGAGATTAGAATCCATGCCCTCTGCCTTTAAGACTAGTGCTATTTTGTGGTAACACCCTGATATCACCCCATGCAACCCCTCCTTTGGGCAGACTGTGAGTCTCTCAAACTGAGGCCCATGGTTACTCTATTCTCAGGGGTCCACAACCCCTTTTCAATAATTTCTAATTTTGGTGTGTTATCACATCAGTGAGAATCCACCTTAAAAAAAGTAATAAATATAAATGTATTCTGGATCATCTGGGTGATCAACCACCGTGAGATTTCCATGCCAAGTTTGTGTTTTCCATTGTGTGGTAGTAAAGCACACTCTTCTAATTGTCAGGGGCCAAACAGGGGCACAGTTAATGTGCAAAAGATGCACTGGGGCTGAGAGAAGTCCTGGTGGAATTACAGAATTCTGTTCACACAAGTCTAAGACCTAGTTACTCCAGTCTCAGAATTGAGGAGCCAAAAAAACCAAGCCCGCTGACATCAAGTCGACTCTGAATTGAGGAGAGCGGGTATATATCCTAAAAGACTGACCAGGGACCCATCAGGAGAACGCAGAGGACAGGATATAATATGTCTACACGTTTCTGCATTCAGTCACCTCTCATACAGAGTCTACCCAGGTGGACACATGAACTTCTTTCTCTGTTCTCCCTCTCTATTCTCTCCTATAGTTTCCTTGGTCTCTTTGCATCCCTGTGCCCTCCTTTGGATTCCTGTGCCACAATGGAGAGGCAAGGTTAGAACTTTCAGGTCCTGTGTTACTTTGAGATTTTAGCTACCTCAAATTCTTTGAACCAGATCAATTATCTTTCCTTGTTTATCTTGACAGTTCTTTAAGTATAACTTTCAGGTGTTGTTATTCCAATAAATTGTTTCCTCAGCAGGGAACAAGGGAGGTTGGAAAAGAAAGGACAAGAAGAGAAAAAATCCCTATCCTGTTACCAATGATGGTTCAAACAGAAGAAAAGCGATGGGAGAACTGAGTCAGCACTGACCCCAACCTATCCCCAAGATGTGTGATCTTACCAATCTGGAAAAACCTGGGTTATATTTGTCAGTTTCAGATTCATATTGACAGTTGTGACTTAGTTTCAGCAAAGCAACATCATCCTTTCCATTAGATTAATGTTGTTATTTTATATTATATTGGTTTTATAATTTTCTCAGCATTTATAAATATGACTTAGTTTTATAGTTGTATTAAAGTTATAAGCATACCAACCAAACTCACTGCTGTCGAGTCAATTCTGACTCATACCAACCCTATGGGTTTCCAAAGCTATAAATCTTTAGGGAGGCCAACTGTCACATCTTTCTCCCACAGGGCAGCTGGTGGGTTTGAACCACCGACCTTTTGGTTAGCAACCAAATGCTTTAACCACTGCACCACCAGGGCTCACTGTAAACATTGTTGTTGTTGTTGTTAGGTGCCATCAAGTCAGTTCAGACTCATAGCGACCCTATGTACAACACTGCCTGGTCCTGTGCCATCCTCACAATCGTTGCTATGTTTGAACCCATTGTTGCAGCCATTGTGTCAATCCATCTCATCGATGGTCTTCCTCTTTTTCCCTGATCCTCTACCTTACCAAACATGATGTCCTTCTCCAGGCACTGGTCCCACTTGATAACACGTCCAAATTATGTGAGACGAAGTCTTGCCACCTTCACTTCCAAGTTTTGGTTGTCCTTCTATTAAGACAGACTTGTTCATTCTTCTGGCAGTCCATGGCGTATTCAGTATTCTTCTCCAACACCACACTTCAAAGGCATCAATTCTTTTTCAGTCTGCCTTATTCATTTTCCAGCTTTCACATGTATATGAGGCAATTGAAAATATCATGGAATGGGTCAGGCACAACTTAGTCCTCAAGTCGACGTCTTTGCTTTTGAACACTTTAAAGAGGTCTTTTGCAGCAGATTTGCCTGATGCAATACGTTGTTTGATTTCTTGATTGCTACTTCCATGGGCGTTGATTGTGGATCCAAGTAAAATGAAACCCTGAACAACTTCAATATTTTCTGGTCCAGTTCTGAGGATTTTTGCTTTCTTTATGTTGAAGTGTAATCCGTACTGAAGACTGTAGCCTTTGACATTCATCAGTAAGTGCTTCCAGCGAGCAAGGTTGTGCCATCTGCATATCACAGGTTGTTAATGAGCCTTCCTCCAATCCTGATGCCATGTTCTTCTTCATATAGTCCAGCTTCTCGGATTATTTGCTCAGCATACAGATTGAATAAGTATGGTGAAAGAATACAACCCAACACACACCGTTCCTGATTAAAACGACTGCCTCTCAGTCTATGTACATGTTCCACATGAGCACAGTTAAGTATTCTGGAGTTTAAATCTGTTTTTTATGATCTGTAGTCAAGAATATTACTGTCTTTTCCACTGAGTGGTTGTCAGGATTAAGTGAAATCATGCAGGGAAAGTACTTAGCACAGTACCAGGCACATGGGAAGAACTCAATAAATGTTGTTATCATTTTATATTAATAAATGTTGCAGAAAGTAGTTCAAGTTATTTTGAGATTCTGCTATATTTTTTTAATAAACAACATTAATCAAGTTTGATGAATAGTAAGTTGAGCCACTGAGTCTCCAAAGGCCCCAGTGAGGGAACAAGTTAGACCTGAAGAAGGGGTAGCTGTTAACTCTTGAACAGCCACTACATGTTGGGCAGAGGGGAGTGCTATGTACAGAAAGGAGGTAGAAAGTGAAAGAAGTTGAAAAAACAAGAGAAATGGAAGGAACGGCAGGAAGGGATGTTTTCTCACCTCTTCCCCATTGGTCAGCCATGTCTGAAACCCATCTTCTGGGAACCAGATGAACCTCCTTACTCAAAACCAGACCAATATCTGAAATTCTCTCAGCCAAGTCATGTCGTTAGAAGACCACTTCTGGAGCACCTTGGGGTAGGGGAGGGTTCTTGTCTCCAAGTCTTTCCACCTGCTGGAACTCCATTCCCACTCCACTACCATTCACCTGATGAAATTCCACCCATCATCCCAGACCCTCATCACCAATGGAGATCAGTTAGGTGTACTTACAGCTGGTGTGAAAAGCTGGGGCCATTTGTGCATCAGTATCACCATTTCTGTCTTTCTTCTTCCTCATTAACAAGATGAAGGAGGGCTAGTACCCTAGAGGGTAGAATCTGGCTTCATGAGGAACTCAACAGGTTCAAGAGTGGACCTGCCCTGCACATGCTTTGAACAAATGGAAAGAAGGAGGGAAGAAGAAAGGAAAGGAAGGAGGGGGAAGATAAAGAGGGAGTCAGAAAAATGGCCAGGCACCCAAGGATGCCTAAGCTCTTTTTGCTTTCCTCTAACTCTCCCTCTTCCACTCCCTCCTCCCAAGGAAATTTAGTTGGGTTGAAGGCATAGGAAGTCTGTCCAAGAAGGCTTTTCTTACTGTGCTTCCTTCTAAATCTTTTGTTTATGTCTTTGAAACCCAAAAGCCAAGACCCAACTTCTGTTTCTCTGTGTTTCTCCCTTCCACGAGGCAAGTCCTGTACATTTGGATGGAGGGAGGAACTTGGGGCAAGCAACGAAGACAGGAGCTTCAGCCCATATTCCAGCCACCATGCCACCCTGTTGGGTGTGCCCACCAGGCCATAAGACCCCTGTGCTGAGCCATATCTTGTCACCTGGGTCTGCCCCTCAGTGCCAATGTCAGCAGAAGGAGGCCTGGCAGGCAATTCCCACGCATCTGCACCAGGCTGGGCACTTAATGGTGCACATCTCACTGTGGTTGTGCCTCCTGGGCTGGTCCTGGATCTGGGTGAATTCATACAGGATGGTCAGCCCTGGCTCTGGGGCCCTGGGAGTTGCACTGGCCTCCCAGCCAGCTGCTCCCCTGCTATGCCCAGACCTCTGCCGGGCCAAAGGGCCAGAGGCACAGCCAGGAGTGCGGAGGGCTCCTGGGACTCAGTTCAGCTTTACAAGGGGACAAATGGACCATTTCACTTCCCAAAATAGCCTTTCAGGAACACTTCCATATGGGACCATAAAAGAAAGTTTAGAATCAGCTTCTACAGGAGTTTTTATCTCCGTGAGTGTCTACTGAGTTTTATACCCCTTCAGGGTATCCGTCAGCTGCGGACAGAGTGGGAAAAGGTCTTTCCTTAAATGCGAGAAGGAACAGTCAGGAATGACTTGGGCTCTTGTACTCTAGTTTTAAAGTAATTTTTTGAAAACCAGAGCTTACTCTTCAGCCTCCCACCTGAAAGCAGCCAGCTGACTAAGAAGCAGTGCCCTCTGGCGGTTGATGGTAGTTCTGAGTCCTAACCCCAGGTCCAGCTGGAGGCTTGCAACCTCCAACTTCATCCAGGGCCTTGTTCAGCTTGCAGGCCTCCTGAGGGCCACAAGAGGCAGGATGACAGGTGACAGCTCACCCACCAGACAAGGCTTGCCCAGCTACACATACATACACACACAGAGACAGGCGTGCATGCAGTCGGCCTCTGAGCAGCAATGTCACCATCGGGGGCCCAGCACTCTGGGTTGGAGGAACAGAGAACACAAAACCCTATCTTCCCTGGACTGCCTTTCCACCCTCTAAGCCTGATGGCTGTTGTCCACCAGCTGGCCCTCCTTTCATACTGCTGCCTCCAGCACAGTCACAAGATGCCACTTCTAAAAAAGGCATGCAAGAAAAGATACAGGCGCTCCCAGGCCCTCTGGCCACAACCCCACCTGAGCACATAAGCTCACCTGAGCACATGCAACCCCACCTGAGATGATGGGGACCAGCCCTCCCGAAGCACAGGACACTTGTTTTCCTCAAGGCTGGGCTCGTGGCACGAGTTGGTGGGTACAGTGTGGTGTCTGAGAGAAGGGCCATTCAGAGCCCAGCTTATGCTTCCTTCCTCTCCAACTCCTAGCCATCCACCCTCAGAGCTCAGCACAGACGTCCCCCAGGCTCTGGAAAGGACCCCCTCCATCTCACCACATCTCAGAATGTCCCCACTACTGCAGTCGGGAGTCCCAGCGTTAGCAGGTTAACCTGTGGGCTAAAGCCAAATTGTGGGTTCCAGGCTCCCAGGCTTAAATCAGCAGAGCCACATTAGTTCTGCAGGGCATTCGGTCACCACCTGTTAAAGCAAATTACATTTTTTTTTTTTTTTAAATACTGTCAAGTTGGTTCCAACTCATGGCAACCCCCATGTGTGTCAAAGTAGAACTGTACTCCATAGGGTTTTCAATGGCTGATTTTTTCAGAAGTAGATAGACAGGCCTTTCTTTGGAGGCGCTTCTGGGTGGACTCCAGCCTCCAAACTCTGGGTCAGCAGCTGAGGGCATTAATCCTTTGCACCACCCAGGGACTCCACAGTGATAGTAGTGAGTTGTTCGTAACACGGGCTTGGGCGTTCTTACACCGGCTCTGGCACAACTGGCTTGCTGAATCTAGACCACGGCTTCCTCATCTGCATAATGGAAGATGAGCATAGCACTCGCTTCACAGGCCCACAGTACGGGTAAATGCTACAGAAAGTGGGAAAGTGCTTAGCCAGCATGTCTGGCCGAGGCAGGGCTCTAAATGAGAACCATCTCATCAATTTCTTGGTAAGACCACATATCTACCCGATATAAACAATGACCCAAAAAAGAAAACCCCACTGCTGTCCATTCGATTCCAACTCATAGCAACCCTATAGAGCAGAGTAGAACTGCTGCACAGGGTTTCCAAGGAGCAGCTGATGGATTCCAACTGTCCACCTTTTGGTTGGCAGCTAAGCTCTTAACCAGTGCACCAACAGGGTTCTAAACAATGACCCAGTGATCTGCAAAGAGCCCAAACTTTCCCAAGCACCAAACAATCCACATCGTCCACGAACTTGAAGGGCAGCAGCAACCCCTCACCCTGCTGTCCCCCCTCCCCCGCGTCTGGGGGTCTCACCCAGTTCTTTCTCTCACTGTCAGATCATCATGGAGGCCAAGATGGCCGGCACTGAGCTCGAGAAATAGTTCCGGTGGCCAGAAAAGACGCTGCATCCTCAACTCTATTTTCATCCTGAGACTCAGAACTGCTCCGGAGACATCCTTCAATCTGCTGTGAAGGCAGGCCCTGCCAGAACAGCACTCACTTCCACTGCTCCCCAAATCCTTCCTCCAGAGCACCCAGCACACACAGGTTGTAACTTTAAAAGCACGAAAATCAGGAAACGAAACATGGCTAATTCTCACGGCAGCATTAACTCATTCGCTTGCACATATGGGGTATTTGGATCCCAGTAGGTCTTCTATATATATAACTTATTATACAGTAGGTGCAACTTGGGAGAATTAATGTTGCTATAGGAACATTCAGATCAAGGCTGGCTTCCAGAGGGAAGAGAGAAAAATAAGTTTTCCTCCTCAGTGTACTTCTGTTTTGAGTTTCAAAGAGGAAGAAGGAGTGTGATCAAGTCAAGTGAGGCAAGGAGGGGGCTTCCCCTAGTAGTTTGGGGATGGTGAGAATTCTTGGAAGCAGTTTCCTGTGGAGAGGGGAGGAAAAGCTCAGAGCCTGAGTGGGTGCCCATGTGGCTAAGGGGGCCGGAGTGAGAGACCAAGGAGGTGGGGGGTGGAAATGAACAGACCTGGCCAGGAGCCAGGCTCCAGATGCCAAAGCTGGAGTGCTGCTTTGGGCTGATTCTGGGAACCTCCGCTGAGGGCAGGTTGAAAGCCCATAAATATAAACTATGGTGTGTTCCCCTTCCCCAACCCCACATGCCTGTGTCATTCCTGTAGCCTTCCATCCTTCCCAGCGATGAGGTGAAGGAAGATGGAAATCAAGGGTGAGTTTAGTGGTTAGACACACTACTATGACCTGTCTGTGGCTGAAGGAACAGCTTCAACCGTGGTATGTATAACTCAGTGATCTTATTGGGAACAACAACTTTGTGTCCACCCCACGAATCCCCCACCTAAACCCAACTCTGGCATTTGCTATAAGTCTGAGCATTTGGCTCACCCAATTAGAGGTTTTCCTGATTCGTAAATCTGGAAGTGTAGAGCAACACCCACCCCACTATCCCCCAACTGCTCTGAGATGCCTAAGTCTGCTGTCTCTTTTTGGAAGAGGCAGGGATCCTGAATCTCCCTCCCCAGGACCTTGCCTGCCACATCTGGGGGTCACAGCACAGCCGGACATTCTGCTTACAGTAAGGGCAGCTCCACGACATCCCGGGACATTCCCTCAGGTTGACCATGTCACCCAGGCAAATGTGCTGGCTCCTCTTGGAGGAGCCTTAAAAAAATAAAACAAAAACAAGAAAACACCCGTTGCCACCTAGTCGATTCCGACTCACAGTGAACCTATAACCAAAATTAAAAATCTAAACCCATTGCCATCGAGTCACTTCCGACTCATAGCAACCCTATAGGACAGAGTAGAACTGCCCCATAGGGTTTCCAAGGATGGTCTGGTGAATTTGAACTGCTGGCCTTTTTGGTTAACAGCCATAGCTCTTAGCCACTATGCCACCAGGGTTTCCAGCGACCCTATATCATTTGCAATTGAGGGAGTACACAGAGGGCCCTCAGAACATGTTTGGTGGGAGAACAGATGGAAAGCCCAAGGTGGGAGCAGAGTAAAGAAGGAAGGAGGGAAGGGAAAAGGCCAGCATGCCTAACATCACTTTCCAGTGCAGCAATCGCCAGTTGTCTGTCCACTTCGTGCCAGGAGCTGTGTTACCCACCCCGGGGATGCGAAGACAAATAAGACTTTACCAGTCTCAAGACACCCAGGGCAGGAGGAAGGTGAAGCATGGAAATGAGCCCTGGTAGTGTAGTGGTTAAGCGTTCGGCTGCTAACCAAAATGTTGGGAGTTCAAACCCACCAGCCGCTCCTTGGAAGCCCTGTGGGGCAATTCTACTCTGTCCTACAGCGTCACTATGAGTCGGAATCGACTCAAAAGCAACAGGTTTGGTTTTCAGTTTGGTGTCTTACTTCTGGTGTCCCCAGGAACCAGGCCTCAGCAGTTCAGAATAGGCAGCTGGCAGATGCCTGTGAAATGAACATGGAGATAGCAGAATGGCAGCAGCAGCCAAGGAGAAGTGGCAGGTGTCAAAGGGAGCACAGTGTAGAGGGAGATTCATTCCAGCCAAGGTGGCCCCATCCCGCAGGTCAAGCCCTACTCCCAGCAGCTGAAGAAAGACAGCTCTCCAAGTCTACCCATTGACTAAAGCCTTGCTTTCCATTATCTATTGCAGACACGTTCCGAATACTATGACAGGGAAAGGGGCTGCCGCTACCCAGAGCTGCTGTTTTGCATTTCATTTGAAGCTGTGTCTACTTTTAAAAAATATATAATAGTAAAGTGGAATATCTAAACGCTTGTCAGTCCACTCAGCTTGGAGCTGCGTGCTGAACATTCTAACCAGTTGGCTGAGCTGAGGCCTAGAGACGGTGTGGAAAGAGAACGCATCTCCCTTCTGGAGAAAGGCAAGGCCGCTGGGAGGACATTAGCATTCTTCTCCTTCCCGTGCTATCAGATCTTCTGCACAGCTAAAATAATGGTGGATCTGCAGCATTCTTGAGTCAACAATTTGCCAAATTTCACATGACAGACCAGCAAGGGAGAAGACAAGTCAAATATAGCCACAGATGTTGGTTATTCTGACATGGGGGCAGGCGGGTGGCTAAGGGTTATACGTTCATTTAATCAGCAAAGGCCCAAGAGGCCTCCCTGATATCAGTGAACGAGACCGTCTTCTAGGGCTCCCAGGTCCCTTCCAGCATCCCACACATTGTCACTCTGCTCTTTGTCGAAAATCCTTCTTTTTGTACTTTACCTCACTTTAACTCAAGTGTGGTGTTTTTAATTCCTTCCGTGGCATGATTTTGAAATTAAGCAGTTTGTGGGCTGACAGCTGGTGTTACAACTGGCCTATTCCCTTCCGCCCCCACAAAGAGCCAACACTGTGGGAGCACAGGCTTGGAGGAGCTCGAGCACATTCCAAATGCCCATCTCCTCCATACAGAGGCGGGAGGTGGGGAAGGCAGGAGGGCTGCAGAGGTGTGTGAGGACCTGGTGGAGATGAGAAGGGGCCTGCCTCTCACAGCTCTAGGCATATCCTGGGGCAGGACAGGAAGCACCCATAAAGTATATCCTCCACTTGCCAACACACTGTTCAGGGACACTGTCTCAGTCCTAAACACCCTCAACACGTCAGGATGGCTCCATGAACCTCAAAGGTCAGGCTCCAGGCTATGTGCCAAAGCCACTACAGAGCAGGCACAGAGTATGTGCATGTCCCACAGCTATTATGATCAAGAATTCTGAGTATGTGCTCTATTTTGTTGTTATTATTTTGTTAACTGCCATCGCATCAGCTCCGACTCATAGCAACCTTATGCGTACCAGGATAAAACATTGCCCGGTCTGCGCCACCTTCACGAACTTTGCTGTTTGAGTCCATTGATGTGGCTATTGTGTCAATCCATCTTACTGAGGATCTTCCTGATTTTCTTGGATGCTCTGCTTTACCAGACATGATGTCCTTTTCTAGTAATTGGTCTTTTCTGACGACATGTCCAAAACAAGCGAGTCAAAGTCTCATCATCCTTCTAAGGAACATTCTAGTTGTATCTCTTCTATGACTGATTTGTTTGTTCTTCCGGCAGTCCACAGTATATTCAATATTCTTCGCCAGCAACACAGTTCACACTCATCAATTCTTCTTCTGTCTTCCTTTTTCAGTATCCAACTATAGCATGCATATGAGGCAACTGAAAAGACCAAGGCTTGGGTCAGATGCACCTTAATCATGAAAGTGACATCTTTCCTTTTTAAAACTTTGAAGAAGTCTTTGCTGCAGATTTGCCATTTGTGGTCTTTTCTCTTGTCCCTCTGTTTCCTCAGAACCCTACTAGCCTGGCAACAATGGATGGGTGAGGGTGAGCAATTTCCCGGAAAGTAGACATTTCTAAAACTTGACTTCGTTCAAGGTGGTGCCTAAAAACTGAATCAAATTTGGGAAGCATGACCCCACGAAGACCCAATAACCATGTATACTTCCAAGCCTCAACCAGGCCAATCGGTTACCCCAGACAACCCCTATTATTAAGCTCCCCTGGTGTGCAAAGAAGGTTCTAGCATTAGAGAGTAACAAACAAAAATGGTCAATCCCTAATCCGCATGCCCACTAAACCTCAGGCCTCTAGCAATCCTTGACATCATCTAACTTATCCTATCTGATGGCACCATAGGTTGCTGTTTTTTAATTTTCCTTTAGGCATTTTTATCTTTCTCATGATTTAGACCATTTTTGAAACCAGACATGTTTTGCATATC
Source organism: Elephas maximus indicus (assembly GCF_024166365.1). Lineage (NCBI taxonomy): Eukaryota > Metazoa > Chordata > Mammalia > Proboscidea > Elephantidae > Elephas > Elephas maximus. The sequence goes on from NC_064839.1 coordinate 14,239,539, forward strand.
CCAGAGTTGGAATCAGCTTGACGGCAATGGGTTTTGTTTTGTTTTGTTTTTAGACATAAACTGGAAGTTTTAAAAAAAATTTTTTTTTATTGCAGCATTATTCATAGTTGCCAAAACCCAAATGCCCATCAATAGGTGACTGGATAAACAAAATGTGGTATATACATATAAAAATATATATATATATACATATAGAAGAATACTACTATTCAACCACGAAGAGAAATAAAGTTTGATACGTTCTACGACATGTATGAACCTTGAAAACATTATGCTGAGTATGTAGCACATTTTGTTAATTCCCATCATGTGAGCTACAACTCATGGTGACCTTATATATAACAGAACAAAGCGTTTCCCGTTCTGCACCACCTGCACGATCATAATTCAAACACCTAAAGCCAAACTCATTGCCGTCCCGTTGATTCCAACTCATAGCAACCCCACAGGGCAGAGTAGAAATGCCCTATAGGATTTCCAAGGCTATCGTCTTTACAGACGCAGACTGCTGGCGGGTTTGAATGGCCTACCTTTCGGTTGGCCACTAAGCACTTTAACCACTGTGCCACCAGGGCTCCAATTCAGATACAAAAGAACAAATATTATATTATGCCACTTATATGAAATATCTAGAATAGGAAAATTCATAGAGACAAAAGTGTATTAGTGGTTACCAGGGGCTGGAGGTTTATTTGCTAAAGGAGTACTGAGTTTCTATTTGGGGTGATAGAAAATTTGGGGAATGGACGATAGTGATAGCAGCAACATGTTGAATGTAATTAATGTCACCAAATTGTACTCTTAAAAATGGTTAAAATGGTGATTTTTTGTTATATGTATTTTACCGCAACAAAAAAAATTTTTTAATGATTTTTTTTAAGTAATGAGTATCTAGACCTCAAGATCTGTAAATAAGTCAACAGCTACTCTAAGTGTCTTATTCTTACTCATATGAATGCGTATGTATTTCTGTGTATGCATAGTTGACATTTCTGTAAAACAAACAATATGATATCATTCTTTGCAAAGCTCAGTAAATTGTTCACAAGGCCCTTCATCCAAAGAAATCTTTCACTGGCTCTGTTGCTCTTGGGATAATGTACCAACTCCAACCAAGGGCTGTAGGGCCTGCCCCCATGATCTGCGTCTCCCACCAGCCATGTCTGCCCATGCATCCCCTCCCTAGGCCTTCCTAGCTCCTCAAACATGCCAAGCACCTGCCCACTCCAAAGCTGGTCCCTGTACCCTCTCCTCACTATTTGGCCAACTCACCTTCACTCTCTTCATTCTACACAAAGACATTTTCAGACTCTGTATTACACAGTGTCAGAACCCCTGCTCTTTTCCTTTAGAGTATTTTGTACTGTTGCAATTATGTAATTAATTATGAAATTACATTCATATATATATAGGCAAAAACTACATTTTTCTCACCACCATATCTCTCGACCTGAAAAAGTGCTTGGTGCTTAGTAGGTCCTCAGGAAATTTTTTTTTTTTTTTAATGGAGCATTGGTATTCTTTTAGCCACGTACACAGGCTTAAAAGTAAAGTGGATGAAGTTGACACACTGGACCTCAACAAAATTGAAGACTTCTGCTCTGCAAAAGGCCCTGAGAAGAGGATAAAAAGACAAACTGCACACTGGAAGAAGATATTTGCAAACCACATATTCAGCAAAGGACTAATATCTAGAATATATAAAGAATCCTCAAAACTCAACAGTAACATAAACAATTCAATTAGGAGCAAAAGATATTAACAGACATTTCACTAACAAGGATATAGATAGGTAGAGGAAGAAGAGAGAGCTGCCATCAAGTTGATTCCGACTTATGTACAACAGAATGAAAGGTTGCCCAGTCCAGCATCATCCTCACGACTGTCCATGTGTTGAAGTCCATCACTGCAGCTGCTGTGCCAAACTATCTCATCGAGGGTCTCCCTTGCCCTCATTGTCCCTCTAGTTTGCCAAACATGATGTCCTCCTCTAGAGATTGATCCCGCCTGATGACACGTCCAAATCAAATGAAGCAGATGTTGTCCTGTAGTGATCCATATGGTTTTCATCTGCTAATTTTCAGCAGTAGATTACTGGAGCTTTCTTACTAGTCTGTCTTATTCTGGAAGATGTACTGAAACCTGTCTACCGAGAGTGGCCCTGCTGGTATTTGAAATACCAATGGCATAGCTTCCAGCATCATAGAAATGTAAAAGCCACCAAAGTACAACAAACTGACAGACGGGTGGTGGGACAAGGATTGACGTATGGCAAATAAGCTCATGAAAAGTAAAGTGGGTGTGTCAACAGAATTTGAAAGTTCCTGTTTTATATCCAGTGATTCTACTTCCAGGGATTTCTCTGAAGGAAACAGAAGTGTGCAAAAAGATTCCAGACTCCAGAATGCCAACTGCAGCGTTTTATTTACTTCTTGTTGTTGTTGTTCGTTGCCATCGAGTCAGTTCCAATTCATGGAAACCCTATGTGTGCAGAATAGAATATTCCACAGAGTTTTCAAGGCAGAACCCACTAAACCTCTAACCACAAGGGATTAGTTGACTAAATTGTACTCCATCCAAATGTACCTAGAATGTAAATTCTCCCAAGGCCTGAATTTCTGTTAAGAGTGATAAAAAAAAAAAAATTGGAAATGAATAATGGTATTAGTTGTACAACATGGTAAATGCAATTAATGTCACTGAATTGTACACCTAAAAATGGTTGAAATGGCAAATGTTTTGTTATACATATTTTACTATGATATATATTTTAATAGAATTAAAAAAAATTAAAAACTCTCTGTGGGCAGGGATTTTTGCTTGGGAGCCAGTGTACCCCAAATGCCTAGAATAAGCTTCAAGAAAGATCGGATTGATTTGAACTGAGTGATGAAACACCAGGCAGTACAGAAAATCATGACATGGGAAAATGTTCCAAATACATTAAGTATTAAAAAAAAAAAAAAAAAGAAAGAAACAGATTGTGAGACTATACATACATCATAACCACGGTTTTGTTTGAAAGGGAAGAAATTTATGCATGTTTACAAGTTAACAGACTAAAAGAAAATAAACCAAGATATTAGCAATGGGTGATCTCTAGAATTCTTAAGGGGCTTTTCTATTCCTTTCTTTCATTTCCTTTGTATTTGTGTGGATGTTATTTTCTAAATTTTTCAAATTATCTACAAAGAACATTGTTTTGTCTTACAAAGAGTGGACAGGTATGTTGAAAGAAGTTTGGGGTCCGTTGGAGCCCATGCTGAGCTACGGTCATTGCTGCGGCAATAAGGGAGTTCCATGGGGAGGCCCTTGCCCTCTTGCCAACAGCCCCTCACAGCCGAGGGCACTTTCGCAGATGACAGCCATCCAGAGGACACCTTCAGGGTCTTTCCCATAAACCAGCACCACTTAGGCACTTGTTTACTCAATATTTTTCTTTAAATTGACTCTTTTTATTTAAAGAAATCTATTTAGAAGGAATCTTTATCACTACCATAAAGGGAAAGTAGTATCACTTGTCATAAATAAAATGTAACTATAAAAATAAATTCAATTTTTTTTAATAGCATTCCTTAGCACTAGCCAGATACTGTCGCCAGCAGAAGGTTCTGAGTCCAAAGTCTGCTCTCTCTTTTAAGAAAGGGAGGCTAGCAAAGGTAAGACAAAACCCAAAACCAAATCAAACCCACTGCTATCCAGTAGATTCCAACTCATAGCGACCCTCTGGGACAGAGTAGAACTGCCCCACAGAGTTTCCAAGGAGTGGATGGTGGATTTGAACTGCTAACACTTTGGTTAACAGCCAAAAGCTTAACCACTGCACCACCAGGGCTCCAAAATGTAAGAGAAGCAGCTGTTAAAGTCATATTTGCACCAAATAAGTCTTTCTCTTAGACATAATCAGAAGTCTTGAAAGTGGATTGAAGGAAGAATGACATTTGATTCAATGTCATTTATTGCCATATTCCTGTGGCACCTAAAAGCATTTTGCATGCTACTAACTATACATCCCACACCTTGGAACTCACTGGGCTTGATAAATAAACCTAAAAAAAGCACTGAAGTAGACTAGCCTCTGCTACCCCTTCCAGCTCCATGTTAGCCCTTCCCAGGTGTGGGAGAGTACAGAGGTGGGCAGGGGGAGGCTCAGAGACTGAGAAAGCACCCTGATCTTCTTTGGGCCCTGGGAGACTCCAGAAGCCATTCTTAGACCCGAGTGCCTTCTCCAGGGATGGATTACCCAATAAGCAAGGTAAGCACGCACATAGGGCACCAGTTGCCCAAAGCAAAAACCCACAGATGCCAAGCAGATAGGACACAAGGAAAAGCGAGCAGCTCAGTGCAAGACAGGGCACTAATGCGGTATACGGTAAAAATCTTAGTACCCCACATCCACTAAAAATTTTATAATCCAGTCCATCTCATTCCACTAAAATGGCATACGCCACTTTTTTATTCAATCACTAATGTTATACCTGTATTTAAAAAGAAGTTACATCATGGATAGCTAAGACACACACACACATATATATATAAAAACCCGTTGCCATCAAATGTGTATATATACATATATTTATACATATATATAAACCAAAAACCAAACCCACTGCCGTCAAGTCAATTCTGAATCATAGCGACCCTATAGGACAGAGTAGAACTGCCCCATAGACTTTCCAAGGACCGCCTGGCGGATTCAAACTGTCAACCTTTTGGTTAGCAGCCGGAGCACCTAACCACTACGCCACCAGGGTTTCCATATATACATATATATATATATATATATATATATATATATATATACCACAAAAAAACAAACATGTTGCTGTTGAGTCAATTCTAGCTCATAGCAACCCTATAGGACAGAGTAGAACTACCGCACGGAGTTTCCCAAGGAGCACCTGGTGGATTTGATCTGCTGACCTTTTGGTTAGCAGCCATAGCACTTATCCACTATGCCACCAGTGTTTACAGAAACAAACAAACAAACAAAAAAAAAAACCTGTTGCCGTTAAGTCAATTCCAACTCATAGAAACCCTATAGGACAGCGTAGAACTGCCCCATAGAGTTTCCAAGGAGCTGCTGGTGGATTAAAACTGCAGACCTTTTGGTTAGCAGCTGTGCTCTTAATCACTACATCACCAGGGCTCCAACATATACCTGTATATATATAACTCACATATACTGTTCAAATATGTGAGTAAGCAGAGGAGGGAGCACAACAGATTATCAATGTTTAGGGCCTTAATCTGGCCATGGTCTTCTCTACCCTGGGGGGAGTCATGGCTGTGGGATGCAGGTGAGCTCACCTGACTCCCTAGTCCGGTAAAGACGTGACATGGGCTCTTCTGAGATGTAGGACAGGAAAACTGGAATGAACGATTTGCAGTCATGTTTGCTAGTTACAGAACTAGGAAAAATGACTGTTTTCTGCCTAGAGCACTAGCAAGTGAGCTGCCCCAGCTCCATTAGCATGGAAGCATCCATGTGAAAATATGGAACTTATGATGGCTTTGTCTGGGAAACTTCATTTCTGATTGGAAGTTCTATTACACATGAATCTAATTCTAAACAGTGTTACAACAGACTCAAATGATTTACATTTTAAGCCATCTTCTTTCATTATCTCATACCTTGTAGGATAGCAGAAGATGGATTTTATGGGCTTCTATGATTAATTCCTCTAAATGGGAATCTTTCCCTACTCCAGCTGTTCAGGCATGGGGTCCCATCCTTCAGTCCTGCTTCACTGGGCACATTTGAGAGCTGAGATCAAAGAAAGAGTGTTCCGGCCAACAGGTGAGGCTTGAAGAGCATTCCAAGCTTTTCATAAGCTGGATCTAAACAGAATAAATGCTTCCAGTTAGGGGACTGAACACCATTTGGTCCCAAATGTCGAGAGAGAGGGGGATTGTCCATTAATAATGCCAAAGACTGTTACAAAAGCTTGAAAATGTGTAAGAAGAACTTGGTTTTAACCTGCCAGAATATGGGCACAGGGCTAGAGAAAAGGCACTGATCCCCAGCCAGAAGCAAATTGGGAATTTGGTACCCATCAGTGGTTTAATGAATCACCTCAAAGCTAGGGGTAAATGAAGCAAGCTGGGTTTCACTCTGCTTTGGGTTTGCCTTTGAATTCATTCTTTCCAGGGGGCACCCAGACAACCAGTCCAGAAATACCATGAAGATAAGGTTGCTGGATGAACAACTAAGAGGATACTTTTCTGGAAACCTCTGCTCACACACCAGGATGAGATGAAATAGTCCTTGACAGGGGGAGATTTTCTCCTTCGGTTTCCTATAATTTCTTCACCACATTTGGTCAAAGGAAGGGGCCGCCATTTTGGAACGAGGCTTGAGCGAGAACTCTGGATTGAAAGATGAGTGAGTCATCAGGCAAGAAACCACAGAGTGAGCTGTGCCTGGGTCTGCCCGACAGACAAATGGCAACTTTAGACTCCGCCCAAATCATAGCACAAGGTCCCAACCCAAAAGTTAAAAAAGTAAACAAAATAAAACGTGAGAAATTCAAGCGCTCTGATCAACGAATTTTAGAAAATATGCAAAACTGGCCTCAGAGAAATCATCTTTGCAGAAATCCTGCTGTCTGCTAGGACTGTGTGGCTTGGTGGCCTCGGAGAGACTACCTCAAAACAACCATCTACAAATAGGGTGACAAGAAGGCAAATTGAGCTGCAGAAAGTGACCACTGGGGAAGCAGAAGGAATGTCCTTGAGGCAGGGCCCACAGTTAGCTGGAGCCCCCTAGAATGCTCCCCCTCCCCCACAGTTCATGGTATCTTTAGAATCAAGGCTACAAACTGCATGAAGAGCGAGTAATTCAATTAACTCTATAGTCTGAGATGAAAAAAAGGGCCATTTTGCTAGCTCTAGTGGAGCACTAGTTTAACCCTGATGCTTGGGAAATTCCCAGGCCAGACAGCGTATTAAACCAGCTCTTCAACTTAAGAACAATTACTGTCATTTATCAGCCTGAAGAGCAATAATGCACAAATCGACAGCTTTCAGGAGGCAAAACGCTAGCTAGGTGTAATGATATGCAAAGCCACAGCACTCTACATTTTGAACTGTCTCCATCCTATCAATACATCTCCTTCTACCTACAATTTATCAATACAAATGTGGTGCCCAATGAAGGCAAGACCAAGAAGATAAATATGAACAGGGTGAGGGGGAAAAAGGCTCAGGAATGTTTGAATTTTAAAATGATGAAGTACAGATCACATCCTTAAAGCATTTTACATGCAATGACCTGATCACATCCAGTTCTCTTCTGAAAGAGAAAACAGAAGAAGGGGATTTCTTTCTCTACCCCAAGGTTGCAGGGAGATACTGCTTCTTTCTCTTTGCCTGTTCGCAGACCGTGTCTTTAACAGGAGGGTGTGGTCATTTAGGACGCTAATGAAAATAACAATGCTAATGGTAATCCTGGTGATGGATTTGCATAGAGCCTTTTTCCTAATTACTTCCACATCTATCGTTTCCTTTTAATTTCATAATATCTGCAAAAGGTAAGAAGATAAACACTATTATCATACTCATTTTGAACAAAGGGGCAACTGAGGCATAATGTGAATTTGAAATTTACCCTCCAGTCAGAGCCAGGGCTAGAACCTGGGTCTGGACTCCCAGCTGTCCCTGAGAAGTCACAGCACACCAGGGGCAAGACCAAGATGGACCTACAGTGTCAGGAGGGTTCCCAAATCACAGTATAAGAGCACAGAGAAAGCAGAACATGGGGATGGGGGGTGGGAGATGACAATGAGACAAATACAATGTCAAGTCTGCAGCACCCACTGCGCCCTACTGTGTGCCAGGCTCTGGGTGAGGTGAAGACAATGCCACTCCCAACCCAGGTGCTGTTCGTGGTCCCCGCCTCCCATATACCTACCACCACCACATACCACCTGTCATGGATTGAATTATGTCCCCCCAAAAATGTGTGTATCAATTTGGCTGGGCCATGATTCCCGATATTGCGTGATTTTCCTATATGTTGTAAATCCTGTCTTTATGATGTCAGTGTGGGAGAATGGGCAGCAGTTGTGTTAGTGAGGCAGGACTCAACCTACAAGATTAGATCGTATCTTGAGGCAATCTCTTGAGATATAAGAGAAGCAAGCAGAGAGTCAGAGGGACCTCATACCACCAAGAAAGAAGCACCGGGAGCAGAGCACCTCATTTAGACCTGGGGTTCCTGCATAGAGAAACTCCTAGTCCAGGGGAAGATTGTTTAGAAAGGCCTTCCTCCAGAGCTGACAGAGGGAGAAAGCCTTGCCCTGGAGCTGATGCCCTGAATTTGGACTTCTAGCCTACTAGGCTGTGAGAATAAATTTCTCTTTTTTAAAACCATCCACTTGTGGTATTTCTGTTACAGCATCACTAGATGACTGAGATACCACTGTTTGGTTGAGTTACATCATTTATCCTGATAGAGTAAATGTACTTTATGTTGAGGCGAGATGGAGAGGATAGTGTCCCGGGTGGAAAACATTCCTACGAAGGAATGTGAACAGGACCTCAAGAGAGAGCTTGATGCAAGTCAGGCAAACAAGGACCTTCCTCAGGAATCCTAAAAGCTGTTTGCCACTGTAGCCATTTTCTTTCTTGGCCTTCCAATTATTCCCACTGACCCATTTAGGTGCTCCTCATCTCAGCCTTAAGTTTTGCAATGGCCCCTAACTTTGGCATTCAAACTCTTGGTCTTTAGGCAATATTTTTAACCAATTTAAAAAAGAAAATAGTTACTGGTGGTCAGATTTAGAAGGGTTGTTTGTTTCTCAGTCTGTTTGAAGCTATCGTTGGTTTATTTTTTTCATCCCGCTTATCTTTATTTCCTAATACCTGCTGAAGTTGTTAGCTGCTGTCAAGTAGACCCCCAACTCATGGAGACTCCACGCACAACTAAACAAATCACTGGCCGGTCCTGCACCATCCCCGATTGCAGATTGGATTATTGTGATTCAAGGTTTTCATAGGTTGATTTTCAGAAGCAAATCACCAGGCCTTTCTTCCTAGTCTGTGTTAGTCTGAAAGCTCAGCTGAAACCAGTTCAGCATCATAGCAACCTGCAAACCTCCACTGACAGATGGGTGGTGGCTGCGTATGAGGTGCCTTGGGCAGAAATCAAACCCAAGTCTCCTGCACAGAAAGCAAGAATTCTACCACTGAACCACGAAAATCACACAAAAAATGAAATGCATGTATCTCACAAAAGCACTGAGATAATCATTTAGCGAAACAACATTCTATCTCTTAATTTTTAAGTGGGTGGGAAAAAGCCCTGAACAGATTCTTACTTCCTGACATCAAATAAGAATGTGGATGCATTTCCCTGCTTTATGAGAAATTACACCTTTCTCTTACTATTAAATTAAAATATCCTCTCCCCTTCTCCGAAACTTGGCTGCTTTACAACAAATACATAAATCAAAGAGGCATGGGATCCAGACGCCAATTGGCAGACGGCGCTATGAAATAAGCATGGGGGACATGGGCGTGCGGAAGTGTTACAACCTGTTCCAATCTGCTCCCTGCTCTCCCCGTAACAAAAGAGGAAAAGATTCCAAACCCTCCTACACACACACATACACAAAGCAAAGTTTGGGAGGTTTAAACAGAGCTAAAGCTGCTAAGAAGAGCCACCCAACTGCATAGGTCTCTCACTCTTACCACTGAGCTGCAATATTCGCCGCATCTTGCCAACAGAAGATTGGGTGAACTTATCATACCACTGCTGAGAAATGCGGAAAAGCCTGGGGTTTTGCCAGCATTGTTATCATCATCATCGTTACCATGAACGTCAGGCCAAAAGAATTTTCCAAGCACTCGAGCTTAGGATTTTTCTCAACTGTTTTGGGAGAGAGAATGACCATTAGAATTGAGGCAGAGAATAGGTGTGTGTAGCAGCTAAAATTAACCCAAAAAAGACAAGGCAAAAGAGAAAGTATTGTCCCACATAAGGTCCAAAGAGTGAGCTGGCCCTGGGCAGAAATCTATGAGAGACCCATCCCCACCTTTGCTTCCTGGGGTAACCCCCTTCCCAGCTCTATATGATACCCTGGCAGCCTGAGGATTGTGTCAGTGCAACACTTACGACAGCAAAAGATGGGTCCAAACCCAAGCCTTAGAACTGAAACTCATGGGCCCAGACTGCCCTGACTTGGTTCATGTGAACATACCCAAACTAATCACTGCAGCCAGGGGTATAGGATGTACTGATTGGCTTAGGCTGGGTCACATGTCCATTCCTGGAGCATGAAAACAAAAGCTTCACTCAAAACACGTGGGCTGAGAGAAATGAATTGTGAGCTTCACCCAACAAAATCAGGAGGAAGGGATGTTGAAAGGTAAAACTCAGCAAATGTCCATTTCAAAGCATCACAAGACCCAATCTTTGGTTGGACTGAAAAGCTCCAATTCCATTGTCCAGGAAACCATGCCCAGAGTTCACTCACAGGATGAGTAGAAAATACAGCTGCATACTTGTGTGGAATGCCATATACTTATTAGCATCCAGATTGCATATGGCCCCTGCATCACGAGAGTCTGGTGGACTAGCAAAAATAAGTCCTGGAGGTGAGAATTTCAACCACTGTGTCTAGAATTTTAACAGCTGTTGTGCTTGAGCTATAGAGCTCAGGCCAAAGATTAAATCCTCCCTAGTATTTTTTTAGTCAAAAACTAGAGCAACAAGGTGAACTACAGGACCAAGTCATTCGTACTTTATATATTTTTAAAAAGTTAATTAAGATTACAAGTCAGATTAAGTACTTACTTTCTATAAGATACAGATAAACAGGGAGACAGTTACACCAAGACATGTTAAAAAAAACCTCTTAGTTTCAATGTCAATGGCTTCTTATTTTGCACTCATTAAACTTCATTTGTTGAAATACCAGACACATATGGACAAATGCACAAGTTACAAGTGTACAACTTAATACATTATCCCGAAGTAAACACATTCAAGTAGCTATTATTGAGGTCAAGAAAGAGAACATTACCAGTGCCCCAGAAGCTGCTTGTGGGTCCCCTACCAATCAGTAACCTCATCCTCCCCTCCAAAGTTCATTACTATTCCGACTTCTAACAACATAGACTAATTTTGCCTATCTTTTAAACTTTTTATAAATGGCCTCATACAGTGTGTACTCTTTTGTGCCTGGCTTCTTTCTCTCAATATTCATTCATGCATGTAGCTACAAGAAGTAGCTCATTCATTTTCGTTGCAGTTTAATATTCCATTATGTGACTATTCCACAATCTATGTATTCAAACTATTTGTGATGGTCATGCAGGTTACTGTTGTAAACTTTCTTGGACAAGTGTACACGTATCTAGGAGGGGAATGATTGGACACAAGCTCATCTTCTGTAGATAGACAAGCAGTCTTCTAAAGTGATATACCAATTTACACTCCCAGCAGCAGTAATACCTTCCTGAACACCTTTGACCACTAGTTATTACAGCCTTGGTCAACTGCACTCTGTTCTTAACCATGACCCAACTAAAGGAGATCATGTGTAAAGCTTTGGAGGCAGCCAGAGCTCAGTTTAAATCCTGGCTTCACCACATACTAGCTGTGAGTGTTTGTTTGGAGAATTTCACTTAGCCTCGGATTTCAAATCTGTGAAGGGACTGCAATCATACTGTTCTTGTAAGAATCAAATTGGATTTTATATGCAAATTGCTTTGCAAACTGTTGAACTATATACCTGTGTTAGGAATTAGAAAGAAACATTGGGTTCATTTGGCCAATATTGCAGTCCCATGGTGTTAAGATCAAAATCTCCCAGTAGCATTAGAAGTGTACAGGACAGTTGGGCACCTGGGTTAAAATCCTGTCCCCACCACTTACTACGTGACCTTTGAGGAATCTCTTTGATCCTCAGTTTTTTTCATTTACGAAATGATCGTAGTAAGACTTCCCTGACAGAATTATTGTGAGGATAAAAAACATAACCAAAAATGAGTAAAAGAAAGAGTAATATTGAGAGAAAGACAGAGAGAGAATCTATGTGCTAGTTCCAGTGCCTGACACTTGGCAGGCGCTCAGAAAAATGATGGTGATCACTACTGTTTTAGTTTCCAATGTCTTCATAACAAATTTCCACAAACTAGGTGGCTTAACCCCCAAGAGTCTGTCAGTTTGTCATACTGTGCAGGCTTGCATGTTGTTATGATGCTGGAAGCTACGCCACGAGTATTCAAATACCAGCAGGGTCACCCATGGTGGACAGGCTTCTGCTGAGCTTCCAGACTAAGATAGACTAGGACGAGAGACCTGGCAGTCTACTTCTGAAAAGAATTAGCCAGTGGAAATCTTATGAATAACAGTGGAACATTGTCTGATATAGTGCCGGAAGATGAGCCCTTCAGGTTGGAAGGCACTCAAAATACAACTGCGGAAGGGCTGCCTCCTCAAAGTAGAGTCAGCCTTAATGATGTGGATGGAGTAAAGCCTTTGGGACCTTCATCTCCTGAAGTGGCACTACTCAAAATGAAAAGAAACAGCTGCAAATATCCATTAATAATCAGAATGTGGAAGGTACGAAGTATGACTCTGGGAAAACTGGAAACCGTCAAAAACGAAATGGAATGCATAAACATTGATATCTTAGGCATTAGTAAGCCGAAATGGATTGGTATTGGTCACTCTGAATTAGACAATGTTACAGTCTACTATACTGGAAATGACAACTTGAAGAGGAATGGTGTCGCAGTCATCGTCAAAAAGAACATTTCAAGATCTATCCTGAAGTAAGATGCTGTCAGTGTTAGGATAATATCCATATGCCTACAAGAAAGACCAGTTAATACAACTATTGTTCAAATTTACATACCAACCACTAAGGCCAAAGATGAAGAAATTGAAGATTTTTACCAAGTTCTGCAGTCCAAAATTGATTGAACATGCAATCAGGATGCACTGATAATTACTGGTGATTGGAATGCAAAAGTTGGACAAAGAAGGATGGGTAGCTGGAAAATATGGCCTTGTTGATAGAAGCGATGCTGGAGGTCGCAGGATAGAATTTTGCAAGACCAACGACTTCTTCATTGCAAATACCTTTTTTCACCAACATAAATGGCAACTATACACGTGGACCTTGCCAGATGGAATACACAGGAATCAAATCAACTATATATGTGGAAAGAGACAATAGAAAAGCTCAATATCATCAGTCTGAACAAGGCCAGGGGCTGAATGCAGAACAGATCATCAATTACTCTTATGTAAGTTCAAGTTGAAACTGAAGAAAATTAGAACAAGTCGACAAGAGCCAAAGTACTATCTAAAGTATGTCCCATCTGAATTTAGAGACCATCTCAAGAACAGATTTGACCCATTGAACACTAACGACCAAAGACCAGACTAGTCGTGGAATGACATCGAGGACGTCATACATGAAGAAAGCAAGAGGTCATTAAAAAGACAGAAGAGAAAGAAAAGATCTAAATGGATGTCAGAAGAGACTCTGAAACTAGCTCTTGAATGTCAAGTAGCTAAAGCGAAAGGAAAAAATGACAAAGTAAAAGAGCTGAACAGGAGATTTCAAAGGGTAATTCAAGAAGACAAAGAAAAGTATTATAATGACATGTGCGAAGACCTGGAGATAAAGAACCAGAAGGGAAGAATACGTACAACATCTCTCAAGCTGAAAGAACGGAAGAAAAAATTTAAGCCTACAGTTGCAATACCGAAGGATTCTATGTGGAAAGTGTTAAACGATGCAGGAAGCATCAAAAGAAGATGGAAGGAACACACAGAGCCATTATACCAAAAAATATTGGTTGACCTTCAACCATTTCAGGAGGTAACAAATGGTCAGGAACTGATGGTACTGAAGAAAGAAGTCCAAGCTGCACTGAAGGCACTGACAAAAAACAAGGCTCCGGGAATTGACGGAATACCAATTGAGACGTTTCAACAAATGGATGCAGCGCTGGAAGTGCTCACTTGTCTATGCCAGGAGATTTGGAAGACAGCTACCTGGCCAACCAACTGGAAGAGACCCATATTTATGCCTATTCCCAAGAGAGCTGATCCACCTGAATGCTGAAATTATCAAACAATATCATTAATATCACACACAAGTAAAATTTTGCTATCATTCAAAAGCAGCTGCAGAAGGAGAATGAAGAACACCAAAGACACAAGGTAATTATGAGCCCAAGAGACAGAAAGGGCCACATAAACCAGAGACTACATCAGCCTGAGACCAGAAGAACTAGATGGTGCCCAGCTACAACTGATGACTACCCTGACAGGGAACAAAACAGAGAACCCCTGCGGGAGCAGGAGAGCAAATTTTCGTAAAAAGACCAGACTTCACGGTCTGACTGAGACTAGAAGGACCACGGAGGTCATGGTCCCTAGACTTTCTGTTAGCCCAAGACAGGAACCATTCCCAAAGCCAACTCTTCAGACAGGGATTGGACTGGACTATTTTGGTTTTTTAGATGGGATAGAAAATTATACTGGTGAAGAATGAGCTTCTTGGATCAAGTAGACACATGAGGCTATGTTGACATCTCCTCTCTGGAGGGGAGATGGGAGAGCAGAGGGGGTCAGAAGCTGGCCGAATGGACACGAAAATAGACAGTGGAGGGAAGGAGTGTGCTGTCTCATTAGGGGGAGAGCAATTAAGAGTATATAAAAAAAAGGGTATATAAATTTTTGCATGAGAGACTTTCACTTAAAGCACAATAAAAAATTTTTAAAAAGCAGCTGCAGCAGTACATCGACAGGGAACTGCCAGAAATTGAAGCCAAATTCAGAAGAGGACGTGGAACCAAGTATATCAGTGCTGATGTCAGATGGATCCTGGCTGAAACCAAAGAATACCAGAAAGACGTTTACCTATGTTTCATTGACTATGCTGAGGCATTCGACTGTGTGGATCTTAGAAAATTATGGATAACATTGCAGAAAATGGGATTTCAGAACACTTAATTGTGCTCCTGAGGACCCTGGACATAGATCAAAAGACAGCCGTTCAAACAGAACAAGAGGTTACTGCATGGTTTAAAGTCAGGAAAGATGTGTGTCAGGGTTGTATCCTTTCACATCTATTCAATCTGTGTGCTGAGCAAATAACCCAAGAAGCTGGACTGTATGAAGAAGAACAGGGCATCAGGATTGGAGGAAGACTCATTAACAACCTGCATTATGCAGATGACACAACCTTGCTTGCTGAAAGTGAAGAGGACTTGAAGCACTTATTGATGAAGATCAAAGACCACAGCTTTCAGTATGAATTACACCACAACATAAAGAAAAAAAAATCCTCACAACTGGACCAATGAGCAACATCATGATAAGCGGAGAAAATATTGAGGTTGTCCAGGATTTCATTTTTCTTGGATCCACAATCAACACCCGTGAAAGCAGCAGTCAAGAAATCAAAAGACGCATTGCATTGGCAAATCAGCTACAAAAGATTGCTTTCAAATGTTAAAAAGCAAAGATGCTACCCTGAGGACTAAGATGCACCTGACCCAAGCCGTGGTGTTTTCGATCACCTTATATGCATGTGAAAGCTGAACAACGAATAAGGAAGACTGAAGAAGAATTGATGCCTTTGAATTGTGGTGTTGGCGAAGAATATTGAATATGCCATGAATAGCCAAAATAACGAACAAATCAGTCTTGGAAGAAATACAACCAAAATGCTCCTTAGAAGCAAGGATGGCAAGACTACGTTACATGTACTTTGGACAAGTTATCAGGAGGGATCAGACCCTGGAGAAAGGCATCAAGCCTGGGAAAGTGGAGGATCAGCAAAAAAGAGGAAGACCCTCAATGAGACGGATTGACACAGTGGCCGCAACAATGGGCTCAAGCGTAGCAACAACTGTGAGGATGGCTTGGGACCAGGCAGTGTTTCTTTCTGTTGTTCATAGGGATGCTATGAGTCAGAATGAACTTGACAGCACCTAACAACAACAGGTGCCTTAAAACAATAGCTATTTATTCTCTCACAGTTCTAGAGGCCAGAAGTCTGAAATAAGGTGTTGGCAGGGTTGGTTCCTTCTGGAGGCTCTGAGGGAGAATCTGTCCCTTGTCTCTTTTTAGCTGGTTACTGGCATTCCTTGGCTTGTAGCTGCATCACTCCAGTCTCTGGCTCTATTGTCACATGGTATTATTTTCTATGTGTCTCCTAAGTGTCTCTGTCTCCAAATCTCCCTCTCGTTTCTCTTATGATGACACCAGTAATTGGATTTAGCACCCATTTTAGCCCAGTATGACCTCATCTTTATTTGATTACATCTACAAAGACCTTATTTCCAAATAAGGTCACATTCACAGGTAGCAAGGCTTAGGACTTGAACATACCTTTTTGGAGGATACAATTCTAACCACTGCAATTAGTAAAGGTCTAGAAAATATGACTTTTTGATTGTCAGCAAATATAATAAACCTCTGGTTCTGTGACTCCTTTTATTGATTCTCATAACATCAGTAATGAGGGTCAATTCTATGGAAAATTGTCAGCTTATAAAATTTGGCTTTTCTGCCTCAAGAGTCCCCTTTTTCACTTTCTGCCCAGCCCAGCCCAGCCACTGAGAGGTTCAACATCCTCAGAATCTATGCCATCCAACCTCCTAATAAAAGCTTACTGTCAGGAAAGAGTGAAATGCAGACATTAGATGTAACAGTCACAGAATGTCAGAGCTAGAAGAGACCTGAGGGCATCCAACACATTCGATTCACTTTATAGATAGTGAAGCTGGGGCCAAAAATCTAAGATAACACAGCCAGTTAGTGGCAGAGCCAGGACTAGGGCCCAGCTCCCCTGACAACCAACCCAGAGCTCATTCTTTATGGACTTAGTATAAATGTTAATCTGTATCTCCAATTGTAAATAAAGGAGTAGGTTCTTTAATAACAGGCTTTTCAAGCACCAGAGGAAGAGCTAAATCACATCTAGTCTATCCATAAATTAAATAGGCCTTGTTAAATTTTAAAATCCAGACATAGACAAAAACCATCAGTGTTTATATTTTAAATAACATCTTGTCTAAAAAAAAAAACTGGAAAACTCCTGCTTCCAGCCATGACAGAATAACCGATATAAGGCTTGCCCCCAGTGTCAGAAACAACCGTAAAACTGGACAAAATATATGAGGCAACTGTTTTCAGGCACTGAACAAAAGACAGTGCAGGACTGTAACCTTTGAGAGAAGGCACACACGTTTACTGCCCTGGCTTTCTGCCTGGGGACACCTTTCTGCATGGCACAAGGGTGAGGATCCCAAATGGAGCAAAAGTTTCACTAAACTGAAAAGGTACAGATCAGAGCTCCAGGCTGTTGAAGCTCCAGGCCTCACAGTAACAGAAAGAGGGAGCTTCACAGAAAGGGGCCTCAGAAAACAGGTTGGAGGTTTGCCACAGGACCTTTGGCTGAGGGCTGGAATATACATGCACAGGGTGAGAATCCAAGAGGGCTAGCAGATATCTTCTGCTATGGAGCAGGTGTGGTGATACCAGAGGTTGTGCACTGCTGGAAAGCATTGAAGTTTCAGCCAAGCCAGTATTGAGAAACTTCATGGAACGCCCCACGCCTGTGACTGAAAGCTCAGAAAGTCCATGCCTTCAGATTAAGGATCGTGGTCCGAAGTGAAGGCCACACCATAAGGCAAAGTTCAAAATTAAAATATACCTTAACAACAAATAAAACCAAGCCTAACAGGACAGAATGAATTCGTCATTAATGTTACTGCCTAACAGAACAAAACTTAAAACTTTTAAAAGAAGATAATATAATCTGGAATTCCTATAGTGCTTCATTAACAATGTCCACTATACACTGAAAAATTAATAAACATGATGATCCGTAAATTTTTTAGAAAATGTTCTACATTTTACTTTGGTAAGTAGCATCTGGGATCTTAAAATCCTGTGAGCAACCATCTAAGATACTCCACTGGCCTCACCCCTTCAGGAGGAAGGAATAATGAAGAAAACTAAACATACAAGGGAAAGATTAGTCCAAAGAACCAGTGGACCACATTTACCACGGCCTCCACCAGACTGAGTCCAGTACAAATAGATGGTGCCCAGCTACCACCACTGACTACTCTGACAGGGATCAGAATAGGGGGTCCTGGACAGAGCTGGAGAAAAACGTAGAACAAAATTCTAACTCACAAAAAAAAAAAAAGACCAGACTTACTGGCCTGAGAGTGGAGAAACCCCGAGGGTATGGCCCCCGGGCACCTCTTTAGCTCAGTAATGAAGTCACTCCCGAGGTTCACCCTTCAGCCAAAGATCAGACAGGTCCATAAAACAAAACGAGACTAAAGGGGCACACCAGCCCAAGGGGGAAGGACTAGAAGGCAGGAGGGAACAGGAAAGCTGGTAATAGGGAATCCAAAGTTGAGAAGGGAGAGCGCTGAGATGTGGAGGTGTTGTTAACCAAAGTTGTAAAACAATACGTGTACTGTTTAATGAGAAACTAGTTTGTTCTGTAAACCTAATTAATATTTTAAAGCCTTCAATAGAAACTGACCCCAAGGTGGTTCACATATTGAAATTAGCAGGAAAAGTTCTTTCAAACAGTTTTATAAATATGTGCTCAAGGACTCAAAAGAAAATGTAAAAATAGTGAGTGAGCAGAAGAGACATTAAGAATCTTTTTTAAAAAGGACCAAATGGAAATTCCGGAGCTGAAAAGTACAATACCTGTGTCAAAAAGAAAATCTCATACCCTGATAGGAGCAAGAATGAAAAGTTTTATCGAGGACTAGCAACCCGAGTTATGCAGCATGTAGTGAAAGTACAACGTGCTCCAGGTTTCTGAAAAAGGGCAGAGTTTTTATACACAGGGTTCAGCGTGACCAATACTATAGACATTTCAAAAATACAACTCTTTCTTTATTTGATTAATCTATTTTCTGACAAACATTTCCTGATAACAGTTTGGGTAAGCACTTTTTTCAAGAACATTTTGTTACATGCCTCCTGGAACGTTCTTTGTATATATTTTCCCAGAACAACCACTTCTCCTTCATCCCCCTCCCTTGTTTGCCCAAGAGTGGTTTATGTTAATCCATTAGTGAGACTCTACTCCAAACACCTCTAAGTTTGAAATTCTGCTGCACATTCCCCCCTTTTGATCAAGTCTCCACTAGGAGGCACTGATCACCCACAATCGAGTATCCTTTCTTCTGAAAGGACTTGGTCTGCTTTCTTGAAGAGCTTTGGTCAATAAAAATTATTTTCTTCACCTTGCTGACTTAACAGGCCTCGTTTTCAGGGTGAGTGGATCTTTATTGAAGTTATGGCAGAAGGCAAGGCCAAATGGAAGGAACAAATTCAGAACAAACTCAAGCAACAAACGGTCAACACAAAACACCCAGGGAAACAAGGTGGGTCTTCTTCATTATTCTGGACTCTGGTAAGGGTTTTAGGACTAGAACTTAAAGTAAAAGGAGTACAGCAGGGTGGAGTGGGAAAGTAGTATCATTTAGGCACTACTTCTGCAATCTGTTTCAACTGGGAAATGATTTTATCTTAGAACAATTCAATCTTTGTTCCCTGATATGAGTTAGATTGAAGCATGATACCTGAGGTGGAACTAACAATCCAGGGGAATGCCACAGCCTAACACGTATGGCTTACTTAAAGGTAATGTTGAAATTATTAGTAGCATTGGGTACAAGAATACAATTTGATACAGGAAATGCTCATGAACTGAATTTTCATGCCCAGACAATGAATGGGGATGACAAATAAAACATTCATTCAAATTACTGGTCGTAGCTACTGATTGGGCTAATTTAATAAATACAGTTTCTTCCTATTAGCAGAAGATGCCACTGAAAAGATAGCGTTAAAAGATAGATGGACTTCCATGTTGGATAAAATTACCAAGGAAAAAGACCATGAGTATGAAGTAAAGCTAGTAACGTAAGAATAGGTACAGTTATAAAACAAGGTCCACAATATTCAGCAAGATTCATGGAGCCTTGTTTTGTGATCTTGGGATCAGCTGTCTACCTCAGATGTCATCTGCTTCTGACCACTAGAGTGGTTTAAAATGATTTTTAGTTCTCCAGAGGGTTGACAAGTCCACAACAGTGTCTTGGCCTTCTTTAGTTGTGACAAATGGATCCAGTTTTTTTAACTCCCTGTAGTTTAGCAGAACATCTATTAGTGAGAACTAGGTATAGCCCTTTCCAACAAGGTTCTAATGAGTTGTTTCACTGATGTCTTTCCCAATATACATAGTTTCCTGGGACAATGTTAGGCAGATTTTGGAGTTCTAATATTTGGCCATCAAAGGCTTCTGTAACCTGTGAAAAATAGTCTTTAGAGTATTGGATTAAAGATTGACAATATTTTAATAATTCAGGTTGAACAATGTTAGAGTTGGTATAGGCAACATGAGGGAGGGCCATAGGTTTTCCAATAATTATCTCATATGGAGTAAGTTTATGGGATCCAAGTGGGGTAGATCTTAAGTTCAAATGGACTAAAGGAAAAAAGTTTAATCCGGGATAAATTTAGGACCTCATGAAGCCTGGCTAATTGATTTTTATTATACCATTAGTCTTTTCCAGTAGGCCAGAAGATGGGGGTGACGGGGCAATGAAATCTCTGAAAGATGGGAAAGATTCAGCATATTTCTTGAATGACGGTACCCATGAAATGAGTCTCCCTAGTACTACAAAGAGTCTTCTGTGCTCCCCAGGTAGGCATGATGTTTTCAAAAAGTTTCTTAGCTACAAAGGCCACAGTTGCATGGAGGCAGGGAAAAGTCTCCACCCAATGTGAAAATCTACAGATCATCACTTATACATATTTATAACCACTGGAGGCTGGAAGCTGAATGAAATCTATCTGCCATTCATGCACAGGCCCTGAGGGCAAGGGGTATTGTCCAGGTAGGACTTTAAGATGTTCCAGGATTGTGGTGAGGGCAAATGGGGCACTAGAAGGCAACATGTTCAGCAGCTTCAAAAACATTTTCCCCACCAATATGTCTTTAGGATCTCAATCATTTTATCTTGCCCCATGTGGGAACCTTCATGTAAGGTCCACATTATAGGAGTGTGCAAAAATTTGGGCAGGACAGGTCTCTAATTAAGTCCCAGCCATAATATAGTGGCAGGATCTTGACAAAAACCTGCTTTTCTCCACATTTCAACCTTATCTGTTTGGGCTAATTGTTGGCGCTTTAAGAGTTTTTCTGTAGTTAATTCATAAAGTTTGGGGCCACCTATAAACAAGTTCAAAGAGTTCTTTTCTTTATTCATCACAAGGGCGATAGTAATTTGGGAAACACCTTGTTTGGCTGCTCTGTCAGCAAGAGCATTCTTAATCTCTTCAGTTTGGGGTACTCCTTTTGGCTGGCGAGCTTGTATTTTTATCACAGCAATTTCAGAGGGAGTAGCGGAGCATCTAAAAAGTCTGCCACTAAGGTTCCATTTTTTTATGGCAGTCCTAGAAGAGCTTAAAAATCCTCCTTAATTCTGCAACATGCCAAAATCATGTACAACTCAAAAACAATATTAGAATCAGTGTAAATACTGACAGACTTTCCAGAAGCATGCTTACCAGCTGTAACCAAAAAAGAAAAAAACCAGTTGCCATGGAGTCCATTCTGACTCACAGCGACCCTATAGGACAGAGTAGAACTGCCTCCATAGGGTTTCCAAGGAGTGCCTGGTGTATTTGAACTGCTGACCTTTTGGTTAGCAGCCAAATGCTTAACCACTGTGCCGCCAGGGCAATTAAGTCAGCTTGCTGGGCAGAAGTAGTTTCAGGAAGAGTTTGATTCTCTAAGGACTTCAGGAGAGGCTGAGATGGCCTATCTAGCCTGATAATGAGAGCTAACGCATTTTGACTTTAAGTAGGAGCCATCCACAAACAAAACTAAATCAAAATTAAAGGGGTCTCTTTCAAATCTTTTCAAGGGATCAAAAGTTTTTCAGCTAAATTCAGGTAGTTATGCATTGGATAATTATCATTCTCAGTTTCAGGGAGAAGGGTGGCCCAGTGTAAACAAATCACAGAATGTAGTTTAACATTAGATTCAGCAAGAAGGAGAACTTCATAAGAAGCGAGCCAACTGGAGGAAAGGTGTAGAGTCAAAGCAGAATTAAGTATGGCTGATATAGTATGGGATGCATAAACATCTAAAAAAATTTCCATCACTATATCTGTGGTGCTTTTCACTAATCTGGTTGTAGCAGCTACAGCCTGGAGACAGGGTGGGTAGCCTTCAACTACAGGATCAATCTGAAGGCTATAATAGCCTATCGGTCCTTCATAACCTCCATGTTTCTAGGTCAAAACGCCTAAAGGATTTCCAAACTCTTCATGTACAAATAAAGAAAAATCTAGGTGACAGGTGGGAAAACCTAAAGCAGGTATTTCTATTAAAAACCCCTTTTAATTTATCTATATCCTCCTGATCTTCTGGTGAAACCTGGAATGAATCTGGTTCTGAGGCCTTTAAATATTTATATGAGGGTTGGGCCAACAAAGAAAAATTAGGAATCCAAATCCTAAAATAGCCACAATGCCCTAAAATCCCTCTTAACTGTTCCTTTCTTCTAAAAACCAAACCAAACCCGTTGCCATTGAGTCATTTCTGATTCATGTGGCCCTAAAGGACAGAGTAGAACTGCCCCATAGGGTTTCCAAGGAATGCCTGGTGGATTTAACTGCCGACTTTTGGTTAGCAGATGCAGTTCTTAACCACTACGCCACCAGGGTTTCCTTCTTTCTTCTAGGGGTAGGGAAAGCAAAAGTGGCATCTTTTCATTTAAGATCAGTGGAGACACCTTCTGCAGAGATTATGTGGCCCAAATATTTGACAGAAGGTTGGGACAATTGTAACTTCTCTTTGGAAACTTTATGTCCATCAGCAGACAGACACCCTAGCAAAGCTACACTATCATCAATGCAAGACTGCTGGGAGGTTGAGCATACTAATAAATCATCAACATATTGCAGCAATTTGGATTTGTTCATAAACCGCAAAGGCTGCAAGTCTCCATGGAGAATTTGGGAAAAATAAGTGAGAGATTCAGCAAATTCTGGGGCATTACATTTCAGGTAAATTGTTGATTTTCCCAGGTGAAATCAAACAGACATTGGCTTTCAGGATGCACAAGAACACTAAAAAAAGGGGGGGGGGCTGCAAGGATCAACAATTGTAAAATTGGCGGTGTTCAGAGGGATATTGGAAAGCAATAAATGAGAGCTTGGGGCTACTGGAAATCTGGGAATAACCATGTGATTAATGGCACACAAATTCTGAACAAATCTTTCCCCTTCATCCCCTCCCTTGTTTGCCCAACAGTGGCTCATGTTAACCTTTTATTGAGAAACTGCTCCGAAAACCTCTATGTTTGAGTTTTTCCTAGCACACTTGAAATGAAAGTCCTGTATGGGCTTAACAGAATAATGGAGGCTGAAGCAGAAAGAGTTAATGAACTTGAAGACAGATTAGTAGAAAGTGTTCAGTCTGAAAAACAGAGAGAAAAATATTGTGGAGAAAAATGAACAATGGCTCAGAGACCTGTGGGAAAAATGTCAAGCAATCTAATATATATCTATTTGGAGTCCCAGAAGGAGAGGAAAGAGAGAAGCTGGAAAAAATATTTGAAGAAATAATCATGAAACTCTTTCCAAGTTTTACAGAAAGCACATGTTTATAGAGCCAAGAAACTCAGTGAACACTAAATGAAATAAATACCAAAAGAACTGCACCCAGATCACATCAAAACCAAACTGCTGAAAGACATAGACAAAGAAACAATCTTAAAAGCAGCCAATTAATAAAGACACATAGCACATGTGCTGATACACAGCTGACACAAATAACAACTGATTTCTCATCAGTTCTTAACTCCAATCTACAAGAAGGAATGAACAACACTAGAATGGCAAATACTTGGGTAAATATAAATGGCTCATTTTGTTTTTTTCTTAAGCTCTTTGAAAGACAACTGTCTAAAGCAAAAAATGGTAATACTATATTGCGGGGTTTATTGGATATTGTTAAAAATATAATGACACCAATGGCACAAAGGATATAAGGGTAGATGTATTTTACTGTTGTAGGTTTTTACACTTTATATGAAGTTGGTAGAACATTAAATCAAAATAGGCTGGGATGAGTTAAGAATGTACGTTGTAAACCCTAGAGTAATCAACTAAAAAGAATACAAAGAGGTAGAGCTTTTTGTATTAAAATGTTTAAAAAGATGAAATACTAGAAATAGTACAATAATGCAAAAGTATTTAGAAAAGGAGAAACAGATAAACACAAGTCAGATGAAACAACTAGAAATCAACTTGCAAAATGGCAGACTTTTAGACTATCATTAGACTAAATATAATGGACTAAACTAATCAAAAAACACAGACTGTTAAATGGGATTAAAAAGCAATATCCAACTATATGCTATCAGCAAGAGATTTTAAATGAAAATAGATAGGTTAAACATAAAAGGGTAGATAAAAGACAACAAGCAAACAGGAAAGCTGGTTTGACTATATTAATATAAGGCAAACAGACCTCAGAACAATGAATATAACCACAGATAAAGAAAAGCATTTCAAAGTAATAGTGGTTTCATAGCACAAAGAGAAAAATTACCAGGAAAACATAACAATCCAAAATATGTATGCACTAAATAACAGAGCTTCAAAGTACATGGCACAAAACCTAACAAAACTAAAGGGAAAAATCGACAAATCCACAATAATAGTTGGAGATTTTAATACCTGTCTGTTGTTGATTGATGCCACAGCTACACAATCAATAAACATATTGAATATTTGAAGAACATCACCAACAAAGTCGACCTCGTTGGCATATTTAGAATACTGCATCTAACAACTATAGAATGCATGTTGTTTCAAGCACACCTGGAATGATCACCAAAATAAACCATATGTTGCCCCAAATT
Organism: Elephas maximus indicus; assembly: GCF_024166365.1. Lineage (NCBI taxonomy): Eukaryota > Metazoa > Chordata > Mammalia > Proboscidea > Elephantidae > Elephas > Elephas maximus. The sequence continues at coordinate 14,264,496 of NC_064839.1, forward strand.
CAAGTCTCAATAACTTCCAAAATATTAAAATTTTGTTGAAGATAATTCAAAAACTGTTGCAGCAGTTCATCGACAGGGAATTGCCGGAAGATCAAACCAGGTTCAGAAGAGGGCTTGGAATGAGGGATACCATTGATTATGTCAGATGGATCTTGGCTGAAAACAGAGAATACCAGAAAGAGGTTTGCATGTGTTTTATTGACTGTGCCAAGGCATTCGACTGTGGTGATCATAACAAATTATGGATAACGTTGCAAAAAATGGAAATTCCAGAACACTTAGTTGTGCACACAAGGAACCTGTACATAGACTAAGAGACAAGTCATTTGAATGGAACAAGGGAATACCGTGTGGTTTAAAATCAGGAAAGGTGTGCATGAGGGTTGTATCTTTTCACCATATTTATTCAATCTACACGCTAAGCAAATAATCTGAGAAAATGGACTATATGAAGAAGAATGCAGCTTCAGGATTGGAGGAAGACTCATTAACAGTCTGCATTATACAGATGACACAACCTTGTTTGCTGAAAGCAAAGAGGACTTGAAGCACTTACTGACGAAGATCAAAGGCTACTTCAGTATGGATAAAGAAACATAAAGAAAACAAAAATCCTAACAACTGGACCAATGAGCAACATCACGATAAACAGAGAAAATATTGAAGTCATCAAGGATTTCACTTTACTTGGATCCACAATCGACACCCGAGGAAGCAGCAGTCAGAAAATAAAATGGCGTATTGGGCAAATCTGCTTCAAAAGACCTTTTTAAAGTGTTAAGAAGCAAAGATGTCACTTTGAGGACTAAGGTGCACCTGACCCAAGCCATGGTGTTTTCAATCATCTCATAAGCATGCGAAAGCTACACAATGAATAAGGAAGATCAAAGAAGAATTGATGCCTTTGGATTATGGAGTTTTTGTGAAGAATATTGAGTATTCCGTGGACTACCAGAAGAACGAACAAAACTGTTTTGGAAGAAGCACAGCCAGAGTGCTTCTTAGAAATGAGGATGATGAGACTTCATCTCACGTACTTTGGACAAGTTATCAGAAGGGACTAGTCCCTGGAGAAGGACATCATGCTTGGTAAGGTAGAGGGTCAGAGGACAAAGAGGAAGACCCTCAACTAGGTGGATTGACACAGTGACTGCAACAATGGGCTCAAACATAGCAATGATTGTGAGGGTGATGCAGGACTGGGCGGTATTTCGTTCTGTTGTACGTGGGGTTGCTATGAGTTGGCCCTGACTTGATGACATCTAACAACAGGGTTTTTCACAGAATGCAAGTTGATTCAATAGTCAAAAATAAATCAGTGTAATTCACTGTATTAACACAAAAAAGAAAAAGAAAAAAGTCACCTAACTAGATAATGAAGAAATATTTGACAAAATTCAACATCCATTTGTAGTAGAAAAAAAAAATTTCACTAGGAATAAAAAGGAACTTTCCCAATCTGGTGAAAATGAATGTATATGAACAATCTATAGCTAATATCATATTTAATGGTAAAATATTAAACACTGTCCCCCTTAACTTGAGAACAAACCAAGGACGTGCTGTCTCACCATGTCTATTCAACATTCACTGGAGAGCTTAGCAAGTGTGATAAGAAGAAAAAAAGACAAAGATCTGAAAAGAAGATGTAAAACTCTGCTTACAGATAGTATGATGGTATATATAGAAAACCCTAAGGAATCTACAGGGAAACTTCTGGAAGAAGTAGGCACATTTAGCAAAGTTATAGCACGTCAACATATAAAAATAAATTGGATTTATATATATACTTCTTGTTGTTGTGTGTTGTAGAGTCGATTCTGACTCTCAGCAACCCTACAGGACAGAGTAGAACAGCCCATAGGGTTTCCTAGGTTGTAATCTTTACAGGAGCAAATCACCAGGTCTTTTTTCCTGCATAGCTGCTGGGTTTGTTCAAACCGTTAACTTGTCAGTTAGCAGCTGAGCACTCAATCACTATACCACCACGGCTCTTGTACATATACTAGCAACAGCAAACAATTGGAAAACAGAATTTTAAAACAATGCCTTTCACAATAGTTTCAAAAGTATAAAATACTTAGAAATACATTAACAAAGCAATGCAAGAACTTTTATCTGAAAACAGTGACGAGAGAAATTAAAGAAGACGTAAGTAAATAGATGTAAAGTTCACAGATTGGAAGACTTGATATTGACTGACTTTTATTATTGAGGGACTCCACATTGAAGACACAATAATGATCTATATATTCAGTGCGGTCCCAACCAAAATCCACAGAGTTTTTCAGAAATGAACAAGTAAATTCTAAAATTTTTATAGAAATGGAAAAGACCTGCAATAGCCAAAACAATATTAAAAAAGAACAATGTTGGAAGACTCATGCTACCTAATCAATTACTAAGCTAAAGTAATCAAAACAATATGGTATTAGCATTAGAAAAGACAAATAGATCAAAGAAACAAAATAGAGTTCAGAAATAGACTCACACATATTGATTTTCAACAAAGACACCAAGACAATTGAATGGGGAAAATAAAAGCCTTTTCAACAAATAGTGCTGGAAGAACTGGATAAACATTTGGGGAAAAAATGAACCTCAACTTGTATCTCACATTATACACAAAAAATTAGTTGTTGCTAGGTCGTGGACCTAAACATAAAAGCTGATACTGTAAAGCTTCTACAAGAAAACATAGGAAAATACCTTTAAAATCTCTGGTAGGTGAAGGTTTCTTACAGAAGGTACAAAAAGCACTCTCTTTAAAAGAGAAATGATTGATAAACTGGACTTCATCAAAGTTAAAATTTTCTACTCATCAAAAGTCATTGTTAAGATAATGAAAACATAAGCCACAGACTGGGAGAAAATACTCATGATTCACATATCTGAAAAATAGCTTGTACCCAAAATGCATTTTTTCAAAACTTTTATAAATCAATAGTAAAAAGTTAAACAATTCAATTTAAAAAATGTACAAAAGATTTGAACAGACTTTTCACAAAAGATATAGATATAGCCAATAAGCACATGAACTTGCTCAATATCATTAATTTTCAAGGAAATGCAGATTAAAATCACAACGAGATTCCACTGCACACCCAATAGAATGGCTAAAATTAAAATGGCTGACAACACCAAATGTTGGGGAGAATGTGAAATGACAGGAACTCGTTTGCGTTGCTTGTGGGGGTTAAAATGATGCAATCACTTCAAAAAATAAGCAGTTTCTTACAAATTTAAGCATATACAGTTACTTTGTAACCCAGCAATTCCGATTCTAGATACTTACTCAGGGGAATCGAAAATGAATGTCCACAAAACACTTTCCCATGAATGTTCATAGCAGCTTTATTCATAATATCCAAAAACTGTATACAATCTCAAATGTCCACCAACAGGAAAATGGGCAAATTATTGTGTATTTAAACAATGGAATAGCACTCAGTGATAAAAAATAATGAATTGTTAATATTTTTTTTTATGTGACAACATGGATGAATCTCAAAACAACTATGTTGACTGAAAGTTGCCAGACACAAAAGAGTACATGTTGTATGATTTCATTTATTTGAAGTTCAAGACATAAAACTAATCTATAGTGATAGAAATCATAACAGTAGTTGACCCTAGTGGTGGACATTCACTGGAATGGGACATGAAAGAACTTTCTGGGGTAATGGAAATGTTCCGTATCTTAATTGTGGTGTTAGTTCCAGGTGTATAAAAAAAAACATTGCCGTCAAGTTGATTCGGACTCATAGCGACCCTATAGGACAGAATAGAACTGTTCCATAAGGTTTCCAAGAAGCGGCTGGTGGATTCAAACTGCCAACCTTCTGGTTAACAGCCAAGCTCTTAACCACTGCACCATCAGGTATATACTTTTGTCAAAACTCATGGAATTGTACACTTAAGATATGTACATTTCACTATATGCAAATTTACCTCAATTTTTCTAAAAAGCAAATACACTTTCCATTTTCTCCAAATCTTGTTAATGTAGGACCCCAGGTCTTACAGAGGCTCCCCGGCAGCTTCTGAAGTTCTCACAATGTGTATTCCGTGTGCTCACAAACAGGTCCATTTCGCTTCCTCTCAGCTCCTGCTGTCATTGAGCGTGTGCAGCTCCAGGGGCTCCCCTCACATCCCTGCCTTTCCTGGCTTCGTTGCTCCCTCCCTCCTATGTGCCCTGCAGTCTCCCACTGTGTGTTGAATCCAAACCCATTGCTCTGGTTCCTTGAGCTGTAAAAGCAGCGTGGTTATGTGCGAGGATGTGCCCCTCTTGGGTAGCCCATAGTAAAATGCTCCCACCTCAGTACTGCTATGGGAGTAATACCACCATGTCTTATCAGGTTTCTTCATCGTTGAGCCCCAATAACTTATCATGGTTTGCTGCTGTTGTTGCTGTTTTTCTGGAAAGCTGCTTTTTCAGTTTTTGCTTGGAGCCACCTTCCTTCCCAGAACGAGTGGGGACTGGACCAGATCTGAGCACAGGAAAATCTGCTGTCCTCAGGAGCACGTCTTCCTCCGGGGACTGCAGAGCTACGTGACCCTGTTCTCAGCCCGCCCAGGTCTTTGCTCACCGTGACAGCCATGACCCACCCCATTTCATGAGCAGACAGGCAGTCCTGGGTCCTCCACTCCTCCTGTGTTCATCTGTGGATATCCAGAGAGAGCTGATGTGCACTTACCTGACACCTTCCCACTGGACCCCTGCCATGAGCTCTCTGTTCTTGCCTAAGAAAATCCCGTACATTCTCTGCTCATTGCTGAAGTTGATTCCAGTCTGCTTTGCCTCAGGTCTGGACTCCAGCCCTCCCCTCATTTCCCAATGCCCTACTGACACAAACTTAGGTTAATGAACTTTATTAATAAGAAGAATTATTATTAACTGGAGAACAATAGGTGGGAATATAAGGCAGAACAGGAAAAATGTAACACTGGAAACCAGATCTCTTGATTTCACCAGCCAAGTCCTTTCCCCAGGAGCCCTTTGGCTTCCAGGCTGATGATGCACTGCTAGAACCCCTCTCCTCTGTCCCCAGGTCCTGTCAGAGGGATAAGAAAGCAATCAAATCCAGATCAGCAGTTACTGTCACAGTCATCTCTGCCAGAGAGGAGGCCCAGCAGAGGCTCTATTTCAATAACTATTCTGTTGTTGCTGTTTTCATTTCACCTCCCAATCCATTTAATATGAGTGGGGAAAGGATTACATCGTTGTTCTGCAAACAAGGAAGTTGAGATGCAGGCAAGGACCCCAACAATGGATTGTAGCACCTGAACCAAAGCCAGTGATTTGCACTAGACTCAGAGTTAGAAGACCTGGTTTTGATTCTGGAGCTGTGATCAATGACTGGGTTCTCACTTGCTCACTGGGTGCCATTGGGCAAGTGATTTCATCTCTCTGTGCCTTATTGTCCTCATCTGCTGTTGTTCTTAGGTGCCATTGAGTCAGTTCCAACTCATAGTGACCCTATGTGCAACAGAACGAAACACTGCCCGGTCCTGCACCACCCTCACAGTCATTGTTATGTTTGAGCCCATTGTTGCAGCCACTGTGTCAATCCATCTCATTGAGGGCCTTCCTCTTTTTTCCTCTGACCCTCTACTTTACCAAGCATGGTGTTCTTCTCCAGGGACTGGTTTCTACTGATAACAAGCCCAAAGTACATGAGGTGAAGTCTTGCCATCTCCACTTCTAAGGAGCATTCTGGCTATATATCTTCCGAGACAGATTTGTTCATTCTCCTGGCAGTCCATGGTATGTTCAATATTCTTCACCAATATCATAATTCAAAGCTGTCAATTCTTCCTTGGTCTTCCTTATTCATTGCCCATCTTTCACCTGTAAAATGGGGCTAATAACAGGACCTGCCTTGGGGGGTGGTGTAAGGAGTCAACGAGTTAACCAAGGTTTAGAACAATGCCTGGCATACAGTAAGTACTATCTGAATGCTTGTTAAATAAATTATAAATGTTATATAAAATTGTCTTCATGGATTTCAAAAGGAGGACATTACCCAGGGGGGAGAAAATTAGGTGAAGAAGCCAAAATTCATATACTTGGGTGAACACTTTTAATTTATCTGAGGTGGGAAGGGGATTATATACATATATACACAAGGTTGCCTTTTGCTTAGTCAACATGAGCAGAGTCTTCACCTTGGCAACATAAAGTCACACCAAAGACAACGTTGAAAGAAAAGTGTATGATAAAATTGGGGTCAAGCAGCCTTAAATTGAGGGCAATATCTTGGCTTTGCTTTCTCTTAGCAGTAAGGAATACAGTTAGGGGAACTATAAAACAACGTGGGCCTAGATAGAAGCTTCCTGAACAGTCAAATCAGGGAGACTTCAAAGGCTGGCTTGTGTGCGCTGCTCTGCGGTCTGGATGGGGCAGGAAGTGGGAAGGACCTTCCTCTGGGTCATACGTGCAAGGGCCAGACTGACCATCACAGAACCATAATGCTTGACCACTTTTCTCTGATTCCTCCCCAACCCGATGGTGGAGGAGGCCCTAAGCAGCCCTTCAGCTCTATCTATCACTGGCAAAAGGAATCTCCTGTGGAGGGACTCTCAGCCCTGACTGCCCAGCAAGGGTACAAGGTCCAGAAGAAGGCAGTATGGTTCATGCATTCATTTATTGATTTATTCAGTATTTGTTGACAGCCTACTATTTGCCAGTCCCTGCCCCAGTTACAGGAGATGTTAGAGACTCAAACCAAAAGACCTTCCTGCCACAGCAATGCTGACATTCCAGTAAAGGAAGTCAGGCAACAGCAGTGAACATAATAAGTAAGCATATGACATAGTTTGTTAACCAGTAAGCTAGTTGCTGTGGAGTTAGTCCCAAATCATGAGGATCCCACATGTGTCAGAGTAGAACTGTGCTTACAGTTTTCAATGGCTGATTTTTCCAAAGTATGCCACCAGACCTTTCTTCCAAGGCATCTCTGGGTGGACTCATACCTCCAACCTTTGAGTTAGCAGTAAGCACTGTACCTGTTTGCACCACCCAGAGACTCCATAGTTTATTAGAAGGTGCTAAGTGCCTTGGAAAATAGAGCAGAGGAAGGGGAATCAAGGTTGAGCGATAGGGTGGGCTGCAGAATTAACAAGGGTGGTCAATATGGCAGGCCAGGTTTACAGGGAAGAGAGTAAGGAGCACTGAGGGTGCTTGGTGTGCAAAATTTAAGGAGGCACCCTCTCTCAGTGTCACGTAAGTACAAACAAGGTCAGCACCTGAGAGTGAGCGCTGTCTTAAATTTTGCACCCAGAGCACTTCCTCATTTGCCCCACACTTACCCAGGCCCAAAGGGTAGATATCTATTAGAAGGTGACATCCAAGCAAGCACTTGAAGGTGAGGAAACTGGCCACATAGACATCTGGGGGAAGAGCACACCAGGCAGAGAGTGTAGCAAAGGCAAATGCCCTCAGGTGAGAGCGCACCTGGCGTGTGGAGCCACAGCCTCACCCGACTTCCTGCCGCTCAGATCACATTGTAAGTGACTGCTGGCATTTTAGACCATAAGTTGCTCACCGGCAGGCCTCAGTTTCAGGGATATCCCTCTTATAAAGCACAGTGTCTGCACCGACATATTAGATCATGAGCCCCAAGAGGCCAGCTCCTCATTCTCATCCTCCCTGTGCACCCGGGGGTGCAGTGCTGGCCCAGGAGTTGAGGCAACACTCTTGAGACCAGAGCAGGAGAGAGGAGAGAATGGCATTTCACACTCCACAAAGGAATAAGGTCCTTGAAATACAAGACCCTGGAGGCTTAACGGACTAGGTTGATTCACCAGCTTTGGTGATAAATAAACATCATTCCCCAGTCTGCTGATAATTAGCTCTCAGGCATATCAGTGATCAAACTTAAGAAGATGGTCTGTGAACTGCTAATCTCACAGAAGAACAATTACAACAAAGCTTACTGTAGCCACATGAAGGGAATTTTTATGAACCTTCTAAACCTGCTGATATACATGGGGAGCAAGCACATCACTGGTGCATTTACAGGTCTGTACAGAAGTACACATTTTACTGCATGTTTGGGAAGAAGGGAAAAGTTAGCCAAGATTAATATTTTTCTAGAGCAAATGATATCATACACTGGTTTGAGGCTGGTTTTCCCTCCCATGGGGTCCTGTAAAGATTTGTGAAGGCCCCAAACACTGCTGCTTGGTTACTCCTGGAGATTTATGGGATTTGGGTTAAACGCAATAGTAGGCACTCTCCCCAAGGCAATCCAGGAGCCAACATCTGGAAAATGCACCAGCCAAGAAAACAGTGCCCACATTCTTCCATGGCCTGAGAACTAGGGACCTGGGAACCAGGGCAGATGCATCCAGGACTAGGCCGGGTGTTAATCCCCAACCTGGGCCCAGCAGACAACCAAGGGAAACCCCTTATCCTTGCCCCTGCTCCCCAGGCCTGTTGGGAGCCATGAAGAGTGACCAGGGCACAGAGCAGCAAGAGGGACTGCCCTTGCTGGGACCATGCACTTTGTGATGACAGCCTGTTGGTGCCCAATTGGACCAGGTCTAAGGGAGGCCCTTCACAGCCTCCTCATCTGGGTGTCAAATGAGCCTATCACCCAACAACCACATGGACAAAGACTTTGGGTGAATTGTCAGAGGATGACAGTGAACTTCCTAGTGAACATAATCTTGGTTAAGTTACCTGTAAGTTACCTGAGCTTCTATTTCCTCATGTGGAAACTCACAGCGTTATTGTGAAAACTACATGAGATGATGCATGTGAATATTTAGCTCAGCTCCTGGTCACAGGAACATACTCATACAATAGTGGCTATTTCTCCCTAGCCTATTCGCTCCATCTGAGCGGGAATTCTGTTTTGCTCACTGCTGTCTCTCCATGGCCCAGCTAACGTAGGTAGACAGTAAACATGTGTTAAATTCTCTAATCCTCACATTTTAAGCCACAAAGAAAAGGAAGACAAGTGCGGGTTAATGTACAGGGGTTGGGGAGTGGGTGTGCTCTCTCTGAGCCCAACAATCACTCTACTCCATCATGTCCCAGACTCCTTTGCTAGTTGGCTGGCTTAGGCTAAGTTCTGCTACTAGAAGGCACCGGAAGAAGAACAGAATATGTGAGGTAGGGAGAAGCCATTTTTCCCAGCTTGCAATAGCAGTGAGTGGAGAGACAACAGGGGAGGCAACAGCAACCAAGGCAGCAACAATGGCATCAGCAGCAGGCCAGAAAGTATAGCCCAGCTTCGTTCTCAGACAGCTTGGTTTCAACAACAGCAGTCTCTGCTGCTTGCACCTCAGTCACGGGTGCTGGGCAACACCATTTTCACTATTGTTCCTCAAGCCCCAGGGTTGGTACCTCTCACCACCCATCTGTCAGTGTGTTGTACTGTGATGGCTTGTATATTGCTGTGATGCTGGAAGCTACGCCACCGGTATTTCAAATACCAACCAGTGGGGTCACCATGGCAAACAGGTTTCAGCTGAGCTTCCAGGTTAAGACAGACTAGGAAGAAAGGCCCAGCAATCTACTTCCAAAAATTAGTCAGTGAAAACCTTCTTAATCACAGAATATTGCCTGAGACTTCAACTCACTTTGGACTTGTCATCATGAGGGAGCAATTGTTGGAAAAGAATATCATGTTTGGTAAAGTGCAGGGCCGGAGAAAGAGAGGGAAACCCTCAGTGAGATGGACAACGGCCTCAACAGTGAACTCAAACATACCAATGATCGTTAAGATGGCATGGGACTGGGCCATGTTTTGTTCTGTTGTACACAAGTCGCCATGAGTCAGAGTTAACACAGTGGCAACTGACAATTTTACCTCACTCTGTTTTCTCCTCCCAGTCTTCCAACATCTTTGTAACCAATTCCCTGGACTCAGTTCCCTGTTTTGGAATACCTGGGAGTATTTTTTTGATTGGACTCCAACTGATTCAGGTAACTTATTCTCTGAGCAAGTATTCCAGGGCTCAGTAGCCCCTCTCCCAGTTTTACTCTACAATGCCGCTTCTTTATCTCTGCACAGGAAAGACTATTATAAGGAAGCCCCATGACCTTATCAGCCCTACCTGAGTCACTGGACCACTTCATACAGTTGTGCTGGCTGCTCACTGCACAAAATGCCCAGCTAGGGGGTGACCCAAGTGGTTAAGTGCTCAACTACTAGCTGAAAGATTGGCAGTTCAAACCCACCCAGGGACTCCTGGGAAGACAGGACTGGTGAGCCACTTCCAAAAGGTCACAACCTTGTATTTTAGTTTCCTAGTGCTGCTACGAAAGAAATACCAGAAGTGGGTGGTTTTAACAAACAGAAATCTGTTTTCTCACAGTTAAGGAGACTAGAAGTCTGAATTCAAGGTGCCAAATTTAGGCCAGGTCCTTGTCTCTTTTCAGCTTCTGTTCCTCGGCTCCTTGGCAATCTTCATGTAGTGTGTATCTTCCCCTTCATTTGTGTTTCCCTCTCTCTACCTAATCTTCTCTTTTTGCATCTCAAAGGTGACTGGCTTAAACATGCAGTGGCTGCAACAATGGGCTTAAGCATAGCAATGATTGTAACGATGGAGCAGGATCGGGTTGTGTTTCATTCTGTTGTACATAGGGTGGAAACTCTGGTGGCGTAGTGGTTACATGCTATGGCTGCTAACCAAGAAGTCAGCAGTTTGAATCCACCAGGTGCTTCTTGGAAACTCTATGGTGCAGTTCTACTCTGTCCTATAGGGTCGCTATGGGTTGGAATCGGCTCGACGGCAGTGGGTTTGGTTTGGTTTTTTGGGTACATAGGGTTGCTATGAGTTGGAACCGACTCAACCACACCTACCAACAACTTTGATGTGGTATCATTAGCATAACAAAGAAAGTCCTGTTTCCAAACGGGACTACATTCACAGGTACAGGGCTTTAGGATTTATACCACAAGTTTTGGGAGGACACAATTCAATCCATAACAGCCTTGAAAACCCTGTGGAGCAGTTCTACTCTGCACACATAGGGGTGACAGGAGCGTGACAGGAGTTGGAGTCCACTCAACAGCAAGTAACAACAAGGGCACATGAGACTGAGATCTGCTCAGTCCTCTGCCCATAGAGCTGCATCTACCTGGAGGGTATCTGCTCAAATTTATACCTGGGGTAGCAGTAACCCTGCTAAGACACCTCCAGGCCCAAGTCTAGGTGGCTAAGTTCTTTCCCAAAACCCTCAAAGACCTCAGCCTCCCCTCAAGCAGTCCCAGGGCTGTTTTCTGAGCTGTTTTGGGCATTTTGGAGGAGAAAATACTTCCATCAGGTTTGATTGGCATTTCCACTCAGGTGGAGGCCCGGTCAGAACCCAGCTGAGCTTCTGAAGCTACTCCAAGCCCTCCATCGCTCAAACCATCCCCAGGCTTCCACCCCATTTTGTGTGGCTCTGAGCCAAATGCAGAGGGGAAACACAGAACAGACCTTCCCCTGCCCTCATGGAGCTCCTAGGCTTTGGGATTCCAAGAGCCACAAATCTTTCTCCACGGCACCTCTTGTCACATGAAGAATACAGAAGCCTGCTCCAAGCCTTCCTTAAATCCCTAGCTCTCCAACGGTGCCAACTGTGTCAATGCTTCGTTTTTGAAGGGTTTCAGGTACCTCCTATGAAATGCAATAAAATGCGACAAGTCACAATCTTTGGCTCTGTATTAATTTCCTAGGGCTGATGTAACAAGATACCACAAACTCAGTGGCTTATAAGAACAAAAATGTATTGTCTCACAGTTCTGGAAGCTGAGAGTATAAGATCAGCATGTCAACAATGTCATTTCCTTCTGAGGCATTAAGGTAGAATCTGTTCCATGCCTCTCCCCAGCTTCAAGTAGCTCCAAGCGTCTCTTGGCTTGCAGCTACAGCCTCACATGGCATCTTCTGTCTGTCGTCCTGTCTCTGTGTTTCTTCTCCTCTTTCATAATGATCCCAGTCATATAGGGTTAGGACCCACCCTACTCCAGTAAGACCTCATATTAACCTGATAACATCTTCAAAGACCTTCTTTCCAAACAGGGTCACATTCACAGGTACAGAGGTTAGGACTTCAGCATACCTTTTGGGGGTGACACCATTCAATCCATAACAGGCTCCCTAGCCCTTTCAGAGCTCACCACTTCTTTTCCTGTTGTCCCGGAGATACACAAGGTTAGGAAACCATGCCACCCACTGAGTTCACTTAAACCAAGGCATTCATATTCCTGCTAGGAGGGTGCACGTATATTCTTGAAACCCTTAAACAACCCCTCGCCATATGTGTCGATTTAAATGGAAACCAAACGGGAGAGGATTCTGACGACAGTCTGTCGCTGAAAGCACTACTTCCTCCAGTTAATTTATGTCTTCCGTAATCAAGTTGATGCTTTTTAAAAGGCTCCACCTGTGATGGCACTTTTTTGCCCATACGTTCACATTCAAAGGTCCCCAGCCCGTGTGTTAATAGTCATTTAAAGACACTGCACTCTCGTAGCACTCTATCTTCCTAGCTCTTTACCTGTATTAATTAATGAGTGCTATAAATACAACCAGCACGTGATGATTCTAGAGCTAATCCGTCACTGACTCAGCTCAGGACCTGGAGGGAAATTAGAAAAATTAGGTCTTTCAAATGCGGGGCCCATACAATGTAACTTAGTCAATTTTGTCGTGATGGTCAGTGGGGACTGGATGATTTAGGCTCACACTGGGTGTGAAAGCAATTTCCTGAACAGCAGATCAGCAACTCTGGTTAAGGTGGCACGGATATATTACAAGCCAAACATGGATGATGTTTTCTTGCAGGTTGAGCGCACTGATTCTTACTGAAAACCTACTATATGCTTCGTCTTGGTCTATACAGTACCGGTCGGAGGGTGGATTTAGGCCCTTCCCACTAAATTGTTAGGATAGGGTGAAGTACAGCCAGGATACAGTCCAGGTTCAGAAACACCAACCTCAAAAATCAAGCAAAGCAAATTGAAGAGCTTGGAAGTCGATGCAAAATATTATAGATTCACTAAGTCATTCAAAATATTATTTATTGACTACCTACTATGTGTTGCATGCCAAGGGTACTAGGAATAAGACTTAGTCTCTGCTCTTGAAAGATGTACAGCATCTGAGGAAGGCAGATATTGAAACAATGAGAAACAGAGCCAGGAAGCTCAGAATCTAAGATGAAATAAATAATTTTTAAAGGTACAACAAAAGGGTATTCTTACCTGCCCAATTAACCTGGTTTCCAGCCTTTCTAGAAAAAAGACTGAAAGAAGGAAAGTCTATTGATTTACCCACAAACTTCACTGTTAATCCAGAACTACTCCTGTTTAGTTTAGACCTTAAATCTCAGTTTCTGGGTCCAGGTTTGCTTCTGACTCTGGGCTGGCTCCATTGGTAAGAACACTGGACCTTGGCCCTGACCTTGGCCTGCAGACCCCTGCCCTGGGTTTGGCCTCCATCTGGGACATAGGCAAATCAGGCTAAATGGGGACACTAAATCCCTGTGATGCTCCGGGAATGTCATTTCTCTAGCTCAGTTTCTGTCTGTTAATTGACAAACAAAGAGGTGATACTGACCTTACAAGTTAAGCGTGGGTTATGTTTTCTTGCAGATAACAGGCACTGGTACTTATTGAAGACCTACTACATGCTTTGTTAAAGAGCTTGTCCCACTCAAGCTCTTGCCAGGAGCCAAGAGCTCTCCGCTGGTATTTACCTCTGTGAGTAGAAGAATTGTTTTGTTCACCTCTAATTTGCTTTTCTTTGGCCACCCTTGCCAATTAAATCCAGCAATACTGTTTTGCAAAAGGCTCTGGCTGAGCCCAGGGGAGTCAGGGATGCAAAAGTCTTAGACATCACCCTGACAAAGGGGAGAAGCTGCTTAGGCTCTGGCTGAGAGCTTGGGCCTTGGTGGGGGAGTGGGAAGTAGAGATAAACAACAGTGGTGTCAAGTCCACAAAAAGCCCAGGGTGGGAAGGGGTGGAGGTGGGCAGGGAGGAGGTCAAGAGCCATCTCTAGGTGAGGGTCTCTCCCACCGGGAAGGGGTAAACAGTGAGTGGAGAAGCATTGTAGGGTAAGGGCAGGAATGTGCTGGGCATGCTGAGGAGTGGTGCCTGGGAGCAGCCCACTGTGAGTACCCATCCTGAAAGTGCTCTCAGACTTCCGCACTTGTAGGCTGTTCATTTCCTCGGTCAGTGACCCAACCCCTCATTCTTCACCAGCTCAGGCCTGTTCTGGCAGCAGCGAAAGCAGGGACAGTGTCCCCTCAGAGCCAACCTGAAGGGCATTATCTTCTTGTCGCCTCTGCCTTCCTCTGCTGAGTTTTCTTCTTGCTGCCTTGGCACAACAAAACCACCCCTAGGCATTGTGCTTTCACCCCTCTCTGAAGAGTCCAAAAGGTCCAAACACAGATGCTTCAACCATCCCCGTAGAAAGAGAGAGTCCTCCTACTGGGCAAAGCCATTCTGAGCAGCCACACGTTGAAGAGCGTGAAGCTGACAAAGAAATCTACCTAGTCTGTTTCTTAAATTTTTCATTCAACCATAACAATGAACACTCAGGCTGGAGGGGGGCCCAGCGACACCATCCGGGGCCACTGAGAGACTCCTACTGAGGTTGTCAGGGAGAGGGGCAACCTGCCTGTGGACACTTCCTCAAATTTTACCAGTCTGGCAGGAGACACGGTTTTTTGGTGCCCAGCCAAGGCAGCCCTGTTTTGTGAGGTTCTGCAAGAGCACCAAGCAGTTACCCCAGGCCAGGCACAGACCCCCATATCTGCCATATCTGCCAGCAGACAGAAATCCTGCTAACTGCTACCTCCAAGCCACTTCTTTCCTGGCTAAAGCCTCCAGAGGTGCCTCTCAAGGCCACCTACTCATGCCATCAGTGCCTCTCTGAATTGGCCACAGTTGAAGGGCTTCCCCGATATCACCAGGGAATGGTGTAGGGATGAAAGAATGCATGCATGCGTGAATGAGCCATTACATCAGACCTCGCTCTCTGCTGTCATAAAGGAGAACCTAGAAGAATAGTAATACAAGATTTAAGCACAGAATCCAGGACGACTTCAGTATCATTTAAGACCTTCCAACTTACGAAAGCTGACTATCTGCACCCACCCTTTCAAGAAACAGCAGCATTCAAAAATGAGTGAGCAGCTCATGTCCAAAGATATGCGAGCAGAGGCACAGGGACTATCTGTTCTGAACCAAAGAGACTCTAGTCTTGTGCCACTAACAGTAGGATCCATGACCAGCTGCAGCTGCATTGCCCGGGGCCTGCTAGGAATGTGGAACCTCCTTAGAATGTCCCACCCCAGACCGCCGAATCCAAACCTGCCTTCTATCAAGATCTCCAGGCGATTCGTGCATATTAAAGCTCAAGACATGTTGGCTCACAACCCTAGCTGCATGTTAGAAACATCTGGGCAACTTTAATTTTAAATATGGACACCCAGGCCTTGTCCATGACCAAGTGAATCAGAATTGAAAGGTGTAGGGCCCCAACATCTGTATTTTTAAAAAGTTCCCCCAGAGGGATTCTAATGGGGCAGGAGTGAGAACCACTGCCGTGGGAGATCCTGCACTTCAAACCCAGCTGGACGTGAGGTATTTTCTTTATGTTTATTTTTTTTAAATAGGTATATCTGCATATAACTTTTTAAAAGTCAAAGAATATAAACCAGTGTACAGTGAAAAGCAAGTCTCTCTCCCATCCCTGACCTTTAGTACCTCAATTTCCCGCTCAAAGGCAACCAGTGTTATGGGTTTTTTATAGTCCTTCCAGATTTTTTTTTTTTTTTTTTTTTGCTTTATGCCTGGGCAAACACATCAATATATTTATATCCTTCTTCTTTATATATGCAGTGGTGCTATATATGCCAGCTGTTGTTCTACGTTTTGATCTTTTCACTTAGCAGTGTATCTTAGGGATTATTCTATAGCAGCAAACGTACCTCTGTCTCATTCTTTTTGACAGCTGCATAATATTCTATTGTAGGAATGTCACATGATTTATTAACCAGTCTCCTATTGATGGGCATTCAAATTGTTTCCGATTTTTGCTACTACAGACTATCTGCAATGAATACATAAAATAGCACCTACTTTAATTGTTCTCTTTCCCTGCTTTATTTTTTCTTTTTCATAGTACTTATCATTACCACCTCAAGGTGCCACATCATTTATCATGCAGACTGGGACACCTCTGAGAGCAAAAGAGGGGTGCTATTAACAGTTAATTAAATATATATACATAACCATCGAGTCAATTCCAGCTCATGGCGACCCCATCTGTGCCAGAGGAGAACTATGCTCTATAGGGTATTCAATGTCTGATTCTTCAGAAGTAGATCACCAGACCTTTTTTCTGAGGCACCTCTGGGTGGACTTGAACCTCCAAACTTCCAGTTAGCAGCTGAGCACATTAACTTTTTGCACCACTCAGGTACTCTATTAACAGTTTTAGCAGAACATAAAAGGGACTGTTCCAGGTAACCTAGGATGCATAATCACCCTACCTGACCTACTATGTGTTCCTTATTTATTTATCTCCTGCCCTCCCCACCCCCCCCCCCATAAGCTCCTGGCACGTAAGAATTTGTCTGTTTTGTTCACTGTTTTTCCTTCAGCGCTTAGGCCAGTGTCTGGACTGCAGCAGGAGCTCATTACACATTTGGTGAATGATAAATGAATTAATAACGAATATCTTTGAATATTCATCATTAGCACATGTGAGTACATCTTTAGGACAAATCCCCAGGAGTTGAATGGCTGGGTCAAGGGGTACGCACACCTTGTAATCTGTTAGATATGGCCATATCATACCTCACGAACCAACAATGGAAGTGAGACTTTGGTCCCCCTTGATCCGCATGGACTGTGTGTGCATGCAAACATTCTCACGTGCACGTATTCACATTCAGTGTGCCCCACACCCAGGCATGCACAGAGGTGGGCCAGCACAGAACTGCCATGACCGAGTGGTGAACTTCCTGACTTCGAGTCACACAATTTGGTGCTGGGGTAGGCGAGGAAGGGGCCCTCTTCACCCCTGCTGAGCAGGGCATTTGGTACATCCTTGCTTCCTCCCAGCACCCCACACAGGTAGGAGCAACACTTGCAAATTACCTTCCAGGCCACTGACTATCAGACTCAGCATAACAAAATGGCAGCGCCTAATGTGGGACTGGCTCAATAAATGTTTAATTAATTAATCAATCGAGCCAAATCAAAGATTAGGTTGATTATCTAGATCTTTTTATCTAGACAGCAGTAGGCAACCGGTTAATTGCCTTTTTTTTTTTTTTTTTTTTAACTTTTGTACTGAAATGACACTATGTTTTGGCATTATGTAGATATACTTCAGAGGTCAAAATCCTGATAAGTATGAAATATTCCTTGGGTGTCCTCAGGACCAGATTGCTACAGAAGCAATAGTCATTATCCTAGAAGTCAATGCCTTCATGTTACCATAATGCTGAGGTATATAACACCCTGCCATACAACAGCAAAAATCCACAAATATGGTTCTGCAAAAATAAAAAGCCAAGCTTGGAGAACCTGCATCAGCACTCTTTTCCCCACTGTGGATGCCCACACATACGCTGATTGCAAGGACAAAGGAATGTGATATTACATAAGAGTCTTAATTGTGCTTCTCCCTACGGGATTCCGAAGAAATCTCTGCATGTCCTAGTTCTGTGAAAAAAATATTATGATGCGTAAACTCAGAAGTAACTTAGGAAAGTGAAAACCTGGTAATCAAGTAGCCTCGCTGAGAAATGCTACGTGGTTCCTGTGTTCAATAAAATTCCCTTGGATGGTGGGGATTTCTAGGAAACCCCACCCAATAGCCTCCTGGAGCCACATGTTGGGTCTGTTTAAGTTTCTTCACATACCTACTTAAAAGTCAGGAATTATCAGCCTTAGTTTCATTTATAGATCACAAGATGCTGAGATTGTTGTTCTGTTTATTTTTAGCTATAAATATTACAGTAGGCCTTTCTGGATATTAATCTGGCGGGAATTATGCTCTTGGTGGGTCTGGGATAGAACGAAGCAGCGGCATTCCAGGTGCCATTTCTGCACACTGCACAGCCAGGCACCTAGGGCTAGACACACCCAGAACCTGCTGCTTCTCTGTCTCCAGCCCACCAAACCCAGGACCTAAGGAAGGTGCAGTAGGTGGAGAAAATCCCAGCAGGTTCAACCCAACTAGAAATGTCCAGGTACCTTCCAGAAGCTGAAAAAAATAATTCACAGAAGCATTTTTATTGTAATTTCTGAAGATTTTTCCTTTGATTTTTTGAAAGCTCATTTGGTTGAGTTAGAGCACTCACTCACACATTCCTTCGGGAGGCGGCCATCTGGCAGCCGCCCAGGCCTCTGAGACTGCCAGGAAGGCTCCTCAGCGCCTCGTTGAGGCCTCTATTCCTCCCAGCCTGAGCCTGAGCTCGGAGACGCATGATCCCGACCATAAGTGCTGCCTTCACAGGCTGTCGGGGAGTGTGAACCTGGGACAGCAGAGCTGGCTGCCATCCCCACAGTAGCCACTTCCCCCTCCACCAGCAGTGGTGCAAACACTCTGAAAGATCAATCTCTGTTGCTTCAGAATTTCTCTCTTTTCAACATTGTCAACACATGTTCAGCCACATAGAGTGTATGTATAAGTCCACAAATACACATGCCAACAAACACATTTGTCACATGTTGATCTTCATGGTCAACTCAACACTTTTCAATGGTGCAACACACCCCAAAGGAGTGGCCAACTCATCAATCTGGCTAGGATTGATGTCCACAGGCTCTCAAGGCGTCCAGGGTCTCACCAAGGTCCAACGAGGCTTTGAGCACTATGCTCTGGGGACCTTACAACCACACAGGGACATTTGTGCTTTTTTTAAGCCTGGCTCACCTGTGAGAGACATGCCTCCACAGTCTGCACAATAGGCCACATACCAGAATGCGCAGAAGTGGTATCTCGGGGGGCAACACCCTGAGGTATGGGCCCCAGAGCAACTACTACTCCTCCTGGAGGACCCACATTTTCACCCACGATTCATCTTCAATCAACTGCCATGTTACGACCTCTTAGCAGATGGTGGCTCCGGAATAACTCAGTTCCAAATTTCCTCAGTCTGTCTGTTTTGAAAAGAAGAGACAGAGCTGTCTTTTCCTAGATCTTTTACCAAGAGCTGTGCGAGATGCTGTAGAAAGAACACAACTTTGGCAACAGGCAGGCTTGATTTCAACCTCTGGCTCAGGCATCAATGGTTGGGTGAACTTGAACAGGTTTCAGAACCTCTCAGGCCTTTGATTTCTTAATCTTTAAAACGGGGATGATAGCATCCACCCCATGAGTTTGTTGTGAGGATTAAGGATAACGTATATAAAACGCTCAGCATTCAATAGGAGTGCAGTACATGGAGGGGGAGGTGGAGACAGTGGACAACCCAGTCTCTTTGTGGTACTTCCTCTGCTGCAGGGTAGCCTTCCCCAGAACCACAGGCAAGTATCTCTCGTCACCTCCAGGAAGGAGAGATCAGAGTGGACCATGTGCTTCTGAAGAGGACATCATAACTTTGGGATTGACCACAGAAAGAGGAGCCCAGGACTTTTAGAGAGGAAATAGGAGATAAAGTGAAATGTAGGCAGGAAACAGAGGAGGCTTAGATTGAGGGAAAGAAGAAGAAATACCTGGGCTAAACATTCCTCTCTGCCCCTCTAGCTAGGAGAGTGAGGAATTGATGGGTGACCAATAAAAGGGACACAGTTAAGACACCTAAGAAACTCACTGGACAGAGTTCTCATCAGCAGATCTCCACCCCCTGATCTCTTAACCACACACACCCCCAACACCAGGAGGGTAGGGACCAGCCCTGTCCAAGGCACCAGCCAGGTCTCTCTAAAGAACAACTCCCTGCAGTGTCTTCTAGAACCACTATAAAACCAAGAGGGAGCCTAAATACCTAGTAGGGTCATAGTGAGGAGCCCCCTCCTTCTTGGGGATGAACTGAGATGACTTTGGCACCCCAAGGCAGGATGCTGACACCCCATCACATAGGCAGTTGAGAGTGTGGCCCATCATTATCACTCTTCTGGTCCAAGAGATCAGATTTGAACACAAAATGGGGAATTTTCCAGTCAGGTTCCCAGAGCAAGAAAAGCAGTGATTGTAAGAGGCCACTGGGAAGCCAATTTAGGAACCTGTATGCTGTGATGATGTGATGGGACTAGGACCAGACATCCTCCTATAAAGAAACTGTATATGTTTAGAAGAAATGCTTTCATAAACTGCCTATGGTATGGGGGTAAAACTCCAGGAGCATGCTCACGCAAAAAAGATGGCAAGTCAACGGCCTTCTAAAGAGTGTCCTGCTAACTGGAGGGCTCTTTGTTTCATTTGGTTTGGGTTTGTGAGTTTGAGGGTAGGACTGAGGGAAGAGCTGAGCTGTTTAGGATAGAGAGGAGAAGGGTTTTACATTCTGAGAAGATTAAGAGCCAGGTGGCTGAGCACTTCATAGGGGACAGTTGGGAATGACCAACAGTGACCAAAAGTAACCAGAAATGTCTCTCGGGGATGCTATGGGGTCTTTGTGCTGTGACCCTCTCTGCCATTCTAGTGCTCACTAATGTTATTGTGGGTAAGGACTGTTGGACAGTGTGAAGGCAATGTCTACGTTGACATGTGAGCAAAACACAGACAGCATGCTTAGACGCAGGAGCCAGGGGATGAGGGCTGAGCTGACATCAGGGCAGGAGAAAGGAAGAAAGCAGAGTAGGAGTGAGAAGGCTTGGGCATGAGTCCAGGGGACCCTGGAAAAGGTCTTTCTCTTCTCTGGGCTTTATGTACTCAAGTCTCAAATGGGCTTTGGCCCTCCAACTCTAACATTCTATGGCTCTGATTTTAGTTGAAGCCTCTTGGCAACACAGCGGATGGGGAGGGGTGGTTATTAGTGGAGCATTTGTGCATTTATATGAAATGTGCTTACTGCCACAACTTAATGAATTTTCTCAAAAATCACATGTACAAAGAACTGCTCAGCTTGAACTGTAAGATCACTTCAGATGCACTATTGATTTTCATTATCTTCGTTTTCTCTATTGCTGAGTTCCCTGCAACCATCTCCCAATTTGATTTTGCCCAGCAGAATAATCTCTGCCTCCTCTTTCTAGTGATCAGTTTGTACAATCTCAGCACTGGGGAGCCTGAAGAACTAGGTGGGTTTGTTCATCCTTCCAGAGGGTTGGCGGTTTTAGACCTCCTGGAGCCAGTAGGCATTTCTCTGGCTAGACCAGTAGGTGTCTTTAACAACCAATGTGAATGGCCAGCCAGTCATGCATGCAGACTCTTTTTATACAATAAAGAACACAACTTCTGTTATGAAAATACACCCTGCTAAAGCACAAACGTTTTCTGCCCCTATCATGACTGTTCATTGGGCAGCCCTTCTCTGGGGGCTCTGCCATTTCCCCCATTCCACCCATTTTGCCCTTGTCACGTCATTCCTTTGCAGGGACTGAGCCGTGCAGCTTCTGATAATTCCCCAGCAGAGCGAACAAGCTGGTAAATCAGCAGAACAGGCTTCTCCAGACATCGCCAGGGCTGTCCAGGGGGCGGAGATCCCTTGGGTGACCCTGTTTAGCACCTCTTTTCTGATTCATTGTCACCCCAGGACAGACTAACTGTACATAGAAACACCAGGGTATTAACATTGGCACTGCTGTGCCTCGGATATTGGGTAACAATAGCAGGTGACACTGTACAGAATGAATTCTATGACAGAGCAACAAGATGCACAACTTCATGGCTATCAGAAACAAAGCAGAACAAGAAGTCAGACTGGAAGGGCTGCTCACCCCAAAACTTTCAGGACAGCAGGAAGTAAATTAAGGCAACATTAGAAAGAAAAAGACCACAGAGAGAGAGGACTCGATGGTTTTATGTGCTGGCCTTCCAGACTTGAGATGAACTCATTTATCAGTCACTCAGTTGTTGGACAAAGGACAGGTGCTGCCCTAGGTGCTGAATCCATGCACAGCAGAAAACTACCACCAAGGTCTCTGTGCTCCGGCACTTACATTCTAGTACAAGGAGGGCAAAAATTAAACTATAAATACACAAAAACAAGATGATTTCAGAAAGTTGTCAGTGCTATGAAGAAAAAAAAACAGAATGAGCATTTGACAGGCATTTGGGGGGACACTAACCTGAAGGAACCCTGGTAGCACAGCAGTTAAGTGCTCAATTGCGAACTGAAATGTTGGCGGTTTGGACACACCCAGTGGCTCCATGGGAGAAAGACTTGGCGATCTGCTCCCATAAAGACTGCATCCTAGAAAACCCTATGGGGCAATTTTAGTCTGTGACATGGGGTCACTAAAAGTTGAAAACGACTCAACAGCACCTAACAACATCAGCAACAACTTTAGCCTGGATGGTCAAAGAAAGTCTCTCTGAAGAGGTGACGTATAATAGAGATCTGAAGGGTGATATAGAGCCAGTCATATAAAGATCATAGAGAGAACATTCTGGTCATCCATAACAAACAAAAAAAAAACTCAAACTCACTGTGTTGAGTCGATTCCAATTCATAGAGACCCTAGAGGACAGAGGAGAGCTACCCCATAGGGTTTCCAAGGAGCAGCTGGTGGATTTGAGCTGCTGACCTTTTGGTTAGCAGCCAAGCTCTTAAACACTGTGCCACCAGGGCTCCATCATCCATAATAGCCAATGTAAAGACCCATAGATTACCTCCAGGGCAGAAAGAAAGTCTGTACAGCTAAAGCATAAGGGAGAGAGGTACCAGATTAGATCAGCAAGAGGCAGGGGCCTTTGCAAGGAGTTTTGATTTTATTCTAAGAGTATCAGGAAGCCCTGAAGGTTTTCAAGTAGAACAGTGATATGACCTGACTTATGGGTTTTAAAGACGACTCTGGGCACTCTGTGAAGAGTTGATTATAGAGGGCAATTGTGGCAGGAAGGAGGATTTCACAGGTTCCAACTAAGTGATGATGGTGGCCTGGGATGATGGCAGTGGAGCTGGAGAGAAGTAGATGGAATTGAATTTTTTTTTCCTTCAAGCAGAGCCAGTAAGACCTGCTAATGGTTTAAGTGGGATGTGAAGAAACAGAGAAACCCACAGTAACTCCTAGAGTGTTTTGGCTTGAACAACTCTTTGATGGCAACGAGTTATCAGTGTGTCAGGATTAATGATAAACCCTTTCCCGTCATTCTTGGGAGGGATACAAGTTTTGGTTTTTTTTTTTTTTAAAGAAGTTTGGGAGCCAACTCATATGAAATATAAGTGCTGGTAACATTCAACTCAGCAACATGAGAAACGTTTTAGCTTTTGCTTGCATATGATGATTCTTTTCCCTCCTTCTTCAGGAAAACAAATGGCGAGCAAAGGTTAGGAACAAATCTTGGTATTCATGTAAACATCCATTTTCTGAAGACTCAATCAAATGAAGGTGTTTTTTTTGCACCAGTAATTTATTTCTTAATCTTCAAAGGGCAGGAGAAGCCTTATTGAACTCTTTGGATGGGAATCCAGACCTTGAACCTAACCCAGCTGGTCTTGAAGCCAACGGAATGCAGTGTCTTTGTTGAGGGTTCTAGTGTGTTTGGTGGAGGCAACTGGGCAAAAGCAAACCAAGGATGCAGGAGAAGAAGATTTTAGAAGAGGCAGAATATCAAGGAAGAGAAACTGCAAACAGATTCGTGGGAATCGATTGGCTGCCTAGCAGCAAATATCACTTCTGTGATGCCTGTGAAGGAATCACACGACTATTGCCAAGTGCATTCACTTGCTGCGTGGACGGCCCTCTAATGAGACACAGTTTCTAGCCAGTTGGATTTCACATTGCTCAGTGCCAGCTTGGCGATTTGTTTTGCATTAAACACTGCAGCCTGTTAACCTGGTGAGTTACTATTCCGGGTGGGCAGCCAGAATCCTTCCTGGCACTTTAAACACTTTTTTCTTAAAAAGGTGGTGATGATGATGATGATAAAGAAAATCAGTTCAATCAGGTTACCATCTTGAAATCTTGAACTCATCGAGCTAAAATGACCCAGATAATGGTCCTTTTTTAATCTTTTCTGGACCATTCCAGGGAAAAGCTCAATCCATTTTTCAGCCTTTTTCTGCCCTCTGCTCCTGCTGCGAGAACTAGACCTCTCCATTTCTTTGCTTTCAGGCTCAGAATAATTTACAGACCGAGAGTGAGCAGGACACTTTGGGAGTTTGGCCTGGGGCAGACTGAGCCTAGGGAGATGAAGGGGGTAAGAATTTAGGAACAAAAACATCAGGCTTCATTAACATCAATAGTAATTGTAAATGTTGGCCTGTATCTGACATCACCACGAAAGTAGAATTTTTCTTCCTTAGGAGACAGAAAAAGAGCTGGTCTCAGCGAAAGCAACCAGTCTGCAGTCTCTCTCCAATTGGTCCAAACTTAAATTTGAGCAGAGCACAAGAGCCTGACCCCTGAGCATGCTCACTAAAGCTCCACTAGAACTCAACACTTACCTGGAAAATCTGTGATCCTTCTTCCCACATTTCTCCTACCTCAAACGTCTTTCCAGAACAGAAGGAAAAGGGGCGTGTCACTGCTCCTTTCACAGTGGGCCACTTGCTGGGTAAAATGGCTCACTGTCAAGCCTCCTTCTCACAAATCACAGCAATGCAACTGTGGGGATCACAGTCTCGGTAGAGGGTGAATCTTGGTTTTCTGAGTTTCAGCTGCAACTTCTACTTCAATGAGAACTGCACAAAGCTAATCAGAACCATTGAGCTGCTGAAATGAGATGACAAAAGACATGCCTTCATTTAAGTATGAAAGCTAAATGACAACAAAAGGTTTGGGTGGCAATAATAACACACCAAATGTTTTCATCTTACGATGAAAAAGAAAGGTCTGTTTAGCTTAGGCGAAGGGCCAGCAATGGCGAGGGAGATCCTTGGTAAGAAGCATCAGCACAGTAGCCGCAACGGTGGACTCGAACATGCTGGCAATCATGAGAATAATGCGGGAACGGGCAACATTTGGTTCTGTTGTACATAAGGTCGCCATGAGTCAAAGTCAACCCAACAGCAGCTATCTAGATAGCTAGCTTACAGAGGGAGTCCGGAAAGAATGCATGCACATGCGTATGTGTTCGTGAAAGCATGCGCATGAGTGTACGTGTGCACACACGTGTGTATGACACTTTCAAAGTACCGGAAGTCAAACTGTCCATTCATTTTCTGAGAAGCCACATATTTTTTTTTTTTTTCAGCTACCAAAAGCAGGAAGATGACTATGAGGAGAAAAATATTGTCAGGAAGCTCAGGAAGTGCACACCATGCATCCTGGCAGACTTGATTCAGCTCACATTGGCAATAGATCACAATGGAATTTCCACTCCCAGCAGCGTCAACACAGTTCTGTGGGTGCTGTGGCCGCTGACACCAAGCCCATTGGTTTTACGTCAACATATCCAGATTGAAAAGTTGTGCCCTGAAGAGCTAGGGATTGTTTTATGGCCTTTATAACCTAAAAATCTTAAGGTCTCAGGCAAACACAGTCACTTTCTGTCTTGGTCATCTAGTGCTGCTGTAACAGAAATACCACAAGTGGATGGTTTTAACAAAAAGAGATTTATTTTCTCACAGTCTAGTAGGTTTCAAGTCCAAATTCAGGGCGTCAGCTCCAGGGGAAGGCTTTCTCTCTCTGTCGGCTCTAGAGGAAGGTCCTTATCTTCAATCTTCCCCTGGTTAAGGAGCTTCTCAGGCACAGGGACCCCATGTCCAAAGGACACACTCTGCTCCTGGTGCTGCTTTCTTGGTGGTATGAGGTCTCCAACTCCCCGCTTATTTCTCTTTCCTTTTATCTCTTGAGAGATAGAAGGTGGTGCAGGCCACACCCCATGGAAACTCCAATTATACTGGATCAGGAAGGTGACCTGAGTAAGGATGGTGTTACAATGCCACCCTAATCCTCTTCACATAAATTTACAATCACAATATGGAGGACATCCACACAATACTAGGAATGATGGCCTAACGAAGGTAATACACACATTTTGGGGGGACATAATTCAATCCATGACACTTTCCAAAACAGGACTATTTCCCCTATGTGTCTCTCAAAGAACCCAGTACTAGCAAGCCATCTGAACTTCTCTGTTTGGCGATGCATTTTGTGAGTTGGTTCCGTGATCAAGGCAATGTGTGGCTTTACAAGAATTAACAGACAAATCAGAACTGCTCTAGAGTCTGATAGAACCAGAGGACTAAGCATGGCTGGATTCCCAGCTCTGAGGGAGTGACACACGTCAACACGTAGAGCAGCAGCCAGAAAGCAGGTTGATTCTGAAATACACAAATCCATGCTGTTGTTAATGCAATTCAAAATACTTGTCTTGTGAGACCATTTTACGCAAATGTTTTCAACATATTTGGTCAGCCCCTCTCAAATGGACAGTCACCGAAATTAAATCAATACTTCTCGTGAGAGAGGAATAAGTATCTTATCTAACAATCAGCTTATTTGATATTCACAATGCTGTTTGCTGTTATCAAAAAGCATTTCTGAATTATTTACATTTAACTATACATGGCTTTGATCTTTGTATCAGTCGGCTTCGGAGAAAATGTGAGCTTCTAATCTAATTTTGTGTTGGATTTCCTATAACATATCTATTTATGCCAATTGCCCAGGAGAAAAAGATCATCAGTAACAGTAATAGTTATGGAAAACACTTATTGAGCACTTTTAATGAGCCAGACTCTTGGCTCAGGGCACCACAGGGATTGTCTACTTTAATCTTCAGGCGAGCCTATGAGGAGGCCGTGATTGGTATCCCCGTTTTAGGAACGATGAGCTGGGGCCGAGATATCACAGTGTCTTATCCCCCAGACTTGACCCAGGCAATCTGACTCGAGAGCCCTACTCCTCACCATTGCACTGCTCTGCCTCTCCATGGGATGAGTAATACCAAGGGGAGGCATCAGTCCAAGACTTCCATAAGATTCCTTCCCACTCTGAATCAGCAAATCAGAGGACTGTGCACATCAGTGCTAGAATGGACCTAACAGATGACTCAGTCCCTGAATAAGGTCGAAGTTGCTTCTATTTACTGGGTTTCCTTCTAACTAAGATGTCTGCCCCTTTTCTAGGAATGTTGCACAGGAGATGGAGGAGCTAAAAGTTCATTGCATTTTTGTTTGTTTTTTGAGTAAGAATAAGAAGGAGATGAACATATGGATATGGTATGGCATGTGGATGAAGAACGCATGCGTAGAAAAACAGCTCATCACGTACTAACTGTGTGTTCCTGAACCAAAACCAAAAAAACCAAACCCCGTGCCGTCGAGTCGATTCCGACTCATAGCGACCCTACGGAACAGAGTAGAACTGCCCCATAGAGTTTCCAAGGAGCGCCTGGCGGCTTCAAACTGCCAACCCTTTGGTTAGCAGCTGTAGCACTTAACCACTACGCCACCAGGGTTTTGTGTTCCTGAGTTAGGGTAAATTCTCCATACCTCAGTTTCTGTAATATTACAGATATCACATAATCTGTAATATAGGGACGGTCATTATCCTTCTGCAATAAAGAGAAAGGGTTGTAAGAAATAACACGAGGAAAGCACTCAGCACAGCACCTGGTACAGTCAGGGCTCAGTACTCGCTGTTTGAGCCCTGATGGGCCCTGCTCTATCCTGCCTGGTGCCTGCTTCAGGCTGTGTTGATACCCCTTCCTTCTCCACTTTATCGAGAGTCCCTACAGGTCTGGGTTGTGCCTCACTCATCTCAGGGTCCTCAATTCCAAACACAGTTCCCAGCCCATAGTTGGAATCCATGAATGTCTGTTGAATGAATAATTGCATATCTGCATTTACTCCAACTCCAGCTCACTGTATAGACGATGTAACTGAAGCTCAGAGAGGTCAAGCCTTTGGCCAGGACCACAGAGATAGTTTGTGGCAGAGCTGGTACAGAGACCCAAGCCCCTTGACTTTCAGTCCAATGTCTTCACACCACCGCAGAGTACTTTGACTTTGCATATTCTCAAAAAGGTCTTTTTCAAAGACCAAGGCCAAAGTGGTAACCAGAACATTGTAAATATTACCAAACAAGAGGCATACTCAGAATCTATTTTTCCAACTTCCTATAACTTACATGTCAGCATGCCATCACACAACAATGCAAAAAAAAAAAAAAGTTGCTAAAACATGGACCTAAATGTTTTTAGTGTCTTGCATCTTAAGTAATTACACAGTAATACTATGATAATCTAATAGCAATTGACAAAATAAAAATGCATAGTAATCATGTATTGTACCTGATATAAGCAATATTACATCACCTAATATCCTACCTTTTACATAACTATTTCATTACTAGGAAGCTTCCTGGTAATGAATATGCTATTAAGCAGGGTTTGTTTTTTTTTTTAATTTGCATGTTTCCCTTATAGTGATTCTTCGATAAATTTTTCTGACTTCACAAATAAGTTTCATTATTTCCCTATTATGAAAAAAAAAAAACACCACATTCTCCTTCCTGAAAGGATGCCATACATTAGATGACCTTCCTATATAAAATCATTTAAGTGAAAGAGGGCCAGACAACCTGCAGGAAAAGTAATCAGACAATAGGGCACTAAATACAGTTGGGAAGACATAGGTCTCATGGTATAGTTAAAAGCCTGCAAAAAGCATATTTTACAATGCAGAGAAATCAAAAGAGGCTTTAGTTTTACTGCAGCATGAGATGAGTCCCAGCTTTTGCCCAATTTATCACTGATTTCTTCATTTTGTTGTTTTTAAACATGCTTTTAAGACATACTGGATAACTAGTAAAAATTGTGTACAATGCAAATGACATTTCAGATAAGTTTTATTGACTTAGTGCTCTGATAATAAAATTATAACAATCAGTATTATTCTGATGTATTGCAATTTTTACTTTCACTTTGTAATGGACTTGGTGCATCACTGAATTGAATGTAATGTTGCTGCCACCTGAAGGTCAGTCCCTGAAAGTGAAACAGCTCACTTGAGTCTGATGCGCTGCGGCAATAAGTAAGTAACTGAGGGCTTTATGGCTGGAAAGATCACATTGCGGTCACATCACAGTAAATCTACACTTTGATTTGCAATGAAACCATGGGTTTTATACGCTATTTGCAATGAAAACATACTCTAGTGATGCTAGTATGGTGTTGCTGGCACCAGGTTTGGGAGGGAGAGGCTGTGCTTACATCATGGTCCAGGGGGAAAAAATGGTGATTCATCAAACTGAAAAAGCATCTGTGCATAACTGGCATGTTGACATGGCATAATCCAGACACAGTTGTTTCTTTAGGAAAAGAAACTGCCCTTGATATTATTTGTCTTTCATAAAAGCTTACTTGGCTCTTTCCTCCCTCTCTCTCTTATATATCTTTCGTAGTTGGTGATCTCCAGGAGGCTGACTCTTCCATCCAGATTTATCGAAACGATCCTTAACATGAACAAACAGTTCACAGAAAAGGAAACATCAATGATTGACTCACTCACAGTAAGAGAAAAGCGGATGAAAACATCAAGGGGATACATGTTTTACCCAACAGATTCGCAAAGATCCATTTTTGATAAAACTGTTGGGCAAGGTGGTATTTTAAATTGAAATGGAGGAAATTTTGGTGACTTTTTTTCAAAATTTAAAATACACATACCTTCTGGCCAGCAACCCCTTTCTAAAAATGTATTCTTCAGATATATTCATACGTGTACACAAAGATGTATGTACAAGGAAACTTATTACAGCGGGAAATTAGAAAGAAACTAAATGCCCGTCAACAGAAGCCTGTGAACTATGGTGAAGCCAGAAAACAGAGTACTGTGCAGCCTTTGAAATCAAGGAGGCAGCCCGATACCGTGGCACAATTTCCAAGATCATAGGACTAAAACCAAAATACCCACTGCTGTCGAGTCAATTCTGACTCATAGTGACCTTGTAGGACAGAGCGCAACTGGAACTGCCCCGTAGGGTTTCCAAGGAGCAGTTGGCGGATTCGAACTGTCAGCGTTTTGGTTAGCAGCCGAGCTCTTAACCACTGGGCCACCAGGGCTCCTTTCATTGCTAAGTGTGGGGGGTGGGTGTCAATTCAATGTGCAAAACATTGTGCATAGTATGCTTCGGATGTTTTTGTTTGCATAGAATCTCTTTTTTTAAAAAAACCAAATAAGCCATTAACAATGGCTGCCTCTGCAAGGAACTGAGGAACTGGTAATGTGTGTACCCATTTTTGCCTTGAATTTTACATTTTATGCATTATTAACTACTTGGAAATGTATTAATAAAAAGCATTGTATAAACTGCTTGAGATAGTAATTGAAAGAGGAGGTCAATAATTATGAAGAAGGGACAAAGGAGCCCAGGAGGGGAGAAAAGAAGAAGGGAGGGAGGAGGGGGAAGTGATAAGGGGAAGCCTGATGCTAGGGGCCAGAGGCCTGCTGGAAGCCTTGTCTCCTTCTGGCAGGTTCCTCATCTCTGATCCAACCTGAACCTGTGTTTCTTCCCTGGTCTCCTCCTTTTTTGCATCATGCTTCCTCTATCTGATTCTCCTCCTAGATGTCAATTCTCATTTCAATTTCTCTGTGATTCCTTCGGTTCTGCCTCTCTAGGGATTCCCTCTCTCCCTACAGTTGCCTCCCTCCGGGAGAAGGAACAGAGTTGACCCTCCTGTTACTGGTGCCAGAACATGGCTGGGCTCACCAGGTACACGCTGTGTGCACCCTGGAGTACTAAGAGTGTGAGGAAGCTGCACTACTGTTAACAATCCCGCCTGCCATCTGCTTCCACCACAACTTGAAGTATTCAGTAGAGAGCTGTCAGATACCACCGTGAGGAACAATACATCTGCTCATGAATAGCACCTGCCAGGATCCAGAAAAAATGCTTTGGGGATGGGGCCATGAAACCTGGAAATATTCCACAAGTTTAAGAGAAAGCAATGGGGCGGGAATCCAGCCACAGTCTCTTGGATGCGGACCCAGGGTCACCGAGTACTAAATGGATGTCTGTGTGGAACACCTCGGCCGAGGTGGTGAAGGGCACCAAGCATGGAGGAGAGAAGGGCTTTGAAGAATGCAAGTGGTGCTTCCAGTTGTTCAGCCTCATGTATTTATTAGATTTAATTTGCCTTTCCCTGTTTCCTCTTTTATTAAAATAAATCTCTTGCTTTCTTTATAACTCTTTTCAATGGCACATCCTTAGCAGTGAAGGCAAAATTCGATCTGACATTGCTTAATAATTCAAATTCCATCAAACTGCCACCAAAATATATTTATAAGTCACTGAAATGCAGCATTTTTAAAGCAGGCACATTTCTGGTCTCCACACCCACGCATGGAAGGGATACATTTCTTTCGGTATTGATTTGAAATGCTACAGTTCGAAACCCTGACACCAGGAGATGGGCACGTTTTATCCACTTTGAAAACAGACGTGGTCATTTTTATTACATGCGAAGGTTACAGAAAAAATCAAAAGCAAAACAATAAACAGGGTTTGTTGCATCTTAGGAGTTTCAGGGTGGTGAAATGGGTTAATACCCCTGGGTTGGAAGGTCAAGCCCACCCAGAAACACCTTGGAAGAGGAGCCTGGCAATCTACTTCCAAAAAATCAGCCACACTGAAAACCCCATGGCACACAGCTTTACTCTGACACACATGGGGTCACCATGAGTTGGAATCAACTCTACGGCAGCCAGTTTTTCGGTTTCATCTTAAAGAAACGTCTCTGCAGATTCCTGGCATATGGAAATCTTTCTCCTTTTAGGTCATTGAAAAGACCCCAGAAAGATGGTAAAAATGCTAAGCACTACCGCCCCACGTGGAGCCCTGGTGGTGAAACGGTTAAGAGCTTAGGCTGCTAACCAAAATGTTGGCAGTTCAAATCCACCAGCCGCTCCTTGGAAACCCTTCGGGGCAGGTCTACTCTGTCCTATAGTTGCTATGAGTCAGAATCGACTCGACAGCAACAGGTTCTTTACCACCCCATGCTAGAGGAATTCCCCAGAAAGAAAGGTGGTGCAGAAACTGGGCCAGTGGCAGGATTGCTGAGTCCCCACTCTGCTCAGTGGGCCCCACAGCCGCGTCACCTCAGTGCTCTTCTATCTCGCTGATCCTTCCAGCTCTGAAATCCTTGGTGCCATTAATACTGAGATAAAATCATGAGAGAAGAGAAGAAAGCAAAAATGGAAACAAGAGTTTGTTTGGAAAGCTTAAATCAAACCTTGGGTCCAACCAGAGACAAGAAATACATTCTTAAACATCCATTGTCTTCCTTTTTTTTTTTTTTAACACAGATATGAATTGTGAAAAAATACTAAGTATTTTTGCCTCCAGATCCCTTCTACCACCTTCTGTGTAATTACCTACAACCATCTCAAAAGTATAAATAGAAACGTTTAAAAAACACCCCCACCTCATTAGGTGTTCGACACTCAGTTTTCAGATTGTATTCTAGAAACCCTAATCCTCTTAGGACACAGACGTGCTATGAGGCGAAGAGGAACTGGGGCAGATCCAGGCTCTGAAATAACGGCTGGAGCTTCAGGAAACTGACCCCTTAACCAAACAAGCGAGCATGGTAGCTCCTTGGGAGGCTGGCTGCAGAGTAATGGCCCATGGGAGAGCAGAAAGGAAGGATTAAGAGACGGGCTCCTGAGGAGAGAACTTGGGGTCGAGGGGAGGGATTCTTTCCAAGGGAGGAACTGAAGAACGTGACACCAAGGTAAGGCACTAATGGGGGAAACCTGAGGTGAGGCCTGCGTGAGGAGCACTGATGATCTCTGATCTGATGTGGTGTCTCCCTGTCGACTACACCCCCATGTCGCACAGAAGTAGATTGGACAGGGTTAATTACTACAACCATTGATGTTATGTGGTTGTGTTATTCAGCATTTCGGAGATTTACAGGAAATCTCCAGGCAGTTAAGCTGAGGGGCTGAGTTTGTCTTTCAGCTGGCTCAAAGCCAACCACTGGGAGGGCAACTGTAATTCCTGGGACATGGAGTCATACAGTCAGGAAGCAGGCCTGACCTCAATAAGGTCAGTGTCATGGCCAACTACCCTGGGCTCAATTTAGAGACATAACTATGGCAACTACTGTGCCCAATCGGTTATTAGAGGAGATTTATTGACGGATATGCTTGAATAGCAGAGCCATTAATTGCAATTACCAGACAAGACACTTTGTTCATCTCGGGGAACTGAATGCCAAAATGCCCTAACAACTTTAAAATCCCATTTGCTCTTAGGCTGTCTGCTGGCGTCACTGCACCTGCTTCAGCTTCCCAATGTGGAGAGGGAGCAGAGAAGGGGCTTAGCCACACACGGCACCAGCTGGAGAAAACGGCCCTGCCGGGCACTGGGGCGTGAGCTGCAGGAACCTCGTGCAGCCCCCAGAGTGCCCTTCACAAGTATGAGGGGGCACAAGGGTCCTGCTCCTCCTGGTGCCCCTCTCCTGAGTGGTGAAACGCTCCACCTTCCCTCTGCCTGTCCACACCGGTCCTTTTCCTCAAGGCCTCCTGACTCTTGGGCCAGCCTGTCTTGCTCTGCTGTGTATGCTGCTCCATCCAAGCTCCATTGGCTTTGTGGTCCCCCAGCCTGGAACGATCCATCTCTGGACTCCCTCCTTCTGGTCTTCTCCAGCAGAGCCTACCTTGCTCACCTCATTTCTCTACAACAGGGCCTCCCTCACCACCCCACCCCACCCCATACTTGCTATCCCCCTTTAAGCTATGAAATTAGGCTGAGCATAGGTTTGCCTGTTTACCTATTTGTCTCTAGCACCCTCACTAGATTCTAAGGTCCATGAGGGCAGAGATCTTGTCCATCTTTTCCACCACTATATTCCCAGTGCCCAGCACAGCACCTGGCACACAGTAGGTACTCAAGAAATGTTTGTTAAATGAATGAATGGACTCAGTACGCCCTGCAGTTGTGCTTAGAGGACCAACCTTCTCTTTCAAACCAGATCACAATTTTCTGGAAAGCAGGGATTCCCCCTGCCGCCATCAGTCAGGATTCTCCAGAGAAATGGAACCAACAAGAGTAATGGCCCATGGGAGAGTGAAGAACCCATTGCCACCGAGTTGATTCCGATTGATAGCCACCCATAGGACAGAGTAGAACTGCCCCATAAGTTTTCCAAGGAGTGGCTGGTGGATTCAAACTGCTGACCTTTTGGCTAGCAGCCATAACTCTTAACCACTGTCCCACCAGGGCTCCTGAGAGAGTGAAAGAGAAAATGAAAAGATGGACTCCTGAGGACAGAATGTGGGAGTGGGGGAAGGAATGTGTGTAGAGACAGAGAGATTGACAGAAAGAGGACAGAGAGAGGACAGAGAAAGATACTTATGTTAAGGAATTGGCTTGCACAGTTGTGGGGGCTGGCAAGTTTGAAATCCATAGGCCAAGCCAGCAGGCTGGAAACTCAGGCAAGGTGTCTATTCACACAGTCAGAATTCCTTCTCTGGGTAACCTCCACTTTTGTTCCTAGAGCCTTCAGCTCATTGGATGAGGCCCACTGACATTATGGAAGGTGATCTTCACTCAGTGCCAACTGATTGCAAATGTTAGTTTCAGCTACAAAATGCCTGCACAGCAGCATCTAGACGAGTGTTTGACCAAACAACTGGGCACGGTAGCCTGGCCCTATTGACATATAAAAGTGACCATCACATCCCCATAACACCTTATTCAGCACTGTGCACTCCTCAGGTGCTTCAAAAGTAATACATAGCGAATGAGAGGGGTGCTAAGCCAGAACCTCTGTCCCTGCATCAGAACAGGGAAACACACATATACCACCACTTTTGAAGGAATAATAATAGTAACAGCTAACACCTAAATAGTGCTTTCTACAGGAGCATCCTTCTAAGCACTCTCCAGGATGTTCATCCATGATATCCACACGATGGCATAGTGATCGTTAATGTTATTCTCTGCATGTTCAAGATGAGGAACCAGCACACAGAGAGGTAAAGTGATATGCCTAAGGTAACATAGTCAGGAAGTGACAGAGCCAGGAAATAGACCGGGGTAGTGCAGTCCCAGACTCTATGCCCTTAAGCTGTGTGCTATGCTATTTCCCTTGACTTTGAAGACTAAGATAAATACAAAAGCAACTAGAAAAATACTCCAGAAGAGAGATCTTTGGGCACTAACACTATGTTCCCTTGAGTTTACGTCTTATTTTTCTTTCAAAGTAGATTACAAACTACAACTCTCTACTCCAGATTAAGAGGTCACTTGTTAGTCTCTCCCTTGTAGGTAAAACGTCAAGACTATACTTAAGGTTAGCGAGGCAAAACATTTTTTAGAAAATTCTTTCCATGAGGGCGAACAAAACCCTCTCTTCTTAGACACTCTGTTGAGGGTCTGGGTTAAAGGAATTCTCAGCTAAAAAAGATGAACTTCTCCAAAGATGCAATATGGGTCAGACCAGGTACCCTTTTACATCATTTCAATGTTAACAAGCAGGAGGACCTTCAATTAATGAGACTATTCAAGTAATGGGGATGTTTTTATACTCAACACTGAGCCCCACCAATGTGAAGAATTCATTTAAGTCAAAATTTCTTCAGTGTGTCCTAGAACCCACACAAGTTTAACCCCATGCTCTCTATCATCCAGTTCTCTGTTTTATAAGGTCACAGTGACTTGATATCAGAATGACAGCTCTGAGGCACTACGCCCGTCGCAATCACCAAGACAAACTCTGTTATGAAACCAGAACACCAAACCCGTTGCCACAGAGTTGATTCTGACTCATAGGATTTCCAAGGAGCGGCTGGTAGATTCAAACTGCTGACCATTTGGTTGCACAAAAAAACTCTATGATATTCCTCATTTATTCTTCATCCACTCATTCATTTTGCTTATTTGTTTATTGAGCATCTACTAGTGTCAGGCACTATACTGAGTGCTGGGAACACTACATGGTGTCTGACCTCACAAAACTCACAAATGCTGGAGGAGAAAATCGGCATTGATTCAACATCCCCACAGATAAATGGCAGCTATGGTAAAAGCTCTTTTTTTTATGGTAAAAGCTCGGTACAAGATACTAAGAGAGGGTAAAAGGAGTTAATCTGGTCACGGAGGTCAGGGAGGGCTTCCCTGAGAAAGCCACTCTTTTGCTGAGAACTGAAGGAAGAGTGAGAGATAACCATGTGAAAGGAAGTGGGGAGGGGAGGGAGCACCTGCAGCGTGTTGCACTTGGAACCCAAAAAGCAGGCCCATGACGAAGGGCGGGTGTGATGGGGCTGAGGCAGGAACAATGGCTGGGGACATCAGGCTAAGCCTCAGAATTGGAATAAAGGTCTGGGTCTTTATTCAGTAAGAAGCCATTGGAAACTTTTAGGCATGAGCAGGAAATAGATTCAAGGACTATTTAGAAGGTGAAATTGACAGATCATGGTGATGCATCCATTCTGTGCACTGTACTTACTAACCCAGGGAACTGGACAAACAGGCTAAAAAAGAAAAAGAAAGGTCAGCAACAAGGGTTAAAAAAAAAAAAAAAAAAGATTTTCTGGTCCATCTTAAGATAATCATAAAATAAAATGACCAGGACGCTCCTCCAGAGAGTGGTCCAGTCAGGTGGGGTATCACTGCCCTCAGCTAACCCTGCACAGTTCTACAAACTGCCCAGAAACCACTTTCACAGCTTGATAACCCTGAGAGTCAACTCATATGCACCCATGGAGACATTCTCTTTTGCACCGCTCTCACTAGAACATAAAAAAATCTATAATGCAGCTATTATTCTTGTGCTGACACCAACATTATTATGCATCAGTGTAGCAGGGTACCAACTTTAATCTGCATGAAAATCACAGAATTTTTGTGTTGAAACAAACCTTAAATATCGTGTGAACATGTGTGAATTTTCCCATCATGTTCATAGATGTTTTCATGTATCATTTCTTTTCTGTTTACATGTATGTTTGGTGTCCTCTAAGTAATTGTATGTTTCTCATGGGCCAAGCCCATGTGTTTGCGTTTGGGTCCTCCTCATTCCCACCTGAACCTCTGTGGAACGTGGACACTCACACACACACACACAGACACACACACACACGCCACACCTGGTACAAGACTGCACTCAGAAGGTACTCAATCAACACCTAGCAGGTATGTAATCAACTATTAGTTGACTGACTGACTAACCAAAGGCTGAGTGTGAGGGTAACAATGTCATAAAGTCAAGAGACTGATCCAGTCTCCATTTATAGGAATTTGGTAAAAACATAGGGCAGAGATGAGGTAAACTGTGAAAGACACTCTCCACCAGCTCATTAAACAATTGAAAAAAACAGAAGGATCTAGAACCTGAGGCTCCGGCACCTCTTCATGCAAGGAAGGTAGTTCTGTCACCCACAAGAAAAGTGGACAAGGATCAAACAGGAGAGCTGAGAAGAATGCCATATCAGGGGTTGTCTTGGTCACTAGTGTTGCTATAACAGAAATACCACAAGTGGATGGCTTTAACAAAGAGAAATTGATTTTCTCACAGTCTGATAGGCTAGAAGTCCAAACGCAGGGCTCTGGGGGAAGGCTTTCTCTCTCTGTCGGCTGTAGAGGAAGGTCCTCGTCATCAATCTTCCCTTGATCTAGGAGCTCCTCTGCGCAGGAACCCCAGGTCCAAAGGATGCACTCTGCTCCCGGCACTGCTTTCTAGGTGGTATGAGGTCCCCCTGTCTCTCTGCTCACTTCTCTCTTTTATATCTCAAAAGAGATTGGCTTAACACACTATCTAATCTTGTAGATCTCATCAATATAACCGCCACTAATCCATCTCATTACATCACAGTGATAGGATTTACAACACATAAGGAAATCACATCAGATGACAAAATGGTGGACAATCATACAGTACTGGGAATCATGACCTAGCCAAGTTGACAGATATTTGGCGGGGGACACAATTCTATCCATGACATGGGGTAGTAGGTCAGAGGGAAATTGAGTATATTCAGCAAGCTGAGAAGTTTTGCAGTTTTAGAAGGAAAGTAGCTTCCTTGGATGACTGCAGAAGCCACTTGCAGCTTTTTCCTTTCTTTGATCCACCATTGGTGCCTGGCCACCAACCAAGTTCACACAGTCCAAGCAGTCATTTTGGATTGAAGCAACATGTTAGCACACTTGTTTTCCAAATGTAGAGGGTTTAAATATATATAGGATTAAACCTGTAGAAACCAACCCCTAGATGTCATTGTTGCTGCTGAAATATCAAATCTTGAGTCTTTGAAATTTTAAATCCAAGGAAATAGCAGCGTTCATCTGAATAAGCCATTTAAATAATGCAAATTCAATTCACTTTCTATTTTTCAAAGCCAAGTCCAAAGTCTCCTGGACTTCTTAACCAAAATGTAACTACATCTCAGGGTGTTAGCATGCATTCAGTTGCCAACAAAATCTGCATTTAGGAAAAATAGGCTGAAACCCACATAGTCATATGTGACATGACTAACATGCTCACATCAGATTCCATAATCCATAAGCTGATTATAGAGTAGTTGGATGCTGCTGCCCCTCTTCTCATTTTCCGTGTATCCTCTTGCCTTTGACATTGGGGTCTGGAGCCCAGAGCTGTCTGTGCATAGCGAGCAGCAGCTTCCAATGAAGGACATGCTGAACAAACAGGGATGGTCACTAGCCCTCAACTTCACACCCTACTGCCAACTAGCTGTCAAATGCTACATGTTCTTTGTTCACAGAGTCTCTCATCTCCATCTTTTCTTGCCATTTCCTATCATACCAGTCTGAATCTTGCAATAATACTTAATGTTTATCAATCATTTACTATGAGTCAGGCACATGAGTGCTTTATATACATTATGTCTTTTAAACCTGGCAACAACCCTATGAGAAAGGCAGCACTATCCCCATTTTACAAATGAAGTAACTGAGGCACAGAAAGGTTAAGTAACTTGCCCAGGATCACACAGCCAGTGAGTGGTAATCAGTTTTGCAACCTAGGGTGTCTGAATCCACATCCTGTGCCAACTCCCAGGCTGCTAACAACACACCATCTTTGTTCTCTGTCCCAAGCCCCCAGCCTTCAATCTGATGCCCGATCCTCCCAAAAGACTGCTTTCAAATAGCTCCTCAAATAAAACCCATGCCCAGAAGCATACCTGTTAAATGAAATCATGTTTTCATTCAATCAACGAGTATTTACTGAGTGTAGCTACATCCCAGGCCCTGCTCTAGGCCAGGGGGGAATAACAATGAACGAGACTAACAAGCTCCTTGGGTTCTTGGAGCTCCTTCCCCACCAGGGTACACAGATGTTGAGGCAGTGATTACACATGTAATTAATGATAATAGAGCTAAGTCCACAAAGATGTGTAAAATAACACAAGCAGAGTCCCTAACACACAGCTCCACACCAGAAAGGCCCCCAACAGATGCTGCCTGTCTCTGCCTGGTCCAGCTCCAGCTCAAACCTACCTTTCTGGCCATTGCTCTCCTTGGGCCCTACTCCAAGCCCTCCATACCAGGCAGAGGGGTCTCCACCACCCAGACAGGCGTCCTGTGGTCACTCTCACCTCACGCCGCCATTCACATTGATCCACTGAATTCCACTTACCAAGCTGACCCATTCATGACCTTGTGGTTAGTTGCCGTCAAGTCAGCTCTGACT
This sequence comes from Elephas maximus indicus, assembly GCF_024166365.1. Classification (NCBI taxonomy): domain Eukaryota; kingdom Metazoa; phylum Chordata; class Mammalia; order Proboscidea; family Elephantidae; genus Elephas; species Elephas maximus. The sequence goes on from NC_064839.1 coordinate 14,304,174, forward strand.
CATGGCAACCCCATGTATAACAAAACAAACCATGCCCAGTCCTGCACCATCTTCATGATAGTTAGTATGTCTGAGTCCATTTTTGCAGCCATTGTGCCAAACCACCTCATTGAGAGTTTTTCTCTCACTTCCTTTCGCTTTCAATTTTATCAAACGTGGTATCTTTCTCCAGCGATTGGTTCTTCATGATGACATGCCCAAAGTAAGCTAGTCGAAGTCTCAGGCAATAGTCTGTGATCCATACAGTTCTCATTGGCTAATTTTCAGAAATAGGTCACCACGCCTTTCTTTCTAGTCTGTCTTAGTCTGGAAACAGTGCTGAAAACTTTCCGTCATGGGTGACCCTGCTGGTATTTAAAATACCCAATGAATAGCTTCCAGCACCCACAGCAACACACAACCACAGTATGACAAACTGACGGATAGGTGGCAGCTCATAAACCAAGCTCAGGCTATTTCTTCCCCAGCAGTCAACAGGGATCTCTCCCCACGTGGGCCATAGGTGTGAGCTGAGGTAGAGGTGCTAGTGCAAGGGGGTAGAATTCATGGGAGCCTGGGCTGCTGCTGGTGAAGCTTACTTGTGCCCTGCAGCCCTAAAAAAAAAAAAAACCAAACCCACTCCCATTGAGTCCTACTCCTGCCTAATTCTGGATGTGCCACTTCCATCTCACAACAGATTTCTGCTGGACCCTTCCAACCTTATGACTCGGTGGAGCTGACAGAGCCCAGCTTATGATGAGCAGTTCTGGCCTCGTGGTCAGAGCGTGAAATTTGCAGTGTGAACTTTTTCTGAGCGCCATATGCATTTCCCCCTCCCTTTCTCACTTGTGTCTCTTTTGCAATGAAAAAAACAAATTTTTTTTTCTTAGGCTCGGTTTTCCAGATGAGGAGTTCAGAGCTGGAGGATTTCAGAAGGCAGATCACTCGCTATCCGTGGTTTCCATTTATTGATGTCTCAAAGAAGCAAGAAGTGGAATTCCCACCAGCTGACGCTGATGCTGATGCTAGTGGTTCCTCCAAGTCCATCACCTCTAGAGGAGCTGTCAAAATAACAAACGACTTATTTTTAGGCCACAGGATTACCCTGTAGCAGACTCTCTTGGTTTGATTAACAGTTACTTTCCCTCTTAGTGTCTTGCTTCATCTTCTTTTCATTTTCTTCCTCTGACCCGCTCATCAGTAAAGATCACTGCTTTAAGGAAACGGCTTCTCTGAGAAGAATTTAACAGTAGCCTATTATGATCACATTGTCTTGTTCAGAAACAGGTGCTATTACCTAGCAACAGGGTTTGGGGCATGGTAAACAGCTGCCACCCAACTCAGCTGAGCTACTCCCTGGCTCCTGGGCAGATAAAGTGGTAAAAGGAGAGAGACCTTTGGGGGCCTCAAAATCTCATTTTCATTGCCCTTGTGGAGAAGAGACTGACTTTATTGACAAAAAAAAAAAAGACGACTGAAAATTGCATGCGCGTTCCAATAACCAGTTTGCGCTGAAGCAAAGAGACAGTCTGGCGAAGGCAAGCACCCTGCTCCACTACATAGCTCCACCGAGCCTCGCTTGCCACGGCACGAGTCTGGGGCATGTGCAGCCCAGACTGAAAGGAGCCTCCTGTCACCCTCAAAAGCAGCCCCGCTCCGCCCCTACTCCTAGCCTGCTGGTGTGTTGTTGCCTGGATCCCAACCGTAATTCAGCTTGAATCCAGGGAATCTCTGCCAGAAACCAAAGTTTGACAGATTCAGGGGCTCAGGGTCAGGCCTGAGTTAGCTAGACAAGGCAAACGCCCACTTCCCACTGGACCGCTCTGTGGCTTGACTGCACATTCCAGGCGGGCCACTAGATGTCACCATCACTGATTCCTGTCCCTAAGCCCAGGTCCTGGGCGTAGCACCGAGCCCCAGAGGCCAGGCTCAGACAGAATTCCATCACCGCCTTGCTTGCAGGTCGGCCTAACTGGCTAGGGCAGTCTGAGCTCTTGAGTGTGCCTCTTCTAAACCAGTTAGCACCACAGACCTAAAACAGCTGAGCTGGAAGCTGAGCAAGGCCAGTGTTAGCCAGACCAAATGCCCGTTCTCACAAGCAGGCACGCCTGCTCTTTCTCCTCTTCTTCCTGGTCACAGTCGGTTGTGTATCCTTCTGGTCAAGGTGGGCCCTCACTAAGAAATAAATTAATATTGTGTGCCTCATAGCATCAGGGATTTTAGATGTCAATGTGCTGCTGAAATAACATAGGTCCGTGGCTTTTAGCATACAGTGAATGGCAGGCAGATAATTTATGATGATGCTTGAGCCCTGAACTATAATTATGAAGTATTTCTAAGTGTATATTCAGGATGCAAAGTGTAAGGAACTCAGGGGTAACGTTAACTTATTACTGACAGCTGTATATATAGTAATATATCGTGTCTTTTAATCTGGCATTCCTTCTTTACTTACATCAAGAAATCTTTTGTTCATTAATAAAATTAAGCCTTGCCATTATTCTTAATGACCAAATCCCATTTTAAACCTGGAGGACACCTATAATTAAACTCCATACATCCATATACCAGACATTTGAAGCTCAAAAAAGGATAAATTGAACTTCCTGTTTTACAAGCCAGGTGAAAACATCAGAAAGATGGGGTCCACCTGCCACAGCTCCTTGGAAGCTAAACAGCAAAGTCAGGTAAATTTTTGAGTTTATTATCTCATTGTACATCACCACACCCTTTTCCCTTGGTGTTCTCTTTTCTGCTCTTGCTGTTTCATGATCTTTCCTTTTTTTGAGAGGGTATATTCAAAATATATTTTTTAAAGGTCATGATAAAAATTAGAACTAAAAGAAATACTGGTTAATGTGTCACCTCTAGCTCTCTGTGCTTGCCAAAGACTTACATGGTTAATCCCTCCAAAAGAATTCTAATCTAATCTTATTACCCTAAAGACAAGATGTCCTTCATATGTATCACGGCTGGAAACAAGTTGGTCTTCTCCAATTCCAACTGGTTCTGTGTCTCATTCAGATTGCAAACAATCATCACCATTGCAGTTTACTAACTGTTCTTCTTGTTGTTAGGTACCATTGAGTGGGTTCCAACTCACAGTGACTATTACAACAGAAGCAAACACTGCCCAGTCCTGTGCCATCCTCACAATCGTTACGATGTCTGAGCCCATTGTTGCAGCCACTGTCAGTCCATCTCATTGAGGGTCTTCCTCTTTTATACTGGCCTTCTACTTTACCAAGCATGATGTCCTTCTCCAGGGACTGGTCCTTCCTGATAACATGTCCAAAGTATGTGAGATGAAGTCTCACCATCCTTGCTTCTGAGGAGCATTCTGGCTGTACTTCTTCCGAGACAGATTTGTCCGTTCTTCTGGCAGTCCATGGTATATTCAATAGTCTTCACCAACACCACAATTCAAATGCGTCAATTCTTCTTCTGTCTTCCATATTCATTGTCCAGCTTTCACGTGCATATGAGGCAGATGAAAATACTATGGCTTGGGTCCAATGCACCTTAGTCCTCAAAGTGACACCCTTGCTTTTTAACATTCTAAAGAGGTATTTTGCAGCACTGCCCTAGTGTTCCCAAAATTTAAACAGTACTTTGGTTTAAGTTGTAAAGCACAATGTATTATCAGACCCCCTAGTCACTTTAGAAGATCCAAATCCATGATACTCATAGAAGAAGTGAAACCTCTAACCTCATCAACTAATTAATTATCCCAAAGTAGAATAATGGGGTGTGTAGAGATAGGGATTCAGTTGTCTGGGTTCTCTCTCATCTGGAGACAAGAATCAGATTCCACTGAGTAGATGCTAGATAACTGAGTTAGCAAGTTTCCTATCTATAACTTGAAATCTTACTATGATTAGTTAATTAAATCATGATAAATAACGTTCTAAGGCAAGTGGACGGTGCTTACAAGAGTTTAGGTGAGATGTCCACAAGTTCGGTAGAACTGTATTTCTGAATATCTTTGCGTTCCTCTGACTTAAACATGTTTGCTGTAATTTTCTGGAGAGCTCTTTTATAGGAAAGAGAAATATAAGGTTTTGCTCCACTAGCTTGTCAAAACTGCCGATGTTGTTCTGTTGGATTCCTACATCTTATACCTCCTCTGTCTTCAGAAATGAAGATCTTAATTCTTTAATTAAGGAGCCTTGGTGGTGCAGTGGCTAAGAGCTCAGCTGCTCACCAAAAGATCATCAGTTTGAACCCACCAGCCACTCCTTGGAAACCCCACGGGGCAGTTCTACTCTATCCTATATGTTTACTATGAGTTGGAATCGACTCTACAGTTAACAGGTTTGGTTTTTTGTTTTTTGTTTTTGGTGAGGTGGTAGTTAAGCACTTGGCTGCTAACCAAAAGTTTGGTGATTCAAATTCACCCAGCCACTCCTTGAGAGACTTGACAGTTGCTCCAGTAAAGATTACAGCTTAGAAAACCCTATGGGACAGTTTTACTCTATGACACAGGTCACCATGAGTCAAAATCAACTGGACTACACCTAATAACAATTCTTTAATTAACATTCCTTTTTGTCTGCAACGGTTTATTCCTACTGGCTCTGCCTCTTCCAGTTATTCAATGTAGGGGGGAGTTTCAGTCAACAGTGGCTGTGTCGAAGCTGCAGTCAAAAAGAGGTCCAAAATCTCAATGACTCGCTTACCCTATATGCCCATTGTGGGTCAGGTGAGAGACCAGTTCATCATCGTCACTACAATGGGAAAAAGAATACTGTGGTAACTAAAAGCTCCAGTATGGAAATGACACCCCTCATTTCCACACACCGTTCATTGGCCAGCATTAGTCTGTCACAGGCCCTGCCCTCCAGCCACAAGGAGGCCAGGAAAAGCATATAACCATGGGCTAGAAGAAGGAGAACCACAAATAGTTGGTGAATACCACTAATGATTAATGCAGGAGATACATGCAAAGGTAGACGTGCCTTCCTTCACTTGTTTTAGAGTTCCTTTATTTTCCCTAGATTGTATTTTATCCACTTTGCTTTTGCATTCTGCCCTGATCAAATAATTCTCTGATTTCTTTTCTGTCCACTTGCAGATTCACGGACATTAAAATTAAGACATTACTAAAGAAAAGCCTCTCTTCAGATAGTCATGAACTAGGATTGTTTGTGTCAGTATTTCAAGTAAAAGAGATTTGCAGTTTCTTCTTTTCCTGCATTTCTGGTTTTTATGATTTTTACATCTACCCTTCCATGATAGATCCCTGCTCTATCTCTTACCTTATGCTGAAAAGAATTACTTAACCCTTTATTTTTTACTTCTTTTTAGCTATCTGGTCCCATTGACAAAGGATTTTGTAAAATAGCAGAAATCTAACTTTGCTGGTCTCCTAACCCTATGTTCAAGTGCCACCACTCATCTGTCAGTTTGTTGTACTGTGGTGGCTTGTGTGTTGCTGTGATGCTGGAAGCTATGCCACCAGTATTTCAAACATCATCAGGGTCACCCATGGTGGACAGGTTTCAGCAGAGCTTCCAGGCTAAGACAGACTAGGAAGAAGGACCTGGAGGTCTACTTCTGAAAAAGACTGGCTAGCAAAAACATTATGAAAAGCAGTAGAACACTGTCTGATATAGTGCCAAAAGATAAGCCCCTCAGGTTAGAAGGCACTCAAAATACAACTGGGGAAGAGCTGCCTCCTCAAAGTAGAGCCAACCTTAATGACGTAAATGGAGCAGAGCTTTCAAGACCTTCATTTGCTGATGTGGCATGACTCAGTATGAGAATAAACAGCTGCAAACATCCGTTAATAATTGGAAGGTGGAATGTATGAAGTATGAATCCAGGAAAATTGGAAGTCGTCAAAAATGAGATGGAATACATAAAGATCGATACCCTAGGCATTAGTGAGCTGAAATGGCCTGGTACTGGCCATTTTGAATTGGACAATCATAGTGGTCCATTTTGCTGAGAATGAAAAAGACTGAAGAGGAATGGTGTCACCTTTATCATCCAAGAGAACATTTCAAGATCTATCCTGAAATACTGTCAGTGATAGGATAATATCTGTATGCCTACCAGGAAGACCACTTAATACTAGTATTCAAATTTGCACACCAACAATAAAGAAACAGAAGATGTTTGTCAACTTCTGCAGTCCGAGTTTAATCAAACATGTAATGAAGATGCATTGATAATTACTGGTCATTGGAACATGAAAGTTGGAAACAAAGAAGAAGCATCGGTAGTTTGAAAATATGGCCTTGGTGATAGAAATGATGCCAGAGATTGCATGACAGAATTTTTCAAGAATGATGACTTATTCCTTGCAAATACCTTTGTCCAAAAACATAAATGGGGACTAAACATGTGGACATCACTGGCTGGAATACACAGGAATTACATCAACTACATCTGTGGAAAGAGATGATGGAAAAGCTCAATATCATCAGTCAGAACAAGGCCAGGGGCTGACTGCAGAACAGACCATCAATTGCTCCTTGCAAGTTCAAGCTGAAGCTGAAGAAAATTAAAACAAGTTCATGAGAGCCAAAGTATGATCTTGAGTATAACCCACCTGAATTTAGAGAACATCTCGAGAATATATTTGACGCGCTAAACACTAATAACCAACTACCAGACAAGTTGTGGGACAACAACAAGGACAGCATAAATGAAGAAAGCAAGAGGTCATTAAAAAGATTAAAAAAAAAAAAAAAACCAAACCCAGTGCCGTTGAGTCGATTCGTCAACTCATAGTGACCCTATAGGGCAGAGTAGAGTTGCCCCATAGAGCTTCCGAGTAGCGCCTGGTGGATTCGAACTGCCGACCCTTTGGTTAGCAGCCGTAGCACTTAACCACCACACCACCTGGGTTTCCCCTTAAACGAGGAAAGAAAAAAAAAAAAAAGACCAAAACGGATGTCAGAAGAAACTTGCTCTCGAACATCGGGTAGCTAAAGCAAATGGAGAAATGAGGAAGTAAAAGAGCTTAACAGAAGATTTCAAAGGGTGGCTTGAGAAGACAGAAAAGTATTATAATGAAATGTGCAAAGACCTGGAGTTAGAAAACCAAAAGGGAAGAACACACTCAGCATTTCTCAAGCCGAAAGAACTGAAGAAAAAATTCAAGCCTCAAATTGCAATATTGAAGGATTCTATTGGCAAAATATTGAAAGACGCAGGAAGCATCGAAGGAAGATAGATGGAATACATAGAATCGCTGTACCAAAAAGAGTTGGTCAACACTTAACCATTTCAAGAGGTAGCATATAATCAAGAACCGGTAATACTGAAGGAAGATGTCCAAGCTGCATTGAAGGCACTGCAGAAATACAAGGCTTCAGGAATTGACAGGATACCAACTGAGATGTTTCAACAAACAGAGCAGCACTGGAGGCACTTTCTCATCTATGCTAAGAAACTTGGAAGACAGCTACCTGGTCAAGCTACTGGAAGAGATCCACATTTGTGTCCATTCCAAAGATAGGTGATCTGAGAGGTGGAGCCAACATGGCACTATAGACAGAAGCACCACACCATCCCTCCACACTAAAGACTTGAAAAAAACTAAGTAAAACAAAGACAAATGTCAATCCTGGAGCCCTAAGCATCAAATGAAGAGATAAAGAAATCGACCAAGCACCGAATGAAATAAGAAACTGACAGAGAACAAAGAGCAAGGAGAGATATGGAGCGGAGGTCCCTTATCAGCTAACACAGCACAGATTGACCATCTTGGACTCCTGTCGGAGATCAGCAGACAGGGAGAACGGGAAAGCAGCTTCATGGAGCTCCCAGCAAGAGACAGAGAACCTGGTAACCATGCTTTAACACCCCCACCCTTCTTCCCCCTGATTGGCCTCTGCCACTTCCCAGTGGGCTGCAGTCACTCAGCCAGGAGGCAATGGCTCTGTGCCAGTTCAATTCACCCCACCTACACTGGCTGGATGTTTCAGTGCCATTTCTTTGTTTTTGGTGTTGATTTTTTTGGCTTCTTTTGGTTTCTTTCCTGTGCCTCACTTCCTCCCCCTCCTTTCTCTTGAACACCTGGCTCCATGTGCCATCTTTGCTTCTTGATAGGCTGTGAAGTGCCGCTCAGTTAGAGAACTGCTTCCCCAGTCCACGCCACCATGCTAATGGGATCTCTGAGGCTTTTTTTTTTTTTCTACTTTTTCTTCATTTCCCAGTTTCTCTCTCTACTTACCCTCTTTTCCTGTCTCCTGAATATCTGGCGCTGTATACCATCTCCACCCCTTCTAGCCAGGCTGTGCAGCACAGCTTGGGAGACACTTCCCCGGTCTGTGCAGCCACACTGGTAGGATCCCTGTGGGCATTTCTTCTTCTTTTTTTATTTTTTTTTCTTTTTGTTTTTTTCTTTCTTTATTTCTCAGTTTCTCATCTCTCTCTACTTTCTTTTTTTTCCTGGCTCCTAAATACCTGGCACTGTGTGCCATCTTCATCCCTTTGAGACTGGCTGTGTCCCAAGGTCTGAGAGCCACTTCCGCATTAACTGGTGGGATCCCTGGGGGCATTTCTTTCTTTTTTTAATATTTATTTTTTTCTCTTTTTCTTTCTCTTCATTTCACAGTTTCTCATATCTCCACTCCAACACAGGCTCCCTCAGCATTTTTTTCCTTTGGTTCCTTTTTCTTGCTCCTCTCTCTCTTCTTTTCCATACCAAACTTAGCTCCACACATCACAACCTCCCCTCTTCCTCCTGCCTATCTGCACCTTGGACTGAACATCACACCCCCATGCAGCACAAGCATGGCATAAAAGCACCTGCCCTGCATCGACCTGCCCCATCGGCCCCCAAAACGTGTCACAAACAACCCAACCCAGCCCCTCCCCTTCAGTTGGACCTGCCCTGCTGCACTATAGCTGAGTGACTGGCTCTGCCCATCAGCCAAGGAGGTGAAAAGTATCATGCCCACAGATGGGCAAACAACAAAGAACACACAGCCTGCCTGCTCAGACATTTCCAAATGAAACAAAAAAGCAGAACAAAACAAACTAATCTACAATCAATAAACAAAGAAAATAACTACTGAAAGTCCCAAAGACAGCAGACAATATCAAAACATATATTTCTTAAAAGGACAGGATGGTTTCAGTAGGCATCCAATATAAAACACCAGATGACTTTCCAGTAGAAAAAAAGACACTGAAACTACCTGATAGGGAATTTGAATCTCTAATCTTCAGAGCTGTTCAAAAGTTTAAGCAAAAAGCAGACAAAAATGAGGAAAAAATAGACAAATTTATCGAAAACGCGGACAAATTCATGGAAAATACAGACAAAAAATGGAACAATTCAGGAAAATAATACAGGAACAAAATGCCAAAATAAATTCACAATTAGAAATCATTCAAAAACAACAATTAGAAATCCAAAGGATAAACAACAAGATTTCAGAAAAGGACAGTGTCACAAAAGGGCTGAGGAGCAGGTTTGAAACGATGGAAGACAGAATCAGCAAAATTGAAGACAAACATGGATACAACTCTGAGGAAAAATCAGAAAAAGAATGAAAAAAATGAAGAAACCCTGAGAATTATGTGAGATACAATCAAAAGCAAAAATTTACAAGTGATTGGAGTTCCAGAACAGGGAGAGAAAATGGAAAACACAGAGAGGATCATTGAAGAATTGCTGACAGAAAACTTCCCTAATATCATGAATGATGAAAAGCTGACCATCCAAGAAGCTCAACAAACTCCATATCGGATAGGCTGCAAAAGAAAAACACCAAGGCATATTATAATCACACTCATTAAAACCAAAGACAAAGTCCTGCTAGCAGCTCGAGAAAAACAAAAAGTCGCATACAGAGGAGAAACGATAAGACTAAGCTCTGATTATTCAGCAGAAACCATGCAGGCAAGAAGGCAATGGGATGACATATATAAAACCTTGAAAGAAAAAAATTGCTGACCAAGAATCATATATCCTGCAGAACTTTTTTTCAAATATGATGGTGAAATTAGGACATTTCCAGATAAACAGAAATTAAGGGAATATGTACAAACCAAACCAAATGTACAAGAATTATTAAAGGGAGCCCTTCAGCCTGAGAACAAACTACATCAGACCACAGCCTGAATCTAGGATGCAAGATTGTACCAGCCAGATGCCAACCTAGGAAATGAACTGTCAAGGACTATCCAAAACCAAAACAATTGCAAAGGGAAGCAGAGAAATTAATCTGTAAATGATAACAATGTCAGAACAATAAAAGAGGGAATAAACGGTATGGGTATAGAACTTTCTAACGGAGAGGAAGGCAAGGTGATAAAAAAAAAAAAAAATACCAAGTAATAATAGACTAGTTCAAACCTACGAAGATAAGGGTAAACTTCAAGGTAACCACAAAGAAAGTTAACAAACCTACTCATCAAAATAAAGAAGAAAACCATAAAGTCTCAATAAAAACAAAATCTAGAAAAACAAAAGAAGTGAAAAAGAAATCCACAAACAAAAGGAACTCAGCACAGGAGAGTAAGAGGAACAAACAAAATGTTAGCACCACAAAAAAAAAAAGCACTACAAAATGATGGCAATAAACTCAGACTTATCAATAATTACACTGAATGTAAATGGCCTAAATATACCTATAAAGAGACTCAGAGTGACAGAATGGTTAAAAAACAGGACCCATCAATATGCTGTTTACAAGAGACACACCTTGGAAACAAAGGCATAAATTTATTAAAAGTCAAAGGATGGGAAAAAATATATCAAGCAAAGAACTACCAAAAAAGAGCAGGAGTGGCAATACTAATCTCAGATAAGACACACTTTAAAACAAAATCCAGCATAAAAGACAAAGAAGGGCACTATATAATGATTAAAGGGATGATTCACCATGAAGACTTAACCATAATAAACATCTACGCACCAAATGACAGGGCTCCAAAATACATAAAACAAAGTCTAACAGCACTGAAAAGAGAAATTGACGGTTCCACAATAACAGTAGCAGACCTCAACATAACACTCTCGGTAAACAACAGGACATCTAGAAAGAAACTCAATAAAGATACAGAAGAGCTAAAGGGCACAATCAGCCAACTTGACCCTTTAGACATACAGAACACTCCACCCAACAGTGGCAAAGTACACATTCTTTTCCAATGCACATGGAACATTCTCCAGAGTAGACCACATCTTAGGCCATAGAGCAACCCTCTACAAAATCCTAAGCATTGAGATAATACAAAGTATCTTCTCTGACCACAGCACCATCAAAGTAGAAACTAACAACAGGAAGGGCAAGGAAAAAAAATCAATTACATGGAAACTGAATAACACCTTGCTTAAAAACCACTCGGTAATACAAGAAATCAGGCATGGAAACAAAAAATTCCTAGAATCAAATGAGAATGAAAATACATCATACCAAAACCTTTGGAACACAGCAAAAGCAGTCCTCAAAGGTCAATTTATAGCAATAGGTGCACCCATCAAAAAAGAAGGAACAAAATCAAAACATTCACTATACAACTCAAACAAATAGAGAACAGCAAAAGAAGTCCACAGCCACCAGAAGAAAGGAAATAATAAAGATCAGGGCAGAAACGAAATAGAGAATAGGAAAACAATAGAAAGAGTCAACAAAACCAAAAGTTGCTTCTTTGAAAGTATCAACAAAAATAAGCAAACCACCGGCCAAATCAACAAAAGAAAAATAGGACAGGATAACAATATTCCAGATAAGAAATTAAATGGGAGACATTAGAACATACCCAACTGAAATAAAAAGGATCATAACAGAGTACTATGAAAAGCCGTGCTCCAACAAATTTGAAAACCTAGAGGAAATGGACAAGTTTCTAGAAACACACTACCTACCCAAACTAACACAAAACGGTGCTGAAAATCTGAACAGATCCGTAACAAGAGAAGAGATTGAAAAGGTAATTAAAAAAAAAAGAAAAACCTCCCAACAAAAAAAGCCCTCGCCCAGATGCCTTCACTGGAGAATTCTACCAAACGTTCAAAGAAGAGTTTGCTACTCAAACGATTTCAGAACATAGAAAAGGAAGGGATACTTCCGAGTTCATTCTATTAAACCTGCATAACCCTGATATCAAAACCAAGCAAAGACACCAAAAAAAAAGAGAAAATTACAGACGAATATCTCTCATGAGTATAGATGCTAAAATTCTCAACAAAATTCTAGCCAGTAGAATTCAGCATCATATCAAAAAATAATACACCACAACCAAGTAGGATTCATACCAGGTATACAAGGATGGTTCAACATTAGAAAATCAACCAAAGTAATCAATCACATAAATAAAAGAAAAGAATCACATGATCATCTCAATCGACACAGAAAAGGCATTCAACAAAGTCCAACACCAATTCATGATAAAAACTCTCAATAAAATAGGTACAGAAGAGAAATTCCTCAACATAATAAAGGGCATCTATACAAAACCAACAGCCAACATCATTCTTAATGGAGAGAGGCTGAAAACATTCCCCCTGAGAACAGGAAAAAGACAAGGATGCCCTTTATCATCACTACTATTTAACATTGTGCTGGAAGTCCTAGTTAGAGCAATAAGGCAAGAAAAAGAAATTTTTTTTTTCAAATGGGTAATGAAGAAGTAAAACTGTCCCTAGTTGCAGATGATATGATACTATACATACAAAGCCCAAAAGACTCCACGAGAAAACTACTAGAACTAATAGAAAGGTTCAGCAGAGTAGCAAGATACAAGATAAACATGCAAAAATCAGTTGGATTCCTCTACACCAACAAAGAGAATGATGAAAAGGAAATCAGGAAAACAATACCATTTATAATAGCCCCTAAAAAAAATAATAAAATACTTAGGAACAAATCTAACCAGGGATGTAAAAGACCTATACAAAAAAAAAATTACAAAACACTACTGCAAAAAACCAAAAGAGATCTACATAAACGGAAAAACATACCATGCTCATGGATAGGTAGACTCAAAATTGTGAAATGACAATTCTGCCCAAAGTAATCTACAAATAGAATGCAATCCCAATTCAAATACCAACAACATTATTTAAAGAGATGGAAAAACTAATCATTAACTTTATATGGAAAGGGAAGAGGCCCGGGTAAGTAAAGCACTATTGAAGAAGAAGAATAAAGTAGGAGCACTCCCACTATCTGACCTCAGAACCTACTATACAGTTATGATAGTCAAAACAGCCTGGTACTGGTACAATGACAGATACATTGACCAATGGAAGAGAATTGAGAACCCAAATATAAACTCGTCCACCTACAGTCACCTGATCTTTGACAAGGGCCCAAAGGCCAACAAATGGGGAAAAGAGTCTTTTTAACAAATGATGCTGGCAAAACTGGATGTCCATCTGTAAAACAATGAAACACAACCCATACCTCACATCATATACAAAAACTGATTCAAAATGGATCAAAGACCTAAATATAAAACAAAAACTATAAAGATCATAGAAGAAAAAATAGGCTCAACACCAGAGGCCCTAATACACGGCATTAACAGGATACAAACCATAAGTAACAATACACAAATTCCAGAAGATATGCTAGATAAATGGCATCTTCTAAAAATTAAACCCTTATACTCATCAAAAGACTTTACCAAAAGAGTAAAAGAGAACCTAGGGACCAGGAAAAAAATTTGGGCTATTACAAATTCAACGAAGGCCTAATCTCAAAATCTACAGGAAAATCCAACACCTCTACAACAAAAAGACAAATAATCCAATTAAAAAATGGACAAAGGAAATGAACAGACACTTCACCAAAGAAGACATCCAAGCAGCTAACAGACATTTGAGGCTTGTGATCACACGATCACTAGCCATTAGAGAAACGCAAATCAAAACCACAATGTGATACCATCTCAACCTGGCATTACTGGCATGTATCAAAAAAACAGAAAATGACAAATGTTTGCGAGGCCGTGGGGAGACTGAAACACTTATACACTGCCAGCGGGAATGCAAAATGGTACAACCATTTTGGAAAACAATATGGTGCTTCCTTAGAAAACTAGAAATACCGTATGATTCAGCAATCCCACTCCTAAGCATGTATCCTAGAAATATAAGAGCTGTCACATGAATAGACATATACACTCACATTCATTGCAGCATTTTTCACAATAGCAAAAAGTCAGAAAAAACTTGAATGCCTATCAACAGATGAGTGGATAAACAAACTATGGTACATACACACAATGGAGTACTATGCAACGATAAAAAATAATGTTGAATCTGCAAAGTATCTCACAACATGGATGAATCTGGAGGGCATTATGCTGAGTGAAATAAGTCAATCACAAAAGGGCAAATATTGCATGAGGCCACTACCATAAAAACTCATGAAAATGTTTACACACAAAAAGAAACAATCTTTGATGGTTACAAGGGAGGGGAGGGGTGGGGATGGAAAAACACTAAATAGACAGTAAATAAGTGGTAGCTTTGGTGAAAGGTAAGACAGTATACAACACTGGGGAATCCAGCACAACTTGTACAAGGTAAGGTAATGGAAGGTCCATAGACACACCCAAACTCCCTGAGGGACCAAATTATTCTTCTGCGTGCTGTGGGGACCATGGTCTCAGGGAACATCTAGGTCAATTGGCATAACATAGTTTATAGAGAAAAATGTTCTACATTCTACTTGGGAAATAGTGTCTGGGATCTTAAAAGCCTATGAGCAGCCATCTATGATACTTCACTGTTCTCACCCCTTCAGGAGCAAAAGAGAATGAAGAAAACTAAAGACACAAGGGAAAAATTAGTCCAAAGGACTGATTGGCCACAATTACCACAGCCTCCACCAGACTGAGTCCAGTACAGGGACAGGGATCGCAATAGAGGGTCCTGGACAGAGCTGGAGAAAAATGTAGAACAAAATTCTAACTTACCAAAAAAAGACCAGAATTACTGGTCTGACAGAGACTGGAGAAATCCCAAGAGTATGGCCCCAGGACACTCTTTTAGCTCAGTAACGAAGTCACTCCTGAGGTTCACACGTTAGCCAAAGATTAGACAGGTCCATAAAACAAAATGAGACTAAAGGGGCACACCAGCCCAGGGGCAAGGACTAGAAGGCAGAAGGGGTCAGGAAAGCTGGTAATAGAGAACCTAAGGTCGAGAAGAGAGAGTGTTAATATGTCATGGGGTTGTTAATCAATGTCATAAAACAATTTGTGCTAACTGTTTAATAAGAAGCTAGTTCTGAAACCTTCTCCTGAAGTACAATTTAAAAAAAACAAAAACAAAGGTAATACAACAGAATGTGAAAATTATCGAACAATACCCTTAATGTGATATGCAAGTAAAATTTTGTTGGAGATAATTCAAGAAGCCTTGCAGCAGTATGTCGTTGTTAGGTGCCACCGAGTCGATTCCGACTCATAGCGACCCTACGTACAACAGAATGAAACACTGCCCGGTCCTGGGCCATGCCCACAATCATTCTTACGCTTGAGCTCATTGTTGCAGCCATTGTGTCAATCCATCTTGTTGAGGGTCTTCCTCTTTTTCACTGACCTTGTACTCTACCAAGCATAATGTCCTTCTCCAGGGACTGATCTCCCCTGGCAACATGTCCAAAGTATGTAAGAGGCAGTCTTGCCATCCTTGCTTCTAAGGAGCATTCTGGTTGTACCTCTTCCAACACAAATTTGTTTGTTCTTTTGGCAGTCCATGGTATATTCAACACTCTTCGCCAACACCACAATTCAAAGGTATCAATTCCTCTGTTTTCCTTATTCATTGTCCAGCTTTCACATACATATGATGCAATTGAAAATACCATGGCTTGGGTCAGGTGCACCTTAGTCTTCAAGGTGATATCTTAAGAGGTCTTTTGTAGTAGGTTTGTCCAATGCAACGTGTCTTTTGATTTCTTGACTGCTGCTTCCGTGGCTGTTGATTGTGGGTCCAAGTAAAATGAAATCCTTGACAACTTCAATCTTTTCCCCATTTGTCATGATGTTGCTTATTGGTCCATTTGTGAGGATTTTTGTTTTCTTTATATCAAGGTGCAATCCACACTGAAGGATTCGGTCTTTGATCTATATCAGCAGGTGCTTCAAGTCCTCTTCACTTTCAGAAGCAAGGTTGTGTCATCTGCATATGAAGGTTGTTAATGAGTCTTCCGCCAATCCTGATGCCCCGTTCTTCTTCATATAGTCCAGCTTCTCGGTTTATTTGGTTAGCATACAGATTGAGTAGGTATGGTGAAAGGATACAGCCCTGATGCACACCTTTCCTGACTTTAACCCATGTAGTATCCCCTTGTTATGTCTGAACACCTGCCTCTTGATCTATGTACAGGCTCCTCATGAGGACAATTAAGTGTTCTGGAATACCCATTCATCACAATGTTATCCATAATTTGTTATCGTTCACACAGTCGAATGCCTTTGCATAGTCAATAAAACACAGGTAAACATCTTTCTGGTATTCTCTGCATTCAGCCAAGATCCATCTGGCATCAGCAATAATATCTCTGGTACCACATCCTCTTCTGAATCCGGCCTGAATTCCTGGCAATTCCCTCTCAATATATTGCTGCAGCCACTTTTGAATGATCTTCAGCAAAATTTTACTTGTGTGTGATATTCATGATATTGTTTGATAATTTTCACATTCAGTTGCATACATACATACATATATATATATATATATATATATATCTCTACACGGAACTGCCAGAAATTCAAGCCAGATTCAGAAGAGGACATGGAACGGGAGATATCACTGCTGATGTCAGATGTGTCCTGGGTGAAAGCAGAGGATACCAGAAAGATGTTTACCTGTGCTTTATTGACTATGCAAAGGCATTAGACTGTTTGGATCATAAAAAGTTATGGCTAAGATTTCAAAGAATGGGAATTTAAGAACACTTAATTGCACAATTAAAAAAATTTTTTTAATTGTGCTTATGAGGAGCCTGTATATAGACCAAGAGGCAGTTGTTTGAAGAAAACAGGGGGGTACTGTGTGATTTAAATTTAGGAAAGGTGTGTGTCAGGGTTGTATCCTTTCACCATACTTATTCAATCTGTATGCTGAGCAAATAATCCAAGAAGCTGGACTATATGGAGAAGAACAGAGCATCAGAATTGGAGGAAGGCATAGTAACAACCTGCAATATGGAGATGATAACAACCTTGCTTGCTGAAAGTGAAGAGGTCTTGAAGCGCTTACTGATGAAGATCAAAGACTACAACATTTAGTATGAATTATACCTCAACATAAACAAACAAAAAAAATCCTCACAACCAGACCAATAAGTGACATCGTAATAAATGGAGAAAGGATTGAAGTTGTCAAAGATTTCATTATAAATGGATCCACAATCAACACCCATGAAAGCAACAGTCAAGAAATCAAATGATGCATTGCATTGGGAAAATCTGTTGCAAAAGATGTCTTTAAGGTGTTTAAAAGCAAAGATACCACTGTAAGGACTAAGGTGCACCTGACCCAAACCATGATATTTTCAATCTCCTCATATGCATGTGAAAGCTGGACAATGAATAAGGAAGACTGAAGAAGAATTGATCCCCTTGAATTATTGTGTTTGCGACGAATATTGGGTATACCATGGACTGCCAGAAGAATGAACAAATTGGTTTTGGAAGGAGCACAACCAGAACGTTCATTAGAAAGGAAGACAGCAATACTTCATCTCACATACTTTGCACATGTTACCGCGATGGACCAGTCCCTGGAGAAGGACATTATGCTTGGTAGAGAGTCGGCAAAAAAGAGGAAGACCCTCAACGAGGTGGACTGACACAGTGGCTGTAACAATGGGCTCAAACATATTGAAGATCGAGGATGGTGCAAGGCTGGGCAGTGTTTCATTTCATTGTGCATGGGGTTGCTATGAGCTGGAAGTGATTGGATGGCACTTAACAGCAACAATAATAACACATTCAGGTGAATTTGTATCCTGAGATACAGTAAGGGGAGTAAAAGATGTGTCCAAACAATGACTCTTAATTTTGCTGGATCTTCCTCTCACTTCATAAGCGACAGCCCAGGCTCTAAATATATCTGGAAGTCTTCATGACATATGTCACAAGTCCAGTCCATTGTGAGCAGAATTTTCACTTTTATTCCCTTTCTCCTGTTCCTGGCCCACTTGCTGAGTCCAGATTCAAGCACGCTGCTTATAGTTCCTAATATGACAACATTGTCCTGCATTCTTGGTGAAGTTGGGTGCAGTGCCTCCCTCACTTTGTATTTCGTTGTTAGCAGGAAATCCAAACACGGCTGCTCATACCCTGGTGTGTATTTCATCAGACAGATGCAAACAACAAACACGATGTTGCCCTCAGAGAACTGAGGTTGTATTACTGGTTCAGGCTACTAACTCTGACCCTACAACCCTTAGAATCAGGGGTGGATTACCCAGTAAGACAGGTAAGCACGGGCTTACTTGCGTTTACTAATCTGTAGTCATTACAAATCAGTAAGTACCAGTAAACCCGTGCTTACCTTACTGGGTAATCCGTCCCTATCAGGGACTGCAAATTTGAAAATAGGCTTTGATTCTGTAAGAGGGTGCAGTGGGGCTGGGAGAAGCAGAATCTTTAATGTGGTGAAAAAATGCGAAATTGTTCACTACAAATTACGTGATAATCAAGGGAAGCACCGTGCTTACCTTGCGTATTCGATAATCCTCCCCTGCCTAGAATAATAGTTTTCCTGAAAATCCTGAGTCTCTCAAGCAAATAGATATTCCTGGGCCAGCTCCATACCTCATCAGGCATAACTGCAAAGTCATCCATAGCTAGCTGCTCTGCATTTTAGCCAATAACCACAAAGGGTACAGCCCAACTAAAAGAGGTAGCCTCCTGTGGTAACAAATTCAGAAGCTGTAAAGGATGTCAGTGCCCGTAACCGAAAGCCACTGGAGGTGTGAGGGTGTGAAATGTAGCCCGCATAGATGTGGGCGATGTGGATGCACACTGACTTCGAGACCTAGCTCACCACTGAGAGGACGACGCAAGGGTCCTCGGCGCCCGCCGGGAGGCTGGGAATCAAAGCGAGGGCCGGGGTCCCGCGTGGCGACCGCCCTACCCCAGCGGCCCGGGACACCACTGGGCGGGGCCTGGGATGGCCCCGCCCCCGCCGCCCGCCACTGGGGCCACCTGACCGGCCCGCGGCTCACGTGATCCGTCCCCACCGCCGCCATTTTGGAGCTCCGGATGAGGAGGGGGAAAGCGGGGGAAACGAGGGAAAAGAGCCGGGAGAGAGGTGGGCTGGGACGAGGGCAGGGGCACGGCCGGGCTCCTGGCCGGCCAAAGGAGGCTCGCGGAAGCACCAGCCGCCGCCCGACCGCAGGTACCACGCCCCGGGGCCGCCCCTCCGCCCGCTGGTAACGGCGCCGCGGGCCATGTGCGTTCTCCCCTCAGGCCTCTACCGCCGCCCGCTTTCTCCTCCGCCGGCCGACAGCGGCCGGTGCTCGGCACCGGCCCCGAGTTCCGCGCTCCTGTTCAGTGCTCTGTGCCGACCACAGCGAGGCCTCTGGAGCCCCTCGCCGAGACCCCGGGTCCGCCCTGCCGCTGGGGGTGGGGGGAACCTGGCGCTCCCGCGAACTGTCATCAGCCTGGTCCGTCGGCAGGCAGGCCGGCGGAGGTGGAGTTACCACAGTGTACTTGCAGCGTTTCGTGATGACTTTTCTCAGCCCCCATCGCCCCAGGCTTTTAGCCACTGCTCAGTGTAGAAGCAGCTAGTAGAGAAAAGTAGTCCTGGAGTTCTGCATCTCCTCCATCCTCTTCTGAGATCGTTGGGAAAAGCTCCCACCTTCTAAGACCTGGGGGTATCGGGAGTGAATGGTTGGTGTGGAAGGCCTGGGTGGTTAATTAGGTGGAGGCCACAATCCCAGCCTGTAGGCGATCTTTTCTCTTCCTGCAGTGGGCTGTAGTTGGCTGTCAGTCTGCATCGCTTCTTATCAGCCATTGATTGGATTTATCACCTCCTTGAGTTTGTACTTTCTTCACTTCTATGCTCTGACTCAGTGTATGGGTTGCATTATTGATTGAAAGAGAAAGTCAGAGCCCACCATTCTTTTACCTCAACTCTGTTAAAGACGCGGTTTTCTGCCCTGGCAGTGAACTATTTATGCTTACTTAACCGTAATCAGTGAGAAGTTGCATCCCAGGTGAGACAAGTAAGCATTCTTTGATCTTTTAGATTCGTTCTAACTAGTGTAAGAAATAGTAACAACGAAATGTAGGACCAGGGCCGGAAACTGCGTTGCAAAGTATATAGGTCAAACCACCCTGTCATATCTTTTCATACTGCCATTCTCCCCACTGTGTTAGTAAAATTATTTTAAGTTTGCGGAAAGATTAAAATAGCAATATGCAGTTTATTGTTTCTTATTTGTTAGAAAGGGATGTCAATAAAACTAGTAAGTAGTATTTTGAGTCAGATAAATTCAGAGCTAAAACATAAGATATACAGTTATTGGGGAAAGTTTCCAGAGCAGTTTTTTCTCATTTCTGCAAAATCTTCAGGTCTGCTTGTTAGATAAATTATGTGAATTTGTATACGTAATTGGGTTGCATGAACGTTCCTCTGAATTTCCTTTTGACATGGAATATTGGAGAAATGTTCATTACCCAAAAAACCATTACTTTGTTTCACCAAGAAAGAAGTGTTTGATACTGTATACTTTTATTCTTGGCCACAGCTGGATTTTGAAGATTGATCCAAGGGACTGTATTAATTGCAGGAATTGATTTGAAAGACACTGGCTCTGCCACTTAACAGCCATGTAAACTTGGGTAAGTCACTTCACTGCACTGAGTATTTCCTTATTTGTAAAACTGTGTGACACACCCTGTCCCAAAGAGTTGTGAGACCCAAACACATTAACATTTTTGACACATCCTAGCTGCAAGGGGCTTTTTTCAATATCGAGACTTCAAACATTTTGCTCTCACTGAGAAAAAAGAGGAAATCTGATATATTGTAGGAAGCATGGATTTAAAACCACATAGGCTGATTATACTTGCACCAACTACTACTTTACATCTCTGAGCCTCAGGTTCCCAATCTGCAAAAAGAAGTTAATGTTACCCAGAATTACATGAGTATCACACAAAATCTACACAAGCACTACTCCCTGGACCGTGAGCCCCTCGAGGGCGTGGACTCCCTCTTACTCTTTTCATAGACTCCAACACTGTGCTTGGCACATTATAGGTGCTTAATAAATGTAATAAATGTTAGTTAAATCTGAATATTGGTTAACTTTAGTTAGACCTTATGTCTTAATCACAGCTGCCAAATTAGAATACTCTCTCAGGCTAGGTGCCAGCTAAGACATTTTTGACTATGAAATTCATGTACTTATGATATTTTTACTGAATTCTTTGTGGCAACTAATAATTCCGTTGAGCTAGGAGGACTTTAATTACAATAAATTATAGCTGATGTTAAAAAGGTAAATCTATAAATAAGGTATAAGCAGTAATAGAATTTGTTTCTGAGTAATTTTTTATGGACAGGATATGGAAGTTCATGCAGTTCACCCCTCTCATTTTATATCCAGGAACCTAAAACCCAAAGATAGTGACTTGCCTAAGGTCGCACAGCTGAGGGCACTCAAAGGGAGGAACTCATGATTTTTTATCTCCTGCCCGTCTTTTGGCTGGGGAAACAACAAATATTTTTTATTTTAAAATTAGGATAATCTGGGAGGGTGGGGAATTGGTCAGACTTCTATAGCACAATTTTTTTCTAGCTGGAAGAGAACAAATTCTTAGTATGAAAGAGACAGTTCTTTATATCATATTGAATTTTCTTCCGTATATATACACAGAAAATTACAGGCTTTTCTCCAGTCCCACCCCAGCCCACATGAATTGTTCAGCTTGGTTTTACTGATGGTAACCACACTGCTATAACTGAAAGGAACTAATTATACCTGAAAGGAACTAATTAGATACACAGATAAACCAAAAGAACAAATTATAAGGAAGTAAAGGCAACTGAAATGATTTGGCTCTTAACTTTTCTTGGAAGAGGCGTTAATTATAGGCTTTTGCCTGTGGAATACTGTTGTTGAGGAAAGATTTGAGAGACCCAGTGGAAAAGGTTGTTGGACTCTTCTGGTTTGGGATACAACTTTTATTTGTTTTCTTGTTTACTTATTTGCTTTGAACAATTTGATTTGTTTGGGCTAAACATTGGTTTATGTCTTAAGAATTCCAAACAAAAAATTCCAGTATTGCTGATTCTTTTCTAGTCTTCTCTCTGCCTAATGAACCTTCGTATTCAGCCATATCGATATTTTCACTAACCCCGAGACAGCGTATTTATTCCCTTTTCTAAAAATCTAGTTCTGTTACGGCTGCCCTCTTTGTCCATCTTAACCCACTGTATCAACAGTATTCCAAGGAAGCAAATGGAGCACTCAAAGTAGGACTATTCGAGGAGGGTATATTTACAAAGATACTAATAACGAAGGTGCAAAAGTTGTGTAAGGGAACCACAGGGGCTAATGCAGTTGTCCAGAGCTAGCAATATCAGAAGAATGGAGAGGTACCAGAACAAAAACAAAACAACAAAAAAAACCAACCCCCTGCTGTCGAGTTGATTCCATCTCATAGTGACAAACCAAAAAGAGAGTCTTCTAGAGCAGCCTGCCTAGAGAAAAGTGGCCTCTGTCAAGAGACTCAGCCAGGCCAGGGTGACCCAGAGGGAAAGAACCAGGAGAATGAATATCATGATCTCACTCTGCTGCCTCTCTCCCATCTCCTGCCTTGGCTCCCCATTGGCAGACCTCAACCAGAAACCAGAGGCCATGGAGCCTGGTGATGTAATCCCTCCTGGGACAGAGAGCCGAGTGGAGGAGAGGACACAGTGAGCCTAGAGGAGCATGCCCATCCTCTGGAATCCAGCGCCCATCTTAACCCTTCAGGAAGTCAACTTACCTCCTAGCCCAAAAGGAGCTCTTCGTTCTGTATTAGGATTTGGCAATTGACCCTTGTCTTGTGACTATTTTACCTTGTGACCGATGGCATTGCTTAAAAGCTGTTATTTCATTCTTTTTAACTTCTAAATATGTTTGTCTTATCCACCCAACTTAGTTTTAAGCTGGGTACCCTGAATGTTATATTTTTTTCATTTTTTCTGGGACTTATCATGGTGCCTTGCATGTAACAGTTTTCTTGGTGACTTTTTATTATGAAACCTTGTAAACATTTACACAGGTAGAAAGAACAGTGCAGTGAACTCCTAGGTACTGGTTGCTCAACTTCAGTTAGGAAACTTGCCATTCTTATTTTATCTCCATGTCCTCTACCTCCCACGTGGTAACTTTTTTTAAGTTGTGTTTACATTCAACTTAAAGGCTCAGGATGGTAGAAGGACTATAATCCATGTTGTAGTCGTTATTGAGCCGCTGAGATCGTATTTTTACCCCTTTTATCTCTGTTATTATTCAAATAAATTTTACTTCACTTGACGTGCAGTCCCTTATTATATATTTGCATCGGTGGCCTAAGTGAGATTTTGAGGAAAATTTGAAGAATCAGCCTTATACCTTATTACGAGCTGGTTATCTAACCTTTTTTTTTAAAAGAGGCCTTTTTTATAAGATTTAACTTGTGCATTCATTTTGCACATGGTCCCAAACTGGTTTTTCAGGTGTCTCTTGATGTATTTTATACTGTCGTATCTGTTTTATAGCTGCCATTTCTGTACTTATCCCCAAATGTATGCATCCTCTAAAACGAGATCCTTACACAAAGGCTGGGGGAAAAGTGGAGCATCTGCTGTGGGTTTCCATTAGCTGTTAGTGCCTGAGCAGGCGCGGCTTTAACAATCTGAAGGTTGTGTCACAGTCTTTTGTGTGAGGCATCTTCTTGCGATAAGATGAACCCCTCCTCCTCTGCATTTCACTTTCTTTTTAAGGTTTCTGCTGGAATATCCACAGGGAGCAATTTCCATTGTTCCGTCACCCTCCTGTTATATTATTAATTAAGTAGAAGAGGGGTAACATGAGTCACCTCTACCCTGTGGGTGTGCAGTGTGTGTTGAGCAGACATTCCCCCGTCAGCCTCCAGATTGTCAGTCAGTCTATGTGGACATCACACTTCACGGGGAAAGAGACTTCAGGTCTACGGTAGAGGGTCATGTCACGTAAAGAAGTCAAATGTTCATGGATCTTTTTTCGTAAAAATTTATTTTTTAAACTAATTTGCATTTAACAGTTGAACTGGAAAAAAATGTGTATATATATAAGCCTTACATGAATGACCCCAAAGGGAAGAAATCAGTAGTCACTTGAAAGATGAAAAGTCACAGCCGCCCTTGCTCTAAAAATGTGGGCTTATGAAGTTACAAAAGGGCTTTTCTGAAGAAAACAGTTGTTCCCCCACTGCTCTTGTCTTTAGTGAGGTAAGACTGAGTGTAAAGATCCCAGACGACTTTTGTTCTTTCTTCTTGAGAAAGGTGTAAAGGAATGAGGCTTTTGAGAGGTAGCGCCTTCAGGTTATTTAGGGGAGAACTTGGCTGAAGGTCAGTGTGGCGGGAGGATCCTTTGGGAGCTAGGATAGCTGTCGTTGTAACAGCTGTGAGGCATATCCTAGAAAGAGGCTGTTAGAGGGAAAAAATTGATCCCTCTAATCCATAGGGCAAAGTTAGGAAGGAAGGGGGAAAAAAACCCAGCTGCTTACCAATTGATTCTGACTCATGGCGACGTCGTGCTGCAGAGTAGAACTGAGCTCCATAGGGTTTTCTTGGCTGTAATCTACAGAAAGGAGCCCTGCTGGCACAACAGTTAAGTGCTTGGCTGCTAACCGAAAGGCTCGTAGTTCGAACCCACCCAGTGGCTCTGTGGGAGGAAGACCTGGCAGTCTGTTCCTGTAAAGAGTACAACCTAGAAAACCCCAAGGGGCAATTCTTCCCTGTCACATGGGGTTGCTATGAGTAGAAATCGACTGGACAGCACCTAACAACAATCTTTACAGAAGCAGATTGCCAGGCCTTTCTTCCGTGGCACTGCTGGGTAGGTTCAAACCACCAACTTTTTGGTTAGTAGCTGACAGCAAACCATTTGTGCCAACCAGAGACCCAGGAAGGAGGGAAGAAGTAGTACTAAAGAAGCAGAAAGTAAAGTGTGTGCATTTTTGCCTGATAAGGACCTAGATACAGAAAGCTGGTATGTGAGAGGGAGTAGAAAATAAGAGGGGAAAGGCCAGAATTACTGCCAAGACTCGATATGGGCGAACAGGCACTGAAGCTGGTTAGAGCACCGGCAGGGTTTGGCAGGCCAGTTGAGACCTTGGCAGAGTCCAAAGGGCCCTTAGATGTTGGTTCAGCAGTCTGGGGAAGAGGAGCTGTGGTTCACTACCTAAACTAAGAATTTAGAGCCTGTGACTAAAGTTTAAGAAGAGAGTGGGTCTTTGGTCTACAGCTAGTGCCATTAAAATTTTGCTGGCATTTATTGAATGTTGTGGATATGATTCCAGAATGCACCTAAAATGTGGAAAAACAAAACTTGTTGCTGGAAAAAAGCCTGAACTTAAAAATGTCATCCAAGTCAACAAATTAATCTCACTTACGCCCAAGGAAATGTTTGAAGGGGAAGTGCTGCCAGGAAGTAAGAGAGTATTTGAGACTTCGGCTGCAAGATTTATGAGTATTTTATGTTTAGTGACTTCCTTGGCCATAGTGCATGATTAGAACCTACAGATAACCCCTTCTAAGGACTCTGCTCATATCCAGACCAGAAACACGGCTGGGATGTCATTTTTCCCTTCTCTGATCCCCTTTCCCTTTCAGAAAAAGTGAAGTACGGATATATGAATAGGAGTAATAGCTGGCCACTAATATGATCTCTAGAAAAAAACCACAGCATAGTTTGTGGTTTATCTTTGGGAAGATAAATCAAAGGAAGTCAAAGAAGGAACTAGATCATTGCCTTTATTGAGTTTCATTTGCATTGTACTTCTCAAAATTCACTGTGCTTTTTATAGTACATTCCAAAAAACAAAACCGTTACTCTCAAGTCAGTTCTAACTCACAGCAACCCCACAGAACAGAGGAGAACTGCCCTATAGGGTTTCCTAGGAGTGGCTGGTGGATGTGAACCACTGTGCCACCAGGGCTCCTGTGATTACAGTAGATTACCTGACTCTTGTTTCCACAATTTGAAGAAGGAAAAAAAAACAAATTTTTTGGTTTTAGTGATAAAACTATCAGTTACATTTGCTATTACAAGTAGTTTTCCAAGAATTGCATCAGCTGTGTATTGGCTTTGCAGAGTGATATTTTATAGTACTTTGAGGTTGTTCCACAGGCCTTTAGAATGGCTATGTTCCTTTAATCAGGAAATAAACAAAAAAAACCAAACTCGTTGCCTTTGAGTCAATTCCAACGCTCAGGGATCCTATAGGACAGAGTAGAACTGCCTCACAGGGTTTCCATGGAGTGCCTGGTGGATTAGAGCTGCCAGTGTTTTGGTTAGCAGCCATAGCTCTTAACCAGTGTGCCACCAGGGTTTTCCAGTCGGGGAATAGGAGTCATCTTTTTGGAATTATGCAAAAGGGCAGGAGTAGTGATTAGGTCTGGCTGAATGCTGAGGGGCAAGAAAGTAAGGAAAAAAAGAGTTGCAGATAGTTTTAGTCGTTTCCAGAGAAATAAGTGAAGGATGGAAAGATTTCCATCATCAGTCTTGATAGAAAATAACATTGCAAAGAGCTGTTGTGAACAATTTAGGTCTATGTTGGAGATAGATACATTGACATGAAGCTCCCAGCTTAGAAGATACTTAGATGAGCTTAGATGATAAAATTGGCTTAGATTTCCTGAATTACATACCTGTAATTATTCTGTGGGAGCCCTGGTAGTGCAGCAGTTAAGAGCATGGCTGCTAACCAAAAGATTGACAGTTCCAATCCACCAGCCACTCTTTGGAAACGCTATGGGGCATTGTATTCTGTCCTATAGGGTCTTTATGAGTCGGAATCTACTCGACGGCATTGGGTTTGGTTTTTTGTTTGTTTGTTTTAATATTCTGTGGAGTCCCTGGGTGGCACAAACAGTTAAGCACTCAACTGCTAGCCAAAAACGTTGGCAGTTTGAGCCCACCCGGACCTGCCTTGGAAGACAGGCCTGATGATCTGCTTCTGAAAGGTTACCACCTTGAAAACCCTGTGTAGCAGCTCTGTCTGCACATGCGGGGTCGCCATGAGTCAGCATCGACTCGACAGCAGCTCACAACAATTATTATTCTATAACCTGATATTTCTGTCTGTTGTTCGTTATCCCCTTTTAGATATGGAAGAAAGCAGCAGTGTTGCCGTGTTGGTGCCAGATATTGGGGAACAGGAAGCCATACTGACTGCGGAAACTGTCATCAGCCCGTCATTGGAAATTGATGAACAAAGAAGAGCTAAAACAGACCCATTAATCCATGTGATCCAGAAATTAAGCAAGATAGTGGAACATGAGAAGTCACAAAAATGTCTTTTAATTGGGAAAAAGCGCTCACGTTCAAGTGCTGCCCCACGCTCTCTTGAAGCCCAAGAACTTTGTGCGATTCCAGCTAAAGTAACCCAGTCACCTGCTACTGATATTAGAAGACTTGAAATCCCGCAAACAAATTTTATTCCTGACTCTTTTGCCCAGAATGATGGGAAGGTGATGTCTTATCAGTGTAGCCTTTGTAAGTTCCTATCATCTTCTTTCTCTGTGTTGAAAGATCATATCAAGCAGCATGGTCAGCAGAATGAAGTGATACTGATGTGCTCAGAGTGCCACATTACATCCAAAAGCCAAGAGGAACTTGAAGCTCATGTGGTCAACGACCACGAAAATGATGCCAATGGTCATGCCCAGTCCAAAGCCCAGCAGTGCATCAGCCCCTCCAAGTCTTTGTGTCAGAGAGTCATTGAAAGAAATAACGAAAGCGTTCCTGACGTCCCAGTGAACGTGGGCAATCCACCAACTGCGTCCGTGGCAGAAATGGGTAGGAGGAAATGGTATGCGTATGAGCAGTATGGCATGTATCGATGCTTGTTTTGTAGCTACACTTGTGGCCAGCAGAGAATGTTGAAAACACATGCTTGGAAGCACGCTGGGGAGGTTGATTGCTCGTATCCAATATTTGAAAATGAAAACGAGCCTCTAGGCTTGCTGGAGTCTTCAGTGGCTGCTGCACCGAGTGGGGTCGATGCAGTAGTCATCTCTATTGGCGACAATGAGCTGAGTATCCACAATGGGCCTTCGGTTCAGGTGCAGATTTGCAGCTCAGAGCCATTATCGGCTTTATCTCCTTTAGAAAAAAGCGCAGGAGGGGTAGTGCAGCTAAGTCAATCAGTTGCCCTTGATCCTAGTGAGGAAGAAATGCTGGAGGTGATTTCTGATGTGGAGGAGAATCTGAGTGCTGATAGCCTACTTTCATCAGCGCAGAAAATCATCAATAGCAGCCCTAATAAAAAAGGTCACGTTAACGTGATAGTGGAGCGGTTACCAAGTGCTGAAGAAGCTCTTTCACAGAAACGTTTCTTCATGAATGCTGACATTGAGGAGGGAAAAAACCTGAGCCCTACAGAAGCCCAGATAGCGTGTGGAGGAACAGACGATGTTTATCATGCCGATAAGTGTACTGTTGATATTGGGGAGTTGATCATAGGCTGGAGCACTCCAGAGAAGAAAGATGGCGAGTTAGTAAGTAAAGGCCTGGCAACTGATGAGAATGCTCCACCAGGCCGGAGAAGGACAAACTCTGAGTCTCTCCGACTGCACTCATTGGCTGCAGAAGCCCTGGTCACAATGCCTATAAGAGCTGCAGAGCTAACACGAGCCAACCGTGGCCACTATGGGGATATAAACCTTTTAGAACCAGACACTGGCCAAAGGCAGGTAGATAGTACCTTGGCAGTGTATTCTAAGATGAGGTCGCCACTTAAAAACTCCTCAGATGGATTAACCAGTTTTAACCAGAGCAACTCTACTTTGGTAGAGCTCCCAGAAGATAGGCAGGAATTGTCAGTTGGGCACGTTAAGACAGGCATCAGCATGTCCTTACTGACTGTCATTGAGAAATTGAGGGAAAGGACAGACCAGAATGCCTCCGATGATGACATTTTGAAAGAGCTGCAGGATAATGCCCAGTGCCAGCCCAACAGTGATCCGAGTTTGTCAGGAAGCAGCGTGGTGGAATACATCCCTAACTCCGAGCGCCCCTACCGGTGCCGCCTGTGTCACTACACAAGTGGTAACAAGGGCTACATCAAGCAGCACTTACGAGTCCATCGTCAGAGACAGCCATATCAGTGTCCTATCTGTGAGCACATAGCCGACAACAGCAAAGAGTTGGAGAGCCACATGATCAACCACTGTAAAGCAAGAATATACCAGTGCAAGCAGTGTGATGAGTCTTTTCATTATAAGGTAAGGATGGCTTCGTGAATTCTTTCAGGGAGCCTTAGAATTTTAGAGCAAAGAGGGAACTTTGCGGATCTAGTCCTGCCACCTGATTTTATAGATAAGGAAACAAAGGCCCAGAAAAGTTTGATCATTTGCCCAGGAGCTCCCAGCTGATTACTGTGAGATCTGGGATTCAGATCTAGGTCTTCAGAGCATCTGGTGCAGTGTTCTGTCCACCACCTGCTGCCTCCTTACCAGCTGTAATATCTGCTTTAGTGTTTTAGTGTGAACAGCTTTTTAAAAATGTGCAGATTTTAAATTACAAAGAATGTACAGTGGTGTGACATCATACATACATTTAACCTTGCAGCATCTGGGCAAAAAGTATATTGGTTTTTCATCTAACCTGCTCCCCAAATGCAGCTCTTTGACTTTAGCTGCTGTAAAACCAACAAACAGGAACTCGTATCATTGCAAGTGGACCGTATTGGATGTATTGAAAGACAGTGCAGTAGAAATAGGACCCAGGTGTGCCATGTTTTATGGGCGGTTTAAGAGACTGTCAAGGGTTATTTTGACAACAAGTGATTTTCATCGTATGTGCTGACCTTAGAACCAGCAGCCTGAAATGCTGTTCTTTTGTAAAGGAAACTTGGATTCATTCAATCATTGGTTTAGAACTTTTCTTCTTCAATGGGCCAGTTGACTGGGGGGAAGATGTACTCCAACGGGCTAATTGAGATGTAGACTTTTTCTTCCAGACTATCCAGAGTTAGGGCCTACCTGGTAGTAAGAAGGTAATTAGAAATGAAAAAGCCTTTGGGTCTGAGATTCACTGCCACTTGGGTTGTCCGCATGAAATTCTGACCCAGGCTCAGGCCCCTGGACAAGTACCTCATCCAAATGGGCTGTAAAGTCAGGTTCCAGAAGTTTCTTTGCCGCTTCACTCTTGATTCCTGGGGGGCAGAGGTGGAGGAGGGGTTCCAAATAGCTCTCTCTTACATATTTAGTTGGTGTTAAAGGGAAAAGTAAGCAGGAGTCCTTCGGTTACTGACTGGTTTTATTTCTGTGAATGAAAATGTTGAGGTATTCTGAACACTCTACTTCTGTCTTCTCTGGGTCAGCCATGAGGCTCAGTGAGCAGGCACATGCCATGCCGAAGCACCTGCCGAGACGGTGGCTTCTGCCCACAGACTGCAGAAAGAAGGCCCCGCCTTTTGATGAGTTGGTGATTGCCCTAGTGTACTCTTTTCTGTAAACTGTCAAATGCGTCACATAATCTTTTAGAAGATTTGATTTTCAAATGTTGGTAATGGTTTTAGATACTAGGCTGTGAATGCAGTTAGCTCATTCTTCTCTGTATAGTCTCCTAGTTACTGGGCATGTGTGTTTATGGAAAGTGACATTTAATTGCTCTCAATTTTTCAGAGTCAACTGAGGAATCATGAGAGAGAGCAGCACAGCCTTCCAGATACCTTGTCGATAGCAACTTCTAACGAGCCAAGACTCTCCAGTGATACAGCTGAAGGGAAATGTGTGCAGGAAGGTATCTGTGCCTTTTTTTTTTTCCCCAATAATAATATATACAGACTACACTGACTGGCATATGGAGCTTAAAAATCCCCGTAATTGTTATGTGGGTTATTTTCAGGATTACAGCTACATATATTCTCACTTGTTTTTATACTATGGATGTTAGTGGATCCTATCTGTGTTCCTGAGGAAATTCCAAGTACTAACTCAAGTCAATACTACTAGATCCTAGGTAAGAAGTGCTAGGTTAGTAAGCGCTCTGCTTCAAGTATGTAGGTAGATAGTACAGTTGAAATTTATGCAGTCCCCTAAAAGCCAAGCTGCAGCATAAACTCCTAGAAGTCGATGCACCAGCAAGCCAAAGCAGCTGCAGCCTAGGAAGGAAGCCTCCCCTCCCCTCTCAGTACCAGCTGACCCATTGAAAACGGAGCTTTTGCAGATGGTAGGCCCCCACCTCAAAGTTTAGTGGTGGCTTCCTGCTGTGCTGTTTTCCAAGTGTGACTGCCAGATTTCATCTGCATTATTTAAAACACACGCACGCACAAGATCTTTTTATGTACTAGTTAGGTACCAGTTGGCCGAGTTTCTGGTAATAGGAATATTAGAATGAAAAGATTTAATTAGAGTTCCATGAAAAGGCGGATGCCACATCCGGAGAATTAAGGATAAAGCATAATAGCTGTGCTTCCGTGCATCAGCTCCCTGAAATTGATGTACTTTAAATGTCTCAAGTGTGGTACACAGTGTTTATGGGAGATAAAACATACTGGGGTGACTTCCTGTCTAGATTTCCTAAGAATTAAAGTTAGAAATGACTGTAGAGTAAAATGCTTTAGCATAATGTTTCTTTAAATTATACCCCAGAAAGCATAACTGATTCTAGAATGTCTCTCAGAGAACTGGTTTTGACACCACTGTAGCACCAAAATTCCCTTGTCAAACAGATGTCATCCCTGTAAAACCATCCCAGACAAAAGGAGTTTCTGACACAGCATCTGTTTCTGCAATAGATGGCTGAGCTAAAACAGTTTTGTTTCCTTTTTACAGAATAGCCCTAAATGCCTCTCTTTATTTTAATTCATTATGTTTCCATATCCCCTTTAAAGGAGACAGACATTTGATATGACTGGACCATAAATCCCTAATGAAGAAATAAAGTCCGGACGTCTCAGTGGCACCACCTGCAGTTAGTACAGTGTGGGAATATGCCTTTTCTAGCACCATCTTAAAAAGCACTGTTTTTAAACTGCCCAGTTGGGCTACCAGCTTAAAACTCTTCATTGTAGCTCAGGTTTTCAATAAAAAGATAAGAATGCCAGCTCAAAATAAAAACCAGTTGAGACTTCACAGCATCTCTCCACCATGTTCCATTTTGTGGCATCTTTTCTTTGTGGATCATACCCTTTTTTCTTAGAGTTAAATGTATAGATTTTAAATTGCTTGCCTCATCTCACACAGCCCCCCACCCCACTGCATTTGCTTTTCTCTATCTTCATAGTATAACAACTTGGGTGACTGATACCTTTCTGCACACTTAAACCTAATAAAATTGTTGTCAGTTGTGGAGTCTATTCTAATTATGGTGACCTCACGTGTGCAGAGTGGACCTGCTCCATAGGGTTTTCAGGGCGTTGGCCTTTCAGAATGGGCCTGACCTCTGGGGCACCTCTGGGTGGGTTAAAACCGCCAACCTTTCGGCAGGTAGTCAAGCACATAACCATCTGCACCACCTAGGCCCCTCCTAATAAAGAACTGGTACTTTATTAATTCAGTAGTAGGTATTTCAAAATCTGGTTGTCAGGCCAGTTTTGGCTCACAAAGAAGGTAAAAATCATTCTTGGTTTGTTAAAACATCTTTAACCATTGAATAAATTGATTAAACAAGAGGGGAGAGGCCAGTCTTTGGTACCCAGTTTCTGCCCATTACCGTAGCACAGATAAGCAGGGCGTGTTTTAGTCTCACAGGTCCAGTGTAGTTAGACGACAGACATTGGCTCAACCAGAAGGCACAGAGTGCCTGTCTTGTGCTGGGCACTGTGCTAGGTGCTGGGAGTACATTGAAGGCATCACTGCCCTTGAGGAACCCAGCCTGGCGAAGAAGACAGAACTGTATGTCAGCCAGCACCACGAATGCTCTGTGAGAGAGCTGTGGGCAAAGCACTTTCATAAAGTGTTTCTTCATGAAATGTAATTAAATTGTTTTTTATTGGAAACCTATAATTTGCCAAGCCTTGGGGATTCACTGTAAGCAAAACAGGCAGATCTCTGCCCTCAGGGAATATACAGATTAGTGGTAGCACAGAGACTTTACACAAACACGCAGGTGATGTCCAGACTGCAGACTTCTGGAGAGGGTAAACTGTCGTGCGAGGTTCTAGCACTTCCTTTTATAGCTGAGGAAACAGACCGCAAGAGGTCAAATCATTTGCCTGGGATCCTACTGGTAATAAGTGGCAGAACAGGGACTAAACCCCAGTTTGTGAACTTCACATTCAGTATTCTCACCATTGGAGACAGTTGCTTACAGTAGCACAGGCCCTCGTTCTGTGCGCTATATTAAGGTTTCCATCTGTCGTTTTTATTAGTTGTCATTGATCTGTAATATTTCTCACACAAAACCATTATCCAGTATTTCACACTTGGTTTTTTTTTCCCCAGAGTTTTTTAAAAATTGTACTTGGAACAGTGCCACTTATAATCAAGTCCAAGTTTTTAACCTACCAATTAAGAGCAATACTTAGATTATAATTATGATTAGTGTATATATTAATGCTATAGATTTATACCAGGAAATTAGGACATTTTGTTCTGCCTGGCAGTAGTTACTAGCAGAAGAAAATTTCAATTTTAGAAAGCTTAAATTTAACTTAAGTATTTTTTTTGTTTTGCTGAAATTTCAGTGTGGGTTTTCTTTTGTACCACCGATTTTCCTTTTTACGCACGGAGTCTACTTCCTAAACTTTCTTCCCACCAAAGCCACATAAAGCTCTCCCTCCCTGTTCTGCCTTATCCTGGAGCTTCCTTTGTTGCTGAGTATAAAGCAGCCAGGGTGTGAATAGCCTGTGGACTTTATTCTGACAAAAGAGTAAATACAGCTTTGGATATCTTCAGGAGACAGTTTCCTGTAATCAGGTCATTCAACCTGTATGGTTACAACCTTACCCCAACTTGGATTTCCTAGCCTTGTTGTTGCAGGGAGCTCTGGTGGCGCAGTGGTTAAGAGCTCGGCTGCTAACCAAAAGGTCGGCAGTTTGAATCCGTCAGCCTCCTTGGAAACCCTGTGGGGCAGTGCTACTCTGTTGTACAGGGTCACTTGGCAACGGGTTGGGTTTGGTTTGATACTGCTGTAGAGTGAGTTTAGTAACATGGCCTGTTCCCATTGGATTCATGTTTCTTGGATTTCAGAGAGCTGCATATTCACATTCTCATGACTTTAATCCTTGTCACCTATCAGCTTATTAGGTATAATTGTACTACATTGTATAGCACTTAATTTACAGTTGATTTTCCTTCTATAGTTGGCATTGACAACTGACTCATAATTATAAACAAAAGAAACCCACAGGGTGAAAGAGCTTTAGGCTTTTTATATTGAGCTTGTTACATATATATATATATATATATACGCATATATACATATATATATATAAATTCTTTTTCGTTATATATGCCTCGTAGTCACGCTTTCTAATATTGGATTTATATAGTATTAAATTACAGCTTGTTGGCAGATCATTGTTTCCTAAAGACCAGGTTCAATTTTGATTGGACTAAGACCTTTCAAGTCAACACTGTATCTCGTTAAATTAGGTACTACATAGTCAGCAGGACAGCTAGAGCAGAGTTCATTATGGTTTTTCCAAATTTTGTACAAGGTTATACAGAAACCAGCCCAACCAGTCTGTATTTACAAACAAAACTAGACAGTGTTCAGTCTGTATCTGCTGATAGTCCAGATGCGGGAGAGCCTGTAACCCGCACTGAAACTTGTTAACTTAGAGCAGTGAGAAAGCCTTGATATAAGTGTTAAATACTGTGTGGTATAAATATTCATTTACAATGGAATATAAATGCTGTCGTTTGAATCTTACCAAAGCATGCCGCTAAAACTCTGAAATACCTTGTCTAGGGAATAAGTCTTCAGTCCAGAAACAGTATAGATGTGATGTCTGTGATTATACAAGTACAACATATGTTGGTGTCAGAAACCACAGACGAACCCATAACTCTGATAAGCCATACAGGTAAGTGTGATGATACTAGAGTTTCAATGCTTGTGTTAAAATATTTTATTTTATAGAAGAGCAAAAAAGTTGAAATAATTAAAAATTCATAACGCTTGTTTAAACACAGGTGAAGAGCTAAGAAACTTTGGCTTACTGATCTCGTGAATGTTGTATAATTTGTTAAGGAGTATGAACCTGAAGCTTGAGTCTTAGGACAATAAACATTTTAACTAGTTGGAAGACAGGAAAATGTCTATATCTGTGAGTTTTGTGTTTTCAGTTTCATTTCGGTGTAAATTTTCAAAACAATTTTCAGCTTTTAGAGAGCATTTCAGTGACCTGGCACCTAGGTACTCGGTATCCCAGCAGAAGATCCTTAAAATTTAAGAGCAACAAAATTTTCTATGAACAATTACACTTTTAAAGATTAAAATTTCGTGTGTGGAATAAGATCATTTAATTCTGGTCCTTGATTTTTCATAAAAGTCACTTCCAATATGTATTTTCAGAAAAACCAGGTATTCTCAGTCCATCAAGACAGGCCGATAAACAGAAATCATTATTTCATAAACTTTGTAAACAGTTTGTTGTTTATGTATAGTAAAGGTGCAGACATTTTCGCAAACAGTTTGTCCAGCCATCACAGAGCAGTTTGTTCCCCTTGCAGCCATGATGGAACATTTGCTAGGCCCGCACACAGAGCTAAGCCAGTCACCATGATGAACAGTGCTAGACAACGATCTGAGCTCTTCTAACCCCTTGTCAAAACTTGTTTCACATTTTAAGTCTCTCTCATAGGTGAGTGTGGGAAAGTAAATGTATTTATATCAAAAGGAATGCAAAATGATGCCATAGAATGTCATTATTTGACCCTATAATGTAGTGCTCGGTCTATATATGCAGTTTTAAATGTTTAAAATACGCTTAATTTGCTAACCAGCAGACTTATTTATAATCACTCTTCATGCAGTACATCTGTTTGCAAAGTCTTGCAACTCTGTGAAACTGTTTGACCTTGCCTCAGCGTCTGGTATTATATTTTCAAATTAGAATGCCTAGGAAATGCTATTTCCCCAGAGTATATCGAAGGCTATCCTGCAGCATTATTAGCAGTAACTCGGTGCCATAAACTCTAGAGGAGTGATAAGGTGGTATTGACCATGAATCATCTTGTATGATTCACACTAGGAAATGTTTAGAGGATCATGATGGCAATGGGACACCAGTTCACCTGATATGAGGAGGAAGCTTTGCTTTTATACTTCGGGTGTTTTTATTCTTGAATTTAATGACATACCATGCCAAATCCATGTGATCCAGGCATGAATAAAATAATATTTTCTGGATTCTAGAATTAGACTGTTCATTTGTTCGCTGAGAAGTATTTATTGAGCAAATAATATTTACCAGGAGCTGCACTGGGCTTTCTTGGTCTGTAGTCATAACAGAAAGGTATTGTCCCTGCCATCAAGGAGCTCGTAGACAATAAAGGAGTAAACTCACAAGTATATAATTGTGATAAATTTATGAAAGAGGTTAATGATGGAGTCTAGCTTTCTAGAGGAAATTGATTTCTCTTTGAGCCAGATTTTTAACAGTTATTTACCAAATAAAGGTTTATTTTCTTGGTGTCTTAGGGATTATGTTTTCTTACATTCTTAAAATATTCATGGATCATTACAACCTCAGAAAAATCTCAGTGTTATGTTCCAAGGTTATTTTCACTGTGAGTCACTTGGTCCAGCCTGAGTGTTTATGTCTTAGAAAAAAATGTTGTCATACCTCCCCCACCATCTATGGTAATTGTTTCTAACTTTTTCTCAAAGTTTTATTTTCACCTTTCTAATCTTATGACTCTCCCTTTAACCTTCTCTAAATACTACGCATCTTCCTTTGTCTCCATGGAATCTGCATTCTGCAGAGCATTGTGGATTAAATATTCAACTTAAGTATGTTTCTAGGACGTTCTCTGCATTGTCATACACTGCTTGCCTGAAGCTGAGCTATTAAGGATAGCCTTCTTGATGTTTGATTTAATCAAGGTATCATAGTCATTTTTCTGGCGTATTTCATATCTGCTGCTTTCAGTTTTGTTGTCTGGTACACTTACAGTTAGGGTTTGGGCTTGTTTTCTCAGAGTCCATACCCTGTGCATTTCTGATTCCCTACTTTTTGTTAAAAAAAAAAAAAAAAAACACGCTCACAAGTAGCAAAGGTGAATTTCTTACAGAGCAAGAGTGCCTTGTTGCACAACTTCTAAAGTCAAAAGGTTCACTGAGTATTTGAACATGCCTGTTGGTCGCCATGAGTCGGAATTTACTTCATGGCATGAGTTTAGTTTTTTTTTTTAATTAAGTACTGTGTCTTCTGTGGTAGCGATACTTGCCCCTTTCCCTTGCCTTTGCGTTTTTGACGTTGTTGCAGCCCTTCTCTTTTTTATGTGGTCTGAGCAGCACAGTTCTGTGGGTAAGAATCCTCTCCCTGGGGGCAGGCAGTCCTGGAATTGACTCTGAACTCTCTCACTTTGGGGATTTGTACCTTGGGCAAATGATTTTACCTCTGTGCTTGGTTTTTGTCCTTTATAAAATGAGGATAGTTAAAACTCTATAGGTTTTATCATATGTAGGTTTCTAGTACATAATATATAAAAAAAAAAAGATAGCTGCCTCATAGTTATTGGGCCCAGTTTGAACCCTCATCCTTTCTCAGTGATTCACTGTCTAATCTTTAAAAAAAAAAAAAAAAAGGAGGGGTGGCTATTGGCCTCTCTTCATTTGGGAAACAAAAGTAATTTGTTGCTGGGCAGCAGGCAGGCATAGCTTATTTTACAGGACAGATGCTGAGCCCGGGTATAAATACTGTTATTGCCGAGGTCTCTATGCCAGTGTCAGGCTCTGTGGTAGTGTTCTGGGGAGCACCTACGCTTTAGATTGCCGGCCTGAGCCACACACCTCTGACCAACTGGATGGCTGTGGGAAGATTATTCCTGGCTAAGTCTCCTGTTCCATGTGAAACTGGGGGGAACACTGCTTAGCTCAAAAGGCTTTGTGAGGACTGAATTAAGTTTATATTTATAAATCATCCAGCATGTGACCAGGTGCCTTGAAGGGCTAGTTCCCTTCCCTGCCCATGAAGTCTTGAGGTCATTTCAGAAACCCCGTTCTCGCTACAGAAGGAAGAGAGCTGTTTTCCATCTCTACGTGAGGACAGGGGAAGATGAAAATGGCATTGTCCCATCCCAGTCCCTAGCAGACTCAACAAACTTTGTTTTTTAATGCTGTATTAAGTAACACACTCTGTAAACCACATATCAGTGATAGTTACGACTGATATTTATGACATTGACCCCAAAGTTACTGAAAGGTTCCATCCAGAATCTATAAAGATTAGATTGTCATCAGTTGAGTTGAATATTGCAGAACTAGGATTGCCATGATTTACATCCCTAGCACCAGTTTTGTGAATATTTAGCTAGAGAGAAAGGTGGAAGAACAAAACGTTTTCCTCAGGCTACCCAGCTTCCTTCTAACCATATGGCATTGAACCCATTAGAAACAATTGTATTGGTACTCAGGTTTTTCAAACTGTGCCATGGTGAGGGGACACCATGATAAACCCATGACCCATTGCCATCAAGTCAATTCTGACTCAAAGTGATCCCATAGGACAGAGTAGAAATGCCCTATAGGGTTTCCAGGGGGCTGGTGGATTTGAATTGCTGACCTTTTTGTTAGCAGCCGAACTCTTAACCACTGTACCACCAGGGCAATGTGTCTGGCACACAGTAGGTGCTTAGTAACTAACTGTTAGGAGCTCTGGTGGTGCAGTGGTTAAGGGCTTGGCTACTAGCCAAAAAGTCAGCAGTGTGAATCTACCACCTGCTCGTTAGGAACCCCGTGGGGCAGTTCTACTCTGTCCTATAGTTGCTAGGTGTCAGAATCGACTCGACAACAACGGGTTTGGTTTTTTTTTTTTTTTTTTTTGGTTTAAATAACTGTTAACTGATAGTTATCTGTATACCTCAGTTTTCCTCTACTACAAAATGGCTCTGATTCTGAGTTTTATTGTATTTTGAAAATAAACGTGTAGTAGTATTACGCCTTTTCTTCCTTAAGTAGAAGAGCTTCTTGCCCAAATATGTATGTTGAATTTTTTAATACCCAACTGGGTTTTTTTTTAAATAATCTTTATTGTGCTTTAAGTGAAAGTTTACAGTCAAGTCAGTCTCTCACACAAAAACCCATATACACCTTGCTACACACTCCCAATTCCTCTCCCCCTAGTGAGACAGCCCGCTCTCTCCCTCCACTCTCTTTTTTCGTGTCCATTTCACCAGTTTCTAACCCCCTCCACCCTCTCATCTCCCCTTCAGGCAGGAGGTGCCAGCATAGTCTCAAGTGTTCACCTGATCCAAGAAGCTCACTCCTCACCAGCATCCCTCTCCAACGCATTGTCCAGTCCAGTCCATGTCTGAAGAGTTGTTTCAGGAATGGTTCCTGTCCTGGGCCAACAGAAGGTCTGGGGGCCATGACCACTGGGGTCCTTCCAGTCTCAGTCAGACCATTAAGTCTGGTCTTAAGAGAATTTGGGGTCTGCATCCCACTGCTCTCCTGCTCCCTCAGGGGTTCTCTGTTGTGTTCCCTGTCAGGGCTGTCATCGGTTGTAGCCGGGCACCATCTAGTTCTTCTGGTCTCAGTATGATGTAGTTGCTCGTTCGTGTGGCCCTTTCTGTCTCTTGGGCTCATAATCGCCTTGTGTCCTTGGTGTTCTTCATTCTCCTTTGATCCAGGTGGGTTGAGACCAAGTGATACATCTTAGATAGCTGCTTGCTAGCGTTTAAGACCCCAGACGCCACTCTTCAAAGTGGGATGCAGAATGTTTTCTTAATAGATTTTGTTATGCCAATTGACTTAGATGTCCCCTGAAACCATGGTCCCCAGACCCCTGCCCCTGCTACGCTGGCCTTTGAAGCATTCAGTTTATTCAGGAAACTTCTTTGCTTTTGGTTTAGTCCAATTGTGCTGACCTCCCCTGTATTGTGTGTTGTCTTTCCCTTCACCTAAAGTAGTTCTTATCTGCTATCTAATTAGTGAATACCCCTCTCCCACCCTCCCTCCCCCGTCTTGTAACCACAAAAGAATGTTTTCTTCTCAATTTAAACTATTTTTCAAGTTCTTACAATAGTGGTCTTACACAATATTTGTCGTTTTGCAACTGACTAATTTCACTCAGCATAATGCCTTCCAGGTTCCTCCATGTTATGAAATGTTTCACCGATTCCTCACTGTTCTTTATCAATGCATAGTATTCCATTCTGTGAACGTACCATAATTTATTTATCCATTCATCCGTTGATGGGCACCTTGGTTGCTTCCTTTTTGCTATTGTAAACAGTGCTGTAGTAAACATGGGTGTGCATCTATCTCTTCGTGTAAAGGCTCTTATTTCTCTAGGATATATTCCAAGGAGTGGGGTTGCCAGATTGTATGGTAGTTCTGTTTCTAGCTTTTTAAGGAAGCACCAAATCGATTTCCAAAGTGGTTATACCATTTGACATTCCCACCAGCAGTGTGTAAGTGTTCCAATCTCTCCACAGCCTCTCCAGCATTTATTATTTTGTGTTTTTTAGATTAATGCCAGCCTTGTTGGAGTGAGATGAAATCTCATTGTAGTTTTGATCTGCATTTCTCTAATGGCTAATGATCGTGAACATTTCCTCATATATCTTTTAGCTACCTGAATGTCTTCTTTAGTGGTGTCTATTCATATCTTTTGCCCATTTTTTAATTGAATACCCAGTTCAGTTTTAATAATCAGTCCCAAAATACCCAATTTTCTCCTAAATGTTTCAAAATGTACTTTTTAGAGTTTTTATTAATATTAGGAGCCAAACAAGGTCCAGGCATTGCATTTGATCTATAAGTCTCTATGTCTCTCTCTTTAAATTTTTAAAATAACAGTTCATGATCAAAGTTAGCATACATCCTGAAAATTGCACAGATCATAATTGTACAGCTTGATGAACGATCACAAATTAAACTCAGCCTTGTAACTTCTACTCAGATCAAGAAGAACACAATTAGCAGTTTATCAGCAGTATTCCTTTCCTGCTGCTTCCAGTCCCTATTTCCCTTCCTCTTTTTTTATAGGTGATCACTGTCTTAACTTCCAACATCATAAATCAGTTTTGTCTGTTTTTTAACTTAATACAAATGTAATCATACGTTATGTATTCTTCTATGTGTGGCTTTTTTTCACTCAACATCATTCTATATGTATGTTTTATGTGTATATATATATATTTTATATTTTTACATGTGTGTATATACATGTATATACGCACTTTAAAAAAATTGTCCAATGTGGCAATAATGCATTTCTTTCCATTGCTGTATCGTATCCCGTCGTTGAGACTATTAATCCTATTGATGGACATTTGGGCTATTGCCAGGTTTTTTTTTTCCTGTTATGAGTAATGTCGTTTTGAAGATTCCTTAAGTAGGTGCATATATGGATCCCTTTCTGCCGGGTTTACACCTAGGAGTGGAATTTCTGGGTAATTGGGCTTGCGTATGTTCAACTTGGGTAGATATTGTGCACAGTTTTCCAGAATGGATGTGCCAGTTTACAGTCATTGTACCGACTTATATTCTCACCAACACTTCGTATTGTCAGTCATTTTCATGTTGGTCGTCCTAGTAGAAGTGTAATGGTGTGTAATTGTGGTTTTAATTTGCATTTTCCTGATATTTATGGACTATTGCCTATTTTTTTAT
This sequence comes from Elephas maximus indicus, assembly GCF_024166365.1. Taxonomy (NCBI): domain Eukaryota; kingdom Metazoa; phylum Chordata; class Mammalia; order Proboscidea; family Elephantidae; genus Elephas; species Elephas maximus. Next base: position 14,346,068 of record NC_064839.1, read on the forward strand.
TGGATTGTCTTTTTCTTACTGATTTGCAGGAGTTCTTTATATATTTTGAATACAACTTCTTGTTGTATATATTGCAGATAACCGTCTTCTGCACTATGGATTGCCTCTCTATTCTCTTAGTGGTATCTTTTGAGGAGCAGAACTTTCTAGCTTTAATGTAGTCAAATGTAGTAATCTTTTTCTTTGTGGTGAGGGCTTTTATGTCTTTATACTCTGAAACTGGTCTTGATTTTTTTGTTACTTGTTTTTTATTGTGGTTAAATATAACATAAAATTACCATTTTAACCGTTTTTGAGCATACAGTTCAGTGGTGCTAAGTACATTCTCAATGTTGTGTAACTATCACCACTGTCTATTTCCTGATGTTTTTTTATCATCCCAAACAGAAACTGTACTCATTAAACAACTCCCCATTTCCCATTCCTCAGCCCCTGCTAACTTTTATTTTACTTTCTGTGTCTATGAATTTGGCTGTTGTAGATACCTCATATAAGTAGAATTATACAATATTTGGCCTTTTGCACCTGGCTTATTTCACTTAGCATAATGTCGTCAAGGTTCATCCATGTTGTAGCCTGTATCGGAACTTCGTTCTTTTTTATGACTGCACAGTATTTCATTGAACATATATCACGGGCAGTTCTCCTCTGTCCTATAGGGTCATTATGAGTCAGAATCGACTCAATGGCAGCGGGTTAGGGGTTTTTGTTTTTGTTTTTTTTGATAATGAGCATGGTTTTCTAAAAGAAAAATCTAAAATAATAATCATTCCAAAAAGGTTTTAAGCAATGATTGCTTCTTGGAAGTAATAGGGTTGTGAGTCATTGTATAAAGTCTGGTCTTTATTACAAATATATTAGAAATGATAATAATAGCTTATGTTTTTTTGTTTGTATGGGCTTAGCAATGTGATAAGCACTCAGTATGTTAAGCCCCTCGCAGCAGCCCAGTACTTAGGAATATCACTATCCTCATTTTACAGATACGTAAACACAGACTGGGATTGATTAAATAACTTTCCCCAGGCCACACAGGTGGCAGAGCCAGGGTGTGAACCCTTGCTCCCAGTGCCGTCCTGCCTGTCTCCACTATGCCAGGGAGAGCTCTTCACGTGAGGTGTACAGCTGCTGAGTGCCTTACTACTCCCAATTTAGTGATGGGAAACAGCTATCGTGCTTCAAAATTCTGTGGGTCAGGAATTAGGAATGGGCACAGTAGGGATGGCTTGTCTCTGTTCCACAGGTATGGGGTCTCAGCAGGGAAGGTTTGAAGGCTGGAGGTGACTCAGACAGCTGGGTACTGCAGTCATCTGAAAGCTCCATCACCACAGCCTGGTGGTTGATCTGGCATTATCTGGGACCCAGCTGGAACACGTTCACATGATTTCTCCATGTGGACTGTCCAGGTGGGCTGGTTGGTGCTTCCTCACAGCATGACTGCTGCATCCCACATGTGAGCTTCTTAGGAGAAGCAGGCAAAAGCTGTCTCGTCTTTCATGACCTATCCTGGGAAGTCACGTGCCATCCTGCCATAGTCACGGTCCTTTTAAGTCTCTTTTAATATGGAGGTCTGTTGAATCTTTAGGTAATTGTGTCGGCTTGGGAAAAATCCCAAGTGTTTTTTTAAAAAAGTCGAATTTTTTTTTTTTTAAGGAAAAGAGTGAGATATTTTAATTTGAGGGAAAAAATGTTTTGAAGGGATGCATTGAAGCAGTTTATTCTTTACAGCAGGATAAAGGTTTCCAGGTTCATCGCAAAATTTGAAGTAGCCACTTTCCTGGTCCTTAGTTATTTCTTATCATTTTCAGTAAAGTAAATTTAGAAGCATAGGAAAGGAGCTAAATGTAGTAAGTCACGCTGTATTGGACAATGTCTTTTGAAATTTTTGTGCAGGTGTTCAGATCGTACTCACATTGCCTCAAATCACGTAGGACATTCAGGTTCTGCTCTCTTGTACCTAACCTCTAAAGGCAGTTGTTCGTAAATGAATCAGACCTGAAGACTTAATCATATAAGATCCCAGGCCAGGGAAATACGGGAGCAGATCATCTTCACCTGTTCCTTCATGATGTTTATACCTCTTATCTCTTTCTCTTGTCTAATTGTACTGGCTTCAGAACACTGTAAATAATTGTAGGGATAGTGAACATCCTTGTTTTGTTCTTGAATTTAGTGGAAATGCTTCTAGTGCTGTCTTGTTAAGCTTTATACTCGTTTTGGGGTTAAGATACATATATTTTATTGTATTGAAGAGGAATTACCCACCTACCCTATTTTGTTGGGAATTTTTATTAAGAATGTATATTAGGTTTAGGTGTCAGCCTGAGTCAAGTGCCTTCTAAAATGTGATCATAGAAATTACACAGCTGTACTCTGAAGTATTTAGGCAAAACAGAAACAGGGAAGCAGAAAGAATCTGACTATGAATCTAATGCAGCCTCTAGACCAGTGGTTTTCAGCCAAGGGTGATTTTGCATCTAGGGGACATCTGGCAATGTCTTTGACATTATCGGTTGTCACAATTCAGAGAGAATGCTGCTGGTCCGGGAAGCTGCTAAGCATTCTAGATACATACGCCAAATGCAATATATAAACCTTGATCCTAATTTGAATAAGACATTTTTGTGAAAATTAAGGAAATTTGAGCATGGGCTCCATAGTCAGTGATAAAATTTAATTTGTTAGAGATACATACCAAAATATTTACAGGTAAAGTATGGTGTCTTAAATTTTCTTTTAAAAAAAAAAAAAAGGGATAGATGAAACAAGATTGGCAAATGCCAGTGATTCTTGAAGCTGGCTGATAGAGATTCATTATAGTTTTCTTTCTACTTCTGTGTGTTTAAAATTCCCATAATAAAAAGTTTTTAGAAAATGGATGCTGAATTTTTTAGATTTTCAGCAAAAACAAAAATTGACGTTTCTCTTAATAGATGTCCTAATACTGACTCGTCTGTATTCCTAGAATCAGACTCCCTTCATCATGGCGCGTTACTTTCATGTCCTGTGGGATGCAGATTGCCATTATTTTGTTTAGTGTATCTGCATTGATTCAAATGAGTTTGGTCCGTAGATTTCTTTTTTGTGTTACCCTTGCCAAATTTCAGTATTAGTGTTCTCCTAGCTTCATAAAAAGAATTTGAAAGCTTTTTTAAGTCTCTGGAATTTTCGAAGTAACAAGCTACTTTAAAATACAAAGAAACTAGCTGTTCTCTATTGACCTTAGACATTGGAGTAGTAGACTTTTAGGAAAGGGCACTGATGTCTGGCATCTTTTTCTTTCTCTTCTGAGTATTGTCTAAAAGAATGAGCGCGTGCTGGTGCACAAATGAGAGCTTTAGGGCTGTGTTCTTAGTGACTTTTTAAAAAGCCTTAAGTGCCTAAAGATGATTGTACAAAGATGATGGTCAGTTTTTAGAATAAAATTTTTGGCATGAAAAAAATAGGGAGGTAACAAATGGAACTCCACAAATTCTGTCTAGTGATGGAATACTAGGTAGCTGTTAAATATTTTACCATAGCGAATTTGAGTTATAATGGGCAATGTTAACAAAACAGTAGACTTGCACGATCCCAATTTTATTAAAAACCTGTATATGTACTTTAAAGGACTAGGAAAATATACATCCAAATGATAATAGTGGTTACATCTAGTAGTAAGTTATGAGCGATTGTCCTTTTTTTTTTCCTTCTAATTTTCTACAATTAACTTTTGAAATCAGGAAAAAACGTTATTTTAAAAAGTCAAACGGTTATGTGGAGCTCAGATCTTGGTTTCTAATATTATCATTCCCCAGTAAAAGGAACCCGAGAAACGGCTCAGAGAAACAGCTGGCCTAGTCTAGGCCTGGGGCAGGGAGTAGACAAGGTGAGCGCCTGGAGCATTTTGTAGTTCTGGAGAGTAAGGAAGTGTTCAGCCAACAAAACTGGGAGAGTATGTCAAAGGGACATAGGAGCCAACTGAGAGAGTCCCCAGTGGTCAAAGGTAGAATAGCTTAAGCAACAAAATAACAGTATTCCGTGTAACCCAAAGTATAACATAAATATCCATGGGTCCATACCCATATAAAGACATGGTTAGATACATAGATATGGTAAAAAATAGGTGAGAAGAGACAAATCTCCTGTGCAGGTGAGTTCCAAATAATTTAATTAGATACTCTGCCCTTAAGAACCAAACCAAACCCACTGCTGTCGAGTTGATTCCAACTCATAGTGACCCAACAGGACAGTAGAACTGCCCCATAGAGTTTCCGAGGAGTGCCTGGTGGGTTCATTCTGCCAAACTTTTGGTTAGCTGCCACAGCTCTTAACCACTGCGCCACCAGGGTTTGTCCTCAAGAAAGTAGATTATAATTCCCACTCCTTAAGCGTGGTCTGCACGTAGAGACTTCATCTAAAGTGTACGGTATGGAAAGGAGGGGAAGAAAGAGTAACTCTGCAGTGGAGAAACCTGACCTCAGCCAGGCGGTCAAGGACATCATCAGCAGTGATAAGTCATGCTGATAATATATGATGAGCATGGCACTTGACCTGTGTGATCTTCCTCCCAAGAACCCTTATTCCAGTCTTACCATGAGAAAAACATCAGACAAATCCCAACAGGGGAACATTCTACTAAATACATGTCCAGTATTCCAAATCTGCCAAGTTCATCAAAAACAAGGAAATTTGGGGAAACCGTCACAGCCTAGAGACTCCTAAAGAGACATGATGATTAACTCCAGTGTGGTATCCCGGGTGGGATCTTGGCACAGAAAAAGGACATTACCCGTCCCCATTGCCATCCAGTCGATTCCGCCTCATAGCAACCCTATAGGACAGAGTAGAACTGCCCCATAGAGTTTCCAAGGAGTGCCTGGTGGATTTGAACTGCTGGCCTTTAGGTTAGCAGCCGTAGCACTTAACCACTGCGCCACCAGGGTTTCCAGAAAAAAGGACATTAGTTAAAAACTAATGAAATCCAAATAAAGTATGGATTTTAATGCGTGAACATTCCTTCCTTATTTCTGACAGATGTACCATAGTAATGTGCAGTGTTAACAATAGGGGAAACTCAACTTTTCTAAAACTATTCAAGAATAAAAAGTTTATTTAAAAAAAAAAAAAAGGAAAGCAGTTACTTAATGCATAGTTCACCGCTTTTATTTTAAAAAGGTTTGAGTACCATTGGGGATGTTCTGTGGGGTAAATTTGCAGTTTGGGGCATTTTCTGACCTAGTTATCTTGAAGTATGAAGTTCTCATTGCATAAGACTGACTTTTCACTTGGGGGACTCTTTGCTGCATGCAGAGTCCCTGGGTGTTTTAAACGGTTAACCTACTCGGCTGCTGATCAAAAGGTTGGAAGTTTCAGTCCATCCAGAGGTACCTCTGAAGAGAAGGCTGGTGATCTTCCAAAAATCAGCCATCGAAAACGCTATGGAGCACAGTTCTACTCTGATACACGTGGGGTCACCATGAGTTGAAACTGACTTAACAGCAGCTAGTTGTGGTTTTTTTTTTAGTTGTGGTGGTTGTTACTGTGCGCAGCATTCTGTGGCTCATTCTGGATATAGAATTTCCTGGTGAGACTTCAGGGCAAGTCTGAATGCATGTGAGGAGATGAGTAACCCAGAGAACCAAGATTTCATGTATGTTGCCCTTTCCTGTTATCAGTTACCATACAGGTGCTCAACACGTATAAAGGCATTGTACTTGAAAGGTACTGGGTGGGAACAAGTGGGCATCACTTGGCCTTGAGCTGTTCACTCCCACTTGCCCAGTGCCAAGCTGGGTGTGTGCCACAGTGACACAGCACTGTCACTGCTTTCAAGGGATGGTCCAATGACACTTGAGCAGGGGACTGTAACCACAGTACACATTCCAGTGTGATGAGTGTAGCAATAGATGCAGACACCAGGCTTAGTGGCTTAGGGGTAGGAATGATTGCCAACTGCCGGCCCTTCCTAGGTGTCAGTAAAAATAGAGTTGTTGATGTTTGTCCAAAAATTGCTACATCTCAGATACAAATAAATGGCCAAATGGGTAAAATGAAATTAATTAAGGTTTGTGTTTGTGACCAGTAATAGGAGCCCTGGTGGCACAGTGGTTAAGAGCTCAGCCACTAACCGAAAGGTCGGCAGTTTGAATCTACTAGCCACTCCTTGGAAACCCTGTGGGGCAGTTCTGCTCTGTCCCATAAAAAAATAGGGTCACTATAAATCGTAATCAACTTGATTATGAGTTTGACGGTACCAGCAATAAAATGGTTTTGTTGTTTTATGCAAGCTATAAAATCTTAAAGAGAATAGGCTAATAATTTGTTAAAATATTTACATAATGAAACATTTTAAACGCTACGTTTTCGGGAACTACTATCGTAGATACAGATAGAAACCTCACTTCCTTACTTCCTCCCCCCTTCCTTCCTAGAGATGGCCACTGTCCTGATGTTGATGTACCATCTTCAGGTATTTTTTATAACTGTATTAAAGATAGAGTTATAAAAATATGTACTGTATAGTAAAGTTATATGTGAAGGTGTATATGTTTATATATTATATGTGTGGTAGTTTTAGTTGTTAGGTGCCATCTATTCGGCTGCTACTCATAGCAACCATATTGTTTAATAAACAGTACATACTGTTGTTTATGGTGTTTTAACAATTTAAGCGGTATTGAAATGGTTCATGATGATAAGTATAGATGTAGCTCTTTTGCTTTAACCACTATATCGTGGTCCATCATGTGAAACCAGTTTCTTTCCGTATCCCTTTAGAAGCACAGGTAGGCTACATTGAACGTTCTCACATACGTGTCCTTGTCAGCACATCACAAGCGTGGCTTTAGGGTAGACACCTACAACTCGAGTTGCGGGGTCACAAGTGTGCCTCTTCAGACTCAATAGTATTACAGTGAAGCCTATGAGAGCTAGAACTCCACGGAACTGCCTTGTTTTTCCAGGGCTCGCAAGTTTTCCACCTTTGACAGGGTGCAGTCTTAGCACTTTTCTGTCACTCTCTATTAAGGATCCTACCGCATTTAACACCCAGAAAGTATTTCTTTTCAATTTTATAGGACTGGAAAAGAAACTAAACCATTGTTGTGATTTGCATGTCTATTCAGATTATGTACAGATACATGCATATACTGTCCAAAGATATGGGTAAAGTTCACTTTTTAATAAAACTGTCTAACGACAGCTGTTTTGGTTTTTCAGTGAAAATATTGAAACAAATTTCTAAGTCCATAACCTTATCAAAAACTCTTGGTCTCCTTTAACTTTTCCAAATTTATTCAAAGCCTTTATAGAGCTGAAAACTTTTGTCTGCCTTAAAGGCTTAGGCTCCTCTGATGGTAGGTCTTCATCATCATCATCTTGATTGGCAGAGGTGAGTCAGTCTGATAATGCCACTGTCCCAGGATGTGGAGAGATGGAAATGCAGACGTCGCTAGTGGGCATGTGTAAGCAGCTTTGTGCAGGTTTATGTCGTCGGTTTTTGCGGCAGTTTCTTCGTTGATAACGATGTAAGATGCAGCACTGAGCCTACTTTCTGAAACACCACTGTCAGTTGTTGTTTATTGCACCTGAATCCACATGATGTTATCGGGCTCGATAACTTTCGTTTTTTATTCTGTTACCACTGCCCGGTAAAAACCTGTGGTTTTTAAAGCATTTTCTGATGGTTTCTTCCTTAATCATTTTGATTGACCACTTGAGAAACAAAATTGCATCAAGGACATCGATTTTCCCCCAAAATGTCCGATGCCACCTTGCACATACCAGTGTTGCCAATCACTTTTCGAAGCAGTAGCTTCTTGTAGTTTAATATTTTGGATAATGCCATTATTCAGAGGTTGCAGGATCGACTTCATGGATGGTGGGAAAAAATTAATATTGGAAGGAGCAGTGGCTGGTGGCAAGTAGCACTGTCAGTGAACAAAAGAATGGTTAGATTGTTTTTTTCATGTTACTGTTGAGTTTATTTACAAAAAAAAAAAAATTTTTTTTTTTTTTATTTACAAACGCTTCATAAATTGCTCCCATCATCCAAGCTTTTTTATTACATTCCATTCTGCTGAAAGCTGATTGATTTTGATATTCTTGAAGCTCTGTGGTTTCTTGCTCTTTCCAGTTACTGTGGTTTCTCAGATGTCCCATCCCCAAACGTGGCCAAGGGGATGGTAAACAGCTCTTTAAGAAACTAACCCTGCACGCATTTCCTGTTAGGCATTGCCCTGTATAATAGAGCAGTTTTATCAGCATTTGTAATGTCTTCAGGATCATATCCCCTTATGATCTCTTTTAATTTTGGGAACCAATTTTGAATGTTTTCGTCAACCTTATTTGATTCCCCACAAGCTACACTGCAGGTGATTCCACACACTGTGCTTTTGCTATTCACACACACTGATGTGTTAAGTGAGGAAATGCTTCTCTCAAAGCATTTCTGTCTTGGGGGCAAAACAAGACATTTTGAAGGAAAGAATTTCAAGGAAATGGAGTGGATTTTGAAAATTGTAATAACGCGTATCAAAATTACAAACAGCTGAAGCGAAAACTAAAAATTAAAGAAGAGTAAAACCTCTCAAGACAAGAAAAGTGTGTTTTGCTAGATTTTAATGAAAATAAAGGAATTTATTAGTATTTCTTACCTTCTTCCAAACTTACAGATGTTGTTCTTCACTGGAAAAAATTCACTGGCCCAAAAAAAAAAAAAAACCAAAAACGTAAGGGAGCGATATACTCTGAACAGTGGCGATGCACAGTACGCACCTACAACAACAGTGCAGAAGGAAGGGGAAGGCGGTGCCTTCACCTCTGACTCTTGTACTTCTTGGAACTGTTTTAGGCTTTTACATCTGTACTTCTGGTATTCGAGTTGCAATACCAACAATTTTCTGATTCTGTAGGTTCCGGCTTTCAGAGAGTATTAGGCTGAAGTAATTACTGTAGTGGAAAATATTTGAGTTTTCCTTCTCTGACAGGTTTCCACCATACACAGGTTCTGGCTTTAGCAGGTTTTACTGTAGTAAATTGCCCCTCGGAGTGCTTATTATACACATCAGTTTGTGCTTTTCCGTTTCTCTACATCCTTGGAACAATGGCATTATCAGACTTACTCATCTTTGCCAACCTGATGGGTGTGATACATTTCCCTGACTATTGAGATTGAACATCTTTTCATGTGTTTGAATTTATTTTAATTTCTCCTGAGATATGCTTATTCATTGCCTTTAAGTGGGGCTGATATTTCTTGAGGTCAGAGGCCCTTGGCCTTGGCCCTAATGTCTCAGAACATGCAATAGAAGATAATACTGCTGCATGGTATTGCGAAGTTAAATTGATGGGTTAGAATAAGCTTAGCCCTTGCTGTATTGTTTTATTTACACTTAGGCCATTCAGTTTTCTTTGTGCTTTGTTATTGCTGACAATGATGTCTGCTGTAGAGAAGAGTTCAGATGAGTTAACTTGATTTGTTAAGTGTGTAAGTATTTTTTAAAAATGCCTTTTAAAAAGTAGTCTTGCAGCTTTTAAAAAGATAAACAGTCTTACCATACAATCTAGCAATTGTGCTCCTAGGTACTTACCCAAATGAATGGAAAGGTTATGTCCATCATAAAAACCTGCAGTGTTTATAGCAGTTTTATTCACAATTGCCAAAACCTGGAGGCAACCAAGATGTCATTCAGTAGTTCAATGGATAAACTATGGTGCATCCAGTATTCTGTGATAAAAAGAAATAAGCCCTCAAGCTATGAAAAGACACGGAGGAACCTTAAATGTGTACCATATCACATTTTTACGTAACTAATGCACATGTTATAAGTTTATCAGCTGTGCCCTCCCCCCACCATGTATTTTCGTGAGCATACTAACGCTAGGTTTTTTTTTTACGTGTTCCTTTAAAAAAATTAGCATAGCGTGCTTTCAGAAATACTTGGGCGGGGGGGAGGACACTGTTGGCAAAAAACGTATAACACGTTATTTGCATAAGGATGTGGTATTTCTAAGTGAAAGAAGGCAGTCTGAAAAGACTACATATTGTATAATTCCAACTCTGTCGTATTCTAGAAAAGGCAAAACTATAGACGGTAAAAAGAACAGTGGTTACGAGGGGTTTGGAGAGGGATAGAGAGAGGGAATGAATAGTTGGAACATAGGGCATTTTTAGGGCAGTGAAAAGTGTTCTGTTTGATACAGTAACAGATATATGGCATCGTGCATTTGTCAAAAGTCAGAAGAAAAACAAAGAATGAGCCCTAATGTAAACTGTGAACTGTAGCTAATGATAATGTATCAGTAGTGGTTCTGCAGTTGTAACAAGGGTGCCACGTTAATGTATGATGTTAATATTAGGGGAACCTGTGGGGGTGGGGGGACTATATGGGAACACTAACATCCGCTCAATTTTTCTGTAAACCTAGAACTATTCTAAAACATAAGTGTATTAATTTTTCAGAAAGTTCATCATTGTTGAATTCAGATCTTACCAAGGGTACCCAATTATATGAAAGTTTTTATTTTTAATAAAAATATTTTAAGATTATTAATTATGAAATCTAAATTGTTGAAGCTTTTTAGGACTACTATTTCTATTTTCTGTGGGTCTAAATAAGAGCAAAATTCATATCAAAGATCTTTTAATGCCTTTTTGCTTTCTTGATGTTGTATGGGGTATTGGCTTTGTATGTTTTTGTGTGCGTAGTTAAATGATTTAGAGCAAAGATTTTGTATATTTTTTAATAGAAACCTTTCCAAATATGGTATTAGGTAAAGTAGTCTGGAATGTTTGTCTTGATTCTTATAAATTCTTTATAATGTGTTCTAGTTCATTGATTATAGGACACACCTCTTATAATCAGTGACATCTTAGATTCATTGACATACAGTATATCAAATAAGTCTCTGGGAGAAGGAATTTAAGAATTATTTGAGAATTACTATAATTTTTTAATTTTTTCAGAATGTTACAGGATCACTCTGATTTTCCTCACACCTGTCTTTCAGATGCTCTTTGTGTGGGTATGTATGCAGCCATCCTCCTTCTTTGAAGTCTCATATGTGGAAGCATGCAAGTGACCAAAATTATAACTACGAACAAGTCAACAAGGCTATTAATGATGCAATTTCACAAAGTGGCAGGTATTGTTCCTATTCCCTCCCTTTATTGTTATATATAAATTACAGCTAGGATTAAATGCATTAGTCCTGCATTATAGCCAACTCAAGGTTTGACGTGTTTTGTTTTGTTTTTAAGAGTTCTAGGGAAATCCCCTGGAAAGACTCTATCAAACAGCAATGAAGAGAGAACCGATCCTATCACCAGAAGTTCAGAAAATTTGGTGGCATCCTCAGAGCTGATTTCCCAGGCTCCCAGCGAAGCTGTAGGTCCCAACGAGAGTGAGAAACTGAGCCCAACAAGTAATACCTCATGTAGTTTAGAAAAGAACTCCAGTCTGGCCCCTCCTGGTATGGAGTATTGCGTTTTACTTTTCTGTTGTTGTATTTGTGGTTTTGAGTCAACCAGCAAAGAAAATCTCTTGGATCATATGAAAGAGCATGAGGGTGAAATTGTAAACATCATCCTAAACAAGGACCACAACACAACTCTAAACACAAATTAGATGAAATAATTACTTGAAGAGGGAAAAGTTAGAAGATTCCTTTAAACAACAGTTTTGCCTTTGCGTTAATGTCAAATAATGTACTAGACAAAGAAGAAATGGTGTGATTTTTGAGGAAATGACAGAGATGACTTTGGAAACAAATCTGTAATGTAATGAAAGGAATTCCAGATGGGTAGGTGGTATATATTTTGATTGAAGGGAAGTAGGTTGAGGAGGAAGCAAAAATGTAACCCTATATTAACCTTCTGTCACTCCTTCTTAATACTGAGTATATTTATTGTTAAAAGCTTATTATAGTGTAGACATGCAAGCAGGAGTTAAGAGTGGGCTTTCAGGATCTATTCTAGAACTTACTATTACAAAAGTGTCACAATTTTAAGCAGAGGTTAGTTTTCTTCATTCTCAGTTTTGACATGCCTCTAGAATGACAGGCCTCTTGTGAAAAATGGGAGGTAGCTCTCTAAGGGGTTTTTTTCCCCCACCCCCGGTATTACAGAGTCAACAAGAAAACACACTTCAGAGGGCTTTGAAATTATCTACCTAAATTTTGCCCTAAATTGATAGGAATTAATCATAAACTTAATCTAGGATATGTTCCTTTACTCCTTAAAAACGAAAGAAAAAAAAGCTCTGTAAATCCAAATCTGGATTGTAAATAGGCATTTAAGAATTAAATTAGTCTTAATTAAATTTACAATGAATTCCAGTGGGCAAAGGAGGAAGTCGGTGAATTCCTACCAGACTTAAGCCAAATCTCAAGTTTCATACACATGACACCTCACCGAGGGCAGCACACTTCTCAAAGGCTTCGTCGGCGTGTTTGTCAGAGCACTATGTATTTTCTCAGTAGTACGTAAAATGCATCCTCTCTTCTAAGCTAGACCAGGCTTGTTATCTGAAAAAAGTCTGTTAAAGCAAACAAAAAAGTAAAATTTGCACTTCATCATCAGACCTTGAAAATAGTTTGAATTCTAAAATAATTTGGGGTGACGAGGACTGGAATTCCATGTCTCCTTAAAATCAGTACTGCTATTGAGATTTTTCTTCCCAGAGTTGAGTAGCCTAGTTACATTTAACACAAGAGGAATAAACAAATACAGTAAGAATTCAGATTGTTTATGAAAATTTTAATAACAGCATTTGGCAAGACTACAGGATTTCTCCTATCTAGAAAATTCCATTTTGTTAAAGTACAAATAGGACATGGAAACTCAACTTCAAAATGCTTTAGCATTAAAACTTGCCATCAAATAGATATAATTTTTTCCTCGTTCATTAAACATTTTGTATTATAATGTATTTCAGAGTAGAGAGAACAGGGCTTTTGTTTTGGTAGTTGTGATCGTGTATTTATGCCATGACCTTGTCAGAGAAAGCTCTGCCTACAAGTCAGAAGGCTGGTGCGCCTGTCAGCGCATCTCCTCATGGTGCTGTTTCTGAACTTGATTTCTAACAGCTTCCACAGTGAGGCTGTGGCTCTGGTCAGTTTGGAACATGGAAGAGAGTTTTAGAATGGGATACTCTGTAGACACATTTTAGGAAAGAATTCTGTTCCCAAAGTCCAGATATGAATTGAATAAATGAACATTTTTAAGATAGTGTCAGGGAACTATTAAGTGGGTCAGGCATCTTGAAACATTGATTTGTTTTTTAATCTCATTTTGATGATATTTAAACAAAAAGGATTATAACTTACAGCTCATTAATCTAGGTAGCTTTAATTTATTTATGAAAGTTAATCTGTTTTTTTGTTTTTTAAAAGATAAAATGAATTTATATATGCTAAATTATATTGCCCAAATTCACTGTGTGTGGATTTATATTCATTTTCTCCTGTTTTCAGAACTGAAATGTATTTAATTCCAAATTCAAATAAAATATTTTAAATGGTTCTATTATCATTTGTATTGTTGCCACTTGTAGGTAAATTTTTCCGTTGCTGGTAATTGTGACTCAGTATTTCTATGTAAAAAGCCGTTATTTTAAAAATTAACAATCTTAGAAGAATTTTGTTTTATAAACTTGCCCTCAGCGTTAATTTTATGTGCAATGATTTGGAAATGACTAATAGCCAAAAAACTCCCAAAATCTTTAAAACAGTGTGAATTTTTAAATTGTCTTTCCTCGTTTCCTTAAACCACTTTTTGTTGAATATTACTTAAATTTCCATTTGGAATCATGGATGTCAAATTTCCCTAGCTGTGGGAAAAAATTTTAACCCAGAAGTTCAGAGCCTTTAAACTTTGATCTGCTTGAGACCTAGAATGTCCTCAGAAGCTTTTCCTCGCCTGTAGGAGGAACTATGCCAAGAATGTTCTACACCTTCCCCTTACTGTGTTTTGGCCAGCCTTAAGAGTCTACCGAGAACAATTGAGTATTTCTAAAACAGTGAAGACTAAATATGCAGCTGTAATTGGCAGAAGAGATAGGTATTAAAATAACCAGGAGGAATCCCCTTTACAGGAATAAATTTTTATTGGCCCGCAACCTTTTATCATACAAAGCTCATACTCATTGTTTTTTCTGCCCTGGACACTTACAGTTCTGAGATCTGATGTGAAAATGGTTTTTGAAAAAGGAAACCCACCAGATAAAGGTGGGGAAGAGGACTTATTCTGATCATTATGAATAATGTTATGCAGGGCCGTGTCATTTTTTACCCTTCTCTGAAAATCCAGGCTGTGATGAATGTCCCGAATGTATCTGTAAGACCTTGAAGTTCTGTGGCCAGCCAGCAAGTGCAGTGCAGTGACACTGACTGAAGCCTTTGTTGGAAACCTTTCACCCTATTTGAGGTGGCTGTTGGTGGCTTCGTAATTATTTTGTATTTTTCTCACAAACCAAGTGGTAGGCATCCATGTTTACATTGTATCTTCTGCAATGTACTTGGCTTGACAAAGACAAGCAGGCTTCTCTATTAAGACGTATTATATTTTTAGTTTTCATAGACACTTATTTAATCTTTTGTTTTTTACTGTACAGCAGGGTGCTCTAAGTAATGTTCTATGAAATATATTTAACAGAAATTTGAGTTTGGTATTCATGGACATGAGTACATGTATTTTTTTAAGACATAAGTATTGTGTAACACTATGACATTGCTTCTATAGCCAAAGTATAAAACTTCCGGAACACTGACATGTAAAGACTACAGTTAATCCTGACATTGTATCTTATTAAAATAGGATGATTTGCATTCTGTAAAATTATCCTGTACATCAAGCTGCATGCCTTAAAGCCTAAAACTCTCAGATTGTGTTCAAGGTAGAACAGTATACCTGTTCAGAACAGTCAAGCCAGGTGATAGCGCTTCTCTAACTACCTTTGCAAATACTGTACGATGTTAGAATAATTTATTTTGCTTTACAGGAGTTTGTCATGTATTGACTTTAATATTGTATTTTGGTAATAAATTTTTTTGTTAAAAACATTTGCCTCTAAGTTTTATTACAAAATTTTATGCCCATTCTTTTCTTGGGAATGTTGATTTAATCACTTAGAAAAACTCATTGCCGTGGAGTTGATTCCAACTCATAGCGACTTTATATGACAGAGTGACACTGCCCATTAGGGTTCCCAAGGAGCAACTGGTGGATCTGAAGTCCCAGCCTTCCGGTCAGCAGCCAAACGCTTAACTACTACACCACCAGGGCCCCAATCACTAAGTTGCATTTAAACCATTAAGTTTCCCAAGAGTTGGCAATTTGTTAAACTACTGCTGACTAGCATTAATCTGTGTTACACAAGATAACAAAAAAAAAAATTTAGATTTTTTAAAAAATCTTTTAAAATTCAGTCTAATTTTGAAGCTTTCATCCTTTTATCTTCCAAACCACATTGGTACATGCTTTCAATTCCAGTGTAATCAAAATGCTAAAAACTAGTTGATACTTGGCTAATGTCAATTAGCATTCTTTACTGAAGGCCAAAGATTCACCTTGATCATTTTGTGGTCTGCATCAAGGGCTTTCTGACATGAGATGTGTTGTATGCCCTAGAATCCTCGGCCACTTGGCTTAACTTGACGGAGACCAAACTTCTGTTCCCAACAACCGTAATCTCTTGCCCTATGCTCCCCTGGGGCAACATAGTCATGTCCCTTATCTTTTAAGAACCAGATCTCAATACTGTGTCACTAAACCTCAGATTAGTTTTAGAAATCCCAGCATGGGCAGTCTAGGATGTCACTGTCCAACATGGTAGCCACTGTCACATGTGCTATTGAGCACTTGACATACAGTTACTGTGCTGTAAAATACCAGTTTCGAAGACTTAGTACAAAAAATGAGAAGTATCTCAGTTTTTTTAATATTGATTACATGTTGAAGTGATATATTGGATTTAAATATTAGAATTAGTTTCACCCATTTTTACTTTTTTAATGTAACTACTAGTAAAATTTAAATTACATAGGTGGTTCACGTATTTCTATTTGACAGCACTAGTATACAACAAAGATGGGCAAGCTCAAATCCAGCCTGCAACCTGTTTCTGCAGAAAAGTTTCT
This sequence comes from Elephas maximus indicus, assembly GCF_024166365.1. Lineage (NCBI taxonomy): Eukaryota > Metazoa > Chordata > Mammalia > Proboscidea > Elephantidae > Elephas > Elephas maximus. The sequence continues at coordinate 14,362,187 of NC_064839.1, forward strand.
ACTGGAACACAGCAACGCCCATTATATACTGAATATAGCTATTTTCATACAACAGCAGTGTTGAGTAGTTGGAACAGACTGTATAGTCAACAAAGCCCAAATTATCTGTTCCTTTACAGAAAAAGTTTGCTGACCTCTGGACTAGAACAGTGGTATAATCTGAGCTTTAAAGCCACCAGAAATAATCTTTATAAAGAAAGCTTTTTATAGAAGTGTTTTGTTTCTCCCTCTGTGTAACTCTTATAAAGACTACTTGTTCTTCTATGAGCGTTATCTATAATTAGGATTTTAACCTAACTCACTGTTTGATCTTTTCTGATACTTGAGGCCAAACGTTAATTTGTTTAAAATAACAAATGCTGCTGCTGTAAAAAGTATCATCTTGTTTTCCTGCTGACAACCTTACCGTGCCAGGTTAGCCCTCACTGCTTTGCACTTTCACTGCTATATCTGATGATGTGGTCATAGCACTGCATAAGTGACCATGGTACAAGGTAACCACAGGTACCTAATCCACTCAGTGGACGGTCGACTAATCCAGGATGTAAAGAAGGATCTTAGATGCTCCTCTGTATAATGAATAGCATGTGAGTCTGCAACCAAATTCCTAAGGAGAAAGAGCTTGAGTGTAGAGCTGCTGACTGAACTGGCAGAGCAAAAAAGTCACAGTACTCTCCTACATACACTTCTGCCAAATCAATCAGCAAAGATACAAAACAAGAAGAGTTTGGGCCCTACAAAAAAGTAGAGGTTTGTTTTTGATTGGTGCCATGTGATACGCTTACTTAGGTAGTGTTTTTGTCTGTCAGAAGCTAAATGAGTAAAAGATGCTTGAACCGCTTCAGAATTTTGTATCTGTAGCACCATCCAGTTGCATACTGTGTTGGGAGACTACAGACCTCATTTCTCTGGTAGTACATTAATAAAGACACTGTATCTGGGTTTATCGTTTCAATCATGAAGTATCTGGAAGATTATGACAACAGCCTATTGATTTTTTTCCAGTAGTGGGTAATCAGTGTTTAAAGAGCTTGCCTCACAAAATTAGGGTAAGTTTTCCTTTAATTTTTTCAACGCTTTTGATCATGTAATTAATATATATTATAGGAAACCCTGGCGGCATAGTGGTTCAGTGCTATGGCTGCTAACCAAAAGGTCAGCACCTCTAATCCTTAGAACCTCTGTGGGACAGTTCTACTCTGTCCTTTAGGGTTGCTGAGTTGGAATTGATAGCAAAGGGTTTTGGTTTTTTCTATATTATACATAATATAGAAAAAAACTTATTTAAGTATAATTAACGTATAATACATAAATTTAGATAAATGAAAATTTGTTGCATAATAAAGTTGTCAAATGTTGATGTCATTTCGCTTCAAACCAAATTACACCAATGTGTGACATAATCCAGATAGCGAAGGTGCCATTCTCTAAGTTTGCAAAACTGAGTGTAAGGCAGGTACTTCTACGGTAATATTAAGGTGCGAGGAGACTTTGCTGAGCCCTGATGGCAGATGGGTTAAGACCTTGGCTACTAGCCAAAAGGTTGGAGTTCAAGTCCACCAGCCACTCCTTGGAAACCCTATGGGCAGTTCTACTTGGTCCTATAGGGTCGCTACGAGTTGGAATCCACTCGGATGCAGTGGGTTAGGTCTTCTTGTTTCGTTTTACATATTAGGCAGATGGAGTTTTATTTACACAAATTAGATAATAATGAATCTTTGGTCATAAGCTCAGGCCGACTGTTCTGACTTCTAAGCTTTGTCCTTTGTTAAAAAGAAAAAAACAAATTTTAAATATACTTAAAATTATCTGTGTCACTGCCACTGGTATCAGTAGTAATCACGTATGGTTTTCGAAGTCACAGTATGTCATTTCGAATGTGTGCACAATGGGAAATTGTCACCTAGAGAGACCTTCAACAAAGTAGGACAAGTTACTCATTTTCAGGTCTTTTCTTAGTACCTGCTAGTTTTATTTAAAGGCTTATTGTCACTACAGCACGCATCTCCAGATTCCTGTTTTTTTCTACTTGTCATTTTATTAATTTTAGTATTCATATTTCAGAAATAATGTGGCTACATTTTACTGAAATAGGCACATCAATTCACATCTTGCTCTTTTTGTTTATCTCTGTAGTTCTATTTTTTAGATCCAGTAGTTCCAATCCCAAAAGGTGTTAGAAAATTCTATTGCAAACTATGAGAAAAAATACAGCAGGACGTGGTTCAAATATGAAGCTGTAGTTTTTTTTACACAGCTAACATTCTTTTAAAAAAAAAAAAAAGGGGCTGAAATAAATGATTGAGGGAAACCAATGGTGTCAAGGTTATCTTCATTTTCTAAGCATCCCCCCGGCCCCCACCCCCGCCGCCCCATTCCTGAAGCATGAGAACACAGTTGGTGAGGTAGTGCCTCATATAATGAGGATGCTGGAGTCCACAGAGTATCACCAGAGGTTAAAAACTCCCCAAGATGAGGCACTTCAGCATCTGTCCCCAGCTGGATTAACCTTGTGCTCAAGCTGCAAATACTGTTAGAGGCGCGAGTGTGCTCTGTGATCAATTTTTAAAAATTACTTTGTAATAACGGAAAACAGTAAAGTGTGCCTTCCTAATGGGAAAGCAGTCACCATATCCCATCTGGAACTAGGTGGGAGGACATGTCCGGCATTCAGGCAGCCAAAGCAGCGCACAGGGTGTCTATAGCTACCAAGGCCCTGTGCAACATTTGTGCTAACATCATCAAATCTTTCATTTATTCCTGTAAACATTAGGCATTTTCAGACGTGCACACATACACACAAATATACACACATATACACACATACTTTTCTCTAGGGTTTGGTCTAAATTTAATAAAATCCTTGAAATCTTCCCTTTGTGTAAAGCCAAGATTAGGTGCTGTCTCCTCTTTGCTCTCCCAAAATTTTGTCCTCTTAGCTTACTCTACTGAAATTATTTGTACATAAACCTGTTTCTATTAAATTACTACCTAACCTGGAAGAAACAGGCCTTGGTTGTTTTATGTCTCTAGATATAGTATATCTCTAGATATATCTCTAGATATATCTCTAGATATAGTATATCTCTAGATATAGTATATCTCGAGATATAGTATATCTCGAGATATAGTATATCTCGAGATATATCTCGAGATATATCTCTAGATATATAGTTTATATCTCTAGATATAGATATATATCTCTAGATATTATCTCTAGATATAGATATATCTCTAGATGTAGTTTGGCTTTACCTTTTTTAACCTCTGAGGAGCTGTTATACCCTCTATTTTCTTAAATGTAAAGTGGTAATATAATACCTACCTCATAGAGTTATATGGATTAAATCAGATAGTCTTATAAAATACTCAAGTTTCTGACACAATTATGGACAGTGCCTGGTTCCAGTCCAAGCTCAGTAAGCCATGTGACCTTGAGCAAGGTATTTATCCTTTTTTGAGCCCCAATTTCTTCAACAGTAAACGGCCTTGTAGCGTGGTTTTAACAATTAACAACTATGTATATTAAGGGTCTAGACATATAGGAGCTTAAATAGTGGTTGCTATTAGAGTTCAAGCATTAATTGTGACAAGGAAAATGTTAAACTGCCCTTATTTTGGTATCAAAGCTATTAGTTACATCTTGGAAAGGAACCTAAGGAACATACTGGCTTGTTTTTGAGGAAGTAAACTCAAAATAAAATATCCTATCCCTTAAAATATACAAAAAAAGACAAACCTGGTTTATCAGTACCTAGTTGACTGTCCACAATTACATCTGAAAAGATAACAGTCCGGGAGAAAGTGTTAAACATTCCCTCTCACCATCATGTTAAGTTCTATAATCACTGATGTACAGTTCTTCTTTCACCTCTATAAACTGCCATAAAGGATGTATTTTCATTTGCCTTACTGGGTACAAGAAAACCATGAGAGTGACCCTTTCCCTAAGTAAGCTTATCGGCTGGGTTGGTAAAGCTTAAACCTGAAAGACAGAATCATACTGGTGATTGAACGCACTCAGTATAATCAGCCACTAACTATATGGTAAAACGATGAAGAGGAACTCAGTGGGGAGAAAGTAAGTGTGCTGGACTATTTGGTGAAGTTCTTGGAGAGGTACGAAATGGCCTGTCCCAGACTGTACAAGGTTCACACTCAAGGTTAACCACCTCCCAAGAACGTTTCATCTGCATGACTCTGGTGCTCAGCATTCCTAATTCTGAAGCAGTGGTGTCATTAGGTGGGTGTGAGGGGGTGCAGACTGCACTGGGTGACACTGTCAGAAGATGTGACACAAAAATGACTGTCTTAAAATTTTTGTGCAGTGTTTCAGCAGTAACTTATTTTTATAAATATATTCTTGTGGTTTGTTATACGGGCCGTGGTGGCTCTCTGGTTAAGAACTCGGCTGCTAACTAAAAAGGTCAATGGTTCTAATCCACCAGCCAGTCCTTGGAAACCCTATGGGGCAGTTCTACTCTGTCCTACAGGTTTACCATGAATCAGAATAGACTCAGTGGCACCAGGTTAGTTATAACAACAAAATCATTTTTGTAAGCCCAGCTTACGTGTATCAATATACCTCACAAGGCTAAAACTCTACCCTAATTTACTTCTTGAACCTTCTAATGTGCTCTGGGGAAACCCTGGTGGCGTAGGGGTTAAGCACTACAGTTGCTAACCAGAGGGTCGGCAGTTTGAATCCGCCAGGCACTCCTTGGAAACTGCAGGAGCAGTTCTACTCTGTCCTATAGGGTCCCTATGAGTCGGAATCAACTCAACGGCACTGGGTTTGGTTTTTTGGTTTTAATGTGCTTTGGTGCGCAGCTACAGAGACACGAAACAGCTGAAAGCAAAAGCAGCTTTATTTGGTTGGCCAAGCAAAGGAGCACACTGGGACTTTCATTGCCAAGATGGCTCCCCAAACAATCGCTGAGAGGAGTTTTATCAAAATATAAACTGGGGAAGGGTCTTTAAGGGAAGAGCAGTGTCACTGGGTTGGCCTGGCCTGAGAAGGCATTTTCCAGGCCGTTCCCTCCTCTGTGCCTGCTCAGTCTGGAAGGGGAGCCACAAAGATGGTGTTTTGCCCATGTCTGGGGTGTAAACAGGCATGTGTTTTAAGCCTTTCGACGTCAAAAAGTTAGGTTGAGGACACGCTGATCGTTACTGTGCATGTCAGGCAGACCAGATCTGGTTTCAACCATTTCTGCAACCCCAGTCTCTTATTGTTCTTGATGGGAAGCCTGCAGCTTGCCTAAATAGGAAAACAGCTGAAGAGGGAACTTAGCCTTTTCTTGCCTATGACGGCTGCCCCAAAACTGCTGGTCTCATAACCACCATGGAAAACGATATGGCGCCTCCTTAAAAAGTTAGAAACATATTTATGCACCCAATGACAGGGCTGCAAGATATATAAAACAAACTTTAACAGAACTGAAAAGTGAGATAGACACCTTCACAATTATAGTAGGAGACTTCAACACACCACCTTCAGAGAAAGACAGGACTTCCAGTAAGAAGCTCAACAGAGACACGGAAGACCTAATTGCTACAATCAACCAACTTAACCTCGTAGACTTATACAGAACACTCCACCCAAGTGCTGCAAAGTATACCTTTTTTTCTAGCGCACATAGAACATTCTCTAGAATAGACCACATATTAGGTCATAAAACAAACCTTTACAGAATCCAAAACATCGAAATATTACAAAGCATCTTCTCAGACCATAAGGCCATAAAAGTGGAAATCAATAACAGAAAAATTAGGGAAAAGAAATCAAATACTTGGAAACTGAACAATACCCTGCTGAAAAAAGACTGGGTTATAGAAGACACTAAGGAGGGAATAAAGAAATTCATAGAATGCAACGAGAATGAAAACACTTCCTATCAAAACCTCTGGGACACAGCAAAAGCAGTGCCCAAAGGTCAATTTATATAGATAAATGCACACATACAAAAAGAAGTTAGAGCCAAAATCAGAGAACTGTCCCTACAACCTGAACAAATAGAAAGTGAGCAACAAAAGAATCCATCGGGCACCAGAAGAAAACAAATAATAAAAATTAGAGCTGAACTACATGAATTAGAGAACAGAAAAACAATTGAAAGAATTAACAAAGACAAAAGCTGGTTCTCTGAAAAAATTAACAAAATTGATAAACCATTGGCCAGACTGACTAAAGAAATACAGGAAAGGAAACAAATAACCCGAATAAGAAACAAGATGGGCCACATCACAACAGACCCAACTGCAATTAAAAGAATCATATCAGATTATTACAAAAAACTGTACTCGAACAAATTTACAAACCTAGAAAAAATGGATGAATTCCTAGAAAAACACTACCTACCTAAACTAACAGTCAGAAGTAGAACAACTAAATAGACCCATAACAAAAAAAGAGATTGAAACAGTAATCAAAAAACTCCCAAAAAAAAAAAGCCCTGGCCCGGATGGCTTGACTGCTTAGTTCTACCAAACTTTCACAGAAGAGTTAACACCACTACTACTAAAGGTATTTCAAAGCATAGAAAATGACGGAGTACTACCTATCTCATTCTATGAAGCCACCATATCCCTGATACCAAAACCAGGTAAAGACATCACAAAAAAAGAAAATTACAGACCTATATCCCTCATGAACATAGATGCAAAAATCTTCAACAAAATTCTAGCCAATAGAATTCAACAACATGTCAAAAAAATAATCCACCATGACCAAGTGGGATTTATACCAGGTATGCAAGGTTGGTTTAATATTAGAAAAACCATTAATGTAGTCCACCATATAATTAAAACAAAAGACAAAAACCACATGATCTTATCAATTGATGCAGAAAAAGCATTTGACAAAGTCCAACACCCATTCATGATAAAAACTCTCACCAAAATAGGAATTGAAGGAAAATTCCTCAACATAATAAAGGGCATCTATACAAAGCCAACAGCCAATATCACTCTAAATGGAGAGAGCCTGAAAGCATTTCCCTTGAGAACGGGAACCAGACAAGGATGCCCTTTATCACCACTCTTATTCAACATCGTGCTAGAGGTCCTAGCTAGAGCAATTAGCCTAGACAAAGAAATAAAGGGCATCCAGATTGGCAAGGAGGAAGTAAAATTATCTCTATTTGCAGATGACATGATTTTATACACAGAAAACCCTAAGGAACCCTCCAGAAAACTACTGAAACGAATAGAAAAGTTTGGCAGAGTCTCAGGTTATAAGATAAACATACAAAAATCACTTGGATTCCTCTACATCAACAAAAAGAACAGTGAAGAGGAAATCACCAAATCAATACCATTCACAGTAGCCCCCAAGAAGATAAAATACTTAGGAATAAATCTTACCAAAGATGTAAAAGACCTATACGAAGAAAATTACAAAGTACTACTACAAGAAACTAAAAAGGACCTACATAAGTGGAAAAGCATACCTTGCTCATGGATAGGAAGACTAAACATAGTAAAAATGTCTATTCTACCAAAAGCCATCTATACATACAATGCACTTCCAATCCAAATTCCAAAGACATTTTTTAATGTGATGGAGAAACAAATCACCAACTTCATATGGAAGGGAAAGAAGCCCTGGATAAGTAAAGTATTACTGAAAAACAAGAAGAAAGTGGGAGGCCTCACTCTACCTTATTTTAGAACATATTATACAGCCACAGTAGTCAAAACAGCCTGGTACTGGTACAACAATAGACACATAGACCAGTAGAACAGAACTGAGAACCCAGATATAAATCCATCCACATATGAGCAGCTGATATTTGACAAAGGCCCAGTGTCAGTTAATTGGGGAAAAGATAGTCTTTTTAACAAATGGTGCTGGCATAACTGGATATCCATTTGCAAAAAAATGAAACAGGACCCATACCTCACACCATGCACAAAAACTAACTCCAAGTGGATCAAAGACCTAAACATAAAGACTAAAACGATAAAGATCATGGAAGAAAAAATAGGGACAACATTACGAGCCCCAATACAAGGCATAAACAGAATACAAAACATTACTAAAAATGACAAAGAGAAACCAGATAACTGGGAGCTCCTAAAAAATCAAACACCTATGCTCATCTAAAGACTTCACCAAAAGAGTAAAAAGACCACCTACAGATTGGGAAAGAATTTTCAGCTATGACATCTCTGACCAGCGCCTGATCTCTAAAATCTATATGATTCTGTTAAAACTCAACCACAAAAAGACAAACAACCCAACCAAGAAGTGGGCAAAGGATATGAACACGCACTTCACTAAAGAAGATATCCAGGCAGCTAACAGATACACGAGAAAATGCTCTCGATCGTTAGCCATTAGAGAAATGCAAATTAAAACTACGATGAGATTCCATCTCACTCCAACAAGGCTGGCATTAATCCAAAAAACACAAAATAATAAATGTTGGAGAGGCTGCGGAGAGATTAGAACACTTCTACACTGCTGGTGGGAATGTAAAACGGTACAACCACTTTGGAAATCTATCTGATGTCTTCTTAAAAAGTTAGAAATAGAACCATACAACCCAGAAATCCCATTCCTCAGAATATACCCCAGAGAAACAAGAGCCTTTACACGAACAGATATATGCACACCCATGTTTATTGCATCTCTGTTTACAATAGTAAAAAAGCTGGAAGCAACCAAGGTGTCCATCAATAGATGAATGGTTAAATAAATTATGGTACATTCACACAATGGAATACTACGCATCGATAAAGAACAGTGACGAATCTGTGAAACATTTCATAACATGGAGGAACCTGGAAGGCATTATGCTGAGTGAAATTAGTCAGAGGCAAAAGGACAAATATCGTATAAGACCATTACTATAAGATCTTGAAAAATAGTATAAACTGAGAAGAACACATACTTTTGTGGTTACGAGCGGGGGAGGGAGGGAAGGTGGGTGAGGGTTATTTACTGATTAGTTAGTAGATAAGAACTACCTTAGGTGAAGGGAAGGACAATACTCAATACAGGGAAGGTCAGCTCAACTGGACTGGACCAAAAGCAAAGGAGTGTCCGGGATAAACTGAATGCTTCAAAGGTCAGTGGAGCAAGGGCGGGAGTTTGGGGACTATGGCTTAACAGGACTTCTAAGTCAATTGGCAAAATAATTCTATTATGAAAACATTCTGCATCCCACTTTGAAATGTGGTGTCTGGGGTCTTAAATGCTAACAAGCGGCCATCTAAGATGCAGCAATTGGTCTCAACCCACCTGGATCAAAGGAGAATGAAGAACACCAAGGTCACAGGATAACTATGAGCCCAAGAGACAGAAAGAACCACATGAACCAGAGACTTACATCATCCTGAGACCAGAAGAACTAGATGGTGCCGGCCACAACCAGTGACTGCCCTGACAGGGAGCACAACAGAGAACCCCTGAGGGAGCAGGAGATTAGTGGGATGCAGACCCCAAATTCTCATAAAAAGACCAGACTTAATGGTCTGACTGAGACTAGAGGAATCCCGGTGGTCATGGTCCCCAAACCTTCTGTTGGCCCAGGACAGGAACCATTCCCGAAGACAACTCATCAGACATGGAAGGGACTGGACAATGGGTTGGAGAGAGATGCTGATGAAGAGTGAGCTACTTGTATCAGGTGGACACTTGAGACTGTGTTGGCATCTCCTGTCTGGAGGGGAGATAGGAGGGTAGAGAGGGTTAGAAACTGGCAAAATTATCACAAAAGGAGAGACTGGAAGGAGGGAGCGGGCTGACTCATTAGGGGGGAGAGTAAGTGGGAGTATGGAGTAAGGTGTATATAAGCTTATATGTGTCAGACTGACTTGATTTGTAAACGTTCACTTAAAAATCATTAAAAAAAAAAAGTTATAAATACCGTATGATGTAGCAATCCCACTCCTAGGAATATATCCTAGGGAAATAGGAGCCATCACATGAGTAGACACATGCACACCCATGTTCACTGCAGCACTATTACACAATAGCAAAAAGATGGAAACAGCCTAAGTGCCCATGAACAGATGAATGTGTTACGGGAACACGGTGTGTTCACCGCCTTAAGAACAAGAGCCATGCCGATTGAAAACAAGGCATAGTTTATTGCTCACAGCAATCAAGGAGACAGATCATTCTGGAAGCACTGTCTCTCTGAACAAAGGGCTGGAGGAGGTTTTATGCTATGCAGGAAAGGTGAAGTTATACATATTAAATTTCTGGGAAATGGCATACATATTCAAAAGGGATATGGGATGGGCATGTAGGCTGCATGCACAACTAGCGGCTCAAGATGGCAGCCCATGTTCTCTCAAGGTGGCTCCTTGTGTTCACTGGACATCTGGGTGTTCCCAAGAAAATGGTGGCATATACCGAAAACACAGCAGCCAGGCTCACCTTAGGTCACTGTTTCATAGCACATGTGCTAAATCTGGTTCTAGCCAGTTTGCCTGAAAAACAACCGTAAGCAGGAAGAATAAAAGGAAATGGGGTGGAGTGTTTCTTAATCTTAACCACTAAACCAAACCAAACCAAACCCGCTGCCGTCAGGTCGATTCCAACTCATAGCGACACTACGGGACAGAGTAGGGCTGCCCCATAGGGTTTCCAAGGAGCGCCTGGTGGATTTGAACTGCCGACCTTTTGGTTAGTAGCCATAGCTCTAAACCACTATGCCACCAGGGTTTCCATTTTAACCACAGTATGCTATTTATCATTGTTTTGTAAAATCTTTCACTGGTGCAGCTTTCAGCTCAGGGCCTTTCTATTTTTTAGCTAGTCTCAAATGGATAAATTATGGTACATACACACAATGGAATATTATGCGATGATAAAGAACAATAGTGAATCCGTGAAACATAACATGGCTGAACTTGGAAAGCATTATGCTGAGTGAAATAAGTCAACCACAAAAGGGCAAATATTAAATGAGACCACTATTATAAAAACCCAAGAAAAGGTTTACACACAGGAAAAAACAACCTTTGATGGTTACGAGGGAAGCGAGGGGTGGGGAGGGAAAATCACTAACCAGATAGTAGACACTGTGAGTCAGAATCGACTCGACGGTACTGGGTTTGTTTTTTTTTTTTAGATAGTAGACAAGTGTTAACTTTGGTGGAGGGAAAGACAACACACAACATAGAGGAAGTCAAAGTCAGCACAACTTGACCAAGGCAAAGTCACAGAAGCTGCCTAGATACATCCAAACACCTTGTGTTACTCGGGCTGAGGGCTGGGGACTATGGTCTTGCGGGAATCTAGGTCAACTGACATAACATAGCTCATAAAGAAAATGTTCTATAACCTACTCTGCAGAGTAGTCTCTCAGGTCCTAAAAGCTTGTGAACAGCCATCTGTAATACATCTGTTGGTCCCAACACGTTTGGAGCAAAGGAGAATGAAGAAAATCAACAACAAAAGAAAAATACTAGTCCAAAGGATTAATGGAGCATATGAACCACAGCCTCCACCAGCCTGAACCCAGAAGAATTAGAAGGTGCCGGCCTATCACCACTGACCTCTCTGATAGGGATCACAATAGAGGGTCCTGGGCAGAATAAGAGAAAAATGAACAATATTCAAATTCACAAAGACCAGACTTAGTAGTCTGACAGAGATGGATGAACCCCTGAAACTATGGCCCCTGGACATCTTGCTAACTCAGAACTGAAGCCACTCCTGAAGTCCAGCTTTCAGCCAGATTAGACAGTCCTGTAAAACAAACAATAGCACATGTGAGGAATGTGTTTTCTTAGTTCGGTCAAGGGACAGGAAAACTGGATGAATGGATACTGAAAACCCAGGGTGGAAAGGGAAAGGAGAAGAGTGCTGACACACTGCAGGGGTTGCAACCAAAGTCACAAAATTTGTGTATAAAATTTTTGAATGAAAAACTAATTTGCACTGTAAACCTTCATCTAAAACACACAAAAATAAACTTTAAATAGAAATACTGTGAGTAGAAGTGCTGGAGTCAAATTCTAGCTACACCTTGTATTAAATACCCTGAGGCTTTGTTTTCAAAATTCAAGAAATTGCTAAATTGTGCCTACACAGTCATTTGCATTTACATAACACCTTTGAATTGATTTTCTCTAACACTTAACAACTACTAACTGAGTTTCTAAATACCCCTGAGACTACTCTTCTGGTAAAACCTATTCAATAAAATTTACATTCCAGTTTTTTCAAAAGACATCTATATTCTTCCTTGAAGTAGGAAAAAAACTTAAACTAGGGAATCTGCATCAGATCAGACAATCAGATTGATTGATTCTGGACCCTTTTACTCTATGAGTTATTCGGGTTCCGCATCTTTGTAGTCAGCCATCCCCTCACACTAACTTCTTCATTAAATAACTGGTAAAAGCCTAAACTTAGGGAGTTTGTGATCATCAAAGAAACAAGAAAAATAATGTGCATGAAACAACACACTTAACCTTAACCCTCAAAAGAAAGTACTTTTCACGTGAGCTGTGGCAGACACCACCACCTGTTCCCCTACATCCATTCTTCTCTTCCGGTGATAGAATTTTTAGCTAGACACATAGCTGGACAGCTCAATTCTTCACTTTCCAGCTTCCTTTGTAGGTGAGGCCATGCATTCAAATTATGGCCAATGGGATATGAGTAGAGGTGACACGTGAAATTTCTGGGTTGTACCCTTAAAATTAAGCACAGTTCCACCTGCTTCTCTTCTTTCTCTTTCCTGCTGGCTGGTATGTGAATGTGGTGATAAGCCATCACTGCCTGCAAGTGTGACACCCTGACCATAGGGACCCTGGGTCCTTGTCACTGCGGAGCTGCTATCAGTGCTGGACTATTACATGAAAGAGAAATAAACGTCTTGGTGAAGCCACTGTTTTTTGAGGTTTCAGCAGCCTAACTTCTATCTTAATTAGTACTGAGTCCTCAGCTATTATCTGTAGTCCGCCCCTCAATTTTTATACAGTGAAACCTGTGACAGCTGGAACTCGATGGGACTGCCTTATTTTTCCTGGTCTTGCAAGCTTACCACTTTTTGATCACTATCAGTGGAAAATATTTATGTTTTCCTTCTCAGACAGGCTTCCATCTTACACAGGTTCCAGCTTTTGCAGGTTTCAGTATTGGAGGGAAAAATATACCTCCAGCATTCTACCAAGAATCCAATAAGCAAAACCTTTTCTGTATCATGTTTTTCAACTTTTTTTCATTGTAAACCCCCTTAGGAGGCTTTCTGGGTCCCTGTGTGGTGCAAACAGTTAAGTACTCAACTACTTACTGAAGGCTGGTGGGTTGAACCCACCCAGAGGCACCTCAAAGAAAGGCCTGGCAGTCTGCTTTTGAAAGGTCGCAGCTGGAAAACCCTACGGAGCAGTTCTACTCTGCACACAGGGACGCCAGCAGTCGGAACCGATTCAACGGCAGCTGGTTTGGGTTTTTGGGAAGGAGCTTTTTTAGGTATTCTTTCCTATTAACACCCCCTCCCCCCATGAAAATTTACTACCACAGATATACTATGTATGTTTATGCATTATATGTATACCTATGCTTTATACATCATGAGTTAGATTTTTTCAAGCCCCAAGAACCAGTTTTCCGTCCGGTGGGGATGATATTGCCATTGAAAATGCATATGCTCTTACATAAATAAGCCGGCTGACAATAGCTGCAGGGGGAGAACAATACTTCAAGCCTCCTTCCTGGTATCCTGAGAACTCAAAGAAGTTAAGGGTTGTGATTAAAACCTTCCATGAAGTGGCTGTTACCTGTCACCTCCATCATGTGAGATCACTAATTCAAAGTACAAGTATTCACTCAGCTGCGGAGGTAGTTTGAGTCCTGTCAGCTTTCAGGTTTGGAGTTGCAGGCCTGTGAACTCCTCTGATGCATAAGGAGTCCTTCCGGCTAGTTCATCATGATCCACTGGAAGACTCAGGAAGGTTTAGGGGAGCGCTTGGTAAGTGTTAGTGGAAATCCAGCCCAGCCCAAGATTAGACAGAATTTAAGGCTTGCCAAAATGTTGGAATTCAACAGTGTTAGAAACATACACATTTCCAGCTAGAAGTCCTTTTTCCTACATAAAAAAATCCCAAACCAAACAATATGTTTTGGTATCCGTTAGTACGGAAAAAGGAGCCCTGATGGCACAATGGTTAAGCACTTGGCTGCCACCCAAAAGGTAGCTGGTTCAAACCCACCGAGATGCTCCACAGGAGAAAATACCTGGCAATCTGCTCCTGTAAAGATTTCAGCCTAGAAAACTCTACGGGGCAGTTCTACTTTGTTCTATAGGGTTGCTATTAGCCAAAATTGACTCGACAGCAACGTATTTGGTTTTTTGGTTTTAGCTAACTAACTTTAAATACATGCAGAGAGAAGGAGGTGGAGCGAAAGGGAGAACAATAAATTTTTTTTGATAAAGGTATGAGATCAAAAGTTTGGAGACCACTGTTCTGACTTTTAACAAGACATCAAGACACCTCAAAAGTCAGCTCCCCTTGTGAACAAGATGGAGAAATATAAATAGGATAAAAGTACTGCTGGAAAAATATACAGACTGGGCCAACGTGTCCTTAACTAAATATATGTTCCTGTAAGGGAATGCTCAGAGTTGTAAACACCGCACTTCTCCCAGCCATTTCTATACATTTTATACAATGCCAGTACAAAAAAAAATTCATAGTTTCTTTCTTGGAACCCAAATGTGCAGAAATAACTAAGAAACGTGTTTACAGAAGTATAATTAAGGGGCAATTGCTTTCCTAAACATCAAAGCATGTGAAACTTGTTTACACAAACAGGCCATATACATACTGCAATTCAGTGTGTGATACAGGTAGTAGTTCAGTTCAGTTCAGGGTAAGGATGATGGTAAATGACTATATAATTCGAAAAAAAAAAAGTGTCTTATTTCTATCCCACCCAATACTTAAAAGATCTGATATTTTAAATACTAGAAGTATGAAAAAAATATTTTACAATCTCGGGATGGGGAAGGCTTTTCTAAGCATGACAGAAAAACCCAGAAGGTATAAAAGAAACATGATAGATTTGACAATATAAAATGGTAAAATCCTGCATCACAGAAGACACCATATAGGATGCACAATAATGAGAATATACCTGCAACATATATGACAAAACGTTAGTGCTGATAACCTATTACCATATTCCTCCTATCAAGGCTGTGTCATCTGTCTATGAACAGAGAAAATGGTAAAAAGACCGGAGAACCCGACGCAAAGAAAAAGAATTAACAGCCAATAAGCCTGTGATTTAATTCTCTCCATTTCATTAGTAATTAAAGAAATGCACCATTTGTCACTTATGATTGGCAAGGATTAAAAATATTCACCATTGGCAAGGACATGGAGAAATAATCAGAGCGATACACTTTGGTGAAAGCGTAAAGTAATACAATTTTTTAACCTTTTTTGAAATGTACTTTGCCAATATTTGCCACAATTTAGAATATGAGTTCTAGGAATTTTATCTCTAGGAATACATTTTAAAGAATTATACAAGTAAAAGATGTTCTCTGTGGCATTGCTTGTGACAGCATAGAACTAGAAACAACATAAATGTCCAATTTTGAGGGGAATAGTTAAATTTTGATACATCATACAGTAAAACTATTATTGTATTAGTTATCTACTGTAGAATAAAATTACCTCAAAATTTAACACTAGCTTAAAACTACTTTGTTGTCAGGAGCCATCAAGTTGGTTCCGACTCATAGCGACTCTGTACAGCAGAACAAAACCCTGCCTGGTTTTGTGCCATCTTCACAACCGTTGTTATGCTTGAGACCACTGCTGCAGCCACTGTGTCAATCCATCTCGTTGAAGGTGTTCCTCTTTTTCGATGACCCTCCACCAAGCATGATGTCCTTCTCCAGGGACTGGTCCCTCCTAAAAACATGTCCAAAGTACATGAGATGAGTCTCGCCATCCTCATTTTCAAGGAGCACTCTGGCTGTACTTCTTCCAAGACAGGCTTGTTCATTCTTCTAGCAGTCCATGGCATATTCAACATTCTTCACCAACACCATAATTCAAATCCCATCAATTCTTCCTCGGTCTTCCCTTATTCATCCTCCAGCTTTCACATGCATATAAGGCAAGTGAAAATTCCAAAGCTTGGTTCAGGCACACCTTGGTCATCAAAGTGATATCTTTCTTTTTAACACTTTAAAGAAGTCTTTTGCAGCAGATGTGCCCAACGCAGCGCATCGTTTAATTTCTTGACTGCTGTTTCCATGGGTGTTGATTGTGGACCCAAGTAAAATGAAATCCTTGACAATTTCCATCTTTTCTCTGTTTATCATGATGTTCCTTATTGGTCCAGCTGTGATGATTTTTTTATGCTGAGGTGTAATCCATACTGAAGGCTGCAGTCTTCGATCTTCATCAGTAAGTGCTTCAAGTCTTCTTGGTTTCAGGAAGCACGGTTATGTCATCTGTCTATTGCAGGTTGTTAATCAGTCTTCCTCCAACCCTGATGTCATGTTCTTCTTCATATACTCCAGTTTCTCTGATTATTTGTCCAGTATACAGATCAAATAAGTATGGTGAAAGAATACAACCCTGACGAACACCTTTCCTGATTTTAAACCTTGCAGTATCCCCTTGTTCTGTTCAAACAACTGCCACTTGGTCTATGCACAGGTTCTGCATGAGCACAACTAAGTGTTCTGGAATTCCTATTCTTCCCAATAATTTGTTTTTATCCACACAGTCCAATGCTTTTGCACAATCAATAAAACATAGGTAAACATATTTCTGAGGTTCCCTGCTTGCAGCCGAGATCCATCTGACATCGGCAACGATATCTCTCATTCCACATCCTCTTCTGAATCCAACTCTGACTTTCTGTCAGTTCCCTGTCAATAAACTACTGCAAACCATTTTTGAATTCAGCAAATTTACTTGCGTGTGATATTAATGATACTCTTTGGTAATTTCTGCATTCTGCTGGATCATCTTTCTTTGGAATGGGCACAAATATGGATCTCTTCCAGTCGCTTGTCCAGGTCTTTCAAATTTCTTAGCATAGACAAGTGAACACTTCCAGTGCTGTATCCGTTTTTTGAAACCTATCAGTTCATATTCCATCAGTTCCTAGGGCCTTGTTTTTCACCAGTGCCTTCAGAGCAGCTTAAACTTTTTCTTTCAATACCATTGGTTCTTGGTCATATGCTACCTCCTGAAATGGTTGAACATCGACCGATTCTTTTTGGTACACTGACTCTATGTATTCTTTCCATCTTCTTTTGATACTTATGCATCATTTAATATTTTGTCCATAGAATCCTTCAATACTGCAACTTGATGCTTGAATTTTTTCTTCAGTTCTTTCAGCTTGAGAAACGCTGAGCATGTTCTTCCCTTTTGATTTTCTAACTCCAGGTCTTTGCACATGTCATTGTAATACTTTCGTCTTCTCGAGCTGGCCTTTGAAATCTTCTGTTCAGCTCTTTTACTTCGTCGATGATTTCTTCCATTTGCTTTAGCCAGTCTACGTTCAAAAGCAAGTTTCACAGTCTCTTCTGACATCCATTCTGGTCTTTTCTTTCTTTCCTGTCTTTTTAATAACCTTTTGCTTTCTTCATGTATGATGTCTTTGATGTCACTCCACAACTCGTCCGGTCCTCAGTCATTACTGTTCAATGTGTCAAATCTATTCTTGAGATGGTCTCCAAACTCAAGTGGGATATACTCAAGGTCATATTTTGGCTCTCGTGGACATGTTTTTTTCTTCAGCTTCAACTTAAAACAACAATAAACATTTATTACCTTCACAGTTTCTATGCATCAGATATTAGCGAATGGCTTAGACAGGCAGTTCTGGCTCAGGATCTCTCATGAGGTTACAGTCATCCGAAGACTGGTCTGGAGCAGATGGACCTACTTCCAGCTCAGCTCACCTACATGGATGGCAAGGTGGCACTGGTTGATGGTGAGAGGACCTTCCCCCTCCCTGACACGAGCTTCTCACAAGCTGATTCAGTGTCCTTACAACATGGTGGCTTCCCCCTAAGCGAGCAATCCCAGGGAGACTAATGCTAAAACTGGAATGTCTTTTATAACCTAATCTCCTAAGTTCCATACTGTCACTTCCACAGTATTCTACTGGTCACACAGAACACCCACGGTTCAGTGAAAGAGTGTGAATACCAGGCAGCAAGAATTATTTAGGCTGAGATCTAAAGGCTGAATAGTTGTTAAGTCTTGAGGTAAGAATCTAAAAGAAAATTGGTATGAATAGATGAGGCTGGAAAGGTCAACAGAGCAGTTCTTGCAAGCCATGTTAAGGAGTTTGATTTTTAGAATGAAGCCACCAAAGGATTTATATTTTAGTAAGATCACTGGTTATCACACGGAGGATGAGTTGAGTAGACGAGGACAGGGAGAGCAGTTAATCAGTTTGGCTACTGAAATGATCCAGACAAGAAATGATAGTAACTTGGATTAGGGTGGTGAAACATGAGATGGAGAAAGGTGAGAAAGTTCTGAGATATTTAGGAGGCAACTGCAACAGGACTTGATGACTGACTGAACATGCGAATCACACAACAGGGAGGAATCCAGGCTTTTGACTTGAGCAATTAGGTAAATGGAGCACGCCAGATGAAGAGCAGGTTTGGGGATTAGAGGAAGTTTAATTTTTAACATGTTTGAGGTGCCTGAACACGTGGAAACATTCAATAGGCAGAAGATATGCATGGATATAAAAACATAAATAGAGTCATCAATCAAGCTATCAGTGCAAATTGGACCTATGGGCCAGAAAATCACTGATTTTTAAGAAGAGGAGGTTGCCAAGGAGACTGAAAAGGAATGCCAGAAAGGCAGGTAGGAGGAACACCAGGGGAGTTCATTGTCACAGAAATAGGAATGACCAAGAGTGTTCATACGATTAACCAGGCAATTTAAGGATGCCAATTTAGGCTACTGGGGCTTCTAAGCAATTTAAAACTGAATAAACACTGCACATGAGATAGGAAAAAGCCAAGGGAAGATGCTTTTAAGGGAAGGACGTGATGAATAGTGTTATGATTTCTGGCGTAGTACTTCTCAAAATGTGATGTACATACATTTCACTTGCCAATTTTATTAAAATGCAGATTCTGGCTCAGCAGGTCTTGGGTAAGGCCTGAGATTCTGCATTTCTAAGAGGTCCGAGCCAAGGCCAATGCTGCTAGTCCGCAGACACCTTTTAGTACAAGATTCAGCTCTGTTTCTCACTTTAGCAAGCATCAGAATCACCTGGAGAACTTCTTAAAACAGATTTCTGGGCCCCCATCCCTACAGATTCTGATTCAGTAGGTCTGGGGTGGTGGTGGTTGTTAGTTGTCACAAAATAGTGATCTAGGGTAAAAAAAAGTAATAACTCGCATGTCTAACAAGTTCCCAGGTGACCATAATAGTAATGACACAGGTCCCCAGATCACACTCTGAGCTGTACTCTTGTAGAGGTCCGCAGCTTGACTACTGCTGGCCCCAGCAGTCAGCCAGTCCACCTGGGTCTCAAATCATGCAAACAAGCATTACTTTATGCCACTGCAGTCACAGTCCATGACCAGAACTCATTCTTTTTTGGCCCCTCCTTGACTCCTTGCTCATATGGGCAGAAGTAGAGGTACTGACCTATTCTTCATTATCCATCAGTTCCACCCCCACCCCCCACATTCCCCACCCCGTTTGCGTAGCAGAACTTAAGATGCATTCTAATTGGCTTAATCATTCCCAAGACTTAAACTCTCAGCAGTGGGTGCCTATTTCTTATAAGTATGAAAGCATTTTATTACTTAGTAAAGCAGTTCCATAATATTAAAGCAAAATAAGCAGCTGCTGATGAATATTATGTCCTTTACTCAAGGGGGCACCCTAGTGGCACAGTGGTTAAACGTTGAGGCTGCTAACCAAAAAGTTCGAACGCTCCTTGGAAACCCTGTGAGGTGAACTCCTAATGTTCTACAGGGTCACTATGAGTCGGAATCGACTCAAGGGCAACAGATTTTGGTTACTCAAGGGATGCGTTTTTCACGACATTTTTCCCCAGAGAGACAATTCGTTAAAGAAAACCCCCTATAAAAGGGAAAAATCCTACTTAAGAATCAATTCATACACGTATTTATTAAACACTCAAATAAATTTCACATAAGGCATCTTAACATTAAAAAAGATTAATATACAGTCTGTGCTCTTAAGGCCATGATATGAAAAGGATAAGACATCAACGACCATGCTGAAAAATGACAAATACCACATGAAAAAACAGGTGTCACTGGCTCCTATTAAAGCCACCAAAAGATACCCCAATCTATTTTCAGGAAATATGCACTTGTTATTAAAAGCAACACACAAAGAAGAACATCCAGCTGAGGTGTCTGGAAAAGGCTTCCTGGATGAAGTAATTCAAGTTGGAACTAGTTAGTATTTGCACAGGTGGAGGACCAGGAAGGTGGTTCCTTACCACGAATCAGTTAACATTTAGCCTGAGTGTCTGCTAAGAAGTAAAAGATTTTATCTACTGTTTTTCAGTGTGATGAATTAAAATATGCAGCTATAAAGCACAATCCCTGCCTTCAAAACAGGCTTACAATCTAGTTTGGAGACAGAGTAGCATATGTGACCATGCTTTAAGAAAACCCTAAGGAGAAAATGGAGCCCTGGGGTGCAGTGGTTGAGAGCTATGGCTGCTAACCAAAACGTCGACAGTTCGAATCCACCAGCTGCTCCTTGGAAACCCCATGGGACAGTTCTACGCTATACTCTAGGGTCGCTGTGAGTCGGAATCGACTCGACGGCAACGGATTTGGTTTTGTACTTTCTTTTTTTTGTTTGTTTGTTTAGGAAAAAAATAGCGCCCCTCCCTCCAACACTAAAGAGAAGTCTTTAAGAGACCGGAAAGTATCTCTGTGGGTACATATTAGGGCCCTCTCACCTGCTGTCAGTAAATGACATCCAAGCCCAGATCAGCAGCAATGAAAGGAGGCAGGGGGTGGGTTGTCAGGTACCAGGGAAGGGGCGCCCCGGAAGCTGGGCAATATCAGAGCGGCCCAGGCGGTTCCCGTCGAGGGTGCGCCTCCCGAACTCTTCTCCACTACCAGCACCGGGGTACAGGAGGGGACGAGCAGGAAGAGTTGTTTAAAAAAACAAAAAACAGACCACGCCGCGGCCCCAGACCTTCAGTGGTTCCTAGGCCCGCACACTTCTCAAGCCCTCGGGGCCTCAATGGGACCAAGCCTCCCCGCCGTCCGACCTGAGGCAACCCTTCATTGGAGCAGCCGGGCAGCTCCTCCCCGAACCCCACCTCTCGCTCTAGCCTGGAGATGACGGGAGTCTGCGTGGGCGAAGGAGGCGTCCGAGTCTCGGGGACTGTGACAGGAGCCAGGACGCTGGTCGTTATCCTCCGAGCGGCCGGGACACCAGGCGGAACAGGGCAGCACTCGACGACCGGAAGTACGCCACTTCCTTCCGGCCGGCGCCACACGAGACGGGGAGGGGCGTCCGCGGAGGGGGCGGGGTCTCGAGTTGACGGACAGCTCCCGAGACCTATGGACGCGGCCGCAGCGGCCCTGCCTCTCTGGCGCGCCCCTTTACCGGGGCTACCGATGCCTTCCAGCCGCCCGTTTCCACGGTGTTGCACAAAGCACCGCAGGTGCCTCGTCCTCCTTTTCCCGCGGCACGTTGCAGGCTGTGGTGCGGCGCGGGGAGGGAGGCGAGTTCGGTCCCGCCTCCCGCGACCCTCTCGGCCTCCTCGCCCGGCCAGCCGCCTTCTCCGCCCCGGAGCCGCGCGTGCTGACGGCTGAGCGGCCACAGGTCTGTGACGGGCGGCGGGCCGCGGGCGGCGTGAGTGGCCGCGCGGGCGCGAGGGCTCCGCGGCGGGGTCCCCAGCGTCCGGGCGGGCGGGCCCCTTCCGCGTCCTGCCTGGTGGTTTCCGCGGGATCCGCGACGACGACAGAAAGCCCCGGCCGCCCGCCGCCGGTGCGGTGGGAGCGGCGCGGCACCGGACTCCGGGCGTCCGCTGTGGGACGGAGCGCACGGACGTCGGCGGCGAAGGCGGTTCGGGGCTGGAGCTCGTGAGCAAGTTTGCAGACTTGGCGGCGCCGCGTTCTCGGGCGACTTCCCCCGAGGTGGCCGCGGGGGCGGGGGAGGGCCTGACGCTGGGTGACCTGGAGCGAGGGCCTCAGCCCCGGCGTCCGCCAGCCCCGGTACCCCATGAGGGTACCAGGTGCCGTAGGTGTGGGGCGCAGGTAACCCAAATCAAGTGCCCTGCGGCGCCGAGGGGCCCTGGTGGCTCAGTGGTTAAGAGCTCGGCTGCTAACCCAAGGTCGGCAGTTCGAATCCACCACGCGCTCTTTGGAAAC
Organism: Elephas maximus indicus; assembly: GCF_024166365.1. Lineage (NCBI taxonomy): Eukaryota > Metazoa > Chordata > Mammalia > Proboscidea > Elephantidae > Elephas > Elephas maximus. The sequence goes on from NC_064839.1 coordinate 14,384,539, forward strand.
CCTATGGGGCAGTTCTGCTCTGTCCTATAGGGTCGCTATCAGCTGGAATCGACTCGATGGCAACGCGTTATTTTGGGGTTTTGGCGGTGCCGAGGAGACGGTCTGTGTAGTGATCAAGTAATCATTCCTATTAACGTAAAGTTTGCTTTTATAATTCTTTCCAAACACTTGAGGTGGCATTCCTTTTCTTTTGAGAGAGGAACTTTTGTTTCCCAGTATATGGGATTGTCATTGCGTGGCACATAATAGGCGCTTAAGCATGTGTTGATTTTCTGTCTTATACGATAAGCGTGTAAGTGTGAGTTTTTAAAACTGTTCCCGTTAGAAAAAAAAACCGTTGCCATCGAATCGATTCCGACCCTTAGCGACCCTGAAGAGCATGCATGTACCTAGAAATAGGTGATCTGGGAGGTAAACTCATCTCTGCCAGTACCACTTTGCTAACACCCCTTTTTTCCCTCATTGCTCCAGATTCTCCATTTTCAGTGCTTGAAGGCATAGCACCTTGTACTGAAGTCTGTTCCCCTTCCCACATTTTTTCTATGAATGAATTGTATAGTGTTGGTTTATTTGTTTCTATAGAGCCACAGTGTCTACCTTTAGTAATTAATAAGCCGTCCAAACAATGTGTCAGGCTACTGGCCTGTATTTAATAAGTAATTGGCAGGACGCTGCTCGTTATTCAGTGAAGTGAAGCAAGATGTTCTGGGGGATTGTACCCAGCCAGCTCAGTGCCACCACTCCCCCGCCTCCCACTTGCTGCTTCCAAACCAGGCTCCTGCTCCCTGTGGTTACTCCCACTGCTCCTCCTGGGATAGCAGCTGCCTGCATGGCACACCCCCGCTGTCCTCAGCGCTGAGGCATAATCCTGAGGCTCTCAGTGTGAATTGTTTTAAAAGAACACAATTATTAAAATTTAGATACCTGAGACAAAGTAATATTTAAGTTCTTCAAAATCGGGCTACCAACAAATATGCTGTCGAATACCTCCCACACAGCATTTCTATGGGTGATACAAAATACCGAAAAGTACTACTGTGTGGTCTGTAGAACTGTGGCCGTTCCATAAAACTGTGTAAATTACGTGACAAATGGCCCAGGAACTGCTGTGGCTCCGAGAGGAAGAAGATGCACAGGAAGTACAGCATCCAGAGAAAGAAAGCTGACTGGAAGAAGGGCGGGGGCTTGTCCCTGTTGCTACCTGTATTCCTGACTCCTGGCATCCAAAGGAATCGACTCGACAGCAGTGGGTTTTTGGTTGGTACCCAAAACCAAACCGATTGCCGTCGAGTCTATTCCGACTCAGCAACCCTACAGGACAGAGTAGAACTGCCCCATAGGGTTTCCAAGGAACGCTTTGGTGGATTCAAATCGCTGACCTTTTGACTAGCCAGCAGAGCTCTTAACCACTGCACCGCCAGGGCGTCTAACTCCTGGTAGTGCCTGCCGCGTAGCAGGTGCTTGTCTCATAAACAGAGCCCTGGTAGTACGGTGGTTGAAAGCTACAGCTGCTAACCCAAAGGTCAGCAGTTCAAGTCCACCAGCCACCCCTTTGAAACCCTAAAGGGCAGCTCTGCTCTGTCCTGTAGGGTTGCTACGAATTGACTCAACGGCAAGGGGTTTGGTTTTTTTTTTTTTTTTGGTTTTGCCTGGTAGATATGTTTGTGCTAAACGTTTGTGTTGTGTCTTAAGTTTAGCTTTAAAGGCCAGCTAAGATTTGGATGAGAAAATGGGAGGGCGTGCTAAACAAAGGCAAACAGCACAAATGAAGTCCAGCACAGATGAGCACAGAGGCGTGCTGGGGAGTGAGGGTGCTGACATACAGATGGACCGTTTATTTCTGTGTTGCTTGTAGGAGTGCTTGGAAGAACAATGCATGTAAGTCTTTGACATGATGTCCATCCGGCAGAGAAAAGGAATAAAAGCCACAGAAATTCCTGAGGGTTATCCAGCACAAGAAGAAAATGTGAAGTTGGAAAATAAATTGCCATCTGGTATGTGATTTAAACTCAAGCCGTGTTTGGGATTGCTTTTATTTCTGCACATTTAACTATTGTTGGCCAATAGGATAAAAAATTCAGTGAACCTAACACTTGAGAAAACTTTGTTCTAGTACCCTGTTGTTTTGGTTTTTATAATTTATTTGAAAGTAATTCGATTATTTTGGTTTGACAGTTATGGTCAGATAAAAGATGAAAGCTTTGATTAGAACCCCTTGTTTCTCAGTTGTCTGGTCTTGAGCTTATTTATTGTTATGGCCGTCTGACCTGTTGACTCTACATTGATGCCTTTCCCTACTATTCAGATTTTAATCTATTTCTCATTTTTCTGGCATATATACACTGTTCATATGAGGCAGCTTTACCTTGGGGGAGTTTTTCATTTCATTAGTCAAAGATCAGTCATTTTTTTTTCTTACTAGTTTTAGGTCAAAGTCCTGAAATTTTCTCCTTTGCTTTGTTTTCGTGAGAAAAGTAGTCAGAATTGGTAAATTGTTTCTATAATACTGAAAACTTGCTAAGATAGACATCAAATGGCATTAATTGCCAACTTCTTGCCTCCTGAGTTGCTTTCTTAAGTAAGCCTAGTCAGTATTTTAAGACTAATCCTGAAAAATTTTATGTCCATTGACCATTTTAGAAGGAGCCCTGGTGGGATGGTAGTTAAAGTGCTTGGCTGCTAACCAAGAGGTTGGAGATTCGAACCCACTAGCCATGTCCCAGGAGAAGGATGTGGCAATCTGCTGCCACAAAGATTACAGCCTTGGAAACCCTTTGGGGGCTGTTCTACTCGGTCCTATAGGGGCACAATGAGTTGGAATCAACTCTATGGCAGTGGGTTTGGTTTTGGGGTTTGGCCATTTTGGATATCTGATAGAATTTACATTAATTGCAGCCATGTTAATTCTTATCAGCCAAACTTAGTAATTTGGGGGAAAGAGTTAAATAATAGTACCTGAATGGGCACGGGGGGGAGGGTAGTGGGGGTGTCATGCCGTCCAACTCAGCTGTTAGCAATAATGCATTTTGGGCAATAGAGAGTACTTCTTGAAGAGCTTATACAAGGCAAATTCAAGTTTGTTTTTAAGTAAAACATGACTCTGGGGATTGTCCAAAGCAGTATTTATCCATTTCAGAAAAACTGAAAGCGGAGGAAAGGAAAAAGAACTCCTGTAACCCACCCATCATTTCTCCATCTGCATGCTGTTTGCCCTCTTTACGTGTATACCCGCAGACATTCATATGTAGTTTTACAAAATTGGGATCCTACATGCTGTTTTGTAACTTCCTATTTTTCTCTCATAAAATGAACATGTCATAAGTCAGTAAATTTTTTTTTTTTTTTTTTGTGGTACAAACATATATAACAAAACATTTGCCAATTCAACATTTTTTGCATGCACAATTCAGTGACATTAATTAGGTTTATCACATTATGCAGCCGTCACCAGTTTCCTGTTCTACATTTTTCTATCACGCTTAACAAAAACTCAGCCCCCCAGGCAATGACTCCCATTTTTTCCCTCTCTCCCACTCTTGGGAACCACTAATAAACTTTGGTCTCTATACATTTGCCAATTCTAGGTATTTCATGTAAGTGGTAAACATTGTCAGTGACTGCATAGAGACGTAGCTGCCATCGAGTTGACTCCAACTCATGGTGGCCTTATGTACAACAGAATGAAACGTTGCGCTCATGTGTTAACCGCTTGATCACCAGCATGTTCCAGTCCATTGTTGCGGCTACTGTACCAGTCCATATCACTGAGAGTCTTCCTCACCCTCACTGGCCCTCTGCTTCATCAAACATGTTGTCCTCCTCTAGCAATTGATTCCTTCTGATGACATAAAGCAAGTGAGTTGGACAATGTTGGGTTGTAATCTATAGGTTTTCAGTCACTTGTTTTCAGAAGTGGATTGCCAGGCCTTTCTTCCTAATCTGTCCTCTGGAAGCTCCACTGAAACCTGTCCAGCAGGGTTACCCTGCTGGTGTTTGAAACACCAGTGGCATAGCTTCTGGCTACACGGCAGCACGTAAGCCACCACAGTACATCAAACTGACAGATGAGTGGTGGCAGTGACTGCATAGTAAACCATTATGTGGCTGTAGCATAAGTGATTTAACTAACTCCTTTTTCAGTATTTAGATAGTTTTCTAACCTTTTACTAACACATACAGCACTCTGATAAATATCCTTGTAGCCAAATGTTGTTTAAAACTTTAATTATTTCCTTGGGGTATATGCCTAGATTTGGAATTATTGGTCCTGTGGTATGCTCATTTTGTTGGCTTTTACTCCCTACTACCACGTTGCCTTCCAGAGCAGTACCAGTTTACTATTCTACCAGCAGCATTTGGAAGCTGTTCATTTTTTATACCATTGCCAAAACAGAGTATTAGCATTTTAAGCTATCAAATTGGCCAAGATTTTTAGAATTATACCTCATTGTTTTCATTTGCATTTCCTTGTCGTTGCTGTTAGGTGCCAACGAGTCGATTCCTACTCATAGTGATCCTATGTACAACAGAACAAAACAATGTCCAGTCCTGAGCCATCCTCACAGTCATTGCTGTGGCTAAGCCCATTGTTGTAGACGCTGTGTCAGTCTATCTTGTCGAGGGTTTTCCTCTTTTTCACTGACCCTCTGCTTTACCAAGCATGGTATTCTTCTCCAGGGACTGTTCCCTCCTGATAACATGCCTGAAAAATGTAAGACAAAGTCTCGCCATCCTCACTTCTAAGGCGCATTCTGGCTGTATTTCTTCCAGGATGTATTTGTTTGTTCTTCTGGCCAAAAAAACAAAAATAAAAACCCACTGCCACCGAGTTAATTCTGACTCATAGGGCTTCCAAGGCTGTAAATCTCTGTGGAAGCAGACTGCCACATCTTTCTATCCCAGAGCTGCTGTTTGGTTTTGAACCACCACCTTTCAGTTAGCAGTCAAACACTGTAACCACTGCACCACCAGGGCTCCATGTTCTTCTGGCAGTCCATAGTATATTCAGTATTCTTCACCAACACCATAGTTCATATGCATCAGTTCTTCTTCAGTCTTCATTATTCATTGTCCGGCTTTCACATGCATATGAAAAAAACCCATTGCCCTTCAGCTGATTCTGACTCATAGCAACCCTATAGGACAAAGTAGAACTGCCTCATAGGTTTCGACGGAGCAGCTAGCTGGTGGATTCAAACTGCTGACCTTTTGGCTCTTAACCACTGTGTCACCATGGTTCCGGTACATGCATATGAGGCGATTGAAAATACCATGACTTGAGTCGGGCATACCTTAGTCCTCAAAGTGATATCTTTGCTTTTTAACACTTTAAAGAGGTCTTTTGCAGCAGATTTGCCCAATGCAATACATCATTTGATTTCCTGACTGCTGCTTTCATGGGCGTCGATTGCGGATCCAAGTAAAATGAAATCCTTGACAATTTCAATTTATTTTCTCCTTTTGTCATGATATTGCTTATTGGTACAGTTGTGAGGGTTTTTGTTTTCTTTATGTTGAACCAGTATGTAATCCATATTTAAGGCTGTGGTCTTTGATCTTCATCAGTAAGTGCTGCAGGTATTCTGCACTTCCAGCGAGCAGGGTTGCATCATCTGTATATTGCAGATTGTTAATGAGTCTTGCTCCAATCCTGATGCCACATTCTCCTTCATGTACTCCAGCTTCTGAGATTATTTGCTCAGCATACGTATTGAATAAGTATAGTGAAAGCATACAATCCTGACACACACGTTTCCTGATCTTAAACCACGCAGTATCTTCTTGTTCTATTCCCACAACTGCCCGTTGGTCTATGTAGAAGTTCCGCGAGAGCACAGTTTTTCTGGAATCCCCATTCTTTGCAATGTCCATAATTTGTTATGATCCATACAGCCGAATGCCTTTGCATAGTCAGTAAAAACAGATAAACATCTTTCTGGTGTTCTCTGCTTGTAACCAAGATCCATCTGACATCAGCAATGATATTCCCTATTTCCTATCCTCTTCAGAACTGGACTGGAATTTCTGGCCCTGTCAGTGTGCCGCTGCAACCGTTTTTGAATTTGGCATTTCCTTATCACTAATGAATTTGAACATTTTTTTCTGTCTATCTTATATTGGCCATTTTTTCTTTTGTGCATTGCCTGCTGGAATAGTCGTCATTCGTTACTGTCCTGAAAGTATTCATCCTATGTCAAGGATAGTTAAGCTTTATTTTATGTGCTGTAAATATTTTTCCTACTTTATGTCTCCCTTAACTTAAGTCATGATGGATTTTTGCTATGGGTTTTTGTTTTTGTTTTGTTTTTAAGTAATCAAGTTGTTCAGTAGCTTTTATGAATAAACTCCAAATTGTAAATAGAGGATCTAAAAGACTATTTGCAACCTACACATGTAATTCATTTATTCCTCCATCTCACAAACTTCATCGTTAAATTCTAATTGTTTAACTATGCTAGATATAGATGCTGAGTATTAAAGATGAATAATATACAGTATTTCTCAAAAAGCTCACTTTCTGGTTGGCAAAATGGACAAGTGAACAGTTACATACAGTGGGGTAAAAACTAATAAAAGTAATAAAAAAGATTTGTGAAATCAAAGAAAAGGAGCCCCTGTGTGTTGGGGAAAGAGAAAGCTTTGCTAATGACAGAGAACTGGAACTTAGCATTCCTGATAGTTTGAAGTAGAATTACTGAATTCTAAATCCTTCACTGACTTGGTTCCTTATCTGTTCCATTTTTCTAAAAGGTTGTACCGATAGAAGATTATGGAAGATTCTCTGGTTTGCAGTTGGTGGAACCATTGCCCTCTGCAGTGGACTGCTTACATCTGTCTACCTTGCCACTTTACATGAAAATGATTTATGGTTTTCTAATATTAAGGTATGGGGTTTCTGTGACCATCGTATGATTTACTTACCACTGCCTCCAGGAGTTAGCCATGTTGATGAATGAAGACAGTGTCATTTTGCCATAAAGAATTAGTGTTATTATAAAATAACATATCAGAATTTTTGTAATCAAGCAAGCCTTCTCTTTCATTAACTTACTCCAGTTATGCAGCAGTTACTCTAATCCACGGTATTTTCCAAACTGTGGATTGTGAAATTGGTGCAGTGGGACACAGGTTGACATTGTTTCTTAATGAAGTGAAATAGAAAAGAAAATAAGACAATGTATCACTCATAGTAGAATCGAGAATGTTTTGTGAAATGAGCCCTGGTGGCACAATGATTAAGCACTTTCCTGCTAACCAAAATGTGGGTGGTTCAAACCTACCAGTAGCTCTGTGAGAGAAAATGCCTGGTGATCTGCTCTAATAAAGCTTAAAACCAAAACCTGTTGTCTTCTGGTCGATTCTGACTGATAGTGACCCCGTAGGACAGAATTGAACTGCCCAGTAGGGTTTCCAAGGCTGTAAATCTTTACTGAAGCAGACTGCCAAATCTTTCTCCTATGGAGCTGCTGGTGAGTTTGAACTGCCAATATTTTGATTAGCAGCCAAGCACTTAACTACCAGGGACCCTAGTAAACCCAATGAGGCAGTTCTACTCTGTCCTATAGGGTCGCTATGAGCCACAATCAGCTCAGCACACAACAACAACAATGTGTTTGTACAGACTGAGTCACGGTATACAACCTATGTTTTACTGTGGGTTGCATTAAAAAAAAATCAAAAGCCACTGCTCTAAACTGCGGTGTTTTAACCTGGCTCCATAGATGAGCCTCGAGGTGTCCGTAACTTTCTAATGTTATATGCGAACAGCTTTGTGGGTGTGCTTGCCCACACGCTTGCGTGCTTTTTTCTGGGAAAGGAGCCATAATTTTCATCAGATTCTCAAAAGGGCTCATGACTTCTTACACCAGTTTCCTTGTTTTCCTTCTTTCTCCCTTCTGTCTATTGATCTGTTTCTCTGTCTCTTTCTCTAACATTTCTGGAATCCCTCTTGGCGTTGTTTTCAGAACTAGTAGATCAGCTAAACAAGGAAACTTGTACATTGCCAGTGTTATGCCTTGTTTCTGATCCAAAACGTCATGATGTTTGCCCTTATTTACTAGCCGAGGCTTCTTGACGTCATTGCTTGCAAATGTAAAATTCACCTTCAAAGACCGAATGTTTATCATCTATAAGAATACTCAAAAGAATTGTAGCAGTATCTAAAGGCAGTTCACGATGAGAGTTTTCCAAAATATTTTGAACTTTGATCCCATTATTGGAATGAGTCTCCAAAGGAGACAACTTTGAACAAGTTTAACTTATATGACTAACTTCTGGTATGTTTATTTTAAAAATTGGTAGTATAACTTTATGGAGCCCCCAGGTTGTACAAATGGTAACACACTCACTGCTAACTGAAGGGTTGGAGGTTCAGGTCCACCGAGAGGTGCCTTGGAAGAAAGGCCTGGCCATCTACTGCTGAAAAATCAGCCATTGAAAACACTATGGAGCGCAGTTCTACTCTAACATACATGGGATTGCCATGAGTCAGACTCAACCTGATGGCAACTGGTTTGTTGTTTTTTTTTAAGTGTTACTTTATAGGGATGACTAGATCTCTGTTTCTCTCTCTGTATATGCAAATTATCATGGTACCAAAGAATAATGGTTCTTACATTTCAGTGACAGTTGGTAAATTTTTACTCACCTGTATCTCTTTAAGGAAATCCTGATGGTGTAGTGGTTAAGTGCTACAGCTACTAGCCAAAAGGTCAGCAGTTCAAATCCACCAGGCACTCCTTGGAAACTCTATGGGGCAGTTCTACCCTGTCCTATAGGGTCGCTTTGAGTCAGACCTGACTCGGCAGCAATGGGATTGGGTTTATATCTCTTTAAAATGGAGTAGTTACAAACAGGTTCCCTAGAATTAAGCAATGTAGTGTTGATCTATTAAGACAAATATCCTGAATAAAGGAAGTATCCCTACAGGCATAAAGCAGAAATTAAATGTTAGTAACTGGATAGTTAGTCATCATTCTGAAAGAGATTGCATAACTTAATTATGAACTATAAGTCTAGCTTTTTAATTTAAAAATTGCAAATGGCTTTGTTAGTATCCTTAAATATGCTTATCATTTAAAAAAAAAAAAAAACTTAGCATTCTTGATTTTTCCCTCAATATCAGTTTTTCTCAAAAAAGTGCAAAGCTCGCCAGGTTAAGGGAGTCATTATATTTTTACTTGGTATATATTGAGAACCTGTTCTGTGGATAATGTTGAATTAAATGCTGCAGGAACTATGGAAGGAGTAATAAAGGCTTCTGAATCTTCCAACATCTCTTCCGACATAATAAATTAATTCAGTAAATACATATTAAGTACCTGTAGTATGCCAGAAGCACCGTGTTCAGTAGCAGCAATACCACCAAATATGTTAAGGTCCCGCCTCAAGGATCCAACACTCTTGAGGAGGACATAGGCAAGTAGGTAGGACATTGAGAATCAACACTGTGATAAGGGTCCAGATAGAGAGTATTACGGGAGTACACAGGAAGGACAGCCTAACCTAATCTTGGAAGATCAAGGAAGGTTTTCTAGAGGAAGCAGTGATAAAAGAGACCTGAAGAAGACCAGGTAAGTTGTAGGAGAAGGGAAATGTACAGGAAGTTCAAGAAGTAAGGCAGCCTGGAGTATTTAAAGTGTTGGCAATAGTTTGGCATGGCTGGAGGCTAGACAGGGCAAGAGACTATAGTGGGAATGGTAAACAGGCCAGATCATGAAGGACCCTGTCCTCTGTGACTGATAGAACTTTCTCAGAACATAGTAGTGAGCCCTATTTTAATAATATAGCGGTGTCATCGTATTGGTGTTTTAGAAAGATGGCTCAGGCTACAGTGTGAAAAATAGGTTTAAGGAGGACAAAACTGAAGTCAGAGGAAACTGATGGGATAATATAATTTAGTGGCCTAAATTTGGGTAGTAGCAGTGGAGCCGTGTTTATTTATTTGATCATCATTCACTGAATACCTGCTATGTGCCAGGCACTGTTCTAAGCCCTGGGAATAGAACACTGAATGTGATATGAACTTAATTCTCATGAGGAGAAACTAACTGGAAATAATAAATACTTCTTTATGGTGAACAACAAACAGGGTAATGAGATCGTTACCAGAAGGCGACTTGAAATTGGGAGTTAAGGCAGGCCACTTTGAGGGCAAGAGATATAAATTAGACTTAAATGATAATGTAACGGAACGCCACTCGAGTTCTTGTCCTGTCTTATTAGCCAGTTGAAATAAGACGGACACTGATTGCAACGGAAACAGAAAGTGGCAAGTTTGTTGTCTGCGCATACAAGGAGCGCTTGGGGTCTAGTGACCTTAAGGCCACGTGCTCGCTGACTAAGGGGGCTGGGGAGCTTTTTGTTTCTAATGGTGTCAGGGGGTTGGTGCCCGGAATTTTCTGCCTTTAGCCCTCCCATGCCTGTATTTGGGGGCGGGGGGTCAGTTGAAGGATGTGATTTCAATCTGTGCATGCTTCAAGGTGTAACTAGGGCCACTACTTGCTGCGACTTCCTGCCCAAAACAAGCTTGTGGTTAGCAAGACAAAGGGGGGGGAAGGGGTGTTGATTGGGGTTTTCAGTATGGCTGAGCAGCCTGTTTCCATAAGAAGGAACCAGCCAAGATCTGTGAGAACACTCTGAGAAGAGGGAACAGCAAATGAAACGGTGGTGAGGTAGGAATAAACTTGGCAGGTTGAGTAACAGAGAGAAAGCATATGTGGCCAGAGTTTTGTGAGCCATGAGGAGGTGGTACAAAAGGAAAAGGCCAGATCATATAGCGCTCCGTAGGCTGGACAGAACTGGAGAGAAGCAGTCAGTCAGAGGGTTTTAGGAGGTGGACTTGAAAGGACATATTGATTCATTGTGTGGAAGGCAGTTGAGAGTGAAGAATCTTCAGTGCTTTCTCCCATTAGCAGATGGATGGGTGGACATGCCATTTGCTATGACAACAAACAGGATGGAAGGAGCAGATCTGGGCAGCAAGGCAGGAAACGATGAGTTGAAGTGTTGAGTGAGTCACTTTCGAAGCAGTCCAAGTAGAAATATGGAGTAAAGGAAGCTAGATTTATGGATCTGAAGGCAGGAGTTCCATCTGTGTTGAAAATGGACGTTTTCATGTTACCACCTTGTAGATGTGTGGGTGAGATTGTTTCAGGAGCGTGTTGAGTGAGAAGAGAAAAAGCCTAGGCCAGTTTCTGTCTGTGCCTCAGATACCATCTGTGAGAAATGACGAAACACGCATATCCTCTAACAAGTTTCTCTCCGCCCACCACCCCTGCCCCCTGAAATTTGCAATTACACTCAGTCTTACTGATTTTTTTCTTTTTCTTTATTCAAGTGATAACTCATAACATAGACTTTTTTCCGCCTTTTTCACAAAAGAGGAAACCTCTGGTGCAGTAGCCGTTTCCCAAGTCTGGATTACCTGTGTGGAGGCATTTGGCGCATTTTTCTGCTCGGGTTATCCAGGCTGGTGCTGTCCAGTAGAACTCTGTGCAGCGAAGGAAGCCTCTAGGTCTTCACTGTCTAGTACAGCAGCCACGAGCCACATGTGGCTATCGAGCACTTGAAAATAAAATTTTAAATTTTATTTTGTTTCTATTCATTTGAATTTTAATTAGCTTTAAAATACATGTATAGTTTCTGTGAATAAAAAAAATTGAAAATTTCCAATCAAAAACCTTACTTAGCCAAAGGAAAAGCTCGTTTTCAGAGTTTATATGCCTTCATAAATTTACTCCTCTAATTTACACCATTTCAGATTGGAAGAATTATAGGAATATTTGAGAAGGGTAACTCTCTTTACCTGGGGTATTTGTGAGTTACACTGTAACATCCTTATCAAAATTGCTAGGCTAGTTTTTGATGAAAATATATCTTTTGAATCCTTTGAATTAATTGTAATTATTCAGAGAGTAAAAGTCTTCTAAAATAACAAGCCATACATTGGGTTTATGCATTCAAAATGATCTTTAATTGTTCATTTTGTATGGTAGATTTGAAAAGTGAGAACCCTGAAGTAGCAACATGGAAGTTAAGGGCATTAAATGGTTATAGAAAATCTGTATGTAGTATCTTTTCTAAGCATATTTTATAAATTAAAAAGTTCTTTTTATACTATCTTAACCATTGTGTTATATTTCCCTTGCTAGGAAGGGGAAAGTATTAGAGATTCTTAAAAATACTCTTTATTGACTGTCTGCTATGTACTTGGCATTGTTCTGGGTGCATTTTACACATATTTTATTGAATCTGTCTCCAAAGCCTACACACTACCTCTAAATTGTCCTTTAAATCCAACATGCTTTTTTGCTGCCCTTGATTATAAACAAAACAAACAGGGCAAAGCCCGTGCTTTTCCTTGGTGTGCTACCCTTATGTGCTAAGTCAATAATGGTCTCTCTGTAGTGGAATCAGTTGGGTACCTGGTGGCGCAGTGGTTAAGAGCTATGGTGTGCTGTGGCTGCTAACCAAAAGGTCAACAGTTTGAATCTACCAGCCACTCCTTGGAAATCCTATGGAGCAGTTCTACTTTGTCCTGTAGGGTCGCTATGAGTCAGAATCAACTGGACAGTAATGGGTTTGGTTTTTTGGTTTTGGATGGTAGAAATCAACCTCTGGGGATGAGGAAAGTAGTATAGGCAGAGGGAGGAGGGGAGGCTACTGGCTGGTATAAAAGATTGGGGTTGGAACTAGAGCAGAAGGATGTAACTTCAGGAAGTTGCAGTCAGGGGTAGGATGTAGTCAGCATTGGCAAGTGGGGAGCCAGATCATTGCATTCTTAATGATTTGTGTCTAGTCGATTCTGTAGTCAAAAGCTGTATCAGCTTCATTCTTTTTTTGTTGATTTTGTTTTTGTTGTTAGTTTGTGACTTAGGAGATCCCATGTGTTACAGAGTAGAACTGCTCCGTAGGGTTTTCTTAGATGTAACCTTTACGGGAGTAGATCACCAAGCCTGTTTCCTTCTCGGTGCCAGTAGGTGGGTTCAAACTGCCAACCTTTTGGTTACCAGTTGAGTGTTGGCCATTCATGCCACCCAGAGACTGTCATCTTAAGTCTTTTTATTTCTTGAGTGTGTATTTTTATTGCACAAACTACGTAGTGACAATAATGAAAATGTTTAAGCAAAATTACTCAGTATTTATTACCCTTAACGGAAAACTGGTTTCATTTTTCTCTTCCATTCTTCATCCTTTATGCATACCCCCAGTGCCGTCGTCTCATAGCGACCCTATAGGACAGAGTTGAACTGCCCCATAGAGTTTCCAAGGAGCGCCTGGCGGATTTGAACTGCTGACCCTTTGGTTAGCACCTGTAGCACTTAACCACTACGCCACCAGGGTTTCCCCTTTATGCATATATATTTTAATTATTTGTGACTTCAGTATAGGTAGTTTTTTTATAATCTGCTTTATCTGATGTCACCAAACCCATTGCTGTTGAGTCGATTCTGACTTACAGCGACCCTCTAGGACAGAGCAGAACTGCCCCGTACGGTTTCCAAGGAGTGCCTGGTGGATTCAAATTGCCAGCCTTCTGATTAGCAGCCATAGGTCTTAACCACTGTACCACCAGGGTTTCCATCTGATGTCACATCATTTGCCTTTTCCATATATGGTTAAATATTTTCACAGAACGTTCACAACTATTATGTAAATAATTGTGATTATATATAATTTAGTATTTTTGGAGTTTTTTATTCTTAGTTATTTCACTATTTCCCTAATCTCCAGTTGTTGAGTACTCACTTGTCTCTAATTTTGTACTTAAACTCCAAAACTGCCTACTTAATTTCTCATTTTAAAGTGGTAGTGTAAAGCTATTAGATTCACTTTGTCTTGAAATTACCTCAGAGCAATTCAGAAAATGTCGATAATAGTCAGATTTCACCTTTGATGAAACTAAGAGAGATTTGTAATCTGAAACTATAATGTAAGAGAAGCACTGCCAAATCCTATTAAATTTAAAGGAACGTAGAAAGATGATGAGCAAGGACTTTGAAAGCTGATTTCAGATAAAGCTGGCAAAGCATGGCTCTTCAAAGTTCTGGCATATCCTGAGAGATCAAACCAACCGAAACCAAAAAGATACCAGAGCCACTGCCATGGGGTTGGTTCTGACTCATAACGACCACATAGGGTTCCCAAGGCTGTAAATCTCTACACAAGCAGACTGTCACATCTTTCTCCTGAGGAGCGGCTGGTGGATTCAAACCACCAACCTTTGGGTTAGCCATGGATCACTTTAACCACTGCTCCACCAGGACTTCTACAGCCATGGGAATGGGTATGTGGACTAATAGCAAAAGCTTTTCTGTACACACTTTGGTATAAAGAAAAAGTGAGTTAGGCAGCCTGAAAGAAGTAATCACAGAGATAAGCCATATTTATAGGAAGGGGAATTTAAGAGCGCAGGGATAAAGAGAGAAAACTTGCATTCTGAAGAGCTTTGAGGCTGCCAGTCTCCACTCACTAAAATAAGGAAGAGACTAAAGAACTCATTCTTGTAAATGACCTTCTATCATAAGGGAGATTTGCTAGCCTGAGTTATGGCCCTGGCCTCTCTCCTATGTGAACTTCCCGCAAATGGCTGGCTGAATAAGAACTTGCCACATTCAAAAACGACTGACAATCAAAAAAACAACTAGCACAGGATCTGTGCAATGATGCTTCCAGAAAAAAGGGAAGAGAAAAACAGGAACCAAGTGGCACATGAAGAACAATCTACAGAAAAATTTTGCAGCAGAGACATGAAACTTGTGGCCAAGCATGTCACCATGATTTAAAAAACAAACAAACATAATAAAGCACTTGATGTGAAAGATGAATTCAAAGCAGTGACATAAGAAGGTATAATCCTTCAGGAAAATATAGGTAGATAACAAAAGAAAAATGAAACATGAACTGGCAGAATTTAGGCAAGAAATAGAATTAAAAGATACAACCATAGTAGAGATTATGATCATATTGGAAACAACACCCAAGAGAACAGAATTTTCAGAAAGTACAGAAAGGAAAATGTTGGACAGAATTGATTAAATGAAATGAAATTAATAAAGTATTAGAAAGTGATAGCTGAGGAGAACAAAGAACCACAAACATACACATCATTTGTATCCCAAAACAAGGGAACCAAAACAATGAAGCAGGGAAAGAAAAAAAAAAAAAAAACACTTAAAAGATTTCTGGAAGTAAGACTTGACTCTACAAATTGAAGGGGCACAGTGGGTCTCAGGAAAAACTGACCTAGAAAAATCAATAACAGGATATAGCTTTGTGAAGTTGCTGGACTTAAAAATAAGGAAACCTTGAACATCTAGGCAAGAGATGAGAGGAAGCAAAGGTCAATCTGGCTTCTGACTTTTCCATACTAACATTTAATGCTGAAAGACCACGAATGAGGTCTACAAAGTATTCAAGAGACAGAAAATTTTTTATATACTGTAACCCAATCATTCTATCATGTATGAAAGTACCATTCAAACTTCTTTGATCCTTTAAAAACCCGTTGCCATGGAGTCGATTTCCGACTCATAGTGATCCTAGGAAGTATATTTTTAAAGAATACCTGAAGAAATTGGTAAAGAAAAAACTTCATCCAGCAAAGAAAGAAATGGAAAAGCAATTGCAGGAAGACCAGCACTAAGGTTCAAATTTATTTAACTGTCAGGTTTAGACTAAATACGTAGTAACAGAACAAAATGTAAATGCTACAAACTTTAACAATGTGATAATAACATAATAACACAATTAGAGAAAGAAAAGATAGATTAGCTTTTATAGCTAGAAATCAAAAAGTTTTATTTGAAACCAAGTCTAACTAGTATATATGTTAATATATATATTTTCTAGTATTTACTAATACTAGAAAACTCAAGAAAAATACTATCAAATAAAATTGGCTAGGGAAGAAATATAAACTTCTTAAGATTGGCATTACTCATTATAGGATGTCAATAAATACCATCCATAGAAGTAAAGAATTAAGTTATCCTATGAAGTTATAAAAGTAACCCCTAGAACAAAAAGTAAACCTCCCAAATTAAAAGAAAACATATGTACACAAAACACAAAAGCAGACACAGATCGTATAATGAAAGATTTGTTCTAAAAAGCAATAAAAAGTATGACACAAAATGTATTAATTCAAATATATCCAAACATTTTTATGTAAATAATACAAATGGGCTCTACTTGCCTATGAAAGTAAAAACTCTGGATCACAAAAACAAAAAAAACCCAAGTCCCATGCTATATGCATAAGATATTCCCAGAACAAAGTTACTTGGAAAGATTGAGCCCAAAGTTAAAACCACAGGAAATACTGGAAGAAGTATAGAAATACGTTAGTATTGAGGATTTTTAATTTTTTTATTTTACTGATACTAGTAACATCCAGTAGCATATTAAAAGTATGACACACCATGAACACATACTTTTTATGACAGGAATGCCAGGAAGATTGCCAAGAAATATATTAATATACTTGTTTACCATGTTAGTACTTCAAAAGATGCAAGAAAATAATTTTTAATTGATTTTGGTGATGGTTGTATAACTGAATATATTGAAAACTTCTGAATTGTATATTTTTAGTGGGTGAATTGTATGGCATATCAGTTATATCTCAATAAAGCTGTCATCTAAAAAAGATACAAAAGTGATAAAATTCTACATCATTTTTTTTAAAAAAACTCAACGGTAAGAATAGGCCAGATGAGTTCACCATATCAATAAAGAATAAAAAACATGTGACCATCTGAATACTCACAGAAAAAGCATTTGATAAAATTCTGTATCCCTTCATGATAAAAATACTCAACAGACTAGCAATGGAAGGGAGCTTCCTTAACTGAATAAAGGGCATCTAGCAACAACCCATCATACATAATGGTGAAAGACTGAAAGCTTACTCCCTAAGATCAGGAACAACAAAACAATGTCCACTCGCACCACTTGTATTCAACAATGTACTGGATGTTCTAGCCAGGGCCATCAGGCAAGAAAATTAAATAAAAGGTATCCAAATTGGAGAAGAAGTAGAACTGTTTGTATTTGTAGATGATATGATCTTGTATATAGAAAATCCTAACCAACACTAAAAAAAACTACTAGAACTAATAAACCAGTTCAACAAGGTTGCAGGATATAAGATCAATTTCTAGAAATCCATTGTATGTCTATACAGTAGAAGTGAACAAACCAAAAATGAAATTAGGAAAACTATTCATCTACAGTAGCAGCAAAAAGAATACAATACTTAGGAATAAATTTAATAAAATGTTTAAAATTTGTATCATGTTCGTGAATGGGGAAACTTTATATTGTTAAGATGACAGCCTACCCAAGTTGATCTGCAGATTCAGTGCGATCAGTATCAGAATCCCAGCTGGATTTTTTGCAGAAATTGACAAGCTGACCCTATCACATGGAAACTCAAGGGACCCATAATAACCAAAGCAGTCTTGACAAAGGAGCGAAGTTGGAAAGCTCGTACTTCCTGATTTCAAAATTTACTGCAAAGCTACAATAATCAAGATGGAGTGGTACTGGCATAAGGGTGGACATATAGGTCAATGGAATAGAATTGAGAGTCCAAGAATAAATCCTTATGTTTATGATCAATTAATTTTCAAAAAGGGTACCATGACAATTAAAGAGAAAAAACAATCTTTTCAACACCTGGGCCTGGGACAACTGGATAGCCACGTACAGAAGAATGAAGTTGAATCCCTTCCTCACACTATACGTAAAAATTAACTCAAAATAGATCCTACGCCTCAATGTAAGAGCTAAAGCTAAAACTTTTAGAGAAAACATAGGAGTGGATATTCTTGACGTTGGATTAGGTAAAGCCTTCTCAGCTATAATGCCAAAATCTGAAGTTACCAAAGGAAAAAATAAGTAATTGGATTTCATCAAAATATAAAACTTTCATGCTTGAAAGTATACCATCAAGAAAGTAGAAAGGCCCATGGAATGGGAGAATATTTTGGCAAATCGTATATCTAATAAGCAACGTGTATCTAGACTGTATAAAGAACTCAGTTACAATTCAGTAATAAAAGAACAACCCAATTTAAGAACTGGGCAAAGGATCTCAATAGATATTTTTCCAATAACAAGTGCTGGCCAGGATATGGAGAAGTTGGAACACTCCTACCACCCAACCACCACTACCCGCCCCCCCACACACACGCACACACACGCACGCAGAGCTGATTTGGTAAACAGTCTAGCAATTCCTCAGTTAAACATAGAGTTACCATATGACCTTGTATTTTACCCTTAGGTATATACCCAAGAGAAGTGAAAACGTGTTCACACAAACTTATACACAAATGTTCATAGCAACATTATTCATATACCCAAGAGAAGTGAAAACATGTTCACACACAAACTTATACACAAATGTTCATAGCAACATTATTCATAATAGCCAAAAAGTAGAAAAGCTCAAATACCCATCAACTGATAAATGGACAAATAAAATATGGTGTGTGTGTGTGTGTGTATATATATATATATATAATAGAAGATTATTCAGCAATAAAAGGAAATTAATTACTGATACATGCTTCAACATGGATGAACATTGAAAACAAGCTAAATGAAACCAGCCAGTCACAAAGGACCACAGATGATATGGTTTCATTTATATGAAATGTCCAGAATAGGCCAGTCTAAAAAGAAAGTTGATTAGCGATTGCCTAGGGCTGAGGGCCATCACTTGTCTGTCAGTTTGTGGTGGCTTGCGTGTTACTATGATGCTGGAAGCTATGCCTCTGGTATTTCAAATATTAATAGGATCACCCGTGGTGGACAAGTTTCAGTGGGTCTTCCAGACTGAGACCTGGTGATCTACTTGTGAGAGTTTGCCAATGACAACCATATGGATCACATGGAATATTGTCTGATAGAGTGATGGAAGACGAGCCTCCTAGGTTGGAAGACACTGGACAATAGCCGCAACAATGGACTCAAATACCAAAGATTGTGAAGACGGTGCAGGACTGGGCAGCATTTCTTTCTATTATATGTAGGGTTGCCATAAGTCAGAGCTGACTCGATGGCACCTAACAACAAAGGGCTGAGAGGAACAGGGGGCTTGCAGTGTGATGGCTAAGCGATGTGAGGTTTCTTTTGGGGGTGATGAAAATGTTCTAAAATTGATTGTAGGGATGCCTGCGCAACTCTGGATATACTAAAAGTATGGATTGAATTATACACTTTAAATGGGCAAATTGTATGGTATGAGAATCCTATCTCAGTAAAGCTATTAAAAACAAACAAAAAAGAATAGATGCATACTTTTTTTTTCAATACAACATGCGTACATCTCAGCCCAAATGCTAAGGCCCTACGCAATAGGGAAACGTAGAGCAGTACTATCCAATGGAATTTTCTGTGATGATGTTAAGTTCTTTACTGTGCTGTATTCTCCATCCAGTATGATAGCCACTAGCCAAATATGCTCAGAACCTGAGAAACTAAATTTTTAGTTGTAATTAAATTTTATTAAGCACATGTAGCTAGAGGCTACCAATTGGACAGCCCAGCACTAGAAGCAAAACCCCAAGCCAGAGCTACCCATCTTTACTACTGTTATTTAACATTGCTTTGGAGGTACCAGCAACACAATTAAACATGAGAAAAAGTGAAAAGTATAAAAATTGGAAAGGAGGAGGTAAAATTATTTGCAGCTGGCGTGATTATATACCTGGAAATCCCAAGAGAGTAATCTGAAAAATTACTACAAGCAATAGGAAAATTCAGAAGATAACAGGGTATGAAATTAAATATATAGAAACCAACTATTTTAAAATTTGTCAACTTGAAGTTAATAGAGAAAGAAGACTGCAAACATACCCTTTCAGTGCTGCCTGCTACACTTCCTCCATCCGTGTACCCTCCTGCTCTACTTCCGTTGTGACCTTTTCTTCCCTCAAACCTTCATAACTTCCCTAATCCTCACCCTTGGCTGATGACATTATTTCCTGTTTCCCTGAGAAAGTAGAAAGGAAACACCTATCTGCCTGAAGTCTATGTCCAGATCACTGACCTTTCTTGTCACTTTTGTGAGATTCAATCCCGTCTTCTACTGAAGCACATTGCTGTAGCACTCATTCTCTCTATTTTGCTCTTTCTTCCATCCTTCTTGTTGTTAGCTGGCCCCTGACTCGTGGCAACCCCAAGCACAACAGGACCTCTGCTCAGGGACTCTGGGTCCAAAGGACACGCTCTGATCTTGGCACTGCTTTCTTGGTGGTATGAGGTCCCCCTGTCTCTCTGCTCACTTTCTTTTCCTTTTTATCTCTTCAGAGATAAAAGGTGGTATAGGCCACACCCCAGAGAAGCTCCCTTTACATGGGATCAGGAGTGTGGCCTGGGTAAAAAAAAAAAAAAGGGTATTACAATTCCATCGTAATCCTCTTTAACATAAAATTGCAATCACAGTTGGAGGACAACCACCCAATATTGGGAATCATGGCCTAACCAAATTGACATATTTTGGAGGGACATAATTCAATCCATGACACTAAGTTACAAATTTTCACAGAAACTTAATGCTTACTCAAAAACCGAACATCAAATGGGGTAAAAATCAGTTCTATCATGCCAATATAATGTGTTTGGTCAGCTTTAAAATCCAGTTATTGCATCAGAATGTAATGTAATTCACAAAATTTACATGCTTTCTTTTGGAATTGCATATTTGGTAGGATTTTGTTCACACTCATTTCCAAGAACAATCTTGTTCATAGTTTTAAATACCATCTATATGCTGATGGGAAACCCTGGTGGCATAGTGGTTAAGAGCTACAGCTGTTAACCAAAAGATTGGCAGCTCGAATCCACCAGCCACTCCTTGGAAACTCTGTGGGGCAGCTCTGCTCTATCCTGTAGGGTCACTATGAGTCAGAATCAGCAGTGGGTTTTGGTTTTTATATGCTGATGACTCCCAAATGCATGTCTCCTGCTCAAACCTCTCCCCAAACTCCAGACTTGTATATCCAGCTGCCTACTTGGCCAACTTCATTTGAATATCAAAAAAAAATCCACTGCCATCGAGTCAATTCCGACTCGTAGTAACCCTGTAGGACAGAGTAGAACTGCCCCCATAGAGTTTCCAAGGCTGTAAATCTTTACCGAAGCAGACTGCCACATCCTTCTCCCATGGAGTGGTTAACCAAGTGCTTTAACCACTGCACCAAAAGGGCTCCCTGAATGCCCAGTTGGTAGGTTCAGACTCAAACACATGACCTTCCCTGCCTTTAGGTGTTGCCCCTTAAATCTTCTCCATCTCTATAAATGACAACTTCATCCTTCAGGGGCTCAGGCGAGAAACTTTGAAGAACCCCAGTTCTCTGGGACCCTACACTGCATTCCTCAGCAAACCCTATCAGCTTTACTTTTACAGCATATCTAGAACCTGGTCACCTCTACTACCTCCACCGTTACCTTTACCTGCATTGTTGCAGCAGCCCCCTACCCATTGGTTTCCCTGCTTCCCCCCCTTGCCCCCAGTAGCCTATTCTGAACACAGCAGCCAGCGTGACCTTTTAAAAATGTAAATCAGCTTCTGTCTCTGCTCAGAATCCTTACATTTAAACTTAGCATGTCTAAAACCAAACTCCCAATTCCCGTTCCCCTGTCCCCTTCTACCTCTGAGTACAAGCCTGAAGTCCTTGTGATCACCCACCAGGCCTAGGTGACCCTGCTTGCACCCGCTGCCTCTCTGACCTTGTTAACTGTCCCTTCCTTCTTCCTCCCACTCAGGCCGCACTCCTTCCTCACTGTTCTTCAGGACTTCGGTGTGTCATTCCGTCTGCCCAGACTTTTCCCTGAGACCTCCACAAGGCTCACTGCCACGTCCCTTCAGGTCTCTGTTCAGTTGTCACTTCATCAGTGGAGCCTACCTTGCCCACTCTTAAAACCACAACGCTAACTTTCACTTAAAGCACAATAAAAATTAAAAAAAAAAAAAAAAGCAACACTTCCCCCAGTCCGCTCCTGCCCCGTTCCCTGCCTTACTATTTTCCATAGCAGTGACAATTGTCTGAAATACTGTGAATTTTACTTACCTGTTCTCTTTCCCCTCTATTCTAGATTATAAATTCCAGGAAGGCAGGGATTTTTGTCTGTTTTTTCCCCTTGCTGTATCCCGCAGCACCTAGAAGAATACTTATCACTTGTTGGTGCTCAAAAGTGTTGAATGAATGAATAAGGAAGATAGATTGGAGGAAGGCAAGATAAATTAGGACTGCAGGATCCAGGATAGTTAAGGCATCCCTTCCTTTCTATGCCTCCATTGCCTTGACTTGTCATTTTCTTTTTAAAAAATGCATTGTTTTTCTTTCTCATTGAAACATGAATTTGGGGAGATCCAGGACTAAATTTTTATACCTTTTTGTTTTCCCAGCAAACGTATGTTCAGTGGCAAACCAAACCAGTTGCTGTCAAGTCAATTCCAATGCATAGTGACCCTATAGGACAGAGCAGAACTATCCCATAGAGTTTCCAAGGAGGGCCTGGTGGATTTGAACTGCAGACCGTTTGGTTAGCAGCTGTCGCTCTTAACCACTACACCATGAGGGTTTCCATGTTCACTGGTGAGAAAGGACAATTCTTGTTTAGGTAAAAGGATAATTCCTGTTTGGGTAAAAGCATTCAAGTCGGTCATTTTTTTCAGTCTCTTTGTGCTGACATTTTCTGGTGTTGTTTTCTTATTTATTTCATATTGCGTAATTTGCATGTCTTCACATTGAATACTTCTGCAAAGCATGGATCCTTTACAGTAAATGTAATTCGATTAGGGCTAATCCACAAAACAGCAACGACAGTAGAACCTGGAGCCACAATTGCTTCTGTGCAGGCCCCTGGACATAGTGCCACCTCAGCGGTAGTCCAACCTACTCGCATACTCTCTACTGAGCAACTGTCATGTGGCAAGGCTCTAATCAACTCTAGGGCAGGAATCATTCCCCTCTAACAGATGGACATGAATTAAACCAGAAAATAAACCGTGTATGTGCAGTAAATATGTTTGCTGAGGGCATGATTCCCGGGACAGAACTTTCAGAACAGCTGTCTTTATCATGAGCTGCTGTTTCTTGGTGAGATGATTTGTTAACTCATTCTGAAACAGATTACATTTATAAAGTTAATCTGTCAATGGCCTCGCCGCTACCAGCAGCCTAATTATTTTGGGGAGCAGTTTTTATAAACAAAGGCTATTTACATGAGGTTTTAAAAAACTAGTATGTTTCCTTTCCCAATTTGGAGTCATTTGCTTAGAAGGGCTTGTTACCTTTTGTTTGTGCACTGCCAGCACTTGCCTTAATGCCTGTAAAAAAAAAAAAAAAAAAATGCCTGTAGGGGTGCAAATGATTGTGAACATTTTTTTTTTCTTTTAGTCGTTAAGTTACTATTAAACTGCCATTGTTGAATGGTTTTAGCTGTACTGTTCTTTAAAAATGCAATTCTTTTGTCTTTCCACCTTTTTGTGTCATCTTCAGAGAGGTCGTTTGCATTCTCTCAACATGCCTTGCTTTCCTTGTACAACCTGTGCAGATTTAAATATGGAATATTTGGTTTGCGTTCTTTAGAGGGCAACTTCTATTGGTGTATATTTTCCTTGGCGTGATCTACCAGGCAAAGTATAAATTGCTGTAAAGCTGGAAAAGTGTTTGAATGAGTCAAGCAGATGTTCCCTTAGCATGAAGCAGATGTAAAACTTGCACGTGTCTGTCTAATAAAGTATAGCATTTGGTTCTATGCAGCTGGTGCCAAGATTACCAATTAATCATGTTTGAATGCATTTTTACTAATTAGGCCCCCCCTCTGTTCTTTATACATTCTGGGTGTATTAAAGAGAGGAGTGGGCCACAAAAGCCTCTCCACTTTTAGTACTTAGAACAATGTCTTTGTTTTTTACCCACATCTTTGTAAAGTCAGTTTTCTTTTATTTTTAGAACCGTATTGGAAATGAAGCTCATACATGTGGATGACTGATTTGACCCTCTAGTTTGGTTTGGGGATGTAGATTTTATGTTAAGATGTCCCACTCAATATGCTACACTTAGTACCTTGAATACTTGAAGATAGCAAGAGAGAAGAAAAGAAACATAATGAAACTTAATGGTTTTTTTCTTTCTTATTTGCATGAGCAGCAGCTAACATTTACCCAGTTATCTTCAGTTCGTAGACTCTACAGTTACTTGACCTACTAGGGGTGTGAAATTCTAGAGATGAGTGATTCCAATCTGGTTTTATGTTGTCAAAAGCAACAGAACGGTTTTTCTCAAAGATTGAAAATGAGTGGATTAACATGACTGCTAAGAAGAGTTGCTTCTGCTATGAAGATACAATACTAGTAGCAATTGTAAAAACTAGAAAACTCACACCATTCTATATTGTCCTTTTTCTAAAGCAGGTGGGCTAATGAGAGTAATTTCCAGAATCTTATTTGGGGCCTTTTTTCTTGCTTGGTTCCCCAGGATTAATTTATTTTCTGTGAAAAGACGTTCAATACATATAAGAAGGTTTGCTGCCCTTCTCGTTTTTCTGAAGAGAGTTTGTTAACAAGGATAAAACATAATAGTTTGGTTTGGGGGTCAATAATTTGATGTTTACATTGTTAGTTAAGAGACTGTTTCTTCAGTAATTTAGTCATGAATCGATTGACAGTGCCCTTTTTCTCTTACATATTTAAAGGTTAAGAGAAATACATTAAATAATTGCCAAGTCTAAGATTAAACAGCATGAAAGTTTGTTTTTGTTTTTTAATGAAATGTTTATTACTCTTTGAAAAATAGTTGGAGATGGGGGAAACAAAGAGGTGCCAAAAGCAGTTCATGAGCTGGGAAGTGAGATGCTCTCTGTTTATCATCTTCCCCCATAAGGTTGGGTTTGTGATAGGCGGGACTGCCATAATACAATATAACACTGATGGAATTACATTTTAGGGCAATATGTTGCAGATTCTAGGACCTGGTTTTTGAACACTGAGATAAAAGAATCTGTAGATACAAACTGTAACTTTTTGTTCATTTATTCTGTTGCATGTATATGAAATACAGGATCTAAGGCTTTCAATAGGATTGGTCCAGAAAATCTTCCCAATCTTCATTAGCAGCTGCCTCCATATTTTATATTGAGTTAAAATTTAAATTTAATAAAAGCATTTTACAATCAAACTGACTAATAGATACTACTTTCAATTTTCAGTTCCTCCGAGATTGACAGTTTTTCTAAAAAGTAGTTTAATAATCCATGTATTTGTTTACCTACATGAATATCTTTCCACCGAGGATATACTTGTCTAAGTCAAATTCATATGCAAAGAGTCTTCTTCATTTCACTAAGAATACCTTATATTCTCAATAAACAGACAAAACATTGGTCTCATAAAATATTGTTAGCCTTTAGGCTGGTGTCTAACACAATTATAGTTCTTCTAATTTGGGAAGTTTTTTAGACTGTCTCTATCATGTTTCTCAGTATTATTATATGGGAATGATTTTTCTGAAGTTTAGTTTTTATTTGTATGAAATAAAAGAAAAACACTAACTCTGAAACATTTAAATGGAACTAGTTGTTTTAATTTTTTAATGAATTATAAAACATTTTAAACATCTAAAAGTAGTGTTAAAAATAGTCAAAACTCAAAGAAATTGGAACTTACCGTTTATTCTGAGCAGTTATTTTATCTAAATATAGGGACACCATTCTGATTCTAAAAAAAGCAAATGGCTTGAAGTAGGCTAGTTACAATGAGGCTTATAAAGAGACGAGGAGGGAAATAATAGAAGATCAGCCATTGGCTAATCTGAACATGATTGATTGAACCCTGCCCTCCCCGTTTACTGAGATCAACTGATATCAGGCCACAAAGGTGGTCTCTGGCCTGGCTGCTAAACAAATGTGGCCCTCTATAGGGTTGCTGTGATTTGGAACCAACTCAGCAGCAACAGATTTGGTTTGGTTTTGGTTTACCCACCTGCAGCCATGAGACCTTTTGAAATTTAAATTTAAGAAAGCCTAGAATATTGAATATATACCATGCACTGCCAGAAGAACGAACAAATCTGTCTTGGAAGAAGTACAGCCAGAATGCTCCTTAAGAAGTGATGATGATGAGACTTCATCTCAGGTACTTTCAACATGTTAGCAGGAGGGACCAGTCCCTGAAAAGGACATCATGCTTGTTAAAGTAGAGGGTCAGTGAAAAAGATGAAGACCCTCGATGAGATGGATTGATACGGTGGCTACAACGATGAGTTCAAACAGCAATGATTGCGAAGATGGTGCAGGACCAGGCAGTGTTTTGGTCTGTATTACATAGGGTTGCTATGAGTTGGAACCCGCTTGATGACACCTAACAACAACAGTCTTTTTTGTTTAATCACGCTAATGGTTTTGTTGACTACCCTTTTCTATCAGGAAAAGACAAATTTAGGCTGCTGTAGAGCAGCTTTTTGGTGGGGTGCAGGGGGACACTCAGTGCATTTGCAGTTTGGGTCAGGCTTTTTTATGGTTAGTATTTGGTGTCGTGGGTGAGAAAAAAAAGCCTTAAAATCAAAGTAAGACGTCTGTTATTTTTCTTTTTGACAGTAGAGAGAATAGTATAATAAACCTCCACGAGCCTTGGTTGTGCAATGGCCATGTGCGTGGCTGCTAACTGAAAGGTCAAAGGTTTGAGCCCACCAGCTGCTCCACGGGAGAAAGATGTGGCAGTCTGCTTCTGTAAAGATTACAGCCCTGGAAACCCTATGGGACAGTTCTACTCTGTCCTATAGAGTCTCTATGAGTCAGAATTGACTTGATGGCAAGGGGTTTTTGTTTTTAACCTGTCACCAGGCTTCAACAATTATCAACCTTCTATTCTTGTTTGGCAAGATTTCTTGTAACTGTATTTTCAGAGACTTTTATTTTCTAAGTTGTTGTTTCTGAATCTTATTTCTACAGTGACAATAGATATTTAAACAACACTTGACTGTATTTCAGGAAGTGGAACGAGAAATCTCATTCAGGACGGAATGTGGACTGTATTACTCCTATTACAAGCAAATGCTGCAGGCTCCAACCCTCAAGCAAGGTAATTACAACTAATAGTTTCATTTGGGGGCCTATTATGTTCTTTTCACTATTGCAATCAAAACATTTAAATTGCTCACAAAACTTGTATAATTTTTTTTTTTTGAACTTGGGTAGTTTTTCCTTGTGAACATCTGATCGGTCCATGAAAATGTTTTGCTCTAGAAGTTCTATAATACTTTGGGTAACTTTCCTTTCCTTGCCTCCGAGCTCTGCTCTGTCCCAAAAATCGTCTGTTTGACTGAGATGTCTTGGCTTTGTTGCTGGTTTTTCTCATGGGCGTTTTAGAAGCCGTCTTTGCAGACAAAGGGAGCATCATCTGAGAACAGGGATCATTTGGGTGATACAAATGATCTCTCTTGTCCCCAAACCCCCCTTCATTCCTTTATTTTGCTAGTTGCCATTATTCCTACGTTTGCACTTTTCCTAAGTGGTTTAGAGGCTATATTCTTTACCGGTACTCCATCTGGTAGAGGCCCCCAGAAGGATCTCCTGCTGGACGTATCCTTGATAGGCTTAACGTGGGCACACGTGGCAGAATCACCCCTTTCCAGGCTTTGGTTGGATTCAGACATATTTATGTATTTATTTTTGTCAAGAAGCCATGGTGGCATTTTACATGTCTTAGACTATACACGGAAACCCTGGTGGCATAGTGGTTAAGAGCTACGGCTGTTAACTAAAAGGCCGGCAGGTCAAATCCACTAAGCACTCCTTGGAAATCCTATGGGGCAATTCTACTCTGTCTTAGAGGGTTGCTATGAGTTGGAATCGACTCGATAGCAACAGGTTTGGGGTTTTTTTTGTTTTTTTCTTCAGACTATATCACATTACCAGCTGCCTTCGAGTCGCTTCTGACTCATGGCGATCCCATGTGTGTCAGAGTAGAACTATGCTGCATAGGGTTATCAATGGCAGGTTTTTCTGAAATAGACCCCGAGACTTTCTTTACAGGCACCTCTGGATGAACTCAAACCTCCGGCCTTTGAGTTAGCAGCCAAGTGTGTTAACAGTTTGCACCACTTAGGGAAGGACTCAAAAAAGTAATCAGTTCCTGCCGGTAGCCTGATTCATCCATAATAAGGCTAATTACTCATCAGCCTTTCACTTAATTGTTGATGA
The DNA here is from genome assembly GCF_024166365.1 of Elephas maximus indicus. Classification (NCBI taxonomy): domain Eukaryota; kingdom Metazoa; phylum Chordata; class Mammalia; order Proboscidea; family Elephantidae; genus Elephas; species Elephas maximus. The sequence continues at coordinate 14,412,760 of NC_064839.1, forward strand.
TTGTTGTCTATACCCATTAAAACCAAACCCGTTGCCGTCGGGTCAATTCTGATTCAGAGCAACCCTATACAACAGAGTAGAGCTGCCCCACAGGCTTTCCAAGGAACGACTGGTGGATTTGAACTGCAGATCTTTTGGTTAGCAGTCTGAGTCCTTAACCACGGTGTCACCAGGGCACCGTTATTTAAATAGGAATACAAAACAGTGATATCCTAATTCTATCACCCCTCTTATATTTATCAGCTAGAATTCTATTATGTAGAAAACCTTTTTCTCATCAATTATTTGGTAACCATGAGGTACAGTTTATACAAGAAAGGCAGAATCAGTGTTAATTTCCCCTCCCTTTTTTAATATTTACCAGTTTTCTCTGGCATACTCTAAAGCAGTAGGTCTCAACTAGGGGGGTGATTCTCTTTCTGGGTTACGATCAATCAGTCCACTGTTGTGTTCTCAAATAGCCTAGAGCTATCGTCTCCATAAGGATTACCAAATGGTATTATTCTAATTCCAGCTTTCCTTCCATCATTACTAGGTGGAATTCCTTCCAAAAAAAAACTTTTCTCATCAACTCTTTGGTAACCCAGAGGTTCAGTTCATAAAGGAAAGGCAGAGTAAATACTGGCTCCTTCCCTTTATTGTGTTCAGGATGAATTGCCTCTCTAAACAAAAAGGAAACCCATTGCTTTCAAGTCAATTCCAACTCATAGTGACCCTATAGGACAGAGTAGAATTACCCCATAGAGTTTCCGAGGAGCACCTGGTGGATTCCAACTGCTGACCTCTTGGTTAGCAGCCGTAACTCTTAACCGCTACACCACCGGGGTTTCCATTGCTTCTCTCGTACCCCTCAAAGAAGAGTTTTGATTGTTAGGTATCATCATGGACTCATGGATTTTTAACATATTTAGTGTGTTTAAGTCGTTTGCGTTCATTCATCCTTTTTATATTCAAATTGTTCTATCTTTGGCCAGTGGAACCGCCTTCAGATTGGCAGCTCTTTTTTAACACTAACCCAGTGGTCTTTGAAAATTTCCTAGGTTTCCGGCATGATAAGATGTTTCAGACCCATTTTGTCTATTTCTCACCCCTCGCCTAGAATCAGCCGTTTCTCCAAGGATCCCTAATTCTGTTTAGTGGCTACTTAGAGACCATAGTCTGGGTACTAAAAAGTTTTAAAAAACCAGTGGCTGTGGAGCTGACTCGGACTCATGGTGAGCCCACGTGTGTCACAGCAGAACTGTGCTCCGTAAGGTTTCAGTGGCTGATTTTTCGGAAGTAGCTCTCCAAGCCTTTCTTCCAGAGCACCTCTGAGTGGACTTAACTGCCAGTCTTTTGGTTGGCAGCTGAGTTCATTGCCGTTTGTACCACCCAGGAACAATCTGCATACTAAGAACACTTTGCTCTACTGGGAGGTTCCTTGTTTCCAGGCCCTTTTAGTGATGACACCAAGGAAATGCTTGTTGGTTGTTTTTCCAAAGAGAAAATACATTATGAATATAGCTGTTTTCAGTTTAAAGTTAGGATACAGGATTTTTACCTTTTTTATTTTATATTTGTATCTTTTTTCTTTAGCTGAAAATTTTGGTTCCTACTGACATTAACATTATCACTTACTTGTTTCCTACTAATAGAGCCCTGGTGGTGCAGCACTTAAGAGCTACGGCTGCTAACCAAAAGGTTGGCAGTTCAAATCCACCAGCCACTCCTTGGAAATCCAATGGGGCAGCTCTACCCTGTCCTATAGGGTTTCTATGAGTCAGAATCAACTTGGTGGCAACTAGTTTGGTTTTTTGGTTGTATATATAATAGTTTCAAAGTAACAATACTAATATTGCAACTAACAATGTGATTACCTGAAAACAGTTTAGGCTGTCTTTGGAGTTCTTTTCTGTACCTTAGGGTATAACCCACTAGAGATGGACACTCACATTACTCTTTTCAAGTCACACAGTTCTCTCTGTGACTGAGTCAGTAGGTTTATTTGTTTTATTTTCTGTTTGGTTTTTAGGAATTGGTTTAAAAATTTTTTTACTTAATTTATTGTATACTTATAAAGAAAAATCTGCATGGTTCCAAAGTCAAAACTATAAAACAGAGAGCATTTGGGGAAGTTGACTTCTATCCCTTACCCATGTTTCCTTCCTTACCATTTAAGTGACCATTTTTATTAGTTTTCGATTTATTCTTCCACGGTTAATATTTTTAATATTAACAAATACTTTATGTGTTATTATTCCCCCTTTCTTACATAAAAAGCTGGTTAGTGTATACATAGTTCTATATTTTGCATTTTTTTCACTTAAAAAATCTTAGGGATCACTCTATGGTAGGATATGAAAATATTTCTTACTCCTTTTTTGCAACTGCATAATGCTCCTATACTCCTTTGTGTGGGTAGCCATAGTTTATCAGCCTGTTGATGAACATTTGGGTCGTTTCTAATCTCTTACTATTGTAAATGGTGCTGTGTGAATGGTGCTACCTCATTTTGTACTTTTGCCAGTCTACTGTTGGGATCGATTCCTGGACGTGCGTTACCGGATGAGAGGGTAAATGCCATGTAGGTTTGCTGGTTATTACCAAGTTCCCCTTCCAGCTACAGTCTCTGAGAGTGCTTCCTTACAGCCTCGTTAACAGAGTGTATTGTTCCAACTTCCTGACCTTCCCAGGCTGATGGTGAGAAACGATGTCTCGGTGTAGTTTTTTTTTTTTTTTACTTGTTGTAAATTACATATGTGTGTATATATATGACACATTTGCCAGTTCATCATTTTTCAGATATTTAATTCCATGTTATCAGTTACATTAACCATTTTGTGCAGTCACCATTAGTGTGGTTTTAATTTGTGCTTCTCTTGGTAGGAGTGAGGTTGAGCATTTGTTCACATGCGTAAGGACTGTTGGCGTGTTTTCTTCTGTGAACCGTCCATTCATACCTTGTACTGTTTAATCAGCTTGGTTACAGTAGCAAATCACATGGAAATAGCGGTGGATTCCTTTAATGGGTGTATTTCTCTTTCTCATTGCATGTCTGCTATGGACCAGCAGCAGCTCTGCTCTGTCCCACATGTCTTCTCATTCCAGCCCTTATTTGGAACATGCTGTCCTCGTAGCAGAGGGAAACAGCAAGAGAGCTGGTGGAAACATCCATTGTCTCTTAAGGCCTCTGCTCAGATGTGGCATATGTCACATCTACTCACATGCATTGGCCAGAGTGAGTCAAATGGGTAAACTCATCTTGGGGGGTGTGGAAAGCTGGTGTATACTCTCCCAAAGGAGGTATTTCAGATCTCATGGCAGGACAGCAACGGGGGATGTAAAGTTCCTTACCCAAATTTCTATAGAAGGAACTCTTACTTTTTTCATTGCAGTCACAAAAGTTATAATTTACCCATTGTCTTGATTCTCTAGTGCTGCTATAACAGAAATACCACAAGTAGATGGCTTTAACAAACAAATTTATTTTCTCACGGTTTAGGAGACTAGAAGTCTGAATTCAGAGCGCTAGCTGTAGGGGAAGGCTTTTTCTCTCTGTCGCCTCTGGACGAAGGTCCTTGTCTCTTAAGCTTGTTTCCTGGTTCCTTGGAGATTTCCATGTGGTTTGGCATCAGTCTTCGCCCATCTCTGCTCTGCTTGCTTATTTAATCTCTTTTATATCTCAAAAGAGATTAACTCAAGATACAACCTACACTAATCCTGCCTCATTAACATAACATAGACATCCCATTCCCAACTGGAATTATAACCACAGGCATAGAGGTTAGGATTTACAACACATATTTTTGAAGGACGCAATTCAATCCATAACATTCCATCCTTCGGCCTCCAAAAATTCATGGTCTTGCCACATGCAAAACGCATTCACCCCATCACATCATCCCAAAAGTCTTACATCAACTCCAAATCCAAAACCTCATCTTCTGAATCATCTAAGTCAAATATAGATGAGACTTTAGGCATATTCCATCCTGGGGCAAAAGTCCTCTTCATCTGTGAAGCTGCGAAATCTAGAATGCAAGTGACTGTTCGCAAAGTACAACAGTGGAGCAAACACAAGGTAGACTTCCCATTACAAGTACCAGAAAGTAAAGGAAAAAGGGAATAATGGGCACCATGTAAGTCCAAAACCCAGCAAAACAGTTTACATTAGCTCTCAAAGCTTTAAAACAATCCTCTGTTCTTTAGGACTATCTGGGCAATGGCTCTGCCCTCCAGACTCAGGGTGTTGGCCACACACACCCTCTGGATTCTGGGTGGAGGTCTCTTGGCCCTGAGCTTCAGCTCTGCTTTCCATGCCCACTGGGACTGCAGCTTTGCTCGCCAGGGTTTTGGGCAATGGCTCCATCGCTCTGGCACTGGTGGATGGCAGCCCCACACTCCAGAATCAAGCTGGTGAAGATCTGACTCTTTTAAACCTAGGAGGCCGTAATTCCACCCTTTGAAACCAATGCAGCCCTGCTTCTTGTCCTCCTTCCAACAGTTCGTCTGTCTCTGAGCCACTCCAGGGATGGTCCTTTTCTTTTCTTGGAGGACAACAGATATATCTCCTTTGGCGTGTTTCCTGCCTGTAGAATTCCAAGAGGCAGACAGTGCTCTTTTCTTTCCTTCTTTCTATCCCCTTCTGTCTAAGCTGATGAGTTTTATGCTGTGGTAGCTTGTTAGATTCATTAGTCACAGGCTTAATTTCTCTAACAAAAGATTGTAGTCTCAGGCTGGGTTCTCCAGAGAAGCAAAACCTGTGAAGCACACGTATATACATATACAGAGAGAGATTTATCTCAAGGAAATGGCCCACAAGGTAGTAGAGGCTGGCAAACCCCAAGTCCATGGGTCAGGTGTCAGGCTGAAAGCCTCGTCTGACTCTCACAGCTGCATGGGCTGATGAACCCAAGAATCGGCAGGTCAGGTGGCAGGCTGCTGGCTTACAGGCTGCGGAGGCTGGTGAATACAAGATGGGCAGGAAATACAGCAGGCTGCTGGCTCACAGCCTTCAGAGGCTGACAGATCCCAAGATAGGCAGCCAGTGTGGCAGGCCGCTGACTCAAGTCCCTAGAACAGGCGGTCAGATGATGCCAAGCTAGATGCGGGATCCAGAGCGAGCAAAAGCCAGTGAGCTTTGCCAGAACTTCCATATATATATATTTGGTGCAGGCCACACCCCTAAAGAAACTCCCCTTACAAATGATTGGCTGATTTACATCAGATCACATCATGGAAGTGATTATATTTTATCACAAAATGGAGGATAACTATATCATTAAAAACTGCCAAATTACGTCATTATATAACTGCCAAACTACATCACTACATGACTGCCAAACACTGAGAATCATAGCCCAACCAAGCTGACGCACAACCCTAGCCATCACAGTTGTGTAGCCACATCCTTGGTGAAAATTCTGGGACACATGTCCTTAGTTTGTGCAACAGAATTTTCCAGATCTTTAAGTTTTGTTTTCATGTAGTACAGTTGATTTTTAAGTCCATCTCTTTCTTATTGCATTTTACTATAAGTGGCAAGGAAAAGCTGTGGGGCCCCTTTAAGATCTTGCTTAGAAATCTCAGTGAAATATCCAAGTTTATCACTTACAAATTCTGCCTTCTACCAAACATTTGAACATAATTCAGACAAGTTCTTTGCCCCTGCATAAAAAGCATCACCCTTCTTCCATTGTCCAATCATGTATTCATCATTTTATTTTAAAGCCTCACCAGAAGAACATTTAATGTCCACATTTCTAGCATATGTATTCTCTAAGACAATAGAGACTTTCTCCATAACTCTCCTCACTTCCTTCTGAGCCCTCACCAAAATTGTCTTTGACGTCCATAATTCTACTGACAGTCTCTTCAAGGCTTTTACTATTAAATAAAACCAAACCCATTCCCCATCAGTTATGACTCAATAGCAACCCTATAGGACAAAGTAGAACTGCCGCCATAGAGTTTCCAAGGCTGTAATCTTTGTGGAAGCAGGCTTGACATCTTTCTCCCTCGGAGTGGCTGGTGGGTTCAGACCACTAACCTTTTGGTTGGCAGCCGAACATTTTTAACCACTGCGCCACCAGGGCTCCTTCTTTATGAGGGTAGGACTCTGGTTTTTGCTATTACGTTGCCAGTGCCAAGCACAGTCTCTGGTGCATACTGAAGAAACTGAATAATTTTGAATGAATGAATGATTGTAATTAAAATTGTAAATATGCTTTCCTCATTTTTCAAATATCAATCTCAGGTTTACGTGGCTTAATATATGACAACAAAACTGAATCTATGAGGACAATTAACCTCCTTGAACGAATGAATATTTACCAGGAAGTTTTTCTCAGTATTTTATACAAAGTTCTACCCGTACAGGTATGTTGTATTTTGTGTCATCAAATTGAATTTTTGTCAAATGAAAGTCAAAATCTGCCATTTTAAATTGAAAGGTTTACATATGTTCTTCACATCTTCAACTGACTGGGTATAAAATCAGCAATATCCTAATTTTCTACATGTATATTGTGAACTTTACTTTTTTTTATATTTTATGAGATACTTTTCACATATAAATGCTTCCTGGCTTATCTCATATGTGTTTAGAAGTTGACAGATATTTTCATTTGAAAACTTGTAATTACTCCTCATTTATCTCTGAGATAAACAGTTTTTGGAAAATTAGCCAATCACAATGACTGCTTCTCATGCAAATGAGGAAAGTTAGACCAAATTAGGTATAAAACGTGTCTAGAGTAGAGAATGAAGCCAGAACCGTCAAGGACTTCCCTCCTCCTCCTGCTCTCGGTAATGGGAGGAGAGACTGCTAGCACACTTGTGGATGGAGAGGGGTGATACAGGCTGATTGCTTGGAGTTAACAGCCAGCCTCTGGATATTGAATTCTCTATATCATACTTTTTAAATGGTGATGAGAAGAATTAGGGCTTCTCTAACATTTTTTTTGTTCCCTTTTACAGAAATATTTAGAGCCAGTTTATTTTTATATTTACACCTTATTTGGGCTCCAGGCGATCTATGTCACAGCTCTTTATGTAACCAGCTGGCTCCTTAGTGGTACATGGCTATCAGGACTATTAGCAGCTTTGTGGTATGTCACAAATAGGTGAGTTGGAAGTAATATGCCTCTCCCCCTTTCTAAAATGTAAGTAGAAATGAAGTCACTTCATTTCTAATTCAGAGAAACTTGTTCTGCCACATTTGTTTGGGACGGAGCTTTCTCTCTCTGGTACCTGTCCGTGTTTATTTTTCCTTTTTAGTAAGTCAGAAAGTCCTGCTTATTTATATTTCCAGCTAAGGAATAGAATGTTGAATTGCAAATCAAGACAATCATCTGTAATAATCCAATTCAGTTACCAATCTTCTGTGTAATCAATATTTCTCCAGCCACATATCTTTTAAAGAAGTTCAATAATATCTTCACCATCAAGCTTAATACGGTTGTGTTAGGTTCACAATTAAACCAAAAAAACCAAAGCCATTGCCGTCGAGCCAGTTCTGACTCATAACGACCCTATAGGACAGGGTAGAACTACCCCATAGAGTTCCCAAGGAGCACCTGATGGATTCGAACTGCCAACCTTTTGGTTAGCAGCCATAGCTCTTAACCACTACGCCACCAGGGTTTCCGGCTCACAATTAGCAAATCATAAAGCACCATACAAATGCAAGGAAGTTCTTCCATTAGCTAATTAATATCTATTATTAGTTTCTCAATACTAAAAAAAAAAAAAGGAGTCTTACGAAATAGCATTTTTTAAACTTCTTTTACATTGTTGCCTGACCTACAGTAGCAACGCCCATATTCAGTAAGGAAGAGTCTTACAACTTAAACAGTAGTTCAAACACTGATTTTTATTTTGTAATCCTAAGCAAATTACTTTTTATTATAACCTTGTTGGGCTCTTACTATATACAAAGCACTTTGCAAATGTTCTGTATGTATTCTTTTAACAACCCTATAAAGTAAGTACTGTTATTATCTCATTTTAGAGATGAGGAAATTGAGGTTTAAAAGGCTAAGTAATCTATTTAAGGTCATAGCTGCGTCTTGGTCAGAATTCAAACTCAGGGTATGGGACCGCTGTGGTATCCCGCCTTATAACATTTCTCTCTAACATCTTAAATTACTCCGCTAAGCGTCAATGAAAGTCAAATTGATTCTTGCTACTAGGAGTAAGTAAGATGCATTTGTTGAATGTCTGCTATTATAATGATGGCTCTTGGTGCTGGGTGTACACAGTTGAAAACTGATCTATGCTTGCGCTCTGGGGATTCACATTCTAGAGACGCAGTTTTTTAAAAAATTATTGCCAGGAACAAATTGAAGACCCAAGTGTAAAGCACTAAAGAAGTACAAAGACGGAGAATGTAAAGCATCGCCTGTTGGCACCGGTAAAGTTAGAGAGAAAGAGAAGTGAGAGGCAGTGTGGTGTGATACGTTCACGCAGTCTGTGTGTCGCAGTCACTGACAGGGGTTTGAAGCCCAACTGTACCACTTAGCATAGCCCTAGATAAGTTACGTACATTTGCTCAATGTCAAGTGTATGTTGCAGGAACCAGGATGACAATGACAATCAGTATTATTAAAAGCCAGTGAGCAGACTCTAAGTCTGGACTTAATGTAATTTATTTTTCATTGTTAGCACTTTCTGAGGAAATTATTGTAAAAGTTATCACTTTGGCCAATTGTGTTTTCTTTTTGTGCAGAATAGATACCACAAGAGTTGAGTTTACCATTCCACTGAGGGAGAACTGGGCACTGCCCTTCTTCGCAGTTCAGATAGCAGCGATTACGTATTTCCTGAGACCAAATTTACAGCCTCTTTCTGAAGTAAGTTTGTGTGATACCGTATGTATTTTTAAATTTCACAATTTTGTTCAAGAAGCTTCAGGAACTGTGATGTGCCTGCGGTGTCCGAGGCTGTGAATAGTTCTCACTCCACGACCAATTGTTTAACTGGAGTTAATGGAGGTTTTCTTTTTCTGAGCTTTTTCCTACTTCGCAAAGAAAATGTTTTCCTGTTCAATGTTAAAAATGTACTCCACATAATCCACCCTTAAATAGTTGTAGCAAACCCCACACACATTTTGTGCAAAACTGTCAGAGTTTTTAAGCCATTGCTCTTGAGATATGATTCGGTGCATTATCGCCTCCATAATAGTGTGGAATACACATACCGTATGTGAATATTTATATGCAGAGTGTCACTTTAGGATATTTAGAGCTGAAGTAACAAATGAAAGGGCTTTCAGAGCAATCATTTATGGTTTTTCTATTTGGTTTATAGAGATATTGGCTGCTCTTGAGAAAACCTGTCTGGAAGACTTTTTATTACAAGAGGTGCGTAAATTATACAAATTTTTCTTTTTACAGAGGCTGACACTTCTTGCCATTTTTGTATCAACTTTTCTCTTTAGTCTGACATGGCAGTTTAATCAATTTATGATGCTGCTGCAGGCATTAGTACTGTTCGTGCTGGACTCCTTAGACATGCTACCAGCAGTGAAGGTAAGCCTTGCTTTCCTCTCTCAGCTGAGGTTTTCCATTGTTTAGGGTTTTATGCCATAGAATGAGCTCAGAATATGCACGTGCTTAATAATAAAGTTGAAGCTGCTTCTTGGCTCTAGTATATATGTGCTGTGATCAGTTGAAGCTGAGTGATGTATGTAGCCTAGTTTGACACTCTTAATGTCTATTCTGTTTATTTTTATTTAAAAAGATGGAGTTATTTGGGACACATATGCCTAGGTCAGTTGTCTGTAGAGATGACGTAAACTTGCAAATGGAAGATAGGCATTTTAAAATTTCTTACTGTGTATTGGCTTATATTTCAAGGAACTCAAAGGGAATATGATAATTTTTATGTTGTACTTTATAAAATTTTCATAAAACCATTTAGCCAATATGGGATGCGATTCCCTTGGACTGGTCAAAGGTCACAGATGAAATAAGTCAGTTAGAAAGAGGCCCACAATCAGTCTACCAGTCTGTGCTGCTACCATTTAATAGCATGATTTTTACACATCACAGACGTATTTTGATGTCTGTACGCTCTTTAATTTGCTCATAGTTACTATTCTAAAGTAGCTATTCTAAGTATTTTCCAGGTGTAATAAAAAAGTTGGAAACCCTGGTGGCGTAGTGGTTAAGTGCTGTGGCTGCTAACCAAGAGGTCGGCAGTTCGAGTCCACCAGGCGCTCCTCGGAAACTCTACGGGGCAGTTCTACTCTGTCCTGTAGGGTCGCTATGAGTCGGAATCGACTCGACGGCGCTGGCTTGGGTTTTAATAAAAAAATTGTGGGGCATTGGTGTTTCAGTGGTATAATTCTTGCCATCTATGCAGGAGATGCGGCCTTGATTCCCAGCCAGTGTACCACATGCAGCTATTATCTGTCTGTCAGTAGAGGCTTACGTGTTGCTATAATGCTGAACATCAGGGCTTCCAGACTAAGAGTAGGAAGAAAGGCTTGGCAGTCTATTTCGGAAGATCAGCCAGTGATAACTCCGTGGATCAGAATGGTCCAATCTGCAACTGATCGGGGGATGGCACACATTGTGTGTGGAGTCTCCATGAGTCAGGGGCTGCCTTGACAGTAGATAACAACAACAACAAATTTTTTCCAGATCTAAGGCAGCACTATAGCCCAATACTGAAGAATAGAACTCATTTATTCCATGTCAAAAAAGGTGCTATAAACTTTGGAAATTAAATGGGTCTGGATTAGGAAACATTCAAGTCAACCAACAAATACACACCGGCTGTCTGCTAAGCTACCATAATAGAATAGGCACCACAGAACTTACTGATGTAAGACATTGCCCATATCCACAGGGAGCTTACCATCTAGCTTGGGAAATAAAGATAATAGAAAAACAGAACAACTAGAGAAGTGTTAGATTTCAGATTGTAGTAATGATAGTGCTAGTAAGTCTAGAAGAAAAGAATTTCTTTGTAGGCTAGGAAGATTTCACAGAAATGGGAAACCTGAGCTGGACCACAAAAGAAGAGAGTAGGATTTGGGTGGAGTGTAAACAGGACAGACTGAGAAGGTAAAATACAGTAATGAAAGCAAGTAGAAAAATTGGCCAAGTTAAAAAATATGTAATACTTAGTGTTTGGATAGGTGTGAAGCAGTGGGCATTCACACACTGCTGGTAACAGTTAAATTGTTACAGTCTTTCTGTAGTATACTTTTACAGCAGATATCAAAAGCCTAAAATGTGGATTTCCTCTTACCAGCAATTGCACTTCTGGAAGTTTATACTAAGGAAATAATAACTAGTTGTATTATAATAAGAAAAAAGCTGGAGACAACCTCAATCAATAGCAATAGGGTATTGGTAAAAAAAATTACGGCCTATTTATGTAAGGAAGCATAACGTAACCATTAGTCTCTACCTCACCTTCTTTTTTTAAAGTAAAGTATCTACAGAGAAAGTGAGAAAAGGTCCTGGAAAGACAGCCATCACAGTGTTAACAGTCAGCTGCACGGTTGATGTTCTGTATATTCTTTTTGTTCTTCAGATCTTTTTTTTTTTCCTGCAATGAACTTGTATCTCTTTTAAAATTAGAAAAAAGAAAAAAGGTGCTGTTTTGACATACACACACAAAATTAAAGAACTTGTATCTCTTTTAAAATTAGAAAAAAGAAAAAAGGTGCTGTTTTGACATACACACACAAAATTAAAGAATAATACAGCTAATTTATTTTATATTCAATTCTGAACTTCGTTAAACGTTTATGTTTGAAACTGTGTTGTTGTTAGAAGTAGTTCTAAGTGTCAGAATTTAAGAAGGAACAGTGTTAAAATGAAGGGATCTTGAGTTGTAAAAGCATGTTGCCAGGATCAGCTCTGAAAATAACTAGCTTTTAAAACTTTGCCAAGTCATTTAACTTCTCTGAGCCTTCATTTCTTTATATATTAGAGTCACTGATTTCTAATCACGTCAAATGAAAAAGAGTTGGAATAATTACTATAGAAAAAAAAACCCAAATTCACGGCACAATGTGATAAAAAAAAAAGAAGCAGAATCTTTGATACGTATCACCTTCTTTTCGTGAATGATGGAAAATCTCTTTCCAACGAAAGCCCAGGTTTCCAGTCAGAAATGTTACAGGGGTTTTTAAATATAAAGGAGAATAGCAAATGGTATTATTAGGCATACACTTTTTGATTCATTAAAGGCTGAAAATATGAAGATAATAAAGTTTTAGTAATTCTTTATAGAAACAACAAGACACAATAATGATACATGCCTAAGAGATCCTTTGAAAGTATTACACATGCTTGCAGACAAGATGGAGTAGACACACTTCTTCCTATTCCTGCCAAGCCCAAGCCCACTGCCATCGAATCAATTCTGACTCTTAGCGACCCTATAGGTCAGAGTAGAACTGCCCCACAGGGTTTCCAAGGAGCACCTGGTGGATTTGAATTGCTGACCTTTTGGTTAACAGCCAGAGCTCTTAACCTCTACGCTGCCAGGGTTTCCATTCCTCTTGAGTACAGCTAAAAACCCTGGACAGTATATATAAAACAAGCATACCAGGATTTGGAAAGTGGAGGTAATAAAGCAAATTGCCTAGGGGCCTCAAGACTTGAGGAAAAACAGTGAGTTCCCTGGGTTTTATGCCTCATATATCCAAGACTAGGGGCTAGAGAAGCCAGCAACTCAGAAACACCAGTGGGCTCAGAAAAAAAAGCCCCAAGAAAAGCTCGCTGTCTCTAGCCAAAGGACCAGAAAAGAAGAAGCCTAGCAAGACAGATGACTGTTGAGACATTAGCTACGCTACTCCAACCACATACCACAGAAAAAACTGCAGCTCCACTCCCACCTCCATCAGTGAAGACGGAGTGGGGAGCCTAGACTTCCAGTTTCACCTAGCTGTAACAAGATGGTCCTCACTTCCTGCCAGGGTAGTTTCAGAAGAAGTCTAGTGGGGAGCCAGGACTTTGTCCAGAGGTGTCAGTGAAGGCCATGGGGAGCCTGGCTCTCCATCCCCATCCAGTAGTAATACGACACCCGTTCCCTTCCCTGCCAAGACGGTGTTAGAAGATGCCAGAAGGGAAATGGGGGCTTTCACCACCACTTAGGGGTGACAACCCCCAGCCCCACCCAGTGGTGTTATTGAAGGCCACATGAGGAGCAGTAACTAGATGTATCTCCCCTTCCCAGCCAAGGTGGAGTCAGTGGGGACTTAGTAAAGAATGTGAACCATCACCCAGCAGTGAAAGGTATCCCTCCCACCCCATCCTGGGGTATTAACGGAAGGCACATGAGGAGCTGAGACCTCCACTCCCATCTGGAAACAGTGAAGCAGTACTCTTCTTCCCCCACTGGCATAGTATCAAAGGAGACTTCCTGACACAGAGGACTGATCCAGATCTCATAGATGGTACTCAGAATGAACAGCGTGTACCTGAAAATCACTCGTTGTACAAAGAACCAGGAAAATCTTCTCGAATGAGAAGACACCAGCAGGTGCCAACATGGAGACATACAGAATTGAATTATCTGACTCAGAATGTAAAACAGCCATCATTAAAAAAAAGCTTCATCAAGCAATTACAGACAGGCTTGAAAACAAATGAAAATACACAAATTCTCATTAAAGAAATGGAAGATATGAAAAACCAAATGGAAATTTTAGAAGTGATAAATTTCAATAACCAAAATTTAAAATTCACTGCATAGACTCAGCAGCAGAATAGAGAAGCCAGGGAAGAGAACCAGACAACCTGAAGGTAGAACAATAGAAATTACCTAATCTGAACAACAGGAGAAAATCAACTGGGGGAAAAAATGAGCAGAGCTTTCAAGGACCTGTGGGAGTATAACAAAAACTCTTCACATTCATGTCATTGAAGTCGCAGAAGGAGAAGATGAGTACTGTGGAGCTGAAAAAAATATTCAAAGAAATTATAGCTGAGATTTTCCCAAATTTGGCAAGACAGCATAAACATACAGATTCAAGAAGCTGAGCTAACCTTAAACAGGATATACACAAATAAATTCACACCAAGACACATCATAGTCAAACTTCTGAAAACTAAAGACAGAGAGAGAAATCGACTCAACAACACCTAACAATAACACAAGAAACTTACTTCAGATATAACAGTCTAGGCAGGTTGGAAGGAAGGGGATGGAAAAAGAGATGCCGTGCAGGAATAGCTGTATTAATATCAGATGACGTGTACATTAGAGCAAAGAAAATTACCAGGGACATTGTATAACACTGAAAGGGTCAGTCTCCCAAGAAGAAGGACCTAACTGTGTAAGGATAGCAATCCTAAATGTGTAAGCACCAAACAGTAGAACTGCAAAATACGTGAAGCAAAAACTGACAGAATTGAAAGGAGAAATAGACAAATCCACAATTGTTGACTTCAGCATCCGTCTGTCAACCTTGATAGAGCAACCAAACAGAAAATCAGCAAGGATATAGAACTCAGCAGCACCATCAGTCAACAGGACCTAATCAACATTTATAGAACTCTCCACCCAACGGAAGGCACGCTGTTTTCTTAACAAATTTAGAAGAATTGACGTCAGAATGTATTCTCTGACCACAGTGGATTCAAACTAGAAATCAGTAACAGAAAGATGATAGGAAAACCTCCAACTTTTAGGAACTAAACAAGACACTTCTAAATAAGCCATGGATCAAAGAGGAAACTTTAAGGAGCATTGAATTCAGTGAAAATAAAAATACACCATATCAGAATTTGTGAGATGTGGTTAAAGAATTGCTGAAGGGAATTTAAGCACTATGTTTACATTAGAAAAGACAGTAAGTCTGAAATAATTGTTTAAGCTCCCACTTTTTTTTTTCTAAGAAACTAGAAAAAGAAGAGCAAAGTAAACCTAAAGGAAGCAGAGGAAAAAAATAATAACGTTAAGAGCAAAACCAAATGAATTTGAAAAAAACCAATAAAGAGACTCTGTGAAATAAAAATTTAGTTCTTTAAAAAGGTAATAAAACTGAGTAGCATCTAGCAAGACTCCATGGACACCTTGGAACCTAAAAACTTTTGAACCTTAACAGACTTGGATACCAAAGGCACTGCTTATGTTCTAGTCAGTGTACCTAGTGAAGACACAGAGTCTAAAGCCAAACTGCCTGGGTTTGGATGAGTTAATACATGTGATTCACTAAGAGCAGTGCCAGGTATTTTGTAAATGCTAAATAAACATTCCCTACAGTAAGTATGAATGATGATGAAGATCAATAGCATGACCCATTGAAGAGGATTCTAATTTTCACACAGAAAGAGTATGTATTATTGCTGCCTTGCTTCTAAACTATACTAATAGCCCCTGAGAAGAAACATCAGGTATACCACTGACAATCCACGGCTTTCCAGTATACGATACTGCTTGGTTACACATTTTTGGCTGCTCACCAGCAGTGTTTTCACTTGAACCTACGAAATCATTACATTTTAAAACTATGCGAACTTGTCACATAAGTTGTACTTTTTCTAGTAGTAAAACATGTCCACTTGATATAAAAAGAACTGCCAGTATCAAAAAACACTGCAGCCTAAATAAAGGCAAAAACATTTATGTGAAAAAAATTGTTTAAGAAGGAGTTGTTATCCTTAAAGATTTTCTGCAAATCAATGAGAGAAACATTCACAACCGAACAAAAGAGGACAGAGGATACAAACACTTCTTAAAATGAAAAGCATCAAAAAGGATAAAATATGTAGGTGTAAATCTAACAAAAGAAGTACAAAACTTGTACTCTGAAAACTATAAAACTTTGCTGAAAGAAAACCTAAAATAATGAAAAGTATCCCATATTTGTGGATCAGAAGACTTACTGTTAAGATGGTAATACATCCCAAATATATCTACACATTCAATGCAATTTATTTCAGAATCTCAGGTGGATTTTTTTGCAGAAAATGCCAAGCTGATCCTAAAATTCACATGGAAACTCAAGGGACCCAAAGTAGCCAGAATAACCTTGAAAAAGAAGGATACAGAAAAGTCATACTTCCTGATTTTAAAACTTACTGTAAACCTACAATAGTCAAGACCATGTGGTACTGGCATAAGGATAGACATACAGGTCAATGGAATAGAATGGAGAGTCCAGAAGTAAACCCCAACACTTGTGGCCAATCGATTTTCAACAAGAATGCCATGACAATTAAAGAGAAAGAACAGCCTTTTCAACACATGGGCCTGGGACAACTGAATATCCATGTGCAAAAGAATAAAGTTGGACCCCTTCCTCACACCATACATAAAAATAAACTCATAATGGATTGTAGACCTAAATATAAGAGGTAAAACCATAAAACTCTTAGAAAAGACAATCTACAGAATAGGAGGAAGTATTTGTAAATTATGTATGCGATAAGAGGCTTTCAGAATATGTACATATGTATGAATAGATATATGTGTGTGGATACATATACACACACACACAGATACATGTATAAGGAAGTGCATTCATTCATTTCTTCAGTATTTGTTGAGTGACTACCATGCTCTAGTGTGCCGTGCTTCAAGTGCCAAGGATACAGCAATTAACAAGATAAGGAAGTAATCAGATAAAACGACCTGAGGATGTTTTTAAAAGAATGTTTACAACATTCTTTTAAATGTTGTGTTTAAAATTTGTGGCACGTCCATGTGGTAGGATGTAGGTACCAGCCATCAGTTGCCTTTGAGTCAGTTGTGACTCATGACGACCTCGTGTGTTACAGAGTAAAACTCTGCTCTGTGGGGTTTTCAGTGACCTCTCTTCCCACGTGCCTCTGGGTGAGCTCAGACCTCCAACCTTTGCAGCCGAGCAAGCACATTCACCGTTTGTATCACCCAGGGACTCTGGGATGTATGTAGTTGTTTAAGTTTTCACAGACTAGGCGATGATGTGAGAAAATTATACAGTATAATGTGAAATAAGTAAAGTGTTATATGAAATATTGTACACCGTTATTAAATCAGAAACCCTGATGGCATAGTGGTTAAGAGGTACGGCTGCTAACTAAAAAGTCAGCAGTTCAAATCCACCAGGCGCTCCTTGGAAACCCTATGGGGCAGTTCTACTCTGTCCTTTAGGGGTGCTGTGAGTCAGAATCAAATCAGTAATATTTCTGTAGGCAGTGGTGTTCAGTTTTAAGTTTAGAGCCCACCTTTCTATTGATTACCGTTTCTTATGTTTTCAGAATTTTCTGAATCTTCTACAGTAAGATACATTGTCTTTATAACCATAAGAACTATGAGTTTGTTTCCCTGCATTTCCATTAACACCAAACAGTAGCACCGAACTGTTGCTGGCCTCACTTTAAATGCTCAATGTAGTTTGTTTCCTTTGAGATCAAGAAAATAAAATCATGGGAAAATCTGATATTCTGCTGAATAAAACTGTTATCTTTTATATGCCAAGGTGAGTATAGAATTGGCTGATTTGAAAGAGAAGAGGAAAACTAGCAGAAAGTATCAACTCTTTATTAAGGACTGTCTTTTTTCTTTGGGACTTTTATTTTTATATTCAATTTGGTTTTGTTTCTTTCAATGTCAGACTGTCAACAATTTTTATTACCTAAGTTGTCTTTAATGAGTGCTTATTCTGCCCAGGCATTTTCATACTGGAGCACATTCTGTTTTTACACCAGACCCTTACAGCAACTCTGTGAGGAAGGCATAATCACCTCCAGTTGAAAAATGAACCAGCTCCAGCACACCGAGGTCCCACAGCTGGTACATGGCAGAATCAGGACCACATTGCAGGGCTTTTGACTGTATGGCCCATATTCTTGACCATACACTCTGCTGTCTGCTACAAACCTATGAGGTGAAAGAGCAAACGGCCTTGCAGGAAGACCTTACGGTCTAGTCAGGTGGATCAGGCCCACATACATATAAAAGGAAACAATATATGATACAGCCCTGAAGCATATAGTGTGGAAAATTAGGAAATAACAGAATACAAATAGTACTGATTATTGGCTTTAGATAGTAGTTGTACAGGAATTTAGGAGAGAACCAAAGATTACAAGCTGCGTTTGCCGATTCTGAGACTCCATTTACACCGCGGTTTGCTTCCTGCATTTTGTATTATCCCTGTTGGTTTTCCCTTTAATTACTGTCATTATCAAATTGAAACTATTCTGGTATTAAAACGTAAGGAAACAACTGGAACGTATATGATTTGGTTTCTTGCGTTAGATCGTGTATTTTGCATCATGTGTAACCTGAGACGTATCCAGTCAGTGACCAAAATGTCAGCACATGGTTGTCGCTTGATAAAATCTGCTTGACCAGCTAATCTTTGATCCTTGCAGGTGACATGGCTGTACGGCATACAGATAACAAGTTTATTCCTGGTCTGCGTTCTTCAGTTTTTCAATTCCATGATTCTTGGATCATTGCTTATAAGCTTTAATCTTTCAGTATTAATTGCAAGAAAACTTCAGGTAGGACTTTTTCTGACCTTAATTAAACTTTCTTGGAAAATCGGTTGGTTGAACCTTATTTTGTAGAGCATGTGGAGAAAAATTTAGGAGGAAATTCCCCCTAAAAAGCACCGGTGGTATTAACTTGCCTTTTAGTGACGTGCATGGTGTAATGTTTCTGTTTTGAATCTTCCTGGGGTTGTGCGCAATTCCTTTTTTTTTTTTAAGAGAATTGAAAGCTTAATTCATTAAGGGATTAGCCAGAGATGCTTAGTTAAATGCCATTGATTTAAAATTGAAATAAAAGAAAAAATTTTTAAACTAATTTGTGTTTGTGTGTGTGTGTGCGTGTGTGTGAACTCAAGAATCGGAAGAATTTGTTACTTGTGGGAATGTACTCCCCACAGTCTTTCAGCCTGGCAGACACTTGGTGGCTTGACGTGGTCACCACTCTCTCTGTTCTCCTTTCATACCATGTTAGTAATTTTTAAGTGAGGTAAAATTAACTGTTTTGAGAAACTTTTGAGGATTTAAATAAATTCCTTTACAAATAAGGGGATACCCCCTAGTATAATAAAATCGTATTTGAAGCACTGACCTGATCTTTTGAAATTATCATATAATTAAAGTTTCTTAAATTTACATGAGGTTTATGAGTCATTGTTTTTCCTTAATATTGTGACAAAGCTGTTTTTTTTTTCTCATGCTATGACTATTTCTATATCAAGAAATCATTTTATTCTCTGCATTTGGAAAAATAAATCCCTTTTCCTGTTTGTCTTATGAGTAAGAGATGCTATGGGAAAACTGCCACAAAAATAATGAGTTGACTGTCTAAATACAATAGTTTATCCTTTTAACTTCAGTTATAATTAAGTGTTGCGCATATTTAAACTCTTCAGATACTAATTATATTTGACAATCTCTAACATTAAGAATTGTGAGAAGACTATTATATGTCAAAGAGCAAAGTTTACTTTTTTTGTGTTGTTAGCTTTTTCATTTAATTGCATTACAGCTATGTCTATGATAAATGAATTAATGGATAAGTTACGTAAAGATTTGTTGAGTAAACATATCCCAAGCACCTTCCAAGTATAGACCCCATACTCTGGCAGTGAATTTATAAGGAAAAAAAAAATGACTAGGACATAGTTTCTCATCTAACGGATCTCATCGTTAAGGTACCTGTTTACTATTGCAAATATTAAGACGGTGTAATATCAAGAAGATTAACCCACCGATTGCCATCAAGTCAGTTCCGACTCATGACGATACCATGTGTTCAAGAGTAGAACTGCTCCATAGGATTTTCTTGGCTGTAATCTTTATGGAAGGTCCCTGAGTGGTGCAAGCAGTTTACAACCTAAAGGTTGGTGGTTCAAACCTACCCAGTGGCACCATGGAAGAAAGGCCTGGTGATCTGTTACCATAAAGATTACAGCCAAGAAAACCCTGTGGAGCAGTTCTACTCTATAACACATAGGGCTGCCATGAGTTGGAATCAACTTGATGGCAACAGGTTTGGTTTTTTGTTTTTTTAATCTTTACAAAAGCTAGTCACCGGGTCTTTCTTCCACAGCTCCACTGAGTGAGTCATGAAGATTAGTAGGTTATATAAAAAAATATATTACACATAAATTTGCACATATATGTTGCATGATTCAGTGTTTTAATCCTTAAGTAAACTCATCTTAAGTGTTTATGAAGTTATGTTAAAATTTAAGAATTAAAATTCAACTCTTTTAATTTCTAGAAAAATCTGAAAACTGGAAGCTTCTTTAATAGGCTTGGGAAACTTTTATTACATTTATTCTTGGTTTTATGTTTGACACTTTTTCTCAACAACATTATTAAGGTAGGTTAATAAAATGCCATTTAATATATTTCTTAATTTACTCATGCCGTTGGAGAGAATTTTTTTATTAATGTTTTATTGTGTTTAAGGTGAAAGTTTACAGAGAAAATTAGGTTCCTGTTTAATAATATCTACACAAATTATTCAGTGATATGGAGGGAATTCTTTAAACTTTCAATTTCATGTATTTAGTTCTTGCTTTACGAAGTGTATCAGCATTACTGAAGAGTTACTTTTACTTTAAAGAAAAGCTCAGTTTTAGCTTTGTTTCAGTGACAGGGATTATTTTCTTGATTTTAGTCATTGATTTCTTTTCACTCCTCTTTAACATGGTCTGCATTGAACTTACTTTTGAGCTGTTAAACTTTTAAAAAACTCAACTTTAAAACCATTAAACAAGTATTTCTCTAAATTTAAAATCTGATTTTGAGAGAGAATTTTCTACACTATGGTACTTAAAAAAAAAAAAAAGATAAACATGATTCTTATTGGGTTGAGTGAATAAACTGGCCATACTGTATCGTCTTGGCTAGAAAGAACAGTAGAACTGACTTCTGGTCAATATTCTCCAACATTAAAACCTAAAATTAACGATCTTGTACAGCAAAACGAAGCCCTGATTAAGGGTTAAGATCAGCTGCTAACCAAAATGTCGGCAGTTTGAATACACCAGCCGCTCCTTGGAAACCCTAATACTAATGATAATAATAATGGTACTGTAATGAATACATTTTGTGTACTAACCTCAGTTCTGGCTTATTTTTTGTATCTTCATTTTTCTTCCAGTTCAGCTTCTTCTCCCATTTATGCCGTATGGATTTTTCTAAGCCATAGATTAAAATAAAATTATGTGAATTAAAATTATAATCACTAATGATGGACACCAGCATTTTTCCATTCCCCCCCTTGAGGATCACTGCTGTGTCTTGAGTTGTCTTTGGGTGAATGAGTCTCACATCACTTACATCTGCAGCCACAAACGTCAGAGCCAACAGGCTCTGTGGCTATTACGTACCTGGTACAAAGTCTGGAGTTTCAGATCATCATGCTGTTGCTCTCTGGTGAAGAAGATCATACTTCCTGTGCCTCAGCCTTCTCCCTCACCCCAAAACCAGACAGTGTATTTATAAATCTGTTTTACGTATTGAACTTACACACAGAAGTTTGTGTGAAAAGAGGATTCTGTTTGAAAAAAAGGGGAGGGAGGAGAGGGAGAAGGAAGTTTGAAAGTTCCTGCTTAAGACATCCCCAGTTTCATGAACTATCATGAACATTAATTAATTTTTTTTTTTTTTCCCAATTGGAAATTATCAAGAAGCCATACTAAGGCACTAATAGCAATTCTTGTTTTCTCCCTCCCCAATAGAAAATTTTAAACCTGAAGTCAGATGAACACATATTTAAATTCCTGAAGGCAAAATTTGGGTTTGGAGCAACAAGGTATGTCTGAATCGACAATCTGTGTTTGCTGTTTTACATTAAATCAGCAAGGACTTTAAAACTTGAGTCATCATTGTACCCTCAACTTAATTGCAGGCTCTTTTTGAGGAAAAATATAATGTAGTTTACTTGCCTTGGATTGAATTTAATACTTTGCTTTCCATTTGTTCCCTAGAGATTTTGATGCAAATCTGTATCTGTGTGAAGAAGCTTTTGGTCTCCTGCCTTTTAATACATTTGAAAGGCTTTCTGGTACTCTGCTTTTTTATGCTTATGTATTTGTTCTGTCCATCACAGTGATTGCAGCTATAGCGGTTGTCTTTCATAATCTCAGGTATGGTATATTTCAGACATCTAACGCTCTTTTTCTAATAAATTTGTTCTGTGTGGCAGAAAAACTACTAAGTTGAAAATCAAAATATCAGACACAGAACAGGGCAGTATTGTTCAGCTCATAGGAGGAACATTTTCAGTTTCCAGAAGACTCTGCTCTCGGATGTCTGTGTGAAGAGTAGTGGATACGAATCCAGGCTGACCTGGCTTTAAGTCCTGGCTGTGTACACATGGGAACGATAGGATCTTTGAGCCACTTATGGAACCTTTCAGTATTTCCACTTCCTTATCTGTTCAAGTAATACTAAGAGTATTTACAGGGTTTTGTGAGAAATAAGTCGAAAAAACATAAAGTATCTAGAATATTTTGTAGATGTTAGCTGTCATTATTATTGACTCTTAAGTCTCTATTTTGTTTCATTATTAGTTTCGTATGTGTATCTGCCTCTTTCTGTAATTACCCTCCTCCCCTTTTTTTTTAAATTTCTCATGAAATATGAAGAGTTAACTACTGTTCATTTATTTTGTTGCATCTTGTCTCAGGGCTCATAAAGTTGGAGTGGACCATAATTATTGGCATCTACTAAAAGTCTTAAGTAATAAGTAATAATTGTCCTTTTTAAAAAACTTAGCATCTCTACTAATCTATTGAAAGAATATTAAGGCTTTTAAAAAACTTGTCAGACTACCTTCCTCTCAAACTGATGGAGGTTTTTGCATTACTATCCATGTTAAATGGAAAGAAACTTCAGTGTAAGAAGTTGAAGCTACTGTCATTTATGAAAACTTAATGAAGCTCACAAGGAAGGCCTTTTTCTATATAGTTACCTTGCCAATTAAGGTGCTAGTGAACTGTGATTCACAGCCACGAGAGAGTCATGATGAGAAAAAGTCATTAGAATGAGGCCAGATCTGTTGAGGTGTTTTATGGTTATTTAAGAATGAAGCAACATTGAACCGTGAAAGTATTTCATTGACTATAAACTAGTTTTAGTATCTTTCAGAAGTGTTCTTTTTATACCTAGCCCAAGATAAAATTTAGCCCTATGAAAATAGATGGAAATTATTCTAGACAGTGTGATTTAATATTCTTCCAGACACACCAGGTGTCAATAGGACACTAGACTGCATACAGATCAGGAGGTTGAGTGGGCCCGCAGCATCTCTGTGAAGTGTCTGCCATGTGCAGTGTGAATCTGTGAGCCGTCTCTGCAAGCTGATTGGCATATGATTATAGAAACAGAGTTTAGAGCATCCTCATCTACCAGGTAGGGACATTAGGACTTTTATTAGAGAAAAAGCACTACATTAATTAATTTAAGAATTACAGTGTCGTCCTATGAATTAAAGGAGCCCTGTGGCGCAGTGGTTAAGCCCTAGGCTACTAATTGAAAGGTCACCGTTTTGAACCCACAAGCTGCTCCTTGGGCCAAAGATGTGGCAGTCTACTTCTGTAAGGATTACAGCCTTGGAAACCGTATGGGGCAGTTTTACTCTGTCCTACAGGGTCACTATGAGTCGCAACCAAGTCAACCGCAGTGGGTTTTTTCTTT
Source organism: Elephas maximus indicus (assembly GCF_024166365.1). Lineage (NCBI taxonomy): Eukaryota > Metazoa > Chordata > Mammalia > Proboscidea > Elephantidae > Elephas > Elephas maximus. The sequence goes on from NC_064839.1 coordinate 14,436,363, forward strand.
TTTTTTTTTTTTGGTTTGGTAATATGAATTAACTTTTAAGTAATTTGGAGGATATTTTATCAATGCCAAGTATTTAAAGTATTTCTACCTTTTTTGTACTAGGAAGGGTGACACTGTTACGTTTGTACAACATATCTGCATTAGCACGAAGGATACAACTGAAAGAGGCCTTGTGTTCTGTACTCAAGGGATTAATGAGAGCCTTTCAACTTGGTGGAGAGGTGGGAGGGACTTGCAGAACTCTCCCAGCTATCACCAGAAGATGAGAGCACATGCCGTTCGTTTGTCTGGAGTAGCCTCTCAGTATCAATAGAGAAGCCAGGGCTTGGGTGTAATATGTAACATATAAGTAAAAGATTACTATCAATGGTGAAAACTGCCTTATAGCATCATTTTAATTTTCTTAAGAATCTAGGATGGTGGGAAGAAGATTTTTGGAAATAAATGTTCTCTAGTTACACACAGAAGCACGGTACCTATCCAAGCCTATTGGGATATATGAAGGATCAGTAGGGCCTTTAGAAAGTATTGCTTTTATCTGAAGCTAGTGGCACTACTGCTGTTTTCTTTTTCCCTCAACAACAAATTGTGTAACATCTGAACCCACGCATCGTTAACATCACTCAAGTGGAGACAGCCAGACTGCTTCCCAGTGTTACACAATTCAAAGTACGCCATATCCCCATACAGCACACATCCTTGCCAAAAAAAGCACTTGAGTTTAGTCAACCTCTGGGTCTGATTACAGGTTTATAGGAAACATGGGAATGTAGAGATGTGTGAAACGCCATTACAGGGAGACAGTTAAACCCAGAGGTGCAGAGAGTTAAGGACAAATGATACATTTTCTTCAGCAAATATATGGCCTTAAAAAAAAAAAATGGAGAGATACTATTATAGATTCAAAGATATTTAAAAAGACATATCAATGAAAGGGAGCCTTGGTGGCACAGTGATTAAGAATGTTCAGCAGTTCGAATCCACCAGGTGCTCCTTGAAAACCCTATGGGGCAGTTCTGCTCTGTCCTATAGGGTCACTATGAGTTGGAATCAACTCGACAGCAGTGGGTTTGGTATTTTGGTTTATCAATGAAATCCAGTGTGCAGGCTTTGGGTCCTGAATCAAAGAAACTACCTGAAAAAAAACAATTGCAGTAAACAGGGAAAATAGAATATTAACTGAATGTTAGATAATGTTACGGAATTATTGCTAATTTTATTGGGTGTAATAATTTTGATAAAGCTATATTTGATAAAAGGAGCCCTGGTTGCACAGTGGTTAAACACTTGGTTGCTAACCAATATGTCTGTGGTTTGAACCCAGCAGACACTCCACGTGAGGAAGTCTGCTTCCATAAAGATTACTGCCTTGGAAACACTATGAGGCAGTTCTGCTCTGTCTTATAGGATTGCTGGTTGCTATGAATCGGAATTGACTCAGCTGCAGTGGGATTGGTTGTTGGTTTGATATTTGATAAAAGTCATCTGTTAGACATACATATTTGTAGGTTAAAAATATAGTTATTGATTCATACAAGGGCTGAGTGTCAAGTTTATGGATACATTTTGCTTTTACTTATTTGTGAAAACTTGGAAAATACTAGTAATGATTTGTAAAACATCTCTAGAGATCTCCTAGTTTCGATGATTTTTTCCTCTTATAAAGAATTGAAGTACTTTAAATTTTTACTTAAAATGAAATCTGTGAAATTCTCGTTCTGATTATTAATGCATTTATATTGTACTTTTAGCCTCATAAATTCAAAATTGATCAGTGTTTGTTTATTTCATCTTAGGAAAGTAATACATTTTTAAAAATGTATGAAAGCAGAAGTTTCTTGTATATTCTTTAAAGAAGATTTATCTAAAGTTACATACCCAGCTTAATTTGGTGTGTTTGCTGTTTTATTTAGTGATTCAACAGATCAACAATCCATGGGTAAAATGGGAAAATGCACAATTGAGCTGAAACCAGAAACTGCCTACAACCTAATACATACTATTCTGTTTGGATTCTTGGCATTGAGTACAATGAGGTATTTTTGTCTTGTCTATTTGTTCGATTTTTTTACTCAGCCATTCTTTACTTGACATAATTTAGAAATATAATTTGGAAGCTGACAGTCATCTTCATTAATGAATATTATTCCCTTAAAATTGCTTTTGCTTACTAATGTCTTTTCCCAGTATGAAATATTATCTTTGACCCATTTTTTCCTAATCAGAAGCAGTCCCCTATAGCTTACTTATGTGATAGTTCACAAAGGACACTGAAACCAATAGCTGGCTCTTCAGCAGATGGGTTCTGCATACGTCAGTAAGATTCTACTGTCACGGACTGTAACGCTGCCTTTACAGTGGTCTGAGACTCCACGCTTACACACAGCCGGTACTTGCTGATTTTTGCATATTTCTGCTCTTACAGAATGAAATACCTGTGGACATCACACATGTGTGTGTTTGCATCATTTGGCTTGTGCAGCCCTGAAATATGGGAGTTACTTCTGAAGTTGGTCCATCTTTACAGCCCAAAGAGGGTCAGTGTTGTCCTTGTTTTCCATTTCACACCAGTTCATTGTTTTTCAGTAGTTGCCTCTACTTCAGTCTGATAAAATGGACACTCAGGTTTGGAGCTGAAATAGGTAATTGATACATTATGATTTTATAAAGAATTCTATTTTAAATGTATCATTTTTTCTCAGGTCTTAAGTCAGCTGTGTTCATTTGACTATACTAAAAAGCACAAAAAAGAAAATTAAAAATCACCCAATAATTCTATTACCCAGAGTTATCACTGTTATTATGCTAATGTATTTTCCTAAAAATAATCATTAATAAGAGTATGGTAATGATTAATAGCCTACAAATGCAATTTTGAGTTGTTCTGCCCTATAAACTCACTAGGTGGCAATATGGTAGAAGCTATAAATATCTTGTAAATGATTGGAACCCTTTCATTGACCTAGTTGTTTTGTGTATTGGAGACTCAGGCTTTATTAAATGACATTTCTATTGCTTAAAAAGAAAACAACCATATGTTTACAAAACAAAGCCATAATGCAAAAGTATTCAAAATACTTGTAATCTAAATAGTGTCTCTCTCATGTGTAGATACGTGTAATTCGATATTCAGTACCAATATTAATACTGCTGTATCTTTGCCATAAGGTAAGACTGACTTTCCTCATTCTTGTCGCTAATCCATTCAACTGAATATATGCTTTGGCTCAATGTCTTTGTGTGTGACTTGGCAAGCAGAGTAGCTATGGAGATTATAGTAGGTTCGTGGAGGTATAAATGTCTCCTTAGCTTCCCATAGCAATTGGCATTACAGGAAAACTGATATTTCTCAAATACCTCTTAACAAGTAAAAAAATTATAGCAAAAACTACTAGGATTTAGCTGTTCTAAATTAGTTCTGGTATGTAAATCTTAATATTCTTAAACTTTGAAAATAAAGATGTTTTCAAACCTATTTTGAGGTGAAGAAAGAAGATGTATTTTCCACTGTTGCCTGATTTTTAAGAGATTAAATGTAAGTGATTTTTAAATGTTTTTTTAAAAATGATTTTTAAATCTTACTTTAATGTGCGTATTTTATTAAATGGTTAAAATCGTCTTTGCAGCAGAGCTGGGCACTTATGAATAAGTACAGTCTAAGATTAGCCTTTTATCTGTTCTTTGGTTTCAATAGGAAATATGAAATTCTTCCTATTCTCAGTTGACTAATTTCTGAAACAATGTTAACCGTGGTTCAAGTCTGAGAATATAAAAGAAAAGTGAGTCATGGATCAGGTTGACCACTTGGTGACTCTTGTCACATCATCAAGATTCAGAGGCTTGAATTTTCCACCTGGGAAGGTAGCACAGATTATTTTATCAAACTGAGCTCTAGCCCTCTCTTTTTAAAAAATCTTACATGTTTTTTAAGTTCAGATTCTTTTTCAATTTTTTTTTTTTTTTTGTAGTTAGAATAATAGATTTCAAACTCTACCATGTAGAGCCCCTGGTTTGGGAGATCTTGAGGGTCGAGGGCAAGTCACCCACAGAGAGGATCAACCATAGCAGCTCCAGCTTTTGGTTTTAATTTGCATATGTTTTCATGTAAGATTTTATTTCAATCAGAGGTTTTAGGCTAAGGGAAAAAAAAAAAGGTTGGTAATCACTATTTTGGATGATTCTATGGTAATTTTTTTGTGTGTGTATTTTTAAAAATTATGTTCTTTCTCGTTCCAATTTGTCAGAAACATTTACTGTTACGGGCAGAATGCTGTGCTAACTCCTAGAAATACATTTCTGGCCCCTGCCTCTGCAAATTTTATTACTCTAATTTTTTTTTTTTTTTTAATGTAAAGAAGTAAGTTATTCAGAACATCTGGAAAGTAACAAGGAATTAGAGTATATGTTTAATAATGAATCAGATTAATTTACCTTTACACATTGATCCTGTGGTAAAACACTCTCCTCATAAGAGAGATGCAGCTTTGCAAGGTTCTTGTTTCACCACTAACAATGTAGGCAAACTGTCACTATCTTTCCCAATGTCTTTGTATGTGTAGGCTAAGCTGTTTTATATCTCAACTATTAATTTAAAATTTTGCTGTTTTTTTTTAAAGGTATTTGAGGTCTCTTGTTCTTGATAAAAATAAGGAAGCTTATTATAGGAGAAATAAGCTATGCTAGAGAGCAATTGGTTTTCAGAGTGTGTTCCCCAGACCAGCAGTACCAACCACCTGGGAACTTGTTAGAAATTGAGATTCTTGGGGCCCCCTCCAGACCCACTGAACCAAGAACTCTGGGAGTGAGGTCCACAAATGTACATTTTAGCCAGTTCTCCAAGTGATGCTGATACCACTGTCAAGCTTGAGAAATACCAACTATAGAGCAGGGTTTCTCAGCAATGACTGTTGACATTTGGGCGGGTAATGCTTTGTTGTAGGGGACTGTGCTGTGCATTGTAGGATGTTTAGCAGCATCCCTAGCATCTCTGTAGAGCTACTAGATAGCATCCCCCTTCCCATGTGACAACCAAAAACGGCTCCAAAACATCCCCTGGGGGATGGGGGTCACCCCTCCCACCCCCTGCAGTGAGAACCACTGTTGTGTAAAAACCAATGATAGCACTGAAAAAGCCATTATTGCCAAGAAATCTTTGTTGATTTCCCCTGAAAAAGAGAGTTAGTACTCTAAAGAATCCTCCAAAAAACTGTTGGGCAGGTCTCTTTCAGTACAGGACTTCAGAAGGAATCCTGACACGTCCATCTTTCCTTATATAAAATAGTTCCGATGATCCAGTTTCTCAAAATTTGTAAAATATGAAATTACAGAGAAAATATTTTATATGTATATATATATATATATTTTTTAAACCCATTGTTGTTGATACAATTCCAACTCATAACGACTCTATAGGACAGAGTAGAACTGCCCCATACAGTTTCCAAGGCTGTAATCTTTATGGCAGCAGACTGTCACATCTTTCTCCTGCTGAGTAGCTGGTGGGTTCAAATTGCCAGCCTTCCGGTCAGCAGCTTTAAACCTGAAACACTGTGCCACCAGGGCCCCATTTATCTGTATAATAGGGTTACTGTGAATCCGAATCTGTTTTTCAACTATTGATTTTTCTGTAAGTAATGTGAATTCGTGTCTTTCAAAGCCTGATTGGAGTTTTACATAGCAATTTTAATGTCTGTCTCAGAATTGCTTGAACACAGTACCCATTTTGCTATATCTTTCTTTTGGATAATCCTATTTAAAAGGGAAAAACATGTACTAGCCTCCACATTGAAGTCAAGAGTTTTAATAAAATTACTACTCTAGTTTTCAATAACCTATTTAGGTTGCTGAAATCTCATGTAAGCTATGGCTGATAGTTTAAAAACAGTCTTTAGTTAATTTAACACTGACTTTCACATTAAGGAGTTTACTATGAGAATGTTACTAGATTTTTACATTTTCAGAATTAATTCTAGCAGCTTTCACACTAGAAAAATATCTAATAGCCATTGAGGTCACAGATTTCAAAATATGTTTTATACCAAAAGATTTAGAACATACCATTAAAATCAGATATTCTGTTGATTATCAAAATTAATAACGGGTAGCTGAAATATTACAAGAGTATCATCTAATCAATAGTTTTTACTACATCTCTTCCGAAAACTGGAACCAGATGTGTTGACATCTGGTTTCCCATTTCCAGCAGTTTTCTTTGTTCACTCACCCAGGAGACAAGATGTGAAAGGGCAGTAAAAATGACCAAAAATGAGAAGACAGAGTAAGAAAGTGATAGGTCTAAAGCACAGCCATTGGTCAGTCAAGTGCTACCTTGGTTCTAGTTGTTAGTTTTGCCATTGAGTCAATTCTTGGTTCTGGTTAGTGGTTCTTAAATAAAACTTACCATCTTTTCAACATCACTGAAACATAAATACATTATCAGTGGTCTTCTGGTATAGTATGCCAACATATGGAGTGAATTCTGCAGTTAACCTGAGGAGGTATATAGATGATCGAGTCTTTTCAGTTGATAAAACAATTATGACTGAATTGTTGGATTAAACATACATAGTTATATTAGGCAGATGGTGAATTCAGAGTGTACTTTCACATTTTATCTGCATAACCTTATGTAACTCAAGCTACCCAACAGACGCCAGTGGTGTAGATAACCAAAACCAAACCCAGTGCCGTTGAGTTGATTCCGACTCATAAGCGACCCTATAGGACAGAGTAGAACTGCCCCATAGGGTTTCCAAGGAGCGCCTGGCAGATTTGAACTGCCGACCTCTTGGTTAACAGCAGGAGCACTTAACCACTACGCCACCAGGGTTTCCCAGTGGTATAGATATAACTTTCAAATGTACCTGATTTTCCTGCAGAGTCCTACTTTCAAATATCCTTCCCTCCCGCTGTGCCTGTAATCAGTATACATCGAACTATCTGTCTAGATGTGAACTGAATTTCTAGTTGAGAAAATATGATCACCGTGTTACACAGCGAAAAGGGGGCTGGATTTGGAGTTAGGTTCCAAGTCTGCCACTTTGTGATCTGGACAAGTCAGGTTACCTCTGTGAGCCACCATTTCCTCGTTTGTAGAATGAAAAATAAATAGCAGTGACCATGATGCCTGCTGCATCATCTGTGGGGAGAAAATGGAATTCTTTATTTGGAAGTGTTTTTGCAGCTATAAAATGGTGTTATCTCCCACACATCTTTGTGGAAATGTTAACAATACCATTGTAGATAATAAATCATATGCAGTCTCTCCTTTTTTCGTTTAATCTTAGTGATAGTTGTGGGCATGGGGTGGATTTTTGCTTTTGTTTTGTTCTGAATTTCAGTTCTGGCCAGGAATGATGGATGAACTCTCCGAGCTGAGAGAATTCTATGATCCAGATACGGTGGAGCTGATGAACTGGATTATGTAAGGAGACTTTTTTTAACCTTTTAAAATTTTAAGTGCTTTTTAAGAGTCACTACAGACCTCATTTTTTTTTTTTTTCCTTCTGAATTTCCTTGTGAAGAAACATTCATTCCTAATATGTTTTTCTTTAAAAGTCTGTATTTGGAAGTAATTTCTATCCATTCAAGAAATATTCTCTTCCAACCACAGTTTCACCAAGAAGGGAAGATACTGTTTGGAGAGAAGAACAGACTAGGGGGATAAATTTCAAACCACCCACAGAAATGGAAACAAAATTTTAGTTATCGTCTTTGTTAAAACTTCAAGTTTTATACTCTTTTTCTGCCACTTTTATCTTTATCATTTTCTTTCACTTTACTACCATTCAGTCTCTATTCTGACATTTGGAAGTTTTCCTTGTCAATCATTTAAAAATTGTAGTGTAAGCAACTGTTAATGGGAGACATAATGGCTCAGTTCAGATTTCATTTGAACTAATTGTACTGTCCAAGCAATATGATTGCCAACCCTATCGTCCAGGAAAATTTAAAATACGGAAATTAGAGCTTTTCCTCTACTGGTGCTTGTTTTTGCCTGCCCTTGGTTACTTTGCTTCAGCCTTCAGCCTCAGAATGAAATTCGTGTGTTTCAAAGCTTTGTTAATGAAACCTACCTCCCACGCGCAAAAATAAGCTCTTCCACCCCAGCCGCGTTTCAGTGCCCTGTGATACTCTCTTTCCCTACTTTATAAACAAAAAGCAGCAGTATACTTATTCACATGGAAATAGATGTCGCAAAGCATACTCTGAAAGCATTGGCTGTGTTACTTCCATCACTTAGAATGTTAGTAAGCCCTATTGGCACTTGCTCCTGACTAATGTTTACTAACCAGTACAGTTTAGCACTGCTTGTGTATTAAGAGATGGTAAATGCTTGCTAGCTTGGGTCTCCTGAGTGCAATACACAGATTTTATAGAGATTTATGTCTAAAATATATATGTGGCTTTGGTCCCAATGTCGGCCTGGGTCTGACTAGATGCAGTGAGTGTAGTTTTTCACCTATCTCCAGGGCTGAGAGAGCTAAGCAGTGCTTTGTCTGTTTATTTATTTAATTTTAAATCATGGCAGATAATTATAGAGTAAATAATTCCTTCAGTATTTATTGTAGATAGGAAAAGAGGATTATTCATATAAAGAAAAGCTAATTACTTTTGCATTAACTGTAGTCAACTGGAAATTTACGTCTTGTGCATCTGAAGGTGAGGCTGATACTTTCTATTTTTAAAGTTATTCCGTTGAAATTAATGCTATAGGGCACCCCCCTCTGTTGTAGTGCCCCAAAGATAGTGGGTCTTCGGAACCTACCTGGATTAGCCTAATCAACATTCTCCCCTTCAGGAATTCTTAAAGATTCTGTCAAAATTTCTCCTCACAGAGCCCCAGGTTGACTTTGGTTGTTGGAGGCTGGATATATTTGTTCGTGGTGCCTTTATTTTAATGCCTTTTTTCACAGAAAATTCCTTAAAGTCAAAGTAACATTTCTGACTCTGAAAACTTACAGGTAAGATTATTCTAGGAGTAAAGGAGACAGTGTGTCAGTCTGTTGCAGATTTCTTTCATCTGGGGACGTGTTCTTCCTTCCTTAGGCTCTTTCACTGACAGCCCTGGGCAAAGCCTTTGTAGACATACTCCCTTGACTTTTTTTTTTTTTTTTAATTGTTAGCAACTGAAGGATTTGTTCACAAAAATTGTTTCCATTGTGATCTAATCCTGCCTGGTTTCCCTTAAAATTCTTCAGATCTAAATTATCATTTTTGTAAAAATAGCTGCTAGGCATGTTTGTGAAATAAGCTTAAGTGATAATGAATGTATGCCAAAACAGGGTCTATTTAGACACAAAGTATGTTTGTTTAAATCAGCATTTAAATCAGCTCTGGCCTGTAGGCTTAGATTCCAAACACAAGTGATTTCATCTGGTTTTGAAACATAAAATAGGACCTTCAACCATCACTTTGCTGCTGGGTCCATGACACTGGTAGGTATGAGATGTACTGGAGAAAGGCTGTGGTCTAAGGATACCTGGGGTATATCTGAAAGCCTGTTTGAAATTATCTGAAAGCAGCCACCAGGCTTGTTCTCAGACAGTCTAAGCAGAAACACTCAGATGTCTGTCCTTCGTCAGTGTGGTCATGACAGCATTTATGGGGGGAGGACGGGAGGGGCACAGCTGCCATTGCTGAGTCGGGTCTAGAGAAATCGTGGCCTGCAGAAGCACTAGGGGACACTGCAAGTGACCCTTCTTTTGGGGTCATTCTTATGTGAAGTGTTGAGAAGAAGACCATCCGTCATCTCCAGTCTCTGCATCGTGTGGTTGATGCGGTAGTAAACCACAGAGTAGGCATCACAGTTGTGCTCAGGGGTGCTGAGCTTCCTTTTGGAGATGAGGTCTTTCCAAGTATTTCCTAAGGGCTTCTCTACTCAGAGGTAAACTGAGAGATTCCACCCCCTCAAGCAGGAGTTAGTTACTTTCTTTTGTTTTTAAGAGGCTAAAGATCTTTCACAGAAGAGATAGCTCTAGAACATCCCTTTTATAGCCTAAAGGGAAAATAAAGGACATCACTTTAGGATAACATTTATTATTATGAAAGGGATCATACTAAAGGGGTTGGATGTATGTGAAAGCCTTTAAAGCCTTAATATATAAAGTCATCTCATGTCTGAAGTTATTAATATAATTCAGCAAATGTTTACTGAGCACCAACTATGTATATATAGGATACTGCATGAAACATTTAAACACTGTGTAGCAATCCATTCTAATTGCCTCTTTGGTAGGGTAAATGTTGAGCCTCATCTCAGTATTATTGTCTTCATTCTTTTCTTCCACATTCTTACTGTAAAACCCAAAACCAGCTGCCGCTGAGTCAGTTCCAGCTCATGGTAACCCTGTGTGTGTCAGATTAGAACGGTGCTCCACAGGGTTTTGAGTGACTGATTTTTCAGAGGTAGATCACCAGGCCTTCCCAGGCACCTCTGGGTAAATTCCAGCTTCCAGCCTTTTAGTTAGCAGCCAAGAGCACTAACCATTTGCACTACCTAGGGACTTCATTTCTACCAAAGGCTCAATTTTAAAATGTCAGAGGCTTCAGTGGAAGAATTTTCTTTAGAGTTCTAATTTTTAATAATGGAAAATGGTCTATAGTTTCTTAGAGGAGGAGAGATTTAAGTTGAAGTGTAAAACCAAGAATACTTAGGAATTAAATTTCTCATTACCCTGCAAGGACATTTTGTTGAAATCAGGTCCCCAAGGTGTGACAGCCCCTGCTGCTTTTCCTGTGATGGACCCAGAGGTCAGGTCACTCCTTTGCCTTCCACACCCCAGGGCTGTATGTGCTCACCTGGTTGCCCGCCTTCTATGTTATGCTGAGGTGTGTTTCATGCCTTGTTTTCACTCAGATTTAAACACATCCATATTTCCCTCTCTTTATTGATAGTGTTTCCTGGGTTTTTTCACCTTCTGGTATCTGTTTCAACAAATACCAGGCCATATTTTTATAGGTTTAATGTATGATTGGAAACTCTGGTGGTGTAGCAGATAAGTGCTACAGCCGCTAACCAAAGGGTCCACAGTTCGAATCTGCCAGGCGCTCCTTGGAAACTCTATGGGGCGGTTCTACTCTGTCCTATAGGGTCGCTATGAGTCAGAATCAACTCGACGGCACTGGGTTTGGTTTTTTTCTCGTAATGTATGATTAGAAAGCACATTCATTTCAGTAAGGCTGAATGCCACTGCATTCATTCCTTTGTGTCCTTGAATGTTTCATTTTGGGATCCTGAAATTTCTCTTTGACGTTGTGGAATTAGGATAGATGGATTGGTAGATTTGAACGTTTTGAGGTGTGCCATTTTAACTACTTGGCTTTAGGAGAATTTCACCAGAAATAGTCTCTTTCTAGTGATGAAGCCTACATACAGTATTTTCTCAATGGGACTGAAAAAAAGGTTCCAGATTTCCTTCACATTTAATCAAAGCAGCAGTAATTACTGCATGTTTTAAATATGATGTAGGTTAAGTTCAGACCTTAAATGCCTATAAATCTCTTTTATATTTAATGAATCATTTTGTAGTATTTGCATATTCTGTAAATCTTTGAAGTGCAGATAGAGCAAATGCTCACACACTACATTATAATGCTCAGTTTACCCATTTGCTCAACAATGATTAACTTGTTGAAGCCTTGAGCTTCAACAATAGATGAGGTTATTTGTTCAAAATGCCATCAGGTCTTCCTGGAATGACATTTAAATTATATAATGTAAATCCATTTGACCTGTGAGTCCTTGTGATTATTTAGTGACATTTCTTACAGAATAAATTGTTTGCAGGTTGGGCAGCCTGCTATGGAGCTTGGCAGAGAGCTATAAAAATAAATTATCCTTTGATTTTATACATCATTTGTTCAAACATTTGTAAAAATTGCTTTGTTTTTCTCTAATAGAGAAGTGTCAGTCAGTGGTTAAAAGCACATTGGCTGTGTAAGATACAGACCACAGACTGCACCAGGCAGAGTGTCTGTGAAGGCAGAACACCCAGCCTTCTCTCTCCTACCGCATAGCTCAAGTAAAGGGCAAAGACTCCCTCCTCCCTTTGTCTGCTTTACCACAGGAACTAGAAAACAGCAGGAATATAGGTATTGAAAGTTTAGAAAATATGTGTTTTTCATTTTGTCCTGTTTAGCTTGTTGCTCTCACTTTGGTATTTGCTTTAAGGATAAAATTAAATACTTACAACGGAGGTGAAATACCCCAGGTTTTCTGTGGAGCTAGCAAACGGAACAAAGTGAATTAAGTCAAACAGAACAAAGTGAATCAACCTCATCTCCTCTGTCCTCAGAAGTCAGTACTCGTCAAAGAGTTGTTGTCTCTAATTCATTTTATAGGCATTAGGGTACTTGGCAACTTGCATTTTGCCACTTTAAAATAAAACCAGGGAGTTTAGTGAACAAATGTTAACAAGCCAGAGTATGTGGCACCAACAGTTTAAACAGATTTCATCTTTTTTAAACTCTCTCTTTGCTAAGAAGGCCAAAAAGACATGTTACAACTTAATGAACTTTATTCCATTTTTTTTCAACTCCCCCGAGCAGGTACCTGGCATGTCACCTTATACTTCCTGGTGGTGGCTCTTCTTTGCCTTGGGGGCTGCACCAGCTCTGGGTAGGTGGGGATGGAGTGACTCAGGTGTTCCTACACTTTCCATAGACAGGCGGGTTTCATGTCTACTGTGTTTGGTTTACAGCACAGCTAGAGGTCTACAGGAAATACTAACAGATCTGTGATAGACCACTGGTTTGTTTGAAGTGTCTGCCTGTAATGGGAGCTGAGTCTGGCTCTGTTAGCTTGTCAGCTTCTTGAGGACAGGCACACCATGTTTGCCAGCCCAGCACATAATAGGCCCTCAGTAGTACTTGCTGAATGAATAAAGAGTAACTGTAACTCCCCACTAAGAAGCTGAGAACTTTTGACATTTAAATCTTTGTGAACCGTGTGATTCATTGAAGCATTATTATGACAATCCAGGAAGCTGGTGAAACCTTGGTCCTTAGCCATGAATAGATAGCAAGGTCAGCCGTCTATCTCTGCCAAGTACACTTTTCCCCTTAAGAAAAATATCACATCCTAACAGGGATCATAATCACAGAACATATAGTATAAACAGCTCTGTGTATTTCCTTGGTGCTGATTCCTGTTTTATATTCAGAACAATGATGTGAAAACAATCTTACTATATTAATGAGTACGATTTTTTATAAGCTCAGCTACTGGATTTGTCCTTTTAAAAAAAAAAAAATTTTTTTTTTTTTTATAGAAAGACCAGCTTCCCGCTATGTAGGCAGTAAGACTACCAACCAGGATAGCTTACCCCCGTTAGCTCTCACTTCAGCCTCATGCCCTGCCAGACATGGGGACCAGACTAATTTTCTTCCTGCACTTTAAATCTGTTTAGTTCATAGGCCCCAAAGACAGCCACTTGCTGGCATTGGTGACGTTACTGTAACAGTTACTGTCATGCAAAGGTTAAAGCCATTTGAGAGTTTACAAAAGGAGAGACGACTTGTTTGGAAAAACAATGACGTTTAATTCATATTTGTCCATCTCTATTCTCTAGCAATTTTGATACACTATAAATGAAGGTAGAACAACATATATGGCACCGAATAAGTGTTTAATTTTAGTAAGTGTTAATTGAATAAAACGGAATTTCTGTAAAACCTTTCACTAAAGAACTCGAAATACCTTCACGTGTTTTTATTTAAAACCTCATATTCCTCTGATCATGTGGGACAGATGTCAGTTTCCCAGTGAACTGGTGGCAAGAGTCCAGTTGTCAGAACGACAACAACCTCTCAGGCCCAAGTTCACCCAAAATGCAGATATGCATCACTCCTGGTGTGTACACTGTCATTCATTCCATCGCTTAAGAAAGCTTACTGGAATGCGAGTGAATGAGAATGTTACTTACTGCTAGGAAGAAAATCGGAAGTTTTTCAAAAGTAAATTATTTGTAAATGTCACAACTTGAATGGTCACTTCTTAGACACTGTAAGCCTTTAGTTGGATGGCATTCATGCTGCAATCTTAACATTGAATTGTAATAAATGCAACATACTTGTGAGATACATAAATGTGGTGGAGCTTCTCTCGGGAACTTCAGCACCAGAGCAGGTTTCAGGCCCTGCCCTCTGAAAACATGGAGAACCGCCTACGAGAGAGGTTTCTGCAAAGGATGTTGAGCTTTACTAATTTCAGTTAGACTCCTTAAAACTAACTCCATGTTAACTCAGTCTAGCAGACTCCTCTTCCTTAACACCAGAGGGGTAAGTGTGTCTTTCAGTATTCCTAGTGAGCTCTACAGTAAAGTCTCATTGCTGCCTTGAGAATCCACAGAAGAGACGTTGTGTTCTTCCTAATAAAACACACACACACATCATTGGTTTGCGAGTGACAGGCTAGGTTTTCAAAAATGGAAGAGAATTAAATCATTTACTAAAATTCTTTTTCCTGGGGAAAGTGGGGAGAAGGAAAGATGCTTTCCCATGTTCAGGGAATCTCTCGTTGGTTTTTCTTCATTGCTCCTCACACCCCACAGGGAGGCAGAGAGTGGCTTGTGGTAATTGGAAAGTGAGATCATCATTTAACATTAGGGTGCCCTGTGTTCTTTAAGATGCCTGTAACCTAACACCACTGCCATCGAGTCAATTCTGACTCATAACGACCCTATAGGACAGAGTAGAACTGCCCCATAGGGTCTCCAAGGCAGTGATCTTTACAGAAACAGACTGCCACATCTTTCTCCCACAGAGCGGCTGGTGGGTTTGAGCCACCGACCTTTTGGTTCGCAGCTGAGCACTTTAACCACTGTGCCACCAGGCCTCCCTAAGACGCCTATAAAAAAAAAAAAAATTCTATAGTTTTCCTTAATCAGGACTAAAAGGGAAAATACAATACTTGTGTTTCCACGTTAGAAATATTGTACATTCCCATGTTTAATAAGATACTTGCTACTTCAGAATCTTCTTTCTGTTCTTTTGTTTTTGTTAATTCTGTTTTCCTTAAAAGTAATTTATACTAATATCTGTGATCTTTTTTGCTTTTGTTTTAAACAAAAACCCTCCTAATTAACTCATAATCAGTTGCAGCTTCTGGATTTATAATTTGTTACATTTTGAGTTTAACATGTTAAGCTTAGAGCAAAAAGCAATGGCAGTCTTTTGACTTCTTGTTAGTATCCACAACTCTGGAGCAACAGCGGAAAGGATTATGGATTGCTAGCCTAGAAGCCTTAGACTCAGGAGCCACCTGCTCCCTAAGACAATTCATTGTAAAAACAAAGCCATCAAAACAGTAAGCTAGAAGCTTTTTAACCGTTGTAGTAGTGAACAGTCAAGAACAAGTGTGAAAAGTTCCCTAAGATGTTTGGAGTGCAAAGCAGAGGCCCAAGCAGCCTCCTGTTTTCCCAACTCTCAACACTTTCTAACAAAGCTGGTGGTTCTGAAAGATTATCATGTTGTCTTTTCTGTTGTCTTTGAGGAAATCTTAGCTGTGGGGTTAATTCAGGCTCTAAAATCTTTCAGCTCTAACACTCCAAGGAATGCTGTGTTTGCTGGAAGCATGCAGTTGCTGGCTGGAGTCAAGCTGTGCACAGGAAGGACCTTAACCAACCACCCGCACTATGAAGACAAAAGCCTAAGAGAGCGAACCAAAGCTGTAAGGACCTCATCTTGCTGCTTTCCTCGCTGCTTGTGGGCTAGCAGTGGGCTTCCCTATGTTTGGTAAAAGCCAAAAACCAAACCCATTGTCTTTGAGTAGAATCTCAACTCATAGGAACCCTACAGGACAAAGCAGAACTGCCCCATGGGTTTTCCAAGACTGTCATCTTCGGTAAAATAGAGGGTCAGTGAAAAAGAGGAAGACCCTCAACGAGATGGATTTACACAGTGGCTGCAAGAATGGGCTCAAGTTTAACAACTCTTGTGAGGATGGTGCAGGACCAGGCAGTGTTGCGTTATGTTTGTACATAAGGGTTGCTATGAGTCGGAACTGACTCTATGGCACCTAAGGACAACAATCTTTACGGAAGCAGACTGCCACATCTTTCTCCTGAGGAGCAGCTGGTGGGTTCAGACCGCCAACCTTTCGGTTTGCAGCCAAGCACTTAACCATTGCACCACCAGGGCTACTGCTGTGCACCTACAGCTTGTGGGTTTTAAGGGGAAATCAGGAAAACTTCAGGGCACAGGGCTTCTGTGTCTTGCCATCCTGGACTTTGGCCTGCCTGCGTCAGTTAAAGGCATGCTGTTAGGCCACACGTTCATCTCGGTAGGGGAGTAACTGAGAAGGTAAACGCCTTGGGATGTACAGAATATAGCGTTTGAGAGCAAGGCCTGAAAGCCTTTGAATTGCAGAGGGGAAGGAAAGGAGTAGAGAAATACCAGTCACATTTTTTATGGCCCATTTGTTATTTCTAACGGTGTTTTGGTTTTGATTGGTCTTAAATAGGTAATACAGCCACATAGTTAAAAACCGAGGACATGCAAAAGGGAATATAGTGAAACGACCCCCTCCCACCCCTGTGTCCCAGCTACTGGTTGCCCTCCCAGGAGGCAGATAATGTTACCGGTTTCTTGTGTCTCCTCCTACAGGTATTTTACACACATACAAATGTGTATGTACACACACGCTCTTATTCTTTTACTGCTTTTACACAAGAAAAAGCAGCCCACATCATGCTTTTTGGGTACTTTTCATATTTTAGAAATCATTGCATATCAGTATAACTTCCTTGTTACCTTAAAGCTGCATAATATTATGTAGCTGTACCATGTTTTATTTAACCATTTAGGTTGTTTCCCTGTATTTTGCAATTATAAACAGTACTCCAAATAAACTTGTATATGCATCCATTTGTACAGTACAAATACGTATCTGTACTTCCAATTTCTAGGCATGGAATTGCTGGGATAGAGGGCACAGGCACTGGCAATTTAGGTCAGCAGTGCAAGAGAGCACCTGTTTCCCTAGCGGTCGTCAGCAGTGGTGTCAGACTTCTTTGATGTTTTATATTGGTTACTACTTAATCTTGGTAGTTAAAAGACTACTAAAAAGTCTCATTTTGGGGTGATATTTCGACTAGCCTAAGCAAATGATTTATACTAAATCTTCTGTTTTTTGTCAGAAATTGTCTTAACTTACCCTTGCCATCGAGTTGATTCCAACTCATGACAACCCTATAGGACAGAGAGAACTGCCCCATAGGTTTCCAAGGAGCAGGTGGTGGATTTGAACTGCCAACCTTTTGGTTAGCAGCTGAGCTCTTAACCAGTGGGCCACCAGGGTTCCTGCTAAATGGAAATTTTCCATTGGCCCAAGTGTTCCAGATAGCCCCAGGTTAACTAGGGGACCGAGGGGTGCCTGACTCAGCAAATAAGAGGTTCAGTCAGGAGGTGGCCTGTGCAGCTTAGACACAAGAGAGATGTAGCAAAGGCACGAAGGATGCTCAGGGAGTCCTGTGCTCCGCCCTTTCTGAGGTCCGGTCCCTGTCCAGGTAACCAAGCTGTATACCCTAAAAACTAACATCCTGCAAGTCCTAGGGCTCTTCTTTATTCAGGACCTTCAAATCCTTGGAATGCCTTTCCCCTGAGGCCTGGGGCTGAGCTGTATGATGGACTCACCTTTTAGCATTAGAAGCAGCTCAGTTCCCTGCCATCTCATCCATCTGTGCAGACACTCTGTACTTGGCCCTCAGCACCCAGTCTTTTAAGCCAGAAGCCTGTCATTAGAAAGCTTTGGGCAACAGAGGAAGCAACACTTCTCTTCACGATTCCTTCTCTTCTCCCCAAGTTTCCCAATTCCAACAACTCCTAGAACAGCACACTCACAGGCTGGGTCAGTTCCTTGAAGGTGTATGAAGCTAGCGATGAATGTGCAGGTGGTGCCTCCCCTTGAACTGCTGCTGGCTGCTGCCGGTTGCTCCGGCTCCGGCTGCTGCCGGTTGCTCCGGCTCCGGCTGCTGCCGGTTGCTCCGGCTCCGGCTGCTGCCGGTTGCTCCGGCTCCGGCTGCTGCCGGTTGCCCCGGCTCCGGCTGGCTCCGGCTGCTGCCGGTTGCCCCGGCTCCGGCTGCTGCCGGTTGCCCCGGCTCCGGCTGCTGCACGTTGCCCCGGCTCCGGCTGCTGCACGTTGCCCCGGCTCCGGCTGCTGCACGTTGCTCTGGCTATGGCTGCTGTACTTTGGTCTGGCTCCGGGTGCTGCAGGTTACCCTGGCTCCAGCTGCTGCCGGTTGCTACGGCTCTGGCTGCTGTACTTTGCTCTGGCTCCGGGTGCTGCAGGTTACCCTGGCTCCAGCTGCTGCCGGTTGCTACGGCTCTGGTTGCTGCACGTTGCTCTGGCTCCGGCTGCTGCACGTTGCTCCGGCTCCGGCTGCTGCACGTTGCTCTGGCTCTGGCTGCTGTAGTTTGCTCTGGCTCCGGGTGCTGCAGGTTACCCTGGCTCCAGTTGCTGCCAGTTCCTACGGCTCTGGCTGCTGCACATTGCTCTGGCTCCGGCTGCTGTACTTTGCTCTGGCTCCGGGTGCTACAGGTTACCCTGGCTCCAGCTGCTGCCGGTTGCTACGGCTCTGGTTGCTGCACATTGCTCTGGCTCCAGCTGCTGCACATTGTTCTGGCTCTGGCTGTTGCACATTGCTCTAGCTCTGGCTACTGCACATTGTCCTGGTTCCAGGTACTGTAAGTTACTCTGGCTGCAGCTGCTGCACGTTACTTTGGCTCCGGCTGCTGCCGTTTGCTCCAGCTCCGGCTACTGCAGGTTGCTCTGGCTCCAGCTGCTGCAGGTTGCGCTGGCTCTGGCTCCTGCCGGTTGCTTCGGCTCCGGGCAAGGCTGAGAGGTAAAGATGACTGTTACATCTCATTCTGATATAGCAGCATGTAGCATAGCAGCAGTAAAGCAATGGTGCTGCCCAGCCTATGACCACGCACTCCCATCACGGCCCTTTTCCCCAACTTGTATCATCAGCAGTTGAGTCCCCTCCTTACATGTTCCCCTAAAACTGAACCATCACCCCTGATGGGCTCTTTTTAGTCTGTAGGTTCCGTTTTCAAGGTAGAGACTGTCTTATTTACTATACTGTGTTATTTACTTTGGTGAAACATTCTTAGAATTGGCACCTACCAATGAATGTGTTCATAACTCAAAATAATACAGTCTAAATTCAAATGCATTTGGTGTCTAAATCTGTATGTATTCAGCATGACTCACTTTCCCTCTTCCCAAGACTCAGTAATTACAGTGTTCGTTTGGAAACTTCCCCCACGCACTGCAGGACTGCTGATGACTGGCCTGGGAGGGTGGGGAGGGGACACCATGCCACACAGAGTCAACACCTCTGGGAGGTCACTTCATTAGACATTTTTCACTGACCCCCTGGCAGCTGAGTGATATTTTGCCCGTATTCTGTTGTCATCTCATTTTGAAGGTCTATCAGATATACGCAAAGCGGTCTCCAGAGGAAGTGTATGCCTTGCTAAGGTCCTTTGGCACTGACTACGTCATCCTGGAAGACAGCATCTGCTACGAACGAAGGCACCGCCGCGGCTGCCGGCTGCGGGACCTGCTGGACATCGCCAACGGACACGTAAGCATATCCAATCTGGCCATGTGAGGGAACTTCCTGGAAGAGGTGGGATTCCAATTTGAGTCCTAAGTACCCTAAGTATTGTAAATCGTTTTATATGTCACAGTACGAGTCAAGTATTAGTTTTTTGCCCGCGTTCTGTAGAAATCCTCACCTTGGCACTTGAGTGGCAGCCACAGGGGCTGGGCAAGGGGACAGTGGGAAAGGAACTCTAGGTCCCCAGCTCCGCATCACACAGAGCAGCACTGTCTTTACTGTTGGGTGCCACAGAGCACTGCATAAAATCTGTTTTGTAAGAATTTCACTGCTAAAAAAAAAAAAGGAAATAAAAACTCAGCCTTAAACCACCTCTCAATAAAACCCGTCACATGGCTCAGTACATGACTGACTGACAGCAGTGCTCCATCTCTCCTCTCCCAGCTGCGGTGGTAGATGGGTGCTGCTCTCCCTGCCCTCTCATTGGGTGGCCCCTTTTGCCCCATGGCACACATCCACAGATGGTTTTCTGTGGCCAAGCTTGTACCTAGATTAGATGTTCCTCTCCTTCCTGAGGAAAATATTCTTGGAGCTATGCCAGGTCTCAAATAGAACAAACAGAAACTGTTCACTCTTTTCAGGGGTGTGTGTGCTGTAACTAAGGTCCCTAGGTTTTCGCTTAACTGCTAACCTAAAGGTTGGTGGTTAGAACCCACCCAGTGGCACCGCAGGAGAAAGGCTTGGCAGTCTGCTTCCATAAAGATTACAGCCAAGAAAACCCTATGGAGCAGTTCTATGCTGTAACACAGGAGATCACCATGAGTCGGAAACAGCTGGACAGCAGTGGGTACAAGTACCGCAATTTGGTAGAAAATTGGACAGATATTTGTAAAATGAGTGGGACAAAAATGATAAACTTAGCCTAAATCTGAAAAAAACTAGTCTACAGAATTTGATATTCAGATTTTTTTTAATAATTTGTGATATTTTTTGTTGTTGAGAATATACACAGCAAAAACATATACCATTTCAAGTTTCTACATGTACAATTCAGTGACATTTATTATACATTCTTCAAGTTGTCCAGCCATTCTTACCTTCCTTTTCTGAGTTGTTCCTCCACCATTAACAGAAACTCACTGCTTCTTTATCTGATCTTTCAAGTTGCTGTTGTCAATTCAATCTCATATAGATGGATCTTAAAAGAGCATAATGTTCAAGACAGGCATTCTTTACTATTGTTGGTTTTAACAAGACTCAGGGATATTTTCGGTTTAAAGATTATCTTGGGGCAGTAGTTTTAGGGGTTCATCCGGTCTCCATGGCTCCAGAAAATCTGGATTCCATGAGAATTTGAAATTCTGTTCTGCATTATACCCCTTTTGATCTGGATTCTTCTATAGTGAGATTCAGATTTTTACCCAAGGAAGATACTGGCTTTGTGTATAGCTTTTTCTGACTAGGCTATTTAATGAGTTCAAGAACTTTGTCTGGTCATAGTAACTCTTCTCTTTTTTCATTACCATCAGAGGGACAGTGTAGTACATGCCTAAGGACAAAGAGACCTGAGCTGTAGATCTAGCTTTGCCATTGATGTGATCATCGTATGACACTGAACTTTCCTTCTCAACCTTAACTTGTGCTTCTTAAGGGTAGAAGGGATGTACCAGGTGATCTCCAAGTAGCCGTTGAAATTTAAATAATTTAATTTCACCAATACATCCTTCTTAAAGGAATCAAATACCTATTCCTACTTCTTTTATAAATATGATTTTTTTTCAAACTGTATTTGGATCTGTTTTGGTTTCAGGTGATGGATGGCCCAGGAGAGAATGAGCCCGATTTGAAACCTGCAGGCCACCCTCGCTTCTGTGAAGAGATAAAAAGAAACCTACCCCCTTACATGGCACATTTCACTAGAGTGTTTCAGAACAAAACATTCCATGTTTACAAGCTAACCAGAAACAAGTAACAACACAGTTGTCTGTTCAGCCTCTATTTTTGATACAAATTCCATCATAATGAAGCCCAATTGATAGTTTCCTATGTAATTAGGTAGCCTGCACCTTAAAGCTGTGATCTGAGTAAGGTCTACAGATGTTTACACAAGCATTACTATCTCTGAAAGTATCTTACACAAGTTCAAGTGTTTGTCATCTTGTCTCTATCTGTTCAACATTGTTTAGTGTAACTGTTCACAGCTTTCTCAGAGTGGCCTAGAACTTTGTTGGGGAAATCAGTCTGTGTTCCATGGCAGCCTGAACAGCCACATATCATGTTGGGAATCAAGAACCTGTTCAGGATTTGAAATACGTTTAATCTTCAATTGTCTTAAGACAGCAGTGGTTGAATTGAATTGAGGAGATGCATAATTATTGAATTTTATTCCACTTGTGAAGACCAATCAGTGGCTTTTTAAAAAGCTCTTTATTGTCCTGTTTTACCTGAAAATTTTATGAAGTGTTTTCAGTTTTCATGCTCTTAACATTGGAAAAAAAAAATCATGTTAGGTCTTTGTACATATCTGAAATTTTTTGATCGAGCTGTGTCCGAAATGTAGTGCGTAGACTTCAGTAATATGTGTCACATATTAAATGTGTCTGTGTGTTTTTTAATGCTGGACACGGAAAAGTATTACAAGTTCCATATTGTAAGTCCTTAAAGGGGCAGAAATATATGTAGCCAAGTAGAATTTGTTACTGCTTAGTGTTTTTATTTTAAAACCTATGGATACTATTTAACCTCCCCTTCAAGTAAGAGAGTTTTGCTTTATTTCTTACTCATTTAAATCTACTGGGTTTGCAAAATTTTGTAAAATTTTGTGTTTTTAGCCTTTGTATTTTTTACAGCCTAGAACCTTGCAGAAAGCCTGACTATTTTTAAAATGTCGTGTCTTAACTAATTCGCTGATAACGATATTTGTAGCAGACCGCATTTTCATACCAGGTTTGATTTGTGTCTCCAGTCTTACCGTGAGGTCCTGCTGGTGTTGTTCTTTTCCTTACAAAAAGGTAACCAAGTGCCTCTAAGTCATGACAGCTTATCAGCAAGAAAGAGGATTATGTGTACCTGCTCAAAAATTTTTTGATAATTGCTTTTATAATTAATTGCTAATGATGGGGACATGTAAAAGTTGCAGATAAAAGTATGCTGTGCATTTAATTAAATCAAGATGGCTAATGAAATTCACTTTCTCCCCTGTTCTTGCCAGTTGGAAATGATTTAAATGCTTCTCCTTGCAATTGTATTGAAGTAAATTAACATATGCATTGAGATGGACATATCTCATGCTCAAATAATTTTATATTCAGTTACTATTTAATAAGCAGCATTCAAAAATTTTTTCTACACTGTCATTTTGAACACAAGGATATTTGACTTTTATCAAAACTTATTTAAATAAAAAATTGACAGTAGCTGGGTTATTAAATTATACAACTGAAACTCCTGAATTATACCTTTCTTGTATTCCTTAATAAGGTTGGAGACCACTGTGGTTTAGGAGAATACAGTAATAAAGCATTTTAATCAGTACTGAAACTTTAATTAAGCCAGTAATGATGCATGCCTGTTGTAGCTGACAGCATGGGTCAGTACATCCTTCAGAGAGTGCCTTACTCTATTTGAAACCAAGCACATGTAAGGTACATTATGTCCGACTGTGTGTTTTCATTTTAAAATTCTTTGTTACCTTTTCATATATATTTAAATTTGATTTAAATATTCCTATATGTGTTAGTCTAAGAACTTTGGGTATTTGGAGTATTAATACACATGAAAGTATTGGGAGTATTAATACACATGAAAATGTACTTAAATTTTTATGTTAATCATTACTACATCGGTGGCATACAGTGATTTTTTTTTCCCTGTAGCTTAGGTGCCATTGTTGCCAAAACATTGAGTGTTCAGTCTTTAGTGAAAAATATAAAGTGCCAAAAAATCTTGCAAGACAAAATCCATACACTCTTTCCAAGACACTGTGACCATGTACAGTACCAGTTTTTTTTTTTTTTTCCCTGATGACCATATCTCTTAGCAAATTATGTTAGACATTTTTAGTGCTCATCCATATTCTCTTTAAGGCCTTTTCCTTGGAGTACACAGGAAGAGAGAAGAACCATCAGAGGCCTGGGTCTGGTTTCCAGTCCCTCTGCCAAGCCAAAGCAAGAGACAGACTTGTGGCTTCAGCTCCACACCACACAGACCTTGGCGACTGTGTTAGCGTTTGGTAACAACCTCAAGGTATGGCTGTGTTTTCTCTCGATAGCAAAACCACTTGATTTTGCCTCAGATTTAGCCATCAGAAGAACCTCTAAGTCCAATAGAAGTGCTCTTAACTGGCCTCTACCTATGTGACTCACCAGATTACCTGGCCTCTCCATCCCACTTGTAAACTACTAGCCCCAGCCCATCTGGGAGCCACTTCCAGCTCTTCTCATAGGCTCTTACTCCCTGATTGAGTTGTGTGCCCATACCAAACTTCCCTGTGCAAGTTGTACTTACTGCAAGCACGGAATTGAATTAATATTTGCATAAACCTAGAAATGTGGGCATGAAAAGAAAGAGTTATTTCGGTGGTAAGATTTGATATCAATTTATTTGCTAATAAAATTGCTTTGAATTAGGTGTGGTTGGAGAAATTATAAAATATTGAGGAAATAAAAATCAAGAAAAGTTCTGAACTTAGAGGGCTTCGTAGGTTTACTTAAGTACTCATTCTACTTTTTAAAAATCTAAACTGATAGGATTGTACCCAAATTATGTTATTGGTTCGACGTTTGCAAGAAGTAGAACTACAATTGTCGGACCCTTATGCAAAGGAAGAGACTTGGCTTTACATCAAAATATTTGCAAATGAATGTACAATTATATATTTTAATTCCTTACTTGAACCTACTTACTTCATTAAATGACCAACTGCTGACACTGATCACAGTGACTAATACAGATTCTACTATACTAGATAGGTCCCAGTCACTTTTACTACAGGCTTTTAAAGAACGAGGATTCATTTCAGATATATTAGCCAGGAACATAATGAGGTGTTATCTAGGCCATTTATTGTCCACTGAAAGATGGTTTTCCTGACCTTTGTGAAATCCACTGAAGTTTTTTTGGGTGTGTGTTTGTGTTTTTGGGGGGTGCTACCAGGTGGCAAGGGCATATATATAGGTATTAAATCAGGCCTGCAGCTGTATTTCACAGTTAGTCCAATTTGTAGAAAATGTAACTCATCTTTGGCCAAAATCTACCAGAATTAACATAGAAATATTCTATTTTTAAAATTTAATCGAAACTTTGGAATTATTGTTGCTGTTGGGTTCCATTGAGTCAATTCCGACTCATAATGACCCCATATGAAGATATTAAAATGTTCTCAGATCATATATCTTGTTTGATATGCTCCCAAATGCTTTATACACGACAACCTTTTGGCCTAGGAGAGAGTGCTTCTCTGTTCATGGAAGAAGGCTTTTAAGATGAGAGAGTGGCTTGCTTACTTGTGGTAATTGATTTTGTTTTTAACATCCTATGGGTTAAATCTTACAAAGAGCTTTTATAATTTGTTGTACTGAATTGTATGAAGATTAAATACTAAATAAAGCTCTTTTAAATCACAAAAGAGAAGTATCTTTCATTTTTCTGAAGGTCAAAAACCAAGAAACTAGCCTGTTGAGGTGCATTAAACATGCACTAAATAGAAAATAATCACATAGATGGATGTGGCGAGGCCTTAATTGTGCTTGTTGATTTGAAGGAGTTTATTTTTTTACAGCAATTTGTTTTGATAGCTGCTTGCCTGTTTCCCTTGAATCTCAAGGTTGTAATTTAGATTTCTAAAGAGAAGGCTGTTATCAGCAGAATTTATCTTGGAGGAGATAAATGCTCTTTGTTTTGACCTTTGGAATGGTTTCTACTTTTTGATTAAATTCTTAATCTTTAGTAGTTCAGGAAGGTGGGTGGCAGTCCACGTTTTTGGTTAGAGTATATAGATAACAGATGTACTTGACTATTATTTGTTTAAAGCAGATGCTGAAATCCCAAACAGACATTGTTGGAGAGACGGGATATGCTTTCACATAGAAGAAACAGGTATTAAGATCTCAACTATTCTGTACTGATAAGTGCTTTCTAGCAAAGGAGAATTACAAACAGTACAGTTAAGTGAGAGATTCAGGATATGAGTGAACTGAACATGTAAGTGGTTTTGCACGTGACACCAGGCACTTGGCAGATGAAATGCTTTATTCTCTGTCCTTCCTTTCAGAGGAGGTATTGGAAACTCATTTCATAAACCTTTTCAGTTAATTTAGTATTTAGAAGTTTGCTTTATAGGATTGTCTTTCAAAATGTGAATAATGGAAGTGTAGTGGAATGTTAAATAAGTTTAGTGGATTACAGTCAACATTTAAAGAAAAGGAAAGGAAGAGCAAAGAAATAAGAAAATAGAGTGTGTGTGTGTGTAAGAGAGAGTGAGTGGACAGAGGCCCCACTTAAGTATAAGTATTGCTTTGTGAAACATTTGTTTCAGTTATTTATGTAGGTATCATATTGCAATATAAAATGTTTTTATTTCTTACTGTGGGTTACACTCAACGTTGGAAAGCTACACCCTTCCAGCAGGGGAGATGCTGGGAAGATAGATATGTCTCTGTCTTTGTCCCCCAACTCTAGTAGAATGCTCTGAACACTGATGATATGAAATAATCATTTTTAGGTGTGATATGGGCATTGTGGTTCTGTTTTTTAAAGAGTTTGTATCTTTTAGAATATATATTGAAATATTTACAGACAAAATTATATGTCCAGGATTTGTATCACAATAACTTTGGGAAGCATACAGATGAAACAAGACTGACTATGAGTTGATATCATTTAACTAGTTTGTAATTTTTCATAATCAAAAAAGAAATTAGAAAAGAACCATCAAAATAAACCAGAAAACTAGAAGATAAAAGGAAAAACTGAAATTAATCAATTAGAAAAATAGTAGAAAGGATAAATGGATCCAAAAACTGATTCTTTGAAAAGAATAATGAAATAGATAAACACCTGGTAAATGTAATTAAGAAAAAGAACAAAAATGTGTAAGATTGGAAACATGAAAGAAGATACAATAGCAAAATCTGAAATGAGAGAAGGAATTATACAAGAATATCGTATGCAATTCTGTGGCAAAAATAAATTGAAAACCTAGAGGAAATGAGCGATTTCTTAACAAAATGGAAATTATCAAAATTGCCCCAAAAAGAAGCTGAAAATTTGAATAGAGAAGAACCACAGAAACTCTGGAAAGGGGTTCAGAGGTTTCAAATGGCACTTGGACCAGAGGGGTACACAGCAAAGTTCTTTCTAATTTTTAAAGAAGCTATGATTCCAAGGTTATTAATAACTACTCTAGGCCATAGAAAAGTAAGGAAAGCTCTCAAGTTTGTTTAGAAGTTACCCAATTTTAATACTAAAACTCAACACAGTGTATTAGTTTTCTACTGCAGAATAATAAATTCCAACAAACTTTGCAGTCTAAAACAACATATATTATTCACAGTTTTTGTGTGTCAGGAATAAAAGCACAGCTTAGCTGGGTCCTCTGGTGAGTCTCACAAAAATTCAGTCAAGGTGACTTTCTTATCTGGAGTTTGGGACTCTTCCAAGATCATTCAGGTTGACGGAATTCAGTTACTTATTGCAGAACCAAGCCCTTGGCTCCTAGAGGCCACCTCTTTAGGCGTGTTCACAGTGTGACTGTTCGTTTCTAAAAGGGAACAGGAGAGCATCTCTCTTGAAGAAGGATTAAGTTCCTCTTTTTAAGAGTTTTCATCTGATTAAGTCGGTCCCACTGAGTATAATCTCCATTTTTATTATTCAAAATCAGCTGACTTGGGCCCTTAATTATATCTGAAAAATCTCTTCATCTTTATCATATAGCATAACCTATCACAGAAGTGATACCATATTCTAGAATACATGGTGAGAATCTTGGGGACCACTTAGAATTCTGCCTACCACAGATAGTTTAAAAAGAAAACTAGGATCTGGTAATCACTGAGTATTTGACAGTAACTAACACACAGGGCTACAGTCTTTAGAGAAGGAAAGCACATGAGGTGAGCCCCAATTTCACCCTGGTTCTCTAGGATCTTTTCCAAACTCTAGCACAGGCAAATGAAGCCCAAGAGAATAGCAGTTCCATGGCTGCTAAAATGTCTGGGAGTAGGTAGGGGTCAGAGGAGCAGGACAGTGAAGAGAAGGGAGTTGCAGAAAAGAAAACCAAAAAAAATCTGTGTAAAAGTTTCCCCTCAGTCCTCGGCCAATCCCTAATCTGTACACGTGTGGCTTAGCATGAAACTTCTGGTGAGAGCTGAACAAAGATTTTAGAGGTTGCATAATGCTAGGGAGACACTGGAATTAGGGCCCAACCAGGGTGGAGAGACCATAGTGAAACCCCTAGGCATTTGAATGATACCCCAGAAAGGCCACACCTTACCCTGAGAGTAGAGGCTGTTATCCTAACTGCCTGACAGAAGCAAATGTAAATCTGCCATGAAGAATGATAACCTCATCCATGACCTCAAATTATCTCTACTATGTTTTATACACAATATCTAGAACCCAATGAAAAATAACTAGGAATAATAAAAAGACTGAAACAAAATTGACATAGAAACAGAACCACAGATTCAGATATTGAAGTTTAACACATAGACTTTTAAGTAATTATACATATAGTCAAGAAATTAAATGACAAAATGGAGAATTTAGGCAAAGAACTGAAAAATGTAATAAATTAAGTTTTCAATGATAGATTAAATAGCAAATTAGACACAGGTGAAGAGAGAATTGGCCAAATGGAAGACATATAGGAAGAAAATATCCAGACTAAAACACAGGGGAAAAAGATGGAAAATAGAATAAGAGATATTTTAGAACTTTTCACTTTATTATTGTAACTAGAATCTCACAAGGAAAAAGAATGGGCCTATATGGCTTTGGGCAAGCTACTTTTAGCTTCGGTTTCTTCTTCTGTAAGTGGAGGTGTAAATATCTATCCATGGGGTTGTTGGATAGATTAAACGATATATGTAAAGCACTAGGCCCAATACCTAGCACATGGTAAATGCAATAAATGGAGCTGCAAGTTACCATCATCATCATTGTCAATGTTAGAATGTCAAGGAGAAAATTATGGAGAACGAAGATACTAAAAGTTCTCAGAAATTTTACGTGAAATATTTTTGCTGTAGAAAATATCTTTCTTAAAAGAAACCCTGAGGCATTTAGGAGATTAACAGTTTGTGAGGAAACCAACTTCTTAGTAATCCGTCTTTGTATTACAAGGAGAGGTGTGCTGATGTCTGATATATGTGGGAGAGAAAGAGCCATAGACAAAGACTGAGAGACTGACTAATTGAATGTTTTTGAAAGAGACATCATCATTGTTGAAGATAAATAGCAGAGCCTTGCCAAGATGCACATATTCATAAAGAAGTAGAAGTAGCTGATTGTGTATGAATCTGCTTATGAGTGAAAGAAGTGATTTCAGGACTAGCACAGTAATTAGAACAGCAGCGTGCTAATTAAGGATCATAAATTTAATGAAACTATTAGCATTTTCTCTTGCAAGAAAAGGTAGATGTTTTTCCCCAGGAAATGACACCTGTGAACAATTATCTCTTATTATTGCTATTAAGATTATTTACATAAGTTGTACTCATTTAGCAGTCACTGCTCTTAATGACTTCTCTGCAACACCTGATGTTACACTAGATTTACTCTGTATGGCTAGGAGAATACTTTTATAGACAGTTGTTAGAGGACTTACTGTACTGTTATGCTTTGTCTTTGTGGGTAGCATTTTTATTTAACAGAAGAAAATGTTTCACAGTCTTTGATCTGTAAGAGCTTGGTGGTTTATGAACATTATAAACATAACCTTCCCGGTGCCATCATTCAGCTCACTGATTCTTTCAGTGGAAACTTACTGAGTACCTACTCGATGCTGGGAGAAAACCTGAGGATAAGGAGGGTCTTATGTATACAAACATGAATAAATAAGACCCTAGCATTGCATGAATAAAAATGGTTACAATGACATGCTTTAGATAGAGCTACAAAAACTCTTAAGGGGGGAACAAAGGGTGTACTATGAGGAAGTTTCATGTTGCATGTTACAGAAAACCTAACCCAAACCCCCTTAACCCATGAAGGGAACTTATTAGCACACTTAGTTGTATTTTAGGCCTTCAGGTGAAGTTTTAATATAATGTCTCAGTTGAGACCTTTAGGCACTGGGAACACATTAGATGCACAAGACAGACACATTCTATATTCTCATTGAGTTTACATTCTAGTTGGAAGACACAGACAACAAATAAGAAACTGCCAAGTGCTTAAAGCTGCTAATCAAGTGTGATTGGTTGGCTACTTGAATTTAAATGCTCAAAAGGTGTCTCTGAAGAGATGACATCTAAACTAAAATTTGAATGACAAGAAGGAGCCTTCCATAAGAAAAGGGAAGAAGGTCCCAGACAGATGGACCAGTTATTACAAAGGCCCAAAGTCCAGAAGGAGCTTGATGTGACTGAGGATCAGAAATAAGACAAATGGGAAAAGGAGAGACTAGTTGAAGTATGCAGAAGTCAGATCACAGTAAAGAGACTGAATTTTATTCCAAATGTGATAGAAAAACGCTGGAAGATTTTGAGGAGCTTGGGTGCTAACTGAAATATTGGCGGTTGGAACCCATCCAGTGGCTCTGCAGGAGAAAGGCCTGGCCATCTGCTTCCATAAAGATTACAACAAAGAAAACCATATGGGGCAGTTCTATTCTGTCACATGAGGTCAGTATAAGTAGAAAATTGACAACACCTAACAACAACAGCGATGATCTAATTTATGTTTCAGAGAAGATGTCTACAGATGCTGTGTATTAGTTTTCTATTGCTGCCGTATCAAATTACCAAAACTTAGAGGCTTAAATATAAGTCTCAGCTATTTCTTCTGCTTAAAGTCTCAAGGATGAAATCTAGGTTCCTTTCTGGAGGATCTAGGAAAGAATTCCAGACTCATTCGAATTATTGGCAGAATTCAGTTCCATGAGGCTGTAGAACAAAGGTTGTCATTTCTTTGCTGGTTGTTACTTTAGGACCGCCCTTAGCTCATAAGAGGCCTCTCTTGGGTCCTTGCTCATAGCCTTCTACATCTCAGAACCAGCAACACGGTGCCAAATCCTTCTTACACTGCTGAAAGTTTGATTTCAGCCTGTAAATTTTCTTCACGTTTAAGGGATTAAATTGATTGCATTGATTAGATTGGATGCACCAGATAATACAGGATAATCTTCCCATCTCGAGGTACGTAACCTTCACCACATTGGCAGACTCTTTTGTCCTGTAACATAACATAGTAACAGGTTCTAAAGATTAGGAAAGGGACATCTTGGGTCTGGGTGGGAGCATTATTCAGCCTACCATAGATGCTGTGTGGAAATTAGCCTTGAGTGGGCAGGGAGTAAGATTGGAAGCAGGGATACCAGCTATATGGGTATTTCAATAGTGCAAGTAAGAGGTTATGGTGTTTGGGAACAGAATGGTAGTGATAGAAAAGGAAGAGGAGTAGGATTGATAGGACTCGCTGGCAAATTAAATGTTGGGAGTAAGAGAAAGAGGGATCAAAGGTAACATGTAGATTCTTTTTTGGCTTTGGTAACTGGGTGCCTTTTCTAAAACTGGAAAAAATTGGTATGTAGTCATTATTGCTGCTCAACAAATATTTCTGTTCTTCCCTCTTGCCACCCCCCTTTCGGTTGGGTGGGGCCTTGTCACTGTTTCTGGGCAATAAGATGTGTCATTTCTAGGTCAGAACATCTAACTACTAATGCAAATCCTCAAGAGCTCTCTTTCTCCCAGATAATAGCTGCTGCTCCATCATCTTGGGTTCTAGGATAAGGATGGTGTGGAACACAGCTGTCTGTAAACTTGCATTCAATGTGTAGTGTAAGAAATAAGATTTTGTTTTAAAGCCATTGAGATTTGGGGGTAGTTTGTTATTGAACCAGAAGCTAGCCTATCCTAACTGACATAGTTATAAATTGGCCATGTTAAATTTGAGGTGCTTAATAAATGGTGTGCCCAAGAACTGTTCCTCTTTGCCCTGTTCCTTAACACCCACTCCTCAGTTCAGCATGATAGAAACTTCACTCCAGGCAAGGGCAGCCAAAAACACAGGGGTACCTCTCTCCCACCTCCCAGGCAATGCCTATGGTAACTTTCCAGGAGGGACAGGCTCCCAGCTATACGTTGCAGAAGCTAAACTCTAGGGAAGTATGGCCAAGAAGTTGGAAATGCCCTTCTTACATCCAGCCTCCTTTATAAGGTAGAAACTCTACCTCAGGCATTCTAGTATGCTACTCTAGCATACTAGGGCCTGATGCCCTCACCCCAGCCTACTTGTAGGGCAGAGGTTCTATACCAGGAAAGGCGAGTCAGGGAGACCAGAGGCTACCACTCCCACCTAATGCCCTGCTCCTACAGCAAGGCATCACTGAGAAGTGGACCACTGTTCCCACCCTTGGGTCTGCAGTAATGGCTCAGAGATTTTGCCCAGGGTGAAAGGCAGCCGTAAAAAACAGCTCTAAAGCTTTTCCCAAAGGAACTGACTTTATTTGAAACAGTGTAGGAAAGTTCAAACCTAAGACTCCTCTCAAAAACAATGAAGACTGTTGTGGTAAGCAGTTAGACAGAGACTGGTAGTTTAATGAGAGCAACAAGCTAAACCCTTGGCCAACTAGTTTACCACTGAAAACCAGGGAAAGAGATGCTAAAGAAAGGCCTCCTGTGATCAAAACAAGCCTCAAGTACTGGCCTCAAAAACTACTGCAAAGAGGCACAAATTTAATAGAATCAGACCGTGGAGCAATTTTATGCCCCAGGATATTGTTGAAAACAGTAGAGCAATCAGCTGACAATGATGGAGTCTAACAATTCAGTGTTATCAGGGAAACAGTCAAAGAGAGTCCTGCTAAACTGTGTCCCTTGAAGAACAACATCAGAAGCTTCACATTGTGGAGGGAAATAGACTTCACTAAAATAGTGCAGCCAGTCACTGAAGAAATAAACAACAACCCCAGGGGAGATCAGTATCAAGATGATCTAAAATGTCCAATTTTCAACAACAACAAAAATGAGACAGGAAATTGTGACCCCTAGACCAGGGGCAGAGGGAAGGACAAGCAACAGAAACTTCCTGTGAGAGGGCCTAGATGTCAGATTTAATAAACAAACACTTCAAAACAACCATTATAAAATAGATGTTCAAAAAAACTAAAGGAAACCATCTTAAAAGAAGATATGGATACAATGTCTCATTAAAAAAAAAAAAAGATTATATTTAAAAACCAAATGGAAAATTTGGGATTGGAAAGTACAATAGCTGAAATGAAGGTGGGCTCAACAGTAGATTTGAACTGGCAGAAAAAAGAATCAGTGAACCTGAAGATAGATTGATAGAGATTATGTGATCAGAAGAGCAGGAAGAAAAAAATAAAGAAAAATGAACAGGGCCTCAGAAACCTGTAATACACCATCAGGAATAATGACATATGCATATATGTTATCTAGTGCTGCTATAACAAAAATGCCACAAGTGGATGGCTTTAACAAACAGAAATTTATTCTCTCACAGTCTAGGAGGCTAGAAGTCCAAATTCAGGACACCAGCTCCAGGGGAAGGCTTTCTGTCTCCATCAGCTCTGGAAGAAGGTCTTTGTCACCAATCTTCCCCTAGTTGACGAGATTCTCAGCACAGAGACCCTGAGTCCAAAGGATGAACTATGCTCCTGTTGCTGCGTCCATGGTGGTGTGAGGTCCCTCTGTCTCACTGCTTGCTTCTCTCTTTTATATCTCAAAAGAGATCAGTTTAAGACACAATCTAATCGTGTAGATTGAGTCCTGCCTCATTAACATAACTGCCACTAATCCCATCTCATTAACATCATAGAGACAGGATTTACAACACATAGGAAAATCACATCAAATGACAAAATGGTGGACAATCATACAATACTGGGAATCATGGCCTAGCCAAATTGATGCACACGTTTTTGGGGGACACAATTCAATCCATGACAGCATAATTGAAGTAGCAGAAGAAAAGACAGAACAGAGCAGAAAAAATATATTCTAAGAAATAATGGTCGAAAGCTCCCAACTTGATGAAAAACGTCAATCTACACATCCAATATCAACAAATTACAAGCAGGATAAATATAAAGAGAACCACACATAGACACATCACCGTCAAAATTTGAAAGATAAAAAGTGTTGAAAACAGCAGAGAAAAACAACTAGTCATGTATTAGGGAAAACCAGTAAAAAACAGTGAAAGCTACAGGCAGTTGAAAGAATGAATTCAAAGTGCTAAAAGACTGTCAGACAAGAATTTTATACTCAGCAAAACTACCTTTCAGAAAATGAAGGAGAAACTAAGACCAGATAAACAAAAACTGAGAGAATACATCACTAGCAGACCTGCCCTACAAGAAATGCTAAAGGGAATTTTTCAGGCTGAAATGAAAAGACACTAGACAATGACTCAAATCCACATGAAGAAATAAAGACTGCTGGTAAATGTAACTACATACATAGGTAAATATAAAAGACAGTATAAACATATTTTTTGTTAGTAACTTTTTCTTGCTTCTATCTGATTTAAAAGACAATTTATAAAGCAATAATTTTAAATATATATATTTTATCCTTTTTGTGCTATTGTAAATAGAATCTAATTTCACTTTCAGAAACTTTATTGCTTGTGTATAGAAATATAAATTATTTTTGTATATTGATCTTGTACCCTTCTACCTTGCTGAACTCATTTATTCTAGTACTTTTTGTTGTTGCTGCTGTTTGTTTTTTAGTGAATTCCTTAGGATTTTTTATATAGAAGATTGTGTTATATAGAAAACTATCTCAAAAGGAAAAAAAAAATTAGTTTTATTTCTTCCTTTCCAATCTGGATGCCTTTTAATTCTTTTCATTAATCTTCCAAGCTAAAACCTCCAGTACAATGTTAAATACAGTAGTGAAAGCAAATATCCTTGCCTTGGTCTTGATCTTAAGGGAAAAGCATTCAGTCTTTCACCATTAAGTATGATATGATTGTTGCTGGGTGCTGTCAAGTTTTCTGCAACTCATGGCGACCCCATGTGTCAGAGTAGAACTGCCCCTATAGGGTTCTATTGGCTGTAATTTTTACAAAAGCAGATCACCAAGTCTTTTTCACACAGAGCAACTGGGTGAGTTTGAACCGCCAAACTTTCAGTTAGCAGCCAAGCACTTAACCACTGCACCACCAGGGCTCCTTATGTATGATATTAGCTGTGGGTTTTTAATAAAGGCATTATATCAAGTTGAGAAATTTTCTTCTATTCCTAGAATGCTGAGCATTTTTAACCTGAAATAGTGTTAGATTTTGTCAAATGTTTTTTGTGTCTATTGAAATGATCATGTGATTTTTGTTCTTTATTTTATTAATATGGTCTATTACATTAATCAATTTCCAGATAGGCAGCCTTGAAATTCTGGTATAAAGTCTTTTTATATGGTGCTGGATTTGGTTTGCTAGTATTTTGTTGAGAATTTTTGCATCTATATTCATAAGTGATATGATCTATAGTTTTCTTGTGATGTCTTTGGTTTAGGTATTAGAGTAATCCTCACCTCACAGAATGAGTGTTCCCAGCGCTTCTATTTTTTGGAAGAGTTTGTGAAGGATTAGTATTAATTCTTGTTGGGATGTTTGGTAAAATTCACCAGTGAAGCTATTTGCACTTAAGACTTTTCTCAGTGGGAAGTTTTTAAATTACAGGTTTGGTCACTATACTTGTTATAGGCCTATTCAGATTTTCTATTTCTTCTTGTGTCAGCTTCAGTAATTTGCATCTTTTGAGGAATTTGTCCAATTCATCTAAGTTATCAAATTTCTTGACTTACGGTAATCTTTTATATCTCTGCATAATTGGTAGTGATATTCCTTTTTTTATTCCTGGTTTTAGTAATTTTAGGCTTTTTCTTGATCAGTTTAGCTAAAGGCTTGTCAATTTTGTTGATCTTTTTTTAAAAACCAACTTTGGTTTCATTGATTTTCTTTATTGTTTTCCTATTGTCCATTTCATATATTTTTGCTCTTCCTTCTGCTTGTTTTGGATTTAATTTGCTCTTGTTTTTGTAGTGTCTTAAACTGGAAGTTTAGGTTACTGATTTGAGGTCTTTCTCTTTTTTTAATATATGCATTTACAGTTATAAGTTTTCCACTGAACACTATTTTCACTGTATACCATATGTGTTAGTATGTTGTGTGTTCATTTTCATTCATCTCAAAGTATTTTCTAATTTCCTTTGTGATTTCTTCTTTGACCAACAGATTATTTAGGAGTATGTTGCTCAATTTTCAAATATTTATAAATAAGTATTTATAAATCCCAAATTTCATTCTGTTAATTTCCAATTTCATTTCATTTTGGTTAGAAAACACATTTTGTATAATTTTAATCCTCCTAAACTTACTGATGGAGCCCTGGTGGCACAATGGTTAAGAGCTTGGCTGCTAATTAAAAGGTCAGCAGTTCAAATCCACCACCCACTCCTTGGAAACCCTATGAGACAGTTCTACACTGTCCTATAGGGTTGCTATGAGTTGAAATCGACTCGACAGCAAGGGGTTTAAACTTAATGAGGTTTGTTTTAAGGCCTAGCATATAGTCTGTCTTAGAGAATGTTCCATACACACTTAAGAAGAATGCTGCTGTTGAATGGAGTGTTCTACAGATAGATATATGTTAGGTCTTGTGGGTTTGTTGTTGTTCGAGTCTTCTATTTCTTTGTTGATATGCTGGCTATTTGTTTTATCCATTATTGAAAATGGGACACTGCAGTACAATGAATTACTTAATATGGCCCTTCCAGCCGTGGTTTTTGTGACTCACACACAGTGATTGGATGGAACTATGCAAATAAGTATATGGAACCTGTGAGGGTCAGGATTTGTGTCAACTTGGCTAGGCCATGATTCCCAGTATTGTGTGGTTGTCCTCCATTTTATGTGTCGTGGATCCCGACCTCTACATGTTGATGAGGCAGGATTGGTGTGGGGTGTGTCATGGGTTGCAGCCTTGCAGTGACCCCGCTTCTGGTCAGCTCTGAGGACTGCTGACTGAGGCAGCTGCGTTAGGAAGCAGGCATCTTGAGTGGAGACTGTACTCACAGCCAACAGTGTACCAAGGGGGCTCTGATAGCAACAAGGCAGGTCTCCATAGGGATCTGATTGGAGTGTGACACCTCCTCCCCATATCAATAAAACAAAGGAAAAGAACTACATGATCATCTCTAAGGATGCAGAAAAAGCATTTGATAAGATCAACACCTTTTCTTGATGAAAACCCTCAAGATGATTTGAATAGAAGGGAAAATCCTCAATATTATTCAGAGCATATATGAAAAGCCAGCAGACAACATCATACTAAGTGGAGAAAGATGGAGAGCTTTCCCCTTGAATTTGGAAACAAGTGAGGGGTGCCCATTCCTGCCACTTCTATTCCATATTGTATTAGAAGTCCTAGCCAGAGCAATAAGACAAGAGAAAGAAGGTATCCAGATTGGGAAAGAAGAAGTAAAATTATTTCTATTTGCAGATGACATGATCCTGTATAGAGAAAATCTTAAACAATCCACAAGAAAGCTTCTAGAGCTAATAGAGGAATTTAGCAAAGTTACGGGTTACAAGGTCAACAAACAAAAATCAGTTCGGTTTCTATACAGCAGCAATGAAAAATCTGAAAGGGAAAGTAGGGAAATGATTCCATTTACAGTAGCATCTAAGAGAATAGAATACCTAATACTAAATATGTGGGCAAATGTAAAAGACATTTTCCCACTCTCAAGTTCCTTAAAAGATAATTGACTGAATTGACCAAACTGAAGAACATGCTGAATGAAGTACACCTTCTCTTCATTATCAATTGTCTCGTTATCTGACATTTACCATTTATGACAATAGTAAAAAACCTACTATTTTGTGCATTAATGATGTACGTCTTGCAGTAGCAAATACTGAGTAATAAGGCGAGGGTACACTGAATTTGATGGTTAAAGTTATGTGTCAACTTGACTGGGCCATGATTCTCAGTGGTTTGGCAGTTATGTAATGATATAATTTAGCTGTTTTGTAATGGTGTAGTCATCTTCCATTTTTTGTGATCTGATGTGGTCATCCTCCATTTTCACATAACACCAATAGTGCATAATGACCTGGTTTTTGGAACCTTACTATATCAATAAGTGAAGACAGGGTGTATATTGTTAACTACATTAGACTGATGAATTCTGTCTCTTAGTGAATTGATAAGCAAGAATGCTTCCTGTCATGGAGACAAGTGAAGCAGTTCCTGGATGCATCATTGTGGAATATCTTGAAGGGAAAAGATCATATTACATATGTTTTCCTCCACTGAAATTTGTTGCCTGACCCCATTCCTCCCCCCACCCCACCCCCACATGTATGATTGAATCTGGGAGATCAGGTAATAAACAAAAAGTTCCTGATGATGAACTGATGTCAGACATTCTTTTATTTTAATCCTTGGACCCAAGTGGGTGTTCATAAACTTCAGAAAAAGTTAATTAAATGAAAATCAGCTGTTAATAGCCTGACCTTAAAACTGTTGTCATTGTTGTTAGGTGCCATAAAGTTGGTTCTGACTCATAGTGACTCTGTGTACAATAGAATGAAACACTGCCCAGTCCCACACCATCCTCACAATTGCTGTGTTTGCAGCCACTGTATCAACCCATCTCATTGAGGGCCTTCCTCTTTTTCACTGACCCTCTTCTTTACTAAGCATGATGTCCCTCTCCAGAGACTGGTCCCTCCTGGCCTTAAAACTAACAATGAAAACAGATGCAGAGTATTTGAGCCTAATATATAACAGTAACGCTATAAAACATGAAGAATTACTACTGTCCATGATCGTGTTTGGGTTTTTCCAGATTGACAGGATCCGAAAGGATTCACCATATTAGCAGCTAAGAAGATGACATAAATCATTAGCCTATTAATATTTCTAGGAAATTTTAGGTCATCAGTATTCAAACTCAGCGTGTAGTATTTTTAAAACTCTAATGCAAAACAATTAGTGAGCCGTCTGTAAAATCTAAGCTGCTTTCTAGCTGACTACCAAAAATCTAATTCTTATTACATTAATATATTTTAAATTAATTTTCCCTTCATATAGTTTATATATAGTCTACTCCATTAAACCTAAGTTATAATGTACCTCATTTTCTAATATTTTCTAATATTGTTCCAAGAGATTTGGAGGAAGTCAGTGCAGTGGTGAAGGGTTCTGCCCTGGCTTCATCACTTGCTTCAGTGTGACCTAGGACACATTATCTCTGTCTCAGTTTCCTGAGCTGTAAATAGATAAAATTAATAGTCCTTTCCCATAGAGTTTTTTTAAAGCTCTTAGAACAGTGCCTGGCATGGAGTAAAAAAAAATATATATTTTTTTTTTTTTTTTTTTTTATGGAGTAAGCACCTAATAAATATTTATTGCCGTTACTAACACAGTTTTGACACTTCTTAAAAGAGCGCTTATGTATTATTCTTTTTTACTCTATGGTAGAAAATGTTTATTCCTGATGTGGCTAATAGATGCCCCTTCTCCTCTTCCTACTCCCTTTTCTACTCCGTACCCATTTTGGAACACATTGTGCCATCAGCAAAAAGCTTATCTAACTTCACAAAGCATCTGCTGCTTGAACATTCCAGGCTTGGTCCCATCTGAGAGCATCTGCAGGCACCATCCCCTTAGCCTGTGATTCTCTGTCTCATTTCCACATGACTCGTTTTCTCCCTCCTGCATTCAACTCTCTGCTCAAAAATTACCTTATAAAAGAGGCAGCACAGTCGTTAAGAGTTCAGCTGCTAACCAAAAGGTCAGGAGTTCAAATCCACCAGCCGTTCCTTGGCTACCCTGTGGGGCAGTTCTACTCTGTCCTGTAGGGCTGCAATGAGTCGGAATCAACTTGATGCCATTGGGTTTGGTTTTTTTTGGTTTTAGTCACCCTCATTTTGCTTCACAGTATTTATCAGCACTTTTTTTATGATTGTATTTTTGCTTGTGCATTTTCTATTTCCTCCACTAGAATTTAAGCTTCAGGAGGGCAGAGACTTTTTCTTGTTTCCTGCCCTATTCTCAGCATCTGGAATCCACTCCAATTAAGCTTCCCTGTCCTCCCATATAGAAGATCACTCCCTTCACCCTACCTCCCCATCCTGCTTTACTTCTGCTTGTAGTATGAATTACCACGTGATTTATTGCTTGTTCACCTGTTTATTTTCCATGCCCCCCAACTAGAAGTCAACCTTTGCAGCCCCAGTGCCTGGAACACTTGGCATCAATTAGACGCTGAGTATTTGTTAGTGAACAAAGAGTATCTGGCACAGAATAGGCCCTTAGCAAATACATTTCCCTGAAGACGTCATGAGGAGCATAAAGAAGGGCTATATGGCCCATTATCTATCAAAACTTAATAAAACTTTCCATTAGAAAAAACTTAATAATAACCCCCATTATATCTAACATCCGGCAAGCTGATCCTACCATAAAGCTATGCTTGCTAAGCTCACATAGGCCCTCAACATTGCCCAAAAATCGTATCGTATTGCCAGTTAACTTACTCTCTTTCTCAATTTCCATAGCAACTATTTCAAATCTTCTTCCCTTTCTAAAACCTCAAGCCCCCCACTTCCCACACTCTGAGTAGATGATTGTTGTTAGTTGCTGTCAAGTTGGCCCCAATTCATGGCAACCCCATGTACAACAGAATAAAACATTACCCAGTCCTCTGCCATTTTCAGGATCATTGGCATGTTCAAGTCCAATGTTGGCTGCCACTGAGTACTTTTAATGCCTTCCAACCTTGGGGGCTCATCTTCCAGCACTGTATTAAAAAATATTCTGATGCAGACCCCAAATTCTCATTAAAAGACCACACCTAATGGTATGATTGCGACGAGAGGAATCCCAGAGACAATGCTCCCCAGAACTTCTGATGGCACAGGACAGGAACCATCCCCGAAGACAAATCATCAGGCATGAAAAGGACTGGTCAGTGGGGGGGAGAGAGATACTGATGAAGAGTGAGCTAATTAAATCAGGTGGACACGGGAGAGTGTGTTGGCAACTCTTGACTGGAGGGGGGATGGGAAGATAGAGAAAGAGGGAAGAAGGTAAAATTGGCACGAAACGAGAGACTGTAAGGGCTGACTCAATAGGGGGAGAGCAAGTGGGAGAAGGGAGTAAGATGTATGTAAACCTACATGTGACAGACTGATTGGAATGGTAAATGTTCACTTGAAGCTTAATAAAAATTTAAAAAAAAAAAAAAAAGAAAAAAAAAATATTCTGTTGTCATCCGTGGGGTTTTCATTGGCTAATTTTTGGAAGTATGTCGTTATGCATTTCTTCCTCACGTGTTTTATTCTGGAAGCTTCACTGAAACCTGTCCACAATGGATGACCCTGTTGGTACTTCAAATACTGCTGGCATAGCTTCCAGTATCACAGTAAATGCACCAGCCACCACAGTACAACAAACTGACAGATGGGTGGTGGAACTATAAATAGTCTATATTAAAAAATAAAAAATGAAGTCACTGGATAAACTTTACACTGTGAAGCCTTTGCCACATAGCAGGCAAAGAAAGCATTCTGTACAGCAATTAGGAACAGTCACTGCAAAAGCTGATGAACTGAGCTTGGCCTACTCTACATACAACAATTAATACCCAGTGACCTTACGGGGCCCCTTCTCTAGTCTGCAGGAAAACGACGTCACTGGGATTGATGCACTAAAAACATCTTCCTCCCCTCAGCACTCATCAGTGCAGTGAATATGAGATGGCTGGGATCACCTCAGAGTGTTTCTGCCAGCAGCGCTTTAAACTTGTGCTGGCTGCATTCCCCACACTCATCTTTCCTTACAGCTCTTCTGCTGTGATACGTGAATGTGAGCTGTCCAAACGGTTTCAGAATGAAGTGCCTCTGAGTAACCAGCTTGTATATTCCTGTCACTACAAAGCAGCTGACCCCACTTTATGTTCTCACGATAGCTAAGTGGAGACCTCATTGGTCCAACAGAAGCAAATCTCTAGTATCAAAAATAAGACACACACCAATCAGTCATAAGACATGTTCTCAGTACCTACGATGTTTTCGGCACTGTGCAGATTCCACTCTGGCCCTCAGCAAGTGTTTTGACCCAAAACAGGGAGCTGAAGAGTAAGGTGGTTTTATACAAGTAAGATGTTCCCTTGGACAACTGTCAACTTCCTCAATAGTTTTTTTCTAAAGAAAGTTCGGTGGAGGTGCTCTGTGAACCAAGGGACCGCTTACAAAATAAATTCCACTTGAATACCTTGGGGATTTACAATGCCCAACAGTATATTAAAGGTTCTGTGAAGTCCTGCAGTTTCAAAAAAATATTTCTGGTAAAACAATGAAGCAGACCACCCTCTTCCCCACAGAAGTAA
Source organism: Elephas maximus indicus (assembly GCF_024166365.1). Taxonomy (NCBI): domain Eukaryota; kingdom Metazoa; phylum Chordata; class Mammalia; order Proboscidea; family Elephantidae; genus Elephas; species Elephas maximus. The sequence continues at coordinate 14,478,520 of NC_064839.1, forward strand.
AATGTTTGATGAAATGAAAAAACAAATTTTAACTACTTAACTGATTTGCAGTAAGAAAAGGTTATACCCAGGAGTTGGAACTGAATAAGAAGTAAAAGCCAGAAAGTAGGTCCCGGCTACCCACAGGTGTTTGATAGGCAACAATTTTAATGTTGACATGAGGACAGAGGATGCTGAAACAGAACCACTTATATAAAACTCAGGACCTCAAAGGGAGATTCCTTCAATGAAAATGGAACTGGGAAAGCACCCCATGAGCCCAGGGAAGCATCAAGAAAGCTGGTAATCTGCCTCAAGATATCAAAATCCAGGCCCACACGATGTTCTAGTGTGGGATCTACTTACCCTATCTGCATTTTGTGGGGACCTAAGCTAAGAAATTAATATAAAATTCAGCCCAGAAAAATCGAAACTCCAAGGGTCCCATCAGAAACAAGTATGAAACTGATCTGTAAGTACACTTCCACAGCTTGAGGCACACACAAGTCCCCAGGGAAGACAACTGCAACACAGATGGACTTACAAAACACGTGGAAACATATAACCATGGTGGAGAATCAGAAGTTACCCCAAACGAAAGTCGGTAGCTTAAGAACTGGAATAGGAGTTCCGTTAGGAGAGAAAAGAAAAAGGAAACGAGGCAACGGTCAAACAAGTAATGACTGCAAATTTTCCGGAATTGCTGAAAGAATCTTCGGATTCAAGAAGCACATTGATTCCCAAGCAGAGCAATGAAAAACAAACCTAAACTCAACATATTACCGTGAAATGCAAGAATATTGAAAGACAAGGAGGAAATGTTAAAAGCACCAATCAAGAAAAGAAAGATTACTCACAAAGAAACAACAATTAGGCTGCCAGCAGGTTTTGCATTAGCTTAAACAGATACCAGATGGAATATCTGTCCACTTAGAATTCTATACCAAGGAAAATATTACCGTCCACTCAGAATTCTATACCGAGATAATGAATCACCCCAGGGTGAAGCCAATAAGGATGTCCTCTTATATTTAAAGAAATTGAATCCAGAAAGAAAGAGAGATGCAAAAAGCAATAATTAGAAATAAAAAATGGGCATACAAATGGTAAAATCTAAATAGTCATTGACTGTAAATCATAACAACGAAAATACTGAATCTGTGGCTAAAAAAGAAAATAGAACTAAAATAGCAGACCATAATAACATGGGTAAGATAGCAGAGTGAAGATTAGCGTTCAAAAGTTCTTATACTGTTTGAGAGATTAATAACGATTTCCACATTTAGGTTTATGTCAAGCATGTGGTTGTTGTGGTTTTTAGGTGCTGTCTAGTCAGTTCCCACTCATAGTGACCCCATGTACAACAGAATGAAACACTGCCAGGTCCTGTGCCATCCTGTGTTTCAGCCTATTGTTGCAGCCACTGTGTCAAAGTTAAATGTTCAAAATTTAAAGGTAACATTAAAAGAACAGGAATAAGTATAAGTTCAAAACCAGCAGAGGGCGAAAAGGATATTAAAAAAAAAAAACTGCCAATTCAATAAAGGTCAGGAAAGAAAAAAATGAAAAGAAAGAAAATGCATGATAAATAAATAGTAAACATAAAACAAGATTGTATCAGTGTATCACTTATGATGCTTTTGGCTACAAGTAACAGATCACCCAACTCAAGGTTCTTAAGGGATTTAATAACAATATTTATTTATTATTCCTTCATATAATAAATCCTGGGGTGATTTCAGCAGCACAAAGATGTCATCAAGGAGCCACACTCTTTTCTTCCTTCAGCTCTGGCATCCTCAGTGTCTCTGCTTTTTATCCTCAAATTTGTCTCTTCATGAGTACAAGATGGCTGCTACTGCTCTAGACAGCACATCATCACCCAGGAGTGTCAAAGCAGGAACGGCAGGTTTTTCTCACATTGCTCTTTTTATCCAGGGGGAAACTTTCCCAGAAACTTGCAGCAAACTTTCCCATAACTCCATTGCCTACACAGTTTCAGATGTCTAAAGCAAAAAGAATAGAACTCAGTACTGACATTGTTCACCCCATCCCATTGCCCTCAAGTCAATTTTAACCCCCTGGGGCTAGAGAAAGGTCACTTTTCCAGAGAACATGAGAGGTTGAATACATGGATGAAATCAGGTCTGTTTGCCAGGCAGAAGAGGATTGGGGAAGACTGTTGAGTATTCAATGAACGGTAGCTGCCACAAAAAGTAAATCCAAAGTGACCACAATAAATATAAGTAGATTAAGCCAATCTATTAATTGGGTTCTGTTGTGCCCGGGGTCGCTGTGAGTTGGAACTGACTTGAGGCACCTAACAACAACAACAACAACATTGACTGAGCAACAAAATGAAATCCAGCTGTTTTTGGTTTTAAACACTCTACTTCAAACATATGGCACAGAAAAGTTCAAAGTAAAAGGATAGAAAAAGATGTACTAGATAAATACTAACCAAAAGAAATCTGGGATGGCAAATATTAATATCAGAGGCAAAGAATATTATTAGGAATAAAGAAGGGATACTGGATATTTCTGTTTGCCCCTCTATCAAATCTCAAGAATATATGTCAAAAACTGTTAACATTTGTTAAATCTGATGAATGGGTATGTGTTTCTTAATAATTTCTGTCCTTTTCTGGGTGTTTAAGTATTTCATAATGAGCTTTTTTCTTTATATTAAAAAAAAAAAAAAAGTTTCCTTCAGAGTGTCGGCGTCTTCAGGATAGGCTGGGCTATGCTGCACCAACCAAGAGCCCCAGAGCTCACTCCTAGGCCAGGGATGGAGCAGCCCCTGTCAGGGACGTGCCTGGTCACTATGGAAGAGGGAGAGCCAGCTTTGGGGGTCTCATACCAGGGATTAAATGCTCTGGCCTGGAAGTGATACATATCTCTTCTGCTTATACCTGTTAACTGGCATTAGTCATATGGTCCCACTCAACCAGCATGGAGCCAGAAAGTACAATCCTACTCCATGTCTGGAAAGGGGAAAAAGTGGAAATGATGGCAAATAGCACTAAGATTTACTGTAGTCTGCCCTCTGGTCACTCACTAATTTGGGTCACTCTTCTTCCCAACAAGCAAAATATACCCACTCCCTCCCCAATGGAGATAATCCAAAATTTTCATGCAATTATGGCACCAGGCTCAAAGTCTAGGACCTGGGAGTGATGCATAGGAGTCTCCATAACAGATCCATCCAGAGACCCAGGAACTAAAAGCCACGTTATCTGCCTACATTGCCTCCCAACATAGGAAGAAGGAATTTCATTGCCTAACTGAAATCAAGCAACCTTCAGAAAGGGCAAGAGAGGAAGGCACCAGACACCAACTCTAGTTCCCCTTCTCTACCATACTTATTGTATGTAACATTTATCTAGCATTATTTATCTGCCAGGAATTCCTCTAAGCTTTCTATATACATTAATGGATTTAACCCTCACTATTTTTTTTTTTTATAATCCTGTTAGGAAAGTACTACTATAAACTCCATTTTCAGATGCGAAAACTCAAACAATTCATCTGTGCAAGGTCGCCCAGCTAGTAAGTGGTGGACGGAGCAGGGGTGTGACCTGAGCAGTGTGGCCCAGAGTCCCCTCTTAGGCATTTTGCTATGCTGCCTTTGCAAGATATCTTCATTTTTAGAGATTCGTTTACAAGTAAAATTGGAAATTTAATTTGCAACCTGGAAAGTGATTATTATGAGAAGTTTGTTGTAGTCTTGGAGCGAACCAATTTGTTACTTCTTGGTGTGCACACTCAGGTTACCTCACACCATTGTCATTCTCACCCAGGATGAGTTGGTGGGACATTCATACCTCTCAGAGTTTGGGTCTCACTCTGAGATGGAGCACAGATGGAACACTCCCTGCCCTTTCAGTGTTCTCACTGCTGGCAAAGGAAAACACCTGTGAACAGGTACACATTGGTGTGCGTGGAAATAGAGCATCTGGATCCAAAGTAGGGAGTATTTGAAGACTGAATTGTAGGCAACCCTCGAGGTCTGCCTGTGAAGGTGGGAGTTCAGTGCTGTTTGTGCCCGTGTTCCCTCCACGGGGAGGCAACCCTGTCACCTGGAGAGAAGACTGAGCCAGCAGGCAGCGGTGGAGTGAAGGCTTCTGGCAGCTTTCAGTCCCAGATTCCAGTCTCCCTGGAGATCACTCATAGCCTGGTATGTGAAGCAATAAATTCCCCCAATAAATTCTCCCTTCCTTCTAAAGTTTGTCAAAGTTGGAACTCTGTCTCTTACAATCAAAATGGTAGATTTCTCACATGAGTAGAGGAAGATAACATACCCCTCTCAAAACCAGCCAGACCAGGTACATAAATGAGTATGAAGGTACAGAAGTGATGTACTTGTATTACTTACGTGTGTATAAAAACCAAACCAAACCTGTTGCCGTCAAATCGATTCCGACTCATAGCAACCTTATAGGACAGAGTAGAACTGCCCCACAGGGTGGATTCAAACTGGTGACATTTTGGTTGGCAGCTGTAGCTCTTAACCACTATGCCACCAGGGTTTCATATGTATGTATAGAAAGAATTTATTAAGGTTTACGATTATCTAAAGTTAGGGGTTGGTATGAAAAGAGCGAAGTATCTTTATCGCTTTAGAAATAAAATATTCTCTCTTCCCCCTGTAAAAAAAAAAAAAAATGAAGAAACCAGCCTCTTCTCCCACCACTCTCCCATTACTTCTGCTGGCACTAGCTGGGATTTTTATGATCTATTATATTTTTTGAATAAGCCACATAATGTAAAAATAATAACATTATAATAAGTAAATTCTGGTTTTATGGTCATAATTTCCAGTCATTTTAATAACTTCAAATTTATTTAGATTCAAGGCTCACCACACACTTCATTCTTTATATTCATAAGTTCTTTATTTTCATTCTTCCTTTAATATATATTCCATCAACTAAAATATATATTTTAAGAAGCATTTGTGAATTCCTGGCTCAAAGCCTATCCTCCACCATAATTTGCAAATAATTGTTCCATTATCTTTTGGCAGCTCAAGTTGGGAAGGAAAAGTCTGAAGTCAACTTGAAATTTTCCATGATAAGCTAACCTTTTCCTGCCCTGATACTTAGAGAATGTGCATTGGTCTTGATGGTTTTATACTGATTTGTCATGTTATAGTAAGAGAATCCTTTTAGTGTACAAATTCCAGTTATCCTCCTTTTGTTTCTGTAAATTCGGTTTTGTTATATTTGTTCTGTTCTCTTCAGGAAAGCCCACTGTGTGTGCTGTATCATTACTGCACGCTTCCACATTCATTATTTAATCACAATTGTCCTCCGCCTTTGCCCCGTGCACTTGATGGGTTTTTCCTCTCAAGCCTTATCTCCACAGCAGCGGTGAAGAATCAAATCCAAGGTTCTTCTAAGGCGGCTTTCATTGTATAAAGGTTTTCCTCTCCAGTCATTCGCCAACAGCCACTTTTTTTACCTCTTTCTGTGATCTAATGCTCTAGTCTTTGATCTCTTGCCTCTTTTGTTTGAATTCTGTTTCATAGGTATGGCCTCTTTAATTTCTTTGAGGGCTTGGAAAAGTTTTATCTACATGTTTCTTCAATTTTGCAATCTAACTCTTGTTCAAATGTGTATTCTTAATATGCACCTTCCCTCCCCTACTTTTGTGTAATATCTAAGTCCCCCATTAGTTCCTTTCTGGCTGTCAGTGAACAGGAGTGGATCTCTCCCAGCCTGCCTGAGAACTGCATATGCCATCACCTGATAGTCTGAGCACTGTTTGAATTCTGCCCTTAGAAATAGAAATGAAGAACTGGATATTGATTATTTATCACATAATGTCTATTCGCTCCTTCAGCTAAAGCGACAAGGTATAAGTTGGAGTCACCGGCTGCCTTGGTTTAGGACTGTTGTCTGCACATCTTTTCCATTGGCCTCCCCTGGTACTTTGGGCATTTCTTTCTTCAGGGTGAGCAAGGCATCATGACAGAGGCCCTCAGATCTGGGTAAATCTTATTGTTCTCTACTGGTTATCTATTTTGACCTTGCAAACCACCCCAATACTTAGTGGCTTAAAGCAATTTTTGAAGCTCTGTGGGTTGACTGGGCTCAGCAGGGTGGGTCTCACTAAGCATCTCATGCTTCTGCAGTCAGATGATGGCTGAGGTTGGAGTCATCTGAGGGCTTCTTCAATCACATATCTGGCAGCTAGGCCAGGATGGCTAGAACAGGTAGAGGCTGGAGAGGAATCGCCCTCTCTAGTGGTCTCACCACATAGGTAGTTTGGTCTTTATCACAGTATGGTGGTCTGAGTGTAGCTGAACTTCTTAGATGGCAGCTATCTACCCTCAAGGTAAAGGTTCTAAAGAGCACAGGAGGAAGCTGCAAGGCTTCTTATGACGTAGACTCAGCTAATCCAGGATGTTGCTCCCACTATAATCTATCAGTCAAGCAATTAATTCACTAATCCATCCCAGGTTCAAGGGTTGCAGAATTAGACTCCACCTCTCAATGGGAGGAGTAGCAAAGAAGTTGTAGTCATCTTTAATCTACTATAACTTCTCCCAGGTTTCGGTTAGTGTTCTTTCTCCATCTGCTCAGCAAACTCTGGTATGGAGCTGCAAAACTGCTTCCCTGTTTCCTATTTTCTTCATCCCTGCCTTTCCTCCAGGCTGTGTTTCTAGGTGACAAAGCCAAGTTGAAAGAAATATAGTGTGGCCCTAAGGCCCTCCTTTAACTCTATCTCCCTTGTGACTCCTCAATGAGCCTGCTCGAAGATGTTAATCACTTCTCTGAGCCCTGCTCATGCATGAGGCCTCACATTTTCAGGCAAAGGATTGAAAAAAAACTATTTCCCCCCAACAACTGCAGGTCAGAAATTGGCCATGAACCCTAGAATCTCATTACTGTCATCTGGAAATGAGACAGCAGTGTTGTCTCTCATCTTAATCTTCCTCCATCTCTGACCTCAGGGGTGGCTCAGAATTCCCTATCGTATCTCCAGTCAATGCCAGAAATAGGGAGGATATAAAATAGACCTCTGTTGGCTCCACGTGTTGTCTTCCAGATAATTCTCTAAGTCTAAATTAAGACTCAAAATGAATCATATGAAATGTTGACTCCTAGTGGGGGTACAGGATCCTCCTTTCCCACCTTCTTCATACCTCCTGAAGGAGAGAAGATGCAAGAAACTTTAGTACTTCCTCCTCCCTTGCTCTGGTTGGAAGATTCATTATATAACTTGATCCAAATAGGATCAGAGGGTACAATTCACAGTGCCTGTATTCCTTCTACATCACAGGAGTGGTCAACCCTCAGGAATCTTCCCACATGTCCCAGTCACCATCTACTCTGTCTTGTTGGATGTTCCCTCTTCCAATTCTGAGTAACTGGCCACTTTGATATGATCCATTACCCAACGAGATATCACACACCAGAAATTAAAAAGCCTGACAATGCCAAGTGTTAGGAAGGACATGACTCTTAAACACTACTGGTGGGGTGGTAATGTGGTATAACCACCTTAGTTATCTATTGCTGCTGTAACAGAAATACTACAACTGGATGGCTTTAAAAAAGAGAAACTTATTCTCTCACAGTTTAGGAGTCCAAATTCAGTGCTCCAGCTTCAGGGGAAGGCTTTCTGTCTGTATCAGCTCTTGGGGAAGGTCTTTGTCATCAATCTTCCCCTGATCTAGGAGCTTCTCAGCACAGGGACTCCAAGTCCAAAGGACACGCTTCTCTCCCAGCTCTTCTTTCTTGGTGGTATGAGATCCCTCTCCTCTCTGCTTGATTTTCTTTTTTATATCTCAAAAGAGATTGACTCAAAGTACAATCTAATCCTGTAGATTGAATCCTGCCTGGTTCACATAACTGCCTTTAATCTTGCCTCATTAACATCATAGAGGTTAGAATTTACAACGTGGGATAATCACATCAGGTCACAAAATGGTGGACAACCACACAATACTGGAAATCATGGTCTAACCAAGTTGGCACACATTTCTGGAGGACACAATTCAATCCATAATACCATCAAATCGTCATCCTCACCTAAACTTGAAAGTACACATACCCGATGTCCAATAATTCTGCCTCTAGGTGTATACTCAGCAGAAACACATGCGCACACACACACACACACACACAGGAAACATGCTCAAGAATTCTCATAGCGGCATTATTCAAATAGCCTTAATAGTCCCTTAACAATTGTTTTTGTTAGTTGCCATCAAATAGGCTGAGTCATGGCGACCTTATGTACAATGGAATGAAATGCTGCCCAGTCCTGCACCACCTTCATGATCCCTGGTATGTTTGAGTCCATTGTTGCAGCCATTGTGTCTATCCATCTCACTGAGGGTTTCCTTTGTTTTTGTTGGCCTTCTGTTTTACCCAACACGATGTCCTTTTCTAGAGATTGGTCTTTCCTGATGATGTGTCCAAAGTAAGCTAGTTGAAGTCTCACCAACCTCACTTAATAGAAGAAATAAATAAATTGTGGTATATTCATAACTTGGGATAATATACCACATAGAATGAATGAACCGGTGCTATACACAACATAGAGAAATCTCTCAATCTTGAGCAAAAGAAGCCAGACACAAAGGAGTGTACAATGTATAATTCTATTTACATAAAGTTCAAAAACAGGCAAAACTAAACTACTGTTCAAATGAGTATCATCTGAAGTCTTAAAAGCTTGTGAACAGCCTTTTAAGATACAACTATTGGTCTCTACTTGTCAGGAGTAAAAGAGTGAGAAAGTAACCAAAATCTCAGTGAAGAAACAAGTTTACAAGTCTGAGAGCCTACATGAGCCACAGCCTCATCTACCCTGAGACCAGAACTAGATGGTACCCAGCCACCATCACTGACCATTCAGACCAGGGTCACAATAGGTGGTCTTGGACAGAGTGGGAGAAAATGTAGAACAAAGCTCAAATTCTTAAAAAAGCCGAGACTAACTGGACCAGTTGAGACCAGAGAACTCTTGAGACTATCGTCCTCGATCCCAAAACTATTCTCTGAGATCACCTTTTAGCAAAATAGCAGAGTAGCACACAAAATAAAGGATATTACAGTAAAACAAAAAACAAATTAGTGTTTAAGACTGGATACTAAGTAAAGAAGTAATCATCACCATCCTGATTTTATTTATGGGAGGATAGAAAGAGTGGTTAAGAGCTTGGCTGCTAACCAAAAGGTTGGCAGTGCGAATTCACCAGCCGCTCCTTGGAAACCCTATGGGGCAGTTCTACTCCGTCCTCTATGATTGCTGAGTCAGAATCAACTCGACGCAGTGGGTTTTTATGGGAGGATAGAAAGGAGGCTAAAATTGGGATGGGCACGTGGGGGCTTCTGTATGCTGGCCATGTTCTGGTGTTGACATGAGAGTTTTCTTTACAATAATTATGCTTTATGTACATTTCTGTAAATGTGTTTTATAATGATACAAGTTTTCATTTCTTAAAAAGAGGCCTGGTATTGGCAACTTGAGCCAGGTGAGCCAGGACGGACGGGTGGAAAGAGGCAAGGGGAGAAGTTGTACCTCCTGGTCATCTTCTCCGCTCACGCTGAAGGAAGTGGCTTTCCGCCCAAGGAACAAATCCTCCCATGACTTGGGTCAGCCTTGGGGTCTCCACGTGGCTCACTCAGGCTTATGTGGGGCTCAGCCCTGGGATCTGAGGCCAAACCCTGGATATCACATCTGTGCTGTTTCACTCCCCTTGCCTCCTTTGTGCACAGGACTTTGTTGGGGGGGGAGGTCAAGGACCATAAATACTGGCTCTGCATCCAAAATATCTTATTAATATCACACCTTCATAGCCCCCCCCCCCATGATTATCATCTACAACACAAAATGGTAGTACAATGTTGATAGTTGAAGTATCTAGAGGAGAACATTCAGAAGCATCCCCGGGGTTAATCCCCAAGTCGTTTCCAAGCTTGTTACTAAAAATGTGGTCCAGGGGCCTGGAGGCCTAGTAGAATGCAGCCTCTGAGCCCTGCCTTCAGGCCTACTGAATCACAGCCTACACTTAGACAAGACCCCAGGGCGTTTGTGTGCGCTTTAAAGTTGGAGAAGTACAGGTTTGTCATGACTCCCACACTCAGAGCACTCACCCCTCTTTTACAGACAAAAGGAGAATGGTCCAGTGGGCTGTTGCGTCCCTCTAATCTCTGTCACCCCAATTCAGGGTTCAGACACAGCGAGGACAGGAGCTCTCTAGTCACTCCATCTAAAGGCTGGCCCTTATACTGGCAGCAGTTGCAGATTTGTGTTGTTCACCCTCTTCCCAATATGGTCCTGTGCACTGACCGGCTCTGAATCAGTGAGAGAAACACCAGATCTACTGGGTCCCAGATGTCCTCCCACTCTCATAGCTTCATATATTTATACACAACCAAAAACTCCTCATTTCTAAGTTCCTCTTGTTATTTTTTTTTACTTGTTATGGATTAAATTGTGTCCTCCAAAAGATATGTTAAAGTCCTGACTCCTATACCTGTAAATGTGGCCTTGTTTGGAAATAGGGTCTCTGAAGATGTTAAGATCACGTTAATGAGGTCATACCAGAGAAGGATGAGTCCTAATCCAATCCGAGTAGTATCCTATAAAAGAAGACAAGAGACAAAGAGAGATGGACAGAGGGAAGACGGTCATGTGATAATGGAGTTATGCTGCAACTTCAAGCCAAGGAACACCTGGGGTTACCAGAAGCTGAAAGAAACAAGAAAAGATCTTCCCTTGGGCCATCAGAGAGAACATGACCCTGCACACACCTTGAATTCAGACTTCTAGCCTCCAGAGCTGCAAGACAATAACTCTGTGGTAGTTTGTAATGCGGCCCTAGGAAACTAACACACACTTTTGATTCCACACAGGAGTCCTTGAAGTGCCAGAAAGGTCTTTACCTAGCCTGAGTGGTCTCACAGTGTTGCCTGCGACCACTCCCAAATAGAATTTATATGCCATATCTTGTATTGGCCAGTGCTTGTCACACAGAAGCACTTCAGTGTCCCTACTAACATTTTAATTCACTGAGAGCATCTACAAAGTCAGAAAGGCCTCCCCCTTTCTCATAAATAATCAAAACAGCCAGGCTTCTGGTGTTTTTCAGCCATAGAATTGCTTCCTCAAGCAAATGGCCCAGAAGGTCAGATTCTTATTGCCCCCATCTCTCCAAGTCCATCCCTACGTGGCTCAGCTATTACCAGTTAAACCAAACTTTATTCACAGCCCCGGTGGCACACTGGTTAAGAGTTTGGCTGCTAACCAAAAAGGCCAGCACTTCAAATCCACTAGCCTCTGCTTGGAAACCCTATGGAGCAATTCTGCTCTGTCCTATAGGGTCACTATGAGTCAGAATTGACTCAACAGCTGCGGGTTTGGTTTTCTGGTATACTGTATTTAGATTTCCTTAGTCTCTACCTAATGTCCGTTTTCTGTTCCAGGATCTCATCCAGGATACTAGATTACATTTAGTCATCATATCTCTTTAGGCTCTTGTTGGTTGTGACAGTTTCTCAGATTTTCCTTATTTCCGATGACCTTGACAAATTTGAGGAGTACTGGTCAGTATCTTCTAGAATGTCCCTCAATTTGGGTTTGTCTTATGTTTTTTCTCATGGTTATACTGAGATTATGGGTTCTTGGGAGGAAGAGCCCAGAGCAGGAGTTCCATGGTCATCACATCATATTATCAACAAGACATAATACTTTTGATGTTAACCTCGATCACCTGGGTGAGGTCAGATCCTTCCACTGTGAAGTTACTCTCCCTCTTTCCCATACTTGTTCTCTTTGGAACGAAGTCATTATGTACAACCCACACTTAAGGACTGAGGAATTTGGCTCCATCTCTGAAGGGTAAAAAAAAAAAAAAATTTTTTTCTGAAGGGTGGCATATCTACATAAATTATTTGGAATTATTCTCCACAGGGGATTTTTCTTAATTCTCTCCCATTTGTTTACTTATTCAATAATTGATTTATATCAGCGTGGATTCATGGATATTTAGTTTGGACTTTGGGTTATAATCCAATACTACTTTATTTTGCTGCTCAGATTGGTTCAGCTTTGGTCACTGGTAACTCTGTCTGTCGACCCCTGTGTCCCTTTAACATGCTCCCATCATTGTAAGAGTTTTGTTGGTTTGTTTGGCTAGCACTACCTTACTTTTTGGCACTACAAGATGTTTCAGGCTCATCATGTATATTTCCTGCCCCAGTCCTAGAATCAACCATCTCTCCAAGGAGCTCCAGTTCCTTCTATTGGAAAATGGCATTAGAAACCAATTTCTGAACACAAAGTATGCTCATTGCTAGTGAGGTGTCCTTATTTCTAGACCTTCTCATCTAACAGGACAATTAAATATACGTGTGTTTACTAACTGGTGTATATATGAATATCTATTAATATTTCCTCTATGTAACAATATCTACTGTATTTTTACACAGTCCATATTTTTTTGCCAACTGTGTCCTCCCCCATGAAGCATTTTCATAAGTGTGCTATGCTAATTTTTAAAAATTTTTTTATTGTGCTTTAAGTGAAAGTTTACAAATCAAGTCAGTCTCTCATACAAAAATTTATATATACCTTGCTATATACCCCTAACTGCTTTCCCCCTAATGAGACAGCCTGCTCCTTCCCTCCACTCTGTTTTCATGTCCACTTCCACTCTCTCTTTTCATGTCCGTTCTGCCAGCTTCTGGCCCCCTCTGCCCTCTCATCTCCCCTCCAGATAGGAGACGCCAACATAGTCTCAAGTGTCTACTTGATCCAAGAAGCTCATTCTTCACCAGAATCTTTTTTTATCCCATTGTCCAGTCCAATCCCTATCTGAAGAGTTGGCTTTAGGAATGGTTCCTTTCTTGGGCTAACAAGAAGGTCTGGGGGCCATGGCCACCAGACCATTAAGTCTGGTCTCTTTATGAGAATTTGGGGTCTTCATCCCACGGCTCTCCTGCTCCCTCAGGGGTTCTCTGTTGTGTTCCCTGTCAGGGCTGTCATCGGTTGTAGCCAGGTACCATCTAGTTCTTCTGGTCTCAGGAGAATGTAGTCGCTGGTTCATGTGGCCCTTTCTGTCTCTTGGGCTCGTAATCACCTTGTGTCCTTGGTGTTCTTCATTCTCCTTTGATCCAGGTGGGTTGAGACCAATTGATGCATCTTAGATGGCTGCTTGCTAGTGTTTAAGACCCCAGATGCCACTCTTCAAAGTGGGATGCAGAATGTTTTCTTAATAGATTTTATTATGCCAATTGATTTAGATGTCCCCTGAAACCATGGTCCCCAGACCCCTGCCCCTGCTACACTGGCCTTTGAAGCATTCAGTTTATTCAGGAAACTTCTTTGCTTTTGGTTCAGTCCAGTTGTGCTGACCTCCCCTGTATTGTGTGCTGTCTTTCCCTTCACCTAAAGTAGTTCTTATCTACTATCTAATTAGTGAATACCCCTCTCCCACCCCCCCTCCCTCCCCCCCTCGAAACCACAAAAGAATGTTTTCTTCTCAGTTTAAACTATAAGTTCTTATAATAGTGGTCTTATACAATATTTGTCCTTTTGCAACTAATTTCACTCAGCATAATGCCTTCCAGGTTCCTCCATGTTATGAAATGTTTCACAGATTCCTCACTGTTCTTTATCAATGTGTAGTATCCCATTGTGTGAATATACTATAATTTATTTATCCATTCATCCGTTGATGGGCACCTTGGTTGCTTCCTTCTTTTTGCTATTGTAAACAGTGCTGCAATAACCATGGGTGTGCATATATCTGTTCATGTAAAGGCTCTTATTTCTCTAGAATATATTCCAAGGAGTGGGATTGCTAGATCGTATGCTACTTCTATTTCTAGCTTTTTAAGGAAGCGCCAAATTGATTTCCAAAGTGGTTGTACCATTTGACATTCCCACCAGCAGTGTAGAAGTGTTCCAATCTCTCCACAGCTTCTTCAACATTTATTATTTTGTGTTTTTTGGATTAATGCCAGCCTTGTTGGAGTGAGATGAAATCTCACTGTAGTTTTGATCTGCATTTCTCTAATGGCTGATGATCGTGAACATTTCCTCATATATCTGTTAGCTACCAGAATGACTTCTTCAGTGAAGTGTCTATTCATATCTTTTGCCCAATTTATAATTGGGTTATTTATCTTTTTGCAGTTGAGTTTCTGCAGTATACTGTAGATTTTAGAAATCAGGCACTGATCAGAAATGTCATAGCTAAACACTTTTTCCCAGTCTGTAGGTAGTCTTTTTACTCTTTCGGTGAAGTCTTTGGATGAGCATAGGTATTTGATTTTTAGGAGCTTCAGTTATCTAATTTTTCTTCTACGATCTTTATAATGTTTTCTAGGTTTTGTACTGTTCATGCCATGTATTAGGGCTCCTAACGTTGTCCCTAACTTTTCTTCCATGATCTTTATCGTTTTAGATTTTATATTTAGGTCTTTGATCCATTTTGAGCTTGTTTTGTGCATGGAGTGTGGTATGGGTCTTGTGTCATTTTTTTGCAGATGGATATCCAGTTATGCCAGCACCATTTGTTAAAAAGACTGTCTTTTCCCCAGTTAACTGTTTTGGGGCCTTTGTCAAATATCAACTGCTCATATGTGGATGGATTTATGTCTGGATTCTCAATTCTGTTCCATTGGTCCATGTACCTGTTGTTGTACCAGTACCAGGCTGTTTTGACTACTGTGGAGGTATAATAGGTTCTAAAATCAGGTAAAGTAAGGCCTCCTACTTTGTTCTTCTTTTTCGGTTATGCCTTCTTTATCCGGGGCCGCTTTCCCTTCCATATGAAATTGGTGATTTGTTTTTCCATCTCACTAAAGAATGTCCTTGGGATTTGGATCAGAATTGCATTAAATGCATAGATCGCTTTTGGTAGAATAGACATTTTTATAATGTTAAGTCTTCCTATCCACGAGCAAGGTATGTTCTTCCACTTATGTAAGTCTCTTTTGGTTTCTTGCAGAAGCGTACTGTAGTTTTCTTTGTATAAGTCTTTTACATCTCTGGTAAGATTTATTCCTAAGTATTTGATCTTCTTGGGGGCTACTGTAAATGGCATTGATTTGGTGATTTCCTCTTCGATGTTCTTTCTGTTGGTGTAGAGGAATCCAACTGATTTTTGTATGTTTATCTTGTATCCTGTTACTCTACTGAACTCTTCTATTAGTTTCAGTAGTTTTCTGGAGGATTCCTTAGGGTTTTCTGTGTATAAGAGCATGTCATCTGCAAATAGAGATACTTTGACTTCTTCCTTGCCAATCTGGATGCCCTTTATTTCTTTATCTAGCCTAATTGCTCTGGCTAGGACTTCCAGCACAATGTTGAGTAAGAGTGGTGATAAAGGGCATCCTTTTCTGGTTGCCAATCTCAACGGGAATGTTTTCAGGCTCTCTCTATTTAGGGTGATGTTGGCCGTTGGCTTTGTATAAATACCCTTTATTATGTTGAGAAATTCTCCTTCTATTCCCATTTTGCTGAGAGTTTTTATCATGAATGAGTGTTGAACTTTGCAAATGCCTTTTCTGCATCAATTGATAAAATCATGTGATTCTTGTTTTTTGTTTTATTTATGTGGTGGATTACATTCATTGTTTTTCTAATGTTGAACGATCCCTGCATACCTGGTATGAATCCCACTTGGCCAGGGTGAATTATTTTTTTGATATGTTGTTGAATTCTATTGGCTGGAATTTTGTTGAGGATTTTTGCATCTACATTCATGAGGGATATAGGTCTGTAATTTTCTTTTCTTGTGGTATCTTTACCTGGTTTTGGTATCAGGGACATGGTGGCTTCATAGAATGAGTTTGGGAGTATTCCATCCTTTTCTATGCTCTGAAATACCTTTACTAGTAGTAGTATTAACTCTTCTCTGAAAGTTTGGTAGAACTCTGCAGTGAAGCCATCTGGACCAGGGCTTTTTTTTTGTTGGGAATTTTTTGATTTCCTTTTCAATCTCTTCTTTTGTTATGGGTCTATTTAGTTGTTCTACCTCTGTTTGTGTTAGTTTAGGTAGGTAGTGTGTTTCTAGGAATTCATCCATTTCTTCTAGGTTTTCAAATTTGTTTGAATATAGTTTTTCATAATAATCTGATATGATTCTTTTAATTTCAGTTGGGTCTGTTGTAATATCGCCCATCTCATTTCTTATTCGGGTTATTTGCTTCCTGTCCTGTTTTTCTTTTGTCAGTTTGGCCAGTGGTTTATCAATTTTGTTGAGTTTTAAAAAAAAAAAAACAGCTTTTGGTCTTGTTAATTCTTTCCATTGTTTTTCTGTTTTCTATTTCATTTAAGCCCGGTTAACGGGATTATTTCATTTAGTTCAGCTCTAATTTTTATTATTTGTTTTCTTCTGGTGCCTGTGAGTTTCTTTTGTTGCTCTCTTTCTATTTGTTCAAGTTTTAGGGGTAGTTCTTTGATTTTGGCCCTTTCTTCTTTTTGGATGCATGCATTTATTGATATAAATTGGCCTCTGAGCACCGTTTTTGCTGTGTCTCAAAGGTTCTGATAGGAAGTGTTTTTCTTCTCATTGGATTCTCTGAATTTCTTTATTCCATCCTTAATGTCTTCTATAATCCAGTCTTTTTTGAGCAGGATATTGTTCAGTTTCCAAGTGTTTGATGTCTTTTCTCTGCCTTTCCTGTTATTGATTACCACTTTTATGGCCTTATGGTCAGAGAAGATGCTTTGTAATATTTCAATGTTTTGGATTCTACTAAGGCTTGGTTTATGACCTAATATGTGATCTATTCTAGAGAATGTTCGATGTGCACTAGAAAAGAAAGTATAGTTGGTTGCTGTTGGGTGGAGTGTTCTGTATATGTCTACGAGGTCAAGTTGGTTGATTGTGGCATTGAGATCTTCGGTGTCTTTATTGAGCTTCTTTCTGGATGTCCTGTCCTTCACCGAAAGTGGTGTGTTGAAGTCTCCTACTATTATTATGGAGCTGTCTATCTCACTTTTCAATGCTGATAGAGTTTGTTTTATGTATCTTGTAGCCCTGTCACTGGGTGCATAAATATTTAATATGGTTATATCTTCTTGGTGTATTGTCCCTTTAATCGTTATATAGTGTCCTTCCTTATCCTTTCTGAAGGATTTAACTTTAAAGTCTATTTTGTGAGAAATTAATATTGCCACTCCTGCTCTTTTTTGATTGGTGTTTGCTTGATATATTTTTTTCCATCCTTTGAGTTTTAGTTTGTTTCTGTCTCTAAATCTAAGGTGTGTCTCTTGTAGGCAGCATATAGACAGATCTTGTTTTTTAATCCATTCTGCCACTCTCTGTCCCTTTATTGGTACATTTAGTCCATTTACATTCAGGGTAATTATGGATAGGTATGAATTTAGTGCTATCATTTTGACGTCTTTTTTTGTGTGTTGACAGTTTCTTTTTCCCACTTAATTTTATGTGAGTAGATTTTCTTTATATAATGTCCTTTCCTCATATTTGTTGTTGTTGATTTTGTTTCTGCTGAGTGTGTATTTTTCCCTTGCATTTTATTTTGCTGAGTAGGATAGTTTGTCTCCTTTGTGGTTACCTTATTATTTATAAATTTATCTAAATTTATAACTAACTTTTATTTCTTTGTATCGTCGTGTCTTCCTCTCCATATGGAAGGTGTATGATTACATTTCTTAGTCCCTCTTTATTATTTTAATGTTGTCTTCTTTTATATAATAACATCGCCGTTACCCTGTGTTGGGCTTTTTTTTTTTTTTTTTTTTGGATTTTCCTGTCTAGGTTGACTTCTGGTTGCTCTGCCCAGTGTTCTAATCTTGGGTTGATACCTGATATTATTGATTTTCTAACCAAAGAACTCCCTTTAGTATTTCTTGTAGTTTTGGTTTGGTTTTTACGAATTCCCTCAACTTGTGTTTATCTGGAAAATTCTTAATTTCACCTTCATATTTAAGAGACAGTTTTGATGGATATATGATTCTTGGCAGGCAATTTTTTTCCTTCAATTTTTAAAATATGTCATCCCATTGCCTTCTTGCCTTCATGGTTTCTGCCGAGTAGTCTGAGCTTATTCTTATTGGCTCTCCCTTGTAGGTGACTTTTCTTTTCTCCCTCACAGCTCTTATAATTGTCTCCTTATCTTTGGTTTTGGCAAGCTTGATTATAATATGTCTTGGTGACTTTCTTTTAAGGTCTACGTTATGAGGAGTTCAGTGAGCATCTTGGATAGGTATCTTCTCATCCTTCACAATATCAGGGAAGTTTTCTGCCAACAAATCTTCAACAATTTTCTCTGTATTTTCTGTTATCCCTCCCTGTTCTGGCATGCCAATCACTCGTAGGTTGTTTCTCTTGATAGAGTCCCACATGATTCTTAAGTGTTCTTCATTTTTTTTAATTCTTTTATCTGATTTTTCTTCAAAGAGATCAGTGCCAAGTGATTTATCTTTGAGTTCAGAAATTCTAGCTTCTACTTGCTCAATTCTGCTCCTCTGACTTTCTACAGAGTTATCTAATTCTGTAATTTTATTGTTAATCTTCTGAATTTCTGATTGCTGTCTCTCTATGGATTTTTCCAGCTTATTAAACTTTTCATTATGTTCTTGCATAATCTTTCTGAGTTCTTCAGTTGCTTTATCTGTGTGTTCCTTGGCTTGTTGTGCATATCATTTCCTTCCTGATGTCTTGAAGTGTTCTGTATATTAAACTTTTGTATTCTGCATCTGGTAATTCCAGGAAAGCACTTTCATCTAAAAGATCCCTGGATTCTTTGTTTTGAGGGCCTGTTGAGGTGATCATGGCCTGTTTCTTTATGTGACTTGATATTGACTGTTGTCTCCGAGCCACCTATAAGTTATCGTATTACTTTATACTTGCTTACTGTGTTGTAGCTGCTTGCTTTGTTTTGTTTTGGTATACCCCTATGGGTTGCTTGAGTGAGCTAGCTTTATCTTTGCCTTTGGAGCTCTAGTGTCCTGTCCCCAGCTGGCTAGAGCTGTTATCAGGTATTTCAGTCTAGGAGTCCATTCAGTTTTCTTGTATGAATTCAGCTCAGGTTTCCAGGTAGCTGATGTCAAGTGTGTGGTACAGGCTCTGTCCTACAGTCTTAGAGGGGCAGGGGTGATTGGCATATATACCTGTATCTGATTGCAGTAGGGGGTCATGCTCTGAACAAGGCAGGGGGCTGAGAACCGACCCCCAAGTGTCTCTGAGGAAAATGCATCTCTGTTCCCTAGAGCATGCTGGTGGGTGGGCTCTGCAGAGGAACCATGGGCAGCCAAAGATTTTGTCATAAGGACTGGGAGGTACCAGTTATCCCTGGGCCTCTGTCGCGGGTGGCTGGGAGACCCAGGTGGAGCCACCAGTCCTTAGGTCCCTGTTGTGGGTAGGTGAGAACCTTGTTTAATAGGCAAAGCAATGTCAAACATCAAACACCCACCTCTCCACCACACCGCTAAAATGGTTGGAGGTTGCCAACAAGGGCCTAGTCTCCCGAAATAGGTCCACACATGTCCATGTAGAAGGGAAAGGTACTCAAGGTCCACGGATGGTTTATGCCTGGACAGGAGCCGCTTCTGTCCTGAGCTCCCCCAGTTAATGGAGCTAACAAATTATCTTTCCCCCCCAGTTGCAAATTTTTTCCTTCCCCAAGGCCAGGAGGACAGCTCCAGGTGCTCACCAGGGTCTATCTCAGGCCTAGGGATTCAGCTGCTGAAGCTGGGTTGGGGGGGGTGCGGTAAAAAATACACAAGTACTTAGCTTTTGCCAAGAGCACCCTTCTGCTCAGGTTCTGGAGGTGTGAGTGCGCTGTGTGGCTGGTTGCTTCTCCCTGAGGAAACTGCGGCCGAATGCTAGGACCAGCCCGCGGCCGCTGCAGCCGCTCCAGAAATGGTGCCTGAGGGCTCCCCGCAATTCAGGTCCAGCAATTCCTCTCCACTTCTGAATGGTCTCTTCCTTCCCCTGCCCCTCAGTTCATTGTCTAAGCTTGCTTTTGATGCTCAGGGCTCCCAGCTTGTCACAAATATAGTCGTTTCACTTGTTTTTTCGGGCCTTTGTTGTAAAGAGGGCTCAACAGATGCATCTGTCTATTCAGCCATCTTGGCTCCGCCCTCAGATTGTGTTTTTTCTTGCCTTCTGACATGCCTTATAATTTTTTGTTGAAAGCTGGATTGGGTAACAGAAATTTAGAGGCATTTATTGTAAGGAGTAATGTTAATCTGTCTAGAAGCTGGGCTATGTTTAATATTTCCTGTAACTATAGTTTTCAGAGGCTTCACATTCCTCTAGTGTCCTTGTTTATATCTTTTGTCTTGACTTTGGGCTTTCCTAAGTACTCCCCAACAGAGAGACTCTGTGTCTTGCACTCTTTCAGCTGTAATCCACTATTATTATACCAGAGCTTTGTTGGTGCAATGGTAAGGTCTGGAGGAGGAGGAGTGTTCTATAATCTTCCAATTAAATGTCAATATTTTGGTGGACCTGTGTCTTATGTACATTCACAAGTAAGTGTTCCTCCAGTAGTATAGCTTTTTTTCCTTTGCTCCCTATTCCCTTCCCTGGCTGCAGTATACCCAAACAATTTCCTTAAAGCCTTTACCACTTATTGAATATGTTTTCCTCCTTAAGTGAAACGGAAAGGCCAGAAGGGACTGCAGTGGGAGGAACAATCTTAATTCAGCTGGAATAAGGCTCTGGCAGTCTTTTCCCCTGGAGAATAGGCCATTGTTACGGAGAAGGCTCTGAGCATATTTCACAATTAAGGTGAATTAAGTGAGGCGATGTCACAATTATTACTCTTCTCTCCCTGCTACAGCCATGAGAGGATCTTTCTGGAATCTTCGCTGTGTAAATCTGGTTAGGTTCCTGGAGGTAATGCCCACAAGAACATGAACCCCTAAGACTGAGGTCCCCAGGAGTTTCTCACTCTCACACTCAACCTCTAGAAATTCACCAGAATTACAACATAAATGTTCCTACCAGCCTATGGTTCCAATGGTTTCTGTTCTAGGTAAGCATATCTCACCTGTGACTCTGTATATGCCTGTCTCTTTAGATTTCAGGATGGTGGTTTGCCCTGCAACATAGGTTTTCTGATAGGTCCCAGAAAAATATTGATTTTCAGTTTGTCCAGCTTTTTCTTGTTGCAAAGACAGGAGCAACAACTTTCAAGCTCTTTATGTGTCACAGCTGAAACTGGAAGTCCCAAAGACTTTGTTTTTTATCATTGTTGGGTTGTCATTGATAAAAACGTGAACATGGGCATTGTGTAGAGGCAAGAAGCAAGAGATTAAAGCACACTTTTAAGCCCCTTCTGTTGGCTGCAATTCTTTACGCTTCTCTCTGCACATTAAATGAAGAAGAATCTGTATGCAATCTAGAAGTACACCCTTAGGATTCTAGACCATTTGCATACCAAAAGCACATTACTCAAAAGCACTAGGGTATCAAATAAGTGTCACATTCGATTTGTTTAAACAGATATAACATGTAAATAATTGATGCAAAATATGTCACTGGACGATTTAGAGTCACAACCTTTTTTTGTCTTAAAGCCACAAAATCTCAAGCTTAACTCTGTTCAAACAAAACCATCAATTGAAAAAAAAAGTATTTTCCTCAAACCAAGAATTTTTCTATATAATTTTTTTATAGCCAATGATTAATGGATTTAATTCTTCAGAAAGATCATAAAGGTCTGTGTTTAAAGCAAAGCTATTTCTGTTAATAAAGCTGAATGTTCTGATGGGAGTAATGAGAAAAGGAGTCAGGCAAAGAGAAAGCAACATTTAACAGAGACCAGTGGTCTATACAACTGACTCCACCTCCACTAATATCATCTCAGCAACATGAAAGGCCACACAAAGGGCACCACCCCACTTTATGACACTGGACCGCAGTCCCTGAGCCATATGCACAAAACCTGAAAGCGCTGCAGAAGACAGAACCATGGAGCCAGATAGACTTAGTTGGAGCCATTGGTCAGCAACTTGCTTGCTCTGTCAGCTCAGTGTCCTCACCACGAATGGGGAAAGTAATGGTAGCTACTTGTGTGAATTAAGTGAGGTGATGTATCCAAACCTCACAAAGGGCCAGTACATCACAGGTTCTCAACAACTGTCAGTCCTCCCCACCAACACACACCACCACTTCTTACCCCATATCTTAAAAATACCATCTTAAACATATCCCCCAGTGCTTAAAAGAAATATACATTAAACCTACGCCTAGATACACCTTCTAGCCTATCACATTAGCAAATATGGAAACTACATGACAGAGGTGCCATTACAGGATGGACCATTCAATAATAGTGTTGGGATAATCTGTATAGCAAAAGATAAAATTGGAGCCCGACCATTTACATAACGGATGAAATTCTTCATGTGTTAAATGTTCAAATCTGAAAGACAAAACTTTAAAAATGATTAGAAGTAAACAGAGTAACATACAACTTTGAGTAGGAAAGATTTCTTAAGCAAGATGCAGAAAGCACCAACTGTAAAATAAAATATTGATAAATTTGTACATGAAAATCAAGAACTTTAGTTCATCCAGAAGCACCACAGAGATGATGTAAGATATTAAAATTAGGGGAAGCTAGGTGAAGGGTATATGGGAACTTTCTACACTATTTCTCCAACTATTCTTTAAGTTTCAAATTATCTTAAATTAAAAAGTTTAAAAAGAAATAATAAAAAAGTGAAGAGACAAGCCATAAACATACAAGAAAATACTTGCAACACATATAATGAAGGATAAATGTCCAGAATATATGAAGAATTTCTATAAATCAATAAGAAAAGAAAAAAACACAAATAGCCTGGTAGAAACACAGTGTATACATACAAAATGCAAAAGAAGAAAATAAAGCAAAAGCATAAACAGTCATGTCACAGAACAATTGCCCATAAACTTAAGAGAAAGATACCCAACTTTATTTTATATCAACGAAATGCAACTGAAGACCACAATGAATGTCATGTCAGGGATCTCCCTTAAAATACTTCAGCTAATACACCCAGCTGGGTGATGAGGACGTGGGGTTCATTCTACTATCCTTTCTACTTATGTATATTTGAAAATGTTTTTTTAAACCCTGCAGGGGGTACCATTTCCCAAACAACTGATTGGCCAAAATTAAGATGACTTACATGTGTTGATGAGCGTGTAGACGAGCCGGAGCTCACTCTATTTCTGGTCAGAGTGTGAACTGCCAAATCCACTCTAGAAAAGAATGCAGCAATTTTGTAACATTGAAAACACACATATTATATGACCCACTATTTCGTCACTATTATACACCTAGGGAAAATCTCGCTCGTGCCCCAGAAGACATAGAAGAATCTTCATAAGAAATCTGATTTGTAATGGCAGAAAAAGGCCATAACCCAAACGCCCATCAACAAACAAATGGCTAGAGCCTCCTGCCCAAAATGACAGTGTAAGCACAAGCATTTCCCAATTCCCTTTCAATATTATAGGAAAAACTAGCAAGATAGCGCTAATAAAGAGGTCAAACTGTGAATTTAGAACCCTGGAAATGAACACAAAATTTAAAGCATCAGGCTGTAAGCTGAAAGAAGAATGAATCAGCTGACAAAGTGGGAAGCTTTTTTCTCTCTATCACCTGGGAATCCCACCAGTCCAACCTCAATGACAGTGAAGCCAGAACTCCCAGTTGTAAACCGTGTCTCATGAACAGAGGCAGGCAGTGAAAAAGAAGTGTAAAATGTAATCAGTGAATCACACTCCCTAAAAACAGGAGAGTGGCAGAAAAATGTAACTTTTGTTGATGACCCGCTATCTCAGAAACTTCATATCACAGGCGGAGAGCCAGATGGATGGAGGAAACTTGGGACTGAAACAGAAAAGCTGGTTTCACCCCCTCATCCCCACCCCAGGCAAGTCACGGAGAGGGAAAATACAGCCCACATTAACTCCAAGCCCCATTGAACAAAAGAGACCCATTAAGATTGACTGCTATAATCAATAGGCTGAATTTCTCAACCTGCCTTCACAGACTTGAAACTTTTAGAGCAAAAAGGAAGAGGAAAAGGGGCTGGAGAACCACCTCCAAAACAAAATGAAAACACAACATACAAAAACTTATGGGTTGCCTCCTTTGAATATATCCTAGAGAAATAAGAGCCTTTACCAAACAGATACATGCATACCCATGTTTATTGCAGCACTGTTTACAATAGCAAAAAGATGGAAGCAACCAAGATGCCCATCAATGGATGAATGGATAAATAAATTATAGTATATTCACACAATGGAATACTACTCACCTATAAAGAACAGTGAGGAATCTGTGAAACATTTCATAACATGGAGGAGCCTGGAAGGCATTGTGCTAAGTGAAATCAGTCAGTTGCAAAAGGACAAATATTGTTTAAGACCACTATTATAAGAACTTGAGAAATAATTTAAACTGAGAAGAAAACATTCTCTTGTGGTTATGAGTGGGGGGAGGGAGGGGGGTGGGAGAGGGATATTCACTACTTAGATAGTAGATAAGAACTACTTTAGGTGGAGGGAAAGACAGCACACAATACAGGGGAGGTCAGCATAATTGGACGAAACCAAAAGCAAAGAAGTTTCCTGAATAAACTGAATGCTTCGAAGGCCAGTGTAGCAGGGGCAGGGGTCTGGGCACCATGGTTTCAGGGGACATCTAAGTCAATTGGCATAATAAAATCTGTTAAGAAAACATTCTGCATCCCACTTTGAAGAGTGGCATCTGGGGTCTTAAAAGCTAGCAAGCAGCCATCTAAGATGCATCACTTGGTCTCAACCCACCTGGATCAAAGGAGAATGAAGAACACCAAGGACACAAGGCGATTAAGAGCCCAAGAGACAGAAAGGGCCACGTGAATCAGTGATTACATCATCCTGAGACCAGAAGAACTAGATGGTGCCTGGCTACAACCGATGACAGCCCTGACAGGGAACACAACAGAGAACCCCTGAGGGAGCAGGAGAGCAGTGGGATGAAGACCCCAAATTCTCATAAGACCAGACTTAATGGTCTGACTGAGACTAGAAGGACCCCGGTGGCCATGGCCCCCAGACCTTCTGTTGGCCCAGGACAGGAACCATTCCCGAAGCCAACTCTTCAGACATGGATTGGACTGGACAATGCGTTGGAGAGGGATGCTGGTGAGGAGTGAGCTTCCTGGATCAGGTGGACACTTGAGACTATGTTGGCATCTCCTGCCTGGAGGGGAGATGAGAGGGTGGAGGGGGTTAGAAGCTGGCCAAATGGACACGAAAAGAGAGAGTGGAGGGAGAGAGCGGGCTGTCTCATTAGGGGGAGAGTAATTGGAAGTGTGTAGCAAGGTGTATATGGGTTTTTGTGTGAGAGACTGACTTGATTTGCAAACTTTCACTTAAAGCACAGTAAAAATTATTTAAAAAAAAAAACTTGTGGGTTGCAATGAAGACAGTCATTAGAGGGACATTTATAGCAATAAACACCTACATTAAAAAATAAAAATCTCAAATCAGCAGTCTAACTGTAAAACTTGAGGAACTATAAAAAGAAGGGCAAACCAAACCTAGAGCTACCAGAGAAAAGAAATACTAAAGATCAGAGCAGAAATAAATAGAATGGAGACCAGAAGAACAATAGATTCAACAAGTCCAAAAGTTGATTCTTTGAAAAGATCAATAATATTGACAAACCTTTAGCTGGACTGGCAAAGAAAAAAAAGTGAGATGATGTAAATAACCAAAATAAGAAATGAAATTGGAGACATTACCATAGATCCAACAGAAATAAAGAGCCTCATAAGAGAATACCATGAAAAACTGTACTCCAACAAACTTGATAACTTAGATGAAAAGGACAAATTTCTAGAAATACATGTTGTTGTTGTTCATTACTGTCAAGTCAGTTCTGACTCAAAGCAACCTTATGCTAGGACCCATCATTGCAGCCACTGTGTCAATCGATCTCATTGAGGGTCTTCCTCTCTTTCCCTGACTCTATCAAGCATGATGTCCTTCCTTTTCCAGGGATGGGTCCCTTCTGATTACATGTCCAAAGTATGTGAGACAAAGTCTCCTTTCTAAGGAGCATTCTGGCTGTAACTTCTTCCAAGGCAGATTTGTTTGTTCTTCTGAAAATCCATGATATAGTCAATATTCTTCTCCAACACCATAATTCAAATGGATCAATTCTTCTTCAGTCTTTCTTATTCATTGTCCAGCTTTCACATTCCATATGAGGTAATTGAAAATACCATGACTGGGGCCGGGCACACCTGAGTCCTCGAAGTGACATTTTTACTTTCTAACACTTTAAAGAGGTCTTTTGCAGCAGATTTGCCCAATGCAATATGTCATTTCATTTCTTGACTGCTGCTTCCATGGGTGTTGATTGTGGATCCAAGAAAAATGAAATTCTTGAAAACTTCAATATTTTCTCTTTTTATCATGATGTTGTTTATTGGCCCAAACCAAAACCAAATCCATTGCTATCGAGTCGATTCCAACTCATAGCAACCCTATAAGACAGAGTAGAACTGCCCCATATGGTTTCCAAGGAGTGACTGGTGGATTTGAACTGCCAGCCTTTTGGCTAGCAGCCATTTACTGGTCCAGTTGTGAGAATTTCTGTTTTCTTTATATTGAGGTGTAATCCATATTGAAAGCTGTGGCCTTTGATCTTCATCAGTAAGTGCTTCAAGTCCTCTTCACTTTCAGCAACAAAGGTTGTGTCATCTACATATCACAGATTATTAATGACTCTTCCTCCAATCCTGACGCTCTGTTCTTCTTCGTAAACTCCAGATTCTTGGATTATTGCTCAGCATACAGATTGAATAAGTATGGCGAAAGTATACAACCCTGGTGCACACCTTTCCTGACTTTAAACCATGCAGTATCCCCTTCTTTTGTTCGAACAACTGCCTCTTGGTCTACATATAGGTTCCTCATGAGCACAGTTAAGTGTTGTGGAATTCCCATTCCTTGCAATGTTATCCATAATTTGTAATGCTCCATACAGTTGAATGCCTTTGCATAGTCAATAAAACACAGATAAAACGTCTTTCTGAAATTCACTGCTTTTAGCTAAGATTCATCTGACATCAGCAATGATATCCCTCATCCCACATCCTCTTCGGAATCCAGCTTGAATTTCCAGCAGTTCCCTGTCAATATACTGCTGCAACAAATTTTGAATTATCTTCAGTAAAATTTTACTTGTGTGTGATATTAATGATATTGTTCAATAATTTCCACATTCTGTTGGATCACCTTTCTTTGGAATGGGTACAATATGGATCTCTTCCAGTCAGTTGGCCAGGTAGCTAGCTGTCTTCCAAATTTCTTGGCATAGAGGAGTAAGCACTTCCAGTGCTGCATTCATTTGTTGAAACATCTCAGTTGGTATTCTGTCAATTCCTGGAGCCTTGTTTTTCACCAATGCCTTCAGTACAGTTTGGACTTCTTCTTTCAGTGCCATCAGTTCTTGATCATATGCTACCTCCTGAAATGTCTGAACATCAACCAATTCTTTTTGATACAGTGACTCTGTGTATTCCTTCCATCTTCTTCTCAGGCTTCCTGTGTCGTTGAATATTTTGCCTATAGAATCCTTCAATATTGCAACTTGAGGCTCGAACTTTTTTCTTCAGTTCTTTCAGCTTGAGAAATGCCAAGTGTCTTCTTCTCTTTTGGTTTTCTAACTCTAGGACTTTGCACATTTCGTTATAATACTTTATCTTCTCTAGCCACCCTTTGAAATCTTCAGTTCACCTCTTTTACTTCATCATATCTTCCATTTGCTTTAGCTGCTCTACGTTCAAGAGCAAGTTTCAGAGTCTCTCCTGACATTGATTTTTGTTTTTTATTATTTCCTATCTTTTTAATGACCTTCTGCTCTCTTCATGTGTAATGTCCTTCATGTCTTCCCACAACTCGTCAGTCTTCGGTTGTTAGTGTTCAATGTGTCAAATCTGTTCTTGAGATGATCTCTTAATTCAGGTGGGATATACTGAAGGTCATATTTTGGCTCTTGTGGACTTGTTTTAATTTTCTTCAGCTTCAACTTGAACTAGCATATGTGCAATTGATAGTCTGTTCTGCGGTCAGCCCCTGGCCTTTTTCCGACTGATGATATTGAGCTTCTCCATCATCTCTTTCCACAGATGTAGTCGATTTGATTCCTGTGTATTCCACCTGGCGAGGTCCACGTATATACACACTGTTTATGTTGCTGAAAGGGTATTTACAATGAAAAATCATTGTTCTTACAAAATTCTATTGTGCGATCTCTGACGTCGTTTCTCTCACCAGCGCCATATTTTCCAACAACTGATCCTTCTCTTTCCAACTTTCACATTACAATCACCAGTAATTATTAACGCATCTCAACTGCATATTTGATCAATATCAGACTGCAGAAGTTGGTAAAAATCTTTAATTTCCTCATCTTTTGCATTAGTGATTGGTGCATAAATTTGAATAACTGTCATATTAACTGGTCTTCCTTGTAGGCATATGTATATTATCCTATGACTGACAGCTTTGTACTCTAGGATACATCTTGAAATGTTCTTTTTGAGGATGTACATGACACCATTCCTCTTTGATTTGTCATTCCTGGCATAGTAGATCATATGATTGTCTGACCCAAAATGGCCAATACCAGTCCATTTCAGCTCACTAATGCCTAGGATATCGATTTGTATGCAATCCATTTCATTTTTTATGACTTCCAATTTTCCTAGATTCATATTTGTACATTCCATGTCCTGTTTATTAATGGATGTTTGCAGCTGTTTCTTCTAATTTTGAGTTGTGCCACCTCATCAAATGAAGGTCCCGAAACCTTGACACTATCCACATCACTAAGGTCAGCTCTACTTCAAAAAGGCAGCTCTTCCCCAGTTGTATTTTGAGTGTCTTTCAACCCTAGGGGCTCATGTTCCAGCACCATACCAAACAATGTTCTGCTACTATTCATAAGGTTTTCACTGGCCAATTTTTTCAGAATCAGACTGCCAAGTCCTTCTTCCTAGTCTGTCTTAGTCTGGAAAATCTGCTGAAACCTGTTCAACATGGGTGACCCTGCTCATATTTGAAATAATGATGGCGTACTTCCAGCAACACAGCAACACACAAGCCATCACAGTATGACAAACTGACAGACCAAATGAGAAGCTAGAATGTCTCTAAGAAAGAGAACACTGGAAATCTCAGAAATAAATGGGCGAGTGGAGTAATGGCATGGCCGTGGCTAAGGAGCAAATTAGCAAGAAGTGTGGTGGATTCAAATGCATGCAGAGGACTGAGGATTGGAGGGTGGGAAAGTTAAGAGGCCTGAGGGAAACTCAGGAGCTTCAACAGAAAGGTAGCTGAAGATCCAGAAGATGATCTAAGGGAGCAGAAGAAAAAAAAAAATGGGGGAAGAGTTGTGATTGCTGAAGAAAGGCTGTGTCTGCACGTCAAAAATGTCAGTGGAGCATCTTACGGGAAGAATGAAGAGGGGAACAATCCAAAATACAGTGCATGAAAGAGAGTGAGCGAGAGAGAAATCTCAGAAGCTTACAAATATATATTTCCTACAAGGAGTAAGAATCAGTTGCATAAACTTCTCGTTGACCACCCTGGATGACAACAGCAGAGGTTTTAAGGGATGCAGAGGATGACAACACCTTCCAGGCTTTAAGGGAAAATTATTCTGCACCTAGAATACTAGTCCCAGCCTGATTATCTTTCATATATGAGGGCCAAAAGACAAACACAGACTTCAAGGATTCAGAAAATTTACTGCATTAGTGAAGAAAGACACTGTCTTAGTTATCTAGTGCTGCTATAACAGAAATACCATAAGTGGATGGTTTTAATAAAGAGAAATATATTCTCTCACAGTCTAGTAGGCTAGAAGTCCAAGTTGAGGGTGTCAGCTCCAGGGGAAGGCTTTCTCTCTCTGTTGGCTCTGTAGGAAAGTCCTTGTCACCAATCTTTCCTTGGTCTAGAAGCTTCTCCACACAGGAACCTTGGGTCCAAAGGACACGCTCTGTTCCCTGCTCTGCTTTCTTGGTGGTGTGAGGCCCACCATTCTCTGCTCACTCCCCTTTCCTTTTATCTCTTGTACCATAAAAGGTGGTTTAGGCCACACCCCAGGGAAACTCTCTTTACATTGGATCAGGGCTGTGACCTGAGTAAGGGTGTTACAATCCCACCCTAATCCTCTTTAACATAATCTAATCTTGCCTCATTAACCACAGGCAGAGATTAGGATTTATAATACATAGGAAAATTACAATCACAAAATGGAGGACAACCACACAATACCGGGAATCATGGCCTAAACAAGTTGACACATATTTTAGGGGGACACAGTTCAATCCATGACAGGTACTAATCCATGTACAGCTAAATCTCAACAGATTAATATTCCCACTGACTTTAACAGGGGAAGAGGAAGCAGCTATAAATCTGATCTTGTGGGAGAGAGCAGTATGGGTAATGGTCAACTCTAAATCTTACTGGAAAGATAATTTTAAAATTAAATAATTTAGTAACTTAAGAATAATATCATCAAAATAGAAATGGGTTATGTAACTTTCAAACCTTAGAGAAGTTTTCGGTGAGGGGGGATTGAGGTGGTTTTATTCTCTTCTGTATTTTTCCAGCTTTCTGGATTAAAAATATTCTGATCATGTTGGTTATTTCTTAACCCCAAATCCCTACAAGTGGAAGTGTCATTGTAATCCGGCATCTGTTATGGCTAGATTGGTCATTGTTCCCAAGGATACCCAGATCATCATTTACTTAGGAACTCGCCAAGTGAGAGGCTGTTTTCACCAACTCCAGGAGTAAGATAGGAAAGATGTAAAGTAATCCATTCAAAGAGACAGTCATGTTTTTCCCATCATTGCAAACTTAACATCTTATGGAGATAACAGTACCTGGCACAAAACTTTCTCTTTAAAATTAAACCAAAAACATCCCTACACCTGCACTGGGAGTTATTCTAGGTGAGTGCTATTTGTCATGCCCTCTGTGTTTTCAGTGCCAGGTTCATGCTATAAGTCTCTTTTCCTGAGCCTGTAGCAAAGCCCAGAACTATCGTGCCTCAGCTGCCTCCAGTATCTCATACAGAAAAAAATATAGAGATATCCAAACAACCTGGAAAAACCTTTCCACAGGGATTCTTCTTGATACTTAGAAAAAATAACACAGGACCATTTTTTCCCTTTCAAATCATTATTTTAAAATATGTGACAATAAAACCTGATAATTTGCTGAACACAGAATTAGTGGAGTTGATGTATTATAAAACCTTGGCACAATCATAAAGTAATACAGAAGCAGGCAGTGAATTCCCAGGTTATACAATGATTTTCAATTTCGTAATCAAGAAACAGGAGTCCCTGAGTGGTTCAAACGGTTGAGCACTCAACTACTAACTGAAAGGTTGGCTGTTCAAACCCGCCAAGAGGCACCTCGGAAGATAGGCCTGGTGATCTGCAAAGGTCACAGCCTTGAAAACCCTATGGAGCACTTCTACTCTGCACACATAGAGTCACCATGAGTCAGAATCAACTGGACAGCAACTAACAACAATAACAACAATCACCATACAGGTAAAACAACACTTTTAGGGTGAAAAACTGACCTGGTAAGATTTTAAAACTAAAAAGTCTTTTTCTTCTAGCCAACATTCCAACATGGTGTAAAAATACTCTCAAATTTTCAGTCTTTATATAAGATGGACATAAGTTGGCTCTATACAATCTTAGCTGAATAACTGACACGGAATTTTGCCTCCTATTTGTAATAAGATTGAAAGTAATATGTAAGCCTGTGACCATTTTACCCTAAAATACAATTTCTTCATTATAAGGAACAAAACAGAAGTTATAGAAGTTAAAGAACTTCCTTAATAAAAGCACTGAACTGCCACAAGTCTAATAGTCTATTAGAGCCTAGATGAAGATAGAAAATTACCTAATAAAAATTGCAATTTGCATAGATTTGCCCCATAATTACAAAACTTATTAAGCTCCATTTTCCAGATACCATAATGGGGTTCACCTTTCATTTAATGCGATTCGTGATCACTGACTACTGCAGGGAGCAAACGTTGGTAAAATCAAATCCATAATTACATTTTTGCTTCACATGTGAAAGACTGAAATATTAATTAACTGATATACACACTATTTGTTAAAATTACATAGAATAAAAAAACCTGAGAAGGGTTTTACTCGATCCTTTAACTGCATTTTGCACAGCTTTTGGTCCATTGACTCAGTACAAGGTAAGGTTAAGAAGGTTACAAAACAAGGAAAAGAAACACTCTGGTCTAAATTCATTCAGTTTCGTTCAATGTGTGGCTCTGGCTGGATTAAGCAGGTAACATAATTTTCAAAATGCCTATTTCACCCTAAACCTTGTAAACAGCAACAGATGATAAATGAAGTCCCCAATGAATCACACCTCCCTGTGTCCACGCCCCTTTTTGTCATGACTTTGTGACTCCTCCCATCAAGCAGTGGGGTCTATTTCCCCACCACTTAAATCTAGGCTGGCTTTGTTACTTGCTTTAGATGTGGCAGGTGTAAGGAGAGGCTGTAAGAGTCCTTGCAGCTTCCGCTTTTGTTCCTTGGAATGAATGTTCCTGTTGCCAAGTGAGGAAGCTTGGGCTAGACTCCTAAGTAATGAGAGACTAAGCAGAGGGAGAGGCCTAGCTGACAGCCAGCGCCAAGGCCCCAGACACGTGAGTAGGCCATCTGGGAACCTTGAGCTCCAGGCAACCTGCTAGATGACTGTAGTGACATAAGTAACCCCAAGTGAAACCAGCAGAAGAATCCCCCAGCTGAGCCCAGCCAACCCACAGAATTACATTGTTGTTATTAGGTGCCGTCAAGTCGGTTCCGTCTCATAGCAACCCATAGCCCAGTCCTGTGCCATCCTCACAACTGTTGCTATGCTTGAACCACTGTGTCAATCTATCTTATTGAGGGTCTTCCTCTTTTTCGCTGACCCTCTACTTTACCAAGCATGATGTCCTTCTCCAGGGACTGATCCTTCCTAATAACATGGCCAAAGTATGTGAGATGAAGTCTCGCCATCCTTGCTTCTAAGGAGCATTCTGACTGTACTTCTTCGAAGACAGATTTGTTCATTCTTTTGGCAGTCCATGGTACAGTCAACATCCTTCATCAACACCACAATTCAAAGGCGTCAATTCTTCTTTGGTCTTCCTTATTCATCGTCCAGCTTTCACATGTATATCATGCAACTGAAAACACCAGGGCTTGGGTCAGGCTTACCCTAGTTCTCAAGGGGACATCTTTGCTTTTTAACCCTTATAGTACTCCCACATATATGTGTGTGTGTGTATATACACTTTCAATCTGGTTCTAATCACATAACAGACTCGCAAATACAAATACACAAGCTGATTGATAGCTTGATAGGTTAATTTATAATGAACTAAAATCCACTGATATCTCTCTAAATGTTGTTCTACAGATCTCGGTTTAGAGGCATGGAAAGGGAAGCTCATATGGGAACTTGTGGGCTCTGGGCTGGTCCCCCAGGCAGGCTGAAGTCTGGTCTTCCTTCATGAAGTCTTCATGCCTGATTACTCCTGACTGCTAGATTCCTTCCTTTCCACCAGACTTTGTTAAAACTGTTTTGGCTGTGAATATCGATCCCCTCTCAGATTAGGTTAAAGAGAGGATTTATTTTAAAGGTCAGAAAAGATATGCAAAGCTTAAAAACAGATGAAAATAGATGCTGGGTGTTCTTCCAGTGCAATGCTGGGCTTCACCTCTGAGGGCCTGTTTTATACCTCTGTTGGGCAGAGGTGAACTTGTAGGTTTTTTTCATCAATATGCAAATAACCTTTGAGCAGTAGAAAAGATAACTCAAGATGTTAAACAAGCAATCCTAACCTAGTTGTTGTTGTTGGTTGCCTTTGAGTGTCTTCCAACTCATGGCAATCCCATGTATGCAGAGTAGAACTGCTCCATAGGGTTTTCAAGGCTGTGACCTTTGCAGATGGCCAGGCCTGTCTTCTGAGGCATTTTTGGGTGGATTTGAACCACTAACCTTTCAGCTAGTAAGTTGAGTGCTTAACTGTTTGCACCACTCACAGACTCCAAAGCCTAACCTAAGTTCCTTTATTAAGTTCCCAAAATACTGAGGTCTTCAAATGCACTTCGAAGATTCTAACCAACTCAACATCTTACTGGCCTCCTCATTAATTAATGAGTTAGAAAAAAATCTTCGGCAAGTTTTCATTTTATATTTGTATGAGTCATCCTATTTAATCTTTTGGAAATTATACTTTAATGTAATGAATAAAAAGAACTGGAGGATTTGACCAACCTCCCAAGGTAAGCACTATCTTGGAGTCCACCTGGGTCACAGGATCTCTTTCTGTCCCTCTCTCCTTCAGTTTCTGTCTCTCCACTGTCTCTGTATCTCTGTCCCTCTCTTTCGGTCTGCCTGCCTCCTCTCTCCACTGCTCCCTGGGGCTCCACTTAGCTCTTCTCTCAGGACACAGCTCTCTTCTACACACTTAGTAAAATGTGTAGCCCACGGCTCTCAAGTTCTCGTGCTCTCAATTTAGAGGAATGTCCCAGAATGACCAAAGTCTCAGAATGTTAAATCCTTTTCCAGGATGAAGACTTCAACCAGTCCAGTTTGATTCAGGCACCTGCCCCTGGCTCAGTCAGCCATAGTTAGAAAATCAGAAAGCTTCGTGTCCACTATGAAGTTTCTGCACTTGTGTGACCATAGAAGGGAAAAGAGTCAAAAGTTATCACCAAAGCCCTCCTCAGAGACCAGCAGTGCCTGCCCTGAGAGCTCTCACTCACTGGGAGAGCTGAGCCTGTGAAGGGAATGCATCCTGGGGAGGGGGCAAAGTATTGCAATGATATCAGTCTCCTCCTTATCTGTGATTATGTGTCTTTTGCCGTTTACTGATGTTTTCTCTTTTTTTTTTTTGTCCTTGAGTATCTCTGCTTATATTTAGATCATTTTAAAATTTTTTCAAGAGAACCAGTTCTTGTATTAAAAATCCTACTCTGGTTCTTTTCTTTAATTCCGTGTTCTCTAAAGTGATCCTTAGAAGGATGGCAAGATTTCATCTTTCTTACTGTGGACATGTCATCAGGAGAGACTAGTTCCTGGAGAAGGACATCATCCTTGGTAGAGTGGAGGGTCAGCAAAAAAGAGGAAGAGCCTCAATGAAATGGATTGACACAGTGGCTGCAACAATGGGCTCAAACACAGCAACAATTGTGAGCATGGTGCAAGACAGAGCATCATTTTGTTCTTAGGGTCGCTAACAACAACAATGGGTGGCTGATATTTTTGCTAGTTTACTTATTACTTTGATTCCTAATATTGAGCACCTTTTACCATGTATCTGTTTCACCTATTTTCAGAAGCTCCTTACACACTATGAATATTAATACTTTAATTAATACCGTATGTCACAATATGCTTTAACTTTTGTAATTTGCTATTTTTTGTTTATAGTGTGCTTGTGTACATACAGAAACCCTGGTGGCATGGTCATTAAGAGCTACAGCTGCTAACCAAAAGGTCGGCAGTTCCACCAGGCACTCCTTGGAAACCCAATGGGGCAGCTCTACTCTGTCCTATAAGGTCTCTATGAGCCGGAATCAACTCAACGGCAATGAGTCTGAGTTTGTTTTTGTGTGTGTGTGTGTGTATATATGTACTTTTAAATTTGGTCCATTTGTTTTTTCTTTTATCATTTATGGATTTCTTTTCATTGCATCTCTCAGATTATAAAAATATGCTCTTATATTCTCTTCTGTTACTTCAGAAGTTTTTTTTTACTTTTAGATTTTTAATCCATCCAGACTTTGGGAAGGATACGAAAGCAGAGATAAACTCTTCCCCAAATGGATAGCCAGCTGTTATACTGGCAACATTTATTGACTAGCCAATGGACTAATCCCCCAGGGGAAGAAAAACACTATTAAAAGAAAAAGGAGGGGACAAAAGGGTTGCTGAGCAGAGAAAAAAAAAAAGTGTCCATTCCAGTGCACAAAATTTTCTTTCCTAATCTAAGGGCTTATATTCTGAGAGGAACCATATTTAGTCAACAGAGAACTTTCTTTATTTAGGGAAGATGCATCTTGTTTTATAGAGGACACCGACTTTTGCTCTGAATCCAAGATGCAAGGAGGTGTTCAACCCAGTTGTGGGCAGAGTTCCCAAATTTAAGGAAAAACTACATGAGGAGCGAAGACAGACAATATAGCATGTCTGCTGTCGCAAACACTGCCACAGTGACAGGTGTAATACCAAGCTACATCCTTTATTTTCATAAAACTCAAATGCTTACCTTGAAGAGGTAGGTTGCCATGATAACTCTTACAGAGACAATGCACTGACAGTAGACAAGTTGTTTGAACTCTGGAGAACACTTTCTTCTGTGATGACAATTAAAACCCAATGGGAAGGCTGAGCTTGGTAGTACCAATACGTACCACAAAGAGACCCTCGCTGGTTTTAAAAAAAAAAAAAGCTTCTTTTCAAAAACAGTAAAACAAAGACTCAAAGATACAGCATACCTTTTTTTAAAAAGCTAAATTGCTTAGATTAACTATTCTACTACGCAGACAAGAAGTGATGGGAGATAAAAATGACAAAATGATTAGTGTAATAATTATAACAATATTAGAATGTTTCCCTTTTTTAATATGGTGATATTCCATAGTATATTAAAATACTATATTAATATAGTATATAAAATAGTATATTCAATTAAAACACAGGGTCGCTATGAGTCAGAATCAACTTGACGGCAGGGGGTTTAGTTTTGGGTTTTGGTATATTAAAATCCATAAACCCAAACTTTCTCCATTCTCATCTTCTAAAACTTCTAAACTATCATCTTCTTATGTCTTTTAGATCTCTTTCTGGGTCACAGGTGCCTGCAACCTGAAAGAACTAGGTTGAATCTAAGCCCTGGCACTTCCCAGACACATGACTATATCAGTCGTGGTGCTTGTTGGGTGCTCAAAAGGTTTGAAGGAAAGCAGTCTAATGATAGGCTATTTACAGAGGAGTGGGCTGGGTTCCGGAACCAAGAGAAGCCCATGGAGCCATCGGGGACCAGCAGCACTTGGAAGCTGTAATTGCCTCTGAAAGGGTAAGGAGAGGGAGCAATATTTCTGGAAGCCTATAAGGATGGGGGCTGTTGGACAGGGGCCCCTCACAGGAACTGTGGTCTTACATAGAAGGCTGCCAGGTTCAGGATACAGGTTCTGGAGTTTAAAATCCTGCCTAGACAGGTTACCTGACTTGGTTTCCTCATCTGTAAGTGTGGATAGTAATACTACCTACTTCATAGGGTTACGGATTAAATTTGATACTCATAAAAACACTTTGAACAGTGTTTGGCACTGTTCAAATAGTAAATATTCAAATGTTAGCACCTTCATAATACTAGCTAAGGAAATTAACCTTGTAAATTACTTTTTCAAAGGGACAATGCTTTCAAAGTGCTCAGAGAAAACAATTTTTACCCTAGAACTACTAAACCCAGGCTAGCTATCGATCAGGTGTGTTCAAACAAGAAAAGATTTAGAAAATTTACCTGCCACACACTCGCGCTGAGGAAATTACCTGCAACGCACTTAACCAATAAGGAAATATTCCAGTAAGCAGTATTCATATGATCAAAAATAATTTTTTTTACAGATAATGTAAATTCTGTTTATTGGATTCCATTTTTTAATTACCTTCTGGCAGATTAGGAAAAGCAAAGCATTCCAGAGAAGAATGCAAATGCTCTGAAAAGTACATCTAGGAGAAGTTGGGACTGTAGGCAGAAGAGAGAGAAAGGCAAGTTAGAGGGGGTCAGTGTCTCGGCTCCACATAGTGACAAGTTTAGAGATACTACTGAGAATGGATGAAACAAGACACAGAAGCCTAAGTGGTTATTTAACATTAAAAAGTTAACCAGCAGGAAAAAACTAAACGGGAAAATGGAAGATAGGGTAAAAGCACTAAGTCCTCACCTTTCATACTGGGGTCAGTCTGTAACTAACGTCTACGGGATTTGTTGTTGCTGCTAGTTGTCGTATGGTCAGCTCCAACTTATGATGGGGTAGCAAGGATAATGACAGCCCAGGGACAATCTCTAAATTGTGCCTCCCCCTTCCCCTCCCCACCATTTCAAGATGAATAGACATTGATAATAGCTTTACATCAGCAGAAATGCCTTACTCCCTCTTGTCCAGAAGCCTCCTCAGGCACCTCTCATATTTGTGGTGCCCTGGAACGTCATTTCACGCCTCGACTGGCAACCCTTTGGACTTGCCTATGGGGGCAAGTGTCTCTATCTACCCTCTGCCCTGGCTAGGCCTCTGACTCATGGCAGCCTTATGCATAACAGAATGAAAACATTGCCCAGTTCTGTACCATCTTCATAATTATTGGTAGATTTGGGTTCATTGTTGTGGTTATTGCGTCAATCCATCTGGTTGAGGGTTTTCCTCTTTTTCGCTGACCCTCTACTTTACCAGGCCTGATGTTCTTCTCTAAGGATTGGTCCCTCCTGATAACATGTCCAAAGTAAGCGAGACAAAGTCTCACTGTCATCGCTTCTAAGGAGCATTCTGGTTGTATTTCTTCTAACACTTGTTTGTTCGTTCTTCTGGCAGTCCACGGTATAGCCAATATTCTTCACCAGCACTACAATTCAAACACATCAGTTCTTCTGTCTTCTTTTCATTTCCAGCTTTGGCCTGCATATGATGCGTGTGAGAAAAGACCAGGGCTTGGTGACAACTTCTCTGTGTAAAATTTTAAAGAAGCCTTCTGTGGGACAGAGATATGCACATGTTAATTATAGTTACGGAGGTAAACTCGAGAAAAACTAAGTCAGAAATGGTGTAAAGTGACTAAGAGAAGACAATGAGATGGAACTGTTTTCACTGTAAGCAATTCTCTATTATTTATGTTTTTAACCACATGCATGAATCAATTTTCATTTTAATTTTTCACTGAAGATCATTTCATGACACCTAAGCTCATCTTTGATAAAATTCAACAGATGGTTCTACTATTTTAAAAAACAGACTTAATCAACACAAAGAAGGAACGGGTGACAGATTGAGGCATCTCAATCAATTACAAGGTATATGTCTTACTGGAAACCGATTGTGATACCATGGGTTTTCCTTTATGTAGCCTGGCCCTGCCTTTGTAATTCTCCCAAAAATGATCAGTGGGCTGCAACCTGCTAAAGAATTGGTCAGTTTGTTATCTGTATAAGTGGCTTGCAAGAGATTGGCCAGTTTGCTATCCACATAAGCAGCTTGCAAGGACTGGTCAGTTTATGATCCACCTTTACACAGATTGGCTAGGGGGGGCCTGCCCAGTACTTGACCTTTACCAGGATTGGCTGGGGAGGGGGCCTGCCCAGGGACTGATAAAAACCCTAGAACACAGAGGCTCAGATGGGGCTTCCAGAGACAGGAGAAGAGCTTGTCCTTGGGAGATGGGACCCTGGGCTGACAACCTCCTAGAAAACTGTAACACAGGCCAAGAGCTGTAATAGTGAGCACGTAACACTTACTGAGCTGCTGACACTGAAGACTGAGAGAAATGGCAACAACCACAGCAGAATTGAGTGGCAGAGAAACAGCCACAGTGGTGCCAGCAGCAGGAACCAGGAGATAAGCAGACAGCAGGGGTGGGCAGAGTCACCCCCAGAATGAAGCTGGGCACGTGTGGGCAGGAGGTCACCAACAGAACAGGGCTTCGTAAAGGGGAAACAGCAGCAGTCTGGCCCAGTGGATGCTTGAGCAGAGCAAGTGGCAACGTGGAGGCCTAGCAGCTCTTCCTTTGGCAGCAGTAGCTGTTGAGGAGGCCAGTCCAAAGGGCTGAGAGGGCACCCGAGAGGCTTGGACAAACATCATACAGAAGTTTCCTATAAAACAGTTTTGCCTTGAGAGCTGTCATAATGCCGGACTAACCCTGGCACTGGTCCAGGGTTGTCCCAAAGCTGCTGGTTGAGAGCTCGACCAGCAAGCACATTGAGTTAGAGGCAGCCAAAAAACAACTGCAGAGAAAGAGAGCACAAACACAGCCACACTGCACCTGACCTGAGTGGACAACACGCCAGCTAAGGGAGAGACCTGTGTACCCACCCAGTGATACAGAAACAGTCATGGGTAACTTGGGAAGGGTGAACAGGTCCCTAAAAGAGACAGAAGTGGGTTCCTCTCCTACGATGCTAAGTGGGGTGCTTGTAGGGGTGGGGAGGAACAGTTCACCTCAAATCTGTTCCTATTGTTTACTGTTTGCTTTCTATAAGTAATTTCTTCCTGTTGTTTACTGTTTACCTTCTATAAATAATAATAATGGCTTTGTAATATGTGTGTGCAACCTAATCAGATCAGATGGTAGAGTCCTCATTCTAACAGTCTAATGAGTGCTTGGGACTTAAAAGTACAACCTGTATTTATATGTATGCACATATACACTTATATACACAGTTCACTGGTTATAACAGACAAACTGAAAAGGCACTTGAGTCATTTGAGCACTTACTAACTCAATAATTAATATTAAGGAATTTGGTGGGGGGAGATTGGTAGAATAATGGTGCTATAGTTTGTTTTTTTTTTTTACTAGTCCTTATTTTTTAGAAATATATACTGAAATATTTACAGATGAAATGATATGATGTCTGGAATTGCTTCAAAATTACTCAGTGGGTGGGGAAGAGTAGGAAGGGGTACAGATGAAATCAAACCGACTGAGTTATTAATTATTGAAACGTGGGCATCCATCATACTATTTTCTCAATTTGTGTATGTTTTCGAACTTTCCCATATTACAGACAGTCACAGAATAAGGACGTATACAGTAAGTGTCAATAGCACACATCCTGATGTCTGCACAGTTTTAAGTTAAGTCCCTAATTTGGGCAGGTTTTCCCCTTCTGAAGGATTTGAATATAAATTTCTGAACTGAAGGGTTGAAACATGAGCACTGCTAGCAAAACTCTGGCTTGTGGGTGATGTGGAACAGAGAGCTAGCAAGCTGGGTTCCTGACATAAGAGGGAAAAATTCATTGTGTTCTCCAAAATGCCAAGGACCTCGTTGAAATAGCTCCAAGTGCCCACCCTCACCCAAGTCCAGTATCCAATTTTTGTTGTCATGGCTGGTTTGCTGTGTCAGGTCGAGGCTCCATTTTGGTTGGGGAAGGGGAGAAGAATGAAGCCTAAGGGAAGGGCATGGGACAAGACTTGGGAGTCAGAATCAGACTGTCAGCTGGCACAGTGCATACAAATAACCACTTAGCCTTTTACTGAACCGATAGAAACCAAAGCACAGACACTGAAGAAAAGCAGGAATGAGAGAAGAGATCTGTTGATAAAGGCCATAACAGAAATCTATATGATTTCAACAAAAGGCCAAAGGTTTGCTGGCAGCACTGAGTGCCAGTACCCCAAATATTCCAGTGCCCCTCTGAGGGTCATTTTTGCTAAAAGAGCTTGAGTTTCTGCAATTCTTATCTCAACTAACTTTTAGCCCCCAACTGTTTACCTTTTGGTATTTCCCTATTATTTTTTTGACTGCATATACTTGTCAATTTGTATAGTGTGACCACAGCGACCCACCCAATGTGATAAATATGGCAAAAGGCAGCCAGAATCAAAAGTCAAAGGAAGGGCCACATAAACCAGAGACTCCATCAGCCTGAGACCAGAAGAACTAGAGGGTGCCCAGCTACCATCACTGTCTGCCCTAGACAGGAAACACAACAGAGAATTCCTGATGGAGCAGGAGAAAAGTGGGGTGCAGAACTCAAATTGTATTAAAAAGACCAGACTTAATGGTCTGACTGAGACTGGAGGGACCCCGGAAGACATGGCTCCCAGACTTTGTTAGCCCAAAACTAAAACCATTCCCAAAGCCAACTCTTCAGACAAAGATTAGACTGGACTATAAGATATAAGGAAACCCTGGTGGCGTAGTGGTTAAGTGCTACGGCTGCTAACCAAAGAGTCAGCAGTTTGAATCCACCAGGTGCTCCTTAGAAACTCTATGGGGCAATTCTACTCTGTCCTATAAGGTCGCTATGAGTGAGAATCAACTCAACGGCACTGGGTTTGGTTTGGTTTTTTTGGATAAGATATAAAATGATAGTGGTGAGGAACGTGCTTCTTAGCTCAGGTAGATACAGGAGACTAAACTGGCAGTTCCTGTCCGGAGGCGATATGAGAAGGCAGAGGCGGACGGGAGCTGGTTGAACGGACACAGGAAATACCAGGTAGAGTCTGCTGTCTGGTTATAGGGAGAGTAACTAGAGTCACATAACAATGTGTGTATAAGTTTTTGTATGAGAAACTGACGTGAATGCACAATAATAAAAAAAAGTAAAAGGAATTTAAGAAACAATTCATTTTTCAAAAATGCAACTTCTTAGAAGAAAAAGGCATTACAGACAAGGCAAGATTCCATATAAGTGGCTTCAGGTGAATTTGGACACTCAATTAGCCACTTAATTATCCTGAAGCTTTACTGATGCCCTATCAGAAATGGCCCCACCCCTTAGAATCAAAAGGACGCTATAGGTCCAATTCCTGGAGGCAGGTCTGATGCGGGCAACTGTAGGTAGTATTCAGTCACAGTCTCCAGTCCCCCTCCCCACCCCATTGTCCTAGTAACACATCTTATTGCACAGCGTTTTCCTCTTGAGATCCTTTCAGGGGGCTGAATTCAAATCTGAATTTTAAATATGCGTTTTCTTTCAGGACTCCAAGCAGACAATCACTTTGCATGGCCCTGCGGTAAAGATGTCAGTCGTTAGCAGTAGCCCAGCCTCTCTCAGACCTTCAAGGGGTCATCAGTGGAGCCCCTCTGATAAGCCGCTGGGATCAGCCTCTGACTGATGGAGTCTGTTAATGGTCCACGCCCCCCCTCATTAATACATTACCTCCACAGGCAGCCAGCTCTGGATCCCTGCCCCTGGCATCACATTATATGATAATTATACTCAGATTAGTTTTTCATACCCCTTAAACAGAGACATGTTAATCTGGATTCTTAGATATTAAAAAGTTATAAAATTCTCTAGTGATTTTAAGTCCAGTTTCTTAATTTGAGTGCCCTGTTGGAGAGAAAATGGGGGCATTGCTGGTTCAGTGATTATGGGGATGGTGCAGGATCTGGCAAGCATGTGGTTACGTTTTGCACAAGGTCTCCATGAGCTGGGGCTGACTCTACAGTAGCTAACAACAATCACACTGAAGAGAAAAAAGATCAAAGATGTGGCTATCGCTTTCCTAACAAGAGCTGATTTCTTAGTAAATAGGCAAGTGGCTTTCATCACAAGCTCCTCTTGAGGGCAGGGACATTATATCTCACACAGGATCCAGCATCTTATTTAAAAATGCCCACAACCTGTTTACAGAACATCTTCCCACTTGCTCAACCACAGGCATCCCAGTCTCATCGATAATTAAAGAGGGTACTTCACACATAAAAATAGAGACAGTGGCCAGTGCTGCTTCCAGCTACAATTCTGCACACATGGTTTCTGATGGACCTGGTTGATTAAACTTTCTTTAGAATACTAAAAGTTCTGCAAAGTACGGTCTCAAGGTTAAGAGACCTTGGTATCCCAATTTTCTATGGTCAAATAGAGCACTGTGAAGGACACCACAACCTGTTTGCTTAGTTATCTAATGCTGCTATAACCCACCTTCCCTACTCCAAATACCTGAGACACAGGCAACAGCAGGACCCAGAGATCAAGCTGCCACCTAAGTTAATCATTCCTTCTTTCAAACTCAGGAACTCGTGTTTCACTCTCAGAAACATGGCAGAACTGTTGGAAATACCAAATCATCTGCACAGGTTGTGAAACATTAGTCATGGCTCTCAGCTCTCTTTATTATGAAACAAAATTTAAATTTAAAAAACTAAACTCGTTGCTGTCCAGTCAATTCTGACTCATAGCAACCCTATAGGACACAGTAGAACTGCCCCACA
The DNA here is from genome assembly GCF_024166365.1 of Elephas maximus indicus. Classification (NCBI taxonomy): domain Eukaryota; kingdom Metazoa; phylum Chordata; class Mammalia; order Proboscidea; family Elephantidae; genus Elephas; species Elephas maximus. Next base: position 14,522,501 of record NC_064839.1, read on the forward strand.
GGGTTTCCAAGGAGCAACTGGTGGATTCAAACTGCCAACTTTTTGGTTAGCATCCAAGCTCTTAACCCATTAAAATCTCAGGCTCAGGACTTGCAATACCAGCTCCTCCAATTACTAGCTGAGAGGCCCATTCCCCTCGGGACTCCGTTTCCTCATCTGTAAAATGCGACTGTGATAGGACTGCAAGAAGTAATGCCAGGAAAGCACACAGCACAGTGCCTGGCCCACAAGGCCAACAATATATGTTAGCTATTTTCTACGAAGATAGAGAGATTTTAATTTTCTTTTTTAACTGCATTAGAACAATTCAACTGATGGGAACACTTCAATTAAGTTCTCTGCCTGGTGGACGTTCTTCTTAATTCTTATCAACACTCGCTGCTTTTCCCTCACTTGATGGAGTCTCTGTCTCACTGTCTCACCATAAACTGAGGTCATTCCACCTTAAGTCTTAAATCCAACACCTACTCTCTAAACATCTCCTCCTGACTCTCCAGCTCCCACCCATCCTTACTCTTAGAACATCAACTCATTGTGCCTCTATCTCACTCTCCTCTTCCCTAGGCTTTCCCTGGCTTCCTGGCCCCACTCCCTTCCCTATCTAGGCTCTCACACTAAACCCCAGGGTTGATCCCCTAACTTGGTCTCTTTCTGGCATCCCCAACTCCCTTGTCTCACAATGCACATGCTCCAGTTCTACACCTTCCAGGCTGCCAACTCCTGCACAGGAAGTCCACAGTCCGACCCCAGGGGTGCCTGCAGGACACATACCTTTTCCTCTTCCTCTGTCACCCAATATGTCAGTGATAGCAGATTGTGGTTCTTGGTATTTGTGGTTACTTGAAACTGTTTCAGGCAAAAATTTTCTCACAAAAAAATTCTAAAGGTTAACTTTGAAAGTCAAGTGATAGTAACAGGACAGTTTACAAAAACCACAGGCATCTCAGTCTCATCAATAATTAAAGAGGGGACTTCCAGCCAACATGGCGCCCTAGACAGAAGCACTGAGCCTCCCTCCACAGCAATTACCAGAAAACTAAGTAAAACAGAGAGGAACATCATTCCTGGAACCTGAAGTGTCAAACGAAGAGATAAAGAACTCTGCCAAGCACCGAATGGAATAAAAAACTGACAGAGGACAGAGAGAGAAGAGAGATACCACCGGAGGGCCCCCTGGCTAACCCTGCATGGATCTGCCATCTTGGACTCCTGTCGAGGATCGGCGGACAGGGAGCACGGGAAAGCAGCTTCGTGGAACTCCCAGCCAGAGACAGAGCACCTGGTGACGAGTGATACACGCATTCCCATCCCCCATTCTCTCCCCACCGCTCTACCTCCGAGCTTGCTGACTGGCTGTGGTGGCTCAGCTGGCTGGGAAGTGTAGCCTCCCTGCCGCTTGGATTCGCCCCACCCACGTCGGGGATCAGCGGATAGGGGGTACAGGAAACCAGCTTCAGGAAGCTCCCAGAAGGAGACAAAGCACCCGGTATCAAGCAATATTGGCTTTCTCAACAACCCTTTTCCTCCCCACCCCACCCCACCCCCGCTTCCCGCCAGCCACAGTCTCTTGCCCAGGAGTCAACTGCTTTGGCCTCAGGCTGCTTGGGTTCACCCTGCCCACACTGGCCAGGCCCCTGAGCTGGTTTTGGCTCTTTCCATCTCTTTTGGTTTCTTCTGTGCCTCTTACCACCTCCCCTTCCTTTCTCAGGAACACCTGGCTCCGTGTGCCATCCTTGCTTCTTCTTGAAAGGCTATGAAGCCACACTCAACTAGGGAACCACTCCCCCAGCACAGGACACCGTGCTGGTAGGAGCCTTGGGGCTTTTTTTTTTCTTTGTTTTTCTTTGTTCTCTTATGTTTTGCTTTGTTTGTTTTCTTTTTCTTTTTGCAGCTTGGGAGACCCTTCTAAGCCTGGTTGCACTGCACAACTTAGAAGCCACTCCCCCAATCTGCCCAGCCCCATAGGTGGGATCCCTGGGGGGGGGGCATTTCTTCCTTTTTTCTTCCTCCTTTCTTTTTTTTCTCTCTTTATTCACTCTTTCTCCCTTTCTGTCTGTCTCCCAATTCTCAGTCCTTGTCTCTCTACACTTACCTTCTTTCCTGTCTCCTGAATACCTGGTGTTGTGTGACATCTATACCCCTGCCAGCCAGGCTATACTGCACAGCCTGGGAGCCACTTCCCCAGTCTTAGCAGCCCCACCGGTGGGACTCTGGGACTCCTGGGGGCTCTTCTTTCCTTTTTTTCTTCTCCAAATTTTTATCTAGTTACTTTTCCTTTCTTTTTTCCCTTTTTGTTTTTCCCCATTTCTCACTTTCTCATCTATCCATTCCAACAGCAAGCTCCATTAGCACTCTTTTTTTTTTTTTTCTTTGCTGGTTTGTTTTTGGCTCCTGTTTCTCTGTCCTCTCTCTCCTCTTTCCCATACCCCTATTAGCTCTACACATCACAACCTCTCCCCTCCTTTCTGCCTACCTGCACCATGCACTCAGCATCACACTCCGGAGCAGCACAAGCATGGCCTCCTGGAACCTGCCCAGCACTGATTCCTGGCCTGCCTTGTAGGCCCTAGTACATGCCTCAAAAAAACCCATCCCAGCTTCTCCCTTTCAGCTGGACATATCCTGCTGAACCACAGCTGAATGACTGGCCCGGCCCTTTGGACAAGGAGGTGAAAAGCACCGTGACTACAGACAAGCAAACAACAAAGAACACACAGCCTACCTGCTCAGACATAATCAAATAAAACAAAAAGCAGGACGAAACAAACAAATCTACAATCAATAAATGAAGAAAATAACTACTGAATGTCCTGAAGACAGCAGACAATATCAAAACATATAAAAAAAAAAAAACAGGACAGGATGTTTCCAGTAGGCGTCCAAAATGACTTTCCAGTAGAAGAAAAGTCACTAAAACTACCTGATAGGCAATTCAAATCTCTAATATTCAGAGTAATCCAAGACTTGAAGCAAAAAAAAAAGACAAAAATGAGGAAAAAAATAGACAAATTTATGGATAAGGCAGAAAAATTCATAGAAAATACAAACAAAAAAATGGAACAATTCAGGAAAATAATACAGGAACAAAATGCCAAAATAAATTCACAATTAGAAATCATTCAAAAACAACAATTAGAAATCCAAAGGATAAACAACAAGATTTCAGAAAAGGACACTGTCACAAAAGGGCTGAGGAGCAGGTCTGAAACAATGGAAGACAGAATCAGTGAAATTGAAGACAAACACTTGATTACAACTCTGAGGAAAAATCAGAAAAAGAATGAAGAAAAATGAAGAAACCCTGAGAATTATGTGGGATACAATCAAAAGCAAAAATTTATGAGCGATCGGCGTTCCAGAACAGAGAAAGAAAATGGAAAACACAGAGAGGATCATTGAGAATTGCTGACAGAAAACTTCCCTAATATCACGAATGATGAAAAGCTGACCATCCAAGAAGCTCAACAAACTCCATACAGGATAGACCGCAAAAGAAAAACACCAAGGCATATCATAATCATACTCTCTAAAACCAAAGACAAAGTCCTGCAAGCAACTTGAGAACAAAAAGTCACGTACAGAGAGAAATGATAAGACTAAACTCTGATTATTCACCAGAAACTATGCAAGCAAGAAGGCAATGGGATGACATATATATAAACCTTGAAAGAAAAAAAATTGCCAACCAAGAAACATATACCCTGCAAAACTTTTGTTCAGATATGATAGTGAAATTAGGACATTTCCAGATAAACAGAAATTAAGGGAATATGTAAACACCAAACAAAACATAAAAGAATTTTTAAAGGGAGTTTTTCAGTCTGAGAACAAACTACATCACACCGCAGCCTGAATCTAGGACGCAAGATTATACCAGCCAGATACCAACCTAGGAGATGAACTGTCAAGGACTATCCAAAACCAAAACAGTTGCAACAGAGAACCAGAGAAGTTAATGTGTAAATGATAACAACCTCAGAAAAATAAGAGAGGGAATAAACGATACAGATATAGAACTTTCTAACGGAGAGGAAGGCAAAGTGATACCAAGTAATAATAGACTGGTTCAAACCTAGGAAGATAAGGGTAAATTTCAAGGTAACCACAAAGAAAGTTAACAAACAAACCTACTCATCAAAATAAAGAAGAAAAACATAAAGTCTCGATAAAAACAAAATCTACAAAAACTTCTTTTAGTGAAAAAGAAATCCACAAACAAAAGGAACTCAGCACAGGAGAGTAAGAGGAACAAAGAAAATGCTAGCACCACAAAAAAAAGCACTACAAAGCGACAGCAATAAACTTACACTTATCAATAATTACACTGAATGTAAAAGCCCTAAATATATCTATAAAGAGACAAAGAGTGAGGCAGAGCCAAGATGGCGGAATGGACAGATGCTTCCGTCAAGCCCTCTTTACAACAAACACCTGAAAAAGCAAGTGAAATGAGTATATTTGTGACAAGCTGGGAGTCCTGAGAATCAAAGGCAAGCTTAGACAATGAACTGAGGGGCAGGGGAAGGAAGAGACTGTTTAGAAGCAGAGAAGAGTTACCGGACCTGAATCGCGGGGAGCCCTCAGGCACCATTCCCGGAGCGGCTGCAGCGGCGGCGGCAGGCTGGTCCTAGCGTTCGGCCGCAGTTTCCTCAGGGAGAAGCAGCGAGCCACACAGCCCACTCATACCTCCGGAACCCGAGCAGAAGGGCGCTCTCAGAAAAAGCTAAGTACTTGCGTATTTTTCACCGCGCCCCCCCCACCCCAAACCCAGCTTCAGTGGCTGAATCCCTAGGCCTGACATAGACCCTGGTGAGCACCTGGAGCCGTCCTCCTGGCCTTGGGGAAGGAAAAAATTTGCAACTGGGGGGAGAAGATAATTTGCTAGCTCCATTAACCGGGGGAGCTCAGGACAGAAGCGGCTCCTGTCCAGGCATAAACTGTCCGTGGATGTTGAGCACCTTTCCCTTCTGTATGGACATGTTTGGGCCTATTTCGGGAAAATAGGCCCTTCTTGGCAAACTCCAACCATTTCAGCTGTGCGGTGGAGAGGTGGGTGTTTGACGTTTCACATTGCTTTGCCTATTAAACAAGGTACTCACCTACCCACGACAGGGACCTAAGGACTGATGGCTGCACTTGGGTCGCCCAGCCACCCACAACAGGGGTCAAGGGATAACCGGTACCTCTCAGTCCTTACAACAAAAATTTTGGGTACCCATGGTCCCTCTGCAGAGCCCACCCACCAGCATGCTCTAAGGAACAGAGATATATTTTCCTCAGAGACACATGGGGGTCAGTTCTCAGCCCCCTGCCTTGTTCAGAGCGTGAACCCCTGCTGCAATCAGATACGGGTATATTCGCCAATCACCCCTGCCCCTCTAAGACTGTAGGACAGAGCCTGTACCACACACTTGATATCAGCTACCTGGAAACCTGAGCTGAATTCATACAAGAAAACGGAATGGACTCCTAGACTGATATACCTGATAACACCTCTAGCCAGCTGGGGACAGGACACCAGAGCTCCAAAGGCAAAAATAATCAAGCTAGCTCACTCAAGCAACCCATAGGGGTATAACAAAACAAAACAAAGCAAGCAGCTATGACACAGTAAGCAAGTATAAACTAATACAATAACTTACAGATAGCTGGGAGACAACAGTCAATATCAAGTCACATAAAGAAACAGGCCATGGGCGGCGGGGCCAAGATGGCGGACCAGGTGGACGCTACCGCGGATCCCTTTTGCAACAAAGACTCGGAAAAACAAGTGAATCGATCACATACATAACAATCTACGAACTCTGAACAACAAGCACAGACTTAGAGACGGAAAACGAACAAATACGGGCAGACAGCGACCGTTTTCAGAACTAGGAGCCAGCGTACCAGGCGGCTCCATTAACATCCGAATACCTGGAGCCAGGGGGAGAATTCAGATAGGGATCTGACTGCATTTTTTTTAGCTGATTGCCTGGAAAATCTAGTTTCCCAGTGATGGCTGGGAGACAGCAGTCCATATCAAACCACATAAAGAAACAGACCATGACAGCTTCTCCAACCCCGCAAACAAAAGAATCAAAATCTTTCCCAAATGAAGATACAATCCTGGAATTATCAGATACAGAATATAAAAAACTAATTTACAGAATGCTTAAAGATATCACAAATGAAATTAGGATAAATGCAGAAAAAGCCAAGGAACACACTGATAAAACTGTTGAAGAACTCAAAAAGATTATTCAAGAACATAGTGGAAAAATTAATAAGTTGCAAGAATCCACAGAGAGACAGCATGTAGAAATCCAAAAGATTAACAATAAAATTACAGAATTAGACAACGCAATAGAAAGTCAGAGGAGCAGACTCGAGCAATTAGAATGTAGACTGGGACTTCTGGAGGACCAGGGAATCAACACCAACATAGCTGAAAAAAAATCAGATAAAAGAATTAAAAAAAATGAAGAAACCCTAAGAATCATGTGGGACTCTATCAAGAAGGGTAACTTGAGAGTGATTGGAGTCCCAGAACAGGGAGAGGGGACAGAAAACACAGAGAAAATAGTTGAAGAACTCCTGACAGAAAATTTCCCTGACATCATGAAAGACGAAAGGATATCTATCCAAGATGCTCATCGAACCCCATTTAAGATTGATCCAAAAAGAAAAACACCAAGACATATTACCATCAAACTTACCAAAACCAAAGACAAATAGAAAATTTTAAAAGCAGCCAGGGAGAAAAGAAAGGTTTCCTTCAAGGGAGAATCAATAAGAATAAGTTCAGACTACTCAGCAGAAACCATGCAGGCAAGAAGGGGATGGGACAACATATACAGAGCACTGAAGGACAAAAACTGCCAACCAAGGATCATATATCCAGCAAAACTCTCTCTGAAATATGAAGGAGAAATTAAGATATTTACAGATAAACACAAGTTTAGAGAATTTGCAAAAACTAAACCAAGACTGCAAGAAATGCTAAAGGAGATTGTTTGGCCTGATGACCAATAATATCAGGTACCAGCACAATACAAGGTCACAAAACAGAATGTCCTGATATCAACGCAACTCAAATAGGGAAAGCACAAAAACAAACAAATTAAGATTAATTCTAAAAAATAAATAAATAAACAAAATAATACACATAACAGGAAATCATGGAAATCAATAGAAAAACGATCACAGTAATCAAAAAGAGGGACTAAATATAGGAGGCATTGAATTGCCAGATGGAGAGTGATACAAGGCGATATAGAAGGATACAAGTTAGGTTTTTACTTAGAAAAATAGGGGTAAATAATAAGGTAACCACAAAAAGGAATATCAATTCCATAACTCAAGAAAAAAGCCAAGAAAAACGTAACGACTCAACAAACACACAGTTAAACATTATGAAAATGACGATCTCACAAGCTACTAAGAAAAACGTCTCAGCACAAAAAAGCATGTGGAAAAATGAAATGGCCAACAACACACATGAAAAGGCATCAAAATGACAGCACTAAAAACTTATTTATCTATAATTACGCTGAATGTAAATGGACTAAATGCACCAATAAAGAGACAGAGAGTCACAGACTGGATAAAGAAACACGATACATCTATATGCTGCTTACAAGAGACACACCTTAGACTTAGAGACACAAACAGACTAAAACTCAAAGGATGGAAAAAAATATATCAAGCAAACAATAAGCAAAAAATAAGAGGAGTAGCAATATTAATTTCTGACAAAATAGACTTTAGACTTAAATCCGCCACAAAGGATAAAGAAGGACACTATATAATGATAAAAGGGACAATTGATCAGGAAGACATAACCATATTAAATATTTACGCACCCAGTGACAGGGCTGCAAGATACATAAATCAAATTTTAACAGAATTGAAAACTGAGATAGACACCTCCACATTTATAGTAGGAGACTTCAACACACCACTTTCGGAGAAGGACAGGACATCCAGTAAGAAGCTCAACAGAGACACGGAAGACCTACTTACAACAATCAACCAACTTGACCTCACTGACTTATGCAGAACTCTCCACCCAACTGCTGCAAAATATACTTTTTTTTCTAGTGCACATGGAACATTCTCTAGAATAGACCACATATTAGGTCATAAAACAAATCTTTCCAGAATCCAAAACATCGAAATATTACAAAGCATCTTCTCAGACCACAAGGCAATGAAGCTAGAAATCAATAACAGGAAAACTAGGGAAAAGAAATCAAATACTTGGAAAATGAACAATACCCTCCTGAAAAAAGACTGGGTTATAGAAGACATCAAGGAGGGAATAAGGAAATTCTTAGAAAGCAATGAGAATGAAAATACTTCCTATCAAAACCTCTGGGACACAGCAAAAGCAGTGCTCAGAGGCCAATTTATATCGATAAATGCACACATACAAAAAGAAGAAAGAGACAAAATCAGAGAACTGTCCCGACAACTTGAACAAATAGAAAGTGAGCAACAAAAGAACCCATCAGGCACCAGAAGAAAACAAATAATAAAAATTAGAGCTGAACTAAATGAATTAGAGAACAGAAAAACAATTGAAAGAATTAACAAAGCCAAAAGCTGGTTCTTTGAAAAAATTAACAAAATTGATAAACCATTGGCTAGACTGACTAAAGAAAAACAGGAAAGGAAACAAATAACCCGAATAAGAAACTAAAAGGACCACATCACAACAGAGCCAAATGAAATTAAAAGAATCATTTCAGATTACTACGTAAAATTGTACTCTAACAAATTTGAAAACCTAGAAGAAATGGATAAATTCTTAGAAAAATACTACCTACCTAAACTAACACATTCAGAAGTAGAACAACTAAATAGACTCATAACAAAAAAAAGAGATTGAAACGGTAATCAAAAAACTTCCAACAAAAAAAAGTCCTGGCCCAGACGGCTTCACTGCAGAGTTCTACCAAACCTTCAGAGAAGACTTAACACCATTACTATTGAAGGTATTTCAAAGCATAGAAGATGACGGAATACCGCCCAACTCATTCTATGAAGCTACCATCTCCCTGATACCAAAACCAGGTAAAGACATTATAAAAAAAGAAAATTTTAGACCTATATCCCTCATGAACATAGATGCAAAAATCCTCAACAAAATTCTAGCCAATAGAATCCAACAACACATCAAAAAAATAATTCACCCTGATCAAGTGGGATTTATACCAGGTATGCAAGGCTGGTTTAATATCAGAAAAACCATTAACGTAATCCATCACATAAATAAAACAAAAGATAAAAACCACATGATCTTATCAATAGATGCAGAAAGGCATTTGACAAAGTTCAACACCCATTTATGATAAAAACTCTTACCAAAATAGGAATTGAAGGAAAATTCCTCAACATAATAAAGGGCATCTATGCAAAGCCAACAGCCAATATCACTCTGAATGGAGAGAACCTGAAAGCATTTCCCTTGAGAACGGGAACCAGACAAGGATGCCCTTTATCACCGCTCTTATTCAACATCGTACTTGAATTCCTAGCCAGGGCAATTAGGCTAGACAAAGAAATAAAGCGTATCCAGATTGGTAAGGAGGAAGTAAAGCTATCACTATTTGCAGATGACATGATCGTATACATGGAAAACCCTAAGGAATCCTCCAGAAAACTACTGAAACTAATAGAAGAGTTTGGAAGAGTCTCAGGTTATAAAATAAACATACAAAAATCACTTGGATTCCTCTACATCAACAAAAAGAACACCAAAGAGGAAATAACCAAATCAATACCATTCACAGTAGCCCCCAAGAAGATAAAATACTTAGGAATAAATCTTACCAAGGATGTAAAAGACCTATACAAAGAAAACTATAAAACTCTGCTATAAGAAATTCAAAAGGACATACTTAAGTGGAAGAACATACCCTGCTCATGGATAGGAAGACTTAACATAGTAAAAATGTCTATTCTACCAAAAACCATCTATACATATAACACACTTCCAATCCAAATACCAATGTCATATTTTAAGGGGATAGAGAAACAAATCACTAATTTCATATGGAAGGGAAAGAACCCCCGGATAAGCAAAGCATTACTGAAAAAGAAGAAGAAAGTGGGAGGCCTCACTCTACCTGATTTCAGAACCTATTATACAGCTACAGTAGTCAAAACAGCCTGGTACTGGTACAACAACAGGCACATAGACCAATGGAACAGAATTGAGAACCCAGATATAAATCCATCCACGTATGAGCAGCTGATATTTGACAAAGGACCAGTGTCAGTCAATTGGGGAAATGATAGTCTTTTTAACAAATGGTGCTGGCATAATTGGATATCCATTTGCAAAAGAATGAAACAGGACCTATACCTCACACCATGCACAAAAACTAACTCCAAGTGGATCAAAGACCTAAACATAAAGACTAAAACGATAAAGATCATGGAAGAAAAAATAGGATCAACCCTAGGAGCCCTAATACAGGGCATAAACAGAATACAAAACATTACCAAAAATGATGCAGAGAAACCAGATAACTGGGAGCTCCTAAAAATCAAACACCTATGCTCATCTAAAGACTTCACCAAAAGAGTAAAAAGACCACCTACAGACTGGGAAAGAATATTCAGCTATGACATCTCAGACCAGCGCCTGATCTCTAAAATCTACATGATTCTGTCAAAACTCAACCACAAAAAGACAAACAACCCAATCAAGAAGTGGGCAAAGGATATGAACACACATTTCACTAAAGAAGATATTCAGGCAGCCAACAGATACATGAGAAAATGCTCCCGATCATTAGCCATTAGAGAAATGCAAATTAAAACTACGATGAGATTCCATCTCACACCAACTAGACTGGCATTAATCCAAAAAACACAAAATAATAAATGTTGGAGAGGCTGCGGAGAGATTGGAACTCTCGTACACTGCTGGTGGGATTGTAAAATGGTACAACCACTTTGGAAATCCATCTGGCGTTATCTTAAACAGTTAGAAATAGAACTACCATACAACCCAGAAATCCCACTCCTCGGAATATACCCTAGAGATACAAGAGCCTTCACACAAACAGATATATGCACACCCATGTTTATTGCAGCTCTGTTTACAATAGCAAAAAGCTGGAAGCAACCAAGGTGTCCATCAACGGATGAATGGGTAAATAAATTGTGGTATATTCACACAATGGAATACTACGCATCGATAAAGAACAGTGACGAACCTCTGAAACATTTCATAACATGGAGGAATCTGGAAGGCATTATGCTGAGCGAAATGAGTCAGTTGCAAAAGGACAAATATTGTATAAGACCGCTATTATAAGATCTTGAGAAATAGAAAAAACGGAGAAGAGCACATACTTTTGTGGTTACAAAGGGGGGAGGGAGGGAGGGAGGGAGAGGGCTTTTTATTGATCAATCAGTAGATAAGAACTGCTTTGGGTGAAGGGAAAGACAACACTCAATACAAGGAAGGTCAGCCTAATTGGACTGGACTAAAAGCAAAGAGGTTTCCGGGATAAAATGAAACCTTCAAAGGTCAGCGGAGCAGGGGCTGGGATCTGGGGAACTTGGTTTGAGGGGACTTCTAAGTCAATGGGCAAAATAATTCTATTATGAAAACATTCTGCATCCCACTTTGAATTGTGGCGCCTGGGGTCCTAAATGCCAACAAGCGGCCATCTAAGATACATCAATTGGTCTCAACCCACCTGGAGCAAAGGCAAAGGAAGAACACCAAGGTCACATGACAACTAAGAACCCAAGAGACAGAAAGGGCCACATGAACCAGAGACCTACATTATCCTGAGACCAGAAGAACTAGTTGGTGCCCGGCCACAATCGATGTCTGCCCTGTCAGGGAGCACAACAGACAACTCCTGAGGGAGCAGGAGACCAATGGGATACAGACCCCAAATTCTCATAAAAAGACCATACCTAATGGTAGGACTGTGACTAGAGGAATCCCAGAGACAATGCTCCCCAGAACTTCTGATCGCACAGGACAGGAACCATCCCCGAAGACAAATCATCAGACATGAAAAGGACTGGTCAGTGGGGGGGAGAGAGATGCTGATGAAGAGTGAGCTAATTAAATCAGGTGGACACTGGAGAGTGTGTTGGCACCTCTTGACTGGAGGGGGGATGGGAAGATATAGAGAGAGGGAAGATGGCAAAATTGGCACGAAACGAGAGACTGAAAGGGCTGACTCAGTAGGGGGAGAGCAAGTGGGAGAAGGGAGTAAGATGTATGTAAACCTACATGTGACAGACTGATTGGAATGGTAAATGTTCACTTGAAGCTTAATAAAAATTAATTAAAAAAAAAAAAAACAGGCCATGATCACCTCAACAGACTCTCAAAACAAAGAATCCAGGGATCTTTTAGATGAAAGTGTATTCGTGGAATTACCAGATGCAGAATATAAAAGTTTAATATACAGAACCCTCCAAGACATCAGGAAGGAAATGAGGCAATACTCAGAACAGGCTAAGGAACACACATATAAGGCAACTGAAGAACTCGGGAAGATTATTCAGGAACATAATGAAAAGTTTAATAAGCTGGAAAAATCCATATACAGACAGCAATCAGATATTCAGAAGATTAAGAATGAAATTACAGAATTAGACAACTCAATACAAAGTCAGAGGAGCAGAATTGAGCAAGTAGAAGCTAGAATTTCTGAACTCGAAGATAAATCGCTTGGCGCTAATATATTTGAAGAAAAATCAGATAAAAGAATTTAAAAAAATGAAGAACCCTTAAGAATCACGTGGGACTCTATCAAGAGAAATAACCTATGAGTGATTGGAGTACCAGAACAGGGAAGGATAACAGAAAATACAGACAAAATTGTTGAGGATTTGTTGGCAGAAAAGTTCCCTGATATTGTGAAAGATGAGAAGATACCTATCCAAGATGCTCATCAAACTCCATATAAGGTAGATCTTAAAAGAAAGTCACCAAGACATATTATAATCGAACTTGCCAAAACCAAAGAAAGGACACAATTATAAGAGCAGTGAGGGATAAAAGTCAACCTACAAGGGAGAGCCAATAAGAATAAGCTCGGACTACTCTAAAAACAAATTTTTTTTTACTCAGCAGAAAACATGCAGGCAATAAGGCAATGGGATGACATATTTAAAAAGTTGAAGGAAAAAAATTGCCTGCCAAGAATCATATATCCATCAAAACTGTCTCTTAAATATGAAGGTGAAATTAAGAATTTTCCAGATAAACACAAGTTGAGGGAATTCATAAAAACCAAACCAAAACGACAAGAAATACTAAAGGGAGTTCTTTGGTTAGAAAATCAATAATATCAGGTATCAACCCAAGACTAGAACACTGGGCAGAGCAACCAGAAGTCAACCCAGACAGGGAAGTTCAAAATAAAAATAAAAAACAAAGCAAGATTATTAAAAAAGAAAAAAAAAGCCCAACCCAGGTTAACGGCAATGTTATTGTATAAAAGAAGACAACATTAAAGTAATAAAGAGGGACTAAGAAATGTTAGGAAAAAAAAAAAAAGTTTTTTTTTTTCTTTTTTTTTTTTTTAAGAAATGTAAACATGCACCTTCCATATGGAGAGGAAGATACGGCGATACAAAAAAAAAAGTTATAAATTTAGAAAAATAGGGGTAAATAATAAGGTAACCACAAAGGAGAAAAACCATCCTACTCAGCAAAAGAAAATGCAAGGGAAAAATACAGACTCAGCAGAAACAAAATCAACAACAACAAACATGAGGAAAGGACATTATATAAAGAAAATCTACTCACATAAAATTAAGTGGGAAAAAGAAACTGTCAGCACACAAAAAAAGACGTCAAAATGATAGCACTAAATTCATACCTATCCATAATTACCCTGAATGTAAATGGTCTAAATGCACCAATAAAGAGAGAGAGTGTCAGAATGGATTAAAAAACAAGATCCATCTATATGCTGCCTACAAGAGACACACCTTAGACTTAGAGACACAAACAAACTAAAACTCAAGGGATGGAAAAAAATATATCAAGCAAACACCAATCAAAAGACCCTTACCTCACTCCATGCACAAAAACTAACTCAAAATGGATCAAAGACCTAAATATAAAATCTAAAACGATAAAGATTATGGAAGAAAAAATAGGGACAATGTTAGAAGCCCTAATACATGGCATAAACAGCATGGAAAACATTATAAAGAACGTAGAAGAAAAACTAGATAACTGGGAGCTCCTAAAAAGCAAACACTTACGCTCATCCAAAGACTTCACCAAAAGAGTAAAAAGACTATCTACAGACTGGGAAAAAGTTTTTAGCGATGACATTTCTGATCAGCGCCTGATCTCTAAAATCTACAGTATACTGCAGAAACTCAACTGCAAAAAGATAAATAACCCAATTAAAAAATGGGCAAAAGATATGAATAGAGACTTCACTAAAGAAGACATTCAGGTAGCTAACAGATATATGAAGAAATGTTTACGATCATTAGCCATTAGAGAAATGCAGATCAAAACTACAGTGAGATTTCATCTCACTCCAACAAGGCTGGCATTAATCCAAAAAACACGAAATAATAAATGATAGAGAGGCTGTGGAGAGATTGGAACACTTCTACACTGCTGGTGGGAATGTCAAATGGTACAACCACTTTGGAAATCAATTTGGCGCTTCCTTAAAAAGTTAGAACTACCATACGATCCAGCAACCCCACTCCTTGGAATATATCCTAGAGAAATAAGAGCCTTTACACAAACAGATATATGCACACCCATGTTTATTGTAGCACTGTTTACAATAGCAAAAAGATGGAAGCAACCAAGGTGCTCATCAATGGATGAATGGATAAATAAATTATGGTAAATTCACACAATGGAATACTATGCATCGATAAAGAACAGTGAGGAATCGGTGAAACATTTCATAACATGGAGGAACCTGGAAGGCATTATGCTGAGTGAAATTAGTCAGTTGCAAAAGGACAAATATTGTATGAGACCACTATTATAAGAACTTGAGAACTAGTTTAAACTGAGAAAAAAACATTCTTTTGTGGTTACAAGAAGGGGGAGGGAGGGAGGCAGGGTGCGAGAGGAGTATTCACTAATTAGATAGTAGATAAAAACTGCTTTAGGTGAAGGGAAAGACAGCACACAATACAGGGGAGGTCAGCACAATTGGACTAAACCAAAAGCAATTTCCTGAATAAACTGTATGCTTCAAAGGCCAGTGTAGTAGGGGCAGGGGTCTGGGGACCACGGTTTCAGGGGACATCTAAGTCAATTGGCATAATAAAACCTATTAAGAAAATATTCTGCATCCCACTTTGAAGAGTGGCGTCTGAGGTCTTAAACACTAGCAAGCAGCCTTCTAAGATGCATCACTTGGTCTCAACCCCCCTGGATCAAATGAGAATGAAGAACACCAAGGACACAAGGTGATTACGAGCCCAAGAGACAGAAAGGGCCACATGAACCAGCAACTACATTATCCTGAGACCAGAAGAACTAGATGGTGCCTGGCTACAACCGATGACAGCCCTGACAGGGAACACAACAGAGAACCCCTGAGGGAGCAGGAGAGCAGTGGGATGCAGACCCCAAATTCTCATAAGACCAGACTTAATGGTCTGACTGAGACTGGAAGGACCCCAGTGGTCATGGCCCCCAGACCTTCTGTTGGCCCAGGACAGGAACCATTCCCGAAGCCAACTCTTCAGACATGGATTGGACTGGACAATGGGTTGGAGAGGGATGCTGGTGAGGAGTGAGCTTCTTGGATCAGGTGGACACTTGAGACTATGTTGGCATCTCCTGTCTGGAGGGGAGATGAGAGGGTGGAGGGGGTTAGAAGCTGGCGAAAAGGACACGAAAAGAGAGAGTGGAGGGAGAGAGCAGGCTCTCTCATTAGGGGGAGAGTAATTGGGAGTGTGTAGTAAGGTGTATATGGGTTTTTGTGTGAGAGACTGACTAGATGTGTAAACCTTCACTTAAAGCACAATAAAAATTATTAAAAAAAAAAAAAGGAGAGACTGAGTGACAGAATGGATAAAAAACAGGACCCAATCAATATGCTGTTTATAAGAGACACACCTTAGAAACAAAGACATAAATTTATTAAAAGTCAAAGGATGGGAAAAATATATCAAGCAAAGAAGTACCAAAAAAGAGCAGGAGTGGCAATACTAATCTCAGATAAGATAACTTTTAAAACAAAATCCACCATAAAAGACAAAGAAGGGCACTATATAATGATCAAAGTGATGATCCATCATGAAGACTTAACCATAATAAACATCTATGCACCCAATGACAGGGCTCCAAAATACATAAAACAAACTCTAACAGCACTGAAAACAGAAATCAACAGTTCCACAATGATAGTAGGAGGCTTCAACGCACAACTCTCAGTAAAGGACAGAACATCTAGAAAGAAACTCCACAAAAATACAGAAGAGCTAAAGAGCACAATCGGTCAACTTGATCTCACAGACATATATAGAACACTTCACCCAACAGCTGTAAAGTACTCACTCTTTTCCAACGCACATGGAATGTTCTCCAGAATAGACCACATCTTAGGCCACAGAGCAACCTTCAACAAAATCCAAAACATTAAGATAATACAAAGTACCTTCTCTGAGTACAATGCCTTCAAAGTAGAAATTAACAGTGGGAAGAGTAAAGAAAAAAAAATCAATTACATGAAAACTGGATAACACCCTGCTTAAAAGCCACCGAGTAATAGAAGAAACCAAAGATGGAATCAAAAAGTTCCTAGAATCAAACGAGAATGAAAACACATCATACCAAAACCTTTGGGACACAGCAGAGGTAGTCCTCGGAGGTCAATTTATAGCACTAGATGTACCCATCAAAAAAGAAGAAAGGGACAAAATCAAAACATTAGTTACATAACTTGAACAAATAGAGAACAGCAAAAGAAGCCCACACCCATCAGAAGAAAGGAAATAAGATCAGAGCAGAAAGAAATGAAGTAGAGAATAGAAAAACTGTAGAAAGGATTAACAAAATCGACAAGCCTCTGGCCAAACTGACAAAAGAAAAACAGGAGAGAATGCAAATAATGCATAAGGAATCAAATGGGGGACATTACAAAAGATCCAACTGAAATAAAAAGAATCATAAGAAAGTATTATGAAAAGCTATACTCCAACAAATTTGAAAACCTAGAGGAAATAGACAAATTTCTAGAGACACACAACCTACCCAGACTAACACAAAATGATGCTGAAAATCTGAACAGACCCATAACAAGAGAAGAGATTGACAAGGTAATAAAAAAAAACACCCAACAACAACAACAAAAAAAACCTGGCCCAGATGGCTTTACTGGAGAATTCTACCAAACATTCAGAGAAGAGCTTACACTAGTACTACTCAAACTATTTCAGAACACAGAAAAGGAAGCGATACTTCCAAATTCATTCTATGAAGCCAGCAAAACCAAGGAAAGACACCACAAAAAAAGAAAATTACTGATCAACATCTCTCATGAGTATAAATGCAAAAGTTCTCAACAAAAGCCAGTAGAATTCAGCATCGTATCCAAAAAATAATACAACACGACCAAGTAGAATTCATACCACATATGCAAGGATGGTTCAACATTAGAAAATCAATCAACGGAACCCACCACACAAGCAAAAGGAAAGAAAAGAATCACATGATCATCTCAATCAACGCACAAAAGGCATTCTACAAAGTCCAACACCCATTCGTGATCAAAACTCTCATTAAAATAGGTATAGAAGGGAAGTTTCTCAACATTATAAAGGGCATCTATGCAAAACCAACAGCCAACATCGTTCTCAATGGAGAGAGGCTGAAAACATTCCTGGTGAGAACAGGAACAAGACAAGGATGCCCTTTATCACCACTCCTATTTAACATTGTGTTGGAAGTCTTAGCTAGAGCAATAAAGCAAGAAACAGATATAAAGGGCATCCAAATTGGTAATTAAGAAGTTAAACTGTCCCTATCTATGGATGATATGATACTATACTTAGAAAATCCAAAAGACTCCAAGAGAAAACTACTGGAACTAATAGAAAGACTCAGCAGAGTTGCAGGATACAACATAAACATACAAAAATCTGTTGGATTCCTATACACCAATAAAGAGAACGATGAAAAGGAAATCAGGACAACAATACCATTTATAATAGCCTCTGAAAAATAAAATACTTGGGAAGAAACTAACCAGGGATGTAAAAGTCCTCTGCAAAGAAAACTACAAAACACTGCTGAAGAAACCAAAAGAGATCTACATAAATGGAAAAACATACCATGCTCATGGATAGGTAGACTCAACATTTTTGAAAATGACAATTCTACTCAAAGTGATTTACAAATACAATGCGATCCCAAATTCAAATACCAACAACATTCTTTAAAGAGATGGAAAAACTTATTATTAACTTTATATGGAAAAGGAAGAAGCCCCAGATAAGTAAAGCACTATTGAAGAAGAATAAAGTAGGAGGACTCATGCTACCTGACCTCAGAACCTACTATACACCTAAGGTAGTCAAAACACTCTGGTACTGGTACAACAAGAGATACATTGACCTATGGAACAGAATTGGCACCTCACAACATCTGGTGGACATTATGCTGAGTGAGGTCTGTCACAAAAGACAAATACTGTATGAGACTACTACTGTAAAAACTCATGAAAAGGTTTACATACAAAAAGAAACAAAATTTGATGGTTGTGAGGGATGGGAGGGGTGGGGATGGAAAAACACTAAATAGACAATAGGTAAGTGGTTACTTTGGTGAAGGGTAAGACAGTACACAATACTGGGGAAGCCAGCACAATCTGTACAAGGCAAGCCCGTGGTAGCTCCATAGACACCTGGACCTGAGGGACTGAACTGCTGGGCTGAGGGCGGTGGGGACCATGGCCTCAGGGAATCTCTAGCTCAATAGGTATACAAAGTTTATAAAGAATACGTTCTACATTCTACTTTGGTGAGTAGTGTCTGGGGTCTTAAAAGCCTGTCACCGGCCATCTAGGATACTCCACTCGTCTCACCCCTTCGGGAGCAAGGAAGAATGAAGAAAACTAAAGACATAAGGGAAAGACTAGTCCAAAGGACTAGTGGACCACATCTACCACGGCCTCCACCAGACTTGAGTCCAGTACAACTAGATGGTGTCCAGCTACCACCACTGACTGCTCTGACAGGGATCACAATAGAGGGTCCCAGACAGAGCTGGAGAAAAATGTAGAAAAAATTCCAAGTCAAAAAGTAAGACCAGACTTGCTGGCCTGACAGAGACCGGAGAAACCCTGAGATCATGGCCCCTGGACACCCTTTCAGCTCAGTACTGAGGCCACTCCTGAGGTCCACCCTTCAGCCAAAGATTGAACAGTCCCGTGGAAGAATACAAGACTAAAGAGGCATATCACCCCTGGGGCAGGGACTGGAAGGTAGGAGGGAACAGGATAGCTGGTAATAGGGAACCCAAAGTTGACAAGGGAGTGTTGACGTGTCGAGGGGTTGTTAACCAATGTCATACAACAATGTGTGTACTGATTGATGAGAAACTAGTTTATTCTGTAAACCTTCATCTGAAGTTCAATTTAAAAAAAAAAAAAATTAAAGAGGGTACTTCGCACATCAAAATAGATACAGAGGCCAGTGCCATTTCAAGCTAGAATTCAGCACATGGTTTCTGATGGACCTGGTTGATTAAATTTTCTTTAAAATCCAAAAAGCTCTGCAAAGTACGAGTCTCAAGGCTAAGGAATCTTGGTACCCAAATTTTCTATGTCAAATAGAGAACTACAAAGGACACTGCTTCCTGTTTATCTTAGTCATCTAGTGCTGCTGCAACAGAAATACCACAAGCGGATACCTTCAACAAACAGAAGTTTATTCTCTCACAGTCTGGTAGGCTAGAAGTCCAAATTCAGGGTGCCAGCTCCAGGGGAAAGCTTTCTCTCTCGGTTCGCTCTGGGAGAAGGTCCTTGTCATCAATCTTCCCTGGTGGAGGAATTGCTCAGCGCAGGGACCCCGGGTCCAACTATTCTTCTGGCTCTTGTTTCTTGGTGGTATGAGGTCTCCCTGTCTCTGTGCTCGCTTCTCTCTTTTATATCTGAAAAGAGATTGGTTTAAGACACAACCTAATCTTGTAGATTGAGTCCTGCCTCATTAACATAACTGCCTCTAATCCTGCCTCATTAACATCATAGAGATAGGATCCACAGTACATAGGAAAATCACATCAGATGACAAAATGCTGAAAAATCACACAATACTAGAAATCATGGCCTAACCAAGTTGACACATATTTTGGGGGGGACACAATTCAATCCATGACACTGTTCTTGTGCTCATTGCTCTGTCAACAAAAAATCATTCTTAGAAAAGAGTCTCTTAGAACACAAAAAGTATATCAATAGATTTAAAAAAAAAAAAAAAAAACCTAGGAAAATGAAGGAGAAAGAAGTAGGATTCCCTTAAATTCACTACCATTTTGGAATGTAAAACTGATTTTGAGGCAAGCCATTCAAGGGTCAGAATGTGACATTCAAAACCAGTGGATTGTTGGGGTATCATACAGGAAGGAAGTAGGAGAGCATTTAGGAGGCTGATATGAAAGTCCAAGTGGAGATGACCAAGACTAAGACCGAGGCGGAAAGAAGCTGATTTGAAATGGTGGAGTCTGTAGGACTCAGCAACTGATTGATCAGGGGAAAAGGGTGAAGGAGAAGATGAAATCTATGATGTGCCCCGTCATGTTTGGGGAGATAAGGAGTTCAGTTTTAGACATGATGGATTTAAAATACCCAGTAGGCAACTGGATCTTCAGGTGGGAGATCTGGAGCAAGATGAGGCTGGAGACACAGATTTGGGAGTCATCAATATCGCAGGTGGTACATGTAACCATGAGAATAAATGAGATTGTCTAAGGATGCTCAGGGCACAAAAAAAGGTGGGTAGGAACAGAAGCAGAGGTAGGGCATGGGGAGGACTCAGTCTTGGCATTCCAGGCTAAGAGGAGGGCAGATAGAAAAGAACCCACCAAGAGATGGAGAAGGGACAGAAAAATGAAGGAGCCAGACCTGGTACTCCAGACCCTCAAGTTTCTCTCACTCCCCTTCTCCTGAGAGGCCTTCCTCAGTTAATCACTTTCTCAATAATCCCCAGCTCAGACCTGCTTCTAGGGAACTCAACATAAACATGTGTTTCTCCCATAGCCAGGATTCACAGGTCCAGGAACCAAGGGCTCCTTTCACCATTATTCCTAGTGATCCACTAGCGAAACGTTTGCTTCCCATCCCTGCTACTTGGCCTCTGCTGGTTTGGAGGTCTTAGACCCCAAGGAAGGAACACTTCCACCAGGGAACATAGCAATGGTTTCCTTGTCCTGGAAATAGAGATTGCCACCTGGCCCTTTTTGGATCCTCATGCCACTGAACCAACAGGCAAAGAAGAGGGTTACTGTACCGACTGAAGTGATTGATCCTATCAGGAGAAATGGATTGCTATTACATAGTATGACAGGGAGGAGCAGGTCTGGAACCCGTGAGATTCTCCAAAGCACCTCTCGTTTCACCCACATTCTAGGGTAACAACTAATGAAAATTACAACAAAGACTGTTAATGACCCAGATCCTTCAGGAACGAAGGTTTGGGTCACACCATAAGGCCAAAAATCAAAACCAGCTGAGGGCAAAGGTAATAGAAGGGATAGTGGAAGAAGTTACATAAATACCAGCTACAGCCACATGACCAATGGTAGAAATAAGACCTATAGTTGTTATGATTATTTTTTCCTTGCTTTGATATGAATAGATTTGTATTAATGTACTAACCGATATTTCTTTATCTCATTCCTTTATTATCTAACATAAAGTATACTTACTGTAAACTTGTTGTTGTCAAGTCAATTCCAACTCATAGTGACCCCATAGGACAGAGTAGAACTGCCTCATAGGGTTTCCAACGAGTGGCTGGTAGATTCCAACTGCTGACCTTGTGGTTAGCAGCCAAGCTCTTAACTATCAAGCCACCGAACCAAACTGTACCTCTTGCCATCAAGTCGATTTCGACTTATAGTGACCCTATACGACAGAGTAGAACTTCTCCGTAGAGTTTCCAAGGAGCACCTGGTGGACTCCAACTGTTGACCTTTTGGTTAGCAGCCATAGCACTTAACCACTATGCCACCAGGGTTTCCATCAAGGCACCAGGGCTCCGTATTGATAGCAGTTAAGTTTTTAACCCTGTATCTCAGTATTTAATTTACAGGCTACCAAAGATGGATTGAGACCCACTAGAAGAGGAATGAACACCACCTAAATGTGGGTTAAGTGACAAAAGGATTGTGTATCCCCTTTCAAGAAAAGTAGAGTGCACATTTTGATTCTCTGTGGGATAGTTGTATCCTGCTAGGTGAAAACATGATTTTGCTATTGTTTTCATTTGGAAATTAAGCATAATTAAAGGAGGTGAATATGGATGCCAAGAAGACAAAGGAGTGGAGTGTGCTGGCTTGTATTTTTTTCTGCTTGGCACCACCACTCCAGGCCAAGGCTGGGAAATAAGTTTCCTGCATCATCCTGGGATAGAGTTGGTGAAGACAGGAATTTGTGTGGGATTTGAAGGGGTAGAAGTGAAGCAGAAACCATTACTCTTGGAAGGTCTTGTTGATAAGACACAGAGACAGACACAAACTCCACCTTCCAGCTCATCTTTCTGATTTCCAGCCCCATCAACTGACAGTGGCCCCAGAAAACTAAAGAGTGCCAGACCACAGCTCCCACAGAAGTACAACCTACACAGACCTCTCCTTACACACCCAGCTTCTGGGATTTTCCCCACAAGTTCTGATCTACCCCCTGCACCAGTGTTGCAGGCTGTCATGGTTGGAGACTTTGAACACCCGTATTCCAGACCTGGAATGTCTCACACTCGTATAAGCTCTAGTTTCCCTATAAACCCCTTGTTCCCATAATTTATATATCATATATACCACATTATTATGGGAACAATGGGTTTACTAAGAGGAAAAATACATATATGATTAATTATATGGGATTATACATGATTATATAATGATCCCATATATGATCCTACCGGAAACCCTGGTGGTGTAGTAGTTAAGTGCAACAGCTGCTAACCAAAAGGTGGCAGTTCGAATCCGCCAGGCGCTCCTTGGAAACTCTATGGGGCAGTTCTACTCTGTCCTATAGGGTTGCTATGAGTCGGAATCGACTTGATAGCACTGGGTTTTATACATGATTAATAAGAAGTTACTGGGTGGCAAAAATGGTTAAGTGGATGAATACTAACCAAAAAGTTGACAGTTTGAACCCACCCAGAGGTGCCTCAGAAGAAAGACCTGATGATCTCCTTCTGAAAGGGACACAGTCATGAAAACCCTATGAAGCGTAGCTCTACTCTGACACACATGGGGTTGCCATGAGTTGAAATTGACTCAACAGCAACTGAAAAAATATGTATGATTAATATATTGATATAGGATCATATATGAATATATAATCAAATAATGAAGGGGCAAAAGATAGATCAAAAAGTTCACAGAAAAGGAGCTACAAATGGTCTTAGACATATGAAAAGATGCTCAACTTCAGTCATGACAGCAAGGCAAATTAAAATTTTCTGAAGATACATTTTTCACTTACAAAATTGGAAAAAACTCATAGGTCTGGTAGCATACTCTGTTGACAAGGCTGTGGGGAAGGCCCTTTCATACACCGGGGTGGCAGTGTAGGTGAAGGGGCCTTATGGAAGGCACAGTTAGCAATAGTATCAGAATGACAAAACATACCCCTTATGACTCGGCTATCCCACTTCTGGTGTTTTGTGCTACAGATAGTAATACCAGTGTGCATGGGTGAAAAGACATCTGTTCAATACTACCATGAACACCCTTTTGCAATAGCAAAGGACAAGAAATAATCCAAAGTCTGTCAAAAGTTAAATAAATTATCGTATGTATATACAGCAGAATACAATGTCAATGAGAAAGCTTTTCATGCACTTATATGGAAGAATACCCAAGATATGGTTAGGCAAAAAGGGCAAGATACAGAACTCTGTGTAAAGTATGTTATCTTACGTAACACAGGAAGAAAAGCTATGTATATATCTATATATATAATCTTGCTTGTATATTCATAAATAATCTCTAGAAAGATATATAATAAATCAGTGGTAGAATGAGGATGAAACAGCAGATGGGGGTAAGGATGGAACAAAATTCTTTTTTTTTTTTCAATCATATGAATATATTTCTATTAAAAAAATTAAACATGCACAAAAACTAATATTAGGCATTGATTTAAGGAGAGCAAGACTTATGACAATCATATTGACATTTATTCAAAAATGTAATTGTATCTGAATTTGTTCTTTGTACTTAAAGCTCATCTAACACATTTATATGGAGAAACTGAGTCACAGTAAATTGACCAGCTCCTTTCTCTCAACCTTTAGCCATTTTCAAACCTCCAGAAGAGTTGAAAAAACAGCATGATGGGAACAGCCAGATGTCCTTCTCCTGGATTCGTCACTGGTTAAGGTTATGCCATGTTTGCTTTATTGCTCTCTCCCTTTTTATACTCACAAGTCCCTGTGCATACACACACTTTTTTTTTGACTAAGTTATCTGAGTTATCTGAGTAGTTGTAGATATTGACACTAATACATAATCTAAATACTTCAGAATGTTGCTCCTAAGAACAAAGATATTCCCTACTCAACCACAAGTTATTGCATTCAAGAAATTTAACTTTAGTTTATTAACTAATAAAAGAAGCGGAAACCCTGGTGGCATAGTGGTTAAGTGCTATGGCTGCTAACCAAGAGGTCAGCAGTTCAAATCCCCCAGGCACTCCTTGGAAACTCTACAGGGCAGTTCTACTCTGTCCTATAGGGTCACTATGAGTCGGAATTGACTCGACGGCAGTGGGTTTAATAAAAGAAGCCCTCGTGGTGCAGTGGTTAAAGTGCTTGGCTGCTAACTGAAAGATGTGGCAGTCTGCTTCCATAAAGATTTACAGCCTTGGAAACCCTATGGGGAAGCCCTGTTCTGCCCTATAGTGAGTTGGGATACACTCGACAACAATGGGTTTGGTTTTGTGGTTTAAGATTAATAAAGAGCCCATGTTCATATTACCCCAGTTGTCCCAATTATGCCCTTTATAATTGTTATTTTCTAATCCAATATTCAGTCAACGGTCATACACTGCAGTTCGTTATTATGTCTCTTTAGTCTTCTTTAATCCAGAACAGTTCCCTAGCCTTTCTTGGTCTTTTCACTGACATTTTTGAAGAATCTAAGGCTGTTGTTTTGCAGAAGATCCCTAAATTTGGATTTTCCAGCTGATTTCTCAGGATTTTACCAATTGCTGTCAACGCTGACTCATGGTGACCCTGTGTGTGAGAGCAGAACTATGCTCCGTAGGGTTTTCAATGGCCGATTTTTCAGAAGTAGATCGCTAGGCCTTTCTTCAAGGTGCCTCTGGGTGGACTCAAACCTCCAACCCTTGGGCTAGCAGCCAAACACATTAACTCTGTGCACAATGCAGGGATTCCAACTCATGATTAGGTTCATATTAAGCGTTTTTGGCAAGAATACTTACAGGAAATGTGCCTTTCATCAGAAGGTCATGGTGTCAGCTTGCCCCATTACTGGTGGTAAAGTCTGGCCATTTGGTTAAGGTGGTGTCTGCCAGATTTCTCCATTGTAAAGTAAAGGTCTCCTTTCCTCTTTGTAATTAGTGAGTCATTTGTGGAGTGATACTTTGAGAAAGTCTGAATATCCCATTCTAATAATCTTTCACTCAGTGAGTTAGCATCCATTGTTAAGTTTTGTCTGAATCAATTATAACAAAATTTGTCACAAAAAGTTATTTTCTAGTCGTATCATTTCTTCTGCATTCATTGCCATTCTCTTACGGGAGTGTGAAGGGCAGTATTACTCTGACTCAATTCTTTTTTTTATTCATCATTTTTTTTTATGTCATCATTCTTTATGCTCTTACTGTTCCAGATTTGCCCAATGGAAATGCTCCATGCTAGCAACTGTGTCCTTTTGACATACTCTTATCAATCTTGGAACAAATCCTTGAATTTTGACACAAGATATTCAAGTTTCACTTTGTACATTCCCTGCTGTAGACCTGGAATCTGCCTTTTTCAAGAAGCTTTCATTCCTTTTAGAAGGGAGTGGTATTTAGAGACCACAGTCTGGGTATTAGGCATTTTCATGGCTTCCAGCCCCATTTTACTTACTCACTCTAGGAGAGAACTGGTTTTTGCTGTTTAACCACCTTATCAACCATTTCCCTAAAAAAAAAAAAACTTACCCCTATTTTCTTTTCCCCCTTCTTTGGGCATTAAATCCTTGACAGAATGTTGGAAACTCTAAAGACTAGAGATCAGAGATCTAAATGTTACAATATTTGGAGGGAGGCAACACCTTCATTTCTTTCCCAGTGCATCCCTTCAAGCTAAAAATGGGTTACAAGTGAACTGTTTTGAGAATCACCTATAAAGAAAGGCATCACAGGCAGTACTTTCCCATTCAAATCTTTTTCTGCTTGGGGGTGAAGACATGATGGAGTTTCACTTAATACATATTTGATTTGAATTTTGAATGTCTATGTCTAATTTGCTACTTATGACTATAGTAAAAATTGATTTTATACACTGTAATTGTATGATTTGAATATGTAATCAAGAAATGCAAAGCTTGATACCTTTGATTTTAATTTCCGTAACTAATGCCTCTCAGCTCACATAATTCAGTGGTTTCTGTACAGAAACACCTTTTTCTAATTAATGGTCAAGATGAACACAATAGTTCAAGACCCTTTCAATGTTTGGGCCACTCTGAATAATGCATTTTATTCCATATCACGATTATACTTGGCCGTTTATTGAACTGGTCATTACCTTGACCATAGAAAGACATGACGCAGGGAGCCAGTTCTTGAATTCTTCAGTGACCTAAGATCTATATCACCCTGGCAGGTAAAAAGATCAAATTTACTCATCAACTATCAAACATCTTCAGAAGACCAAAAAAAGAAAAGAAAACCACTCTAACAACCAGAGCTGTTTTACAACATTTTAATAAAAAGTTCTGTCTTTGAGGAAGACTAGGTCACCACTACAAGGGGAGCCTGGTGCTCTCATCCTGCTCCTGTCTCACCACTGTTCGCTCTCACTGAGGAACAAGCCGGTCAGGAAGCTGTGCCACAGTCATGACTTTTAAGGACACTGGAAAGTTACCCATGAAACCAGAGATGGCCATTTACCAGATTAGAATTACTCTAACCGGGTGGAAAAACTTATCATTAACTTTATATGGAAAGGGAGGAAGCCCCGAATAAGTAAAGCACCACTGAAGAATTAAGTAGGAGGACTCACACTACCTGACCTCAGAACCTACTGTACAGCTATGATAGTCAAAACACCCTGGTACTGGTACAACAACAGATACATTGACCAGTGGAACAGAATTGAGAACCCAGATGTAAATCTGTCCACCTATGGTCTTTGACAAGGGCCCAAAGTCCATCAAATGGGGAAAAGACAGTCTTTTCAACAAATGGTGCTGGCAAAACTGGATGTCCATCTGCAAAAAAATGAAGCAGGACCCATACCTCACACCATATACAAAAACTAACTCAAAATGGATCAAAGACATAAATATAACGCCCAAAACCATGAAATTCATAGAATAAAAAATAGAATCAATGCTAGAGGCCCTAATACACAGCATTAACAAGATACAAACCACAACCAACAACATACAAACTCCAGAAGATAAGCTAGATAACTGGGATCTTCGAAAAATTAAATACTCAGGCTCATCAAAAGACTTCACCAAAAGAGTAAAAAGAGAACCTACTGAGAAAAAAAATTTGGCTATTACAAATCAGACAAAGGTCTAATCTCTAAAATCTACAAGAAAATCCAAGACCTCTACAACAAAAAAGCAAATAATCCAATTGAAAATGGGCAAAGGAAATGAACAGACACTTCACCAAAGAAGACATTCAAGCAGCCAGCAGACACATGAGGAAATGCTCACCATCACTAGCACAATGAGATACCATCTCACCCCAGCATTACTGGCATGAATCAAAAAGACAGGGAATAACGAATGTTGGAGAGACTGCACGGGGATCTGAACACTGACGCATTACTGGTGGGAATGCAAAATGATGCAACGATTTTGGAAAATGCTATGGTGCTTCCTTAGAAAGCTAGAAATAGAAACACCTTTTGATCCAGCAATCCCACCACTCCTCAGAATATATCCTAGAGAAATAAGAGTCTCACACGAATAGACCTGTGAACACCCATGTTCACTGCAGCATTGTTCACAATAGCAAAAAGATGGAAACAACCTAGATGCCCATCAACAGATGAATGGATAATCAAACTGTGGTACATACACACTATGGGGTATTACCCAAGGATAAAGAACAACAATCAACTTGTGAAGCATCTCATAACCTGGAAGAACCTGGAGGACATTATGCTGAGTGAAATAAGTCAACACAAAAGGACAAATATTGTATGAGACCATTGCTGTAAAAACTCATGAGAAGGTTTACACACAAAAAGAAACAATCTTTAATGGCTACAAGGGAGGGGAAGGATGGGGATGGAAAAACACTAAATAGACAATGGTTAAGTGGTAACTTTGGTGAAGGGTAAGACAGTACACAATATTGGGGAAGCCAGCACAACTTGTACAAGGCAAGGTCATGGAAGTTCCATAGACATATCCAAACTCCCTGAGGGACCGAATTGTTGGGCAGAGAGCTCTTGGGACCATGGTCTCAGGGAACATCTAGCTCAATTAGCATAACATAGTTTATAAAGAAAATGTTCTACCTCCTACTTTGGTGCGTAGTGTCTGGGGTCTTAAAAGCCTGTGAATGGCCATCTAGGATACTCCGCTGGTCTCACCTCTTTGGGAGTAAGGAAGAATGAAGAAAGCTTAACATACAAGAGAAAAATTAGTCCAAAGGACTAATGGACCACATCTACCACGGCCTCCACCAGACTGGTTCCAGTACAACTAGATGGTACCGAGCTACCACCACTGATTGCTCTGACAAGGATCACAATAGAGGGTCCTGGACAGAGCTGGAAAAAAATGCAGAACAAAATTCTGCTCAAAAAGAATGACCAGACTTGCTAGCCTGACAAAGACTGGAGAAACCCTGAGAGTATGGCCCCCCGGACACCCTTTCAGCTCAGTAATGATATCATTCCTGAGGTTCACCCTTCAGCCAAAAACTGAACAGGCCCATAAAACCAAACAAGACAAAAGGTGCACACCAGCCCAGGGGCAGGGACTAAGAGGGAACAGGAAAGCTGGTAATAGGGAACCCAAGGTTGAAAAGGTAGAGTGTTGACATGTTGTAGGGTTGTTAACCGATGTATAGAACAATGTGTGTACTCACTGTTTAATGAGAAACTAGTTTTCTGTAAACCTTCATCTAAAGTAAAATAAAAAAAAATTTTTTTTAATTACTCTAACCAGCCACAAAGTAAAATCCCTGGAGGAGGTATGTGCTGACTTGATCAGAGGTGAAAAGAAGATCCTCAAAATGAAGGAACCAGTTTGGATGCATACCAAGACTCTAAGAATCACTAGTAGAAAAACTCCTTGAGGTGACAGTTCTAGGATCTGAGATCAGTTCCAGATTAGACTCCATAAGCAACTCACTGAATTACACAGCTTCCAAGATTGTTAAGCAGATTACCTCCACTGAGCCAGGAGCAGAGGTTGAAGTCACCATTGCAGAGATTAAAAAAAAAAACTATTTTAATAAATTGATTATCAGTTGCTAAAAAAAATTCTTCCCTTATGGACAGTCTCAGAATCTATAGAAGTCACCATATGGTTCTGTTAGACCTAGGACTAAAAACCAAATTTTAGCCACCTCATTTTTCTGTTCAGGATTAGCCTTCATCATGCTGAATGTCAAAGTTTATGAGATGTATCAGTAGCCACCAAAAACCTAAAGCAAACTGGCTCAACCAAAAATAGGAAAATTCTTAGTGACATGGATGGAGTAAAGCTTTCAGGACCTTCATTTGCTGATGTGGCACGACTCAAAATGAGAAGAAACAGCTGCAAACATCCATTAATAATAGGACCCTGGAATGTACGAACTATAAATCTAGGAAAATTGGAAATCATCAAAAATGAAATGGAACACATAAACATCGATATCCTAGGCATTAGTGAGCTGAAATGGACTGGTATTGGCCATTTTGAATCGGACAATCACACAGTCTACGATGCTGGGAATGACAACTCGAAGAGGAATGGTGTTGCATTCATCTTCAGAAAGAACGTTTCAAGATGTATCCTGAAGTATAATGCTGTCAGTGATAGGATAATATCCATACACCTACAAGGAAGACCAGTTAATATGACTATTATTCAAATTTACGCACCAACAACTGCGGCCAAAGATGAAGAAATAGAAGATTTTTATCAGCTGCTGCAGTCTGAAATTGATCGAACATGCAATCAAGATGCATTGATAATTACTGGTGATTGGAACGCGAAAGTTGGAAACAAAGAAGAAGGATGAGTAGTTGGAAAATATGGCCTTGGTGATAGAAACAATGCCAGAAATCGAATGATAGAATTTTGCAAGACCAACGACTTCTTCATTGCAAATACCTTCTTTCACCAACATAAACGGCGACTATACACATTGGACCTCGCCAGATGGGACACACAGAAATCAAATTGACTATATCTGTGGATTGAGACAATGGAAAAGCTCAATATCATCAGTCAGAACAAGGCCAGGGGCCGACTGTGGAACAGACCATCAATTGCTGATATGCAAGTTCAAGCTGAAACTGAAGAAAATCAGAGCAAGTCCATGAGAGCCAAAATATAACCTTGAGTATATCCCAGTTGTTCGGACAGAACAAGGGGATACTGATTGGTTTAAAGTCAGGAAAGGTGCCCATCAGGGTTGTATTCTTTCACCATACCTATTCAATCTGTATGCTGAACAAATAATCCAAGAAGCTAGACTATATGAAGAACGGGGCATCAGGATTGGAGGAAGACTCATTAACAACCTGCATTATGCAGATGACACAACCTTGCTTGCTGAAAGTGAAGAGGACTCGAAGCACTTACTAATGAAAATCAAAGACCACAGCCTTCAGTATGGATTGCACCTCAACGTAAAGAAAACAAAAATCCTCACAACTGGACCAATGAGCAACATCATGAAAAACGGAGAAAAGATTGAAGTTGTCAAGGGTTTCATTTTACTTGGATCCACAATCAACAGTCATGGAAGCAGCAGTCAAGATGTCAAAAGACACATTCCGTTGGACAAATCTGCTGCAAAGGACCTCTTCACAGTGTTGAAAAAGCAAAGATGTCGAAAAGCAAAGATGTCACCCTGAAGACTAAGGTGCGCCTGACCCAAGCCATGGTATTTTCAATCACATCATATGCATGTGAAAGTTGGACAATGAATAAGGAAGACGAAGAAGAGTTGACGCCTTTGAATTGTGGTGTAGGCGAAGAATATTGAATATACCATGGACTGCCAAAAGAACAAACAAATCTGTCTAGGAAGAAGCAAGGCCAGAATGCTCCTTAGAAGCAAGGATGGCGAGAGTGGGCCTTACATACTTTGGACACGTTGTCAGGAGGGATGAGTCCCTGGAGAAGGATATCATGCTTGGCAGAGCACAGGGTCAGCGGAAAATAGGAAGACCCTCAACGAGGTGGATTGACACAGTGGCTGCAACAATGAGCTCAAGCATAGCAACGATTGTAAGGATGGCGCAGGACCGGGCAGTGTTTCGTTCTGTTGTGCGTAGGGTCACTATGAGTCGGAACCGACTCGACGGCACCTAACAACAACATTGTCCTCTCAAGATAACAACTGAAGTTTAGGGGCTCCTTGGAATACTCACACTTCTGAACAACTGACTACAAATTCAGGGGTCCGACCACCCCTTCAGGTTTGATAATTCACTGGAATGACTCAGAACTCAGGGAAGTGGTATACTTATGATTACAGTGATAAAGGGTTAAGGTAATCACAGTAGGGCGTAACCACAAAAGACCAGCTTGTCTGTCAGAGTCTGAAAAGCTTAAAACAAAAGGAAAACTACATCAAAAGAGTAGGACAGACTGCTCTAACCAGTTCAATGGATTGTGGACTACGTATCAAAGGTAAGTAAAAATTTACCCCAGGAAGTGAGTTAAAGATCTACGCAATATTATACAGAGCCCACAAAACAAATAAAAAACAATCATCATATGACAGACCCAGGACCCCCGAGTCAAGAGATCAAATTGTTAGAAAAGAAAAACAAGAAAAGGTCATCCAATCAGATCTTAGTTCTTTGTCTTTAGTTTAACCAGTCATAGTCTGTAAGTACTCATAACGAATCAGCTTCTGTCCAAACTGTATAAAAAGCACTTATAATAGAATGTGCTTATTTGGATTTTGGTCTGTTTATGTATAGCTTGAGTGCATGGAACCAATTTCCCATTTTGTTTTCTGATACGTCGCAATAAAAATCTCTTTGTTGCAGAAGGTTTTCGTGAAAGTTGTTTCACTACAACAACAGTTTTGTTATAAAAGATACAAATCAGGGCCAGCATAAAGAAGAGATATGTAAGGTAAGATCTGGGCAGGTCCCAGACAAGAGGCTTTTCCCCCCGAGCATCAGTGTCTATCACCATCTGAGCGTCACTGTTGACAGTTTTTATTGGGATTTTCTTTACATAGACATGATTGACTGAATCATTAGCCATAAGATTGAACTCGGTGTCTAGTCTCATTCCCCTCCCAGGAGGTCAGGCTGATATCATGTGGTAGGTCTTTGTGCTGTGGGGTGAGTTACCTTATTTGCATAAACTCTCAAATGTAGTCTGGAGCTTTTCATGAAAAACAAAAGACACTCCAATCAGTTGGGAAATTCCAAGGGTTTAGAGGTTACCTCCCAGGAACTGGGGAACAAAGACCAAATAAAGAAATGATGATTTTCCTAGTAACTACAGTTGATCACAGGGGGGAAAAGCTGGCGTAGATGGGAGGTCCAGGAAAAAAAACCCAAACACAACCTTTCTGTGTTTCATACCCTTGGCAACAATCACAA
This sequence comes from Elephas maximus indicus, assembly GCF_024166365.1. Taxonomy (NCBI): domain Eukaryota; kingdom Metazoa; phylum Chordata; class Mammalia; order Proboscidea; family Elephantidae; genus Elephas; species Elephas maximus. Next base: position 14,555,678 of record NC_064839.1, read on the forward strand.
TAGCAACAATAATGTTTATTGAATGTCATAGAAATATTGAAGACAATATGATGTGCATCTTTGTTGGTGGGTGGATCTACACTACTGGCTTGGAGAGACAAAAAAAAGTAAATTGGCAAAACATGAAAAATACAGGAAGTAGCAAAAGTTGTATACCAAGGAGCGTGACAGAAAAGGATAGCCATTAGAAGAGGGTTGGGACTGGAGCTTCTGGGCTGGGGTGGTGGTGGTTGGCTCACAGAGGTGGCTTGAAGCCTAGGCAGGGTTTCCTTTAGCTTGAGGGGAATGTATTGGTCATTGAGTGCTTAAACCATGTAAGCACTTAAAGTCCAAGCTACCTCTAGCCTTCCCAGTGAACCAGTTGTTGTCGTTGTTAGGTGCCATCAAGTCGGTCCTGACTCATAGAGACCCTACACACAACAGAACGAAACACTGCCCGGTCCTGCGCCATCCTTACAATCGTTGCTATGCTTGAGCTCATTGTTGCAGCCACTGTGTCAATCCACCTCGTTGAGGGTCTTCCTATTTTCCGCTGACCCTGTGCTCTGCCAAGCATGATATCCTTCTCCAGGGACTCATCCCTCCTGACAACGTGTCCAAAGTATGTAAGGCCCACTCTCGCCATCCTTGCTTCTAAGGAGCATTCTGGCCTTGCTTCTTCCTAGACAGATTTGTTTGTTCTTTTGGCAGTCCATGGTATATTCAATATTCTTCGCCTACACCACAATTCAAAGGCGTCAACTCTTCTTCGTCTTCCTTATTCATTGTCCAACTTTCACATGCATATGATGTGATTGAAAATACCATGGCTTGGGTCAGGCGCACCTTAGTCTTCAGGGTGACATCTTTGCTTTTCGACATCTTTGCTTTTTCAACACTGTGAAGAGGTCCTTTGCAGCAGATTTGTCCAACGGAATGTGTCTTTTGACATCTTGACTGCTGCTTCCATGACTGTTGATTGTGGATCCAAGTAAAATGAAACCCTTGACAACTTCAATCTTTTCTCCGTTTTTCATGATGTTGCTGATTGGTCCAGTTGTGAGGATTTTTGTTTTCTTTACGTTGAGGTGCAATCCATACTGAAGGCTGTGGTCTTTGATTTTCATTAGTAAGTGCTTCGAGTCCTCTTCACTTTCAGCAAGCAAGGTTGTGTCATCTGCATAATGCAGGTTGTTAATGAGTCTTCCTCCAATCCTGATGCCCCGTTCTTCATATAGTCTAGCTTCTTGGATTATTTGTTCAGCATACAGATTGAATAGGTACGGTGAAAGAATACAACCCTGATGGGCACCTTTCCTGACTTTAAACCAATCTGTATCCCCTTGTTCTGTCCGAACAACTGCCTCTTGATCTATGTAAAAGTTCCTCATGAGCACAATTAAGTGTTCTGGAATTCCCATTCTTCGCAGTGTTATCCATAGTTTGTTATGATCCACACAGTCGAATGCCTTTGCATAGTCAATAAAACACAGGTAAACATCCTTCTGGTATTCTCTGCTTTCATCCACGATCCATCTGACATCAGTAATGATACCCCTGGTTCCACGTCCTCTTCTGAAACCGGCCTGAATTTCTGGCAGTTCCCTGTCGAAATACTGTTGCAGCCGTTTTTGGATGATCTTCAGCAAAATTTTGCTTGTGTATGATATTGTTCTATAATTTCCACATTCGGTTGAATCACCTTTCTTGGGAATAGGGATAAATATGGATCTCTTCCAGTCAGTTGGCCAGGAAGCTGTCTTTCATATTTCTTGGCATAGACGAGTGAGCACCTCCAGCGCTACATCTGTTTGTTGAAACATCTCAATTGATATTCCATCAATTCCTGAAGCCTTGTTTTTCGCCAATGCCTTCAGAGCAGCTTGGACTTCTTCCTTCAGTACCATCAGTTCCTGAGCATATGCCACCTCCTGAAATGGTTGAATATCGACTAATTCTTTTTGGTATAATGACTCTGTGTATTCCTTCCATCTTCTTTTGATGCTTCCTGCATCGTTTAATATTTTCCCGATGGAATCCTTCACTATTACAACTCGAGGCTTGAATTTTTTTTCAGTTCTTTCAGCTTGAGAAATGCCGAGTGTGTTCTTCCCTTTTGGTTTTCCATCTCTAGCTCTTTGCACATGTCATTATAATACCTTACTTTGTCTTCTCGAGAGGCCCTTTGAAATCTTCTGTTCAGTTCTTTTACTTCATCAATTCTTCCTTTCGCTTTAGCTGCTTGATGCTCAAGAGCAAGTTTCAGAGTCTCCTCTGACATCCATCCTGGTCTTTTCTTTCTTTCCTGTCTTTTCAGTGACCTCTTGCTTTTTTCATGGATGATGTCCTTGATGTCATTCCACAACTTGTCTGGTCTGCGGTCACTAGTGTTCAATGAGTCAAATCTATTCTTGAGATGGTCCTAAATTCAGGTGGGATATACTCAAGGTCATATTTTGGCTCTCATGGACTTGCTCTGATTTTCTTCAGTTTCAGCTTGAACTTGCATATCAGCAATTGATGTTCTACAATTGGCCCCTGGCCTTGTCCTGACTGATGATATTGAGCTTTTCCATCGTCTCTTTCCACAGATGTAGTCAATTTGATTTCTGTGTGTTCCATCTGGCAGGGTCCATGTGTATAGTTGCCGTTCATGTTGGTGAAAGAAGTTATTTGCGATGAAGAAGTCGTTGGTCTTGCAAAATTCTGTCATTTGATCTCTGGCATTGTTTCTATCACCAAGACCATATTTTCCAACTACTGATCCTTCTTCTTTGTTTCCAACTTTCGCATTCCAATCACCAGTAATTATCAATGCATCTTGATTGCATGTTCGATCAATTTCAGATAAAAATCTTCTATTTCTTCATCTTTGGCCCTAGTGGTTGGTGTGTAAATTTGAATAATAATCGTATTAACTGGTCTTCCTTGTAGGTGTATGGATATTATCCTATCACTGACAGCATTATACTTCAGGATACATCTTGAAACGTTCTTTTTGAAGATGAATGCAACACCATTCCTCTTCGAGTTGTCATTCCCAACATAGTAGACTATATGATTGTCCGATTCAAAATGGCCAATAGCAGTCCATTTCAGCTCACTAATGCCTAGGATATCGATGTTTATGTGTTCCGTTTCATATTTGACGATTTCCAATTTTCCTAGATTCATACTTCATACATCCCAGATTCCAATTATTAATGAATGTTTGCAGCTGTTTCTTCTCATTTTGAGTCGTGCCTCATCAGCAAATGAAGGTCCTGAAAGCTTTACTCCATCCACATCATTAAGGTCGACTCTACTTTGAGGAAGCAGCTCTTCCCCAGCCATCTTTTGAGTGTCTTCCAACCTGGGGGGCTCATCTTCCAGCCCTATATCAGACAGTGTTCTGCTGCTATTCATAAGGTTTTCACTGGCTAATGCTTTTCAGAAGTAGACTGCCGGGTCCTTCTTCCTAGCCTGTCTTAGTCTGGAAGCTCAGCTGAAACCTGTCCTCCATGGGTGACCCTGCTGGTATCTGAGTACCGGTGGCATGGCTTCCAGCATCACAGCAACACACAAGCCCCCACAATACGACAAACTGACAGACACGTGGAAAGAACAATAGGAACCCCCAAATTTATAGCCAGCTGGTCAGAATTGCAGGTGGCCTTGGAATCTCTGAGCTTGCAGCTGGTGTTTGATGTTTTGGGTGGACTTAACAGTGTTCAGGACTCTGCTCTTAACCTGTGAAATTTGACCAGTATTTGCAACCCCCACCTCTGAGTGCCACAAGAATCCTGTGGGAAAATGTTGTGATCTAGTAGACAGGCAAGTAAAAAAAAAAATTATGTGGATATAGTACATTTGAAAAATATAAACTAATAAATAAATTTCTGTACCTTTTGTTTGTTTTTTTGATAATTTTTATTGTGCTTTAAATGAAAGTTTTCAAAACAAGTCAGCCTCTCATACAGAAACTTACATACACCTTGCTACATACTCCCAATTACTCTCCCCCTAATAAGACAGCCTGCTCCCTCCCTCCACTATCTCTTTTCATGTCCATTTCCGCCAGCTTCTAACCCCCTCTACCTTCTCATCTCCCTTCCAGGCAGGAGATGCCAACATAGTCTCAAGTGTCCACCTGATCCAAGAAGCTCACCCCTCACCAGCATCCCTCTCCAATCCTTTGTCCAGTCCAATCCATGTCTGAAGAGTTGGCTTCAGGAATGGTTCCTGTCCTGGGCCAACAGAAGGTCTGGGGGCCATGACCACTGGGGTCCTTCTAGTCTCAGTCTGACCATTAAGTCTGGTCTTTTTATGAGACTTTGGAGTCTGCATCCCACTGCTCTCCTGCTGCCTCAGGGGTTCTCTGTTGTGTTCCCTGTCAGGGCAGTCATCGGTTGTAGCCAGGGACCATCTAGTTCTCCTGGTCTCAGGATGATGTAGTCTCTGGTTCATGTGGTCTGTACCTTTTAAGCGAAAAAAAAAAAAAAATGCAATCTTTTCAAATATCCATGGTATGTTTACATAAAGTAATCACATACTAGGCTGCAAAGAAAACCTAAATTAACCGCCCCCCCCCCCCCCGCAAAAAACAACAAAGTACATACTCTTGCCACCAAAAATAATACCAAAATGATCAAGTAAACTGAAAAATCTAATAATTTATTAAATAGAAGTCACTCTCCTGGTCAAACTGGGAATCAACAAAAGTCACCAGCTATAAAAACCTGACAATAAGAGCAATTCATGTCAACATTTGTCTGATGGGGCCAAAGCTGTACCCAGAGAAAATATTTATAGCTATTTAAAATGAAAAACAAAGCCACAATATTTGACAGATCCTCTCAGGAGCGCTGGTGGTACATTGGTAAAGCACTTGGTAAAATGGTTGGCAGTTTGAACCCACCAGCTGCTGTGAGGGAGAAGGATGTGGCAGTTCTACTCTGTCCTCTAGGATCGCTATGAGTTGGAATCGAGGATGGTAGCCCTTGAAACTGGGTTGGCCTCCTGACTTGCTTTGGCCAACAGAATGCGTGGGAGTAGCATTGTGTGAGTTCCAGAGTCTCACAGCCTTTGTTTTTGCTCTCTTAGAAGGTTGGCCTGACACAGCCACGTGAGGAAGTCATTCTAGCCCAAAGAGGATGAGAAGCTACGTGGAGGAACCAAGGAGCCTCAACTGAGAGCCAGCACTAACTCCCTGACATGTGAGTAAGGCCATCTCGGCCCTTCCAGCCCTGCTGAGCCACCAGCTGAATGCAGCCCCATAAATGGTCCCAAGTAAAGCCAGCAGAGGAACCACCCAGCCAACCCAAAGAATCATGAGAAATAATAAACTGACATTTTAAGCTGTAAGTTTTGGGGTGGTTTGCTACGCAGCAATTAATAAACAAGTTAACAAACAATAACTTTAATTTTTTTATTATTAATCACAGAATTTTGAAGTAATCATAAATAAATTAAACTATTGTAATGGATGTCTACTGGATCCAGTGTTCCCTATTTTGGTCATCCGGAGGTTTGGTGGGTTGACTCCATCCCCATCTCCAGGAGTTGGGTGAGATTCAGGGTTAAGTCAATCATTGTAATTCCATCCCTCTGGCATAGTTGGAATCAATCCATGGTAGTGGGGTTTTTTTTGTTTGTTTGTTTTTGGAATGTGATCGAAGCCCTGGTGGCACGGTGGTTAAGAGTTCGACTGCTAACCAAAAAGTCTGCAGTTTGAATCCACCGGCTGCTCCTCGGAAACCCTGTCTTAGGCATCTAGTGTTGCTATAACAAAAATACTACAATGGATGGCTTTAACAAAGAGAAACTTATTTTATCACAGTCTAGTAGGCTAGAAGTCCAAACTCAGGGTGTCAGCTCCAGAAGACTCTCTCTCTGTTGGCTCTAGAGGAAGGTCTTTCTTGTCAATCTTCCCCTGAACTAGGAGCTTCTCTGCACAGGAACCCCAGGTCCAAAGGACATGCTCTGTCCTGGTGCTTCTTTCCTGGTGGTTTGAGGTCCTCCACTCTCTGCTTGCTTCCCTTTCATCTCTTGTAAGATGAGAGGTGGTGCAGGCCACACCCCAGGGAAACTCCCTTTACATTGGATCAGGGATGTGACCTGGTAAGGATGTTAGAATCCCACCCTAAACCTCTTTAACATAAAATTACAATCACAAAATGGAGGACAAACACAAAATACTGGGAATTGTGGCCTAACCAAGTTGATACACACAATTTTGAGGGGGACATGATTCAATCCACTACAAACCCTATGGGGTAGTTCTCCTCAGTACCACAGGGTCACTATGAGATGGAATCAACTAAACAGCAACAGGCTTGTTGGCAGCTGATTGGTTGAGAAATGGGCCAGTGACCCAAGTTGGCCCAGTGACAATAAATCCTAGTACTTTATGGACAATCTCTCTGCATCTCTCTGGGGGGTGGGGCAAGAAGTCAGCAGATCCGGACCTCTGGAGTTCAGGGCTGAGAAAACCAGCCTCACTGTGCCCATGTGGCTCCAGTTGGGTTTCTGCAGTTATTGAAGGCAGGGGGTAAGACCTGCTGATTCCCTGGGAGTTGGCACAATATGCACCAGCTCTTAATGAGATGGATTGACACAGAGACACAACAATGGACTTAGACATACCAAGGACCATGAAGATGACCCGGATCAGGCAACGTTTCATTCTGTAGTACATAAGGTCTCTGTGAATTGGAGCCTACTCAAAGGCAACTAACAACTACCAATATTATTAGTACTATTACCTGGAAAATCCCCTTGCTGATTTTCCAGGTGACAGTGAAGAACTCTTGGACGTGTCCCTGACTTTCATCTCTGAAGAGACAGACTCTGGGGGCTGAGACAGAAGACTCACCAACAGGTGACGCGTCATCACTCCATTTCTGCTAAATAATGATTTCAAGACCAGTACCTGGTAGTTCCAAAACGCAGGTTTACTGGCGGCTTTTATTTCTTTCTGAAAAGTACGTTTATGTAGCTATCAGGTAGCTAAATAATACTGCCTCCCAGGCTTCCTCCCTGCCTGAGTCTCCTTACAGACAGGCCTGCGCCCCCCGGGGGCCCACGAAGCGTCCTGCAGCTTCAATGAGCCGGGAAGACGCCGGACCCTCCCTGCGGGCAGGGCTGAGGGGGCTCATCCCGGGTCCCAGCGGGTCTGGCTGTGGGCCGGAGAGCCAGGAAGAGGAGATGGAAGCCTGGAGTAAGCTAGGCCTCCGAGGGCACCCCGGAAGCAAGGGCTTGGCCGAAGAAGGCTAACTTCTTATAGACATTTCCGTGCTCCCGGTCCCCATCCCAGCAGACAATCGTGGCTGCCTCTCCCAGGACCGCAACCGACGCTCTGGGAGGAGTCCGAGTGGCTCCCACAGAGCCTGACTCCCCGAGCTGGGTGAGCTGGGGGTCCAGGCTACAGAGAGAGGATATCAGCCGCAGGGGAGGGCCGAGCGCTGCAAACGTCGCGTCACCTCATTCTCCAAAGTCCGTGCGCAGAGCGCGTGAGCCAGTGCTGAGGGCGCAACCGCGGCTTCCCTCAATAACCACTGACCCACTCTGGTCTAAAGATGTGAGAGGCAAACCCAATGTGGCTTCTGTTAGGCAAATGCTCTGTGCAGAATCAGCCCCATAAAAGGCTGGGAAAGGCAAGCGTTGGGAGTGTTTCCCAGGTCGGTGGCGCGGGCGGCTGCGGTCACTGCGCCGCAAGATGGCGCCAGCTCGCTCCCAGACTCATGGCCTCAGACGCCTGGCAGAGGTTCCGGCGCTTCCCTCTTCCAGGCTTGACAGGGGCCTGGACTGTGGCAAGAAGGTTGCCCAGACGCGCTGGGCCGAGTCCGGGGCACGGCCGGGCACTGTTACTGCCTGAGCAGCCGCAGACGAGAAGGCACAGTGAGGCTTGTGCTGAGGAAGAGGCTGGTTCTCTTTGCGCTGGACTTGGAGGGCTACACCTGCTGTAGCCTTCCTGCCCCCAGGTAGACCCTGCGGAGTCTCCAGCCTGGCAGAGTCTCTAGCGCTCTTCCAGCGCTTCTCTGCCTTGAGGTTGGGGGAGGCGGGTGGGAGGGGTGAAGGGAGAGGGACAAGAGAAGGGGCATTCAGGCAGAGGCAGACAGTGGGAAAGAACCACCCCTGCCCCACTCCCCTGGGACAGGTAGAGTGTGCCGCCCACCTCCCCCTTGGAGCTCTGGGAGAACGGCCAACAGAGGACCCACACCGGAGGCCACCACTGTAGGGCCAGACAGCTTCTCTGGCACCTGGGCCTGCCCCCCACCCCACCCCCCGGCCCCGACCTATGTGCTTTGGTTTTAGAAAAATTAAAATTATAAGCCTACTTATGTTCTAAGCAAGTCCATGCCTACTTCTAAACCATACAACTTCTTTGGAGGCTTATCATACTAATTAAAATATAGATTATAAATAACCCATTTGTTTCCAGTGAAGCAGGCACCATAAAAAAACCATGCTGGGCAGAATTTCAGCTGAATGCAGGCGAGGTCATCTGGCTGGCCTCAGAGTGGGCTGCACACCTGTATCTGCACTCTGCTCCTTGTATTGAAGGTCATAAAGATACCCCTCAGATCGCTCAGCACTGGAGAGAAGGGGGTTTTACATTTCGACTACTGGCTTCTCTCTACCTCTGCAGAAGCCAAACTCTTCTATGGAACCTACTCTGCTGTAATGGAGGCCTCCCAGCTCACTGCCAGGCAGCCAATCCCAGAGGTGACAGAACAGACTTGTGAACCAAATTAAGATGCTCAAGTCATACTGTTTGTTGAAGGTACTGAAAACAGAGAGCTAGAAACCAAAACCCAAACCCATTGCCATTGAGTTGATTCCAACTCATAGTGATCCTACGGGACAGAGCAGAACTGCCCCATAGAGTATCCCAGGCTGTAAATCTTTACAGAAGCAGACTGCCGCATCTTTCTTCCCTAGAGCAGCTGGTGGGTTCAAATCTCCAACCTTTCGATTAGCAGCCAAGCACTTTGACCTCTGCACCACCAAGGCTCCTAGAAAGCAAGGGAAAAGAGATGGGGCAGGTCAGCACATTCAAAATAGGGTGCAGAAGGGTGTGGAATCCTATGGGTGAAATTCAGGTGGGTGCCTGAATCCTGGGATAAGCAGTGTTCATTTGTCTAGGAATTTTGGGAGCCAGTTCTTAAATGCAGTCATTATTAAAAATTAAAGTATATCAACTTACAATTAGATAAATTATATTTAAAACAAAGGTAGTAAATACTCAAAACTTAACTCTTCCCAATTATTTTACTACATTTTATCTTCATCTTTGGCCTCCAGGTTCTTTACAGCTATTGTTTCTTTTTGGTAGAAATACCACATGATGGCGTGCTAACATGCACCTCTTCCCACCTCCACATTCAGTGACATCACTTTGGCAGCTTGAGACCCACCATAGTGGGAGTACTGAAAGTTGACAAATCAGGCCATAATTTTTTTTAATGTCTAGGCCTAAGAAAGTAATGGTAAAAATGTTAATGATGCCAATTAAAGTCAAAGCTGAGTAGAATTTATAGCTGTTACATTGTGAATAGCAAAAAACCTTCAGGAAATATTTTTCCAGTATTCAAAAACTTTCATTTGGTTCAACAAAGCAGTGGCTTATGTCACTGAGAAACAAGTGATGTTCCAACATATGTCTTGTTTCACTTTTGTCTTACTCCTTAAAGTAAATGAAAATAGTAACCAACATTCATGTCGAAACTGCACTTATTCAGCCCAGTCACAAAATGGGCAAAGGGCATGAACAGACACTTCACCAAAGAGGATATTCAGGAGGCCGACAAACACATGAAAAGATGCTTGCAATCATTAGGCATTAGAAAAATGCAAATGAAAACCACAATGAGATACCATCTCACCCTACAAGAATGGCGCTGATCAAAAATTCTGAAAACAATAAATGCTCACGAGGTTGTGAGAAGATTGGAACTCTCACACCCTGCTGGTGGGAATAGAAAATGACATAACCACTATGGAAAACTATACGTCACTTCGTTAAAATCTAAAAATAGAAATACCATATGATCCAGCAATCCCACTCCTGGGAATATATCCTAGAGAAATAAGAGCCGTCACACAAATAGACATATGCCACTCATAGTCATTGTGGCATTACTCACAATACCAAAAAGGTGGAAACAACCTAAGTGTCCATCAACTGAGGAATGGATAAATTATGGTACATACACACAATGAAACTCTATACAACAATAAAGAACAATGATGAATCCATGAAACATCTCACAACATGGATGAATCTGGAGGGCGTTATGCTGACTGAAATAAGTTAATTACAAAAGGACAAATATTGTATGAGACCACTATTATAAAAACTCAAGAAAAGATTTACACGCAGAAAGAAACAATCTGTGATGGTTACCAGGAAAGGGAGGGAGGAGAGGAAAAATCACTAATTAGACAGCAGACAAGGTGAAGGGAAAGACAGTACACAATATAGGAGACATTAGCACAATTTGACCAAGGCAAAGGAAGACACTGAGAAGAACACAAGGGAGGGAAAAAGGGGCAACCACAGTAAAGGTTACAGCATATGTTGTTGTTGTTAGGTGTCATAGAGTCGGTTCCAACTCATAGCAACCCTATGCACAACAGAACGAAACACTGCCCGGTCCTGAGCCATCCTTATAATCGTTGTTATGCTTGAGCTCATTGTTGCAGCCACTCGTTGAGGGTCTTCCTCTTTTCCACTGACCCTGTACTCTGCCAAGCATGATGTCCTTCTCCAGGGACTGATCCCTCCTGACAACATGTCCAAAGTATGTAAGGCCCACTCTTGCTATCCTTGCTTCTAAAGAGCATTCTGGTTGTAATTCTTCCAAGACAGATTTGTTCGTTCTTTTGGCAGTCCATGGTATATTCAATATTCTTCACCAGCACCACAAATCAAAGGTGTCAATTCTTCCTTGGTCTTCCTTATTCATTGTCCAGCTTTCACATGCATATGATGGGATTGAAAATACCATGGCTTGGGTCAGGCGCACCTTAGTCTTCAGGGTGACATCTTTGCTCTTCAATACTTTGAAGAGGTCCTTTGCAGCAGATTTGCCCAATGCAATGCGTCTTTTGATGTCTTGACTGCTGCTTCCATGGCTGTTGATTGTGGATCCAAGTGAAATGAAATCCTTGACAACTTCAATCTTTTCTCTGTTTTTCATGATGTTGCTCATTGGTCCAGTTGTGAGGATTTTTGTTTTCTTTATGTTGAGGTGTAATCCATACTGAAGGCTGTGGTCTTTGATCTTCATTAGTAAATGCTTCGAGTCCTCTTCACTTTCAGCAAGCACGGTTGTGTCATCTGCATAACGCAGGTTGTTAATGAGTCTTCCTCCAATCCTGATGCCTCGTTCTTCATATAGTCCAGTTTCTCGGATTATTTGCTCAACACACAGATTGAATAGGTATGGTGAAAGAATACAACCCTGATGGGCACCTTTCCTGACTTTAAACCAGTCAGTATCCCCTTGTTCTGTCTGAACAACTGCCTCTTCATCTATGTAAAGGTTCCTCATGAGCACAATTAAGTGTTCTGGAATTCCCATCCTTCACGATGTTATCCGTAATTTGTTATGATCCACACAGTCGAATGTCTTTGCATGGTCAATAAAACACAGGTAAACATCCTTCTGGTATTCTCTGCTTTCAGCCAGGATCCATCTGACATCAGCAATGATATTCCTGGTCCCACGTCCTCTTCTGAAACCGGCCTGAATTTCTGGCAGCATCACAGCAACACGCAAGCCCCCACAGTACGACAAACAGACAGACACTTGGGGGACTACAGCATATACAACCCTACAATAACAGTAAAAATAACTCACAAGCAGATACATAGGCAGATATGTACGCTGAATAGGGGAAGGAGTGCATATAGGAGTATACCCCTGTACATATATAGGCTAGGCTGTGGGTGTTTTATATACATATTCGTATGTACAATGGGTCTATTCATATATATAATAGAACGCAACGGCAGCACAGTCATAGAACCTTCGTAGACACATCGAAACAACTTGAGGAACCAAGTTATTGAGGCTGAGGGCTGGAGACCACGATCTCAGGGGACATCTAGGTCAACTGGCATAACATATTTCATAAAGAAAATGTTGTATGTCCTACTCTGGTAAGCAGCCTCTGGGGTCTTAAAAACTTGGGAATGGCTATCTAAGATACATCGATTGGTCCTATCCTGTCCACAGCAAAGGAGAACAAAGAAAACCAAAGACATATGGGAAATGTTAGTCCAAAGGACTAATGGACCACAACTACCACAGCCTCCACCAGCCTGAGCCCAGAAGAACCAGACAGAGCCCGGCTATCACCACCGACCACTCAGACAGGAATCACAATAGAGTCCTGGACAGAGTGGGAGAAAAATGTAGAACAAAATCCAAATTCACAAAAAAAAAACAGACTTACTAGTCTATCAGAGACCAGATGAACCCCCAACACTATGGCCCCTGGACACCCTTTTAACTTGGAACTGAAGCCACTCCCGAAGTTCGGCTTTCAGTCAAAGATTAGACAGGCTTATAAAACAAACTATAGCACACATGAAGAACATGCTTCTTAGATCAATCAAGAATACAAGACCAAATGGGCAACACCTGCCTAAAAGCAAAGAGAAGAAGGCAGGAAGGGACAGGAAAACTGGATGAATGGAAATAGGGAACCCGAGGTAGAAAAGGGAAGAGGGCTGATACATTGCAGGGATTGCAACCAATGTCACAAAACAATTTGTGCGTAAATTTTTGAATGAGAAACTAATTTGCTCTGTAAACTTTCACCTAAAGCACAATAAAAAAAAAAAAATCAAATGCATAAGCTGAGAAAAAAAAAAGAATTGTTGAAAAATGTGTTCACACACAAAAAAAAACTACACTTATTAGTCAATTATAACCATAAGTTGGCTACAGATATAAGAGTCTGGCAAAAATCAATGAAAACCTGTTGTGATAATCAAGCAGCTACAGGGAATTTGCAGTAAAGAGTATAATTATTATTATTTATAAATTGTATACAACACATCCTTTATATCAGTAAAATTTATAATAAACATATACACATTTTTTTCTGAAGACCCTGTTGCTAAAAGTTTATTGACACACCACTGGGCACAAGGAAACGTTGGGTGATGGAAATGATCTGTATCTTGACTGGAATGATGGTTTCATGGTGTATACATTCATAAAAGCTCATTGAACGAAGTGTGTATTTTATTGTATATATATTATTATACCTCAAAAAGTTTGATCTTAAAAAACCAAGCAAACACAGAATTCATGTAATTGATAAGAAGCTGATGAAGATCTCTATGAATTCCACAGTAGCTGGGCCTTGAAAAAAATAGTCTGGGGTCACAGTACAGTTTTTTGAACTTCAATTTACAAGAAGTTTGAAAGTTACAAATGCTCTTCTAACCATCTGCCAGTCGCATAACCTATACATTGCTAGAACTCTAGTTCCTCTGTCCTGGAGCCAACACACCTTCATCTCTCATCCTCTGAAAAGATAGACGAGATCACTCATCTGTTGAAATAATATCTGAGATTACTCACCTTTTGCAGATGGACGTAATGAAAATGTGTGTCTTGTGCTTAGAGTATTTGATGAATTTTCCACACAAACACGCTCTTCAGTCACCAGTCCTTTTCTGCAAGAGGCAAAAAGAAATAACGCCATTTATTGTGGAGGCATATCTTTGCCACTCTTCAGAAAGAAAAGCCAAGTCTGACAGTTAAAGCAACTTATATGAGGAAAAGATCACATATCTGGATGCTGTATCTTAATGAAGCTAAGCATTCGCATTGTTTGGAAACATCAGACAACCCACTGATAATTCATTTTTCGTCAAGATATTTCACCATCACATAACTCTGTGTGTAAATGCTTATTGTGGAAAAGACAAAATGGGCTTTGCCCGTTATTTCCGTGAATTAAAATCCCATCACCAATTCCACTCTGACATGTAAAAAGTTTAGAAGTCACCACTCCCATCCTCACAACAAGAAAAAAGCTAAACAAACTAAAAATCAACAATTCTTAGATCCACCAAGGAACTGAGGTCAGAGGGCAAACCAGCACCTTGAAAACCAGAGAGAGGAGTGAACACAGAGAATCACCACTTCCTACAAGCAAAATCCACTGAAACCAGGAACTGATAGGAAAACGTAAACTGTACTTGACGAACTGCTGGAGCCTGATGTGGGTTAGCTTGAGAGTTAAAATCTTCTGTAAGTCCTGTCTTAGGGCGGAGACCACACCTTCTTAAGTTTTACCTCTAAGAGTTCTACCAGGTTCTCACAGTGAAGATCAGAAAACAAAATCTCCTCCTGCATCCTGCGGGGGCGGGAGTAATTATTTTGAAATAAGCAACACAGAAAAGCAATTGTTATTAAATATACCCCAGAGTGTTCTCCGCCTGTCCTCAAGGGAAACTACTTTCTCAGAGTCTCACCAACACAGTGAAACGGAAATATCCAACTTCCACCCCCTCTAGCCTTCCTGTCACACCTAAGGGGAAATAAAAGTGGAGACGCACAAAGGTTACAAACTAGAGGCACCAGCCCACTAAAAGACTGAGACCTAATTAGAGGATTATAGAATGTTTCCCTTCCCTTCATACCTCACCACCACATCAACAGCTCTCTTGTATAATAACAGATGACTAGTTGAAAGAACGTAAAACTCAGGTTCTACTTAAGAAGGCGTTTCTAGGAACACCCAAAGACAACAGAAGAGAAAAAGCTAAAAAAAATTACAGAAAATTGAAGCCTCAGATGCCCACAGCTACAGAAAACAGTAAATACAGCATAACTCCTAGCCAGACACCTTCACAGTGAAGGTCTATTATCTCAGTTTCTATCGCCCCATCCATCGTGTCCAGTCTTCAACAAAACATTACAAGGCATGCTAAAAGTCATTAAAAAAAACACAGCCTGAAGAGGCAAAGCAAGGAACAGAACCAGACTCAGATATAACAAAGATTTTGGAATTATCAGACCAGGAATTTAAAAGGACTATGATTAATATTCTAAGGGGTCCCATGGGAAAAGTGGACAACATGAAAGAATAGATGGATAATATAAACACAGAGATGGGAACCCTAAGAAAGAACCAAACAAAAATGCTAAAAATTTAAACAATGTCACAAAAACAAAGAACATCAATGGTGGGTTCACCAGTTAACTGGACATGACAAAGGAAAGAATTAGTGAGCCTGAAGATATGTCAGTAGAAGCTTCACAAACTGACACAAAGAGAAAAAAAATGGAATAAAATATTCAAGAACTGTAGTATAATTAAGAAACCCTGGTGGCGAAGTGGTTATCTACTCAGCAGCTAACTGAAAGGTCAGCAATACGAACCCAATCAGCTACGTTGCAGGAGAAAGATATGGCAGTCTACTTCCGTAAAGAATTCAGCCTCTGAAACTCTACAAGGAAGTTCTACTCTGTACTATAGGGTGGTTATTAGTTGGAATTGACACAACAGGAACAGGGTTTTTTTGTTTGTTTGGTGGTTCTTTTTGGTAGTATAATTACAAAACGTAATGCATACATAATGGAAATATCAGAAGGAGAAGAAAGAGAGAAAAGAGCAGAAGAAATACTTGAATCAATAATGGTTGAGAATATAAGCCAATCACAAAAGGACAAATATTCTATGACCTCACTTATATAAAAAGAAAAGACAAATGTATAGAGATCAAAGTTTATTAGTGGTTACCAGGCACAGGAGGGAAGTGAAAAAAAGGTTAACAGTGATGGAAAAATCATATTGACTAAGGGTAGGGTTCCACAGCTGATTATTGTAATTGCTGTCAGTAAGTTGTACACCTGTAAAAAGCTGAACTGGCAAAAGTTGTCTGACAGATATATTTACAACAACAACCAAAAAAACAAAAAAGAGTAGCTGTCGATGTGGCTTATGTACAACCAAACATCTCATGGGATTTGGTTCCTTGGTTTGGAGGTTTAGGGTCATGTTTTCATGGGACATCCCAGTTAATTGGCTTAATAACATGTTTAGTGCTTCTGTTCTACCTCCAAGTTTGTAGCATAGTGCCTGGGGTCTTAAAAGGTTGCAAGCAACCATCCAAGGCACAATGATTGGTCTCTATTCACCTGAGGAAGAAGGAGAGTTAGGAATAGGAAGAAGATACGGAATGTGTAGCTAATTGCCTCCATAAACAATTGCCACCTTTGCCAAGAGACCAGAAGTGCACAGCTACCATTACTGAACATTTTGATTAAAAACTCCATAGAAGAATCCTGATCAAAAGGTAGAAAACGCATAAGAGAATTTCAAATTCTCATGGAATTCAGACTTCCTGGAGCCATGGAGGGTGAATAAACCCCTGAAACTATTGCCCTGAGATAATGTTTAAACTTTAAACCAAAAATATCCCCTGAAGTCTCCTTAAAACCAAAGGATTGTATTAGCTTAACTGGTAAAAAAAGGTCTGCCTTGAACATTGTGCTCTTTTAAGAACTATTTAAATGGGGTCAAAGGGAAAAAACAGCAACTCAAAAGATTAGATAGGAACCTTAGGGGACATTGAATTTATGTTAATGGGGGAGGAACAACTCAGAAAAGAAGGGTGAGATTAGCTGCACAATTGGAAGAAAGTAATCAATGTCACTCAATTGTACATGTAGAAACTGTTGAAAAAACAAAAAGTTAATCCTCAACTACAAATTGGTTGTGCTCCCAAAAAGAGTAAGTTTTTAAGTCCAAAACATCATTGGGCTTGGAATAAAAAATAATCAAAACCAAACCCATTGTCATCAAGTCAATTTTGACTCATAGTGACCCTACAGAACAGGGTATACCTGCTCCATAGGGTTTCCAAAGAGTGGCTGGTGGATTCAAACTGCCAACCTCTTGATTAGCAGCTGAGCTCTTAACCACTGTACCATCAGGGCTTCAAATAAATAATGTCCATTAGATAGATAGATAGACAGACAGACAGACAGGTATGTAGGTAGGTAGAATGATAGATGGATAGCTAGATGGATGATAGATAGACAGACAGATAGATAAATGGATAGATCTAGATACAGGCATATATATATATATATATATATATATATATATATAAAATATGGCTGAGGATTTTCCTAAATTCATGACAGACACCAAACGACAGACTCAGGAATACATGAGGCAAAAACTGATAGAACTGCACGGAGAAATACACAAATCCACTATTAAAGTTGGAGACTTCAACACACCTTTGTAAGCAGCTGACAGATCCAACAGGCAGAAAATCTGTAGAGGTATAGTTGAACTGAACACCACCTTCAGTCAACTTACATTTATAGTTTACTTTGTCTTCAACTAATTGAGATTTATAGAACACTTCATCCAACCAGAGAAAAATACACATTCTTCTCAGGATCACACAGGATATTCACCAAACAGGCCATAGTCTGTACCACTTAACATGCCTCTATGAATTTAAAAGAATAGAAATCATACAAAGTTTGCTCTCAGACTATAATGGAATTAAACCACAAATCAGTAACAGAAAGATACCTGGAGAATCCCAAAATATTTGGAGATTAAACAATACACTTCTAAATAACACACGAGTCATTAGAAAAAATCTCAAGACAAATTAAAAAATATTTTTGAACTAAATGAAAATGAAAATTTAACTTGTCAAATTTGTGGGATGCAGTGAAAGCAGAGTTTAGAGGGAAATTTATAGCATTGAATGCATGTATTTGAAAAGTAGAAAATCTAAAACCGATAGTCTAAGCTTCCACCATAGCAAGCTAGCAAAAGAAAGAGCAGTGTGAGCCTCAAGCAGGTGAAAAAAAGAAATAAAAATTACAGCAGAAAGCAATAAAATTAAAAACAGAGAATATGAATGCTCTTTGAAAAGACAATAAAAATGATAAATCTTTAGCCATGCTAACCAAGGAAAAAAGATAGAATATACAAATTACTAATATCAGGAATGAAAGAAGGACCAACACTACTGATTCTATATATATATATATATATGTATATATATATATATATGCCTATATCTAGATCTATTAAAAGAACAATAAAGGAATCTTATGAACAACTCAGTACTATGTCCATAAATCAGATAACTCAGGTGAAATGAACCAATTCTTTGGTGGCGGGGGTAGGGGAGACTCACACAAGGAGACACAAACTATCTTAATAGGCATTTATTGAAAAAAATGGTCAACAATTAATAACTTACAAAATAAAATGCACTAGGCCCAGATGGTGAAGTCTACCAAATAATTAAAATAAAAAAAAGACAACAATTCTCTACAATACTTTCCAGAAAATATAAACACAAAGAATACTTTTAACTCATAATATGAGGTAGCTTTATCCTATTACCAAAATCATATAAATACAAGAAAGCTAGGCTAATATCGCTCATGGGCATTGATGCAAAAATCCTCAACAAAATATTACCAAATTGAATCCCACAATGTATGAAAAGAATTATACCCCATAAGCAACTGGGAATTATTCCAGGTATGCAGGGTGGTTCATCATTCAAAAAGCAATTAATGCAGGAGATCAGTGGGATGCAGACCCCAAATTCTCATAAAAAGACCAAACTTAATGGTCTGACTGAGACTGGAGGAACCCCGGCGGCCATGCTCCCCAGACCTTCAGTTGACACAGGACAGGAACCATCCCCGAAGACAACTCATCAGACATGAAAGGGACTGGTCAGCGGGTGGGAGAGAGACGCTGATGAAGAGTGAGCTAATTACATCAGGTGGACACTTGAGATTGTGTTGGCAACTCTTGTCTGGAGGGGGGATGTGAGGATAGAGAGAGAGGGAAGCCGGCAAAAGTGTCAAGAAAGGAGAGACTGAAAGGGCTGACTCAAGAGGGGGAGAGCAAGTGGGAGTAGGGAGTGAGATGTATGTAAACTTATATGTGACAGACTGATTGGATTTGTAAACGTTCACTTGGAGCTTAATAAAAGTTATTAAAAAAAAAAAAAGCAATTAATGCAACCCATCACATCAGCAGACCAAAGAAGAAAATACCTATGATCACATCAATAGTTGCAGAAAAACCATTTAACAAAATTCAACACCCATGCATGATAAAACCTCTTGACAAACTAGGAATAGAGGGAAACTTCCTCAATTTGATAAGGAACATCTACAAAAAACCTACAGCTAACACTACACTTAAGAGTGAGAAACTAGATGCTTTGCCCCTAATGTCAGGAACAAGGCAAGGATGTCCCCTCTCACCACACCTATTCAGCTTCGTACTAGAAGTCCCAGTTAATGTAATAAGACAACAAGATAAAATGTATGCCAATTGGAAAGGAAGAAATAAAATTACCTTTGTCAAGAGATGACATGATTATCTATGTAGAAGATCCAAAAGAATTGACCAAAAAAAAACTCCTGAATTAATAAGCAATTACAGCAAGGTTATAAAATACAGGATTAATATGCAAAAGTTGATTGCTTTCCTAGATGCCAGGAAGCAGCAGTTAGAGTTTGAAATGAGAGACACAATACCATTAGCACCAAAAACAAAAAGAAGTACTTAGGAATAAATCTAGCAAAATACACGCAAGATGTATATGAGGAAAGTTGCAAAACTCTGATAAAAAAAAAAATCAAAGAAGATCTGAATAAATGGAGAAAATATTTCATGTTCACAAATAGAAAGACAATATTTTAAGATGTCAGTTTTCCCAACTTAATCTGTAGATTCAATGCAATCCCAATCAAAATCTCTGCAAGTTTTTTGGGGGGGTATTGACAAACATATTCTAAAGTTTATATAGAAAGGCAAAAGACCTAGAATAGACAACACTATACTGAGGAAGAACAAAGTCAGAGGACTATTTGACCTCAAAACTTAGTATAAAACTACAATATTTGAGACACTGTGATATTGCTGAAAGAATAGACACAGACAAATGGAACAAAAAAGAGAGTCCAGAAACAGACTCACACAAATATAGCCAATTGATCTTTGACAAAGGAGCAAAGGCAATTCAATAGAGAACAGAATAGACACCTCACCAAAGAAGATACATAGATAGAAAATAAGCATATGAAAAGAAGTGCAATGTTGTCATTAGGAAATTGCAAATTCAAACAGCAATGACATACCACTACACACCTCTTAAAAACCAACCAAACCAAACCCAGTGCCGTCGAGTTGATTCGGACTCATAGCAACCCAACACACCTCTTAGAATGGCTAAATCCAAACACTGACACCACCAAATGCTGGTGAGGATGTGGAGCAACGGGAACTCTCATGCCTTGCTGGTGGAGATGCAATATGATACTGCCACTTTGGAAGACAGTTTACCAGCATCTCACAAAAGTAAACATAGTCTTACCACACGCTCCAGATATCACGCTCCTAGATATTTACCCAAATAAACTGAAAACTAATGTCAACACGAAAAACACCACAGGAATGTTTTTGATAGCTTTATTCATAATTGCCCCAAACTGGAAGCAACCAATATGTCCTTCAAAACGTAAATGGATAAACAACCTGCAGTACATCCATACAATGGAATATTATTCAGCAATAAAAAGAAATGAGCAACCAAAAGACTCTGGGGACCCTTATTGCTTATTGAATATTGCTTAGTGAAAGAAGCCAGTCTGAAAAGGGTACATACTGTATGATTCCAACCATATGGCATGCTGGAAAAAGCAAATCTACAGAGACAGAAAAAAGATCAGTGGTTACTGGGTTACTGGGCGGGGGTGGGAGGGGGAGGTGGGAAAGAGGAGGGACGAACAGATGGAGCACAGGACATTTAAGGCAGTCAAACTGTTCTCTATGATACTGTAATGGTGGATACACGACATTACATATTTGTCAAATTCCAAAAAATGATACAACACAAAGAGTGAACCCTAATGTAAACTATGAATTTTAATTAATAAAAATCTATCTATATCGACTGATGAATTGTTACAAAAGAACCACACTAATGCAAGATGTCAATAATAGGCGAAACTGGGTATGAGTGTTTGGGGACGGGACATGTGAGAACTCTCTACTAGCTACTTAATTTTCTGTAAACCTAAAATTGCTCTAAAAACAAAGTCTTAATTGGAAAAAAAAAAGAAAACAAAACAAAAATTCTACCACCAGTCTTGTCTTCAGGAGCCCTGGTGGTGCAGTGATTAAGCATTTGTCCAGCTAACCAGAACATCGGTAGTTTGAATCCACCAGCCGCTCCTTGGAAATCCTATGCAGCAGTTCTACTCTGTCCTATAGGGTCTATATAAGTCAGAATTGACTCGACAGCAAAGGTTTCTTTGTTTGTTTTCAGTCTTGCGTTCAGCAGCACAGCCAAATGGCTTGATCTTTAAAATAGGTTAATCAATCAACAGGCCTTTATAGAGTGGTGGCCGTGTGCTTTTAAAGCGTTTCAGGAAAGATGGGCATTTATTGCTTTGTGTTTCTTTAATTGACCTCGCTAATCTCCACTTACTGTTTCCTTCATATTCTTCTTTTACATTCAGCGGAGGAAGCATGAGCCTTGAAATTGTCTCTTTACTGCTATTAATCTACAATAGCCAGGGCTATTTTGTTTGATATATTTTTATTAACAGTTGATCTTTGGATCTGTACTCTGAAATTATTCTATCACCAAAAAAACCTCTAAAATTTTAGTTAATAATAATAGTTTAAAAAATCTTATACTAATCGTGAATTTTGATAATTTTACCATAGTAACCAATTGGAGTAAATGCACTATTATTTAAGGAATAGTGGATAGATTCCTATAGAATCATAATTTTCAGCACAGCCCCAGGAAGCAACAGATCTTGGTGAACTGCAGGGAAGGCAGTTCAGCCCCAGGACTTCCTCTGCCTGGTAGCATCACCCAGGAGAGGCCTGGTCACTCCATCTCCAAGTTGCTGATGTTTATCATTGACACAGAGTTACGCTGCTCCTTATTATCCCAAACCAGCCCAGTCTGCAGTGCCCTGGGTGCTCAATGGGCCAGGAAAGGCACTTGGTCCCCAGATAAACCCTGGGCACTTCAAGATGTGGAAGTCCTAGTGCCAGGCCCACAGCTACCTGGGCGGAGGTTGTGCACCCTGAGGGTCCATCGTGCCCCCACCTAAAACCCCCCAGGAAAACTCACACTCGGGGCATGGAGACAGGGTGTAGGATGGGCTAGGGAGGATATGGCCAAAGGAATCTGGAATAAATGGGAAGTGTATTCAGGCCCTGGCACTGTTTGCTCACTCAGTCTCAGTAGAGTCTTCCTTATGGTTGGTGTGTTTATTCACAATCCCTGGGGTCTCCCAGACTAGGGTCATTTGTTCACCATGTACACAACTTTTGCTGTACCCACATCCAATCCCATTCCACCGACAGGATTTTTACCCTAGCAGTGGTGTGCTGGCACTAGCTCCTACTGACTTGCAAGAGCCAACTGTTAATTTTTCAGGAAATCTGAGAGCTGGTTATTAAACATAGTCATTCTTAAAAATGAAATTATATGAGCTTACAATTAAATAAATTATATTAAAATACAAAATCATCACTTTATAATTATTTTATTGTGTTTTGCTCTTGGGGGTATTTACATCTATTTTATCTCTATGGTGGGAAGACGATATAACGGACATCTCTTCCCAAACCAACTCTCTCCCTGTTCAGTGACATGACGCTGGTAGTTTCAAATTGGCTATGGTGGAAGTATTTACACCATGGAAAGCTGCAAATGCTATAAATCAGAATTTGTTTTATTTTTTTTCCAGGGAGGCCTTGTTACACATTAACTAGTCTGCCCCTGGATACTGGCAGGTCTCCTGTGGAACTAGGGTGAGTTGACTAAGAAGGCTGCAGTTGAGTGCTCAGTGGTTTCTGCCCTTTGGCAGAAACCTTCCACCAAATAGGGGGAGGGTATGCTCAATCTCCTTCCTAGTCTCCCCCCCAGCACCCCCCTTCCTTTCTCCCTTTGTCCCCACCGTTCGCCCCTCGTGGGTTCACCTTCACCAGCATTTTGAGAAACGGGCAAGCTAGCCCTCTGGGGCTTCTGATGGGGCAAACACATGGGCACTTCAGGGTGGTGAAGTCCTAGGGCCAGGCCCATGGCTACCTGGTTGGAGGTCATGGGCAGTCATGGGCAGGGGAAATTTGAGAATGTTCTAGAGGCAAGCGTGCAATTCAGGGAGGCAGATTGTATGAGGTCCAGTCCCACCACAAAGGAACTAAGAAGGAAGGAGACCCTCCTTTCCCCGTCACTGCTCTTCTCTGTGCCCCTTGAGGGCGGGTCCAGGGTCTTATTTGCCTGTGTTTCCCAACTGCCTAACACTGTGTCTGATGCCTAGTAGGTTTTCAGTAAAATGTTTCTTCTTGAATGAATGAATGAGGCTGTTTCCAGAACGAGAACAGAAATCTCCTCAAGATTTTTTAAAGGACCAGTAAGAGTTCTCATGGGACAGTGGTGGTTCAGTGGTAGAATTCTTGCCTTCCATGTGGAAGACCCAGTTAGATTCTGAGTCAATACCTCTCATGCTCAGCCACCACCAGCCTGTCACTGGTGTTTTGCGTGTTGCTATGATGCTGAAGACGGAAGAACAGATGCCTTTGAAATACGGTGTTGGCGAAGAATATTGAATATACCATGGACTGCCAGAAGAATGAACAAATCTGTCTTGGAAGAAGTACAGCGAGAATGCTTCTTAGAAGCAAGGATGGTGAGACTTTGTCTCACGTACTTGGGACATGTTATCAGGAGGGACCGGTCCCTGGAGAAGAACATCATGCTTTGTAGAGTAGAGGGTCAGCGAAAAAGAGGAAGACCCTCAATGAGATGGGCTGACACGGTGGCTGCAAAAATGGGCTCAAGCATAACAACGATTGTGGGGATGGCACAGGACCAGGCAGTAAGTGTTTCGTTTTGTTGTATATAGGGTCGCTTTGAGTTGGAACCAACTCTTACAGCACCTAACAACAACAACATGACGCTAAACAGGTTTCAGCAGAACTTTCAGACAAAGACGGACTAGGAAGAAAGGCCTAGCAATCTACTTCCGAAAATCAGCCAATGAAAACCCTGTGGGTCACAACAGTATGATCTGGGGATCACGGGGCAGGACCAGGCAGCACTTCATTCTGTTGCGCATGGAGTCGCCATGAGTCAGGGGCCACTTGATGGCAGCTAACAACAACAAGAGTCTTCTTTGTTTTATTTAAGGACAGGTGAGTGTCTTCCTCATTTGGTGTTTGTTCTCTTTAGATCCAGCAGGTGAGAGCATGTACCAGACCTCACCTTGCCCGCAAACCATGCAGGACCACCGTCTGCACCAACTCCCCCAGAATAAGGGCCCAGAACTGAGAGCTCTCCAAGGTCCAAGGGTGTACACAGCCTGGGAGAAAAAAAATGTATCTACAGCAAAGCATAGATGGAAAAATGTAAAGTCAGGATTAATGGCCTTGATGAAACATAATATGTCCAAACCCATGTATTGTCAGTGATCACTGACTTATTTGATAAGGAATAGGAGTGCATTTCTATATTTTGGACATTTTATGCAGTGGAGGCTCCAAAAGTAAAAGCTCCTGGGGCCTGGGGGGCTCTTAGAATGGCCCTCTGCAAGTTAACGTTTTAACTACACAAAGGAAGCCCTGTTGTTGTTGTTCCTTGCCTTCCAGTTGGCTCCAACTCATGGTGACTCCATGTACAGCAGAACAAAACAGTTCCCAATCCTGCACCATCTTCAGGATTGTTGGTATGCTCGAGTCCATTGCTGTGGCCACTTTGTATTCTAAGTGTCTTCTAACATAGGGGGGCTCATCTTCCAGCAGTATGTTGGACAATATTCTTTTGTGATCCATAGGGTTTTTCACTGGCTAATTTTTATAAGTAGATAAACAGGCCTTTCTTCCTAGTCTGTCTTAGTCTGGAAGCTCTGCTGAAACCTGTCTACCATGGGTGACCCTGCTGGTATTTGAAATACCTGTGGCATAGCTTCCAGCATCATAGCAACACACAAATTACCAAGGTACGAGAAATTGACAGGTGGTGGGAAGGAAGTCCTACCTGTTGTGCCTGTTGCCGTTGAGTCAATTCCGACTCATAGCGACCCTATAGGACAGGGCAGAACTGCCCAAAGAATTTCCAAGGAGCGCCTGGTAGATTCGAACCGCCTACCTTTTGGTTAGCAGTTGTAGCACTTAACCACTTCGCCACCAGGGTTTCCTTTCCAAGGAAGTCCTAGACAGGTAACACATGGGCCCCTGCCTTCCTTTATGGTGATCACACAGTGATGAGGAAGCTGTGATCTCAGCAAGTAACCACCAAAGCTTGCACTTGCGTAGTGCTGCTTCTGAAGGAAAACACTCCATAGCTGGTTTGAGATGAGAAACTCTTTTCAGATGTGTCCTGTTGGATGCCCTTTCCCACCAGGCACAGGTGGTAGCTGTTCTGTGGGTCCTTATAGAGGAGCTGAGGTTTTTTCCTCCTGAGGGTGGTTTCAGAGCTTGGTCAATTGCTTTGGGAGGAAAATAAGGAAGCAGGAGGGTTTCAGAAAAGCCAAACATTTTTCTTTTTCCCCAGAAAGAGGATGGTATGAGGCATAATTCTGGTGCAGTTTAACTACAGCAATAATCCTGTATCCTGATATTCTGACATCTTACCTCGCTTTAACAGTGAGTCCAAAAGGATTTTGAAAAACTACCATTCTGGGTACTGCATGCAACTGTATGTAAAACACGCCTGCTCTGAGCAAGGAAGCATCAATATCTATTACTTAGAAATAGATGAGAAGGCAATCGCAGCTGCTAGACAACAATCAGATGGAACCCCTCTCCATTGTGTTTTGTGCCTCCAGATTTTTTTTAATGGGCCAAACTCTCCTTCTGCATCTTGTAATTGTCACTGAGTTCGATGGTAACTTTCCATGACATAACAACTAAGGAACTGCAGGATCATTGCGAATAAACGGATTTAAAACACCTTATTAAGACATAACCTTTAAGTGTCTGAGATAACAATAGGCAATTCAACTTGTGATGCAAATAGTTCTGAAGCCCAAGCATGCCGAGCTCGGGCTGGCTTTCTCCGAGCGAATCCAGGCATATGGTGCCATAATGGAGCATGAATTTACAGCAACAGAGATGTACGAGGAAGATTAAAGCTTCATCTGTAAGGACATATTGCATGGCAAAAACCAACAGTTATTGTATTTTCTGTTTTGTATTATAATGGAAACCATGATCCCTTTTGGTAGAGCGTGGGCTCCCTCTGCTGCTGGTAGGAGATGCCAGAACTCCCGGCGCCCCGGCTCTTCGGGGAGGGGTGGCCTGTCTTGGGAGCAGAAAGACTGAGCTGAAACGTTGCAGAGGGACCGACTTGTTCTGCACGCCCGCCTCTGTGGGCTCTCGGGCTATCTGTGCTGCTGCTGCAGTAAAGAGCAAGAGTAGAAGTAACGGAAAAACGCAAAGAGTCCATCAAATGTACCATTGGCCCTACCTGTGTTTGTATAGAAGTGTGCCTGGGAAGTGATGCTGAAAGGCTGCTTGCCCAGAGCAGCTCCTTTTTTTTTTTCTCCTTTCTTTTTAAATGTCCACACAGCCACTGGCAGGAGCTCCTTCAGTTCCGTCTGAGACCCCTCCAGCAATTTTGCTAGTTCTCCGAGTCCTGCCTTGTCCAAGACTGCCAACCACTGACCTCTGTGGTGTCAAAGACTGCATCCTCACGCGGGCTCTTCATCTGCCACATCAGTAGGCAACACTTGTCAAATAAACTTGGCCTCACCCCACTCCCAGCTTCCCACCACTGGTTCTCTACTTAGATGGTTGCTTCTTCTCTGGAATAGAACATTCTCAGATAGTCATTCTGAAGGCAGAATGTTGTAATGCCACCATTCTCATGTGTCCATTTGGACCAAACTGAAAAATAAACCCTTACTATGCTCCAGCTGTTTCTCTTATAGAGAGATGGATGAGAGAGACCATAAACACCAACCTTTGGGATTGGATCGGAGCTTGAGGTATGGGTGATGCTCAGAGATGGGTAAGGGGTTGGGTGGGGTCAGGCACTGTACATTTGCTCCTCTCAGAGAGAGCCATCAATTGTCCTAAGCAAAACACCCAGCTCCTTCTCTGATAAATTTGTTCTTTGCATGGTCAGTATCTAAAATTCTCTGATTTCTCTCTATTGGCCATACTAATTAATTTGCTGTCAATTAATCACAGAGATGGTGGTGTGTGTGTGTGTGTGCACATTGCCTGTATGCACACGTGCAGGTATGCACGGGTGCAGATTACCTGGTGATGCTAGTATGATTTTACTGGGTATACGTTAGTGTCATAGATTGAATTATGTCCCCCAAAAATGTGTGCATCAATTTTGCTGGACCATGATTCCTAGTACTATGTGATTTTCCTATGCTTTGTAAATCCTGCAGTTATGATGTTAATAAGGGAGGATGGGTAGCAATTGTGTTAGCGAGGCAGGACTCAATCTAAAAGACTGGATTGTGTCTTGAGGCAGTCTCTTGAGATATAAAACAGCGAAGTGGGCAGAGAGACAGGGGGACCTCATACCACCAAGAAAGCAGTGCTGGCAGCAGAGCGTGTCCTTTGGACTCGGGGTCCCTACTCGGAAAAGCTCTTAGTCCAGGGGAACATCGATGAGAAGTCCAACAGAGAAAGAAAGCCTTCCCCTGGAGCTGACACCCTGAGTTTGGACTTTTAGCCTACTTACTATGAGGAGGCCCCCATGTGTCTGTCAGTTCATCGTACTGTGGGGGCTTGTGTGTTGCTGTGATGCTGAAAGCTATGCCACCAGTATTCAGATGCCAGCAGGGTCACCCATGGAGGACAGGTTTCAGCTGAGCTTCCAGACTAAGGCAGACTAGGAAGAAGGACCAAGCAGTTTCCTTCTGAAAAGCATTAAAAAAAAAAAAAAAAAGCCAGTGAAAACCTTATGAATAGCAGCAGAACATTGTCTGATATAGGGCTGGAAGATGAGCCCCCCAAGTTGGAAGACACTCAAAAGATGACTGGGGAAGAGCTGCCTCCTCAAAGTAGAGTCGACCTTAATGACATGGATGGAGTAAAGATTTTGGGACCTTCATTTGCTGATGTGGCACAGCTCAAAATGAGAAGAAACAGCTGCAAACATCCATTAATAATCGGAACCTGGAATGTACGAAGTATGAATCTAGGAAAATTGGAAATCGTCAAAAATGAAATGGAACACATAAACATTGATATCCTAGGCATTAGTGAGCTGAAATGGACTGGTATTGGCCATTTTGAATCAGACAATCATATAGTCTACTATGCTGGGAATGACAACTCGAAGAGGAATGGTGTTGCATTCGTCGTCAAAAAGAACGTTTCAAGATCCATCCTGAAGTACAACGCTGTCAGTGATAGGATAATATCCATACACCTACAAGGAAGACCAGTTAATACGATTATTATTCAAATTTACACACCAACCACTACGGCCAAAGATGAAGAAATAGAAGATTTTTATCAGCTGCTGCAGTCTGAAATTGATCGAATATGCAATCAAGATGCACTCATAATTACTGGCGATTGGAATGTGAAAGTTGGAAACAAAGAAGAAGGACCAGTAGTTGAAAAATATGGCCTTGGTGACAGAAACAATGCTGGAGACCGAATGATAGAATTTTGCAAGACCAACAACTTCTTCATTGCAAATGCCTTCTTTCGCCAACATAAACGGTGACTATACACATGGACCTCACCAGATGGGACACAAAGAAATCAAATTGACTACTTCTGTGGAAAGAGACATTGGAAAAGCTCAATATCATCAGTCAGAACAAGGCCAGGGGCCAACTGTAGAACAGACCATCAATTCCTCATATGCAAGTTCAAACTGAAACCGAAGAAAATCAGAGCAAGTCCACGAGAGCCAAAATACGACCTTGAGTATACCCCACCTGAATTTAGAGACTAGCTGAAGAATAGATTTGATGCATTGAACACTAGTGACCGAAAACCAGACAAGTTGTGGAATGACATCAAGGACATCATCCATGAAGAAAGCAAGAGGTCATTGAAAAGACAGGAAAAAAAGAAGAGACCAAGATGGATGTCAGAGGAGACTCTGAAACTTGCTCTTGAATGTCGAGCAGCTAAAGCAAAAGGAAGAATTGATGAAGTAAAAGGACTGAACAGAAGATTTCAAAGGGCCTCTTGAGAAGACAAAGTGAAGTATAACGACATGTGCAAAGAGCTGGAGATGGAAAACCAAAAGAGAAGAACACTCTCGACATTTCTCAAGCTGAAAGAACTGAAGAAAAAATTCAAGCCTCAAGTTGCAACAGGGAAGGATTCCATTGGGAAAATATTAAACGATGCAGGAAGCATCAAAAGAAGATGAAAGGAATACACAGTCATTAAACCAAAAAGAATTAGTCGATATTCAACCATTTCAGGAGGTGGCATATGATCAGGAACCGATGGTACTGAAGGAAGAAGTCCAAGCTGCTCTGAAGGCACTGGCGAAAAACAAGGCTTCAGGAATTGATGGAATATCCATTGAGATGTTTCAACAAACAGATGTAGCGCTGGAGGTGCTCACTCGTCTATGCCAGGAAATATGGAAGAGAGCTTCCTGGCCAACTGACTGGAAGAGATCCATATTTATGCCTATTCCCAAGAAAGGTGATCCAACTGAATGTGGAAATTATAGAATAATATCATTAATATCACATGCAAGCAAAATTTTGCTGAAGATCATTCAAAAATGGCTGCAGCAGTATATCGACAGGAAACTGCCAGAAATTCAGAAGAGGACGTGGAACCAGGGATATCATTGCTGATGTCAGATGGATCCTAGCTGAAAGCAGAGAATACCAGAAGGATGTTTACCTGTGTTTTATTGACTATGCAAAGGCATTCGACTGTGTGGATCATAACAAACTATGGATAACACTGCGAAGAATGGGAATTCCAGAACACTTAATTGTGCTCGTGAGGAACCTTTACATAGATCAAGAGGCAGTTGTTCAGACAGAACAAGGGGATACAGATTGGTTTAAAGTCAGGAAAGGTGTGCGTCAGAGTTGTATTCTTTCACCATACCTATTTAATCTGTATGCTGAGGAAATAATCCAAGAAGCTGGACTATATGAAGAAGAACGGGGCATCAGGATTGGAGGAAGACTCATTAACAACCTGCATTATGCAGACGACACAACCTTGCTTGCTGAAAGTGAAGAGGACTTGAAGCACTTACTAACAAAGATCAGAGACTACAGCCTTCAGTATGGATTACACCTCAACATAAAGAAAACAAAAATCCTCGCAACTGGACCAATGAGCAACATCGTGATAAACAGAGAAAAGATTGAAGTTGTCAAGGATTTCATTTTACTTGGATCCACAATCAACAGCCATGGAAGCAGCAGTCAAGAAATCAAAAGATGCATTGCATTGGGTAAATCTGCTGCAGAGGACCTCTTCAGAGTGTTGAAGAGCAAAGACGTCACCCCGAAGACTAAGGTGCGCCTGACCCAAGTCATGGTATTTTCAATCCCATCATATGCATGTGAAAGCTGGACAATGAATAAGGAAGACTGAAGAAGAGTTGATGCCTTTGAATTGTGGTGTCAGCGAAGAATAATTGAATATACCATGGACTGCCAAAAGAACGAACAAATCTGTCTTGGAAGAAGTACAACCAGAATGCTCCTTAGAGGCAAGGATGGTGAGACTGCGTCTTACATACTTTGGACAAGTTGTCAGGAGGGATCAGTCCCTGGAGAAGGACATCATGCTTGGCAGAGTACAGGGTCAGAGGAAAAGAGGAAGACCCTCAATGAGGTAGATTGACACAGTGGCTGCAACAATGAGCTCAAGCACAACAACGATTGTAAGGATGGCACAGGACCGGGCAGTGTTTCGTTCTGTTGTGCATAGGGTCACTATGAGTCGGAACCGACTCGATGGTACCTGACAACAACAAGAAGAACTGTGACGAGGAAACCCTGGTGGCGTAGTGGTTAAGCGCTGCAGCTGCTAACCAAAGGGTCGGCAGTTTGAATCCACCAGGCACTCCTTGGAAACTCTGTGGGGCAGTTCTACTCTGTCCTGTAGGGTCGCTATGAGTCGGAATCGACTCGACGGCACTGGGTTTGGTTTTTGGTTTTACTGAGAGGAAATAAATTTCTCTTTGTTAAAGCCATCTGATTGTGGTATTTCTGTTATAGCAGCACTAGATACTGGGGAAAAGGGGATTGGGGATAGCTGGGCTGGGACATGATCACCTATTCTTACCTGCAACCTGCATAGAAAAATCTTTGATTACCCTTCTGCTAGTGTTGTCCATAATGCACATTTATATTTCATATCAATAATCTCAACACTTGTAGCATTTATTTATTAGTTCATTCAGTTAGGAAGCCACTAGTCATCTGGATGAGAAGAAGGCGGTTTGGCCATAGGAGGTAAAGGAGGAGGAGGTGGGGAGAGGCTAGATCCCGGAAAGACTTGGGAGAGAGAACAGGATATTCAGATGACTCAGATATGGGATGAGACGTAACGAGAGGAGTTAAGGTGACTCCAGAATCTTTGTCTGCAGTTATCGAGGTACCTGGTTTGGGGCTTGATTACAAGGAGGTGCCATTTACTGAGACCATGAACAGTGGAGGAGGGGCAGGAAATCTGAAGGGATACCATCTTTTCCATGGCAACTGGTAACATTTGAGATGGCAGTTGCTCTGTTAGTCTGGGTCTCAGAGTGAGGAGACATGGAGTAGAGTCCCTAGCCAACCTTGGAAAACCTGCAGAATGAGCAAGAAATAAACCTTTGCTGTTTTAAGTCACTAAGATTTTGTGTTGTTGCTGTTGTCATCGTTATGACAAGCATGGCCTAGCCCACGCTGACTGATACAGGCTTCCCAAATAATTTCTCAGTGCAGGAGATTAAAACTGCAAGTTGGAGACTAGAAAATAATGGGTGCTATTGTCAAGACGGAGCCCTGGTAGCACAGTGGTTAAGAGCTCAGTTGCTAACCAAAAGATCGGCAGTTTGAATCCACCAGCTGCTTCTTTGGAGACCTAATGGAGCAGTTCTACTCTGTCCAATAAGGTCACTATGAGTTGGAATTGACTCAACAGCAATGGGTTTGGTTGTCAAGATGATGGACTGATCATCATCAGTTCTTCTCCTCTCCCTTCTAAGATGTTATAAAAATGATAGTAAAGAACTAAAATGGGAATAAGTGACTAAGAGAACAAGAAGTAGCCCATCGGTGGAAGACAGCAAAAATTTTGAGATTATGTAAAGTTGATAGAGAAGTGGTAACAGATGACACATCCCAGGGGTCATCCAGAGAGGTTGTTAATTTGCCCTCTAGAATTTCAGAGAGGCACAAGACAAGTGCACAAGTGAGACTGGGCCAAAGGCAGTGGGTTTACTTGAAAGACTGTCCTGAAGAATCTAGTACTGTCCCTTCCCCACCCTTCACCATTTGTTTAGAATGCAGTGCAGAACAATGAAGCATCGATTCCACAAATGAAACCTCAGATGGTTCCTCCATGAAAAAATTTCATAACTACATCGCCTCCCAAAAAAAGGCCTTTAAACATTTTCCAGCCTTTCAGCTGCCTTCTTACCAGTCAACAAGCCCACCCACAGGTATAGAGCTCCTAATCAGATCTATCCTGCTTTATCTTTAAAAATGAACAGTTAATCAAGGTTTCTCAGGCATCAAAGGAAAATGTACATGCATGAGAGACCAAGATAAATAAAAACGATAAAAAACAACCTGAGGAAAGACAGCTACTTCAGAAAATATAATTTACTTTTTTTTCTAATTAGGATTACATAACTATGTTCAAGAAGCTACTACATTTAAAATAAAGAACAAGATACTATGTAAATGGTACATTGAGAGAACAAGAAAGGGCTCTTATAAAATAGATATGATTGCTTAAATAAATTCAATAAAAGGATCAGAAGATAAATCAGAAGAAATCTAGAAAGTAGGGCAAAAGGACAAAGAGATGAAAGACATGAAAGAAAAGAGACAGAAGATCTAGCCAAGAGGTCCAGTTTTATAGGTATTCCGGAAAAAGATAGAAATCAGAGAGGAGGAAATTATCAAATAAGCAATACAAGAAAACCTCCCACAGGTTAAGGATACATGTTTCCAGATTGAAAGAATCTACCAAGTAAACAGCATAGGACTTTTAAAAGACCCACATCTTTGTAAAATTTCAGAACACTGGGAAAAAAGGGAAGATCCTAAAAGTTTCCAGAGAGAGAGAGAGAGAAAAATACTCATGAAAGAACAAGACTCAGATTTTTCATCACCAAAACCAAATACTAGAAGATGGGTGAGATATGCCTTCATATTTCAAAGGAATGATCCATCACTGAATACAACTGATTCATGGACTGACAAGAAAACAAATAGTTGTGATTAAGGTTATTTGAACAACTGCAGAGATATGAATATGAACTATACATCAATTAGATATTATTTCACCTATATTAATTTCTTGGGTGAAATTATATAGCAGTTATTTATATATATATATATATATATATAAAAATATATAATGAAGTGACATGATGACTCACTATCATCAGTCAGAACAAGGTTGGGGCTACAACAATGGCCTCAAACATAGCAACTTTTGTGAGGATGGTGCAGGACCAGGCAATGTTTCATTCTCTTCTGCATAGGGTCACCATGAGTCAGAACCAGCTTGGTTGCATTTGACAACAACTGCCTGGAATGTTCATCCCTTAGATAGCTTTGTGACATTCTTTCTCTGCTGCTTCAGGTCTTTACTCAAAAGTTACCATCTTGCCAGTCCTTGAATTTATATGGAACTGTAGGGTCCTCAAATAGCCAAAACAATCTTGACAAAGAAGAACAAAGTAGGAGGACTCACACTTCCTGATTTCAAAACATACCATAAAGCTACAGTGATCGAATGAGTCTGTTACTGGTATAATGACAGACGTATTGACCAATAGAATAGGATTGAGAGTCCAGAAATAATCCCATACATCTATGGTCAATTGATTTTCAACAAGGGTACTAAATCTATTCAATGGGGAAAGAACAGTCTATTCAACAAATGGTGCTGAGACAATTGGATCTCCACATGCAAAGGAATAAGTCTGGGGAAACAATAGATGTTGATGAGGCTGTGGAGAAACTGGAACTCTCATCCATTGCTGGTGGAAACGTAAAACGGTACGACTGTTGTGGAAAAGGGTCTGGCCATTTCACAAAAAGTTGAACATAAGATTAGGTATACGACCCAGCAATCCCAATCCTAGTTACATATCCAGAAGAACTGAAAGCAGGAACACAAAGAGAAACCTGAGCACCGATGTTCACTGCAGCACTTTTCACAATAGCCAAAAGATGGAAAGAATCAAAACATCCATCAACAGACGAATGGATTAAAAAAATGTGGTATATATATGCAATGGAATATTACTCAGCCATAAAAAGAAATGAAGTCCTGATGCATGGCACGACATGAATGGATTTTGAAAACATTATGCAGTGCAAAATATGTCAGTTTCAAAAGAACAAATACTGTATAATCTCACCTATGTGAAATAAGCTAATGTATAGAACGCAAAGGTTATTAATGGGAAAAGGAAAGGGGGAGCTTTTGCTTAGGGGGCACTGAGTTGATGTTAATGGTGGTGGAATAATTTGGAAAAGAATATCGATAATGGTTGCACAGCATGAAGAATGTAATGTCACTGAAACATGTTGTTGTTGTCAAGTCGATTTTGACTCATAGTGAGCCCACGTGACAGAGCAGGACTGTCCTATACGGTTTTCTTGGCTGTGATCATTATGGAAGCAGATTGCCAGGTCTTTCTCTAGCAGAGCCACTAGGTTAGCAGCCGAGCACTTAACCATTTGCACCACCAGGGCTGCTTCACTGAAACATACATGTAGAAATTGTCAAATTGGTAAATGTTTTGTTGCATATATTTTCACCACAATAATTTTTTTTTTTAAAGAAGGAAGTTGAAACATGCCTCATACCATATACACAAATTAACTCAAAATGGATCAACAACCTAAATGTAAGAACTAAAACCACACAACTCTCAGAAAAAAAACATTAGGGTAATGCTGCAAGGTCTAGTTTTTGTTGTTGAGAATATACACAGCAAAACATACACCAACTTCAGTTTCTATGTGTACCATTTACTGACACTGATCACACTCTTTGAGTTCTGCAACCATTCTCACCCTCCTTTTCTGAGCTGTTCCTCCCCCATTAACATAGATTCCTTGCCTGCTAAGGTTCCTACCTAATCTTTCCAGTTGCTGTTGTCAATCTGATTCCATATAGATAGTTCTTAAATGAGCGTAATGCTCAAGGTAGACATTTTTTACTAGCTAAGCTAAACTATTGTTTGGTTTTAAGAAGACTTCTGGGGATATTTTTGCTTTAAGTAAAGATTATTCAGGGTAGCACTTTCAGGGGCTCATTCAACCTTCAGGGCTCCAGGAAGTCTGGAGTCCATGAAAATCTGAAATTCTGTTCTACACTTTCCCCCTTTTGATCAGGATTCTTTTATGGAATCTTTGACCAACATGTTCAGTACTGATAGCTGGGCACCATCCAGTTCTGGTTTCACGGCAAAGGAAGCAGTTGCTTATGGAGGCAATTAGCCAAACATTTCATATCCTTTTCCTATTCCTGACTCTTTTGGGTATATACCTAGGAGTGGAATTGCTGGATCATACGGGAGTTCTATATTCAGGTTTTTGAGGAACTGCTACACTGTTCATGACTGCATGATGTCCTTCTCCAGGGACTGATCCCTCCTGACAACATGTCCAAAGTATGTAAGACACAGTCTTGCCCTCCTTGCTTCTAAGGAGCACTCTGGTTGTACTTCTTTCAAGACAGATGTGTTCGTTCTCTTGGCAGTCCATGGTATATTCAATATTCTTCGCCAACACCACAATTCAAAGGTGTCAACTCTTCTTCGGTCTTCCTTATTCATTGTCCAGCTTTCACATGCATAAGATGCGATTGAAAATACATGGCTTGGGTCAGGCACACCTTAGTCTTCAAGGTGACATCTTTGCTCTTCAACACTTTAAAGAAGTCCTTTGCAGCAGATTTACCCAATGCAATGCGTCTTTTGATTTCTTGACTGCTGCTTCCATGGCTGTTGATTGTGGATCTAAGTAAAATGAAATCCTTGACAACTTCAATCTTTTCTCCATTTATCAGGATGTGGCTTATTGGTCCAATTGTGAGGATTTTTGTTTTCTTTATGTTGAGATGTAATCCATACTGAAGGCTGTGGTCTTTGGTCTTCAATAGTAAACACCTAACAACAAGAACAAGCCACACTGTTTTCACCAATGGCTGTATCATTTTGCATTCCCACCAGCAATGGGTAAGAGTTCCAATTTCTCCACATCCTCACCAACATTTGCTATTTAAGTTTTTAAATCTTAGCCACTATAATGGGAGTGAAATGGTATCTCATGTGGTTTTGATTTCCATCTCTCTGATGGCTAGTGATGCTGAGCATCTTTTCATGTGTTTGGTGGTCATCTGAATGTCCTCTTTGGTAAAATGTCTATTCAAGTCCTTTCCCCATTTTATGATTAGGTTATTTGCCTTTTTGTTGTTGTTGAAGTTTTGTACATATTTTGGTTATTAGATTCTTGTTGGATACATGGTTTCTGAAGATATTCTTCCAGTGGGTAGCTTGTCTTTTTATTTTTTTGGTAGTCTTTTGATGAACAAAAGTTTTTAATTTTTATAATCACATCATATGCATGTGAAAGCTGGACAATGAATAAGGAAGACCGAAGAAGAATTGAGGCCTTTGAATTGTGGTGTTGGCGAAGAATATTGAATATACCGTGGGCTGCCAGAAGAAGGAACACATCTGTCCTGGAAGAAGTACAACCAGAATGCTCCTTGGAAGCAAGGATGGCAAGACTGTGTCTTACATACTTTGGACATGTCAGGAGGGATCAGTCCCTGGAGAAGGGCATCATGCTGGGTAAAGTGCAGGTCAGCGGAAAAGAGGAAGACCCTCAATGAGATGGAATGACACAGTGGCTGCAACAATGGGCTCAAGCATATCAAAGACTGTGAGCATGGCGCCAGACCGCAAAGTGTTTCATTCTGTGGTACACAGGGTGGCTATGAGTCCAACCCGACTCCAGGGCACCTGACGACAGCAAGTTATAGGAGCCCTGGTAGGTCACCAGTTCGAATCCACCAGCCGCTCCTTGGAAACCCTATGGCGCAGTTCGGAATCGACTCCACGGGTTTTGTTTAGTTTTTAGCACATTATAAGCTACCAATAAAATTTTCCTCTTACTATTATACTTATTAGTGATTACATGTTTTTAAGATTATCTTTTCCGAGACACCGCTGAGTCTTACTCCCGGCCGCTTCCAGCCATACAGAGGCGCCAATCCCCGGGGCTGGGGTGGTTTGCAGCCGCGCAGCGGCGGGACGGCCGCAGGGAACACTCCTTGGAGCGTTTCTGTCCACCGCGTCTCCTCTCCGTCCACGGTCATCAGCGCGGCCCGGGACGCACTGCCTGCGATCGGGGACTCGGGCCTCTCCCGGGCGCCCTGGCTGCGGCAGGCGGCGCCTCTCCGGGCTGGATTGGTGATGCCTGGACGCTGCGGGCGCCTGCGCAGTGGGGAGGTCCGTGCTCGCACCGAAGGGCTGAGTGGGCCGGGGGTGGCGAGGCTGCTGGAGGCTGCGCGGCAGTGCCATGGCGGACGAGGAGCTCGAGGTGCTGAGAAAGCAGAGGCTGGCCGAGCTGCAGGCGAAGCACGGGGTGAGCACGCCCGCCAGGCCCGTCCCCTTGGGGCGCCGCCCTCTCCCGAGGTGGAGGGCACGGCCCCTGGCGGAGGCTCCGGGCGCCACGGCCAGTGCCTGTCCCGCTTGTCCGGGATCCCGCCGCTGCCCCCCGGGCGGCCGAGTGGCCGGCCTCAGACCCTTTCCCCTCCGCCTCGGGGTTCGAGTGGTCAGGCCGTGGATGCCGACCACGTGCGGCCCCCCAAGCCGGTGCGGGCAAGGCCTTCCCCGGACAGGGGTGTGTTGACCCCGGAGGCCGACCCTCGTACACGACCTGGGGTTGCAAGCAGACTCCTCAGCCCCCCGGCGTCTTCGCGCCCTTAGCCTTTGGATCTAGGCTTCTTAACTACTGTCCCTGCTGACGGTCAAGCCAGATTCTTTTCTAGAATTCAGTTGTACTGACCCACCTAGTCAGCAAACATTTTTTGAGGGTCTTTATATGGGGCAGTTCTACTCTTTTTTAAAGGGTCGCTGTGAGTCAGAATTGACTCGTCGGCAGTGGTTTGGGTTGGGTTGGGTACATGTGCCCGGTGCTGAAAGTCCAGCGGGGAACTGACAACATCGCCCTGAGAGTTGAGGGAAGGAGCCGGACACCACACGCTAATCTCGTGAATAAGATGCTCACGTAGTGATTTTGCTACCAGATGAAAGGGGGAGGAACGTGATAGGGGCCGAGCGGGAAAGTCTCCAGGGAAACGCCGTTTGCCTCAGCGTCCTAAGTACCAAGGCACGTTTTGTTTTCCAGTTGTTCCTACTATGTACGGTTCCATAGTACAGGGATTCTCCTCCCGAATGGCTGGTTCTATTCTAAAACATTCTACTAGATTGTGACTTTAGAAGCTTATCAAAACACCCTAGTAAGTGGGAATGATTCCATTGACTTGTGATGCCCAGCTTTTAATTATTTGATAAACCGTCCTTACCCATGTGGGAGCCTGTTGTGCATCAGAGACAAAATAGAGCATCTCCTCTTCTTTCCCTCTGAGAAATGACTTGGTTAAAGGGTGAAATTATTTTTTCTTTCAGGATCCTGGCGATGCAGCACAACAGGAAGCAAAGCAGAGGTATGGACTGGGGCTCTGAACCTTCTGAAGGACGATTTCACTAGATAGTCTTCTTCCTTTAGTTATTTTAATAGGCGTGGAATTTTAAAGTTTTCCTAGCATCGTGATTTTCCATGAATCGTTATTATCGAAGTATCTTCATTGTTAATTTGTTAAGTAAATATGTAAAGAGCCCTACAACACTTACGAGATTGTATTGCAGTTACTAGTTGATGTTTGTTTCTCTACTAAACTGTGAATACCCTTAAAATGAGCATAATAATATTACCACTGCATAGGGATACTCTGCGGATTACGTGGGTACAGTGCCTCACACTGGGTAAGTGCTCAGTAAATAGTGTTAACTCTTTTTATTGTCATTATTTTATCCCAGCACACGGTAAGGTACCTCACACGTGCCAGGTTTGTTGACTGATGATCTTCTTACTCCACCATGCAACCTTTGAACTCATTCATTCAGCAAATACTTATAGAGCTCCTCTGGGTCCGGCACTATGCTTGGTCCATAGAACCTGCTGTGTCTGGTTTACATTAGTGGGAGAAGACAGATGGTAAGCACTTGGGGTAGTGATAGTGGTTATGAAAAAAGGTGAAACCGCATGAATTTCATTGATTCTGAGATGTGCATTTTAACATCTAAAATGGGGATATGTCTCAGAATCAATCACTCTTGTCCTGGAATTTTCCAGAAAGGATTTACTTTGCTGGGGACATTTCTAGTGTGAGACCTCTTAAAATTAAATTCTGTGCTTGACATTCCTCCCTCTCTCCACCCTGGTAGTGTGAACTCAGCAGACCTGTGAGGCTGAAGCTTGCAGTTCAGATTCTCAGAGGAATATCTTCCTTTCTCTTCCTCCACTCAGGGCCAAGCTTAACACATACACGCTTCCTTGCTGGCAGGTTTATATCTTGTTTACCTTGTCTTGAGGATGTTGCTCTTTGATATCCCAGCTTTGAGTGGGTGGGTCTCCTGTTAGCCATCTCATCTGGGGTGTTTTTTTCTTTTGTTGTTGTTAGGTGCTGTTGAGTTGGTTCAGACTCAGAGCAACCCTATGTACAACAGAACGAAACACTGCCCAGTCCTGCACCATCCTCACAATCGTTGCTGGATATACGTGTTGTTGTTAGAGATA
This sequence comes from Elephas maximus indicus, assembly GCF_024166365.1. Lineage (NCBI taxonomy): Eukaryota > Metazoa > Chordata > Mammalia > Proboscidea > Elephantidae > Elephas > Elephas maximus. The sequence goes on from NC_064839.1 coordinate 14,595,715, forward strand.
TGTAAAATTATGATGGGTCTTATGGTCATATTTTAGGTTCCTTGAAGTATGGCAGTAGTAGTTCGTGGTAGGTTGAAGTACTGATGGTAGATAGGAAACAGTGTATGGAAGTGTTCCATGAGCCTTAGGGCTCCTCAGATGGGAGTGGTTAATGGGCACGGCCAACCCCAACTTCCTCTCTAATTCAGCCACAGCAGCTTTTCTCATCTGTTTCATTATTGGGTTCCTTAAAGTACTTCATTTTTTAGAAAAAATGTTCTTTAAAAAAAAAAAAGTTTGAAAACCACTGTCTTATGAAGTAGCCCCTACTTTTCTTGGGTAGGTAGGAAGAAGGAAGGATAGTTAGAGTTATAATTTCATTCTTCTCCCCTCCTGACCTCCCATCCCAATATATGTGGTAGCCGATGCTGTGTAGAACTGAGAGTCTTGAAGCATGAGGTCTGGTTCTTGCTCTGCCATGGTCACCCATGTACCTTTAACATAGCCTTCCTGGGTCTTGGTGTCTTTCTTATTTCTAAAGAAATTACACTGATTAATCTCTTGGTCCTCCTAATTGCCTGACAACCCACCACAAATTTCTAACACCTGTCACACAGTACATACTCAATAAATGTTGGTAGTGATGGTTGAACTGAGACTGCACCCTGAATTAGGAAAATTAAAATCTTGACCTTCTCTCTCAGTCATCTAGTGCTGCTACAACAGAAATACCACAAGGAGATGGCTTTGACAGGGAGAAGTTTATTCTCTCCCAGTAAGGTAGGCTAAAAGTCCGAGTTCAGGGTGTCAGCTCCTTCCAGCCTGGCAGATGTACACTCATACAATGTAAAGCTGGCTTGGAGGGTGAGGATGGATTTATCTGCTTTAATGTGTCTGCCGCCATCCACACAGTACCAGCTGTGGTGTAGTCTGTGTATATACCAGGCTTCCATCTTGAGAGACATGGGTTACTTGTTTATATGTTCTGTAAGAATGCTGACCGCTTAGTTCTAATCTTGCTTGTTTCCTGTGTTTTTGTTGTAGGGAAGCAGAAATGAGAAACAGTATTTTAGCCCAGGTTCTGGATCAGTCAGCCCGGGCCAGGTGTAAGCATCTTCAGTTTCCTTTATTTCCATTTCAAATAAAATTGGCTTTAGTTAGTTGAAGGGGGAGATACATATGAAATAGCTCTAGATTAAATATTTGTTTAGCCTAAAAACATTTGAAATAAAGATTTGTGAGAAATGTGACATTTAAAAATGTAGAATAATGTATTTAAATTGCTGCAAGTATCAGCTCAGTTCTCCCTTCCTGAAGAGATGTTCTCTAAATGCATATTGGGTAAAATTTATAGAAAACATTAACTCTTAAAGTGAGTCAGTTATAAAGTGTTGCTGTTGATGTGGGTGATGGGGGTTTGAGGACTAGTCTGTGTTTTACTGTATGTTTGGAATTTTTCATAATAAAAATGAAAACCATGTAGAAAGGAAAAATAAAATGAATGAGTCAGAATGAACTAGTATCTTCTGTATTATAACTTGAAGCCCAGACTGAATTTAGAAGAGGCAGCATTAGATGAATTACCACCATTGTTGCTCTTTAGCAAAGGTTTTTGGTGCTTTTAGAAATATAAAAAGCCTCTTGCTTAAGATCAATTGTGTATATCAGATGAGATGAAGAGTGTTTTATTTACACAAGTTGTTAGGTGCCATCGAGTTAGTTCTGACTCATAGCGACCCTGTGTACAACAGAATGAAACACTGCCCAGTCCCGAGCCATCCTCACAATCGTTGTTAAGCTTGAGCCCATTGTTGCAGCCATTGTATCAGTCCACCTCTTTGAGGGTCTCCCTCTTTTTTCACTGACTGTCTACTTTATTAAGCATGATGTTCTTCTCTAGGGTCTGGTCCCTCCTGATAAGATGTCCAAAGTGTGTGAGCAGAAGTCTCACCATCTTTGCTTCTAAGGAGCATTTTGGCAGTTCTTCTTCCAAGACAGATTTGTTCATTCTTCTGGCAGCCCCTGGTATATTCAATATTCTTCACCAACACCATAATTCAAAGGTGTCAATTCTTCTTCCATATTCCTTATTCATTGTCTAGCTTTCACATGCATATGAGGCAATTGAAAACACCATGACTTGGGTCAGGCTCACCTTAGTCCTTAAAGTGACATCTTTGCTTCTTAGCACTTTAATGAGGTCTTTTGCAGCAGATTTGCCCAATGCAATATGCCATTCAATTTCTTGACTGCTGCTTCCATGGGCATTGATTGTGGATTTAAGTAAGATGAAATCCTGACAACTTCAGTATTTTCTCCGTTTATCTTGATGTTGCTTATTGGTCTAGATGTGAGGATTTTTGTTTTCTTTACATTGAGGTGTAATCCATACTGGAGGCTGTGGTCTTTGATCTTCATGAGTAAGTGCTTCAAGTCCTCTTCACTTCCAGCAAGCAGGGTTGTGTCACCTGTATATTAAAGGTTGTTAATGAGTCTTCCCCCAGTCCTGATGCCCTTTCTTCACATAGTTCAGCTTCTCTGATTATTTGCTCAGCATACAGATGGAATAAGTTTGGTGAAAGGTTACAACCCTGATGCACACCTTTCTTGATTTTCAGCCACGGAGTATCCCCTTGTTCTGTCTGAACGACTGCCTCTTGTTCTATGTAGAGGTTCCACATGAGGACAATTAAGTGTTCTAGAATTCCCATTCTTCACAATGTTACCCATAATTTGTTATGATCCACGCAGTCGAATGCCTTTGTATAGTCAATAAAACACAGGTAAACAGCCTTCTGGTGTTCTCCACTTTGAGCCAAGATCTGTCTGACATCAGCAACGATATCCCTTGTTCCATATCCTCCTCTGAATCAGGCTTGAATTTCTGGCAGTTTCCTGTCGATGTACTGATGCAGCCACTTTTGAAAGATCTTCAGGACTATTTTACTTGTGTGTGATATTAATGCTATTGTTCGATAATTTCCGAATTCTGTTAGATCACTTTTCTTTGGAATGGGCACAAATACGGGTTTCTTCCACTTGGTTGGCCAGGGAGCTGTCTTCCAGTTTCTTGACATAGACAAGTGAGCAATTCCAGTGCTACATCTGTTTGTTGAAGCATCTCAATTGGTATTTTGTCAGTTCCTGGAGCCTTTTGTTTTTCCCGATGCCTTCGGTGTAGCTTGGACTTCTTCCTTCAGTACCATTGGTTTTTTATCATACTGTACCTCCTGAAATGGTTGTACATCAACCAGTTCTTTTTGGTACAGTGACTCTGTGTAATTCCTTCCATCTTCTTTGGATTCTTATGCATCGTTTAATCTTTTGCCTGTAGAGTCCTTCAGTACTGCAACTCAAGGTTTAAATTTTTTCTTCAGTTCTTTCAGCTTGAGAAATGCTGAGCATGTTCTTTTCTGTTGGTTTTCTAACTCCAGGTCTTTGCACATTTCATTATAAAACTTTATTTTGCTTTTTCAGGCTATCCTTTGAAACCGGTCCAACATTTTATGTCATCATTTCTTCCTTTTGCTTTAGCTATTCTGTGGTCAAGAGCAAGTTTCAGAGTCTCTTCTGACATCCATTTAGGCGTTGCCTTTTCTTCCTGTCTCTTTAATGACCTCTTGTTTTCTTCATGCGTAATGTCCTTGATACCATTCCAGAGCTCATCTGGTCTTTGGTCAGTTAGGGTTCAATGTGTCAAATCTGTTCTTGAGATGGTCTCTAAATTCAGGTGGGATATATTCAAGGTCGTACTTTGGCTCTTGTGGACTCTTAAAATTTTCTTCAACTTGAACTTGCACATGAGCAGTTGGCTCCAGTCCTTGTTTTGACTGATGGTATTTTTTATGGAGCTTTTCCATCATCTCTTTCCACGGATATAGTCAGTTTGATTCCTGTGTAGTCCATCTGGCAAGGTCCACGTGTATAGTCCTCATTTATGTTGTTGAAAAAAGGTGTTTACAGTGAAAGTTGTTGGTCTTGCAAAATTCTATCATGCAATCTCTGGCATCCGGATTTCTATCACCAAGGCCATATTTTCCAAGTATTACTCCTTCTTTGTTTCCAACTTCTGCATTTCAATCAGCAGTAATTATCAGTGCATCTTGATTGCATGTTTTATCAATTACAGATCGCAGAAGTTGGTAAAAATCTTCAATTTCTTCATCTTTGGCATTAGTGGTTGGCGCATAAATCTGAATAGTAGTTGTATTAATTGGTATCTGTATAGCATGTGGATATTATCCAGTCACTGACAGCGTTGTACTTCAGGATAGATCTTGAAATGTTCCTTTTGATGATGAATGCAGTGCCATTCCTCTCCAATGTGTCATTCCCCACATAGTAGATGATGTGTTTGTCCAATTCAGAATGGCCAATATCAGTCCATTTCAGCTCACTAATGCCTAGGATTTGGTGTTTATACATTCCCTTTCATTTTTGAGAATTACCAGTTTTCCTAGATTCATACTTCATACATTCCAGTTTCTGGTTATTAATGGATGTTTGCAGCTGTTCCGTCTTATTTTGAGTCATGTCACATCAGCAAATGAAGGTTCAGAAAGCTTGACTGAATCTACATCATTAAGGTCGACTCTACTTTGAGGAGGCAGCTCTTCCCCACTTTTATTTTGAGTGCCTTTCAACCTGAGGGGCTTATCTTCCAACACTATATCAAATAGTGTTCTGCTCCTACTTAGAGGGTTTTTACCGGCTAATTTTTTTAGAAGTAGACCATCAGGTCCTTTTTCCTAGTCTGTCTGAGTCTGGAAACTCAGCTGAAACCTGTCTACCGTGGGTGACCCTGCTGGTATTTGAAATACTGGGGGCATCAGTTCCTGCATCACAGCAACACGTAAGCCACAACAATACGACAAACTGACAAACGTTTGGAGAGTATTTGTTTAACTCAGGGTTGCTTTAGTAGATGTCCCAGACTAACTGAATATGTGTAGCAATAAATTGCTTTCCAGAAGGCGAACATATTTTTAAAAAACAAAATGACCTGGGGCTTAGAATCTGAGGGCCCAAGTTCAGTGTTGGCCTTACCACTACCTATGTGTAGCCTTGACTAAGACTGTCGTGGCTGAGGAAGAAAATCAGAACAGACCGGAACTTCTAAAGTTTAGGTGAACTAAAATGGAAAAAATTCCAGGTCAAAGCCTTGCTAGAAACTTAATCTCCCTCTTAGAAAACAAGGACAGCATACGTGTCGCATAGCAACCACAGCTCTTGCCTGTTGGATTTTGAGCAGAGTCAGAAATAGTGGTGCCCCACTCAAAGATGGCCACAGATCACGCCACTTTGAATGTGTGCGCCTCTCCAAAGTCCTGGTGATAATCCAGTCTTACACATTAGGTTCCTAAAAGGGCTCCTTACACCTCTCCTGAGTCTCCCATTCCAGGGCCTCAACCTGTAATAGTTATTCTGGATTACCTAAATTGTAAAAATTTGGGTCTCTTCTAGTTTTGCTTCGTTGACCATGACTGAACTGGTTTGCAGCAGTTCAAAACCCTCTTTTTTAAGAGGGGTAACAATATTGTCTTCCCTGCCCACAAGACTTGATGATCACAAGACTTAACGTAATGGATGTGTAGTGCCTTGGAAATGTCAGTGCATAGTTTTATAGTACAGTATAAGTGCATTTAATTCTGACACCTTTCTTGTATATTTTTTCTTTTAGTAAGTAACTTAGCACTTGTAAAGCCTGAAAAAAGTAAAACAGTAGAGAATTACCTTATACAGATGGCAAGATACGGACAACTAAGTGGGAAGGTAAGTTTGAACCACTTTTAAACAACTCAGCTATTGTTACCTATTTTATCAAAACTTGTCTTTAGAAGGTCGATTTCATCTTCATTTGATTACAGAATTCTTGTTGACTTTTTATAAAGAACGTTTTAAGGAAAGAATAGTACCTACCATAAATCCTGAAGGACAACTAATTGCCCTACCTGAAACCTTCTGCTTCTCTCCTTTCCTGGCATTGCCATGGAACTTTGTTGGCATCTGTGTGACCCAGTGACTGTTAGGGTCAGCTAGCTTCAATTGCTTCTCTACTGGAAACAAGGTTTGTCAGTAATACCAATTAAAATACTACCAGGTGGGTCTCGCCAGTCATCTAGCTCATTTGGCATGGAAGTGTTTATAATGAAAATATTCTACATCCTACTTTGGTGAGTAGTATCTGGGGTCTTTAAAGCGTGTGAGTGGCCATCTAAGATATGTCTACTGGTTCCATCCCATCTGGAACAAAGGAGAATGAAGAAAGCCATAGACACAAGGGAAAAATTAGTCCAAAGGACTAACAGACCACAACTACCACAGCCTTCACCAGATTGAGTCTAGCACAACTGGATGGTGCCTGGCTACAACCACTGACTGCTCTGACAGGGATCACAATAGAGGGCCCCAGACAGAACTGAAGAAAAATGTAGAACAGAATTCTAACTCAAAAACAGACCAGACTTACTAGTGACAGACTGGAGGAACCCCAAGAGTATGGCCCCCGGACACCCTTTTAGCTCAGTACTGAAGTCACTCCTCAGGTTCACCCTTTAGCCAAAGATTAGACAGGCCCATAAAACAAACAATAACACCCATAGTTCAACCATGTATACGAAACTAAATGGGCACACCAGCCCAAGGGCAAGGAGAAGAAGGCAGGAGGGGACAGGAAAGCTGGATGAATGGAAATAGGGAACCTGGGAAAGGGAGAGTATTGACATGTGGCAGGGCTGGCAACCAATGTCACAAAACAATTTGTGTATTAATTGTTTAATGAGAAAATAAAAATAAATGAAATACTACCATGTAGATGACAGGCTTATTTTGCAAATGAGGAGGTGCTGAAATTCCTTGATTATGATGTGTGCCCACTGTAAGGTGTTGATGGATGTATTCTGGCAAGCCTGACCTTCCTTCCAGATCCAGGCGGTCCAGACTTCCTGGAAACATGGAGGCTGGATGAACCCCCAAAACTACTGGCCTGAGATAATCTTGAAAGCTTAAACCAAAAATATCTTCCCAGATCTTCTTAAAACCACACAATAGTTTAGCTTAACTAGTAAAAAATGTCTCCCTTGAGCATTGTGCTTTAAGAAATATCTATATGGGATCAAACCGACAAGAGCAACTCAAGATTACATCAGGAAACTTAGGGAGCAGTGAGTTTGGGTTAATGGAGGAGGGTGAGAATGGTTGCATAACTTGAACAATCTAGTCAGTGTCACTGAGTTGTACATGTAGAAATTGTTGAATTGGTGTATGTTCTGCTGTGTATATTCTCAATAACAAAAAATGAATTGTAAAATTACAAAAAAAAGTGAGGTCCATCTTAAAACAATGCTTAGTTGAGAGGATTGGGGCAGTGAGAGTAGGTTAGTGCGAAGGGAACAATTAGAATGGAAATGAGGATGCTGACACAACGTGAAGAATGTAAACAATGTCTCTGAACATGTATATAGGTTTTTGAATGGGAGCCTATTTTGCTGTGTACTTTCACCAAAAGTATAATATTTAAAAAAAAAAAAGATCCATGTGAGCCCTACCTGGGAAGCCCTCTGTTGCCACCACAGTCCACAGGGGTCAGCCCTTCCCCCGACCCCCTTCCACGAAGAATCACTTGTGGAAGACAATGACTGGTTGGTCTTTTTATGAATGTGACTTAACTCCAGCGTAGCGTTTAAGCTTCTCGAAGACAGAGGCATTTTGTTTATATTCCTGACAATTAACATAATGCCTGGTGCAGGTGATTGTAATTTTCTTCTAATGGTGATGTACCCACCCAAAAAGCAAACCCATTCCTACTCATAGCGACCCTATAGGACAGAGTAGAACTGCCCCAGAGTTTCCAAGGAACGCCTGGCGGATTCAAACTGCCGACCTTTTGGTTAGCAGCTGTAGCACTTAACCACTATGCCACCAGGGTTTCCAGTGGTGATATAGGTGATTTTAAATGTGTGTTAACTTTAAATTTTCTGAGGGAGCTGTGTGACGGACACTTTTCTCCCCTCCCTCTCAAGTGAGGAATAGCAGAGCAAATTTTATTTAGAATGTGAACCAGTAGTTAACAGTGGTTCCAGTCTCCTGTGCCACCGCTCCTTCCCTCTTTCTGTCTATGCACACACCCCAGAAAGACTGTACCTGATTAAATCTTAGGAGGTAAATTCTGTGTTTAATAAGTACTGTTTTTCTTGTTATCCCAGGTATCAGAACAAGGTTTAATAGAAATCCTTGAAAAAGTAAGCCAACAAACAGAAAAGAAAACAACAGTTAAAGTAAGTTCCCCTATGCTCATGGTTCGTAAAGAGAATATTAGACATTTTAAATGTGAGGTGTTGATTATACACCTATTGTATCAAAACGTCCCTGTTCATAGACATTTTCATTTTGTAATGACAGAAGTTTGGGAAGAAAGGCTGAATATATTCGGGGTGGGGGGGTTGGGGGGGTCTAAGCATAGAAAATATATTTAAGGCTTTTCTGCCCCCCACCACACCTAAGCTGTTTTAAAGACTCAGAAAAATGTCTTGTTAAAGTAGGTAGAAATTTGTCTTCTCAGAAAACCTGAGTTATACGTAATTAAACATGTTACGACACTTGTTTACAATTTCCCCCCCAGTTCAGCAGAAGAAGAGTAATGGACTCCGATGAAGACGATGATTATTGAATTAAAAAATGTTAGACTGGAACTTAATGCAACAATTCTAGGACAGATAATACTTGGCAGAAGTTAAGATTTGATTGTTTACTTTGTTTATAGTCTATATATGCCTTTTAAAAAATAAACTTGTTATGTAAAATAAAAAACTGGGGCAGAGTTGTTTTAGTACCGTAGCCAAGTGGCCAGAAGATCTGTATTTTGAATTTTTTCCTTTCCTGTCAAAAGTTCAGCACATGCAGCAGCAAAAGTTTTTAAAACACGTGTAGATGTGTTCCTGTAAAGATTTGCGCCCAGGAAGGCCTGTGGGGCAGTTCTGCTCTGCCCTATAGGGTCGCTATCAGTTGGAATTGATTCTACAGCACACAACAGAAGCAGCTGGAATGGAGTCCCTGGGTGGTGCATACAATTAAGTGTTTGGCTATTAACTGAAAGGTTGGTGGTGGGTGGTCCATACAATTAAGTGTTTGGCTATTAACTGAAAGGTTGGTGGTTCACACCTACCCAGAGACACCTTGGAAGAAAGGCCTGGTGATCTACTTTTGAAAAATCAGTCATTGAAAACCCTGTGGAGTGCAGCTTTTCTCTGGAAGGTCACCATGAGTCGGAATCAACTAGATGACAAGTGGTTTGGTTTGGTTTTAGCAGCATGAATATATTCATGCAATGGTGGCATTAGTGTTAAGTAGGGAAAATAGCCTTAGCAGAAGTAGAAGCTGCTAAAGCACTCTTGAGTAAAAAGAAAACTCGCTGCCGCATCAGCAATATTGTAGAGATTAAGATCCACAGATTTAAACTAAATAAACTTCTGTATTTGAGCACGTCTACTATTTCCAAGACACAGGTCTGAGATCAAGTAAGTGGTTTCTCTTCCTACAGATAGACCTGAATCCTGCCGTCTAATGTACGAGAATACCTACATTTGGGTTTATTTGTGATCTGTCACTGAGAATAAATTAACAAATATCACCCCCATCCAAAGTAACCTAACTAGAGTGATACTTCCACTGAAAAGAAAATAACCAAAATAATTACGACACACTGGTAGTAACACGTCAAAAATAATAAACACGTTTGTAAGAGGAGTCACTTCTAGTGATTCAAACCCAGTTGGGACAGTTATACAGGTAAAAATTTGGGTCGAAACGTTCCAGTTCTTCACCGATCAAAGTTGCAAGTGATTTAAAGCAAAATATCATCGCTTATATTATGCTTAATCTCATTGGATATGAAAGATACTAACTCTGCTCATAAATTTAAATCATAAACTTAGCTGTTCGGTGCAATTTTTCAATGTCTTAATCCTTTGAGTCCCAGCCCTGGACGAAGTTCATAGCACTGAAGATGAATAGGATTAGCAACAGAAAAATAATGAGAAATGTGGTTTACAATCCCAGTCTCTGCTTCAAGACTGCTGGTATACGCTGAAACTCTACTACAGAGTTCACTGTATTTGAGATTGGAAATTTATAATCCATGAAGAATGTCAGTGTTGCAGTGTCTAACATGAGTAGAACCATTAAGAACTTTTTTTTTTTAAAGAAAAACAGACCTAAAATTTGATCAGAAATTTGGAAAAAAAAAATCCTAGTTACAGGTAAATTTTAATTTAGGCTTATTTACATAAAAATGGTGGAGGGAGACAATTGTCAGCAGGTGCTGCATGCCTTCTGCAGAGTGACCACTGCCCTAATGCCACTTTTCACCGTGAGCTTGTTTACAGATGAGCAAACTCCTCAGGGACGTCAGGATCAGAAGTGGTTGTGTATACAGTCAGAGAGGACCCTGCTGGCGACACAAGGGCAGAGTACGGTTCTGTCTGGGAAGTGAGGAGTGGTTATTCTGAACGTTCTTATTTATTCTTAGTAAATTGACAGGACTCTGAATTGAGAACTTTCTTACACAAAACAAATTCAGGCAGTACCAGTTTCTGAATCGTCAGAGTTTAAGTAGGGAATACAACTGAAGAAAAACAAGAGTTTTTAAAAAATAAGGTAGTCACTTAAGGTGGCTTACACTACTGAGTGCTAGAATAGCTCGAAGAGAGAAAACTTTTCCCCCAAGACTTGAGTCCCATTCACAGCGTTTATATCTGCAGATGAAGGGCACACCGAGCTGGGAGCCACAGGTTCAGATGCCACTGCCAACCTGGCCTTTATCCTGGCTCCGACATTCCGAGCAAGTCGGCCGCCTTATTTCTCTGAATCTGTTTCCTCGTTGACAGTTCTGCCGCCAGGGTGATTGTTAGAATTAAATAGGGGTGTACGTGGATGCATTGTCAAAATTATACTGCACCACCCAAAAAGTTAGGTGGTATCAAATGTATGTATTCTCAGCTTGAAAATGGCTTGTATTGATAAACTCATACATACTCACAGCAAAATATTAACTAAAAAAGTGTACCATGACACACACAAGAATCGTAAAGTTTACTATTTCTTTTCCATCATTTGGCACGTATCCAAGGCACATTAGAAAATTAGAAATCATAAATTACTTCATAGAAAAATAATCAATCCCTCCCTTCTATACACACACGTGTTTCCAAGAACATGCATAAAACCATTTCCCTATTACAAAGTTATTTGAAAATGTACTCAGGACAAGCCCATGTTTGCTGCTGTAGGCCAATTAGTAACATAAAAAAATAACTATATAGAAATTTATAAAAAGGAATAAATTGCAACAAATTCTAACCTAAAGTAATTTTAACCTGGTTTGTGCTGTAAGTTTTGAATTTGAATAAAAAGACTTAAGAAAAGATGTGCCAAATCTACTCTCTAGTTCAGTAACCACCTTCAGGTGTGACATTTAAGGGACGTTTTTAACGGAAAGGGGTGTTTCTAGAGTCACTGCGACAGGTGCGTATTTGCAGTGACCAGGTACCTGTACTTAAGTCTGCTAGAAAAATTACACCCGACTTTTCCATGCACACGGTGTTCCCTAAAATGACCGTCAGCATGATATTTAGGCATCTTTGGGTTCAAGCTTTGCAAAGGAACATTTTTCCAGGATCTGTTTTCTTCATTCAGATGTGACTTCTGCCTGGCCTCCACGTTATCTTGAAACCTAATTGCTTCTCTTCAGCTTATCCCAGCTGGGGGAATTCTTATTAGCTTACGGTTTGCTAATTTATTATATAGCACAGAGGATTAGCACCTTTCAGGAGGTGGTCAGAATCTGGTGGCAAAGCCTCACTATAACCAAGGAGCCTAATACTTAAAAAGAAGCACACACCCTGGACTTCGGCATCTGGACGCTACTGGAATTCCTGTCTGTTCTTTTAAACTTCACTGATTAGCTTTGAAGAGGAGAGAGTGATACTTTTTTGTTGCATTCTTTCCCTCAGCCACTGTCCTACAGAAAAGCTGAAGACTTAACTCTCTCAAGCCAAGTTATTTGAAGGGACATTGAGTTCTAAGCTGTATTCATGCTCAGCATCTTCTTGATGAGTATTTACTTCTTGGCAGCAAATTTCACAATTCCTTATTACAGTTAAGCCTGGGAAATACTAGACTCTTAGGGAGTGGTTAGGTTGCCAGCCTCTGGGTCCGTGAATCCAACTACATCATTGATCGTGTGTCTGCGAAGCTTCCGCCTGTTTCCAGGAGCAGTCTGTTCGAGTGCAGGCCTCTCAGGCTGATGGCTTTCCTCTGTCAGCAGTTGGAGGTCCGCTCTTGTCTGGCAGGTGATTCAGCTTCAGTGTGGCTCTTTGCCTCTCTGCCTAAAGGAAAGGTACAATTCAGACGGTTCATGTTCACACAGTACTTTACACAACCACCACCACCACCACAGCAGCCACCTCTGAGTGTTTCATATGTGCCCAGCACTGTGCTAGGTGCTTTTCAGGCATTATTTCAATTCTAATGTCCCCGTGGTGATTTTAAGATATCTGAATGTTTACTACCTGTGTTAGACACAAAGTAAATGCTTCACACGTGTTCACATTTCATCTTTACACTCGAAGTTGAAGTATGCATTACTGTTACCCTCAAGTTACAACTGAGAAAACAGGATCATCAAAGTAAGCAGTCTGCCTCAGTAATTGAGCAAGGAAAAAGCTAGCACTTGACTGAACCCAGGCAGATTTCAAAGTTTGTAGCTTTCCCACTATGTAGCAGGTCTGTTACCAAAACTATGTAAGAAGATTAAATACAAAATCAAAATTAGTCATGTTAATAAATACCAAAGATTACTAAGAAAAAGATTGAGAACTTAGAACAAGCTTAGGCCACACATGCTAAAAATCCTATTTCTCATCGTCAGTAGCTACGTACACCCACTCATCATCCACATGGCTGGGCTCCAAAGACCAGGTCCTTAGGTGAAAATCGGCGTTATGCAAGAGTCGGGGCTGCAACCATTCTTCGGGTGCTGGTATCATGCCCCCTCCCAGTTGCTCACTGCCCGTCGGGCGCCCCCAGCGCATCTCCGGGTGCGCGTGGCGCATTGGGCTCCCCTTCCCCACCACTGTGGAGCTCGCTGGGGGCGAGCGGTGGTGGCGGTCGGGGCTTCCCGCCGCCTCCGGAGCAGCAGGGGCCCGCCACCACCTGGCTGCACTGCAGGCCTCCGCGTGCACCCCCGCGGTTCGCCTCTCCACCTTCCTGCTCCGCCACCGCGGAGACGGGCGTCGGCAATGAACCGCTCCCGGGCCCGCGAGCAGCTGAGGCCCGGCCGGCGGAGGTGGCAGAGACGCCTCTCTGCAGTAGACCAACGAAACACCCACCGTCTCCTTGCAGCCCGGCTGCCTCCGCCTTAGGTGCGCCTCCGCCCGGCCCATGGCACGCCCCGCCTACCCGCCCGCGCCCCGCCTACCCGCCCGCGCCCCGCCTACCCGCCCGCGCCCCGCCTACCCGCCCGCGCCCCGCCTACCCGCCCGCGCCCCGCCTACCCGCCCGCGCCCCGCCTACCCGCCCGCGCCCCGCCTACCCGCCCGCGCCCACCCCGTCACGCCCCGTGCTCGCTGCAGGCGTAGTCCTCGCCCAGGTCCTCCTCTTGATCCAGGTAAAGAGGAACCCTCAGGTGGCCGGAGCAGTCGCGCTCCTCAAACCTCACTCCTCCTCCTCCTCCACCCCCTCGCACCTCGGTCCTTGTTAGGGCACAAAATAGTCTGATTTTTTTACTACTGTTGTAAATGTGAAATGTTGGATGATGAGATAGCTGGTAAGTGAGGAGTAGGTGTATTGGCAAGTAGAAATAAGGAAAGTTGCCTTTCTGTGAAGAAACCCATTGCTGTAGAGTCGATTCTGTCTCCTAACAACTCTACAGGGCAGAGCAGAACTGCCCCATAGATTTCCAAGGAGCGGTTGGTGGATTCAAACTGCCGACCTTTTGGTCAGCAGCCGAGCTCCTAACCACTGTGCCACCAGGGCTCCTTCTGTGAAATCGCCTGATTTAGAGACCACCACATGTGAAGCTTCATTAACTGAGGAAATGAGCAGTTTTGTGGGAGATGCCCACACACAGAGGTGTCTACGTGAGCACCTTCACTCCCTATCTGGAGAAGGTTTTCACCAATCTACATGCAAACTGCTGTTTTCCTCCTATATTAGTGATTAAAACATTAGTAAATTTGCTTAGATAGTGAAATTTGAGATATTTCACCTACTACACACGCCATGAACTGCAGTTACTATGCGTACAACTATTTTCCATGTTCCCCCCTTCCTTTTCTCAGCTCAGAAATGTATTTTTAAATATAACAATAAATGAAGTCTGTAATCTTGACTGTCCCCCTAAAGAATTCCAGTTTTAATTGTTGTTAATTCTTACACTGACAGGAATAATGAAGATGACTATTAAGGAGAAATGTGTTTACCATGGATTACTTTTAAAAAGCCAGACTTTATACAACTACAAGGCAGTGTTTAATAACTCACTTGATGTGAATCTTCAATAAAATTAGGCACCCTTCTATCCCTTGTCATAATCTCCTTGAAACCCTTCCCCTTAAACCCAAAGTAACATCTGGGATAACCAAAAAAACAAGCCCACTGCCATCAAGTCTGTTCCAACTCACAGAGACCCTATAGGACAAAGTAGAACTGCCCACAGGGTTTCCAAGGCTGTAATCTTTATGGAAGCAGACTGCCACATCTTTCTCTCACGGAGCAACTGGTGGGTTTGAACCACCAACCTTTCAGTTAGCAGGAGAGTGCTTAACCACTGTGCCATGAGCGCTCCCTAAACATTTGGGATAGAACAAAAAAACCAAACCCACTGTCATCGTGTTGATTCTGACTCACAGCAACCCCATGTGACAGAGTAGAACTTGCCCCACAGGGTTTCCAAGGAGCAGTTGGTGGATCCAACTGCAGACCTTTTGGTTAGCAACTGTAGCACTTAACCACTAGGCCACCAGGGCTCCACATTTGGGATGGTGGTATGAAAAGCTCTCACTGGCCACAGGGTGGCAGCATTTGATGACACCAGTACAAACTTGTCTATCCCGCCTACTTCAGTTGTGAGTCAACTGTAAGGTTAAAAGCACAGACACCAACTTGAATTTTATACTTACTTAAACTGACCAGCTGGACGGACAAAGTGAAACTGTCTTGTAAAAGGTTCATTTGGTAAATCACACATTTTTGAGTTCCCTGTAGATAAAATGACAAATTTCTTAATACTTCAGAAACAGCATTAAGAATTGTTTTAAAAATTTTAGCACTGATACAATCTTTCCATTTTCTTAGTTTAATGAAATTTAGAAACTTAAGCACTGAATTAGCTTAAAGATATATTAGAAGCTACCTATTTATTACTGTATGAACTCTCACAGAACGGAAAGATGAATCTGCAATACACTGATATTCTCCAGCCACAGCCAATCGTGGTGACAGCCACAGACTTATCCAGGTGTGTGAATGAGTTTATACACATTCTTGCACTGCAAACCCATATTGTCATTTTTTTTTTTAGAAAAAAGCAGAATAAGAACCTCTTCTAAGCTAGAATAACTTAAAAAAAAAAAGGCTTCAGTCCCCTCCCCTGTACGGCAAATGCTTTTCTAATTACTAACAGCCTCTACACCTGCAAAAATTATTTTAAAAAATGAAAATAAAAATACTCAGAAGAACACCTGGCTTTGGAAAATGAAGCAGGAAAGAAACTACCAGAGGTTGCCCCTCCTCTCCAGGCGGGAAGTAGCGGCCTGCTCCTTCAAGGTAATGCTGAGAGTTTCTATCTTATTTCCTCAGGAGACATCATTACAATCAACCAGAAAATTAGTATCCACAAAAGCTCACCTCTCATCTGGTAATTTAGGATGTAACGGACATGTCTTTGGTGCCTGATCCTACCCCCGTCATGATGATAATTCCATTTTAGGAAAACCAGCCCCTACCCGTGGATTTCCAAATAAACCCAAGCTGAGAGTTGTAGAAGGATTGTAAGTGCTTACATTTTTTCCTGATCTTAACAGTAACGTACTCCTTGTGGTCTGTTTCATCCACGTCACCTAATGTGGCCACACAGCTTGGTACTACCTGAAGTAATTCCATAATTTTCGAATTCTACAATTTGGGGAGGAAAAGGTAACAGCAATTATTTTTTATTACCTCTTAGCAGGTTATTGCTTGCTTTCAATCTAAATGTTAGCATTGGTGTGGTTAGGCAGAAAAGCTGAGAAGCAACTACAGACAAACTGAAGCCGTGAAGTCTAGTGGTTAAGGGCAGCCCTCTGAGGCCAGTCAGCCTGTATTTGGAGCCTAGATCTGACCTCTCCTAGATGCCCTGGGCCAGGTATTCATCCGCTTTGTGCATAAGAGGACTTATTATTGTATGGTTGTCATGAGGACCGGGGGAGTTCAAGCAAGTTAGACACAGCAGGGTCTACCAGTTGCTGTTGGCTCTGACTCATGGCAATCCCCATGCATGTCAGGGTAGGACTGGGCTCCATGGGGTTTTCAATGACCGATTTTTCAGAAGGAGATTGCCAGGCTTTCTTCTGAGGTGCCTCTGAGTGGACTTGAACTGCCTACCTTTCAGTCAGCAACCGAGCACGTTAACTGTTTGCACAACCAGGGACCCCAGAAGAGGGCCTAGCACATGGTAAAGGGCTCAGTAAAAAACATTCATCATCATTTGAGGAAGTACTAAATTGACAGTTTAAAATATTTCAATTCTGTTAAGAAATGTCACTGAAAATTAAAAGTTAATATAACGAGCCTTTTATGAGTAGGTAGGATTTGTGATGACCTTTTCAAGTGTGTCATTTAACAACCAACTGGCTGTTTATCCCCAGTAGAAAGTATGAACAGGGACCAGAAAGCCCTTTTTCCTCACCATGTCTCCATGGCAAACATCCACAGAACTGGAGAGTGGTGAATCAGCATATTACAATGCCTCTTACAGAACTCGAGGAGTTTTAAATTCACAAACTAACTTCCTCTACTGTGCTGCTGAGGCAATGGGTGTATTCACACAGCAGGCGTGGTGAAACCAGGACAAGATTTTAACTTGCTACCTCCCAGGAAACCAAACTCTGTCCCCTCTAGTACCTGGCTGCAGGTAAGATGTACCAGAGTGAGGCACCTCCACCTGCAGTTGGTAGGGGCTCACCTCCTCTCACGCCTTTGAAAACTACCCCTGAGAGTATGATTCCTGGCTCCCTGAGTGTGCCACCTCTGATCAGGGGACAAAGGGCCTCGTATTTAACCACACTGGCAGGCTTTCTGGCCCATCCCTGCCGACTTGGCCCAGCCCAGCGATTCAAACATCTGGCTATTGCCATCCCAGATCTGCTTTAAATGCAAGGAGTCAATAGTGAGCTGTCCAGGAGCTTGGGATCCTCTCAGCTGTGGAGCTCCCTCCACTTACCTGGTCAGCACAATCTATAGGTGTGCGCTGCCTCTTGTTCACAACGTGAACTGATGCTCCGTGAAGCAGAAGCAGCTCTACCACAAAGACATGCTTTTCTATCACGGCCTCATGCAGCGCTGTGTTCCCCTTGTTGTTAGAAACATTAATGGAGGCTCCATGCTGGAAGGAGGAACAGCTCAGTCAGAGCAATGCTAAAAACATTCACATAGAATCCAGGTGGCGGGCAGATGGACGTTCACCTTAAATTATTTCAACTTTTCTGCATGTCTGAAAATTTTCATGATAAAATGTTGGGGGTAAAAGTACTGTTGAGAAAAAGGTTTATGGACAAAGACAGCCACTGCAGCATTTACCATCATAAAAAACAAACCAACCCATTGCTGTCGAGTCAGTTCCGACTCACAGTGACCCTACAGGTCAGAGCAGAACCGCCCCATAGGGTTTCCAAGGAATAGCTGGTGGATTTGAACCTCCAACCTTTTGGTTAGCAGCCGTAGCGCTTGACCGCTGTGCCACAAATAGAAACCATTTAAATGTACAGAGCAGAATCAGTTAAAAAAGAAAACAAAAACCACGGGACATCCATAGTTACGCAACCACTAAAACTCAAGGTTTTAATAAACAATTTTTTATGTTAAATGGAAAAAAGCAAGAGAAAAAACAATACTAATCTGAACTACACACATTTTTTAAAGTCCACCAAATCAACTGCCTCCGAGTAGCAGGGTTATGGGCAAGTTGGTTTTCCCCCTGCTTCTTTAAATTCTTTGTCTTACAGTCAACACGTACAACCTTTATCAAGAGGGGAAAAAGGGATACTGCTCAGGGGCACAGAGTTTTGTTACGGGCGATGAAAAAATCTGCAGATCGTGGTGATGGTTCCACAACACAGTGAACACAATGTCACTGAGTGTACACGTAAAAATGGCTGAAATGTTTTGTTATACATATTTCACCACCAAAAAAAAAAGAAGAAAAAGAGTAGGAGTGACACAGAAGGGTGTTAAGTTCACACTTCAGGTAAGAATTCAAATCACTTGCAGTAATGAGGTGAGATTCTAACCTTCAGCCTAAGTAGAGCCTAAGACCCTAACTTTAACCTGATGAGGCACAGACCCTGAGACTGATTCCCCGTCACAGAACCATATGTGAAAATGAGAGTGGGCCTGCTGAAGGCAAGGGGCCCGAGGCCTACCCTCTGCCATCATCGGTGCAGGCCAGAGGCCAAGATCCCACAGGGAAGTTCCTGAGGTTATGCCCATTATGAGCTGGGCCGCACTCTCAGACGGCTCCTGGATGGTGAGGGCTCTATACTTACCTGTAGCAACAGTGCAGCGACTTCATGATGGCCACTGGAACAGGCATATATGAGGGGTGTATTTCCACTTATATCCTTTTTATTGGCTTTTGCATTAGAATCTAATAGACACCTCACCACCTAGCCCAGAGAAGAAAAGTATTCAACCTTAATTATAACTTGCAGGGTGAGACATCCTCTCACACAATATTCTTTCGACTTTTCTCTAAGGCTCTTTAGATACATGTCTCACCCTCAGGAGAAAGTAGACCAACTGAAAGGGAGCAGGGATTAACATGTGCAGAGGACCTACTGTGTGCCAGGCAGTGTGCTGGGGACTAGTTTTTTCATTTCATCTTTGTATCGACCCTCTGGAGGATTAGAACTGCTACTCCAGTTTTACAGGTTAGGAAATGATGCTGGAAGCACTGTGCTAGGCAAAGGAGGAGAGATGGAAGACCTGAAATATGGTCCATATCTTTAAAAAGCTTACAGTAGAACTAAAAAAGGAAAATGAAAAAAAAAAAAGAATTATATGTGTATGTATAAATTTCAAAAAGAAATAAAGGACTTTAAAAAGTCAATTTTTGCACAGGCATCCCTTGAACTCTTTCTGTAGGGCCATGGCTTTCCTTCACTAAGCACTAAACTGCACGGCACAGACCATGCTGTGGGAATGTCAAGGTAGTAAGATGACCATGGGTAGAGAGAGCCCTCAATGACCAAACACCAGGGACAGCTGCTGCTGGGGTCACACTCAGAACGACAGCTCTGTGCCACCCAGATGTGAGTGTGTGTGTACCAAGCTGCGTGTCTGCTGTTGAGTGGCCCACCATGTGCATGTCAGGGCTGGAGGAAGGAAATGTGCTGGTCCTCTGGCTAGCCACCAAACCCTCAGCCCTCTGCAGCATCCCCACCAAGTGAAGGTCTAACCAAACCAAGCACCTACTACACTCTGCCCAGAGACAGAACCCATACTTGAAAGTGGCCCTTCTGGCAGGCAAGGTGGAGTGGAACAGCCTGGTCTGCGTTTCTGGCCCCCACATTGGCACCGTGCTTCAACAGGAGGGGGATGAGGTCAGCCCGACCATGCAGAGCAGCAGCATGCAGTGGGGAGGAGCCCTCCTGGTTGGTCACATTCACACCAAGCCCATTGGCAGGAATCTTGGCCAGCTTCTAGTAAGTACAGAAGATGGAAACAGAAATGCCATTAGTACTTAATTATATGGGGCTCAGGGAGTTGAAGCCATCCCACCCCCCAAATCCCCTATGCAAAACTGAGAATTACAATGATATCCAGAATCGGACTGCCCACAGGTGAATAGAAAGGTATGATACTATACAAAAAAAGAATGCCCCTTCTCAACACTTAGTATTCTGTGTTTAACAAAGCATGCCCCCTAAAATGATACCCTATTAGGCCAAGGCAATTCAGTGGTGAAAGGCAAGTCTGTTCAACAAATGGTGCTAGAACACCTAGATACCTGTATATGGATAAAGCTGCACACCAGCCCTTATCGCACACCAAATACAAAAGCTAACTCAAATGCACTACACTTAAATGTAAAAGCTACAACTATGTAAAACATCTTGAAGGAAACAGAAGGAAATCTTTGCAACACTGGGGTAAGTAAAGATTTCTAAGATACAAAAAACATACGCCAGAAAAGAAAAGTTCATAAACTGGACTTTATTAAAATTTTAAATGTTTACTATTTGAAAGATACAGTTAAGAAAATGAAAAGGCAAGCCACAGAATGGGAGAAAATATTTGCAATACATGTATTTGACAAAGGACTTTATCCAGAATATATTTAAAGAAAAAAAAAAACTTACAACTCAATAATAAGACAATGCAATTGAAAAAAAAATAGCAAAAGATTTGAACAGACCTTTCACAAAGGAAGACAGGTAAATAGTCTATGAGTCCATAAAAAGCCCTTCAACATCACTAAATGCAAATGAAAGCCAGGAATGACAAAACCAAAAGGACAAAGAACAGTTCAGTGGACGCTAGGAGGGAGGGCTAGGGGAAGGGGAGGACTACAGGGGCAGGAGACAATACTTTGGGTAAAGGAGATACTCTACTGTAGTGGTTGTGTGACTATGTGTTTGTCAAAACTCATAAAACTTTATGCTAAATTAAAGAGTTGATTTTACTGTATGTAAATTATACTTCAAAAAACAAGAAGAAAAAAAAAAACCCACAATGAAATACCACTGCACACTCAAAAGAATGGCTAAAGTCAAGGATGCAGAGCAACTAGAACACTCAAATACTGCTGGTGGGAATACAAAATGGTACCACTTTGGAAAATGGGCAGTTCCTTATAAACTGGCAGTTTTTTAATAAAGTTTAACGTTGACTTACCATATTACCCAGCAATTTCACTCCTGAGGAAAACTACACACACAAAATAGCTTTACTGACAAAGCCAAAAACTAGACTCCTCAAATGTCTACCAACAGATGAATGGATAAACAAATTATGGTATACCCATTCAATGAACTACTACTCAGCAATAAAAACAAATGACATACTGATATAACAACTTGAGTCTTAAAGACATTATGCTGAGTGAAAACAGCAAGACACAAAGTATATATTGTATATGTTCCTTGGAAACTCTACGGGGCAGTTATACTCTGTTTTATAGGGTCGCTATTTTTTTATGAGTCAGAATCGACTTGACAGCAATGGGTTTGGTTTGGTATGATTCCATTAATGTAAAATTTCAGAAAGTACAAACTAATCTATAATGATTAGGTAATAGGATAGGGGATGGAAGGAGAAATGAACTGCCAAGGAGCACAAAAAAAAACTTTTAGGGGAGAGGGAAATGGCCTATTATCTTGATTATGGTAATGATCTGAAGGGTTTACACATCTGTCAAAACTTGTATATTTTAAATTGGTATAGTTTATTTTTGTAAATTATACTTCAATAAAGGTATTTAAAAAAAAAACTCCAGACACACTGGGCCAGAGAAGATGGGACCGGGTCGTGCGGGGTGGGGGGGTGGGGGGTTTTAATTTAATTTAATCATGGGACACAAGGACATTAAGCAATTTAGTATCTTTTTGAGAAATTACAAAAAGAGAAAATAAGTGGTTTTAAAAGAACAGGAGGCATAAGACTTTATCCAATAAATTCAACAGGTATTCTAATGCATAATTCAACTTCTTGTTAGAACCAGTGAGCTATGAGGTGGGGATGGAGAGGGAGTCAGAAATGGCAAAAAGAACAATTACAGAGCCACACAGTAGCCACCTCTAGCCACACACAGTCATTGACCTGGCTTTGATACTCACAGCAGCCCACTGAGGGGAAGTCACTTTTTGTACTCCATGTATCCAGCAGCAGGGAGACAGAACCAGAGCTGCAAAGGCCCAATATACACCCTTACAACTGAAAAGCTACATGTGAGTGAAAATGTCACCCCTTTTTAATATTCTTGGCTTAGAGTCATCCACAGTGAAGCTTGTTTTTAATAAGGCTGTATTATCTGGCAACAAAAAGGATAACGATTCTGTATATTCTGTAAAGTCAAACGAATTTTCCTAACACGGGACCTGCCCATCTAGAGTCAGACAGAGAACATCTGCGTGCATACTATGTACACTTTTAAAGTTCTTCACAATTATTTACAACAACCTCACAGAGATCTCCCATTTTTAGGAAACTGAAGCACAGAGAAATAATTTGCCCAAGGTTACTGAGTTAACAAATGGCGAGGATGATTCGAATTTGAACTCAAAAACTGGCCCAGAGACTTCATGCTCAACTTCCTGCAGTCCCCATTACAAAACACTAGGACAATTTCCTCCAAATAAAAGCTCAGAGATTACTAATCTGTACCGTATGACATCATTTTGGTAAAACAGATGTATAGATGAATTATTGATAAAATAAAAACTAGATTTTTACATATATAATGGTTAACATATGATACATATTAAATAAAGTTTATATGTACAAAAATATACCAGTTAACAGTGGTTACTTCTAGGAAATACTCATTACTCAGGGGGTGGGGAATTTTTTCTATTTTATATACTTCTGCACCATTTGAATTTTTGGCAATATGCATGAGCATGGCCCATGTGTGTTTTTGTTTAAGTCATATCCAACCAGTACTTTCTCCTACAAAAAGTAGTCCCCTGGAGAGACCACTGTAGTGCTCAGAGCAGCTCTGGAGTGCTTCTTAGAGAGCTTGGAGAGCTTCTTAGAAGCCATGTAAGACCATCAGTCCCAGGACTTGAGTCACATCCTCTCAACCAAAAATAAATACACAAAGCACTATTACCTTGATCACCCACCTTCTTCATTAAATTTGGCTCTGGCTATTTCCTGTAATCAAATCACTTAAGACCTTAAAAACTATGTGCTCCAACCATGTATAAAAAAAATTACACAACACTATGAAGTGGATTTATTCCAGGTATACAAGGCTGACTACAACATTTGAGAATCAATGTCATCTACCACATCGACAGGCTAAGGAAAAATCACATAATCATATCAACTAATGTAGAAAAAGCATTCAACAATAACTAACACCCATTCAAAATAAAACATCTCAGCAAGTTTAGAATAGAGAAGAATCAACTAGATAAACAGCATCTACAAAAAACCACAGCTAACCTGATACTTAATGGTGAAAGAATGAAGGCTTTCCTCCTAAGATCAGGAATAAGGGAAGGCTATCCACTTAACCACTATTATTCAACATAGTGCTGGAAGCTCTAACCACTGTAATAAGGCAAGAAAAACAAATATAAGGCATACAGGTTGGAATGGAAGAACTAATACTGTCCTTAATTGCAGATGACATGATTATATAGAAAATCCCAAGGAATATAAAAAAAACTTCTAAAACTCTTGTGGGAGTTCACTAAGATCACTGGATAAAAGATTCACATGCAAAAATCAATCACATTTTTATATACTAGCAATGGCTATGTGGAAACTGTCATGGCGTAGTGATTAAGAGCTACAGCAGCTAACCAAGAGGCTGGCAGTTTGAATACACCAGGCACTCCTTGGAAGCCGTATGGGGCAGTTCTACTCTGTCCTACAGGGTCGCTATGAGTCAGAATCAACTCAACGGTAACAGGTTTGATTTCCGTCTTTTTTTAATGGCTACGCAGACATCAAAATTAAAGACAGTATCATTTACAATCTCTCAAAAAACAAAGTAAAATACTTACGCATACACTTAACAAAACATACAGAAGGTGTATGCTGAAAATTATAAAATGTTGATAAATGAAATCAAAGAAGGTCTAAAATGTCAATTCTTTCCAAATCATTTATTATTGTTGTTGTTAGGTGACGCTGAGTTGGTTCCGACTCATAGCGACCCTATGCACAACAGAACGAAACACTGCCTGGTCCTGTGCCATCCTCACAAATTTTGCTATGCTTGAGCCCATTGTTGCAGCCACTGTGTCAATCCACCTCATTGAGGGTCTTCCTCTTTTTTGCTGACCCTCTACTTTACCAAGCATGATGTCCTTCTCCTGGAGAAGGAACTGATCCTTCCTGATAAAAGCGACAATACCAAATGCTGCTGAGGAAGTGGAGAAATTGGGTCATTCGTACACTAATGGTAGGAATGTAAAATGGTATAGCCACTCTGAGAAACAGTTTGGAAGGTTATTGTAAAACTAAATATACAATTACCATATGACCCAGCAACTGCACTCTTGGGCATTTATCCCAGAGAAATGAAAACTTACGTTTTCCAAAAAAAAAAAAAAGTACATGAATGTTCACAGCAACCTCCTTAGTAATATTCCAAAACCAGAAACAACTCATGTCCTTCAACAGGTGAATGGTTAAACAAACTGTAGTATATGTATATCATGACTGCTCAGCAATAAAGGAATGGACCATTAATTACATGCAACTTGGAATCACGCTGAGTTAAAAAAGCTAACCCAAAAAGATTACACTGTATGATTACATTTATATAACACTTTTGAAATGACAAAATTATAGACATGTAGAACTGACTAGTAATTGCTAAGGGTTAAGGATGAGGGAAGCATAAGTAGGGATGAAGGGAAGAGAGATGGATATGGCTTTAAAAGGGCAACATGAGTGATTCTTAACTCTTATGGTGACAGAACTGTTCTGTATCTTGAATGGGGTGGGGAATACAGAAACCTACACATGTGACAGAACTGTACAGAACTAAATACACACATACAAATGAGTACAAATGGAGACAGCCCAAGAAGGCAGCTTAGTTTACACACACCGTGCCATTCCCCTACAGCAAAAAACTGAGAAACCAAGTGAAACAGATACAGATGACAATCTGGGAACCCAGAACAGCAAACAAAAGGATGAAGAATTACAACACTGAAGGGAAGGAGAAATTGAATGAAAACAGAGAATGAGAAGACCTACGGACTGTAGGTGCCCTACTAGCCGGCGTGGCACGGCGTGGCCATCTTGAGACACATGGTTTTCACTGCAGAGTTCTACCAAACATTCAGAAAAGAGTTGGCACCAATTCTACTCAAACTATTCCAGAACATAGAAAACAAACAAACAAACAAAAAAACCTGTTGCCATTAAGTTGATTTCGACTCATAGCAACCCTATAGGACAGAGTACAACTGCCCCATAGGGTTTCCATAGGGCACCGAGTCGATCCAAACTACAGTATTTTGGTTAGCAGCTGTAGCACTTAACCACTATGCCACCAAAGGAACTATTATTCTCTAATTCATTAACTGAAGCCAGCATTCCCGATTCTGAACCCAAAGACACACACACACAAAAAAAATACAGACCAATATTCCTCATGAATATAGACATAAAAATTCTCAGTAAATTCTAGACAACAGAATTCAACAGCGTATCAAAAAAAAATACATCACGATCTGGTGGGATTCATACCAGAGACACAAGGGTGGTTCAACATCAGAAAACCAACCAATGCAATTCACCGCATAAATAAAACAAAGGAAAAGAATCACGTGATCATCTCAATCGATGCAGAAAAGGCATTTGATAAAAGCCAATGCCCTTTCCTGATAAAAACTCTCAGCAAAATAGGAATAGAAGGGAAATTCCTCAACTTAATTGAGGGCATATATACAAAACCAACAGCCAACATTATTCTCCACAGACAGAAGCTGAGAATGGGAATGAGACAAGGATGCCCATTATCACCAGTCTTATTCAGAATTGTACTGGAAGTCCCAACCAGAGCAATAAGACAAGAAAAGGAAATAATGGGCATCCAAATTGGTAAGGAAGAAATAAAACTGTCCCTACTCACAGATGACATGATTCTATACATAAAAAACGTCAGGGATTCTACAAGAAAGTTACTGGAGCTAATAGAAGGGTTCAGCAAAGTGGCAGAGTACAAGGTCAACATACAAAAATCAATTGATTCCAAAAAAAAAAAAGAAAAAAAAAATCAATTGATTCCTCTACACTAACAAGGAGAATTCCAAAAAGGGAATCAATAAAACAATACCATTTACGATAACCACCCCAAAAATAAAATATCTAAGAATAAATTTAACCAGGGACGTAAAAGACTTATACAAGGAAAACTACAGAACACTACTACAAGAAACCAAAAGAGACCTATATAAATGGAAAAACATACCATGTTCATGGACTGGACTACTTAACACTGTGAAAATGTCAATACTAGCCAAAGCAATCTATAACTACAATGCAATCCTGATTCAAATCCCAAAAACGTTGCTTAACGAAATGGAAAAAACTAATCTCCAACTTTACATGGAAAGGAAAGAGGCCCCGAATAACTAAAGCATTATTGAAGAAGAACAAAGTAGGAGGCTTCATACTTATCAATCTCGGAACTTACCATACAGCCATGGTAGTCAAAACAGCCTGGTACTGGTACAACAGATACATAGACCAATGGAACAGAACTGAAAACACCGAAGTAAATCCATCTAGTTACAGACAGATGGAGCCCTGGTGGTGTGCAGTGGTTAGGGCTCAGCTGCTAACCAAAAGGTCAGCAATTCAAATCTACCAGCTGCTCCTTGGAAACCATATGAGGCAGTTCTACTCTGCCATGTAGGGTTGCTATGAGTCAGAATTGACTCAATGGCAACAGGCTACTGGGTGTGGACAGATGATCTTCAACAAAGGGTTGAAGTCCATTCAATGGAGAAGAGATAGTCTCTTTAACAAATGGTGCTGGAAAACTGGATATGCATATGTAGAAAAAAATGAAAACAAGATCCATACCTCACAGTGTAAACAAAAACTAACTCAAAATGGACCAAATACCTAAATATTAAACCTAAAACTTAAAGTTACTGGAAGATATCACAGGGACAAAGCTAGGGGCCCTAATCTAGGCATAATATACTATCAACCATAATTAAAAATGCACAAACAAAAGAAGATAGACTAGATAACTGGGATCTCCTATAAATTAAATAATTATGCTCATCAAAAGACTTTATTAAAAGAGTAAAAAGAGCCTACAGACTGGGAAAAAAATTTTGACAATGACTTAACTGACAAGATCTAATCTCTAAAACATATAGAAAACTTTAACACCTTAATGACAAAAAGACAAAGAATCCAATCAAAGAGCAGGCAAAGGACATGAGCAGACACTTCATCAAAGAAGACATTCAGGCAGCTAGCAAACACATGAAGAGATGCCCACAGTCATTAGCCATTAGAGAGATACCAATCAAAACTACAATGAGATATCATCTCACTCCTGCAAAAATGACACTGATCAACAGAAAACAACAAATGATAGTGAGGTTGTGGGGAGACTGAAACCCTCATACATTGCTGGTGGGATTGTAAAATGGTACAACCACTATGGAAGATGCTATGGCGCTTCCTCAAAAAGCTAGAAATAGAAATATCATATGATCTAGCAATCCCACTCCTAGATATCTATCCTAGAAAAATAAGAACAGTGACATGAATAGACATACGCACACCCATGTTCACTGCAGCATTACTCACAATAGAAAGAAGATGGAAACAACCTACGTGCCCATCGACAGATGAATGGATAAACAAAATATGGTACACACATACAACAGAATACTATGCAATGATCAATGAGTCCACAAAACATCTGGAAGACATTACACTGAATGAAATAAGTCAATCACAAAAGGACAAATATTGTATGATACCACTTTTATAAAAAGTCAAAATAGGCTTACATACAGAAAGCAACATTCTTTGATGGTTACCAGGAATAGGAGGAGGAGGGAGGGAGAATCACTTACTAGATAGTAGACACGTGTTTTAATTCTGGTGAACGGAAAGGCAGTTCACAATATGGGGAAAGTCAGCACATGACCAAGGTAAATGAAGACACTGAGAGATACACGAGAATAAAGGACAACGAAGGTAAATGCTATGTAACACATATAATTCTGCAACAACAGTAATAACCAAAACTTTGTGAGTGGTTACATAGGTAGATATGTGTGCTATGTGGGTATGGGAGGATGTGTGGGAGTACATGCATGTGCATATAAAGGTGTGGTTATGGGCATCTGTATATACATATTTGTATGTACTACATATATAGTCATATGCATAACAGAGCAAAAGGAGGCACAGTCATGGAAACTTCCTAGACAAATCCAAATACTTCGTGGGACTGAGTTACTGGGCTTGAAGTCTAAGGATCATAGTCTTGGGGGGGCATCTAGGTCAACTGGCGTAACAGAGTTCATAAAGATAATGTTCTACCCCCTAGTTTGGTGAGTAGTGTCTGGGGTCTTAAAGGTAAAACTTGCGGGTGGTCATCTAAGATAAAACTATTGGTCTCCTCCCATCTGGAGCAAAGGAGAGTGAAGGAAACCAAATATTGAAGGAAGCAATTAATCCATAGGACTAATGGCCCTAACGAACCACAGCCTCCTCTAGCCTGAGACCAGAAGAACTAGACAGTGCCTTGCTACCACTACCGACTATTCTGACCATGGATGCAACAGAAGGTCCCAGTTAGAACAGGAGAAAAATGTAGAACAGAACTCATATTCATAAGAATGACCAGACTTACTGGACTGAGAAAGACTGAAGGAAACCCTGAGACTATAGCCCTAAGACACCCTTTTAACCTGGAACTGAAGCCACTCCCGGATGTCACCTTTCAGCCAAATAACAGATCGGCCTATAAAATAAACAATAATACCCGTGAGGAATGTGCTCCTTAGAACTATAGGGGACCGCGTGGGCGACATTTGCCCAAAAGCAAAGGTGAGAAGGCAAGGAGGGGCAGGGAAACTGGAGGGATGGCAACTTGGAAGGCAGGGTGGAAATGGGGAAAGTTTGGCACATTGTGGGGATAGCTACCAATGTCAGAGAACAATTTGTGTATAAATCGTTGAATGCTAAACTAATTTGCTATGTAAACATTCACCTAAAACACAATGTTTAAGAAAATGAGTACAAATAAAACTGAGGAATGTAAGATCAATAGATTCTATCAATGTCAACATCATTGTATTATAGTTTTGCAAGATGTTACCATTGAGGAAACTGGGTAAAGGGTACAAGGGACCTCTCTGTCACAGAGGGGCATACCAACAGGAGCAAAGGCAGCAGCGAGGGAACAGGTGTGCGGCCTCCTGAGGGGCCTGCAGCAGGCAAGTCCGTTCATAAGCTCCTGCCATGTGACTAGAGGGCCCAGACAGCAGTGGAGCAGCTTCTCTCCAACCTGAGCTAATTAACGCCCACTCCATCTAGGGGAGACCTCCTACCAGCCACTCCATAATTATCGGGCTGAGAAGCAGAGGCCTTTCATAAGGGGAAGAAAGGAGAATTCCCCCATGCCCCTCCCAACAGAAGCCAAGCCAAACCTTTTGAGCTGGAGCACATTTGGGGCACTGGCACAAGGGGTGGCAAAAGCCCAGATCCACGGCACCGGCAGCATCCTCCACTTCATCCAGCTCATCCTCTGTCCACTCCAGGAGGTAGCGCACCTGGGGTTGGACGGCAAGGAGAAACAGGAACTTGGAAGGCATTCTTAGCTCCTCTCCCACATTCAGCCAGCTGTTCCCAAATCAGGACCTACACTTCCTCAGGCATCCAGGTAATTTGCAGATGGCTTCTGCTCCCTGCAAGGGTCCAGTGTTCACCAGAGCCCAAGTCTCTCTAAATCCTTTCAGTGCTGACAGAGAGATGAAGCTACCACTTCTGCACCTGGTGACAGAGATGCTTTCTTCTATCTTATCAAGAGGCAGGCTGATGCTGCTTCCAGGTGGCCTCTTTAAAACCCTGGCCCTTGGGGCACCTTCTCTTACATTATCTAATCGGATCCTTTCAACAATGAGGCAGCTCCAGACCCCTCCCTCCTCCCTAAAAGAAAGGGATCAAAGAGGTCAAGGCATTCAAGGACATGCCAATAACAAGTGGTGGTCAGGACCGGCCAGTGCTCTTTCACTTTTGTCATGTGTTGGCCCAGGGGCGAAAGTATTAAACAATCTCCAAACAGGTCAAATTCCTGTCCAAGTCATGTAGAATGTATGTTCCAAAATCTAGTTTTTAGAACAATAAATCTGAAAAGAGAAAACCAGGTAAATACATTTCTAGGTCTGGTTCCAGGCACCGATGAAGTAAGCATACACCTGCAAGGAGTGACAAAAGGTTCCAGGAAGACCCCCTTCTGCTCCCAAACGTCTCCCATTCAGGTCCCTTCAACATCCCTGACAGACATTCCTGAAGGGGAAAATGCCCAAGGCCTCTATGGAGGGCCTCACCTAACAGATCAGCTGGGACAGACCTAGGGCAGCTCCTCCAGATGAGAAGAGGGAACAGGAACAGGGGTGGGACCTGAGGGTAGGCGCCTCAGGGAGGGGTTGGCTGTGGAAGAGTCTGGATGGTGACCTGAGGGCACCTGAGAGTTAGTCTCCTTCACCTCCTTCACAGTGGCCTCAGCCCTCCTCCTCCACCCCAGCAGGAAGATAAGCAGACATGCCAGAACACAGGGACAGTCATAATCTGTTTTCTGCTCACATCATGGCTTTTAGGGTGCTAAAGAAGCCCTCCTCTCCTTCATCCAGGAACACTGGGTGCTCCTGGGGATGGTCTTCAGCCGCTGCCTCCAGGCCTCAGGAAAGGAGCAACCCGGCATCAGCCAGGGTAACTGTGTGCCGTGCTGACAGATCAACAGACGGCTCTGGGCAAAGGCTAATACCTCAACAGCCACATGCAGATTCTTAATATCCCAGAGGTTGCTATACTCAGATGCCAATCATTTCTGTCCACTGCCTCCAACTCCATCATTGGTAAAAAGCACTCCTGAAATACGCATCCTTGCAATGTGGTTTATTCACAGCCCCTAATTTGGTAGGAGTCCCTGGGTGGTGCAAATGGTTACTACTAACTGAAAGGTTGGCAGTTCGAACCCACCCAGAGGCACCTCGGAAGTAAAGACTGGCGATCTGCTTCCGAAAGGTCACTGCCTTGAAAACCCTATGCAGCAGTTCTACTCTGCACACTTGGGGTCACCATGAGTCGGAATTTACCTCCACAGCAACTAATAACAACAAATTTGGTAAGCATCAAATCCGCTCCTTCCTTCGAAGTAGAAGGCATAACACATTCCATCCAGGAAGCCAAAGGCAAGCTAGGGGCACGCCAGGAGGCTCTAATGACGTCTGTCTCCGTTGTCCAGTGACCTCCTCGTCAGATGTGCCCTCACAGCAAGGCTAATGCAGACAGCTTGCCTCACGCTTTACATCTTCTCTAGACACTAAACCCAGAGCACCATCTCGTCCAGGAGCCATAGCCCTCAACACTTCTGGAG
The DNA here is from genome assembly GCF_024166365.1 of Elephas maximus indicus. NCBI lineage: Eukaryota > Metazoa > Chordata > Mammalia > Proboscidea > Elephantidae > Elephas > Elephas maximus. Next base: position 14,627,273 of record NC_064839.1, read on the forward strand.
AGCCACACGCACCCTCCTTCCTGGCTCTGTACTCACCTCAACCACTTCATCCACTCCATCCAGCCCCTGCCCTCTCCTTAAAGCCAAGCTACCCACATCTCCCCTGGCTAGTGGGCCCGGGCTCACGGCCCCAGTCTATGCCCCTGGACATGGGCTGGCCTGCCACATCTCACTGCCCTCCTGAAACACAAACGTCTAAGAGGCAGGGGTCGCACTAACTATGTGGCTTTATGTCGACCTGACTCATTACCCAAGGGGAAAACGCAACACTGGCATGACCAGCTATTCGTTAAACGCACCATCTTCTATGTGAAGAACAAAGAATACGAACAGTTCACAACCAACTTAGAGATGAAAAGCAAGGACTACATGTGGATGATTTAACCGACAGCAAGCTTTTTAAGATGCCGTTGTAAAAACTCACCATTTCTAGATCTCCATCAGCAACAGCTCTTAAAAGTTTTTCTACCTTAATAAAAGGAAAAAGAATGTTAGGAAACTGATTTTAACAATGGTATAACAAATAATAAAAATGGCACTCTGAAAACCTCGTGGCTTTCATTTGTCTCTTGCTTTGTGGAGTTTCAACATCTCATTTAATACCTCACAAACATATCCCTGAAACTGCTCAGACAGGACATCCTAGCTAGTCACTAGTGCGTACAGAATACATTACCATTTAAGGTATAAAAATCCAACAGCTGTTTATGTGGAAATGTGAGATGACAATCACCTTGAAGCACACGTGCTTCCTAAGAGATCAGCCACCCCTCGGATCTAGTACCACACATGCTCAGCTCTCTTTACCCACTGGGTGAGGGGGCCACAAAGGTGGGCAACTCCTCCTCAAGGTCTCAAGTCTTCTGCTAGACTCTGGGGCATATCTCTTGGCTTTCTGTGCTGTGGTTTTGCCTTGAGCTGGGGGCTGTGGAAAGGAGGAAGACTAGGGCAGAGTCATGACAGCTCCCCACCCATAGGGGACCAGTGGAGCAAGCTGTGGTCCACTCATACAATGGTCTACTCTCCAGTTAAAGAAGCAGATCTGTATGTGCTGACATCAAACAAGCTCCAGGTTAAATGAAAAAACAAAACAAGGTATGACTCATAAATAAGTTTTGAAAAATGCAGTGTGTGAGGGCATCTAAATGTCTAAATAAACTGAAGCAGTCAGGAACGATGCACCTCACGTTGTTAACGGCAGGTACTGAGGTACTTACGGGGCTGGGAGGTGGAAAGCAGAGAATTTCTTACTTCACCAAAGAATAATTCATTGAACCTACAGGTGACTTTATTGGTACCTTTCTTAGAATATTCTCTTTCTCACATACACACAGACACACACTCATACTCTATTTACAAAGCAAAGAGCAGCTTGGGGAGCAGGCTGTGGAAGGACAAGCAGAGAGACCAGCAGTGTGAGAACTGCCCAGGCTCATCTTGAGGGCACCAATGAGCCACCACAGCAAAGATGTGCCCTTCGCAGTAATGAGCCGGCAGGCTGAATGCGCAGCACCTGCCAGGCTCCAGGGCTCCTTAACTGGCTGCTGTATCACCATGGCCACCGAGTTCTCATCCTCCCGTCAGGAAGCCTCACCTCTCTGTAGTCCCTCTTGGTCTCCTCTTGCCTAGAGCTCACTGACATGGAGGAGAAGCTGGAGGTGGAGGACCCCTGGCTGATGGAATCCACAGAGCGCCGAGGGGACTGAGCAGGGACCTGCAGTGAGGGCGTCCAGACCAGAGAAGACATGGGCACACAGACACACAAGGGCCAAAAAGGAGGCCCCTGGCCTTGCATATAACCAGCAAGCATAGCCCCATTCATTTACCTCAGAAGACTTCTGCCTCCTTTCAAAGGCCAGCTGCCTGGCTTCCATTATCGACAGAATCTGGGAGGACAGCAAGGATATAAAAACTACTGAATGAATGAGTAGCAACCAAATATCATCACCCACAGTGCCCCACGGCCTGCCTTTCACCTTGGAATCTCAGCAGAGTCTCAGATCACGCAGCCCAGCCATACCCTGAGATACACCGAAAAACCAAAGCCCCAGGCAGGTGGGAACTTAGCCAAGATCAAACAAAACCAAGTGTGGGCTTCCTCCCATCACGTCATGACCAAGCATGGGGAGTTAGTACTCTCCATGAAGGGGTTCAGAGGATAAGAGAAGCCCAGGCACAGACAGGGCCTCAAAGGCTAGCTCATGCAGCCCCCAGGCCCTCTGTCCACAGCATAAAGTGAGACCTGTGCCCGGGTACCCACAGGTCTCACACAGCAGCTGCAATGCAGAGCTGAGTCAAGGCGGTAGCTTCCTCCTCTCCTCAGCAGAGGCCCTCGGGAATGGGCCTGTAGTGGAAGCTAGAGAAGCAAAGGGGCCCTCCTCTGGGGGCGCCTCAGCCTCCTGGGCCCAGGGCAGCACCGGTCAGTCCCAGGCAGATGTTGCTGCTACAAGGCAAAGGCCTTGTGAGTGTGCAGGCAGCACAGCTGACACCTCCCCTGGAGTCAGGAGCAGGGGTTTAAACCTTTATAACCTGCCACTCCCAGAAAAAGACATGAACTAACTGAGAACAGTCCCTAGAAGAGAGCTGGAAATTGTAAAAGGGAGCCGGTAAAATATCAAAAGGGCCTATGCGAAGGGGGGCAACTAGGTGCTTGCAGGAAAACGGGATCATCTGTGCGTGCCGCCCTGCTGATGTTCTGGAGGCACCAGGCTGCTGGCCATGCAGGCCTCCGCTTCACCGCGGCGTTGCTCCTCCCCTGGCTCACCTGCCCAGCACACTTCTCGGTGGCCTCCCTTCAGCCAGGGCGGCCGCCGGGAGAGATGGCACAAAGCCACCCCACTCCCCGCCCAGTCATACGAGGTGAGCACTTTCTTTACGTGTTGCCAAAAACTACATGTTTCTAGAAATTACTACCAGGAAACAGCGAATTAACTAAAGTCCTTTACAAATCACTTGTGAAAGAAACTATACTCAATGATGTTCAAAAGTGGCCAAGTTAGAAAAGGTTCCTAGGAGTTCGGGCTGAAGTCCCAGGAAAGCAGAGCTCTGGCACTTGCTGCTGGCCTTTCCCACTCCCTGTGCCAGCTTTTCTAGCTCGGAGCCCTTGTCCTGTCTGCATACATTCACTACTAAATCGATGGCACTCAGAGTCCAGGGCAAACTCTTCCCGAGGCAGCTCTAGGAACGACACTGGGAAACGTCGTAAAACTGAAAATAATATAAATTAGTAAGGCCCGTTAACAACCAGGTCCTAAATGCAGGAGAGAGGGTGCAGGCCACGTTCTGTCCTCAGGCACTAATGCACAGTTTGCCCCACAAGGCAAAGACCTAATAATCTGTGGACATTGATTTTTTTTTTTTAAGTCATATGCTGCCCAGAGAGGAAAAATGCTACCTTTGTATTCAATGCACACTTGAGTGGTGTTTCTTTCAGTCTGTTCTGGATCTCTGTAGACGCTCCATTCTGTAGCAATGTCTCTATGATGCCTTGGTAGCCCCAGCGTGCAGCTATGTGTAGGGGAGTGTCTCCTTTCTCGTTACCGATATCCAGTCTGCAGGAGCGCACATCGTAGTAGACCAAAGCCTTCACGCACTACAAAGACATTGGGAAATGCAGCCATTAATGGACATGCTGAGCCCTGGGCAGCGTCTGTTCTCCACAGCCTCCATCCAAGTTCCAATTCCATCAAGGCTCCATCCAACAAGCAATGTGCAGCCACAGAGAGTCAGACATCAAGGATTTCAGGTTACCTGATCCTGACACATCACTTCTTGAAAAGAACTCAACTGCACACCAGTAAGAAACGGCTAGATAAAATTGTGGCATATCCATGTGAAAACAGAGTTACCATAGCAGCCGGGCCTGGCTCTTGGGCATCTGGGACCTTGGATTCCAGGAGTTCCTGAACTGATAAGGGTAGTTCAGTGTGCCTGAAGGGTCTGTACAACAATGTGGTTTATGCTACACACCTGCTTTCCTTCTGGGAGTCTGCATATAGAGGGGCCTACGTGACCAATTCCAATAAAAACTTTGGGCAGTGGGCCCCTAATAAGCTTCTCTGGCAAACAGCACTTTCCACATGGTCTTATGACTCACTGCTGGAGGAGTTAAATATGTTCTGTGACTCCCCTGGGAGATGACTCTTGAAAGTTTGCGCCTGGTTTTCTCCTAGCTTCACCCCATGTGTCTTCTCCCCTTGCTGATTCTGTTTTGTAACCATAAACTGTAATGAATCTTAGCCATGAAGACAAGTACATGTTAAGTCCTGTGAGTCTCTGTGGTGAGTCACTGAACCCAGGGGTGGTCCTGGGGACCCTGACACCATCCACACGACCGATTACTGTGCAGCTAGTTAAGCATGGGTTGGTCTACACTGATTGTCCGGAGGCTTTCCATCACAGGTTAAGTGTAGAAATCAAGTAGCATGAAAACGTACAGGGTAGGTTCCCACTTTGGTGCGTGAACCACCTAACCCAGTTTAAACCAAGGTATGTAACAGTCTATCTGCATATCACTATGGAGAGAAGGGGGAAGGTGGCTAGGAAAACACACATACGGTGAGATGCTAAGTGAAAACAGGAATTATAAAATTCTTTGGCATTACTACAAAAATGTAAGAACTGTTGTTATGTACAAAGATAAGAACCAGGGGATTAGCAGGGATGAATGAAAATGATTTAATTTCAGAATAAGACAATGGGCAATTAAGCCTTGGATTGCTGTCACTGCAGTATGGCTTCTGCAATAAAAAAAAAAAAAAAAAAAACTTCACAGCACATGTCCCAATAATTCCCAAACTAAATACTACTTTAAACTAACTGCAAATTCAGATCCCTCTACAAAAGGTAAAGGGTAAGCACAGCCGCCCCCTGGACGCAAGGACCACTCACGTCTTCGTGGCCGTGCGCGCAGGCCAGGTGGAGAGGAGTGTTGCCGTTGTTGTCCTGCATGTCAGCGCTGGCTTTGTAGTGCAGCAGCAGCAGCTTCCCAAGGAGAGAGGAAGCAGGGTGAGCGTCGGCAAATGGGGGGCAGAGAGCAGGATTGCCCAGGGCGCGAGGTCATCTGTCTCCATCTTAAATCTGGTTTACTGATATGACTACTAAAATTATACCACTCTGTAATGGACCACATTGACCATGGCCTCCACCAGTCTGAGTCCAGAACAATGAGATGGTGCCTGGCTACCACCACTGACTGCTCTGACAGAGATCACAATAGAGGGTCCCAGAAAGAGCTGAAGAAAAACGGAGAACAGAATTCGAACTCAAAAAGAAAGACCAGATTTGCTGGCCTGACAGAAACTGGAGAAACCCCGAAAGTATGGCCGCTGGACGCCCTTTCAGCTCAGTAATGAAGCTACTTCTGACGGTCACCCTTCAGCCAAAGACTGAATAGGCCCATGGAACAAAACAAGACTAAAGGGGTGCACCAGCCCTGGGACGGGGACTGGAAGGCAGGAGGGGACAGGAAAGCTGGTAATAGGGAATGGAGGGTTGAGAAGGGAGAGTGTTGACATGTCCTGGGATTGTTAACCAATGTCATAGAACAATGTATGTGCTATTTGATAAGAAACTAGTTTGTTCTGTAAACCTTCATATCTAAAGTTCAAATAAATAAATAAATAAATATTTACCACTCTCGCCCTTCCTTCTAAAAGGTTGAGAAATTAAGGAAAAGGCCTCAGCCCCCCGTTCCTTCCCCCTGACTATTGACAAGTTCCAAATGGAAACCTAACAACTTTGTCCACTGAACCCACAGGGAGCTGCCTCAGCATCCCAGTCTGTAATGTACGGCTGCAGCATGGCCAGTGTGGACTAAAGGAGGCAAAATGCTGCGGATCGAAGCCCTGGACAAGGAGCAAAACTCTGAAACGGGAAGGAAGGGCCATGTCGTCCGCGTAGCCCGCACACCAGGATGGCGCCCACTCTCACCGTCACGCTCTGGTAGCCCTTCTGACACGCGAGGTGCAGTGGGGTTGACCCGTGGTAGTCTGTGGCATTCACCACGGCGCCTCTGGAAACCAGGAGGTCAATAAGTGACGCCTGCCCTACAAAGCAGAAGTACTTCACAGCAGAGAAGGAGAGAGAAGCAGCTTCCTGGGCCCCAAGTATGCAACCACAACATTATATCTTCCCCCCACCCCGCCTTTTATTATTACCTGGTATGAAACATGCCAGAGGGTGTTTTACGCTTGAGAGAAATCAGAGCTAACATCACGTCAGGCTCTGTAGACTCTGAATACATTGGGATGGCCCTTGGAGGAGACGCAACTTAAGTCCACATCCCAGAAACAAAAGGTAATGGAAAAGAGCCTTAGGCATCCACAGAAGATTCCATGGCCCATCGATTCATAGGCTGGAATATTGCACAGCCATTAAAAAAAACATATTGACAAGGAGAAACACTCTATATTGCCAAGTGAAGCAAGCACAGTACAGAACAGTATGATCTCCACATTATCATGTATTTTCTAGATATATAAGTACACAAGTGTGCAGAAACTGTGAACAATCATACATCAAAATTAAGTCTGGGGATAGGAGGACGTCAGGTGAGGCTGGAGGAGGTCTGTGTTGTCCACCTTGAGTGTGCACGTTAAAAGACAATAGAAATGGAACAACCAAAATGGGAATAATGAGAATGTTCATGCATTGTGAAGAATGTAAGCAATGTCACTAAACAACTCGTGTAGAAGTTGCTGAATGGGAACCTAAACTGCTGTGTAAACCGTCACCAAAAACACAATAAAGTATTATTTTTTTTTAAAAAAAGAAAAAGACCATATAGAGTTCTTTTTATAAAACAGGACTACAAGATCCCCAAGTTGACAACCCTGAGGTCATTCTCATAGCTCACATCTCAGCCTTCCCTTGCTGGCCCACCAGCAGGGGGCGGCGTTAGGCGTCTACACAGCGAGAGCCACTTGTACGTGCTCTTCCAGGCAGGAAGGGGCACATTGGCCACCACGGTCTGCAGAACGTTTGTTCCTCTCCTCTTTCCAGGGAAGCCCTTCAGGGGTGGGCCCATGACGTGGCTCCTTCCACCATCCCAACTGCCACTACCCCAAGTCTGCCAGAGCTCTGCAGGGCCACCCCTGGCATCAATCATCCCTACATGTCAACAAGCGCACATACCACAGACAGCGGCCATGTGGAGCGGTGTATGACCCCTGTCATCTCTGGAGAATGGAGTGACAACTGAAGGATCATTCAGCCTCCTAAAATAGAGGGAAGACAGAGAGAGTGTGACCACGGAAATGGCGTGGCAAAGCCTCTCCCTGGCCAGGCTGGACATTCCAAGTCCTGGTACCAGAAGGCAGATCACAGGATGCGATCCAAGCCCTGATGACCATCCAGGCTCCCGCTTGGCCTCCTGCAGGGCAGAGGAGCCTGAGGCATCTAGTTCCAGAGTCCCCAACCCAGTCCTACCCCTCAGACCTCCACACCCAGCTAAACAATCTAAGACAACGGGAAACCAGGAATGTCACGTGGCAATCTAAATATTTAGGAACAGGGCAAAAGTTAGGTCCACTATGGTGCATCAGTTGGACATTAGTGGGAAAACTAGTGAAAACAGTCTGTAGTTTAGCTATTAGCATTGTACTACTACTGGTTAATACTAATACTAGATAATGTCTCAGTTTTGACAAATATACCACAGTTATGTAAGATGAGATGTTAACATGAGGGGAAACTGGGTGAAAAGTATACAGAGAACTCTATCTGTGCAACTCTTCTGTAAATCTAAATGTATTTCACAATAAAAAGCTTACTGGAAAAAAAAAAAAGAAATGTCATGTGGCAGAAGCTGGCATTCCCTCCATACTAAAGCCCAGTTTCTGAACACCTTCCGAACTGTGAAGTCCTGGTTGCACCGTGGTTAAGGGTTCAGCTGCTAACCATAATGTCAGCAATTCGAATCCACCAGCCATTCCTTGGAAACCCTATGGGGGCAGTTCTACTCTGTCCTCTAGGGTTACTATGAATCGGACTCAACTGGACAGCAATGGGTTTGTTTGTATGTTCGTTTCGTTTTCCAAACTGTATACTTCCTCCTGAAGAAAGGCGGGGCAGGCCCCAGACCAGCCTACCCGGAGATCCAGTCCAGTGGTATACAACTATTTTTTACAATCTTTATTCCATCTGATTCCCCAAAGACGCAAGCAGGAAAGATGTTGCTGTCTCCACTTTAGAGCAGAAGCAGCTGAGGTGCGGCGAGGATAAACTCCTCACTCACGATCACAGGGCAAGTAAGTAGAGAAGTTGAGCCAAGGCCCCGTGTCTCCTGATCCCTGGCATCCAGAGCCTCCACGAGGGCCTCTTACCCAGAGACGAGTTTTTCACAGTCATCACAGAAGCATAGAGGGTGACACATCTTTTGGACGGCATCTTTATCATGGTCCTCTTGGCTCAAAAGTCTTTCTACTTCCTTCTGGTTACCTGATGCAATGTGCTAAAAAGTGGCATCAAAAATACTATCAGTGCGTAAGGAATTACTTGTTTTTAAGGTGTGAATTTTCTGAAAGTTCTCATAAGAAAAACACATCCGAGTATTTATCAATGAAGCAATTTGCTCTCTGGGACTTGTTCAAAAATAATCCAGGAGGTTGGGAGAAAGGGCAGACTGTCTATGACACTGGCTACACATTGGTAGTTACTGAAGCTGGGTGATGGCTACATGGGGTTCTTCCATTACGTTCCTCCCTTTATTTTTGTAAATGTTAGAAATTTTCTCCTAATTAACAACAATGTGGACCAAAATCACACAGCAAGAGAAGCAGAGGGGGAGTACATCTCTGACCCTCCGTGTGGGTTCTTACACCCCACAGGAAAGGTTGCCATTGGCCCTATACCTCTTGTATTCTAACAGAGCCCCAGTTTCAGGCAAAAGAGAAGACCTGTAATGAGCAGGGGACCTCATCCATAAACAGCCCTGTAGGCTCACCATGGGCTCTTCCTGCTCACCCTCTGTGATCCTGGATGCACTCCCCGCAGGGACTCAGATTTTTCCCCCGCAGGAGGTTCTCTGGGCCCTCCCAGGAAGTCCCTCTGGATCTGGGGAACCTGGAAGCATCAGCACGCTCCCCAGGGTAGTAGGCCCTCATCCAGCCCCGGCAGTCAGATCAATATCTGCGCACCAAGCTGCCCGTGTGCCAGGCGAATCACCATTGAGTCTGGCACTGTACCCAGCGTGTGCACACACAAACACCCAGATGCAGGGCTCCTCGAGTCATGGAGGGGCATCAGCTCTGCCTGGGCTACTGGCAGAGGTGTCATGAGCTGCTCCTTGAAGAACAAGCAATTCCCCAGTTGGAAGACAGCTGAGGCAGAAGGAGCCACATGCAGAGGCAGGGCCTCACCAGCTTCACCAGTGTGCCATCCTCACAGCTACAGCACAGCACACAGGGCACAGCAGGGGAGATGCCAGGGACGTGCTGGTTCTAACTTTAAAACCACAGCATTCCCACCACTCACTCTTTGAGCATGAAATGAACTTTGGTGAATTTATTTATAGAGACCCTCTAGATGCCCAAAGATGGGAGCGCTCCTCACACATCTTTGCCCACAGAAATATTTTGGTCTTACCTTAAACAAGCAGTCGATGGGAGTTGAAGTTATCTGAGACAGCAAGTTCATTCTTTGCTTCAGGAACAGTCTGTCACCAAACCCCTCAGACTCCTGCAGGAAAATCCAAACAATCCGTTCTATCAAATATAAGACAGCAGCGCAGATCATTTGAAACACAGGACGCCAAGAATACTCCTTACCATTTTCCACAGAACAGGATCAGCGGTGCCCCTTCCCCTCTCTCACACACGGCTCTACTCACTGAGCTGTTGAGCAGACCCTCACCAGGCTGGAAGAAGGGTCTCCTGATTGTCCCTCTGGGACATGCTAGCTCTAGAGACGGTTTCCCAACGGCGATCTCAGACAGAGGCAGCACCCTGGCTATCGTGTCTGCATGTGAAATGAATCACTTCTAAGTGTGGAATGTAGCATGCCCATACCACCATCTTCCAGATGGGAACCTGGACACCTTCTAGACTGTCTTGCCCTCCTCTCCCTCTCAAACATCCACCCTGTCTGCATAGTCCTATCATCTGCCACTGTATCTGGGGCCTACAAACAGTAAAACCATCTGAGAGGCTGGCCCATCTGTACTTCCTAGTGTCAACCTACAGGAGAGAGAGGGATCGTACCTTTTGAACATACTTATTAAAACAGCAGATAATGTGGCCCTTGGCCCAAAGTCCATTAAGACACTGGAGGAATTCCTGACACAGGAATTAACAGATCTCTTCTGGCAATCTCAACTTGAGCCCAATCCACTATCCACCCCAGATAATAAACTCAGATCTTCGTATTCTAAGTAGTATTTACCAAGATACAAGAGTCTAAAAACATATTTTCTTTATGAAATAATTTCTAACAAGACACTTTACTGATCACTTGAACACCTGCATCTAAACTGCCTGATGACAAACTAGCTTCCTGAAAAACAGTCCTGGAAGGAGGCAAAGGGGATTTTTTTCCCAGCCAGCTGCTGCCAGAAAAACTCAGCAAACCCTGTCAACACTGTGGGGTAAGACTTTCACTGTACAGTCCTCTAAATTCTGACTTCAAGGTTCAGCTAATAATAGAGCCAAGATCATCTCAGGGGATGGGCCGCCTGTGGGGTCCTCTGTCGAGGCAAGGTCCTTCATACTGGTTCCCCTAAAAGGGTTAGCTCAGCAAGTGACTGTGAACCCTCAGAATTGGAGCCACTTTTGCTCCCAGCTGTTATCTCTGCTCTAACAACCTGCTTCACACAGTCATTTATAGCCAAGCTGCTCAGGGTTGAGAAACAGCAAATACTCATTGTTCCAGCATATCTGGGCTCTTTTCCTTAACTCTAGGTAAACATGTGAAAGGTAGTGATGGAAAGAGGCAGGTCTTCTGTTTATCAGAAACCCAGTGAAGTGAGACAGACCAGATACATGCAAAGCAGGAGCAGAAAAAGTTACAGATTCCTTCAATGCCCCCAACCCCTTCACCTGCCCCATTCTGTCTCACAATGGCGTAACTAGAGTAATCCCAGGAATGTTTGTTTTCAGGAAGCTCAAACCTTCATTTATGAGCTTGCTGAAAAAATGTTTATGGTGGTTTCAAGTATGATTTTATCTTAGGGAGGAAATTTCTGTGAAACTATAAGGTAAAACCTGCAAAACCTGGAACCTGTGTAAGGTGGAAATCTGTCAGAGAAGGAAAACTCAAACATTTTCCACTAATATAGGGAGCAACAGAAAAATGGTAAGACTGCACCCTGTCAAAGGTGGAAAACTTGTGAGACCTGGAATAACAGGGCAGTCCTGTTGAGTTCCGGCTCTCGTAGGTTTCACTGTATTATATTAAAGAGTCAGTAGTAAAAACAATTTGATTCACTTAGTCCTTAATACTTTTCAGAAACCACGCTTGGGCTCTTTCACTAAGAAACAACAGCAACACATGGCAATGGATTCACACATTCAGAACGTCACTACTTAAACCAGTCAGGGTGGAGCCAAGATGACAGACTAGTCAGATGCACCAAACCATCCCACACAACAAAGGCCAGAAAGAACAAGTAAAACAGATACAGACATCAATCCTGGAACCCTGAACTTTAAATTAAAGGATAAAGTATTAGATTGGAAACCACTGAGATGAAGACACTGATTGGAAATAGCAAACGAGTAGAGATATGGAGTGGAAGCTCCCTGCCGACTGGCACAGCATGACACAGTGCAGCCATCTTGAGATAAAGCCAAAATCTCCACACAAAGAGCACAGAAAGGCGCCTTCAGGTGACTCCCAACAGAAGATAGAGGACCAGCATAAACACATCCAGAGCAAAGTAAGATCCCCTTTGCTGCTGCAGCTCAAGGAAGGGCCCAGGCACTCTCACACGTAACCAGAGGAGCACACCCCTACAACCCCCACCCTTCTGGAGAATAGTGACAAGAACCGCCCCACCCCAGCAGCCCAAACTGCCAGGAATCAGAGTGCAAACCCTCCCTACTTCCCCCCATCTAGATCTGCCCACCCCCTCTCTCCGCCTCCCCTCCCAGGTCACTCATCCCACCAGCCACACCCCGCTGCACTGTAGCCAAGTGACCTGGCTGTACACACCTCCCTTCCTGCTAGTCAGTCCATCTGTGTCACAGCAGAGTGGCCTGGATCCATGCCCACTCCCTCCCCACTGGCTCTGAGCCTCTGCACTACAGCTGACAAACCTAGCCCCGTGCCCACGCCCACGCTCCCCCAATGGCTCCACCTCACTGGCCCACAGCTGAACGCCCCAGCCCGTGCCCCTCCCTATCCACCCACTCCGCCCTGCTGCCCCACAGCTGAGTGTCCCAGCCCGTACCGTCTCCCTGCCAGCTTCATCCCACTGCCTCGCAGCCGCGTAACCCAGCCCATGCCCCATCCCTCCCCTCCAGCTCCATGCCACTGCGTTGATGGCAGGTGACCCAGTCCTATGCCCAAGTCCTCTCCCCGCCAACTCTGCCCCACTGCCCCACACCTGAGCCACCAGGTCCTGCAACCCTCCCTCCCCACTGGCTCCGCCCTACTGCCCTGCAGCTGAGTGTCCCAATCCATGCCTCTCACTTCCTATGGGTTCTGCTCCACTGCGCTGCAGCCCAGCAACCCAGCCCTATCCCACCTCCCTCCCCGTTGGCTCTGCCACACTGAGCCATAGCTGAGCAACCCAGCCCCATACCTCTACCGTCCTGCTGCCTTGAAACTGAGAACACAGCCCCACACCTCTCCCTCCCTACAGGCTCTGACCTGCTACACCACAGTCCAGCAACCAGGCCCCATGTCCCTCTTCCTCGCTAGCTCCACCCTGCTGCGCTGTAGCCAAGTGACCTATCCTTGCACCCTCCCCCCCCCACAGGCCAATCCCATTGCGCCACAGTTGAGCAACCCTGCCCTGTGTCCATCCCTTCCCGCTGGCCTTGTACAAATGCTTTGCAGCTGAGTGTCCTGGCCTCATGCCCTCCCTACATGCTGGCCCCGCCCTGCAGCATCACAGCTGAGCAACCTGCCCTGACCATTCAGGCAAGGTGGTGAGAGCTATCATGCCCACAGACAAGTAAGCAATAAAGCATGCCCAGCCTGCCTACTCAGACATACCAAAATAAAACAAGAAGGATTAAACAAACAAACATACAGTCAATAAATAAAATAATACCTGAATGTCCCGGAGACAGTATCAAAACACATAAAAAAGCAGGACAAGATGGCTCTGGCAGGTGACCAAGATAAAGAATCAGATGACCTTCTGGCAGAAGAAAAGGCAGTGGAACTATCTGAGAGGAAATGCAAAAGACTAATATTTAGGGCACTCCAAGAGATTAGGATAGAGATAAAAAAAAAAGACAAAACCAAGGAAAAAATAGACAAAATCATGGAAAACAAAGGCAAAACCAATGAAAGCATAGCCAAAATCAAGGAAAACACAGACAAAGCAATAGAAGAAATCAGGTAAGTCATACAAGAACAAAACATCAAAATATATGAACAATTAGAAATTATCCAAAAACAGCAACTAGTAATCCAAAAGATAAACAACAAAATTTGAGAAATAGACAACCCAAAAGAAGGTTTTAGGAGCAAATTTGAAACAATGGAAAAGAGAATCAATAAGATCGAAGACAAATTCATGGACGCCATTTTGTTTGAGGAAATAGCAGAGAAAATAATGAAGAAAACCTAAAAATTATGTGGGACGCAATCAACAGCAAAAATTTGCATGTGATCGGAGTTTCAGAACAGGGGAGAGAACTGAAAACAGAACTTTTGAATGAAAGACGAAAAGCTAAGCATCCGAGAAGCTCAACACACCCCATATAGGATAGACCCCCAAAGAAAGTCACCAAGACATATCATAATTACATTCGCCAAAAACCAAAGACAAAGAAAGAATCCTGAGAGCAGCTCAAGAAAAAGAGAAAAATCATTTGTAAAGGGGAAACAATAAGACTAAGCTCTGATTACTCAGCAGAAATCATGCAGGCAAGAAGGCACTGGTATAACACATATAAAACACTGAAAGAAAAAAACTGCCAACCAAGAATAACATACCCTGCAAAACTCTCATTCAAATACAATGGTGAAATTCAGTACATTTCCAGATAAACCAAATCAAGAGAATTTGTAAAAATCAAACCAAACTTACAAGAAATATTAAAGGGAGTCCTTCAGTTAGAGAACCAACAACATCAGACAACAAACTGAGGCTGGGACACAGGACAAAATCAGCCAGATACCAACTGAGGTCAAGAACTCTCAAAAATAATGCAAAACTAAAAGATTTAAAACAGGGAAACAGAGACACCAATCTGTAAATGAAAAGAACATTAAAACAATAAAAGGCACAATAAATGGTTTAGGTATAGAACTTTCAAACGGAGGTGATATCAAGGAATAAATGACTAGTTTAAACTGAGGAAGATAAGTGTAAATCTCAACATAACCACAAAGAGAGTTAACAAACCTACTCATGAAAATAAAAAAGAAGAAAAACATAAAGACTCAATAAACTCAAAACCTGTAACAACAGAAGAAATTCCACAAACAAAACTAACTCAACACAGGGAGGTAAGAGGAACAAAGAAAATGTCAGTACTACAACAAAAAGCCCAACAAAATGACAGCAATTAACTCACTGCTATCGATAATCACACTGAATGTAAATGGCTTACACGTACCCGTAAAGATATGGAGAGTGACAGAATGTATAAAAAACATAACCCATCAATGTACCGTCTACAAAAGACATACCTTAGACACAAAGACAAATATATTAAAAACCAAAGGATGGAAAAAATATATCAAGCAAACACCAACCAAAAATGAGCAGGAGTGGCAATACGAACCTCATATAAAATAGGCTTTAAGGTAAAATCCACCATAAAAGATAATATATAATGATTAAACGGACAATTCACCAAGAAGATATAACCTTAATAAATACCCGTGCAGAAAACAACAAGGCTCCACAACACATAAACTCTAATAGCACTGAAAAGAGAAATTACACAGTTCCATAACAATAGCAGGGGACTTCAACACACCACTCTCAGTAAAGGACAGAACTTCCAGAAAAAAATTCAGTAAAGATACAGAATATCTAAAGGCCACAAAATATCAACTTGACCTCACAGACATATATAGAACACTCTACCCATCGAACTCTTTAGAACAGACCACGTTTTAGGCCACAAAACAACACTCAATAAAATCCAAAACCTCAAAATAATACAAAGCATCTTCTCTGATCGTAACGCCATAAAAGTAGAAACCAATAACAGAAACAGCAAGAAAAAAAACTGAAATACATGGAAACTGAACAACATCTTGCTTAAAAACCACTGGGTAATAGAAGAAATCAATGATGGAATAAAAAACTACCTAGAATCAAATGAGAATGAAAACACATCATACCAAAACCTATAGAACACAGCAAAGGCAGTGCTCAGAAGTCAATTTATAGCAATAAACGCATACATCAAAAAAGAAAAGCCAAAATCAAAACACTAGCCCTAAACCTTGAATAAATAGCAAGAGAACAGCAAAAGAAGCCCACAGGCACCAGAAGAAATGAAATAACAAAGATCAGAGCAAAAATAAATGAAATGGAGAACAGAAAAACGATGGAAAGAATCAAGATCAAAAGTTGGTTTTTTGAAAAGATCAGCAAGTCAAAAACCATTAGCCAAAATGACAAAAGAAAAACAGGAGAGGAACCAAATAACCCAGTAAGAAATGAGATTTGGGACATTACAGCAGAACCAAGTGAAATAAAAAGGTTCACAACTGAATGTGAATGGCTTACATGCACCTGTAAAGAGACAGAGAATGACAGAATGGATTAAAAAACATGACCCATCAATATCTTGTCTATAAAGACCCACCTTAAACACAAAGACATAAATATATTAAAAATCAAAGAATGTAAAAATACATATCAAGCCAACAGCAACTTACTCTAACAAATTTGAACACCTAGAGGAAAAGGACAAATTTCCAGAAAAACACTACCTACCTAAGCCAACACAAACTAAGGCAGAAAATCTGAACAGACCCATAACAAGAGAATAGAGTGAAAAGGTAAAAAAAAAAAAAAAAAAACTCCCAACAAAAAAATGACCTGGCCCAGATGGCCTCACTGGAGAATTCTACCAAACATTCAGAGAAGAGCTCACACCAGTACTACTCAAACTATTTCATAGCAGAGAAAAGGAATGGATGCTCCCGAATTCATGCTATGAAGCAAGCATAACTCTGATATCAAAGCCAGGCAAAGACACCACAAAAAAAAGAAAATTACAGACCAATGTCTCTCATGAATATAGATGCAAAAACTCTCAACAAAATACTAGCCAATACATTGAGCATCATATCAAAAAAATAAAAGAAACCACAACCAAGTGGGGTTCATACCAGGTATGCAAGGACGGTTCGACATTAGAAAATCAATCAAAGAACATAGTCCACTACATAAACAGAACAAAGTAAAGAATCACAGGATCATCTTAATTGATGCAGAAAAGGCATTTGATAAAGTCCAGCACTCATTCTTGATAAAAACTATCAATAAAATGGAACAGAAGGAAAATTCCTCAATATAATAAAAGATACTTATACAAAACCAACAGCCAGCACCATCCACAAAGGAGAGAGGCTGAAAGCATTCCTTCTGAAAACGGGAACAAGACAAAGATGCTCTTTATCACCAGTCCTATTTAACACTGTATTGTAAGTCCTAGCTAGAGCAATAAGGCAAGAAAAATAAATGGCATTCAAATTTGAAAGAAGAAGTAAAATGATTCCTATCTGCAGACAACATGATACTATACATAGAGAACCTAAAGATTTCACAAGAACTACTGGAACTAGTGGAAACTAATAGAAAGATTCAGCAGAGTAGCAGGACACAAGATAAACATACGAAAATCAGTTGGATTCCTATATGCTGACAAAAAGAACTATAAAAAAATAAATCAGGAGAATACCATTCACAGTTGTACCTAATAAACACTTAGGAATAACTCTAACCAGGGACGTAAAAGACCTATACAAAGAAAACTACAAAACACTACAGCAAGAAACCAAAAGAGACCTACATAAATGGAAAACATACCATGCTCATGGATAGGAAGACTCAACATTGTGAAAATGTCAATCCTACCTGAAGCGATCTACAGATATGATGCAATTTGGATCCAAAAACCAACAGCATCAGCAAGATGGAAAAACTAATCAGTAACTTTATATGGAAAAGAAAGAGGCCCCAAGTAAATAAAGCATTACTGAAGAAGAACAAAGCAAAAGGCCTCACACCACCTGATCTCAGAACCTACTACACGGTCATGGTAGTCGAAACAGCCTGGTACTGGTAAAATGACAGACACATTGACCAATGGAACAGAGTTGAGAACCCAGATGTAAATCCACCCACCTACAGTCACCTGATCTTTGACAAAGGCTCAAAGCCTATTAAATGGAGAAAAGACAGTCTCTTTAACAAACAGGGCTGGCGAAACTGGACGTTCATCTGTTAAAAAATGAAACAGGACCCATACCTTACACCATACACAAAAACTAACTCGAAATGGATCAAAGACCTGAACATAAAACCTACAACTATAAAGATCATGGAAGAAAAAATAGGGACAGTGCTAGGGGCCCTAATGTGTGGCATAAATAGGACGCAAACCATCACTAACAACACGAAAACACCAAAAGATAAACTAGATAACTGGGATCTCCTAAAAGTTAAATACTTATGCTCATCAAAATACTTCACCGAGAGAGTAAAAGAGAACCTATAGACTGGGAAAACATTTTTAACTATGACATTCTGACAAGGGTCTAGTCTGTAAAATATATAAGATACTACAACACCATAATAATATAAAGACAAATAATCCTATTAAAAATGGGCAAAGGATATGAACAGACACTTCACCAAAGAAGACACTCGGGTAGCTAACAGACACATGAGAAATGCAAATCAAAACTACAATGAGACTCCATCTCACTCTGACATTACTGGCACAAATCTAAAAACAGAAAAAAGAACAAATGTTGGAGGGATGGCGGGGAGAATGGAACTCTTATGCGCTGCTGGTGGGAATGTAAAGTGGTACAACCCCTATGGAACACGATGCGGCGCTTCCTTATAAACCTAGAAATAGAAATACCTTATGATCCAGCAACCCCACTCCTAGAAATATATCCTAGAGAAATAAGAGCCATCACATGAATAGACATATGCAACCCGTGTTCCCTACAGCATTACTCACAATAACAAAAAGATGGAACAACCTAAATGCCCATCAACAGATGAACGGATAAACAAATTATGGTTTATACACAGAATACTACGCAACGATAAAGAACAATGAGGAATCCACTAAACATAACATGGATGAATCTGGAGGGCATCATGCTGAGTGAAGTAAGTCAATCACAAAAGGACAAATACTATATGAAACCACTATTATAAAAACTCCAGAAAAGGTTTACAAACAGAAAGAAACAATCTTTGATAGTTACGATGGAGCAGAGTGTTGGGGAGGGGATATCATAAACTGGATAGTAGGTAAGTGTTAACTTTGATGAAGGAAAAGACAGTGCACAATATAGGGGAAGTCAGTACAACCTGACAAGGCAAAGTCATAGAAGCTTCATATACACATCTAAACTCTTTTGCCAAAGATTAGAAAGGTCTATAAAATAAACCCTGGTGAAGCAGTAGTTAAGTGCTACGGCTGCTAACCAAAAAGTAGGCAGTTTGAATCTACCAAGTGCTCCTTGGAAACCCTATGGGGCAGTTCTACTCTGTCCTATAGGGTTTCTGTGAGTTGGAATCAACTTGATGGCAACGGGTTTGGTTTTGGTTTTTTATAAAACAAACAATAACACACGTGAGAAAAGTGTGTCTTATTCAATCATCCACACAGGACCAAAAGGGCAACACCTGCCCAAAAGCAATGACGGGAAAGGACAGTAATAATAGACGGATGGAAACGGGGGACTGGGGTGTGGAAGAGAGAGTGTTGACACATCGTGGGGATTGCAACCAATGTCATAAAACAATTTGTGTATAAATTGTTGAACAAGAAACTAATTTGCTCTGTCAAGTTTCACCTAAAGCGCAATTAAAAAAAAAAAAAAAGACTTCGCATTATAGGGGAAGTCAGCACAACATGACCAAGGCAAAATCACAGAAATTTCACAGACACATTCAAACACCCTAAGGGACCGAGTTACTGGATTGAGGGCTGGGGACCATGGTCTCAGGGGACATCTAGGTCAACTGGCATAAGGCAGTTCATAAAGAAAATGTCCTACATTTGACTTTGATGAGTCGCGTCTGGGGTCTTAAAACCTTGGGAGTGGCCATCTAAGATACATCTACTGGTCCCATCTCGTTCACAGCAAAGAAGAATGAAGAAAACCAAAGACACAGGGAAACGTTAGTCCAAAGGACTAATGGACCACATCTACCACAGCCTCCACCAGCCTGAGCCCAGATGACTAGATGGTGCCTGACTACCACCACCAACCACTCTGACAGGGATCACAAGAGAGGGTCCCAGACAGGAAAGGAGAAAAATATAGAACAAAATTCAAATTCACACAAAAAGTCCAGAGTTACTGGTCTGACAGAGGCTAGAGGAACCCCGAGAGTATGGCCCCCAGATACCCTTTTAACTCAGAAATGAAGTCACTCCTGCAGTCCACTCTTTAGCCAAAGATTACACAGGTCTATAAAACAATAACATACATGAGGAACGATGCTTCTTACCTCAATCATATAAACGAGACCAAATGGGCAACACCTGCCCAAAAGCAAAGACGAGAAGGTAGGGACAGGAAAATGGGACAAATAGAAACAGGGAATCTGGGGTGGAGAAGGGCAGAATGTTAACACGTTGCAGGGATTGCAATCAATGTTACAAAACAATTTGTGTGTAGGTTGTTGCATGAGAAACTATTTTGCTCTGTAAACTTTCACTTAGAGCACACACACACACAAAAATGACCAGTTTTTCTGGGAATTGACATGAGAATGCTAAAAAAGCACCAAAATGAAGACCTAATGAGCCTAATTAATCTCATACAAGCACATACACACAGCCACTCAGTTATTTCTGTATTTTTGCAGATTGTTTATGCTCTATTTTGTAACCTGGGCATTAAGTTACCTGTAAAAACAAAAACTGGTTTTTGTTACACACACAAGTGGAAAAAGGAGACTCACTGCCAGCATTAAAAGAACATTTTACCTGGTCACAATAAAAACATGATTAATAAAAAAAGAAAAGGTACCAGTCAACAACCGAAGGCAAGGGCAATATGATGGAACCACAATGCTGGTAGTGCAGAAGAGAAGGAAGCCACAATGCTTGCTCTGTCAATAACAAGCCAAACCAAATAAAGGTAGAGAGCGTTTCCCAGGCCTGCCTCAGTCAAGACCTGAGGGACAGCTTCATAGCAAGCCCTAAGGATATGCAGAACTTATCCCAACGCCTAGCAGGTCCAACCACCCCCAGACAAGATCCCTTGTCCACCCAAACCAGAAAACCTTCCTTGGGTATATCCATACAGGATTCAACAGAGAACCAAAAGCCAAGAGACACCGTGGGTGCGGGGACATTGGAAGAGCAAGTCAGAGGCTCAAGTATCACTGCACACTTCAAAATGGTGCTTTCAAATATCACATGTGATGCTCACAGCCACCTACCAAGGTGTGAAATATGCAGGATTATCCCCTGTGTGGACAAAAAAATGGACAGAGGTTTAAGAGAAATAAACAGACTTGCCCAGGGTCCAACAGCAGACTGGACACAAACCAACAACCACACAAGGAGGGCCACAGCCCAAAACCTCCCCCGCCAAGTCCCACATGGAATGTTCTCTGAAGTAAAGGTAACTGTGAAAAGCTGACTGATACTTCTCAGCCCCCTCCTCATAATCTGGCCAAAGATCCTCAAGTCTCAGCCTTCCTGCCTTAGTGCCACAGAAAGTAAGAAGGCAGAACAGCCCCTTTCTGGGGGCTGCAAGGGGAGGAGAGCACCTTCAAGAGGTGGTCACCTCCAGGTGACAAGGGCGGCCCTATCCCCATCAGGGAGCATCAGGCCAGATTTCTCTGCTGGGTGATGGAGGAGGAGGCGGGTGCCTTCTCAGACCAGCGGCGACGGGGGTGGAAAGGAACCAGAAGGGCAGGGTGCCCCATCTCAGGAAACCTGAATGTCAGCACAGATGAGTAAACACTGCTCCAGACACCATGAGAGTGCCACAAGGTCCTAAAACCTCACAGAAGACAACTCAAACTAAGCAATGTTACTCCTCAACTATGGGGGTGACGGCAATTCGGATTTTGTACACGTGTGTGTGTTCCAGAATTTTAGAGAGTTCCCCTAAATATAGAAACAAAACAAGGCTGAAGGAAATAATGTTTCAGAAAAGCCACAGCCAGCCCCATCTGAGATGGATAAGACAGCCTTTAATTCCACCTGTACATTAGCAGAGGTCAAATCGGACCCCGGACAAGAGCAGAAACGAATTCTTTGTCAAGCACCAGGAGGCTGTCAGGCTACACGCCCAGCAAGTGTGGCATGATCTCAGGTGGCACATTCAGGTTAAAAATAAAACTGTATATGCACAGAAAAAAGACATACAGCAAAATACTAATAAAAGTTATTTCTAGCTAATGAATTAGAGGGATTTCTGTCATCTTCCCATAATTTTATTTATATTTATAAGCAAACCTTAGCCTTCTTATTTAGAAAAAGACAAAGCTATTCTCTTGGGGGGAAAACAGCATACAATTCGATATACAATATAATCTCAATTATGAAAAACACACATAGGAATAAGACTGGAAAACACATTGAGATGTTAACAAGGAATAAATTCAGGGAAACAGCTTTTTTACCATAATGTACCTGTCTGGACAGGCCTACATTCTTTTCCAGATGTTTCAAACTTATCATTTACCTTGGGAGATTCTGAAATCAGCAGAAAATTAGGATCAGATAAATGTTCAATCCTCGATTTGTAATACAGAAATCTCTTAATCTAATTGACTTCAATTTTGTGATTTCTGTGCATTCTGTCACATTTTACTGGCTGTTCTGTAGTGAAGGGGGCCAGCAATACAATCTTGATTCAAGAGTTTTCCAGTGCACACAGAAACAGAACCACCTCTCCGAGCTAAAGCTCTCCAACTAACCAGGAAAACAGTACTAGGACCACTGAGTCCCAAAACTGCATCCATTAACAATCTCATTTCTTGCCTATCATGATCAAGGAGTTCAAATTCACCATTTCTGGCTCCTTTTCTAAGAAACCACCTTCTACCCATGTCCTTTCAAAGATGACGGGGATTAATGAGGCAGGATAGAGACACTGTGGATCCCAATGACAACCCACCTACTTTTACAATCAATTGGGTACTTACTGTTCAGTTTCCTGGGGTTCAAAAATCATACCCCCTGAACAGTTAGGGCCCCATTCTTGAGAAACCATTCACAAACCCCTCTACCCACACATCAGCTCCAGAATCCTTTCAGGAGTTAGAACTTACGGGTGGTTTAACGGAGAGGTTTCCCTGCCGAATATATTCGATTGCAGCCTCAATTGAGGTCAGGCAGTATCCCAACTCATCCTTTGCTGAGCTGCTAAACCTGAAGTTTTTGATATAGCTCAAATTTGCCATCCTGACAAAAGAAAGGGAAAACATTTTATTGTTGTATACCCAATTAACACTTCTGCAAAAACAATGCTATCAGCTTGGTTGACTGATCAAATACCTAAAGTAAGTTGAGCTGAGCTCTGGGAAACCATGGCTGTTACCCCCTTGATCTCTATTTATACTGTGTGCAATTAGGAAAATAAGTAAAACTACTTGTTATTTTTCTAGAATGGCCTAATTTTCAGAAAGCTGATCATTGTAAAATTGGCTGTGGGGTCCTGTGGGAGGAGGATGGGCTTTGGGGTCAGACAGAACTGACGTCAGCTTCCTACTCGGCCACTGGCTAGCTGTGTAGGCCTTGGTTTCCCCACATGTGAGAAGTGACAGCCTCCCCACTGCAGGGTGAAGGAAGAGCAGGCATAGCACCAGGCTCACAGGAAGTGCTCAATTAAAGACAGCTCTGCCCAGAGTCACCCTAAAGACTACCAGGGTACAGTGCTGCCACCTTGTACATGTGTCTTATCAAGAACATTACCAGTTAGGAATCTCTGTTTTCACAAGCAAATATAACAGGACGGACAGCAGATCATCAGCACACATGGTCTCCAAGTTAACTGCAAGGGGAAAAACGTAGTCAAAGGCCATCGTGAGGCACAAATGACGCAACAGGCGTATCAGCTCCCCATCACCAACCAACCCACAAACCACAGCGCAGTAAGATTCCACAGGAGAGAGAAATGCGGCTGCATACTGTCCTGTGTGTGTCCTGCCTGCATGTCACACTCCAGGGGGAAAGGAATGCCTAGCATTTTCAGAACATGCACAAAAGGAGGTATCTCCAGGCAGACCACCCCCTTTCCACCCTCTGGAGAGGCAAAGAGCCCAGGGAAGTCAACGGCAGTGGCACGAAGTGAAGATGTGCCCAGGGCCTTCACCAAAAAGCCTCTTTCTTCTGGAGACCATATCCACTTTACATAGTGTGGAGTCTAATGCCCAGGCGTAGCTTCATTTTATTATCTTTGTTTTGAAATTCTGTTTAAGTAATTCATTCACGTTTAAAATTTCCGATGGTAAAAAGAGCAAACTGTGAATGTCTTCTTTCCCCTACTATTGCTGTTGCTTCCTGTGGACCCTTCCACAGATAATCTATGCCCACACCATCATGTATATGCATACACAGCACGCCCATCACCATAAATATGGATGCACAGCATATGCACCACCATATATATGGATACATAGGGCATACACCACCATATGTATGGATACACAGCATATGCATTGCCATATATATGGATGCATAGCGCACACACCACCACATATATGGATACACAGCATATGCACCACCACATACATGGATAAAAAAAAACACATAGTACTTATACCACCATATATGTGGATATATAGTGCATATGTCACCATATATATACATATCACTTATACCACCATATATACGGATATATAGTGCAAGTACCACCATATATGTAGATACACAGTACATGTACCACCATATAAATGGACACAGCATACACACCACCATATATATGAATATATAAGGCACACACCACCATATATATGGATACATAGTGCTTACACGCCACCATATATATGGATACTTAGCGCACATGCCACCATATATATGGATACATAGCGCATGCACTACCATATATATGGATACTTATATGTACCACCATACATATGGATACATATTTACCACCATATACATGGATACAATAGTGCATGTACCACCATATAAATGAACACATAGCATATGCACCACCATATATATGGATAACATAGGGCACACGCCACCACATATATGGATAAATAGCGCTTACACCACCACATATATGGATACGTGGCACACGCGCCACCATATATATGGATACATAGCACAAGCACCACCATATATACGGATACATAGTGTATGCACCACCATATACATGGATACATAGCACATGTACCACCATATATACAGATACATAGTGCATGCACCACCATATATACGGATACATAGTGCACGCACCACCATATATACAGATACATAGAGCACGCACCACCATATACATGGATACATAGCACATGTACCACCATATATATGGATACATAGTGCATATACCACCATATATACGGACACACAGCACAGGTGCCACCATATACATGGATATACAGCGCACGCACCACCATATATATGGATACATAGCTCACGCGCCACCACATATATGGATACATAGCCCTTCCCCTCTTTTTGAGGCTGTCAGAAGTGTACCATATACACTCGTTTATTTCACTTAACATTATCTAAAAAATCATCCCCTATCTACACACACAGCTCTATCTCCTCACTCCTTTTTTCTTGTTTCGTTACTTTTCATAATGGAACACTTCCAACAACAGATAGGCAATTAGGGAGAAGAGTGTAACGAACGGTTGAACCACGTACACATCACCAGCCTGCTTCTCTGCCACCCTTTTCTGGCCCTAATCATGACCTTCCCACCCATGACCAGACACCGTACTCATCACAACAGACTCGGGTGTGCTCATAAAGGAAGGCACTGGCTGAGCATTGGCCCCATCAGAATCACCCTTGCAGGCACCCCTGCTCCTTGACAGGCTTTTTTTCAGCTGGTGGACACATCAACCCCTGGCCAGCCCTTCCCGCAACACACACCTCTCTGGCTCGGAGACTGAGTAATTAGCTGGACTGCCTTTCGCAAACAAACCAACTTCTGTTGTGGGGACGTGCATCTGTTCAGCTGGGCCAGCTCTCTCTTTGCACGAGGTATGTTGAAGCTGTAAAATAATTTGGGAAGTGACAGCTTAAGACCACAGTGTCAGGGCCCGTCTTCCTTGATCTAATAACATATCTCGAGTTATAAATTTCTTACAACAAACCACAAGGAATGAAAAGAGAAGCACAGAAGTCATCTGACTCAAGTCAGGAGCAAAACATAACACGCTAACACAACCCCGTTTGGGTTGCCAGGTAATAGACCTACACCAGAAATTTGGAAAAAAAAAAGACTCCTCAGCCCCAGAGGGAAACAAGCCCAAAGGAAAAAAAAAAAAAAAAGTTTAAATCAAAACATCTCAGACAGTTTTGTACCCTAGCGAAACTGAAATCAACCCAAAAGTCGGTGCTGGTATGGCTGGGTTCCCTACCACAGGCAGGTGAAGAGCATGTCTGCATGCAGGACCCACCTGGGCAAGTTACGTGCCCACCTGGCAAGGAGCTGGACATAACCCTATCCTTTTTAGCTCCCAGTCAGCTGGCAGGAGGGCACATGGTTGAAGATACAGACTGGTCATCTATCAACTTCAGCCTTTTACTTTAGGTGACAAATAACTGCGATGCTCCACAGTTCTAACAGGGTCAAATCATGCTGCCACCGTTACCAAGAAGTCCCGCTCGGGGGATGCCGAACGGCTGGAGCGCAGGCCCTTACCTGAACTCAGGTTTCACACCAATATCTTTCTGCTGAAGATCTTGAAGGCTTCTTGTGATTTTGTTAAAGGCAGCATCCTAACAATAGATTTTAACAAAGCTTCAAATTTCTTACAAAGCACAAAATGAGGCTTCGATCCCCAGGGAGAATGTCTAGAACTCACCTCACTTGCCTCCATGGTCCCCACATATTTAAAGATCAGATCATAAATATCGTGATGGACGTACATCTGTGAAACAACGGACCCAATTCAGGGTGTGTGTCGGACAGGCAGGGGATCCCCCAGCTGCTGCCACCTTCTGCTCCCTTGCTGCCTGGCCTCTTACCTCCACTGCCTGCTTCATCAGGTTCATCTGGGCTTCCTGCTTGGCAAGCATTTTCTAGGACAAGAAAAGGACGTTAACGAGCTTGGATCTGCACTTGGGCAGACTGTAATGCTGTTTTAAACGTCTTGCCTACTTACTAGGTGAGAGTCCCTCAGAAGCTGCTGAAGGCATTTGGTGTAGAGAGCGTTCACTGAGTCCTGTGCAACACAGACCAGAAAGAGGCAGGTCACTCTCACAACCAGAGGCCACAGTGCAAAGATCAGAATACATAACACATCCTGGGGTGAGGAGAACAGCTCACAAAATGTAGCTCCCAGATGGCAAGCTTTAAGCACTAATGCAAGTTTATCAGATCAATTAACTTTTTTATTTGACAAATCAAGGAGTTTTGTCAGTTTTGAAGGTAATATGCACGGGGAGTAGGAAATAATTTCCCTTGGGGTTAACACAGGTGACTGTGGTAGTCATCTTTATATTCTCCGTAATTTTCACGTTTTCTATAGCAGTTTTTATTACTTTTATAATTAGAAGGAAACATATAAACAAAACTTCCAACAATGGAAACAGCAGCCAAAAAAGTTTCAGAGTAAACTGAGAGGACTCTTGGTGCCCAGGTTGGCCTGGGACAGGGTCCGTAAGCCTGGCAGAGCAAGACACAGCTACTGACTATGTGGTGTCGGAGGCTCTTTCTTTCACACTCTCTGAAGGTTCGATGGAAAGAGGCGATATTCCTGTCAAATCTCTCTGAGTGTCTTCCCAAAAAGTCCCTCACATCTTCAATGGTTTTCAGAGAAAAAGGGTCTGGGGATGTTGAAGGCTCTTCTGAAAAAGAGACAGAGGGTCAGGATGGATGAAGACTCCACTGTTTACTGATGGAGAAAGTGCCACATTCTTTGCCACAACCTACCAACACCAGGTGCTCCCACAGTGTCTGGGGCCCCATCTTCTAGCACAGGAGGCAGGGGTGGGGGGAATGTCCTTATTTCAAGATACTAACAGGAACATTCCAGTCGCAGGACAGGGTGGGGTCTAGAGAGCCTGGTCCTCTTGAGGCCCTTTCCTGGGACAAAGCTGGGACTATCTGGGATTGTGGGTGTGACATATGAGGTTCAAGTGAAGAACCCCTGTTCCCTGGAAATAAGGCTTACCAAGAGCCTCAGAGTACATTTGGCACATCAAGTGTTATCTCAACTTCCTGGGGTGATTGAAGAGTTTTTAGTCATTAAAAATAATGAGAACTCAAATAGATACAACAGTGGCACTGGGTAGGTAATAATGCTATAAAGAGTAAGCCCTAATGCTGAGACCCAGAGGCAAAGCCAGGGCTACAGCCATGCATAATTACAGGGTCTACCACAGGTACATGAAGTGAATGACACCCCCTGGAATTGTGCAGTATCCAACCTGGGCAATCATACACAGCAGCCTGATCCACATCTCCTTAACTCAAGATAACTTTCTGTTTAAGTTCTAGGGAAAATAATTATAAACAGTTTTGCAGATTTTTAGTGGGCTCGAGAATATTTTATGGTATAACTATAGTTGTGATATGAGTTGGAACCAACTCAACAGCACCTAACAACAACATGTTTGTAACAGCTACATCAGGAAGTTCAACAAACACATTTCTCTGAATCAGGAAAAAGGGTTTTCCCCCCAGAATACCTGAACTCTCTCTCTTTTCCAAAGGATGAGCTATACACAGTATGCTGAAGCTCTCTTCTTTTTCATTGTAGAAGGTTTCTTCAAAGAGAATGGGCACTGACAGAAGGTAGGCAAAACCAGTTCCTAGTTTAATTCTGTTTCCTTCTATAAAGACATCCTGGAACAAGAAAGCCATCAGAGCGCCATCAGCTTCCTCAGCCCAATCCCCGCTATGGCACCTCACCAGACCCTCTCCTGCCTTCGTTCCGCTTTGGTTTGCTGGGGCACAAAACTCTTCTGTTTTGCTCTTTTTGACACCAAAGTGTCATCTTCTTTCCTCTTTGTTCACCCTGTAGCTATGGTTATAGGGTTCCCTTAACCTTTTTAAATGATGTAGCAAAACGGCAAAAAGCTGTTCCTTGGAGTAGAACAAACCCTGTACCTTTTGGGAAAAGGAAAAAGTAAGAAGGCTCTCCTATTTAAACAAGATAAAAATGGTCTGTGCTCTAAAGTGGACAGGACTAAAGAATGTGCCCTACAGCCCCCTCCCTGGCTCATCAAGACATGACCACTTCAGGCCCATTCTGGCCATAGTTAGGGTGCCCAAGGCAGATCAGCCATGTGAGCCAGATTCCTCTACTCCCTTTTTAGCTCTGGGTACTCAAAAGAGAGTAAATAACAAGTGGCTGAGAGCTATGGTGAATAGAAAACAGCCTCGTGCCTGAGGAGTCACGGGGCTGCTGAGCCCGAGCCCAAGCTCTGGTAACCCTGCCTCCTGGCCCTCCTCTTCATCCCCACCACAGTACCCATGAGCCTTCACCTACCAAGTCCGAGGGGCCAGAGAGCAGCCTCTGCTTTGGTACGGACTCGCTCCCCTGACTGTGGTGAGGAAGGAACAGAGCCAGCACTGACTGGAATGAAACTTCCCCCTCTCAGAACCTACCAGCTTCCACTTAGAGAAAATGCATGCCCCTCCCACCTTGGTGAGTGGCATCTGGGGTCTTAAAGGCTAGCATGTGGCCATCTAAGATGCATCAATTGGTCCTAACCTACCTGGGGCAAAGGAGAATGAAGAACACCAAAGACATAAGGAAAATACCAGTCCAAGAGATAGAAAGGGCCACATAAACCAGAGGCTTCATCAGCCTGAAACCAGAAAAACTAGATGGTGCCCAGCTACCACCAATGACCACCCTGACAGGAAATACAACAGATAGTCCCTGATGGAGCAGGAGAAAAGTGGGGTGCAGAACTCAAATTCTAGTAAAAAGACCAGACTTGATGGTCTGACTAAGACTGGAGGGACCCCAGAAGACATGGCCCCCCAACTCTCTGTTAGCCCAGAACTAAAGCCATTCCCGAAGTCAACTTTTCAGACAAAGATTAGGGTGGACTATAAGACATAAAATGATACTCATGAAAAGCGTGCTTCTTAGTTCAAGTAGATACAGGACACTGAACGGGCAGCTCCTGTCCAGAGGCAAAATGAGAAGGCAGAGACAGGAGCTGGTTGAACAGACACAGGAAACACAGGCAGAGAGAAGTGTGCTGTCACATTGCAGGGGTAGCAACTAGGGTCACCTAACAATGTATGTGCAAGTTTTTATATGAGAAACGGACTTGAAGTATAAACTTTCACTTAAACCACAATAATAAAAACATAAGAAAACGTATGCCCCAAAGGTAACATAACAGTAATGAGACAACAGACAGCACATGCCTCCTGACGTGATGCCCCGAGAAAGATACAACACCCTTCTGGGGCACTCCTACCAAAAACACGGGACTGCAATCCAATCACGAAGGAACATCAGACAAACCCACACCCAGGGACAGCCTACAAAACGCCAGTGTTTGAAAGACAGAAATACCGAGGAGCCGTCCCCGATTAAAGGAAGCTAAAAAATTAACAACCAAATACATGGGATGATCCTGGATCTGAAAAGAAAAAAAACAAAAAACACTTTCTTTTGCTATAACAATCAGCAAAATTTGTATAAGGACTGTACGGTGTATGCTACTACCCTATCAATATTAAATTTCCTGAATATGGTCAGTGCACTGTGGTTATATAAGAGAAGGCTTGCTTTTAGGAAATACACACTGAATTATTTAGGGATAAAGAGACACGGTATCTGCAACTTGCTCTCAAAAGATTCAGAAAAAATCATAATAGTATGTGTATGTATAGAAAGAGTAATAAAACAAATGTGGCAAAAATGTTGACAGTTGGCCCATCTCAGGAAAGGGCACACAGGTGCTCTTTGTATTTTACTGCAACTTTCTGTCGGTCTGAAATTATTTAAAATGAAGGTTTTAAAAACCAAAAATTCACCCCTGATGTCCAATTTGTGACCAAGAAACCAACCAGCTTTCCAGGGCACTGGGATAAAATAGCTTCCTGTGACGTGGACATCACTGGGGAGGAGGCATTTAAGGGACTCACGGGCAGAAACCCCATCCTGAGGGAGGAGTACCCGGCCCCTCCTCAGCCTCCAAGGCAGCAGCCGGCCCGGCTCGCTATTACCCTCTCCTCTTTCCTCACAGGCTTCACCACAAATCAGGGGTCCCTCCAGCCCTGTTGCAAGGCATGCCATGTGCATCAAAAGCCATCACGTAATGTAGGTAGGAAAGGAAGGGAGCAGGATTCTCTTCCCTCCCTTCCACACACTGAGTGAGTGACCCTGGTTAACCCAAGAAGAAATGGTTACCTTTCCATTTAAGGTCTCAAAATGCTCCTCCACTGGTATCAACACGTAGGACTCAAACTGACAAGTAGCCTGGACGCTGCTCGACAGACTTCCTTTGCAGGGTACTAAGACCTGGAAGAAAGTAATCATGATGAATACTACAGAGACGAGTCACTTACAACTTCAGCAGAACAGGGTGTATCCAAAGACACTCCAGCTGGAACTGCGCTGGGGACCTGCTGGCAGAGAGAACGCCTGGGGTCACTTGCCAAAATGGCAGCAGTTGCCTGCCAGCTGAGTCAGTTTGTTGTGATGGGAGCAGGTGTCCCTCCACCCCCCATGGCAGATGGAGGGCGGCGCAGCTCCTGTTCCACCTTCAGGCATGGAGATGGGCGGGCTCACCCCTCACTCACTGGGTCCGTCCCCACACCTAACCCACGTGCTCCACTCTATTCTCAACAGTCCAGTTACAGGCACCAACAGGCTCAGGAATGATTCCAAAGAGGGGACAGTTTGCAATGTACAGGAAAGTAAACTAAAAAGTCACACATAATCCCACCACCCAAAAGATACACACTTGACACTGAAGACCATTTCCTTCTGATTGTTTTTTGTTTTGTTTTGTTTTCGAACCTAGCTGTGATCATAGTTTTGTAAGGATGCTATTAAGGACTGAATTATGCCCCCCAAAAACATGTGTTGTAAACTCTAACCTCTACGCCTGTGCTTTTAATCCCATTTGAGGATGGGTTACCTTTGTTATTTTAATAACAGGATTTAATGCAGATTTTAATGCAGGATCACTATAGGGCATGCCTTGAGTCAATCTCTTTTGAGATATGAGAGATTAAACAAACAAGCGAGAAGCTGAGAGGGGGGAAGAGAGATGCCAGGCCACATGACATCACCCAGCAGCAGAAATTAAAAGAGACAAGGACCTTTCTTCAGAGCTGACAGCGAGAAAGCCCTCCCCTAGAGCTGGGCACCGTAAAGTCAGACTTCTAGCCTCCTAAACTGTGAGAAAATAAATTTGTTTGTCAAAGCCACCCACTTGTGGTATTTCTGTTAGAGCAGCACTAGATAACTAAGACAGATGCCATAAGGCCACAGAAACATGATTTCCTAACGCAGGCTGCCACCTATACCAGAAATGTCTCAGATGCCAGGCTCTCTCTGGGGTAGGTTCAATCTAAAACATGCAGCACTGAATTCTGGGCACATTGCAGCATTACACCAATCCAGCATCAGTGAGGCCAGCTTCCCAGCACATGCAGCAATAGGATGGAGCTCAGCTCTCAATGTTGCTCTCTGTCCTGATCACCGCCTGTGGATCTGTGCTTGGCTCAGAGTCATATTTTAGGAGGAATCTCTCAGACTCAAGTGTACCTAAAAGGAAGATGACCAAGGCGGTGAAACCTTACAGAGCCCTGTCCTAACGAAGCCCCGCACAGAGCTCAAGAGAGTCTTCTCTGCTGGCTTCATACTTTACAGCTGTGTTCCTGGACCTGGGCTGCCCCTCACAGCTCCACTCTCTGCCAGTGCAGAGTGGGGCCAGGGAGAGTACCTGCCATACAGGACTGTCGGGAGGATGATGTCATGAGGACGATGTGGATCGGGAGATGCACTCAGCCCAGTGCATGGCGCACAGCCTGCCACGAGATGAGATGCAGCTCTTATCACTACGAGAGGTGGTCCTTTTCCTACTGGCCCCACCGAGCTCCTGAAGCAGCCCACAAGTCAAGTCCCTGGGGTTTAACTGGTGGTCCTCAGAGAGGTGAGAGCTATCAGTGGAGGAGGAATAAAAGCCAGCAGCTCTCTGTCCTTGCTGTGTTCATGCTGACGCTGCACGACCACAGGTTAGGACAGCAAGAGCTAATTCCAGCCAACAGCAGGGAAATGACTAAACCACTCCTCAGGCCCCTTTCCAACCTAAGAATGAATGATTCAGAGGGTAAGACCAAAAATTAAGTTCCGGGAATCAATAAAACTCCCCTTTTAGATGCTATTCTAACTGCTTGAAATGAGCATTGTCTGAGGTTTAAATGTGTGAGTGGGTTAACATCCAAACTCTAGACTGTATTACATCAGGCTTTTGGCTGCAGTGGGAAGGAAACATCTTAAGAGCAAGAAATGGTCCTACTTTTCTCCAAAGCCAACATCTCTGCTCTCCTTGTGTGGATTTTGCAGCTCTAACATAAAACTTTTCAAACATGTAGAAAGGTGGAAAATACAATGAATATCCATATAAACACACAACTGAGAGCTAACAACGGTTAACAGTGTGCCAAATTCTTGCATTCTTTAAATAGAAGAAGAGAGGCTCATTTAGCAATTCCATCTTAAACAGGCTTATGTAATACTGAGCAAGAGCTGCCATTTCTTAGGCATTACGGTATGCTGAGTACCATGTCAAGCAGTTTTACGAAGATATCACCTGAGCCCATCAACAGATGAATGGGTAAACAAAATGTGGTGTAGACATACATACAATGGAATATTATTCAGCAATTTAAAGAAATGAGTTCTCAAAACATCTCACAACATGGATGAATCTGAAGGACATTATGCTGAGCAAAGTGTGGTTACAAAAAGATAAATATTGTATGTTCTCACTTTTATGAAAACACATGAATAGGTAAACATATAGAAATGACCTAATGTTTATTTGTGGGTGGGGAAGGGGGAGTATTCCCTAGGTAGTCCCTTTTAATTTACAGAAATGGGAAAGGTGGCTCCAAAGGTGGGTAAAGTTTGCACAGTATGACCAATATAATTCATGTCAATAAGCTATACACAGAGAAAGGGGATGAAGGGGCAAATGCTAGGATGTGTATAGTTTTGCAACAATAACAACAACCAAAAAAGAGGAGAAGAGCTACAGACGCTGATACTAATTACATAATTACATAACTACATAACTAATACATAACTAATCACCTCATGGGATTCGTTCTCTTGTGGGACAATCCAGACAACTGGCCTAACACAGTTCTTTAAGTTTATGTTCTACCTCCTAGTATGGTAAGTAGTATCTGGGTCTTAAAAGCTTATGATCGGCCATCTAAGATATAACTACTGGTCTTTCTTCGTCCGGAACAAAAGAGAAAGAATGAAACCCAAGAATCAGAGAAGGACCTGGACTACAGGACTCATCTCCATGAACCACTGCCTCCTCCACCCCGATACCAGAAGAACTACATGGTGCCCAGCTACCACTACTGAACATTCTGATTGATCAAGAACACGATAGATGAATCCTGATAAAAAAGGGAGAAAAATATGGAACAAAACTTCAAATTCTTAAAAGAATTCAGACTTACTGGATCTACTGAGGGTGGAGGAATTCCCAAGAGGCTCTTCAAACATTGAATTGAAACCACCCCCCTGAAGTTGCCTTTAAAGTAAGTAACACTTTAGCCCCAAAAGTAAAGATTGTCACCTTTGAGTACTCTGTTTCTTTAAATATTTATCATCTATGTAAGACCAAAGGTCAACAGCTATTTTAAAGCATAGATGAGAAGACTGGGCAGCAGGGAGATTAAACAAATGGAGGTAAAATAACTGGAAAAGAAATAAGGAGAATGTTGATACGTGATGAATGTAACCAACGTCATGCTGATCATTATGTCTAAAAACAGTGAAATGGGAGCAGGTTTTGCTGTGTGTATTTTCAACAAAAATAAAATCAAATATTAAAAAAATATATATATACACATCACCTCAGTAAATGCCTACGCAGTTTCTGTACTATCCCCATTTTACAACACGCCAATTCCTCGCAGGAGAAAAGGGGGGCGCTTGCAGATGGAAGAACACAACCCTGACCATGAAGTGAGCTAGCCCCTCCTTAAAAAGATCAAAACTGAGTCAGATCAAGTGTCTAGATTTAACTGTCAATTTCTGGAAATACAGAGAACAGAGGAACACGTTAGACACCATGACACGACTACAATTGGCAAAAGCCAGAATGTAGGAAATCCTACAGGATAAACAATATGGTTTCTTCTAAAAATAAATGGAAAGAAAAGGAGAAGGGGGAAAGCGAGCTATAATAAAAACAGACTTAAGACCATGGTGGTGGTGCAGTGGTTAAAGAGCTCGGCTGCTAACCAAAAGGTTGGCAGTTCGAATCTACCAGCTGCTCCTTGGAAACCCTAAGGGGCAGTTCTACTCTGTCCTATGCGGTCGTTATGAGTCAGAATTGACTTGATGGCAACGAGTTTTTTTTTTTAATATACATGTCAAAAATGATCAAGTGTTAACACTAAATGTATGCAGTTTTGTGTACTTCATTGTAGCTCAATAAAGTTAGAAGATAAAATGGGATTTAAAGACGTATCAACTGAATATAATGTGTGGATCTCATTTGGCTCGGGGAGTCACAAACCAACTGTAAAACAAACAAACAAAAAATTATGAGATAATTGGGGAAATTGGAACAGTGACTAGATACTTCACAATTATTAAAGAATAATTAAGAAATTATTTTTCTAGCTACAACGATGGCATTGTAGTTACTTTTTTTAAAAGGCCCTTACCTTTTTAGATTAAATTCCTAATTATAGATGAAATGATATGACTGTCTTATGATTTTGGATGTGCTTCAAAATAATCCAGTGGCTAAGGGCGGAGGGCAGAAAGAGGTAGAGATGAAACACTGGCTGGCCACTGAGTGTGATTACTGAAGCTCGGTGATAGATGCATGGCAGTTCATTATATTACCCTTTCTACTTTCCTATGCGTTTCAAATTTTCCGTAATAAAAAATTAAAATAAAGAAAAGAGAGATCCTTGGGTATAATTCTCAAAGTGAGAAACAACCTCACAGCTTACAGGTGGCTTCGAGGCACAATGGGCACAGCAAGAGAGAAGGTCCTAAAGACCTCCCAAGCAACAGTCTCAGCAACAGGCATGGGGACACAATGGAACAGAGCTAAACCAGTCCTAAACCAGCTGCTGTTGAGTCTATCCTTACTCGTGGCGACCCCATGTGTGTCAGAGTAGAACTGTGTTCCATAGGGTTTTCAATGGCTGATTTCTTGGAAGTACATCACCAGGCTTTTCTTTCAAGGTGCCCCTGAATAGATTCAAAGCGTCAACCTTTTGGCTAACGCCCAAGTGCTTAACAGTTGATGCACTGGTCTCATTCCAATTATACAGGTGAAGGAGTCACACAAGTCCCATACACGGAAGGGCCTTCGTCTGGCCCCAGTGGGACCACGAACTTCTGAGGCACTTCAGGGAATTCCACCCCAACTGTAATTATATTCTATTTACTTGTTTACCTACGCGTTCTCCAACTTCCCAACATGAATAAAAATTCCAGGAGGCGCAGGCACCTGACTGGCTGCCGTTCCATCCACTGTACCCCCATTGCTAGGCACACTGTCTGACACACAGTGGATGCCTGACCAATGTGTGTTGAGTGACTAGAGGTCTCTGGTTTCAGGGACCTCCCCCACACACACAGTTTTCAGGCAGACATGAAAACAGCTTCCAGCTCCTCCCACTCCGAGCGAGGCGCCCTGCTGCCCAGAGGACTGCATTGCAGACAGAAGCCAGAGGCTGGGTCCCTATACCTCATCCATCCCCAGCAGAGCCCTGCTGAGACAGTGATGAGGAAGCTAGCCTCAGAGGACATGGGCGGAGTGGCCAAGCTGCCCACAGGAGGTGCGATCAGCCACCTCAAAGGCTCTCCTAAAAGAGAACTTCAGACTCTTTCTGGCAGGGATGGCACAGAGTGTTAACAGCCCATGCGGAGTGCACGAGGTTTACAGTTACCACACAGACCAGAAGCTGGGGGCCCGCTCATTTCAAAGCTTAATAATAAAACTTTTTTTCCAGTACCTCTACAAAGAACTGTTTGAAAAAAGAAAGTGACCACATACTCAGGGTAGCCTCCTGACCCCTCCCCAGGATGGGTTAGGACCCCACAGGAGCCCACGCCGACTTCCGCCCTAGCACTCACGCTT
The DNA here is from genome assembly GCF_024166365.1 of Elephas maximus indicus. Lineage (NCBI taxonomy): Eukaryota > Metazoa > Chordata > Mammalia > Proboscidea > Elephantidae > Elephas > Elephas maximus. The sequence continues at coordinate 14,664,085 of NC_064839.1, forward strand.
GTGTCTTACGAACAGCCTGTTCCTGGAATTCCGCGACAGCATGCTGTGTGCCCTGGGAACCAAGCACAGTGTCTGGTGCATAGCAGATGCTCAATGTTTGTTGAATGAATCTGCGGTAAGTAAATCCTGAGAACTGCAATATGGACCTCAGTTCCCTCGCCTGGACCATATGGGTACTTTACTTGAAAGTTCATTGGAAATTGGAAGGCATGCTGTTGTACATGGTGATTAGGTTCCCACGTTAGCCTACAAAAGCCCACTTAACCAATAACTAAAGGACGTCAATAAAAGGACCAAACTCAACCTCCTTTTTTTTTTTCCTGTAGACAAATGGACCCAGCCCATAGTCCACCAGGGAGACCAGGAGGACTTTCTCCTGCAGCCAAGATAAGCCCCAGGGATGCAGGCCTGCTCACCCCACCCTGAAGAAGCCATAGGTACACGATGAGCAAGATGGTTAGAAGGGGTGACTACTGGTGTGGGGTGTCACAAGAACTCTGTGACTGGAGTCGGGGAGCACGAGTAGAAGGAGCCTCCATTGCCCAGGCAGCAGGCAGGTGATGCAGGAAGGAGCGGTAGGCAGGGTGGGAGGGGCCATCACACACGCTGCTGCTGCAGGTCACACAAGGATGAGGCAGCCCATCCTCATCCTCGAGCTTGGCCACGGCGAGAAGTCTGAGGGGCTCTTAACCCTGGGGGTACACATTTTTAGAAAGTGATGACTCCACCTTGTTTAAGAGCCCAATAAAGGACTCTGGTCCCCAGGGAAGATTCAAGGGTGGCCAAGCTTGGCCTGATGAGGACACGTGGATCCTCCAGAGGCAACAAAATGGATGGCTGCTCTTCTAGAGGCAATAAGAATATTCTGTTTTTTCATTTGACCAACCAACATGGAGGGAGCACTAATACAGACTGGACCAGGATGAGCCAGTGGCCTGGCTCACAGCCCTTCCGCCATCACAAGGCCAACGGGGACAAGAGCTAGCCTTCAGCACCTTCCCACCGCTGAATTCTTCCGAGAAGATGGTTCGGCATGGTCTGACTGAACAAGGCACAGGAAGGCCAGAAATTCAGTGCCACAAACGTGGGCCGCCCAAAGCCATTCCTCTTGGACCCGGAAATCTCAGGAGGGCTGGAGCAAGGGCCTGTGGTGCTGCTGGGAACTCGGGGTGTCACATTTTAAAAAGACTCTCTCATTTTTGAGTGCCAGAAAGGAAGGTGACCACAGTGGCAAAGGTCTTGTACAAAATTCTCCTTTTGCTAAAGTAAGCCCCGGTGGGATTCCATTGCAGCAGGTTAAAAAGCACCACACAGTGGTGAACAAGACAGACAGGATCCCCCAGAGCTTGGTGAAAAATAACAGTATTCCAATGTGACATTTTTAAGAACAAAGGTAAAATTACATGTTATAATACGCTCTTAAGAGTCCCTGAGTGGTGCAGTTAACGTGCTTGCCTGCTAACCTAATGGCTGAAGGTTTAAGCCCACCCAGAGGTGCCTTGGAAGAAAGGCCTGGTAACCTAATTCCAAAAAGCTGAAAACCCCATGGAGCACAGTTCTACTCTGACACACACAGTCACCATGAGTTAGAATCGACTGGGCAGCAACTAGAAATATGCTCTTATCTAGACAGTGTTTTTAAAAAATATCCTAACACAAAGACAGGAAGGAAATATTCCCCAAATTAGGTCAGGCCCTCCCTGTTACATGACTGCTTTGCATCCTGTACCTTTTCTTTGTGACACTTATCACAGCTGTAATTAACACACATTTGCCCAGGTGTGTGGCCATCTCCCCCATTAGGACTTCAGCTCCAGCACCTAACACAGTGTCTTGCACATTTAATAACTAGCTGTGAAACAAACGGATGGCAACGAATACCTTTGGTGAGGTTTAGGAGATTTTTATTTTCTCCTTTGGAAACAGCTATCCAAATCCAGGCCATCGAGTCAATTCCAACTCACAGCGATCCTACAGGACAGAGCAGAACTGCCCCATCGGGCTTTCAGGGCTGTAATCTTTACGGAAGCAGACTGCTACGTCTTTCTCCAGCAGAGCGGCTGGTGGATTCGAACCACCAGCCTTCCAGTTAGTAGCCAGGCCCTTTAACCACTGTTCCCCTAGCACTTCTCTGGAAACAGCTATAGTTTCTATTTGACGTCTATACGTATATATGTATGTATGCACATATAGACGTATAGATAGGTAGGTGAACACAGAGAAAATAAACTTTTTAATGACCTCTAGAGTCCAAAGGGAAAAAAAAAACTGGTAAAAACATGAATCACAAAACCAATCATTAAAGCCAGAAGAGACTTCGAGAAATCAGGCCTCTGCTGGTAGAGGGATGGACTGGGTGAGGTATAAGTTAGCTCCAGCTTTCCAGACAGGCAGGGGCTGAGAGCTCAGAGAAGGGACTGAACCCTGAGCCAGTGCGGTCCCAGGAGGCTTCCTGGAGGAAGCAGCTCAAAGCGACCCCTCTGTGCTCATTTATATTCCAAGCAGGCAGGTTTGTAACTGACTTCCTCTAACCTGTATTTCAATCTACGTTATTTGTGGCATCATCAGCGCTGCTTGGCCTGTGCCCAACGGAGAAGGACAACCATCGGGATGGATGCACTTACAATCCCATGGGCTTTCGCCACCTTGTTGCACAAGTCGGGATGCCACTTCTGAAGAGCCAGATAGAACGGGTTTTTCAGGAGATCTTCATCATACAGAGCCATATGGACTTCAGAGGGTCCAAAGTGGGCTTCCTGGGATGAGGGAGACAAAAGCAATAAATGACCAGATTTACAGAACACAGAAAAGTCTTATCTGGCAATTCTAAAAAGCATTCCTTAAAAAACAAAAATATTCCTAACATGTATGCTTCTACCCTACAGACTTAAACACTCCATCAGGAAATATCAGATATAACCCACCTATTCCAAGGTAAGCTGTTGATTGGTTAAACGTATACATAAATGTTCAGAAAATCCTGTTAAACTCCAAGGCACTGTAGAAGTATAAATGGCTATTTTCAGAACAGCAGACATAACCAAAATTACGACATTTTAAAGATGATACTCACATATTTTAATGAAATAATTTAACCATACAGAGTAATAATGCAAATACCTACCACCCAGGATTACCAAATCTTCATGTTTTGCCTCTTTTTGCCCCAGATTTTCTTTAAAGAAATAAAATACAGTACAACCTGTGAAATCTGGAACCTGTGTGACGTGGAAACCTGTCAGAGAAAGGAAACAATATTTTCCACTAAAAGGAGCTACAGGAAGGTGGTAAGACTGCACCCTGTCAAAGGTGGAAAACTTGCAAGACCTGGAAAAACAAGGCAGTCCTACCAAGTTCTGGTTCTCTGTATATCACAGAAGACTGGAATCCCCACTCCCCACCTCTACCCCGTTCCCTGCCCTAATCTCATTCTCTCCTTCCCTTTAAGAGGCAACTATCACCCTGAAGTTGGTATATATCCCTCCCCGCTTCTATTCTTTTAATACTTAGGCATTCACATAAACAACGTCTTGTTTTGTAGGCTTTAAAATTTACATACATGGTGCCGTGCTATTAACTAATCCTGAACACATCTTTTTCACTCAACATCGTTTTCAAGTTCTAGCCATGTTGGTCCACACAGTTTTCATTCACTCACTAATTTCTGCTGCACAGTATTCCTTTAAGCGTATATGCCACAGTTTATTTACCAAATATCCAGTATTTAAGTTGTTTTGACCTTTGCAGTATTCCAAACAATGCTGCAGTGAACACCTTCATACGTGGCTTCTGGAGCACATACACAGGAGTGCCCCTGGGAGAGGCGCCACAGGGGTGTGGGCACCTGCAAATTCACCCGATGCTGACACCGCTGGACCGCTGTCTGCACCCATGCAGAGTGTCTGGGCATTCCCACTCCTTGTGTCACATCCTAACCAATACCTCCTGGTGTTACCACACTATTTACTTTCTGCCAGTCTGAGTGTAAAACAGTATCTTGCTATCTTTAGTTTTTCTCTCCCTAAGGAAGCTGAACACCTTTTCCTACACCACATTCTGTTAATTACGTTATCATTACCTCTTCCTCTTTTTTCTATTGGGTTACTGGCCTCTTCCTTATGATTTTATGGTTCTTTACAGGCCTGGACACTAATCTATGCTACAAGTATCTTCTCCCAATCTGTGACTTGTCTTTTGAGTTTTCCCAATGGGTCTTTAAAGAAATAGAAGTTGTTTTTATTACTATTCTAATGTAGTAGAATTTGCCTCTTTGCCTTTTTGGATCTTAAGAAATCTGTGGTAGGTATGTCTCCCAACCTGTACCTTCCCCTTTCCAAAACGGCCTAACCACGCCTTCTATCAGAAACTTGTTGCCATCGAGTCGATTGTGACTCACAGCAACCCTACAGGACAGAGTAGAGCTGCCCCACAGTGCTTCCAAGGAATGGCTGGTGGATTCAAACTGCCAACCTTCTGGTTAACAGCCAAGCTCTTAACCACTATGTCACCAGGGCTCCAAGGTGGAGTCTATTTCCCCACCCCCTGAATCTGAGCCAGCCCTGGGACCTACTTTGACCCACATGGTCTCTGAACACTGACCTCCTGAGCGTCAGCTCAAGAGGCCTTGGAGATTCTCAGTCTCTTGGAACCCTGAGGCGATCGTGCTGTGATGAAGCCCATGTGATAAAAGACTATGGGCCCAGGTGGTCAGCTGAACGCAGCGGTATGAGCAAGCCTAGGGGAGACCAGAAGAACCACCAACCAACGGACACAACAGTGGGAAACAATAAACTGTGGTTTTTTATTACACAGCAAAGGCTGCCTGAAACAACCTCTTTTCCAACTCCAAAGTCATAAGGATAGCCCCCTATCTTTTTTGCTAAGAATCTTAAAGTTTTGCATTTCATTTTTAGGTCTTCAATCCATCTGGATTTTATTTTTGTATGTGTTATAAACCAGGGGGCCTAATTTTGTTTTTCCATATGGTAAGCCAATTGTCCCATCATTTTTTAGTCTTTGACACCAGTTAATAATGATACCCTTGTTATACCCCAAGTTTCCATATGTTTGGCCTGTTTCTAGGCTCTACTGTCTATACCAACATTGTCTAAAAGAAATATAATTTACTATTAGAAAGTTACTAAATAATTTCACATCCTTTGCATTGTTGTTCTAAGTCTTCAAACTCTGGTGTGTGCTTTATATTTACAGCACTTCTCAATTCATACCAACTGCATTTCAACTGTTTAAAGGCTATACTTAGCTAGTGGCTACTGCACTGGACAGCCCCAGGCTAGGCCACATTATTTTCCATCATTACAGTTTTATAATAAGCCTTGGTATCTGTAATAGATTGAATTATGTCCCCCCAAAAATGTGTGTATCAACTTGGCTAGGCCATGATTCCCAATATTCTGTGGTTGTCCTCCATTTTGTGATTGTAATTTTATGTCAAGAGGATTAAGGTGGGATTATAACACCACCCTTACTCAGGTCACCTCCCTGATCCAATGCAACGGGCGTTTCCCTGGGGTGTGGCCTGCACCACCTTTTCTCTCTCAAGAGATAAAACGAAAGGGAAGCAAAGCAGAGAGTTGGAGACCTCCTACCACCAAAAAAGCAGTACCAGAAGCAGAGCGCGTCCTCAAGGGGTCGCTGCACCTGAGAAGCTCCTCGACCAGGGAAGATTGAGGATAAGGACCTTCCTCCAGAGCCGACAGAGAGAGAAAGCCTTCCCCTGGAGCTGAGGCCCTGAATTTGAACTTGTAACCTACTAGACTGTGAGAAAATTAATTTTTCTTTGTTAAAGCCATCCACTTGTATTTCTGTTATGGCAGCACTAGATGATCAAGAAAGTATCTCACAGAGAAAGGCCTCCCCTGCTGTTCTCCAAAACTTTCTGGTTCTTCCTAGTTCTTTAGTGTATAACATTAATTAGAATTAGCTTGTCAATTCCACGAAAAATCCTGTTGGGTTAAATTTATGGACTGGAAAGTCAACATCTTTATAACAATGAACATTATCATCCATGAGCATGGCATATCTCTCCGTGCATGTCTTTTTTATGTCCTCCAATTAAATTTTCTCCAGAAAGACCATATACAACTTTTATTAAGACTTATTATTTACATATTCTACACAGAATTTATTGCTGTTATAAATGGATTTTTTTTATACATAAATTAATTATTGTAGGCAAGGTTTAAAAGGCAAAAGCTAAGTGGGCTTACATTATAGTCATAGTGTACAGATAAGAAACAGCATGGAACACACCCAAAATCACCATCAGATCTGTGACTTATGAAGCCAGTTTGCCCCGATGTGATTTATGACTGACAGGTCTGTGAACAGCTGATGGAAGACTATATGTCAATGTTTTAACTCATTTTAGGGAACAAGCTGGGGTTTTTTTGTTATCTTTTTTTATGGTTTAGGTGAAACTTCACAGCTCAATTTCTCACACAAAAATTTATATATTTATTGTCTTGTGACATTAGTTGCAATCCCCACAATGTGATAGCACACTCCCCCTCTCCATCTTGGGCTCCCTGTGTCCATTCAAACAGTTCCAGTCCCTTCCTCCCTTCTCATCCTGCCTCTGGACAGGTGCCACCTGCTTGGTCTCATGTATCTGATTGAACTAAGAAGCACATTCCTCACGTGTAATATTTTTTATTTTATAGTCCTGTTTACTCTTTGTCTGAAGAGTGAGCTTCAGGGATGGTTTCGGTTCTGGGTTAACAGAGCATCCCGGGGCCATAGCTTCAGGAGTTTCTCCAGTCTCTGTCAGACTATTAAGTCTGTTTTTTTTATGTGATTTTGAGTTCTGCTCCACACTTTCTCCCACTCCATCCAGGACTCTCTGTTTTGCTCTCTGTCAGGGCAGTCACTGGTGGGCAGCCAGGCACCATCTACCTCTTCTGGTGTCAGGTTGGTGGAGTTTCTGGTTTATGTGGTCCTTTAGTCTCCTGGGTTAATATCTTCGGTTTTCTTCATTCTCCTTTACTCCAAGATGGTTAGGATCAATTGATGTATCTTAGATGGCCGCTCACAAGCTTTTAAGACCCCAGATGCCACTCACCAAAGTGCGATGCAGGACATTTTCTTAATAAAGTTTGTTATGCCAATTGGCCTAGATGTTTCCCGAAACCATGGTCTCCAGGGCTAGCCCCAGCTACTCTATCCCTCAAAGTGTTTGGATGTGTTCAGGCAACTTCTTAGCTTTGGGGGAACACGCAGTTTTAAGGATTCTGCGATGCAGTAATGACAGACGAACTAAGGCCATTAATATAAACAGGTGCTTGGGATGTTTAAAGAACATTCTACAGCTGATCCATAATTGCTCCTGGCCTGCTCCCCTTACCACACATCAGTCTGGTTTTACCAAGCTATCAAGGAATCTGTAAAATGAGCACAGAAAAGAGATCAGAGTTCTAGCCATGTCATTCCTCCATCTTGGTCTACGCAACAGGGAATTTTAATACCTGCCCTTGCAGGATTTCCACGAGGATCACGTACATGCCACCTTCACTATTTTTGCCAGACTGCATACCAATGGGAGTCCTGGTGGCATAGTGGTTAAGAGCTTGGCTGCTGACTGAAAGGTCAGAAGTTCAAATCCACCGGCTGCTCCTTGGAAACCCTGTGGGGCAGTTCTACTCTGTTCTGTAGGGTTGCTATGGCAATGGGTTTGCTTTTGGTTTTTGGTTTCCACACCAATGCACCATCACTTACTGCTAGGCCACATGGCACGTTTGTGAGAATGAGAAAAAGGCACTCCTTCTCCCCAGTGGATGCGGCTCTGTGCCAGGGTACATGGCATGGTAAGCAGCTCATAGGATGGCGATCGGCACCAGTTTACCACTCCCTCTGGCCAGGCATCCTGTGTAATGAATAACCTGCACCTTTGTACACAGTTGGCCCTATTGTTAATGTTTGACATTTTCCCTTAAATGCCTATTCCCTTCTAAAACCTATTTTATAAACCTGTTGCCATCAAGTCCATTCGGACTCATAAAGAAACCTTGTTACTACTTTAAACCGAAAGTAGTATCACTTACCATAAAGATGGTCTCAAAATTTTAAATGATAAAAAAAAACTGACTGTTTTAAAACCTTGCTAGATACTACTGTCTGCCAAAGGTTCTGAGCCTGAGGCCTCTTCTCCTCATTAAAAAGAGAAAGTTAGCAAATACTAAACAGCACCACGTGAAACTTCTCCTTGATACAGATAAATGAAATATGAACGAAAAACTGGATTACTTTCTCACTGTGTAACAATGTTCCATAATGTCTCCTTGGGAAGACACCAGAAGAGTATGAGTAAGTGTATTCTAAATTCTATGCCCTTATGGCTCGTGATGAAAACAGCCACCTTTGGAAGCATCCTTGTCCCAGGTAGTGTGATAACTATGTATCCTCCTCCCCTTTTAATGTTCATAGTAACTACAGGTAAACAGGTATCATCAGCCCCAGGTGGGAGATGAAGAAACTGAGAGTCAGAGAGGTTAAGTGGCTGACTCAAAATTAGATAGAAGTCACAATTTATTCTAAAACTCATCCCTTTAACCACTATACCCATCATGTAGAACAAAAATGCATGAAAAGGAGGTTATTCCATGAACCACAGATGGAAAAGTTGCTGTGACAGATAGCCACACAGGCCCCACACCGAACTCGCTAGGTCCAACCAGAGAGCTGTCTTGGCTGCAGGCCCTACTGAAAGAGGCCCTCTGCTCCCTACAAATCCTCTTAGGGAGAAGGGCGTTGCATGAAAATGGATGCAGATAATCCCGTCCTAGGTCCCAGGGATAGCTCTGCAACAACCCAGGTATTTGAATTGCTGAATTCAATTATTGCTGGTGCCCAGGTAATCTCTTTATGAGTCCCCGCCAGAGCAACTGGGTAATGTAATTTTCCTGGGACAGAGTCACAAGAAAACAAAATTCTTCTTGGTTCCTAACACAGCTGACTATACACGGCAGGCAGCAAAGGTAAAGATAAAACCCACATGAGAGACAGAATGTGATACAGTCAGATTAAAGCCCGGAAGGAACACTCCTTCTGCTCCTCAGACAAGATGTTGGCAGAGCACCAACACGCCACCCTCAAGGTGGAAGTGACAGGGTAGCTTCGATGGAGGAACTAATGACCTAGCTGGGAGACAAGGAATGTGTACCAAACAAGTAAAAAACAAGCCCAAAACAGCCAAGGTCGGTTGAGGTAAGAAACAGGTGGAAAAGGGGCAGCAGGGAAGAGGGGGTGGGGCACCCCTGACAGGCATGACTCAAAACCAAACCCATGGCCCTCGAGGTGATTCCTACTCATAGTCACCCTACAGGATAGAGCAGAACTGCCCCATAGGGTTTCCAAGGCTGTAAATCTTTATGGAAGCAGACTGCCGTATCTTTCTCCTGAGGAGCGGCTGGTGGGTTCAAACCACCAACCTTTCAGTTAGCAGCCAAGTGCTTTAACCACTGCGCCACCAGGGCCCCTACAGGGACGAGAGCAAGGGCTAAAGCTCAGGAGGCAGGAACAGGCTCCATGTGGACAGAGTGAACCTTTTCCCACTAAGTGAGAAGATGAGTCCAGGGAAGTAATAAGATCCCAAGCAGAGAAGGGCAGAGGGGCGGGCAGCAAGGTTTGGTAAGACCCCTGAATGCCGCATCAAAACATTCAGGTCAAACGCACCAAGTCATCTGCTTTCTCTTGAACATCAGTCCCCTTGGTCGCCAACGACTGAACCCTGTCCAGGAGCAAGGGTTCAAAGAGTTTGGTCAATCTCTGTTCTCAATCTTTCTGCCCCAGTTTAAAAATACAGAGAAATTCTATTCAATTTAGTGCTTAATACCAGGGCTGAACTCTTATACAGGGAGTATCTGCTTTAAGCGTGATATCCTGTCAAGTTTATGTGCCCAGAATGAGCTTTATGTTTTAAAAATGACACACAAAGCAAACGGACTGTTCCGTGAAAAACTGGAACCATGAATGAACCCTCTAAAATCTTCTTAAAAAACAATAATAATTAGTCCACCCCTGCCTGAGTTCAAATGATGGGATAATTTACAGAAAATCTAGCCAGAGTACCCCAGACCCCTGCACATGCATTATGTGAAGTCACTCTACAAACAGGAGAGCCATGGGACTCCTCAGACCAGTACTGGGCATTTCAGGAGGCAGTGTGCACACTGGTGGTTTTGTGGTCGTCAACTGTCCTACCGGCCGGATGAGCCTCTGTAGTCAGGAACCACCTGGTGACTATATGCAACGGCAGGAGCCCAGTGCAGCGAAGTCTGCACCTCCCAGAGATGGCACTCCCTGCCAAAATCTCACCTGCTGTGGCCTCTTCTGCCCTTCTGGGGCCCTGACCAATGATAAACTAGGTAGTTTTCCAACTGATGAGCAATGTTCTCCAGTTGGTTTAATGTGTGATTCAGAAAGAAAAGGCAAAAGAAGAAAACTTCCTATTTATCTGTTTAATATCAAATGGGAGCAAGTTGACGACTGTCTTAGTTATCTAGTGCTGCTGTAACAAATACAAGTGTGTGGCTTTAACAAATAGCAAGTTATTTTCTCACAGTTTGCCCATTGCCGTTGAGTCAATTCCAACTCATAATGACCATAAAGGAGAGAGTCAAACTGCCCCACAGGGTAGCGGCTGGGAGACTGGAACTGCTGACTTTCTGGTTAGCAGCCAAATGCTTAAACCACTCTACCACCAGGGCTCCCACCAGGGCTTTAGAGGCTAGAAATCCAAATTCAGAAGGGAAGGCTCTCCTGCTGTCAGCTCCGGGGGAAAATCCTTGCCTCAGCTTCTCTAACACCAGCATTCCCAGGTTCTCTGGCAATCTCCTTGTAGCATCTCTTTCCCTGTTTGTGCTCATTTGCCTTTGTGCCAAACCCACTCTTTATAGGTCTCAAAAGCGATTAGGTTTAAGACATACCCTCAAGAGCGATTAGGTTTAAGACACACCCTATACCGATATGGCCTTATTAACAAAGAAAACTTTATTCCCAAATAGGATTACATCCACAAGTATAGAGGTAAGGACTCCAACACATATTTTGGGGGGTCGCAACCAAATCCATAACAACAATGTAACATATGGTATTACAGTCACTTGAGTCCTCCTTGCCTGTACGGTCTGTCAGACCTTTCTCAAAGCGCCTCCCTGACACGGAGCCCTGCACCTGGCTCACTGTAGGCATGCAGTAACTGCTCACCAACTGGAACAAAAACGATAATAGGGTATTAGAGAAGCCTAAGCTCCCAGTGAGGGGGTTATCACTCACAAAGGCTGGAAATCCACCATCCATATCCAGGGTAGGCTCAGGGCTGGCCCCAGGCAGTAGCCAAGCAGGCACAAAGAATGATGACCCAAAACAAACAGGGTGCTCAGAGCTGGCCAAACACAGTAACAGCTGGAATGTGAAGGGTCAGAGAAGGACAGAAGGCCCCAGGGCTGGAAAGGCGATGTGATCACAGAGAAAGCAGGAAAGCCTGGGGGAGTACAACTGCCCCTCACAATGCCACTCCATCAACCTGCTCCAGTGTCTTGGGCAGAAGGGCAGGAGCTCTGAGGGCCACTTCTCAGGGCCATCTCAGATGAAGAGGCAACCTCAGGTCTGGGTTCTTCCAGTCTGAGTCCTTTCTAACCCTGGTATCTATCATCCTGTGGTCTTTTCTTCTGCTCCTGCACAAAAGGATGAAGCTACTGGACACCAATCTAACTCTGGCAACTCATGAACCAGTGGAAGAGCCCCAGCAGAGCAGATGCCATGGCAACACTAAACATTGAAGACTGAATAACAAAGACCTAGCAGCTGCCTTCCTGAGGGGAACACTAACCAACAGCCACAAGGAGGCACCATCAAGACCTTGACTGTAGGCCCTCTGCAAACACTAAGGCTGCTTGGTCAAGCAATGCTGCAAGCAGAATTCAGGTGACAAGTCTCAGAAGCCTGTCCACCCTGTAAGCTGGGAACCTAAGTCTACCCATCTGCAGAGTCCCAATCACTTTGCTGCCACTAGGTGCTGTGTCAGAAGTGTCTGCTCCTGCTCTACCCCGAACCGCTCTCTCCAAGGCCCACATGCTCTGCCTCCTTCATCTCACTCAAACCTGTCCAGCCCACACACACACAGCAAAGTGATCTCTATACCACCAAAGTCTGTGTGGTATTCTTCAATGGCTTCCCCTCTGCTCCCTACTGGATAAACGCTCAACCCTCTGCTGGTGTTGAGGGCCTCTCCCTTCAGGCCTCTGTCTGCCTAGGCAGCCTCACCTCCCTCTGCTGCCTCCAAGGCTCCCAAAAGAGATGGGTTTCTCTCCTTCCTCCCGTCGTGGCCACAGGAAAACTACTCTTTTCAGAGTCTCTCTGCAGGCCCCATGGGTGGCTGGGGAGAAAAAAAAAAAAAACAGCCCCTCAAATCAACCAGTTAATGGACAGATCCCCAAGTCAGGGTGAACCCAGGAGCCCAGCACTCCGGACCATCTCAACACCAGGCACCACCAGGTGGATCTCCAAACTCTACCACTTTTCTCTAGGGCCAGTAGCAGGGGTATTACTTAAATCAAGATGGGGGCCTCTTTCCACGAAGCCCGTAAATTAGAAAATCCCAGCTCCCGTGCAACCAAGTAGTCCCTCCAGTCTCACGGGTCCCGCGTTCCCTGAACGCCCTAAATCCTCAAAGAAGCCGCGCCACTTGCTCCCGTGGCCCAGCCCCAGCTGCAAGCACCCAAGTCCCCCGCACCTCGAGAGGCGGCCGAAGGGTCACCGCCTGGCGCGCGCCTCTGGGCAGCCCACTTTCAACGAAAAGAACTGAAAAGACCCGAAGTCCCGAGCACTTGTTGGTGCTGACGAGTTTTTCCCGGAGTAATCTTTACCCAAAAGGACCAGGGGAGCGTTCGGGCCGGTTCCGACCCGCTCACAGACGACTCAACGCGAGATTCAGGCAGGGTCCTCCCCCTCGACCCCCCACGGCGCCTCCAGCACCCCCAGGGGCCACAACAGCCCGTTTTGAGGCTCCGGACCCCACCACAGCCTCCTCCCAAAGCCCGTCCCCCCCCCCCCCCCGCCGCCAGCCGCCAGCAAACCATGGAGGCGACCCCGCCCACTGTCCCCAAGTGCGAGCTCTCCGGACCCAGGCCCCGCGGGTCCTGGCCGGGAGCCGGGGGTCAGAGGGCCGCTCCCCGCGCCCTGGGACACGAAGGGCAGAGTCGGCAAAGAGCGCCTGGCCACGGACAGGACCAAGACGAGGGGCGGCCCAGCGGCAAGGGGCGGGGGCCTTCGGAGCCAGCCAGGGCCCGCCAGCCCGGCCTGGAGGGCGGCCCGGACCCCGCGGGGCGCCGGGGGCAGCGGGGAAAGAGCCCCTCCCCACGGCTCCGGGCCTCGGCAAGGCCTCCGGGCCCCAGGCGAGCCGTCCCGAGGAGGGGGGCGCGGGCGGACACCGGCGGGAGGACACTTACTTAGAAAGGCTACCTAGTTTCACCCCCTGCGCATCCCGGAGCCGCGGCGGGACCTCCCGGCCCCTAGCCTCGGACCTCGCTGCCCACCACCCCTCTCGTTTCCACCGCCCCCGTCCCCTTACTCCACCGTGGGGCGGACCCCCGCCCAGGCCTCCGGCCGGCCCAATGAGCGGCCGTCTTTACGCAGAGTGACGCTCGCACGGAGCAATCATTGAGCCTGGCGCAGCCAGGGGCGGGGCTCAGGCGCTTCCTATTCGGGCTGGTTCAGCCCCGAGCCGCGGACTGCGCGTGCCCGGAACAAGACGGAAAGGGGTCCGGAGCAGGGGTGGGGTCCAAGCTCGGTCGCGGAGAGGGGTCTGGACTAGGGTGGGCAAAGAGAACCCAACCTGGGAACGGCCCGGCCCCGCAGCTCACCCTTCACTGCCCGCTTTGGAGGACGGCGATGCACAGTCCTTCGAAGCACACCACTCCCTGTCGGCAGCAGGGTCTGGGAGTCGGGGTCCCAGGGTCTAGTCCCCTCATTTGCGTGGACGCCACGTGACCGAGGCGCTCTTTTTTTTCCTGGGCCTCAGTTTCTCCAGCCGTAAAACAAGGCCGGATTGTACCATCTCAGCGCTGACATTCCAGAACTATAATGGGTACAGGGAGCGGAAAGGGGGGGCTCACACGTGACCTCCCCGCGCGGGGCCCCGCCTACTCCTGGTCCTCACGGTGGAAGCGCCCGCAAGGAAGGGTGGAGGTAGGCGGGTCCTAGGAAACCCGACCCTACCGCCCTGGGTAGTGGCTAAGGCGGAGCGCGCGGCTCTGCTGCGGGCTGGCCCCGGCGTCCGCGCTGCAAGAGGATGGGGACCCGGCCCCGGGCTTCGCAAGGGACCACCATGGAGGCGAGGGCCTTTCAGAGACGCGACGTGTGACTCGCAGCGTCTCTGGGGAGGATGGACGAGCGGACGGGAGGCAGCTAACAGGGCTCCCACGCAGCACCCGGTCTGCAGAGGCGCACGTCGCGGATCCCCGGCACGCTCCGCCGACGGCAGCGGCAGCGCCGAGCGAGTCTTGAGTCATGAGTAGCGCATGGGCCTCCGGGCCAAGGGCGGGCGTCGGGGCTGGCCGTACCGTGCTGCGCTGAGAGCGTGAGGCCGAGAGGGGCGCGGGAGATCGGGCCGCCCCGACGCGCGCTGCCATGGCGAGAGAGGAGTGCAAGGCGCTGCTGGACGCGCTCAACAAGGCGACCGCCCGCTACCACCACCTGATGCTGACTGTCGGCGGCTCCGCGGACTCGCAGAACCTGCGTGAGGAGCTGCGAAATACGCGCCAGAAGGCTCAGGAGCTGGCGGGGGCCACCCGCGTCCGGCTGACGGCCGTGCTGCGCGACCGGGGCCTGGGCGCCGAGGGGCGCGCCGAGTTCGAGCGCCTTTGGGTGGCCTTCTCCGGCTGCCTGGACTTGCTGGAGGCAGACATGCGGAGAGCGCTGGCGCTGGGTGCCGCGTTCAGGCTGCACGCGCCGCGGTGGCCGCTCGTGCGCACGGGCGTGGCGCCGCGCGCATTAAGCACCCGCAGCCTAAGGCAACAGGCCGACCGCGACTTCGAAGTGGCGGACCTGCGCGAGCTGGAACGCGAGATCCTGCAGGTGGGCCAGATGATCCACGACATGGAAATGAAGGTCAACGTTCCGCTCTGGACCGTGCAGGCCCGGCAGGCAGCGGGCGCGGAGCTCCTGGCCAGCACCGGCGCCTCCTTGGCCGGCGGCGTGTCGGTAGACGAGAACTCGGGACCCTGCGATCCGAGCAAAGCCCTGGCCGCCACCGTTTTCAGCGCTGTGCTGCTGGCGGTTGTGGCCTTGGTCGTGTGCGTGGCAAAGCTGAGCTGACAGACACTCGACGGCGACCGCCGCCACTGCTCTCTACCCCAGGACACCCCTCCAGGAGCAAGGATGGGCGTGGGGTTTGTCATGTTTAAGGGGACTGATTCTGAAGCCCGGTGTGTGTGTACATGCGCGTTTCAGGCGCACATCAGGCTGTGCGGGACGTGGTTTCCTCTTGCTGGCCCGCGAGGAGTTAATTTTGCGCGAGCGGTCAGGGCTTTACGCTGACGTCTGTAGGAGCTTTATCTTTTATCCTCTATTAATAGAAGGCCCCAGATCCCTCCAAGTTAATGGGTTACCGCGTGTGCTGCTAGGGCGTGTTTGCACCGAGCCTGAGCTCTGGTGCTCTCATCCCTGTCGGGGTCTCCCGCTTTCTCACTGGGCAGTAGAATGAACTGTGGAGACGGAGCTGTTTTGCTCTGGCGGGTAGTGATTTTGTTGCCTGGACAAGCAAATTGCAATAAAATGTAAGCAGTTTTTATTACTTTAATCCTTTGGGGCCTAAGCCTAGGACAGCGTGCAAATAGAGCTTCATGCGAAGCGCTTCTCTATGTATGGTGCGTGGTTGAGCTTCATGGCAGTTTATTCCTTAGTCACTGAAAGCAGCTAGAAGAGGCTTGGGTTCGTGACCTCCCGTGGCTACACAGGGTCTGCCTCTACTTAGGAAACCGGACAAGCCTGTTAAACTTGCTCTGGTGGGCTTGGATCCACTGACCTCTTTCCTACAGAAGACGGCTTTCCCCAGCCGGACCATGTGGCATGGAGGTGTGAGAAGAGCCACATGTCATTTAAACAGGCACTTTCTCCTTCGCTGGGGCTTATTTTTATCCCCGAACTAGACCAGAGTGTGTGATCCTTCTTTGGGGAGTGCTGGGGAATCCTCTTTGGTGCCCGTAATCTTGTCTATCCCCTTGTTTGCTTGCTGGCCAGTGGGAGCACTGGCTTTGGAGGGGGCTGCGGAGCTCAGTAACCCTGAGAGGGTGACAGTGGCATCACCAGCCGACAAGGCTTTGAGCCCGTCAGCTCTTGAGACTGGGTTAATATGTAACAGCTTTAACTTGGGATTTAAAAAGCTTTTTAAAAATAATAATCATTTAAAGAAACATCACAAAGCCACATCATGGACTCTCAAAGCTGTTTTTTTATAAAGGATATTTGGCCACGAATTCATAGTGCCAATGGGTCAAACACAGTGGTTTTCACATGTATATGTACGTTACTAAATACACATCTGCATCTATTTTTTAAAAAAACAATCTTCTTGAAGGTGGTAGGTAGGTCGTAATGGAAGCTACTGGAACCGCAGGTGAAGGTAGAAGGTAAATGGCCCCTCTGTCTTTGGCCGGTAAATAAGGAAACGTAGAAAATCCCCTGGGTACCGGGCAGGAATCTGCCTGAACAGGGCTGCCACCTCCCACCTGGGGTCTGCTGGGAGAGCGCCCTCTGTTGTATTCTTGGGGAAGTGAGACTGAGAAAACATTGATTTTTAGGTCTCCAACTGGTAATTTGGAGTACAATCCAGGTACTTTAGTTTGGCTGAAAACTGATGAGGATTTTTAAAATATATTTTTACTCCAGAAAGGAGGAAGGGGGGCAGGAGAGGGAATTGGCAGTTTTTCCCAAGGAGCCCAAGCAAACAGCAACAGGCATGGGATCTGGGCCTGTCATTCCTACAAGGCTAGGCCGTTTCCCACCCTCCCTCCTTTGCCCACTGCCACTCCTCAGCTGAAAGTATCCAGCATCGGGCAAAACATAGAACTTTTCTGTGTTTTTTGTGATAATTCTTTTAAAACACTTATAAGGTCTTAGGGTGAGTAAAAGTTTTATGACAAAATTACTAATAAAAGGATGTAAATCCAAACAGCGGCCACTTCAAATTCTTTGGCACCTGCCTACCCAGGGTACCTTTAGAGATGACATAGAAAGTTTTCTAACTCCTTTTTCCTCCTCCCACACACAACATAACATGCAGTCTCTCCCACCTCTCCAAAGTCTCATCTCTCTTAGATGTGAGGAGGCTGAAGGCATTTTGTGACCCAGTGTTAGAAAATAATCTCTAAAACCAAGCCCTAAAGGAATCCTGCTGTTCCTAAGATTTCTTATCAAGGTTGTTTTGGGTCATGAAAAAAAAAATTTTGTTCAACAGAACCTACTAGAGAGACAGTCCATCAGATGTTGTATAATCCATTCAGAGCAACTGGGGCAAACAAGTTTCTTTGTTACTGTTTCTACCCACTCTGCAGATCCCTGGGTATTTCCCTGTGCAATCAAATGTATACTTGATTCTGAGGGTCCTCCTTCACTGAAATTAGTGATAAAATGTTGCAAAAAAAAAAAAAGCTGTTTTACAATAAACATCCATCCTATGGACCTGTTAACCTAAATAGCTGTTTGCAATTGAAAATTTTAAACATTAGGGATATTTGGAGTTATAGCATTGCCTAATAGAACTTCTGCCTCATCCAGTCCACTACCCTCTAATGGCATCTCTGTTCTTGGTTCTATATGTAACCCAAGAGATTGCTTTCTGATACAAGCCTGATTCCATTTAAATGTTTATTATCAAAGTCATTAATTTTCTAAAAATATTAGGTCTGATCTGACACCATGACAAGTGATAGAAAAACAACAAAAATCCAAAATGTACAATATAGGGTGAGGTCAAGGTTAAAGTCTGTGGCAGAGAGCATCCACTTTTCCCAAATTAAAGATCCAAATTAAAGGATAGGTCTTTACTTCGAAACTTAAATGTCACTACAAATCTCCTGTTGTGTGAAATGAAATACGCATAAAGAGAAAACATCTCTAGGTTCTCTTTTGGGAAAGCACCACTACTTTTATCTGATATTGAAAGGACAAAAGCTTGGAATCTGAAGGCACTTCTCATGGGAACTTTGTTCTTCAGAAGTATGTGTTCTGAACTATAGTTATTAGTTTTAAAAATGTTTGTAGGAGGAAAAAATGCGTGGTAAATTCTGTTTTATGTGTTTTAAGATATTACGCTTTAATGCCACAAGGGAAAAATATCTTTGGAAATAAAATTAGAGCATACACTTGGTGATTTACCTAAGGTTTACAATTAAGTACTCAAAGATGTGTGAGGTGAAATGAAAAAAAAGTAGTTTGGGTTGAAGAGATTTGAAGTTTGCATGAAGACCCTGATGATGCTGTATTTTCCTTTTCAGTGCGATAGATGTTTAGCTACTTGATTCCTTTTCAGAATGTAGTTCTCTGTTCTGTAGTGAATGCTTTTTAGGGTGTGAACCCCAAAGGATGAGCCTGTGTCAGCTTGAGAAATACGCTGTAGGATTCACCTCTGCATTCCTTTGGGGAGTGCCTCCTGTCTCCAGATACCTCAGAGAAGTCACTGACCTCCCTGTGCCTCACTGCCCTCATTTGTGAAATGGGGGGGTCCTTTATCTCATCACACTCAAAGGGCCCTTCTACAGCTGAACACATTTAACAGAATGCAGTTAAACAAGGCAGGGTTTGGTTTCTTTTTGGTTTTTTGTTCGTTCGGGTGCATACAAATGGAATTTTGTAGTTTGGTGATTATTGTTGAAAAATAGTCTATTGGTAAAATACCCTACTAATTTTAAAAATCAAAATTAGCTAAGTTTACTGTGATTTTAGCCCACAGCAGAATTAGTTAAGGGACTTAACATAGATTATGTGAATGTTATTAATTTATACTACTTAAATTAAAGGTTCTAATTCCAAGTCCAAGAAAGCCTAGTATTTATTAAAACGGTCTATTTTACCCAGCAATCAGGCCACCTAGACTGATGCTGGGAAATTGAAGATACAGAATGCTATCGTTTATCATGGAGGTGGGAGAATTGTATTCTCATGGTAATTGGTGACCTCAGAAGTGTAACTGTACTATTTGCCTCCTGCCAAGATCCTTGAGTGCAGCATGAGTTGTTTTTGTGTCTCAGCCAAGATTCAAGGTGGAATTAGAGGCTTCCTGTGAACTCTTTGAGTGCAGCTTCTAACTAAAGTGTTTATTAATAATAATTCAAAAATTAAAGATAACATGCAGCATTTGTAACACTGGGAAAAAGCAAGCTGAAATGATTCAGCTATCAACTACTATGATTTAAATATATATATATGTTCTTAATTAGTCTTACTTCTTCACACACATTTGAATAGAAGTGAATGTCCTGATCAACGTATTTACCTTTCACAGATTTCATTGCATAAAGAGATGTTCAGAAACTCTACAGGATTATAAATCTCCAGGTGCTTTCCCACAATATGGTTATACTCGTCTTGAATGTAGGATGGAATCAGGAAGAATAACAGGTCTCCATAGGAACAACCTTAGGCTGTGGTCAGCACACATACGTCAAAGTCATATTTCAAATACTGTTTCTTCTGGCTCTGGGGAACTGACCAAAGGTAGATGCTGCAGCCCTGCCTCCATGATGGCAAGATGGGTTTCTGGGAAAAAATGCTCCTCTCTTTCATTTACTTATTTCTCATCTCCTCCCACACAGGATTCTGGGTGTTTTTACTGTAGTACTATGAAATTTGGGGCATCTTTGGTCCCTGGTTTTTATGTTTTAGCGTTTTAAAACCTTAAGGCTTATACGGCGAGTGTAAATAAAGCAAACGAGAGATCCAGATGGCAAAGTGATTTTAGAGTCATTTTAATATGCTGTTGCCAGAAGGCAAAGTTGAGTGTCGTGATTGTACGTGTGTTATGCGCATGGAGAAACTCTATCAGGAAATATACAGAAATAAAGTATTTGTTAAGGCGGTGGGATTACAACTGGTGTTTTTTCAGTTACTTTTGTTTAATGTCATATTGTTTTTATAATAAAACTGAATGCTCTTGTCATCTAGAAAGTGTTGTTTTGTCATTAAAATGTAAATTTTAACAGTCAGGGTCTTAAGTATAATGAAAAGTAATTTCTGAACCTTTCAAAAAAAGCAAAGCATAACACTTTTGGAATCTTAACCAGGGAATCAAAAGCATGTTTCGAAATGTATTATCAACACAGGATAGCAGGGACCTGGATTCAGAGCAGATTTCACTGAAGATTATTCCTTAATCCCTTTGACCTCAATTTCCTTATCTGTACAATGGGAGGAAACCCTGGTGGCACAGTGCTTAAGAGTTTGGCCGCTAACCAAAAGGTCGGCAGTTCAAATCCACCAGGCACTCCTTGGAAACCCTATGGGGCAGTTCTGTTCTGTCCTCTCAGGTCATTATGAGTCAGAATTGACTTGACGGCAACAGGTTTGGAGTAATAATAGGGTATACGTCATAGGGATGTTGAGGTAATACTTTGTCCTGCCATCCAAAAAAAAAAAAAACCAAACCCAGTGCCATCGAGTCAATTCCAACTCATAGCGACCCTATAGCCATAAAAAAAAAAAAAAATAGGGCTCAATAAATGTTAGCTGCACTGCTGTTATTATACTATTTTAGAAGTTTTAAAACGTGGATGGTTGGGCAAAAGAAACAATGTACATGAAGACATTTAACTTTCTGTAAGTCAGATAAAATGTGCTAAAAATCCGAATGTACCCTTCAAGTAAAAGAAGGTGTATAATAATAAGGTCTAGGTTACAGAGGGAAAATCAGGTTGATCTAGAATTTGGAATCAGTACGTGTTCAAAGTCAAATTTATTGAGATATAATTTAAATACGGTAAAATTCACCCTCTTCGGTTATAGTTCTGAGTTTTGACAAATGTACACAATCATGTAACCACCAACACAATCAAGACAGAATGTGTTCATCACCCCGAAAAGTTCCCTCAGGCCCTTTGTAGCCAGCTCTCTCCTCCCACCCTCAAGCTCTGACAACCACTGATCCGGTTTTTATCCGTATAGTTTTGCCTTTTCCAGAATGCCATGTAAATGGAATCTGGACATTTTAAGAATACAATTTTGCGAATCTTTTCAAAATGAACGTTTTGAGAAATAATTTCTATGCGGTGATTCTTGGAGCATGTTACTGTCGTTCACAGGTGAATTTTTTTCAACCCCACTGAAATGTCTTGGTTTCAAACATACATGTTCAGCCAACTCTCCTGCGGCTGGTGAATCATCTCCAAGCTGAAGTCATCTCTCCACAGCTAACCCTGCGGATCTCGTCCTTCTAGCTTTCTCTTCCAACAGAAAAACCTGACAAAGTAAATAATGAATAACAGACAGAACTGAGTTTAGGCTTGCTGACTAAACTTGGAGTTTTAAATATTCTTACATTCAAACATGACATGTTTGGAAAGTTTTTTTTGTTTTGTTTTGTTTTCCGCTTTCAGGGTTATGCAATATTCTAGTAATAAATAAAATAAATTTCTTATGGTAAAGATTGCAAGGGAGGGCC
This sequence comes from Elephas maximus indicus, assembly GCF_024166365.1. NCBI lineage: Eukaryota > Metazoa > Chordata > Mammalia > Proboscidea > Elephantidae > Elephas > Elephas maximus. Next base: position 14,685,755 of record NC_064839.1, read on the forward strand.
CCTGGAACTTAAGAATGAAGAGTCAAACGTCTTTAGCTATGAAGTAAGCAATTTACCATAAAGCGACCCACTCTCTCATGGCCAGAGAGTGGGACAGGGTGATTGCCTAGTGCTGACAAGGGTTGGCTGTATGCACTTGCTCTCAGTCCTGGGGCGGCTGACACCATGCCACCTGCAGAAAGGGCAGGACACTCTGGGGATACACAGGTAGGTTTTGAGAGAAACTCTTTATTCAAGGTCACAAAACTTGCCGGCTTTGTGACCTTGAATAAATCACTATGACCTATTTTCTCATGTCTTACCCATTTTTCTACACAGTTGTGAGCTTTTTGTTCTCCACTTTTCTAAATTCTCTAATCCTTTGTGACAGATATTACAAATACTTTTTTTTTGTCGTAATAAAGTTATGTATGTATTGTCACGGATTGAATTGTGTTCCCCCAAAATGTGTATCAACTTGGCTAGGCCATGATTCCCAGTATTGTGTGGTTGTCCTCTATTTTGTGATCTGATGTAATTGTCCTATGTGTTATAAATCCTAATCTCTGCCTGTGGTTAATGAGGCCAGATTAGGTTATGTTAAAGAGGATTAGGGTGGAATGCAACACCCTTACTCAGGTCACAGCCCTGATCCAATGTAAGGGGTGTTTCCCTGGCATGTGGCCTGCATTACCATTTATCTTACAAGAGATAAAAGAAGAAAGAAACGAGCAAAGAGAGAGGGGCCTCCTGCCAAGAAGGAAAAGCTGGGTGTGGATCGCATCCTTTGGACCCAGGGTCCTTGTGCTGATAACCTCCTAGACCCAGGCAAAGATTGATGCCAAGACACATGGACATCTCCAAGGAACGCCAGGCCCACAGATGTTGAAAGGAGACAAGGACCTTCCCCCAGAGCTGGCAGAGAGAGATAGCCTTCCTCTAGGGCTAGAGCCCTGAATTCAGACCTCTAGCCACCTAAATTGTGAGAGAATAAATTTCTGTTTGTTAAAGCCATCCACTTGTGGTATTTCTGTTACAGCAGCACTAGATAACTAAGACATATACACTTATGTATATAGAAAGTCAAATTGATCAATCTTTTCCTTTATTGCTGATAGATTTTGAGTCAAAGATTATGGAAGAATTTGTATGTTTTCTTCTAGTGCTTAAGTGGTTTCATTTTTCTATCCACTGTAATAGCCAGCCTTGAAGATACCCTTAGTGATCCCCACCTTTGGTATTTTCACCCTAGTATAGTGCCCTCAAGGAGCCCTGGTGGTGCAGTGGTCAAAGTGCTCAGCTGCCAACCAAAATGTCGGCAGTTCCAGCCCACCAGCTGCTCCGCAGAAGAAAGGTGTGGCGGTTTGCTTCCATAAAGATTTACAGCCTTGGGAACCCTACAGGGCTGCTATGAGTCAGAATTGACTCAGCGGCAGTGGGTTTGGGTTAGCAGTACCCTCTCACTTCGAGCTGATCAGTGTAACAAGATGTGGAACTGTGGAAATGACAAAGTGTGACTTCTGTGTGGTGCTAAACTGAGGCCTCCTGCCCACAGCCATGGGACTGATTCATTGTGGAAATGGACCCTCAGTCCCAGTCAAGTTTCCTGATGCAATCCTGGCTGACATGCTGACCACAACAACCTCCCATGAGATAGTCAGAACCACTGAGCTAAGCTGCTCCCAAATTCCGGATCCACAAAAACTGTGAGATAGTAACTGTTTATTGTTTTAAGCCAATACATTTTGGAGGAACTTGTTAACAGCCACAGGTAAGTAATATATCCACAAATGATTCTGTGAGCACATTAGGTTTGAGTATGATAGTTGTATCTCTTTTGCTGCTCAGTCCTTCCTTTGTTTCTATTCTGGCTCCTGGCTACAGTTCAGGTAACTGAGGCTATGGGGTGTAATCTTGCGATACATACAGAAACCGGTGCTGCATCATCAAAGTCTCCTGAGGAAGACAGACATGGCAATGCGCAGGTTTTGGGGACTGCTCTGTGTCGCTTAAGATCTGGCTTCTGCATCTCACAGCATGGAAGAATCTGGAGGGCATTATGCTGAGTGAAATAACTCAATTACAAAAGGGCAAATACTGTATGAGTCCACTATTATAAAAACTCATGAAAAGGTTTACATACAGAAAGAAACAACTTTTGATAGTTACAAGAGAGAGGAGGGGTGGGGAAGGAAAAACACCAACTAGACAGTAGATAAGCGGTAACTTTGGTGAAGGGTAAGATAATACACAATACTGGGGAAGCCAGCACAACTTAACCAAGGCAAAGTCATAGAAGCTTCAAACACACATTCAAATTCCCACAGGGATCGTGTTACTGGGCTGGGGGCTAGGGACCACGGTCTCTGGGGACATGTAGCTCAATTGGCATAAAAGAGTTTATAAAGAAAATGTTCTACATCCTACTTTAGTAGGTAGTGTTTGGGCTCTTAAAAGCTTGTGAGTGGCCATCTAAGATACATGTACTGGTCCCACCCCATCTGGAGCAAGGGAGAATGAAGAAAACTAAAGACACAAGGGAAAGATTAATCCAAAGCACTAAGGGACCACAACTACCACAGCCTCCCCCAGGCTAAGTCCAGCACAACCAGATTGTGCCTGGCTACCACCACCGACTGCTCTGACAGGGATCATAATAAAGGGTCCTGGACAGAACTGGAGAAAAATGTAGAACAAAATTCTAACTCACAAAAAAGGACCAGGCTTATTGGTTTGATGGAGATCGGAGAAACCCTGAGAGTACAGTCCCCAGACACCCTTTTAACTCAGTACTGAAATCACTCCAAAGGTTTACCCTTCAGCCAAGGATTAGACAGGTCCATAAAACAAATACATGTAGCTCAACCATGAATACTCAACTAAATGGGCACACCAGCCCAGGGGCAAGGATTAGAAGGCAGGTGGGGACAGGAAAGCTGGACGAATAGAAATGGGGAACCCAAGGTCAAGAAGGGGACAGTGTTAACGCACTGCAGGTTGACAACCAATGTCACAAAGCAATTTGTGTATTGTTTTATAAGAAACTAATTTGCTCTGTAAACCTTCATCTAAAGCACACGCGCATACACACACACACACGCAGTCTTCCTCAGGGAATACTCTACGTGTTCTCATGACTCACTCTCATATAACCTAAGATTACTTAATATGCAACTGTGTCTTGTCAATCTCCAGGAAGGCACTAGACTACAAAGCATTTTCCAATTTATGCACCATAAAACTTTCTTCCCACCGTGTTAACTCAGAACTGAAGCTACACCCAAAGTCCACCTTTCAGCTAAATGTTAGACAGGCCAATAAAACAAACAAGAACACACATGAAGAATGTGCTTTTTAGTTCAATCAAGTATACGAGATCAAGTTGGCACCACCTGCCCAAATGCAAAGAGAGGACACAGGAAAGGACAGGAAAAGTGGACAAATGAACACGGGGAACCAGGGTGGAAGGGGGAGAGTGCTGACACATTGCAGGGATTGCAACCAATGTCACAAAATAATATGTGTATAAATTTTTGAATGAGAAACTAATTTGCGGGATGAAGTTTCACTTAGACCACAATAAAATAAAATAAAAGATCTGGTTTCTGGAGCTTCGCTATGTACTACTCCAAGACTGGGTTATCTCATTCAGGAGTGACCAGCAGATACTGAAATAAACATTTATACCACAAACCCATGATGTTACAGTGAACAGTGTGTCCTTCCTTAAGATACTCAACCCCTCTGTGAATGGCTTCTCACCTTTAAAATTGTTATAACAGTTTCTATCTTAAAGAGTTTTATGAGGATCATAGAATACTTACAAAGTTCTTACTACCTCATACACAGTAAGTACTTAGTAAATATTAGTTATGAATATTACTCCTAGGATTATCATTACTCCTAGGATTAAAAGACTACCTTTCAACCTCTCAAGCTACAACTTTAACACCTTCCTCTGCATATTCAACCAATCACCACACTGCATCAAGTCTGCCTCTTAAATCTCCCCTACACAGTCCCATAGCTACTCTCCTAGTTCAGGCCCTCATTATTTCCTGCCTAGACTCACAGCACTGGGTTACTGGGTTTAGTACATCCCATGGGCCTCCAGTCCAGCCCATCCAATCGTCACCATGCCGCTGTCAGGGCAAGGTGATTTTTGAAGACATGAACTTGATCATGTCCCACGGCTGGAATCACCTGGGTGGCGGGGGAGGGGAGGGAACTGTTAAAAATGCAGACTGCTGGGAACCACTCCAGACTCTGCAGTAGATTCTGAGATGAATGTCTCAAAGCTGAGTCCCATGAAGTCAGAGAGATCAAGGAGGGGTTCCAAACTGTGGATTCTGTAACTCAAGGTGGATTTAGAAGCCAGCAGACCCCCCAAGTAGGACATGTGTCCCCTCCTTGGCATCTAGTGTTTTTCTCACTCTTGTGACCCCATCTTCTATTTCTGGGGATGCAGTCAGTGGACAGGGATTTGCACCTTTAGAAAATGATGTGGAAAAAAAAAAAATCAGCCTATATACTGAAGGTGCCGTCTGTGGATTCTCCCCAGGAAATACACCACATTAAAATGGTTCATAAATGAGGCTCAGGAGTATATTCTGTATCTCATCCAAAATATAAGGAGTGGGGGATCAATTATAACAGCAGTTGTAGGAGAAACCGTTGACAATTGATTAAAAAAAAAATGTGTCCAGTCAATTCTGACCTATGGTGACCCCATGTACTACAGAGTAGAACTACTCCATAACTTTCTGGGTTGTGATCTTTACTGAATCAGATCGCCAGGCCTTTTCTCCGAGGTATGGTTGGATAGGTTTGAACAGCCAACCTTAGTAGTCCAGCGTAAAAGGTTTGGACCACCCCAGGACCTCTTGTAAAAGAGAAGACTTAGATTTAAACAGGCTCCTTCCAAAAGACAATAAGGCTGTGCCTGGAGGCAAGAGCATTTCAGCCACTAAAAAGGCGGAGCCAAGGGAAATTCGTATCTCCAGACTGCCATTAAACATTCCCCATTAAAGTGGAATAAAGAAAAAAAAAATCTTTTTTTTTCTTTTTTATACCAAATAACCTAAGGTGCCCTAACAGAACACAAGATAGAGTATCCTGGGCACAGGAATTCAAGGACGCCCTTTAACACTCAGGCCATGCAGTGGGAAATTTCTAATCTGGCATCTGGTTTACTGGCAGGGTTCATGTGAGCCTACAGAGCTGACATCTGGCCCTTGCTGCTCCTACCTCCTCCAAAAGAAACACAATTACTTGTCTACCATAGGTTTCAAAAAGTGCTAGACTTCCGGCTTTAGTGGGGTAGCTGTCATCGGGCCCGGGTCTGCCTCCATTTTTACCACGGGAGGTCACGTGTATCCCTAAATATTCTTGCCCTCAGTCCCAGCGCCAGGAGAAGGGATGACGCGGCCCTCCCTAACCGCAGCTGCGTGACAGCCCTTCCTTAGCGGCTGTGACAGCTCTCGTTCCGCAAGAGTGACCTAGAAAGTTACAAGCGCACTCCAGGCGCAGTCTCCTCCAGCGGCCGCCCCACCCTTCCAGCAGGCAGGCCCAGATAAAGGCGGGACGGCCAGAGTTCACGGAGCGTTCGGTGTGCGCCTCGCCCGGCGTTTGTCTTGAGAGACACGGGACTCGGTCCTCAAGCCCAGGAAGGCCTCCAGGTGCGCTAGCGTCGGTGCAAGGCTCGGGAACCTGTCCAGGAGCTCCTGTCGCGCTAGAACCGGTACCGGAGAGCCCCGCGCCGTCGCCCCGCCGCCATGAGCGGCCCCCTGCGGCCGGGCCCGAGCATCTGGCGGCGGGCGGCCTCCGTGGTGCTGGCGGCGGGCCGGCCGCTCCGGGGCCCCACCGACCCGTCGGCGCCCGCCGCGGGCTTCCGGCTGCTGCTTCTCCGGCGCTCTCCGAGCCAGAGCTTCCTGCCCCAAGCGTACGTCTTCCCGGGCGGCGTGCTGGACGCGGCCGACAGCTCGGCTGACTGGCGGCGTCTATTCGAGCCGCACCATGGGCCGCCGCGCTTCGGCCTGAGCCCAGCATCGCCCCCGCGCGCCGCCTTCCCGGCTCCGCCAGGCGACGGGCCCGACGCCACCCGCAGCGACTCCGCGGCGCTCCCGGATGACGTCGCCTTGCGCATCTGTGCCATCCGCGAGGCCTTCGAGGAGGCGGGCGTGCTGCTGCTGCGGGCCCGCGGCGCCCCGCCGCCCCCTGTTCCCGCGCCGGGGCAGGGGCCGGAGCCCTGCTGCGCCCTCGCGCCGCTGCCCGACCTGGACGCTTGGCGCGCCCGCGTCCGCAGCGACGCGCGCCACTTCCTGCATCTGTGCGCGCACCTGGACTGCACGCCCGACATCTGGGCGCTGCACGACTGGAGCGCCTGGCTGACGCCGTTCTGGAGGCCCGGCGGCAGTCGCTTCGACACCGCCTTCTTCTTGTGCTGCCTGCGCGAGCCGCCGGCCGCCTGCCCGGACATGGCCGAGGTGGTGGACTGCCAGGTAGTGCGTCCTCACGGCGGGCAGTGGGGAGCGACCGGAATTTTAGAATAAGTACCCGGCCGGGGGCAGAGGTCCACCCAGATCTCCAGACAGGCTGATCCCAGAGAGGTTTAACTTCCCCAGGGTCGTATAGTCAATAAATGACCTATTAGGGTTGGGATCGAAGCCAAAACCAAAAACCAAACCCCTTTGCAGTCCAGTCGATTCCGACTCACAGGAACCGTATAGGACAGGGTAGAACCGCCCCATAAGGTTTCCAAGGAGCGCTTGGTGGATTTGAACTGATGACCTTCTGGTCAGCAGCCAAGTTCTTAACCAGTACACCACCAGGGTTTCCAGCGGTCAAGAACAAAGCCATGACCTCGGCAAAACGCTCTCGGATTTCCCCCACTTCACAGTCATTAAGGCTTTGACTCTTGTCTCCCCACGCTGATCTAGGCCCTGTCCTGAGCACTTGACAAGTATTAACTCATTTAATCCCCATAGCAGCTTTATGAGGTGGTAGTGGTTGTGTGCCGTCGAGTCGATTCCGACTCATAGTGATCTATAGGACAGACTAGAACTGCCCCATAGGGTTTCCTAGGCTGTAAATGTTTACGAGATCTCCAGGTCTTTTCGCCTGCGGAGCAGATGTTGGGTACCAACCTCTGAGCTGTTAAACATTAGGACACCAGGGCTCCTCACTTGAGGAGGTAGGTACTGTAATTAGCATCTGGCTAGGAATCCCCTCGAAGGCACTGGGTTTAGACTCCCTAGGGGAGCTCCGGTTGCGCAGTTGTTAAGCGCTCAGCTGCTAGCCAAAAGGTCTGCAGTTGAAATCCACCAGCCGCTCCTTTGAAACCCTAGGGGACAGTTCTGCTCTGTCCTATAGGGTCGCTATGAATCGGAATCAACTCGACGACAACACGTTTGGTTTTTGGTTTGGTTACTGGCTTATTAACTGTACCTCTCTGTGGTTGCTCTAGGGTTTGTAATATACACCTTTTATTTCATATAGTGTTACAACAATGTTCTTTCATTGTATGCCTCCTGTCCTTTATGCCATTGTCATGCATTTGACTTTTACTTTTTTATAAACCCCCTAATACTGTCATTATTTTTGCTTTAGACAGTGAATCACCTAAAGAGAGTGAAAAAAAAAGTCTTATGTGTTTACCTACGTATTTGCCATTTTTAGTACTTTCCATTTCTTTGTGTAGACCTAAATTTATATCTGGTATCCTGCCTGAAGACTTCCTTGCTCATTCTTGTAGTGCAGATATCCCTGCAACGAATCCTCTCAGTTTTCTTTGTCTGAAAAGACTTCGTTTTGCCTTCATTTTTAAAAGATAGCTTGGCTGAGCAGAATTCTAGGTGGACAGTTGTTACTTAAAGGTGTTGCTCTGTTATCTTCTGGTTTCCATATTTTCTGATGAAACGTCTATGATTCTTGTATTTTTTCCTTTGTATATATGATGTTTTTTTTTTTGGTGGCTGGTGTGAAGATTTTCTCTTAATCATTGGTTTTTACCAATTTGATTATGATGTTCATTGGTTTAAAAAAACCAAAAAGATTTGTTCATTATTTCTTTAAATATTTTTCTTGCTTCTCTGTTTTTCTGGGACTCCAATTACACATATGTTGAACAACGTCTTAGTGTCCTACAGGTCACTGGTGCTTTATTTTTTTAATCTTTTTTTCTCTCCTTCATTTTTTTAGAGAGTCTATTGCTATGTCTTTAGGTTCTTTTTCTTTTCTTATGTAGTATTCAATAGACTGTAAATGCCATTGTGTGTATTTTTCATTTCAGGCATTTTTCCTCTGTAAGTTCCCTTTAGTTCCTTTTTACATTTTTTCACTGATATTGTTCATATTTTCTTTTCCATCTATGAACATAACCAAAAAAAACCCAACGCCATTGAGTCAATTCCAACTCATAGAGACCCTATAAGGATCTTATCTTTAACGGTGGTTTTAATGCCCTTTTCTACTATTCCATCTCTGTCATTTTTGCACCTATTTCTATTGGCTGATTTTTTTCCTAGTTATGGGTCATCTTTTCCTGCTTTGTCATATGTCTAACAATTTTTGGTTAGATGTCGGATATTGTGATTCTATGTTGTTGAGTGTTGGATTTTGTCATAGTCCTTTAAGGAGTGTTAGACTTTTCCTGGCAGTCAGTTAAGCTTAAACCTCTGAGTCAAAATCAAATCAATGACACCTAACAAAAACAACAATTGCAAATTAACTTGATCTTTTTGAGATTTGTTTTTAAGGTATTTTGTTGCCTTTATTCTAGGGCTGATTCTCTGCACTGCTAACCTGTGACGCTTCTGGGATCTACCGAAGGCCTCTTATATTCAACAGGTCTCCCATTGTGATTCGAGAGAATTAAAAAAAATTCCTGACCTTAGGCAAGCTCTGGGAATTGTCTTGTAGCTCCTAGGTAATTGTTCTTTCCTCAGAAATCATTTTTTTTCCAGTCTTCTATGGTTTTACCTTATGCACGCATAGACTTGTGTTTATAAAGTTGGGCCTATAAGCTTGCCTAGAGTCATCCAAGGCAGAAATCTTCCATTTCAACTTCTTTGTCTTGGAAGTAGGCATCAGTTTCCCCCAGTGTAAGTGGATATTTAGTAAACCACTTAAGGAAAGACCTTTTTGGATTATTCCATATTCATTGAATCATCTTTTTTTTATCTAAATATCTATGGGAAGAGAGTTTGGGAAGAGCACATCGCAGCAGGGAGGCCAGTTGAGATAAATGGGCAAATTCTGCATGGTTGATGCCCTACAGAGTTCTTTCTCCCAGGTCTGTAGAGTGAGCCATGCCTCTTGACCTTCCTACAAGCTCCCATGGCATCTGATTCTTCACCCCATTGTAACATGTGGCACACATACTGCATTTTGGTCACTGAGAGAGCTTTGTCTTGCTCACTGCTGTGCTCCTAGGGCCTTAGCCAAAGCACTCATTTGTGGGAGCAGCAAATGGGCACCAACTTCTCAACCTGCTATCATGAATTGACCCTTCAGAGTCTTCCTTTAGGAGTGACCAGAACCACCTTGTGACCTTTTTGGGATCTACTGAATGCCTACTATATTCAAAAAGTTCTCTCCATTGTGGTTCAAAGTAATTAAAAAAAATCTCTGGCCTTAGGTGAGCTCCCGGAACTGTCTTATAGCTTCTGGGTGATTGTTCTTTCCTCAGAAATGCCCCCTCAGCATCTCCTGCCTTTTATGATGGACAATTTTCCTAGGTCAACTCTTGGTGATATCTCCTGGTTTATTTACCACTTCTCAGGATTGGTGTCCCAGTAATCAACTTTTTAAAGGGATCAACCCAGCTGTCTCTATAGAATCTTTTCATGTTTTTCAGAAGGACCTAGAAACATCTTCAATTAGATCTTAACTACTGAATCTAACGATCTCAGATTTCATGTTGTCTATGGAATAAACCTCAGGAAATTCTACCTTTGTTTTCCATAGTGGTTATCACCGTCAGAAGCAACTGAAAGTTTCCTATCAGAAGAAATTTGGTTGGCACCGCCACAGTTCTATGAAATAAGAAGACTAGAAAATTTTGCTTCTCTCTCAGACTTGCACAAATTTTGTTTGGATCGTGCATCAGAAGGGAGGGAAAGATGGCTGCCGATCATGTTATTAACTACAGATGGGACACTCCACCTTTTGCCAGGTAAATTACTGAAGCATCAAGGCTTTCTGTTAATATTTCCATTTAAGGCACCGAGCTGTGTAACAGTATTGCCCAGCACGAAGACATGAATTTCAGCTTGCACCCCCCCCAAAAAAGTATTAATTAACTAAGATCAAAGTTTATAAAATAATCATAGTATTTTTAATAACCAGGAAATCTGAATAATGTCACTTTACAGGCACACACACGTGCATATATGTAAATGTATTTCTGGACTATTACGAAGTTCTTTCTCATACATTATCTCTTTTTTACATTTTAACTTTGAATTAAAAAGAACCTGTAAGTTGTCAACTTATTGGAATTATGGAGACTTTGTTGGTGGTCAGTTGTTAAGTGAGCATGGGATGGAGCGTCTGTGGTAGTTTATAGCAGGGCTTTGTGACCTGTCTCACTTCATGGCTACCTGTCTTAGTGCCTCAGAATAGTGATAAGACTTATTATTCAACCTATACGAGGACAATCCAGCAGTTTTGAAGTATAAATGATAATTTCTCTAATTTAAACATAAAATTATCAGAGTAGCCCACATCGAAATACCGAAAGTATATGGATATCAAGACCAATATCGGTAACAATTGAATAGGATAAAGACAGTCATGAACAGTGTAAAAGTTATAGTTCTTGATGAAGACCTACTAGTCAGAAATGCTCATGTTGTCAAAGAAAATACAGGGCTGGGTGGTAGGAGGTAGGGCAGTAGGGGAGAAAAATAATAAAAATACAAGAAAAAAATTGGTAAGCTCATCAAATTGGGTTTATTTAACAACTATTTCCATTCCAAACACATGAACTAGATAAAATACTGATTTGTATGTCACCAAAATATTGGAATGTTTAGTAAATTAATGCTTTATGGAATTAAAATGTTATTATTTTTCAGGAGATGAACTCTACTTGGAAGATTCAGACCATTTAGAAAATAATTTATCCACTGAGAAAAAAATTGAAGACATCATGAAGGAAGGCAAGAAATTTCACCGAGTAGTGATACACGATCGCCATCTCTACAGCGTCCATGTGACCATTCAGCCAAAGTGCAAACATGTTTACCCAAAGACCTATGTGGCCAGGAAGAGCCGGATGTAGAGTGTGCCTTTGTTGGAAGATGGCCTATTTGAAGCACTCCCAATGAATGAGAGTTGACTAAAAAAAAGCTGCTTGAAACTTAAGGAGATTTGTGCCTGTGAAAGTTATAGCACATTCTTATATCAAATGTATTACTGAACTCTCTTGCTTAGTTTATTCCTTAAACTTTGCAGTGTACCACAACTATAAAGTATTAACGACCTTGTTACCAAAATGAGAAAAAATTTCACTAGTTTCTTTTTCTGTATTGTTTTTATTATCATGAAAGTTTAAATCAGATGCTCTTCTGTCATTCTTTTGGTAATTGTCGGGTGTATCAGCACCGGCTCTGTGCTGAGAAGGTTGATTCATGAGTTCCTTAGGCTTTCTGCTGGAAGTGAGCGATGAATCCGATGGTGAACAGTAGACTGAGGTGACTCCAAGTGATAATGTCATTGTTTTCCTGTTATATCTTTAGCTTTGATGATTAAGTACGATACTGTTTAAAACCAAATATAATACGTTGAGAGGGAAGTCAACGTGTGGCTCAATAATTCTGTATCAAATCATTTGTGACAGTCACAGAAATAATTCTTATTTATATATGGGCTCTGAAGATTCCAGCCTCTAAAAAAAATCATTCACAGATATACTATAGATGCCTGAAAGATTAAAAACTTTTGAAGTAGAAGTTTGTAGTAGAACTCCTGATTGTGAATGTGGAAATCAATTAAATTATAGGAAGTAAACCTCAGTAACTATTACTGAATAAGAGTATATCTGTATTTTCGGAATATAATACTGAATAATATTGTTAAAAAGCTCTGCAAATGTTAAAAAAAAAAAATCACAATTTTAACCTATTAAAACCTTTTTAATAAAAGTGATTTGATTCAGTAGTCTCAGACTATACTGTCATAAACAGGAATTGGCTATGGGAAGAATGGGGAAAAATGAGAGGAAGTGTTGCCAGAGCTTCTATGCCTTTAATTAAACAAGGTTCTTGCCTCTCACTGGTCAAGAATGAGCAGGTAAGGCACGAAGAGTTTTCCACACGAGCAAAGCTTTATTGAAGAGGCTTGCAAGCAGAGATGAGGAGGGCCTAAGCTATGCTCACCCCCGTCTCACAGAACAAAGGACTTACATGGGATTTTAAAAATTCTTGAGCAGGAAAAAGATTCATGTTTATTCAGAGGCATAGGTGGGGTTCTCCGGCAAGTACCCCGTTTTGGGCAGGGATAGGTTACCTGAGTTGCACGTTTAGCGGCTTTCTAAGATGGCTCCTTCCCGGAGGCCTCTAGGATTTGTAGCAGGACTTATTATGGGGTGTTGCACCTACACAGGCTCTCGCCCTCCTGAGTGTGATTCCCCGCTGTGGCTGCAGCCCCTCACTGCCCCTGATGGAAGGTCACATAGCAGTCACAGGTGGATGTTCTGCACATGTCCCTGAGCCTGGTTTCATCCGGCTGCTTCTGAAAGACAACTTTAAAGAAGTTTGTGGGCCGTTTTCTGATACCCTGCCCCATTGTTCTGGAGAATGGCTTTGTTTCTGTGCCCTGACCCATTCCGTTACTTTGTTTTCAAATTTGGGAGAACCTCTGTTCCCTGTCTTAGAAGGAGTCAGTAGCTGCAGTTTTGTTTGTGAAAATAGAAAAATAACTTCAAATATTTTTCAATGCAAAAGTGCTTAGTACAAGTAGAAACAGAATGATCACTTTTCAAATCAATCAGAAACAAAAGCATAATCCCTGAAGCCAAAGATAAAAAGCAATGGAATTGGCAGCAAAGCATAAAAAGCGGAAAGCTTAAAATGATTGAAAGTAGGACCAGTTATCAGCCATGACAATACATAAAAATGTGTTAAATTTATTAAAGAAAAAGGATCTCAGAGTAAATATTTTAAAACCCAATTATAAATTGTTTCAAACAATTCTACAGAAAGGCTAAAAAAAGATTAAGCAGAGATACACAGGGAAACACAAAGCAGGAAACCAAACCCCTTGCTGTCGAGTCCATTCCTACTCATAGCAACCCTATAGGACAGAGTAGAACTACCTCATAGGGTTCCCAAGGAGTGGCTAGTGGATTCCAACTGCTGACGTTTTAGTTGGCAGCTGTAGCTCACTGTAGCTCTTAATCACAGGTGAAGTAGAATTCAAGATATAAAGCAATTGTGAAAGAACACTCTAAAACTGAGGTGCTTGGCATAACTAAAATGGCTGACACCAGTCTTAGCTGGACTCCATTTTGTCCTAGGCCCCGCTTCTGCTTTTTAGAGTACATGACCTATGACTACACTCTTGACCAAAACAACTTGTTCTGCAACATTTTGATATGGCCCAACAAGATTGTTGCTGGAGCCAACTCTGGAACTCAGGAAGCTGTGGCTGAGGTTGAGTACCCCAGCCAACAGAAATTCTTGATAAAAGAACCTTACGGAGCGTGTTGAATGTCAACCAATCAAACATACCCCCATACTCTTTCCCCACCTTGTACAAAGTTCTGATAAAAGACATGTGGTTATGTTCCCTCTTCAGAACGCCGTTTTGAACTTTCATTTGGGTGCTGCCCAATTTGCAAATCTTTCAATCTGAGTAAAACTCTTCTTTTACAGAAATACTGTTTTATTTTTAACACAATAAATGAAAAAAAGATCAATTTTATTTTGATAGTGTACCATTCAAAATGAAGATTTGAGAATCTTCTTACAGTGAATAACAACACTAAGATAGGAAAAAAATACGTTGGAAATACAAGGATAATCTGATAGATGTATAACAGAGAGAACCATGAACAAGGCATTCTGTGATGGGCATATTAAGTTCGTAGAAGATAACTGAGGTGTCTGGGAAAAACATTTGGGTTGAATGCCATATACACAGTATCCACCGTCTCTCAATTGATGTAAAATGCATAAGAAATAAAGCAAGAGTTCTCTTTTTAAAATCAACTGGCAAAACGGTCAAGCCAGCTTTTGAGTCAAACTTGCTTTTCAGCCTTTTTTTGTAAAAACGAGAATATTTCTAAAACTTAGGACAGTGCAGACTGCTTTTTACAACTGATAATTTGAAATATGTGGCGGGGAGGAGGGCTCTGGGAGGGAGGGAAGGAAGAATGTCCTCCTGGTGCCCATTCCTAAGAATTATGCCAGTTCTTTAAAACTCGGATCAATGGCTCTCTTCTCCCCCACCCATCCCAGCTGGCCACAGGCACACTGACAGGAGAGATGGGTCTGAGCATGACTGGACGTCCTGCTGTCCAGGACTCCCCCTCCTTGAGACAGAGAAGAGATCGGGCTGGCTGAATTAAATAAGGGCTACATTTCAAGGCCCTGTGTGCTTGACCAGCTATAAATAAATCTAAACCTAAGCGCAGACTACCATATAACTTTTGCTGCTGGTACCAAAGAACTACTTGTGATTAACAAACTGGGTGTTTAGACAAGATAAGGGGCTACATTTCAAGGCCCTGTGTGCTTAACCAGCTAAACCTTCTGAGTTGTTTTTCAAGGCCTCACCAGGTGCGGAGCATGCGCAGTAAAGATCAATATAGACTATGAACGACCTTCCACATGAGACAAACATGAGAAGGGACTCCTCGCTGGAGCTCGAACCAAGATCCAGAAGCATCACGCATGCACAAATCCCAGAATAAGTCCTGCTCAACATCCCAGCAGCCTTGTGACAGACTCCATCTTGGTTCCATTAACCTCTGCGAGGAAGTCTATCTTAAATTCTAACTGCGCGCATTTAATGTTCCTAATTCCTCTCCTTCTCCTAGAAATCTCCACCCCTCTAATGAATAAAGATAATGCCTTTTTCCCGCCTAAGAACTTTTATAAGCCCTACGGAATCCTTTGTTCAGTGAGAGAATGGAGGCTGGTGTAGGTGAAAACCCCTCTCCCTCTCTCCCTCGTGAGCCTTTTACTTTCTTTCTGTCCCTAATAAACCTTTGTTTGTGTGGAACCTCTGAGCCTCTCCTGGTCATTCTTGGTCAGAAGAAGGTAAGAACCTAGGCAGAGCTTAGTCTTGAGCTGGGAAGCCCTGCCCTGCAACATCCTGACATTCCTAACGCTTTGCCTTCTCTTCCTTTGCCCCTTCTCTTGGGGATTGAAAAATGCTTTTGGGTGGGGAACAAAACATATAAAAATTTAAAAAATAATAAAACAACACTTCCTGCAGGCCACTTGTAGAACCAGAATATCATTTCCCATGGCAGGAGACACTCTAATATTCTAACAGCCTCTGGTCACCCATGGTGCCTGAAAGAGCAGGTTTGCTCATGGCAGCCTTAGAAGTAATTGTTGGTTGTTTGCTATGCTGTGACCTGGCCATATTTGTGACTGAACAGTATTAAATCTTCCTTGCATTACTGGATTAAGGCTTAGAGCCTACTTGGCCATGCTGTTGTTAGGTGCCATAGAATCAGTTTGAACTCATAGCCAACTATGCACAACAGAATGAAACACTGCCCAGTACTGCGCCATCCTCACAGTTGTTGCATTGTTTGAGCCCATTGTTACAGCCACCATGTCAATCCATCTCGTTGAGGGTCTTCCTCTTTTTAGCTGAACTTTTACCTTACCAAGCATGATGTCCTTCTCTAGGGCGTGGTCCCTCCTGATGTCATATCCAAAGTATGTGAGACAAAGTCTCGCCATCCTCACTTCTAAGGAGCATTCTGGGTGTACTTCTTCCAAAACAGAGTTGTGCATTCTTCTCACAGTCCATAGTATGTTCAGTATTCTTCACCAACACCATAATTCAAACACATCAATTCTTCTTAATTGTCCAGCTTTCCCATGCATATGACGCGATTGAAAATATCATGGCTTGGGTCAAGCGCACCTTAGTCCTCGAAGCGATATCTTCACTTTTTAACACTTTAAAGAGGTCTTTTGCAACAGATTTGCCCAATGCAACACATTGTTTGATTTCATGGCTGCTGCTTACATGGGCATTGATTGTGGATGCAAGTAAAATGAAATCCTTGACAACTTCAATCTTTTCTCCGTTTATCATGATGTTGCTTGTCGGTCCAGTGGTGAGGATTTTTGTTTTCTTTGTGTTGAAGTGTAATCCCTACTGAAGGCTTTAGTCTTTGATCTTCATCAGTAAATGCATTAAGTCCTCTTCACCTTCGACAAGCAAGGTTGTGCCATCTACGTGTCATAAGTTGTTAATGAGTCTTCCTCCAACCCTGATGCCCCATTCTTCTTCATATAGTCCAGCTTCTCGGATTATTTGCTCAGCATACAGATCGAAAAAATATGGTGAAAGGATACAACCCTGATGCACACCTTTCCTGACTTTAAAGCATGTGGTATCCCCTTGTTCTGTTCAAACGACGCTTCTTGACCTATGTTCAGGTTCTTCATGAGCACAACTAAATGTTCCGGAATTCCCATTCTTCTCAATGTTATCCATAATTTGTTATGATCCACACAGTCAAATGCCTTAGCACAGTCAATAAAACACAGGCAAACATTTTTCTGATATTCTCTGCTTTCAGCCAGGATCCTTCTGACATCAGCAATGATATCCCTGATTCCATGTCCTCTTCTGAATCTGGCCTGAATTTCTGGCAGTTCCCGTTGATGCACTGCTGTAACCCTTTTAAAATTATCTTCGGCAAACTTTTACTTTCGTGTGATATTAATGATACCGTTTGACAATTTCTGCATTCTTTTGGATCCCTTTTCTTTGGATTGGGCATAAATATGGATCTCTTCTAGTCATTTGGCCAGGTAGCTGTCTTCCATTTTTCTTGGCATAGGCGAGTGAGCCCCTCCAGCGCTGTATCTGTTTGTTGAAACATCTCAATTGGTATTCTGTCAATTCTGGAACCTTGTTTTTCACCAATGCCTTCAGTGCAGCTTACTCTTCTTCTTTCAGTACCATTGGTTCTTGATCATATGCCACTTCCTGAAACGGTTAAATGTCAATCAATTCTTTTTGGTGCAGTGACTGTGTATGCCTTCCATTTTCTTTTGATGCTTCCTGCGTTGTTCAATATTTTGTCCATAGAATCCTTCAGTATTGCAACTTGAGGCTTGAGTTTTTTTTCCTCCGGTTCTTTCAGCTTGAGAAATGCTGAACCCTTTGAAATCTTCTGTTCAGCTCTTTTACATCATCATTTTTTTCCATTTACTTTATTACTCTATGTTCAAGAGCAAGTTTCAGAGTCTCCTCTGACATCCATTTTGGTCTTTTTCTTTCTTTCCTGTCTTTTTAATGACCCTTTGCTCTCTTCATGTATGATGTCCTTGATGTCATCCTACTTCGCCATAATTTAACATTTTAAAAATTTATGCTGCATTTTACTTGGTAGCATTTTATTTGGGATTTCAGCACCTATATTGATGAGTCTGTAGTTTCTTGTGTTGTCTTGTATCGGTACTGGCCTTATAAAAATGCAGAGAGTCCTTTTATCTTTTTCTATCGTGGAGTGGAGTTTAAAAAAAAAAATTCCCTCGAGTAGGAGGGCGGGCAGGTATGTTTACAATTACAGTAGAATGCTGACCGTCTTCAGCCTCAAGGGGCTGGGTGGCTGGAGCCCCAAGGCAGTTAGCTACCAAGGCAGAAGTCTCAAGTGTTCATCCCAGTGTGACGTGTAAATATTTCAATTTTCTGTTTGACCCATACTGTGAAAAAGTTTGGAATCATCACAGGAAAAATACATACTCATACTAAAAGCAGGGAGAAGAAGGCTGTATCTTTTTGCATACTTGGAAACCTCCCTGGCACTGCCTGTTTAAATCAGATACTGTCACTTCCTTACTTTTTGACAAAGTCTCCTGCTTTCAGGTGAGCTGGCCCTGCCAGGTGCCTTCATTGGGTTAAGGCCTGGCTAGTTCAATTTCAGCTACAGGTGAACATCATGTACTGTAGCAGCTCTGTTTTCTCCTGAGTGGAAATCAGCACATCCATCCCCTTGGACCACCCAGTCTGAGACTTGAAGCACGTGATGCTTATGTGATTCCATGAAATGAAACTTCCTTTTTTAACCAGATGTTTATGTGAGCATTGTTTCCTAGATATATAAATCCATGAATTCCACGTTCTCTCTGAACTAACTGGTACAATCTTTTTACCACATTTTTGGTTTCCTTGCTAGCAAATTAGCACACTTTGACATAACCTGTTGCCATCAAGTCAATTCTGACTCACAGCGGCCCTATAGAACAAAGTAGAACTGCCACATAGGGTTTCCAAGGCTGTCAATCTACAGAAGAAGAGCAGATTGCCACGTCTTTCTACCATGGAGCGGCTGGTGGGTTTGAACAAACAACCCTTCTGTCAGCAGCTGGGTGTGAAACCATCGCACCATCAGGGCTGCTTTTTCACACTTTAACATGTGCTTTTTTTTTTTTTTTTTAGAAATTTTTGCTTTTTGACAATTGAAATATTAAAGAATTCAGATGTAAAACCATCTGGGCCCAGAACCTTTTTTTTTTAATCTGTGGTTCCTTTCATTTTCCCCCCAAAAAGGTCAAGGATTTATTTATTAATTTTTAATAATTTATGTGATTTTTTGTTGTTAAGACTATACACAGCAAAAACGTACCCCGATTCAAGTTTCTATAATGTGTAATTCAGTGTCGTTGACTACATTCTTTAAGTTGTGCAAGCATTCTCACCCTCCTTTTCTGGGTTGTTCCTTCCCCTATTAAAATAAACTCCTAGCTGGCCCCTAAGTTTCCTATCTAATCTTTCGAGTTGCTGTTATCATTTTGATCCCATCTAAGTAGTTCTTTAAAAAAGCATATTTAAGGCAGACATTCTTTACTAGCTAAACTATTGTTTTTAAGAAGACTTTAGGGAATATTTTTGGTTTAAGGTTTAAAGATGATCTCGGGGCAATAGTTTCAGGGGTTCATCCACCCTCCATGGCTCCAGAAAATCTGGATTCCATGAGAATTCTGTTCTGCATTTCCTACTTTTGATCAGGATTCTTCCAGAGAACCTTTAACCAAAATGGTCAGTAATGGTAGACAGGCACCATCCATTTCTTTTTGGTCTCATGGCAAAAGGGGTAGTTGTTTGGGAGGCAATTAAACCACACATTCCACATTTCTATTCCTCCTATTCCTATTCCTGAGTTTCCTTCTTCCACTGTTGCTCCAGGGGAATAAGAGACCAACACCTAATAGCGTGTTCAGTGCTCCTGTGCTACCTCCTAGTTCTTTGCATAGTGCCTAGGGTCTTAAAAGTTTGTAAGTGGTTCCTTCAATATGTAAGCAAATTTTCCTGCTTTGTTCTTGTTTGTTGGCTTATGTCTTAGAGATCCTTGAGATAGTAATAAAGGCTTCCTCGAGTGCTTCTTGGGTACCCTTTGTTTCATATACTGTGATCTTGTTTAATTCTGACGACTCTGAGTCCCATTGTTTTATGAGAAAACAAGTGGCTTAGAAGTGTTCAAAGCAAAGTATAGAGAACCCTATGCTGTCTCAAAGTATAAATACAATAAAATATATGTTGGGGCAGAACCTGCCCCCTGTGGTGGTGACAGGAATGCCCATGACAGACTCCGGAAGCCTCACCAGTTGAGGGCCAGTTGGTAGGAAAACCAGAACAAAGAGCTGTTTCAGAAGGAGGTATACCACGAGGTCCAAGACCTGGGGACCCCTCCTCACCACTAGTTCTGCGAGCAAAACTTGGATATTTATTGAAGTCTAACCCGTAAGCAAGCAGCCCTGGTGGTGCAGTGGTTAAGCACTGCCTAACTGAAAAGGGAAACCCTGGCGGCCTAGTGGTTAAGTGCTCTGGCTGCTAACCAAAAGGTCAGCAGTTTGAATCCACCTGCCACTCACCAGTCACTCCTTGGAAAATCTATGGGGCAGTTCTACCCTGCCCTAGAAGGTCGGTATGAGTCAGATGGACTCGACAGCAACGGGAACGGAGTACTAACTTGAAGGTCAGGGGCAAGAACCCACCAGCTGCTCCAGGGGAGAAAAGATCTGGCGATGTGCTCCCGCAAAGATTACTGCCTATAAAACCCTATGGGGCAGTTCTACTCTGTCCTGTAGAACGCTGAGCCAGGATTGCATGGCACACAATAACAACCCAACAGCATCAATCTGTGAGCTCTCAAGGAATGGAGGAAGCCGGCCAAGAGAGAGGCTCAGGGCAGAGACCTGGTAGTCAAAATTATAACAAGCTTATTCAGACCGGCAGGAAACCCTGGTGGCGTAGTGGTTAAGCGCTACGGCCGCTAACCAAAGGGTCGGCAGATTATTATTATTTTTTTTTAATTCAGACTGGAGGGCCGACTTGCCTCTCCGCGGTGGATAAAACCCAGGCTCGGCTTTGAGGTGGTCCTGGGGGCCGGAGCGAAACAATTACCTGGCACCGCCCACTGAGACTCTGCAGCTGGCCCCGGGCGCGGGTACCACATTGCGCCTCCCTGCGTGCTCCTCCCCGCCCCCTGCTCCTCCGGGCCGCTCGGGGGCGCTGTGCACGGGCCGGCCGTTGTCGGGCCGTTGGGCGCGCCACGTGCTTTTTGGAAGCCTCGATGCTAGCGCCTGGCCGGGGCGGGGCCGTTGTGTGCGCGCGGCAGGCGGGGGAAGGCGGGCGAGGTCTCGGGCGCGCCACGGGTGGCGTCGAGGCTGGAGGACGGAGCGCGTCCGCCTGCGGGTGCGTGGCGGCCGGGACTGCGGGGCCGGGTGGCCCGGAGCTGGGCGCGCGGGTGACCGCGGCGGTGACTGGGGGAGAGGAGGTCGGAGCCGCGTCCTGGCGGCGGCGCAGCCACGGCGCGGCCCTTGCGGAGGGCGGAGGCGCTAGTCTCTCCAGGGCGCGCGGACGCCCGCCAGAAGTTCACTCCGCGTGAGTGGAGAGGGAAGCGCCGGAGGCGGCGCGGTCGGCCGGCCCCGCTACCGTGCGCGTCTTCTCGGCTGGTCCGCGGGTCAGGCAGGGAGGCGCCGGCGAAGATGCTCGAGGTCCTGGTGCTGAAGGTGAGCGAGCGCGACACCCTGGGGGCCGCGTCCTCCGACCCATCTCCCCCACGCCCACTCCGGGCGGAAGCCCAAAAACCCGGAGATGGAGCTGCGTTCAAGTTTATTGCAGATAAAGAACAAACTTTTTTTTTTTAAGTGTGTCTCACGTAGTGCGTGGGTCAAACGTATACAGATTATTTTTTGTTATCAGAAACTTTGTTATCGCTACCTGCGTGTCCTGCAGGTATGTACGTGTTTACAAAATCTGGCAACCTTATGGAGAGCGACCGACGCTAACCCGTTGCCCCCCTACCCACCCCCGCCTTGGGACTGCTTTGGGTGAGGGCCCCCTCGCGCCCCGGGTTTCCCGTTTCCCTCCCCCAAAGTGGGCCCTGTCTAGGTGGGCTCCTGCCCCAGGACTGGGGCGGGGGTGACCTGTATCTATCTCCCAGACCTCACCTGGCGCACTCCTGGTGGGGACCTCTGCCTCCTCGTGCCCCTTCTCCCTACCACGGGGGTCCGCTCAGTTAGGTCTGGGCCCCGCGGGCTCTTCGGGGCGCCGGTCCTCTGACCCGGGGGTGGGGAAGTGGCTCGCCGCCCATCGTGCCTCCTGGGCGCTCCCCTGGACAAAACGCTTTTTCGGTTTTGAGTCTGGGGAGGGCTCACTGGTGATGCTGGGGACTGGGGAGGCGTGGTGTGTTCACGATGTTACTTGGAAGTTTACGAACCAGAGCAGGGGGGCGGTTTGGATTATTAGTAAAAGGAAACGTAAGTCACTTAAAAAAAAAAAGTCATTTCAGTGGGCAGAGGAGAGGGCCATAGCAAATGGTAGGATATTTTAAACCAACCTTCGTTCTCGTATTTACGTCTTCCGTACTTTGTGAATAAAAATGCACATACGTTTGGAACAGCTGAATCTTACAGCGGATTTACTCTTGAGACTTTTGAGGTCTAGCTAGCTCCATTTCACCCATTAGGTGCTTCCATCAGGCCTAACTACTGATAGTGTATTTCTCCTATAACCAGGTGGGGCTCTTCCGGGGCTACCCTATCCTGCCGTAGACAGGAATTTGGCAGGATGACTGGACTCACTGCCTTGTGCTTGGGAACTTCTCCCCCTTTGGCTGGACACAGGGACCCCTTGTTCCCTTTTATATCTACCCCGTCAGCCCTGCCACTAGGTCCAGCTCTTGCCCTGTTTATCCTCTGAGCAAATCCCCTGTTCATATATAGGAGTTTTTCTCTATGTGTAGTCCTCCAAATTGTAGCTTTTGCATGGATTAAATATTTTTTGGATGGTATCTTAGTTATCTAGTACTGCTATACAACAGAAATGCCACAAGTGGATGGCTTTAAAAAACGAATTTTTTCTCTTGACGGTTTAGGAGGCTAGAAGTCTGAATTCAGAATGAAGCTGTCAACTTATAGGTTCTTGTCCAGCAGACTGGTGAATTGAAGTCAGCCAGACACAGAGTTGGGAGAACAGAAAGGTTTATTCACAGTTTGCAAACTGGGAGACAGCTGGGGTCTGGTGACCTAAGGCTGCCAGCTCCCTGAACTAGGGCAGGTTTGCTCCTTATGTAGGGAGTGACATACACATGCATGAACAGTGAGGGGAGGATCTTCAGTCTTGTGATGTGTGCCCAGTGTGCATAATTTTAGTGAATGGATTTTTGTGCTTGGCTCTAAAAGTACTGGGGACACCCCTGAAAAAATGGTGAGGGCTCCCTACTGTCATCCCAGGAAGGTCATATAGGGGGTAGATTGAAAGCAAGCCTGGGCCTCCACCTCAGGTGAAGTGGTGTAAAAGTTGTAACAGAAATGTAGCAAGAGTAGACTTTTTTGAAAAACAACTACTATGGGATGGTTAATAACCCTTTCATGACTGCCTGCTTCCAGAGCGCCAGCTCTATGGGAAAGTTTTTACTCTCTGTCGGAAGGTCCTTGTCTCTTCACCTTCTGTTTCCTGGTTCATTGGAGATCTCCATATGCCTCAGCATCTCTCTTCCCCCATATCTGCTTCTCTTGTACCTTTGGTTGACTGTTTAAGACAGGCACTTGTCAAGAATCTGTTAGCTCACTTAGAGACGGTTACCGTCATTCTAAGGTATATGGTTTTGTGGCTCTACTTTTAGATCCTGCATTGATTTGTTTCGCTTGTGTTTTTACAGATTGAAGATCCAGGATGCTTCTGGGTTATTATGAAGGGATACAGTCCCTTTTTAGATCATGAAATGGACTATCAAAAACTAAATAGTGCCATGAATGACTTCTATAGCAGCAAGTATCAGGATATAAAAATAAAACCATTGATGTTGGAAGAAGGGCAGGTATGTATCTAAATGTGCATTAAACGCTGTTTTAAGATACTCCTCAGAATGTGAATATTTTGACAACTAAGATAACCAGAGCTTTTAGAGTATTTTAGTTGCTTGTAGTCATTGCATTGTACTAGGTTCTTTTGGTTGCACAAGTTTCAGGCAGTTCATGGGAGTTTTTGTGTAAGGTCTGTGTGGGGTGGTGAGGTGGAATCTCATCTAAATGCATCCTAGATCTGGGAGCCAGGGGATTACTCTAGGTGAAGTACAGGTGTAGGGACCTCAGCACAGAGCACAGGGATCTTCAATCTAGGGCTGACACCTACCTTTTGGTTGCTGTCCTGACTTCGGCCAACTCATGCTTCTTTATTTCTCTGATTTATATCATGGCCCTCTTTCCTTCCTTTCCATTGCCTGGTTCTTTGCATGGAGCAGTCATATTTCCAATGAGTTTCAATGTTTCTGATAGTGTTGTAGAAAAATGTGTGAACTCTGTATGAAGGAAACTAATCATTAGTAGTAACACTGTATTTTTTCCTACACCATTGACTTGTTGAGAAAACACAACCAGGGAAACTGTCCTTCTGAAATTGCTCCACATTTTGGACAGCCTGATGGCTTCCACACAATGGTGTTGAAGGTCTACCCCCTCTGCTTTCTGTGGACAGATGGGAAAATGTGAAGCTTGGGTTAGGTTTAGTATCACTTTTTTTTTTTGTTGTTGTTGCAAGAATGGGTGGTGCAGTGAACTTCATGTTATATTGACTTGAGAGACACTTTTGGGGACTTTGTTTTGAGTACTTTGGTCGTGTTATCATGAGGGGCTGGTCCCTGGAGAAGGACATCATCCTTGGTAAAGTAGAGGGTCAGCAAAAAGAGCAAGACCCTCAAGGAGATGGATTGACCCAGGAACTGCAACAGTGGGTTTCAGTATAGCAATGATTGTGAGAATGGTGCCGGACCAAGCAGTGTTTCGTTCTGTTGTGCATAGGGCCCCTTTGAGTCAGAACCAACTCGACAGCACCTAAGAAGATCGACCAGAGGGTTCAGATGATGACAACTCAGTCCCTCCTTTGTGGCACTGACGATTAGCTTTTCATGTAACAACTTTACCACTGTTCAAATCAGGTCTTTTTTTCAAGCTCATAAAATGGTTTTTCTCATTCTTGCTGCATTCATGAGCAGAAATTCTGTGTAGAGCTTTGCTTCATCTATGAAGACAATGTAGTTACCCTGTAATAATCGTACTGGAAAGGTGGAAAAATGGCTTGATTCTTCCCATTAGCAATTTCCAGTGTAGCGACCTGTGCCTATCTCCTGTGGTATCCAGAGTTTTTTTTTTTAGTATTGTGGTCTTGTGAACTTATGGCTTTTGATATATTCATCAGTTACATGCACTGTACTTTTGATGCTTAAAATTGTCTCATCTTCGGCTAGTGGAAGCCCCTACATAACACAATTTCAGAGTTGATCAGTCATGTAAATTATTAATTATCCATAGCATCCCTACAAGGTGCCAGCACTTTAGCATTGTCTTAGCTATGTAGTGCTGCTGTAATAGAAATACCAGAAGTGGATGGCTTTAACAAACAAGTTTATTCTCTTCACAGTTGGAGGCTAGAAGTCCAAATTCAGGGCGCCGGCTCTAGGGGAAGGCTTTCTCTGTCTGTCGGCTCTGGGGGAAGGTCCTTGTTATCAGTTTTCCCTAGGTCTAGGAGCTTCTCAGGACAGGGACCCCAGGTCCAAAGGACTGGTTGCTCCAGGCTCTTCTTTTTTGGTGGTAGGAGGTCCCCCTCCTCCCTGTTTGCTTCTCTTTTATATTTCAAATGATATTTATTCAAGGTACAACCTAGTTTTGTAGATTGAGTCCTGCCTCGTTAGCATTATTAAAAAAAAAAAAAAAGAAACTCAGCTGTCAAGTCGATTCCAACCCGTAGATTCCAACCCATAGTGACCATATAGGACAGAGTAGAACTGCCCCATAGGGTTTCCAAGGAGTGGTTGGTGCATTTGAACTGCCACCCTTTTGGTAGCTCTTAACGGCTTTGCCACCAGGACTCCCGTTAACATCATAGAGGTTAGGATTTACAACACATAGGATAATCACATCGGATGACAAAATGGTGGAAAACCACACAATAACAAGAATCCTGGCCTAGCCCAGTTGACACACATTTTTGGGGGACAAAATTCAATCCATAACAAGCATCAAACAAATACTCTGCATCCTTTATCAGAATTTCTTTTGGATCGTTTGAGTTTTGGATTATTTGAGGTTCTTACGAATCCATCCTTTGCAGAATTGGCTGCCTTGTATTTTCCAATTTAAATTTCTAAGAGGAAGACTCTCCACTGGCTGCCTTCTTCCCTCTTTGGGTACAGTTCTCCCCATTGGACCCCGTTATAAATCTGTGGTCAGCATATGGTTCGCTTGTCTCTGGATTGCCAGTCAGGTCGTCTGTGTCCTGGAGGTCTTTGGTACATTCAGGGTGCCAGGGGCTGTCACTTCAGCTAATAGGCATTTAGTTACTCAGTTATTCAACAAGTAGCGTTTGGAGACTTCATATATGTCAGGCAGTGTTATAGGTGATGGGGATATGGCATTAAACAAAATGGACAGAAATCCACCATCCTGGAGCTGATACCCAGCTGCGGAAGACGATAAACGAATGTTGGTATTGTTAGGTGCCATCCAGTCGGCTCTGACTCATAGTGACCCTGTGTACTACAGAACAAAACACTGCCTGGTCCTGCGCCATGCACACAGTTGTTATGCTTGAGCCCATTGTTGCAGGCACTGTGTCACTCCATCTCGTTGAGGGTCTTTCTCTTTTGACCTTTTACTTTACCAAGCATGATGTCCTCCTGATAACATGTCCAAAGTGTGTGAAATGTAGTCTTGCCATCCTCGGTTGTAAGGAGCATTCTTGCTGTACTTCTTCCAAAACAGTTTTGTTTGTCTTTTGGTAGCCCGTAGCATATTCAGTATTTTTCACCAACGCCACAGTTCAAAGGTGTCAGTTCTTTCTTGGTCTTCCTTCATTGTCCAGCTTTCACATGGTTATGATGTGATTGAAAATACCATGGCCTGGGTCAGGCGCACTTCAGTCTTCAAGGTGACATCTTTGGTTTTCAACCCTTTAGAGAGGTCTTTCACAGCAGATTTGCCCAGTGCGATGCATCTTTCGATTTCTTAACTGCCGCTTCCGTGGGTGTTGATTGTGGATCCAGTAAAATGAAATCCTTGACAGCTTCAGTCTTTTCCCTGCTTATCATGATACTGCTTATTGGTCCAGTTGTAAGGATATTTGTTTTCTTTATGTTGAGGTGTAATCCATACTGAAGGCTGTGGTCTTTGATGGTCGGTAAGTGCTTTAAGTCCTCTTGCTTTCAGCAAGCAAGGTTGTGTCATCTGCATAATGCAGGTTGTTAATGAGTCTTCCTCCAATACTGATGCCATGTTCTTCTTCATAATAGTCCACCTTCTCAGATTATTTGCTCAGCATACAGAGTGAATAAGTATGGTGAAAGGATACAACCCTGACACACACCTTTCCTGACTTTAACCACACAGCATCCCCTTGTTCTGTTCAAACAGCTGCCTCTTGATCTTGTACAGTTTCCTCATGAGCACAGTTAAGTGTTCTGGAATTCCCATTCTTTGCAGTGTTATCCATAATTTATTATGATCCACACAGTTGAATGCCTTTGCATAGTCAATAAAACACAGGTAAACATCCTTCTGGTATTCTTTGCTTTCAGCCGGGATCCTTCTGACATTAGCAGTGATATTCCTGGTTCCACGTCCTCTTCTGAATGGAGCCTGAATTTCTGGCAGCTCCTTGTAGATACACGGCTGCAGCCACTTTTGAATCATCTTCGGCAAAATTTTACTTTCGTGTGGTATTAATGATACAGTTCGATAAGTTCCACATTCTGTAGGATCACCTTTCTTGGGAATAGGCATAAATACGGATCTCTTTCAGTCACTTGGCCAAGTACTGTCTTCCAGATTTCTTGGCACAGATAAGTGGGCACTTGCAGCGCTGCATCCATCTGTTGAAACATCTCAGTTGATATTCCATGAATTCCTGGAGTCTTGTTTTTTGCTGATGCTTTCAGTGCAGCTTGGACTTCTTCCTTCAGTACCAGTGGTTCCTGATCATATGTTAACTCTTGAAATGGTTGAATGCTGACCAGTTCTTTTGACTCTGTGTATTCCTTCCATCTCTTTTTGATGCTCCCTGCATCATTTGATGTTTTCCCCATGGAATCTTTCACTATTGCAACTCAAGGCTTGAATTTTTTCTTCATTTCTTTTCAGCTTGAGAAATGCTGTGTGTTCTTCCCTTCTGGTTTTCTATCTCTAGCTTTTTGCACATGCCATTACGTACTTTGTCTTCTCAAGCCACACTTTGAAATCTTCTGTTTAGTTCCTTTACTTCATTCTTTCTTCCTTTTGTTTTAGCTGCTCAGTGGTCAAGAGAACGTTTCAGAGTCTCTTCTGGCATCCATTTTGTACTTTTCTTTCTTTCCTGTCTTTTTGATGACCTCTTGATGTCTTCACGGATGATGCCTTTGATGTCATTCCACAGCTCATCTGGTCTTCAGTAGTCAGTGTTTAGTGCGTCAAATCTATTCCTGAGGTGGTTTCTAAATCCTGGTGGAATATACTCAGGGTCCTACTTGAGCTCTCATGGACTTGTTCTATTTTTCTTCAGGTTCAGCTTGAACTTGCGAATGAGCAATTGATGGTCCATTCCGCATTTGGCCCCGGCCTTGTTCTGGCTGATGATACTGAGGTTTTCCATTGTCTCTTTCCACAGATGTAGTCGATTTGATTCCTGTGTATTCCATCTGGTGAGGTCCACGTGTATAGTCACTGTTTGTGTTGGTGAAAAAAGTTATTTGCAATGAAAAAGTCGTTGGTCTTGCAAAACTCTGTTATGAAATCTCCGGCATCGTTTCCATCACCAAGGCTATATTTTCCAATTACTCATCCTTTTAATACACCTTAGAGGATGGTAACAGGCGCAGAAAGTAGGACAGGGAGTACCAGCCTGGGGCTGCATTTCAAATTGGTCAGGCACATGATTGACAACCGTTGGTAGGCTTTGTTCTCTGACATAAGAAGGTAAAGCGATGCCTTTTCCTTATTTTACTTTGTTAAAATTGTTTTTAGTTGAGGGATTAAAGCAATTTTAAAAAGAAAAACAGTGAATTAGAATTCAGGTGACTTGTGTAGTTACCGAGGCTCATTTACAGACAAGCAGTGTTTAGCTTGGGCAGGTCCAGCCTCTTTGCTTCTCCTTCCCGTAGAGTAGAATGTCAGCTAAGGTGATCTTAGGAGAATACCTTTCAGTTCTCTCATTTTTATGACTACAGATGTTAATACTGAAGTTAAAAAAAAATAATAACTTTCCTTTTTATTTTGTAGGTTTGTGTGGTTTATTGTCAGGAGCTGAAGTGCTGGTGCAGGGCTGTTATTAAGTCAATCATGTCTTCGGCCGACCACTATCTGGCAGAATGTTTCCTTGTTGATTTTGCCAAGTACATCCCAGTAAAATCTAAAAAGTGCGTATGTATTTACTTTGCCTCACACTCTGTAAGAAGACAAATATCAGTTTTTAAGGAGAATGTCACTTTCAAAGTGAGGGGATAGAAGTGATTATTTCTTGAGAAAAGAGGAAACTGGAATTGCTTGGCTCCACGAAGTGATGCAGGTTCTGATTCCGTATCCACTGAGCGAAGAGAAGGTGGCCGTGGTAAAGTCTCGGGCGTGTGCGGCTTGTCCTCCACCTTCCTTCCTGGCAGGCCAGGGCGGGTACAGCTTGTTCTCTCTGCGTCTCCTTAGAGCTCTCTGCCAGCCTGCTCGCCTGGCACGTCCTCTTCTTTTTTCTTGTGAGGACGTGGGCCCTTTAGGGAGGCTTGGCTGCAGGTACAGAGATGTCCTTTTTACCTCTGTAGGTAGCTTTTCTAGAGGCAGCAGAGTATACGTTGAAATGTGCATTCCTGTTTCCGTATGAACATAGGTTGCTTAACGAAGCAAGACTGTGACTTTTCCATAAGGTGGGGAGAAGGTTGGGAACGAGCTGGTTGTCGGGTAGTGGCTGCACAGTCCTCAGGGATTGCCAGGCCACGCGTCGCAGGAAGCGGTAGCCACAGGTCAGTGTTGATGTTCTGTGGTGGTATTTTTCATAGCTTTCTGTCCCAAAGTAAGAGGATGTCAGTGTAATATATAAACGCCAGGACCTTTCTTTCACTGAAGAAAGAGCAATACCAAATAGACTTCAGTTGCAGTGAGAGATTCGTCTTGAAAAAAGGTTTCATGGCAGAAGGGGCTGATCAGACATTGGGATTTGGCAAAGATGTAAGAAAACAGTCGGTACCTTTCTTGCTTTGTGATTCTGTACCTTTATAGTCATAATTGTTACCAGAGTAATTACTGTGTTTTACTGTTTTGTGAGATTTTTGTTTCCGTATTTGGAGTTTTAAGTTTATTTTAGGCAAGAGAATCATATGAGTAAATAGAGCTTGGCGGGGGGGAGGCTTCAAGGGGCAGTTAGTACAGCCAGTTGTTTCTAAACCGTCCAAGACAAAAGATGGCCAGGCTGCCCGCACAGGGCACAGCAGGATCCAGAGAGGAGATCGGTTTACTGTAAAATGGTATGTTAAGGTGGCCTGTCATCTATCAGAGAGAAGAATGGAAATACAGATGTTGAACTTAACAAATTTCTTCTGTGCAGGGTTGGCAAATACTAATTTATTAGGACACCTGCTCATTTATAGGAGCTTTAAGGTTTTTTTTTTTTAAGGTAGTTCTTTGATTGAAATTGGTAATCAGAATGATAGGGTGTTCTTCACAGGTGTGTTTGTCATTGCACAGTATTTTTCAACCTTTTTTTTTTATTATCATCTTTGAACCCTCATTAGATATTTTTTCCTACCCCCGCCACACCATGAAATTTTAATACTTCAGATATACTAAATACCTGTTGGCGTACTATACGTTTATCTGTGCTGTGTACATAAGAGAGTAAGATTTTTTCACTCCCGAAGAACCAGTTTTTAGCCCCTTGAGCAAATAAATCCAAGCACTTCTTGCTGTTGGTAGGTATATTGGAACCCGGAACAATTTGTGTGTGTGTGTGTGTGTTTTACGTTAACTGTATTAGTTAAATAGGTGTACTTTAAAAATACACGGCGTATGTCCCTTTTTGCTCATGATGGAACTATATCTGTTTTGCTGCTCAGCATCCGGGTTGCCGTGGAAGCTTTTATGCAGCTCCCCTATAGAGCGAAAAAATTTGGACTGTACTGCACAAGACCAGTTACACTGCACGTTGACATCTGTGAAGACAGCGCCGGGATTGTGTAAGTACAGCTTCTGAAATAGGCTGAATCGCTAGGAAAATGGAGTATATGATGTATATACCAAATCGATTCCTGTTCAGAAATGCTAAGCAATTTCAAACATCTTTTTGTTCTTTGAGAAACGTCTTCTGACTCGGTGTTTGTCAAACTGGGATGTGCAGCAGAATTCCTGGGCAGCAGCCTCTCCAGAGAGGCTCTGAGTAGGGCCTTAGCATTTGTGTTCTCACCCCCCTCCCTTGTTTTAATAGACTTAGGAAAAGTAACAAAGAAAAGCAGTCATACAATATAGGATTATGTAGCGTTAAAGTCTTTTGAATTCTCCACCTCATTTCCCTCTCGCTGGGAGGCCACTGTGCTCTCTCAGGCTCTGAAATTCCTGGCTTTCTTTCAGTGCTTTTGTAAGCATTCATAGCCATGGAGTTTTAATGACCGTTGGAGCAATACTGTCCTATTTGCAAATTTAACTTAAGAACGTATGTTGAAGCTCTTTGCCAGTAGGTGACCCTCTTCTTTATATTTTCAGTCTTTTTCGTGGGTGAACATCCTTTCTGGCATACCTGCTATAGTTCTCTTCTGATAG
Organism: Elephas maximus indicus; assembly: GCF_024166365.1. Classification (NCBI taxonomy): domain Eukaryota; kingdom Metazoa; phylum Chordata; class Mammalia; order Proboscidea; family Elephantidae; genus Elephas; species Elephas maximus. Next base: position 14,717,203 of record NC_064839.1, read on the forward strand.
CCAGCTAGGTTGTTTCTGAGCCGTGCCATGGTGTCTGTTCTCATGAGAACATAGGTAAACCCGTATAAAGTAAACAGATGCAGAGATGTATGTGATACATACACAGATCGTTACCTGCCATTGAGTCGGCTCCAGCTCATGGCTACTTTATGTGTAGGTGGCTGGGGGTGGGGTGGGATGCAGGAACGACAGGGTCTCCAGACATCTCATGGAAGCATCCACAAGAGAGGCAGTTTCCCAGTTCAGGGAGCATAATGCACCAGGACGTGCAAGTTGAGTAAGAATTGTGCTGCTCTGCATAGTTCTTCTTCCCACAATGCCAGTCCTGGAGGGGGAGGAAGGACAGGGCTGCCCCAGACCACAGGAGACTGAAATCAAGCCACCTGGTAGCACTTGTTCAAGATAACACGGTCACAACCATATCCCCGACATGATACTGCCCAGTGCAAAAAACCACCTTGTACAGACATCAGTGATGTGGCCAAATACTAGGAAAAAGGAACAAAGAAAGTGGCATGTGTCTGTAAGAGGTCTGTGTTTGCATATGGACTGATACACAGCCACAACAGTGGACGGAAACACACATGGAGATGGTACAGGACACTTTGTTCCATTACACATAAAATTGCCGTGAGCTGGAGCCGACTCAATGGCAGCTAACGATCTGTATATGTATCACATACATCTCTGCATCTGTTTACTCTATACGCGTTTACCTGTGTTCTCATGAGAACAGACAGCATGGCACAGGCCCCTGGAGGTGGTGAATGCATCACTCTTGCAGTTGGCCTTGGAATCGGCACAAAAAGATGACTAGCCAGCTTGTCTCTGCTGAGGCCACCACGCTGTTTCAGGCTGCCCAGCAGTCAGCCCACACCATCACTGGTCTGTGAGACACTCTCCAGCATACCTTTGCCCTGAGACCCTCTGGGAGTGCGGCCCTCATTGTGGCAGCAACCCCTTCCTCCTCTGTCCTGTGACTTGGGAACAAGACAATTGACTCTCAGAGGCCGTCTCTTTCCTGTCTGTCTCGTTCCCTCTGTGCCTGACCCCGCCTTCCCAGTACTGCCCTCTTCAGGGACCCCCACTCTCAACCTTGAACACCCCCAGACCTAGAATACCCTCCACGTAGATGAAGACTCAGGAGTAAGTTATTTTACTGTGGTTTAGTCATCCTCTTTGACATGTGGGGGTTGGTGTTTGTGCTTCATCCGGAACTTCTATTTTAATACGTGTATTATAAATTTTGGTAGATTTTGTCAACTTTATCTCCATCATTGGGATATAGAAAGTGCCTCTTTCCTTACACACCTTTGAATATGATTAGGTTTTTAAAGTTTTGCTTATTTGCTGGGTAAAAATGTTACTTTGTTTTAATTTGTGTTTTTCTGACTTATAAAATTGGGTATCTTTTCATGTAGTTTGTGTTGTGTGTGTGAGGGAGAGATTGAGTGATACACTTGTTAATATTCTAGGTTGACTTTTGGGTTGTTTGCCTATTTTCTCGTAAGGAATCTACCTTTTCTTCAAATTTAAAAAAAAGTATCAGAAAAATTTTTTTTTGTAGTTAGGTTTTAGAACTATTCATTTATTTTTTGCCTTCTTTTGGAAACCCTTTGCAGTTCTCTTGAGTTAACGTGCATACCATTTCTTAGTAAAAAATAAAAACTAATTTTTGGATGTAGATTATGTGCAATACACTGGGCTAATAAGTGATTTATGTCCATTTTTGATTTCAATCTTAAAACAACCCGTGCAGGATGGTGCTGTCATCGCCGACAAATAAAGCCTGTAGAGAAACATAAAACGTACCACTCAATCATACTTTTCGTTTCTTGTTTTCAGATACTGGTTTCTTCCACTTTTCCACTGCCTACAGCTCTCTCTATTTTCGTCTGAAGCATAGAAGGGATGTAGGAAGGGCAGGATGGTAGAGAGAAAATGGGTAACAGTGAAAGGGATGTAGACTCAGCAAGTTGGGAATACTGTGGGGTGATGGTGACTGGCTGGTTCCTGGAAATCAGAGCTTTCCCACCGCCACCTCTTGGTGTTGATTTAGCCAACACATATCAAGCCCTCGTTCTGTGCCAGCCTGTGCAGGGCACTGGGGTTTCGGATCGCTGCCCATAGGGAGCTTGTATGGCTAGGGAGACATATGTCACTGATAATGGGTCGATGGTGTTGGGGCAAATGATGCCATGGTGATGGGCACAGGGCATTCCAGTAGCTCCAGGAAGGGGACCTTCGAGCATTGCCAGTTCTCAGCAGGGCCTGTGTGACTCGGGGCTCTGCACTACTGCAGACAGTGGTCTTGGAGAGGAAGGTACTGCAGAGATGTGGCTGGGGTTGTCACCCCAGAGCAGAACCAAAGCCAAGCTCACTGTTACCTGCATCTTTTGTTCAGAATAGTATCATAAACATTCTATCATAAACATTCAGCATGTCATTTATAAAGTGATACTGGTATACTAGCTTCAGTAATGAAGTTGTGTTTGTTCACTGTTCCAGGCCCGCCAAGAAGTGGGACAGTGCTGCTATTCAGTACTTTCAGAACATTCTAAAAGGTAAGGCAAGTACACTGTCACTGCAGCCTGCTCTGACCTGGCACGGTCATAGGGCAGTTGAGGTAGTTTAACCTTCTGTTCACAAGGGGGTTTGAGATGATGCCTGCTTAGCTGTTCACCCTCCTCATGTGGGTTGCATAAGTTACTTGGAGCTTCTCCTACACCAAGTGTAGCAATGACTCTGCACCCCTGGAGCTTTGGGAGTGGGTGTAGATGTCAGCAACTGACAATCTAAATTAGAAAGGGGCTGTTGGTTGAGGAACCCCTAAACAATAATAATAGTTGCCTCTTAGTTTGCGTAGAAGCCACAGCCCTACAAAATAAATCCACTTGGCTTTTTATTGAACCAGCAGTTGATGAAAAGCGAAACGTCTTTAAGTGAACAAGGGGTAGTATGTGGATACTTACTGCGTGACAGTCATTATTGCTAACTTAAGATGTATGAAAGATTTTTTTAGTATTTTCTTTATATTGCTGACTGTAAGATATAGTCTCATTTGTGGCATCTGTCCTAACATCTGGAAATCCTGGTGGTGTAGTGGTTAAGAGCTACGGTTGCTAACTAGAAGATCGGCAGTTAGAATCCCCCAGCTGCTCCTTGGAAACCCTGTGGGGCAGTTTTCCTCAGTCCTGTAGTGTTGCTATGAGTTGGAATAGACTTGACGGCAGTGGGTTTGGTTTTTTTGTACCCTAACACCTGGCAGTGAGGAGTCAAACAACCGCGTCTGTCTCTTAGCACTGTTCTGAGGTGTTGGTGGATGTGAAATGACTGGAGCACCACCTGGTACCTAGTTGGGGTCCTGGCCCCTCTCCTGTGCTGCCCCATTGTCTCAGTAAAGGGAAAGCCAGATACTTTGAACTTGGTAGAAATGGGAGGTTTGGAAGTTGGCTGGTTTGGGAGTTAGGGCCCTTGTGAACCTATTGGCGGATGCCTGGTGATGAGAATAAGGTATGGAGGAGGCAGACTGTACCTAGTTTTGTATCTTTTTTTTTTTTTTTTAACAAAGAGAAGTTTATTTTCTCACAGTCTAGTAGGTTACAAATCCAAATTCAGGGCGGTCAGCTCCAGGGGAAGGCTTGCTTTCTTTGTCGGCCCTGGAGGAAGGTCCTTGTCCTCAATCTTCCCCTGGCTGAGGAGCTTCTCAGGTGCATAGACCCCGTATCCAAAAGACGAGCTCTGCTTCCAGCATTGCTTTCTTGGTGTTATGAGGTCCCCAACTCTCTGCTTGCTTCCCTTTCCTTTTATCTCTTGAGAGATAAAAGTTGGCCCAGGCCACACCCCAGGGAAACTCCCTTTACCTTGGATCAGGGAGGTGACCTGAGTAAGGGTGGTGTTACAATCCTACCATAATCCTCTCAACATAAAAGTATAATCACAAAATGGAGGACAACCACACAATACTGCAAATCATAGCCTAGACAAGTTAACACGTATTTTGGCGGGGGGATAAAATTCAATCCATGAGGGAGACTTTCACAATCTATCAGGTTCTGCAAAGCTTTGGGATGTAAAAGAACATGTTTTGTCATCAAACAAAGGCCCCTCCATCCTAACAGCCAACTGTGCAGGTCCACATGCACCTTGGTCCCATTTCTTTTCTTTCTTTCTTTCTTTCTTTTTTTTTTATTGTGGTGAGAGTATACAGACGAAAACATTAGCTAGCAAAACAACTCCTATATTTATAATTCAGTGATATTGATTACATTTTTCATGTTGTATCATCGTTATCACTGTCCTTTTCCAAAATATTCCACCACTATTAACGTAAACTTACTGCCTGTCAAACAAAAACTCCCTCTTTTTCTCTCCCTCCCACCCCGGTAACCATTAATGATCTTTGGTGTCTATTTGCTTATAAGTGAGATCATACAGTATTTATCCTTTTGTGTCTGACTTACTTCACTCAGCATCATGTTTCATGGTTCATCTATGTTGTGAGAGGCATCAGAACTTCATTTCTCTTTATCGCTGAGTAATATTCCATTGTATAAATGAACCACATGTTATTTATCCATTCATTTGTTGATGGGCATTTAGGTTGTTTCCACCTTTTTAGCTATTGTGAAAATTGCTCCAATGACCATTGGTGTACAGGTTTCTGTTTGTGTTTCTGCCTCCACTTCTGGGTATACACCTAGGATTGGAATTGCTAGGTCATATGGTAATTCTATGCCCAAGTTTTTGAGGAACTGCCAGACTCTTTTCCACAATGGCTGTACCAGTGCCATATCTTTTTAATGTACAAGACTAGCCCTGCTATCCCAACACAACATTTGCAAATCCAATCAAGGTCAACGTTGATTGCCATAAATTTCTCAGTATGTTCAGGGATAATTTTTCTGCACCAGGATACCTGAGTTCATATTTAGGAGCTTGGTAAAATTTGGGATTTTAGAGTCTCTCTGGTCAATATTTGGGCAAGAGATTTAATTTCAAAGATTGAGACTACAAAATCAAACTATGTATTGGATGTGTTATTCTCCATCACCTATTACCATAATGCCATCTACAAAACTTCCGTTCTCATACCAATTCTTACTTGAAACCAGCCCTGGCAAAGGGCAATAGTATCTAGATAGAGAAGCTTATCACTGTTAGTTCATAAAACCAAACCAAACCCACTGCCAGCGAGTCAATTCTGACTCATAGCAACCCTATAGGACGAAGTAGAACTGCCCCATAGGGTTCCTAAGGAGCAGCTGGTGGATTCAAGCTATAAACCTTTTGGTTAGCAGCCAAACACTTAACCACAGCTCCACCAGGGCTCCTGTTACATCATATATTTTTTTTTTGTAATAATTTTTATTGTGCTTTAAGTGAAAGTTTACAAATCAAGTCAGTCTGTCACATATAAGCTTATACACACCTTACTTCATACTACCACTTACTCTCTCTTCAATGAGTCAGCCCGCTCCCTCCTTCCAGTCTCTCCTTTTGTGACAATTTTGCCAATTTCTTACCCTCTCTACCCTCCCATCTCCCCTCCAGACAGGAGATGCCAACACAGTCTCAAGAATCCACCCGATATACGTAGCTCACCCTTCGTTAGCATCTCTCTCCAACCCATTGTCCAGTCCCTTCCATGTCTGATGAGTTGGCTTCGGGAATGGTTCCTGTCCTGGGTCAACAGAAGGTTTGGGGACCGTGACCGCCGGGATTCCTCTAGTCTCAGTCAGACCATTAAGTCTGCTCTTTTTATGAGAATTCGGGGTCTGCATCCCACTGTTCTCCTGTTCCCTCAGGGGTTCTCTGTTGTGCTCCCTGTCAGGGCAGCCATTGGTTGTGGCCGGGCACCATCTAGTTCTTTTGGTCTCAGGATGATGTAAGTCTCTGTTTCATGTGGCCCTTTCTGTCTCTTGGGGTCATAGTTGTCGTGTGACCTTGGTGTTCTTCATTCTCCTTTGCTCCAGGTGGGTTGAGACCCATTGATGCATCTTAGACGGCCGCTTTTTAGCATTTAAGACCCCAGATGCCACATTTCAAAGTGGGATGCAGAATGTTTTTATAATAAAATTATTTCGCCAATTGATTTAGAAGTCCCCTTAAGCCATAGTCCCCAAACCCCCGCCCTTGCTCTGCCGACCTTTGAAGCATTCAGTTTATCCCGGAAACTTCTTTGCTTTTGGTCCAGTCCAGTTGAGCTGACCTTCCATGTATTGAGTATTGTCCTTCCCTTCACCTAAAGTGGTTCTTATCTACTAACTAATCAGTAAATAGCTCTCTCCCCCACCTCCCTCCCTCCCCGCCTCGTAACCACAAAAGTATATGTTCTTCTCAGTTTATACTATTTCTCAAGATCTTATAATAGTGATCTTATACAGTATTTGTCCTTTTGCCTCTGACTAATTTCACTCAGCATAATGCCTTCCAGGTTTCTCCATGTTATAAAATCTTTCACAGATTCCTCACTGTTCTTTATCGATGCGTAGTATTCCATTGTGTGAATACACCGTAGTTTATTTAACCATTCATCCGTTGATGGACACCTTGGTTGCTTCCAGCTTTTTGCTGTTGTAAACAGAGCTGCAATAAACATGGGTGTGCATATATCTGTTCATGTAAAGGCTCTTTTATTTCTCTAGGGTATATTCCGAAAAGTGGGATTTCTGGGTTGTATGGTAGTTCTATTTCTAACTTTTTAAGAAAACGCCAGATTTCCAAAGTGGTTGTACCATTTTACATTCCCATCAGCGGTATATAAGAGTTCCAGTCTCTCCGCAGCCTTTCCAACATTTATTATTTTGTGTTTTTTGGATTAATGCCAGCCTTGTTGGAGTGAGATGGAATCTCATCATAGTTTTAATTTGCATTTCTCTAATGGCTAATGATCAAGAGCATTTTCTCACGTATCTGTTAGCTGCCTGAATATCTTCTTTAGTGAAGTGCGTGTTCATATCCTTTGCCCACTTCTTGATTGGGTTGTTTGTCTTTTTGTGGTTGAGTTTTAACAGAATCATATAGATTTTAGAGATCAGGCGCTGGTCGGAGATGTCATAGCTGAAAGTTCTTTCCCAATCTGTGGGTGGTCTTTTTACTCTTTTGGTGAAGTCTTTAGATGACCATAGGTGTTTGATTTTTAGGAGCTCCCAGTTATCTGGTTTCTCTTTGTCATTTTTAGTAATGTTTTGTATTCTGTTTATGCCTTGTATTAGGGCTCCTAACGTTGTCCCTATTTTTTCTTCCATGGTCTTTATCGTTTTAGTCTTTATGTTTAGGTCTTTGATCCACTTAGAGTTAGTTTTTGTGCATGGTGTGAGATATGGGTCCTGTTTCATTTTTTTGCAAATGGACATCCGGTTATGCCAGCACCATTTGTTAAATAGACTACCTTTTCCCCAATTAACTGACACTGGGCCTTTGTGAAATACCAGCTGTTCATATGTAGATGGATTTATATCTGGGTTCTCAATTCTGTTCCATTGGTCTATGTACCAGGCTGTTTTGACTACTGTGGCTGTATAATATGTTCTAAAATCAGGTAGAGTGAGGCCTCCCACTTTGTTCTTCTTTTTCCGTAATGCTTTACTTATCCAGGGCTTCTTTCCCTTCCATATGAAGTTGGTGATTTGTTTCTCCATCACATTAAAAAATGTCATTGGAATTTGGATCGGAAGTGCATTGTATGTATAGATGGCTTTTGGTAGAATAGACATTTTTACTATGTTAAGTCTTCCTATCCATGAGCAAGGTATGTTTTTCCACTTAAGTATGTCCTTTTGAATTTCTTGTAGTAGAGCTTTGTAGTTTTCTTTGTGTAGGTCTTTTACATCCTTGGTAAGATTTATTCCTAAGTATTTTATCTTCTTGGGGGCTACTGTGAATGGTATTGATTTGGTTATTTCCTCTTCAGGGTTCTTTTTGTTGATGTAGAGGAATCCAAGTGATTTTTGTATGTTTATTTTATAGCCTGAGACTCTGCCAAACTCTTCTATTAGTTTCAGTAGTTTTCTGGAGGATTCCTTAGCGTTTTCTGTGTATAAGACCATGTCATCTGCAAACAGAGATAATTTTACTTCCTCCTTGCCAATCCGGATGCCCTTTATTTCTTTGTCTAGCCTAATTGCTCTGGCTAGGACCTAGCTCTAGCACAATGTTGAATAAGAGTGGTGATAAAGGGCATCCCTGTCTGGTTCCCATTCTCAAGGGAAATGCTTTCAGGCTCTCACCATTTAGGGTGATGTTGGCTGTTGGCTTTGTATAGATGCCCTTTATTATGTTGAAGAATTTTCCTTCAATTCCTATATTGCTGAGAGTTTTTATCATAAATGGGTGTTGGACTTTGTCAAATGCCTTTTCTGCAACGATTGATAAGATCGTGTGGTTTTTGTCTTTTGTTTTATTTATATGGTGGATTACATTAATGGTTTTTCTAATATTAAACCAGCCTTGCATACCTGGTATAAATCGCACTTGGTTGTGGTGGATTATTTTTTTGATATGTTGTTGAATTCTATTGGCTAGAATTTTGTTGAGGATTTTTGCATCTATGTTCATGAGGGATGTAGGTCTGTAATTTTCTTTTTTGTAGTGTCTTTACCTGGTTTTGGTATCAGGGATATGGTGGCTTCATAGAATGAGTTAGGTAGTATTCCATCATTTTCTATGCTTTGAAATACCTTTAGTAGTAGTGGTGTTAACTCTTTTCTGAAAGTTTGGTAGAACTCTGCAGTGAAGCCGTCCGGGCCAGGGCTTTTTTTTTGTTGGGAGTTTTTTGATTACCTTTTCAATCTCCTTTTTTGTTATGGGTCTATTTAGTTGTTTTACTTCTGATTGTGTTAGTTTAGGTAGGTAGTGTTTTCCTAGGAATTCATCCATTTCTTCTAGGTTTGCAAGTTTGAGTACAATTTTTTGTAATAATCTGATATGATTGTTTTAATTTCGTTTGGGTCTGTTGTGATGTGGACCATCTCGTTTCTTACTCGGGTTATTTGTTTCCTTTCCTGTATTTCTTTAGTCAGTGTGGCCAATGGTTTATCAATTTTGTTAATTTTTTTCAAAGAACCAGCTTTTGGCTTTGTTAATTCTTTTTTTTTTTTTCTCTAATTCATTTAGTTCAGCTCTAATTTTTATTATTTGTTTTCTTCTGGTGCCTGATGGATTCTTTTGTTGCTCACTTTCTATTCAAGTTGTAGGGACAGTTCTCTGATTTTTGCTCTTCTTTTTGTATGTGTGCATTTATCGATACAAGTTGACCTCTGAGCACTGCTTTTGCTGTGTCCCAGAGGTTTGGATAGGAAGTGTTTTCATTCTCGTTGCATTCTATGAATTTCTTCATTCCCTCCTTAATGTCTTCTATAACCCAGTCTTTTTTGAGCAGGGTATTGTTCAGTTTCCAAGTATTTGATTTCTTTTCCCTAATTTTTCTGTTATTGATTTCCATTTTCATGGCCTTGTGGTTTGAGAAGATGCTTTGTAATATTTCGATGTTTTGGATTCTGCGAAGGTTTGTTTTATGACCTAATATGTGGTCTATTCTAGAGAATGTTCCATGTGCGCTAGAAAAAAAAGTATACTTTGCAGCAGTTGGGTGGAGTGTTCTGTATAAGTCTATGAGATCAAGTTGGTTGATTGTAGCAATTAGGTCTTCCGTGTCTCTATTGGCTTCTTACTGGAAGTCCTGTCCTTCTCTAAAAGCAGTGTGTTCAAGTCTCCTACTATAATTGTGGGGGTGTCTATCTCACTTTTCAGTTCTGTTCAGTTATCTTGCAGCCCTGTCATTGGGTGCATAAATATTTAATATGGTTATATCTTCCTGTTCTATGGTCCCTTTAATCATTATGTAGTGTCCTTCTTGATCCTTTGTGGTGGGTTTGACTTTAAAGTCTGTTTTGTCAGAAATTAATACCGCTACTCCTGCTCTTTTTTGATTGTTGTTTGCTTGATATATTTTTTTCCATCCTTTGAGTTTTAGTTCGTGTCTCTAAGTCTAAGGTGCGTCTCTTGTAGGCAGCATATAGACGGATCGTCTGAGACTTTCTGTCTCTTTATTGGTGCGTTTAGTCCATTTACATTCAGCGTAATTATAGATAAGCATGTGTTTAGTGCTGTCATTTTGATGCCTTTTTGTGTGTGTTGTTGATAATTTCATTTTTCCACTTTTTTGTGCTGAGACGTTTTTCTTTATAAATTCTGTGTTCCTTATTTTCATAATAGTTGACTTTATGTTTGCTGAGTCATTATGTTTTTCTTGGTTTTATTTTGAGTTATGGAGTTGTTATATCTCTTTGTGATTACCTTAACATTTACCCCTGTTTTTCTAAGTAAAAACCTAACTTGTATTGTCCTATATTGCCTTGTTTCCCTCTCCATATGGCAGTTCTTTGCCTCCTGTATTTAGTCCCTCTTTTTGATTATTGTGATCTTTTACACATTGATTTCAATGATTCCCTGTTTTGACCATTTTTTTCTTTTTAAAATTAATCTTAATTTGTTTTTGTGATTTCCCTATTTGAGTTGATACCAGGATGTTCTGTTCTGTGACCTTGTGTTGTGCTGGTATCTGATATTATTGATTTTCTGACCAGACAATTTCCTTTAGTATTTCTTGTAGCTTTGGTTTGGTTTTTGCAAATTCTGTAAGCTTGTATTTATCTGTAAATGTTTTAATTTTGCCTTCATATTTCAGAGAGAGTTTTGCTGGATATATGATCCTTGGCTGGCAGTTTTTCTCCTTCAGTGCTCTATATATGTCATCCCATTGCCTTCTTGACTTCATGGTTTCTGCTGAGTAGTCTGAGCTTATTCTTATTGCTTCTCCTTTGTGGGAGACCTTTCCTTTCTCCCTGGCTGCTTTAAAAATTTTCTCTTTATCTTTGGTTTTGGCAAGTTTGATTATAATATGTCTTGGTGTTTTTCTTTTTGGATCAATCATATATGGGGTTCGATGAGCATCTTGGATAGATATCCTTTTGTCTTTCATGATGTCAGGGAAGTTTTCTGCCAACAGATCTTCAGCTATTCCCTCTGTATTTTCTGTTACCCCTCCCTGTTCTGGGACTCCAATTACACACAAGTTATTCTTCTTGATAGAGTCCTATATGATTCTTAGGGTTTCTTCATTTTTTTTAATTCTTTTATCTGATTTTTTTTTTTCCGCTATATGGGTGTCAATTCCCTTGTCCTCCAGATCCCCACTCTGCATTCCAATTGCTCGAGTCTGCTCCTTTGACTTCCTATTGAGTTGTCTAATTCTGTAATTTTATTGTTAATCTTTTGGATTTCTGAATGCTGTTTCTCTATGGATTCTTGCAGCTTACTAATTTTTCCACTGTGTTCTTGAAGAATCTTTTTGATTTCTTCAACTGCTTTATCAGTGTGTTCCTTGGCTCTTTCTGTAGATTGCCTTATTTCATTTCTGAGGTCATCCCTGATGTCTTGAAGCATTCTGTAAATTAGTTTTTTATATTCTGCATCTGGCAATTCCAGGATTGTGTCTTCATCTGGGAAAGATTTTGATTCTTTAGTTCGGGGAGTTGTAGAAGCAGTCATGGTCTGCTTCTTTATGTGGTTTGATGTCGAGTGCTGTCTCTGAGCCATCACTAAGATATTGTAGTGATTTATTCTATATTTGTTCCCTGAGTCTTATCTTTTTTTGTTTTCTTTCAATATACGTAGGTGAGCTACTAGATTGCGGTGTCTTGATTGTTGTAGCCCTTGAATCACTTATGTCCTATTACCAACTGGTTTGGGCTGTTACCGGATATATAAGCCTAAGAATCCATTCACTATTCTTGAGTAGAATCTGATTTTGGGTCATTAAGTGTGTGGTGCAGACTGTCACCTATCCACCTAGAGAAGTAGTAGTGATAGTTGTGTGCACCAGATTCTAGTAGCAGCAGGGGTTCACACTCCAGAGGGGGCAGGATGCTGACAGGCTTCTGCCAAGTGCCAGTGAGGTAGGTGAGTCTCTATTCCTAAATCACTTTGGTGGGTGGGCTCTGCAGCTGTACCTTAGGCCCCCAATGCCAGTACCTCTACAGATTGGTAGGTGTCACCCTCCTTAGACCCATAAGGCAGGAGGCTAGGTGGTCTGGGGGGAACTTCAGCCCTCAGTTCCCTGCTGTGGGTCAGTGAGGGCTCTGTTGAATTCACGGAGATATCAGACCTGAGAAACTTGTCTTTCGAGTAATCCACTAAAACAATTACAGTCAGATCCCTATCAGAATTGCCTTTGCGTTATAATAGCCCCCTTGTTCCCTGTAGGGATGAAAGCCCAAGACTGTGCATCACATATGCTTGGCTGGAGCTGGTTCTGTATTTTTAGTCCAGTTAGGGAAGGATTCTTGGTCCCTGGGTTTTTTGTAGCTGCTTCTCTCAGGCCAGGAGAATGGGTTAGGAAAAGATCAAAAAAAAAAAAAAAAAGAAAGAAAAATCACAGCACACTTCACTCTGGCTCAGGAAATTCCAATGTTAATGAAGCCGCCTGGGAATGGGAGGGGAGGGATCAGATAGATGGGAGAGAGTAGCACCCCAGAATATAGACAAAGTTACTTATCTTTCTCGGTGAGGACTGTTTTATCTGAGATTCCCGAGGGGTGTGTAGCCTGTGTGCGTTGGCTGGGTCAAGATTGCCCCTGAGGGTTAGGTCCGCGTCATGTGCTTGTGCTGTCTCGGAAGCCGTGGTCATTTCCTCCACTCCCAGTCCAAAGCCCAGTGCCAAGGTTCCCCGGCTGGGACGCCACACTCCAGGCTCCAAAAACCAGTCTCTGCCTCCCGGTGACTTCTCTTCCTGTGAGCCGCGTCGCTGTGCTGCCTGCGTGCACTGGCTGGGCTTCCCCCGAGGTCACTTCTGGGGGCTAGGGCTGCGTCCCGTGTTTGCGCTGTCTCTGGATGCCATGCTCAGCTCCCCTGCGCCCAGTCCAAAGCCCGGCGCCAAGGTTTTCTGACTGGGATGCTGGCTTCAGGCTCCAAAAGCAGTCATTGCTACTCCGTGGTTGTTCGTTCTCAGTCTCTGTCACTCAGGTCAGCTCTTTAGATCTGTGTTTGATGGTCAGGGTTCATAGATTGTCATGTATGTGATCGATTCACTTGTTTCTCCGAGTCTTTGTTGCAAGAGGGATCTGAGGTAGCTTCTACCTAGTCAGCTATCTTGGCCCACCTCTAGTTTTGTATCTTGTCCTGCCACTTTTGCGTAGCCTCAGGCAAGTGACTTAACCTTCTTTGAGTCTGGTGTCCTCACCTGTAAAATAACAATAACAATAACAATAACAGTACTTACCTCACAGGGCTGTGACAGAAATGAGAAAGTAAGTGAAAGAATTGCACTCTAACAATATTAAATTGTATTTCAATGAAATGAAGTAAAGGACTTAGCACAGTGCCGGATATGTATGAAAATCTCAGTAAATGGAGCTGCTGTTTGGGTTATTAAGACTGTCATAGAATAGCTAGGTACTCTGATCCACAGAACATTTGGAGGGGTAGAATGGACTCTCAGATGAAGGTTGTGACTGGAAAGTTGGATTTGAGAGGCACTGGAAGAAAAGAGGGCCAAGAACTGTACTTCAGGAGATATTTGTAGGGTGGCAGGAGGAGGATGCTGTTGATGGGAACAATAGGTACATGACTTACTCCCTAGGCAGGAGAACCTTTCCCTTAACTCACCTACCCCAGGTCCATCAGCTCCAAGAGCTGGAGGCAGCCACTGATCATGTGATGCTGTATGATCTTATGTCGTTAACAGAGATTAATAGTAGGAAATGGTTGAGATTATTTCAAGTATGCTGTTAATAACAGCCATAACTCATGTTTTCTTTATCCTGTTTAGCTACTACCCATGTGGAAGCCAAATTATGTGCTGTGGAAGAAGACACTTTTGAGGTTTACCTTTATGTAACTCTAAAAAACGAGAAAGTAAGTGAAAGAATTATACTTAAAAATTTTTTTTCATTATTTTAAATTTTATTTCAGTGAAACCAAGGAAAACAATGTCATTCACTCAGCATAGAAATTTTCTTAGTCTTTCAAGGTCTGGCTCAGACCAGAAGTGAGCCAGGACTGTGTATTCTTCTTTTGGTTAATTCAAAAAATTACTTAAGTGTTCTACTTAGGTAGCATTTATTTTAGTAATGGACAAGAACTTATTTCTACATGGGCTACTATGAAATATTTTTTTTGTAAAAAGGCGTCATTTTTATAAATACATGCATTTACCATGCTTTTAGTTTGCTTCCCCCCCGCCCCGTATTATCTCATTGTAAGTAATATGTACTCATTGTAAAGAATTCAGATAATAGAAGCAGAAAGAAAGTAGACCTCACGTGAGCTCCCCCTGCCCCCTTCCTTTCTTTGTTGTTAGCTGTTACTATTTTGGCTGGACACCTGTGTGAATCAGTCCAGGAAGACCCTCATCACCCACTTTGGCTGCCAGATTGCGTGGTGGTTAACAAACTGCATCCTGTGGAAAATCTCAGCTTCCCTTCTCTGTTCAGTTCAGACCCCAGCTGCCCATTCAGCTTTTCTCTCTTTCATCCCCTTTCACTCGGGGCTAGATCAGTGGATACTTAGCTGAAAGCTGGGGAGTCCACATGACTGTCTATCTCAGAACAGCTGGGCCCCATTACTGCTTTGGGTCCTATAATTTTCCAAAATGACACAGAGCCTCCTGGGAGGCACTATATCTGAAGTAATAGCTTTAATATAACAACAAAGGATACAAATGAGACACACAGGGCAAGGTCTGGGAGAGGACACAGTATGGCGCTTCCATGTACCAAGAAGGCACATACTACCATCTCCATACATGGTGACCAACCAGGAAGTTCCCCGAGCCTCTCTCTTCCAAGCCTTTATGGTCCTTATCATGTGGTAAGACTATATCATGCCTCCTGAGGAGGAGCCCTGGTGGTGCAGTGGTTAAGTGTTTGGCTGCTAATCACAAGGTCAGTAGTTGGAATCCACCAGCCACTCCTTGGCAACTCTATGGGGGCAGTTCTACTCTGTGCTGTAGGGTCGCTGAGAGTTGGAACCGACTGGAGGGCAGTGGGTATTGTGGTTGGTAAGGCTTAGTCAGCATTGGACTCCCAGGTAGTCTTGTTGTGCTTAGCCCTCATTCATTAGCCTCAGGTGTTGGTATGGCTTGAAAGAACTGAGGACAAAGACAGAATAGCTTTCTACAAGGTGATTCCACACCTCACAACACCCTTTCTGAAGGATGGCACAGGGACATTGTTCAGAGCTCACTGAGAGCATGTGGACCACACACTTTATTTTGAAATAATTTGAGTTACAGAAGAGATGCAAATATGGTACAGAGAGTTCTGTATATCCTTCACTCAGGTTCCCCTAATGTTAACATCTATAGTATAATTATTAAAACCAGAAAACCAACCGTGATAAAATACTATTAAAAAATTTACAGCTATAAACCAGCTAGCACAGTATACCTTCTCCTCCAGCACACGCTCTGTGTGTTAGGTCTCAAAGTAAGTTTCAGTAAATTTAAAAAGATTGAAATCGTATGAAACATCTTCTCCAGTGACAGTAGAATGAAACTAGAAATTAATAACAAGGAAAATTGGAAGATACACAAATACATGGAAATTAAACAAAACATTGTTAAACAACCAATGAGTCAAGGAAGAAATGACAAGAGAAATCAGAAAATACATTGAGTTGAATGAAAATGAAAGCACACCATGCCAAAACGTACAGGACAGTGAAGGCAGTGCTTAGAGAGAAATTTATAGTGATAAACGCCTATATTAAAAAAGAAGAAAGATCTCACTCCAGTAACCTAACTTTACAACTTGAGGAACTGGAAAAAGAAGAGCCATCCAAGCCTAAAGCTGCGATAAAGAAAGAAATTACCAAGATGAGATCAGAGGTAGATGAAAAGATCAGTAAACTCAGACCTTTAGTTAGACTGACAGAGAGGATGAAAATATCTAAAATCAGAGATGAAAGTGGGGACATAACTGATCCTGTAGAAATAAAAAGGATCATACAAGAACACTGTGAACAACTGTACGCCAACAAGTTAGGTAATAGATGAAATGGACAAATTCCTAGAAACACATAAATTTCCTGCATTGACTCGAGAAGAAATAGGTGATCTAAACAGACCCATGTCAAGTAAAGAGATTAAATCAGTAATCAAAAACCTCCCAATAAAGAAGAGCCCAGGACCAGATGGCTTCATTGAGGAATTCTGTCAAACATTTATGGAAGAAGTGACTCTAATCTTAAACTTCTCCAAAAAAAAAAAAAAAAAGAATGAAAAGGAGGGAACACTTCTTAACCCATTATATAAGGCTAATGTTAACCTTTATATCAAAGCCAAGGGTATCACAAGAAAACTACAGACCAGTATTCCTTATGGATATAGAGGCAGAAATCCTCACCAAATATTAGAAAGCATATTTGAAGAGCGTATTAAAAGCAGTATACGCCATGATCAAATGGGATTCATCCCAAGAAAATAAAAGGTGGTTCAGTATTAGAAGATGGATCAGTGTAATGTACCAGATTAATTGAACAAAGGAAAAGAACCACATGATCATTTCAGTCGATGAAGGACAGGCATTTGACAGAATCCAACACCCTTTCATGATTAAAATACTGAACAGTCTAGAAACAGAAGAGAAATTCCACAGTACAATAAAGAGCATTTATGAAAAAGTCATGGCTAACATACTGTGGAAAAAGGCAGCTTTTCCTGTCAGATCAGAAACAAGGATGCCTGCTCTCACGACTGCTCAACCACATTCTGGAAGTCCTAGCCAGAACAATTAGGAAAGAAAAATGAAAGGTGTCTAAATTGGGAAGGAAAAAGTAAAACTTTTTTTTTGCAGATGCAAACCCTAAAGAATCCACCAGAAGCTACTAGAGCTAATAAATGAATTCAGAGAAGTGGTAAGATACAAGGTTGACACACAGTTCACGTTCCTATACATCAGCAGTGAGTATTATGAAGAGGAAAGTGGGAAAAAATTCCATTTATGGTAGGATATGAAAGAATAAAATACCGAAGAGTAAATTTAACCAGGGAGGTAAAATACTTGTACACTGAAAACTACAAAATGTTTCTGAAAGAATGTAAAAAAAAACAAACCCACTGCCCTAGAGTCGATTCCGGCTCATAGCGACCTTATAGGACAGAGTAGAACTGCCCCATAGAGTTTCCAAGGAGTGCCTGGTGGATTTGAACTGCTGACCTCTTGGTTAGCATCCGTAGCACTTAACCACTACGCCACCAGGGTTTCCAAAAGAATGTAAAGAACTCATAAATAAATTGGAGGTCATTCCATATTTGTGGATTGAAAATGTTGTTAAGATGTCAGTACAGAGCATCTTGGGTGGAGCCAAGATGGCAGAATAGACAGACGCTTCCTTTGAGCCCTCTTTACAATACAGACATGAAAAAAACAAGTGAAATGAGTATATTTGTGACAAGCTGGGAGCCCTGAGCTTCAAAGGCAAGCTTAGACAACGAACTGAGGGGCAGGGGGAGGAAGAGATGGTTCAGAAGCAGAGAAGAGTTACTGGACCTGAATCGCGGGGAGCCCTCAGGCACCGTTCCCAGAGCAGCAGTGGCAGTGGGCAGGTACTAATGTTCAGCCGCAGTTTCCTCAGGGAGAAGCAGCCAGCCACACAGCCCACTCACACCTCCAGAACCTGAGAAGAAAGGGGCTCTCAGCAAAATCTAAGTACTGCTGTATATTTTACAGCCCCCCCCCCACCCCCCAAGCTGGCTTCAGCAGCTGAATTCCTTGGGCCTGAGATAGGCAGTGTTGAGCACCCACAGCCATGCTCCTGGCCTTGGAGAAGGAAAAAATTTTCAATTGGGGGAGAACATAATTTGCCACCTTCACTAACGGGGGAGCTCAGGACAGAAGTGCCTCCTGTCCAGGCATAAACGGTCTGTGGACTTTGAGCACCTTTCCCTTCCGCATGGACCTGTGTGGGCCTATTTTGGGAGAATAGACCCTTGTTGGCAAACTCCAACCATTTCACCTGTGTGGTGAAGAGGTGGGTGTTTGATGTTTGACATTGCTTTGCCTATTAAACAAGGTCCTCACCTACCCACCTCAGGGACCTAAGGACTGGTAGCTTCACTCAGGTCACCTAGCCACCTGCGACAGGGGTCCAAGGATAACTGGTACATCCCAAACCTTACAACCAAAAACTTTGGGTGCCCATGGTCCATCTGCAGAACCCACCCCCCTGCACACACTAGGGAACAGGGATGCGATTTCTTCAGTGATGCTCGGGGGTCAGTTCTGAGCCCCCTGCCTTGTTCAGAGCATGACCCCCTGCTGCAATCAGGTACCAGTACATACACCAATCACCTGTGCCCCTCTGAGACTGTAGGACAGAGCCTGTACCACACACTTGATGATCAACTATCTGGATACGTGAGCTGAATTCGTACAAGAAAAGTGAATTGATTCCTAGACTAATACACCTGATAACAGCTCTAGCCAGCTGGAGACAGGATGTCAGAGCTACGAAGGCGAAAATAATCAAGCTAGCTCACTCAAGCAGCCCACTTGGGTATATCAAAACAAAGCAAAGCAAGAAGCTACGGCACAGTAAGCAAGCATAAACTAATACAATAACTTACAAATGGCTTGGAGACAACAGTCAATATCAAGTCACATGAAGAAACAGACCATGATCACCTCAACAAGCTCTCAAAACAATTCGGGGATCTTCTAGATTAAAGTACATTCCTGGAATTACCAGAGCCAGAACACAAAAGATTAGTATACGGAACCCTTCAAGACATCAGAAAGGAGATGAGGCAATACGCAGAACAAGCCAAGGAACACACAAATAAAGCAGTTGAAGAAGTTAGATTATTCAGGAACATAATGAAAAATGTAATAAGCTGGAAAAATCCATAGACAGGCAGCAATCAGAAATTCAGAAGATTAATAAAATTCCAGAAGTAGACAACTCAATAGAAAGTCAGAGGAGCAGAATTGAGCAAGAAGAAGCCAGAATTTCTGAACTCGAAGATAAATCATTTGGCACTAATATATTTGAAGAAAAATCAGATAAAAGAATTAAAAAGAAGAAACCTTAAGAATCATGTGGGACTCTATCAAGAGAAATAATCTACGAGTGATTGGAGTAGCAGAAGAGGGAGGGTCAACAGAAAATACAGAGAGAATTGTCGAAGATTTGTTGGCAGAAAACTTCCCTGATATCGTGAAAGATGAGAAGATATTTATCCAAGATGCTCATTAACTCCACATAAGTTAGTTGTTAAAAGAAAGTCACCAAGACATACTATAATCAAACTTGGCAACACCAAAGTTAAAGAGAGAATTTTAAGAGCAGCTAGGGATAAATGAAAAGTCACCTACAAAGGAGAGCCAACAAGAATATGCTCGGACTACTTGGCAGAAACGATGCAGGCAAGAAGGCAATGGGATGACATATTTAAAAAAATGAAGGAAAAAAATTGCCAGCCAAGAATCATAGATCCATCAAAACTGTCTCTTAAATATGAAGGTAAAATTAGGACATTTCCAGATAAACGGAAGTTTAGGGAACTCATAAAAACCAAACCAAAACTATAAGAAACACTAAAGGGAGTTCTTTGGTTAGAAAATCAATAATATCAGGTATCAACCGAAGACTAGAACATTGGACAGAGAAACCAGAAGTCAACCCAGACAGGGAAATCCAAAAAAATGAAGCAAGAATAAAAAATAAAAAAAGCTTAAAACAGGGTAACAGCAATGTTATTACATAAAAGAAGACAACATTAAGATGTTAAAGAGGCACTAAAAAATGTAATCATAGATCTTCCTATGGAGGGGAAGATACGGCAATACAGAGAAATAAAAGTTAGGTTTAAATTTAGAAAAATAGGAGTAAATACTAAGGTAACCACAAAGAAGACAAGCTATCCTGCTCGTGAAAATAAAACACAAGAGAAAAAGAGACTCAGCAGAAACAAAATCAACAACAATGAATTTGAGGAAAGGACAATATATAAAGATAACCTACTCAGCACATAAAATTAATTCCCTTGAGAATGGCAACCAGACAAGGATGCCCTTTATCACCGCTCTTATTCAACATTGTGCTGGATGTCCTAGCCAGAGCAGTTACGCTAGATAAAGAAATAAAGGGCATCCAGATTGGCAAGGAAGAAGTAAAAGTATCTCTGTTTGTAGACGACATGATCTTACACACAGAAAACCCTAAGCAATCCTCCAGAAAACTACTGAAACTAATAGAAGAGTTCAGCAGAGTATCGGGATACAAGATAAACATACAAAAATCAGTTGGATTCCTCTACACCAACAAAAAGAACATCGAAGAGGAAATCACCAAATCAGTGCCATTTACAGTAGCCCCCAAGAAGATAAAATATGTAGGAATAAATCTTACCAGAGATGTAAAAGACTTATACAAAGAAAACTACAGTACACTTCTGCAAGAAACCAAAAGAGACTTACATAAGTGGAAGAACATACCTTGGTCATTAATAGGAAAACTTAACATTATAAAAATGTCTGTTCTACCAAAAGGGATCTATAGATTTAATGCAATTCTGATCCACATTCCAACGACATTCTTTAATGAGATGGAGAAACAAATCACCTACTTCATATGGAAGGGAAGGAGGCCCCGGGATAAGTTAAGCATTACTGAAAAAGAAGAACAAAGTGGGCAGACTTACTCTACTTAATTTTAGAGCCTATTATACTGCCACAGTAGTCAAAACAGCCTGGTACTGGTACAACAACAGATACATGGACCAGTGGAACAGAATTGAGAATCCAGACATAAATCCATCCACATATGAGCAGTTGATATTTGACAAAGGCCCCAAAACAGTTAACTGGGGAAAAGACAGTCTTTTTAACAAATGGTGCTGGCATAACTGGATATCCATCTGCAAAAAAATGAAACAAGACCCATACCTCACTCAGTGCACAAAAATGAGCTCAAAATGGATCAAAGACCTAAATATAAAATCTAAAACAATAAAGATTATGGAAGAGAAAATAGAGACAACGTTAGGAGCGACTAATACAAAGCATAAACTGTATGCAAAACATTACTAAGGATGCGTAAGAAAAACTAGATAACTGGGAATTCCTAAAAATCAAACATCTATGCTCATCCAAGGACTTCACCAAAAGAGTTAAAAAACTGCCTACAGACTGGGAAAAAGTTTTTAGCTATGACATTTCTGATCAGCACCTGATCTCTATAATCTACATGATACTGCAAAAACTCAGCTACGAAAAGACAAATAACCCAATAAAAAAATGGGCAAAAGTTATGAAAAGACACTTTACTAAAGAAGACATTCAGGAAGCTAACAGATACATGAGGAAATGCTCGCAATCAGTAGCCATTAGAGAAATGCAAATAAAAACTACAGTGAGATTTCATCTCACTCCAGCGAGGCTGGCATTAATCCAAAAAACACAAAATAATAAATGTTAGGGAGGTTGTGCAGAGATTGGAACACTGCTGGTGGGAATGTCAAATGGTACAACCACTTTGGAAGTCGATTTGGCGGTTCCTTAAAAAGCTAGAAACAGAACTACCATACTATCCATCCATCCAACTCTTCGGAATATATCCTAAAGAAATAAGAGCCTTTACACGAAGAGATAAATGCACACGCGTGTTTATTGCAGCACTGTTTACACTAGCAAAAAGCTGGAAGCAACGAAGGTGCCCATCAGTGGATGAATGGATAAATAAATTATGGTATATTCACACAATGGAATACCGTGCAGTGATAACAGTGAGGAATCTGTGAAAGATTTCATAACATGGAGGAACCTGGAAGGCATTATGCTGAGTGAAATTAGTTGCAAAAGGACAAACATTGTATAAGACCACTATTATAAGAACTTGAGAAATAGTTTAAACTGAGCAGAAAACGTCCTTTTGAGGTTATGAGGTGGGGGGGGGGAGGGAGGGAGGGTGGGAAAAGGGTATTCACTAATTAGACAGTAGATAAGAACTTCTTTAGGTGAATGGAAAGACAAGACAGAATACAGGGGAGGTCAGCACAACTGGACTAAACCAAAACCAAAGAAGTTTCCTAAATAAACTGAATGCTTCGAAGGCCAGTGTAGCAAGGGTAGGGGTTTGGGGACCATGGTTTCAGAGTGCATCTAAGTCAATTGGCGTAATAAAATCTATTAAGAAAACATTCTGCATCCCACTTTGAAGAGCTGCGTCTGGGGTCTTAAATGCTGGCAAGCAGCCATCTAAGATGTGTCAATGAGTCTCAGTCCGCCTGGATCAAAGGAGAATGAAGAAAACCAAGGACACAAGGTAATTATGAGCCCAAGAGTCAAAAGGGGCCACATGAACCAGAGACTACGTCATCCTGAGACCAGAAGAATTAGATGGTGCCCGGCTACAACCAATGACTGCCCTGACAAGGAACACAACAGAGAACCTGTGAGGGAGCAGGAGAGCAGTGGGATGCAGACCCCAAATTCTCATAAAAAGTCCAGACTTAATGGTCTGACTGAGACTAGAAGGACCCCGGTGGTCATGTCCCCAAGACATTCTGTTGGCTCAGGACAGGACCCATTCCCAAAGCCAACTCTTCAGACATGGATTGGACTGGAGAATGGGTCGGAGAGGGACGCTGGTGAGTGAGTTTCTTGGATTAGGTAGACATGTGAGACTATGCTGCGATTCCTGCCTGGAGGGGAGATGAGAGGGTAGAGGGGGTTCGAAGCTGGCAATACGGACACGAAAAGAGGTAGTGGAGGAAGGGAGGGAGCGGGCTGTCTCATTAGGGGGAGAGTAATTGGGAGTATGTAGTAAGGTGTGTATAAGTTTTTGCGTGAGAGACTGAATTGATTTGTAAACTTAAAGCATAATAAAAAGTATTAAAAAAAAAAAAAAAAGGTGTCAGTGCAACCGAAAGCAATCTATAGATTCCGAACAATCCCCACCAAATTCCAGCAATAGCCTTCTATGAAAAAATGGGAAAGCCAGTGTTCGAATGTATATGGAACTGTGAGGGGCCCCAAGTAGCCAAAGTAATCCTGAAAAAGAGGAGCAAAGTAGCACAAATTACAGTTCCTTATTTCAAAACATAGTATAAAGCTACAGTAATCAAAACATACACGGTAAACTCTTTTTAAAAATCATCTCTATGAGACCACGTGGTTAAAAGTTACTCTAAAGCAAAGATAAGAAGGTAAGTGGACAGGGAAAGTAGATTAGTGGTAATGGTACCGCCAGAATGGAATGAATAAGAATAATGATAAGTTGTGGAAAAATGTAACCAATATTTCTGAAGAATTTGTGTAAAAATTGTTAAATGGGAACTTAATTTGCTGTGTAAACTTTCAGTTTAGACACAGTGAAATATTATTTAAAAAAACATACGTGATAGACATACTTATCGATGGGATAGAATTGAGAGTCCAGTCTATACATCTGTGGTCAATTGATTTTCAACAATATTTTATTCAGTCGGGAAAGAAGAGTCTGTTTAATAAATGTTGCTGGGAAACTGGATTTCCACATGTGCAAGTATGAAGCCGGAGCCTTACCTCCCACTACATATGAAAATTAACTCAAAGTGGATAAATGACCTAAATGTAAGACCTAAAGCCATAAAAAAAAAAAAACAAAAACTTAAGAGGAACTACAAGGAGTAATGGTTTGGGATATAGTTTTTGACAATGAATTCTTAGATGTGACACCCAAAGCACAAGCAACAAGAGGCAAAATAGGTAAATTGGACTTCATCAGAATTTAAAACTTCTGTGTATCGAAATGAAGAGACAGCCTATAGATGGGGAGAAAATTTTTAGAAAGCAGATATTGCTTAACACAGAGAATATTACATAACTCATACAACTTAACAAAAAACAACCTGGTCAAAAAAATGGGCAAAGGGCGTGAAAAGACATTTTAACCAAAGAAGAAATACAGATAGCCAATGAGAGCATGAAAAATTGTTCATTATCACTAGTCATTAGGAAGATGGCAAATCAAAACCACAATGAGATACTGCTTCACACCTGCTAAGATGGCTATGATACAAAAAAAATAAAAAGGGTGTTAGCAAGAACATGGAGAAATTGGATCACCATTGCTGGTGGGAATGTAAAATGGTACAGCTTCTGTGGAAGATTTTTTGGTGTTTCCTCAAAAAATGGATAATAAAATTACCATGTAACTGGGCAGTTCCCCTCCTAGGTATATACTGCAAAGAATTGAAAGCAGGAATGGAGATGGATATTGGTACAGTAATACTCAGTGCAGCACTATTCACAATATCCAAAAGGTGTAAACAATTTAAATGTTTATCAGCAGGTGAATGGGTAAACAAAATGTGGTATATCCATACAATGGAGTATTATTCAAGCATAAAGAAAAACGAAGTCCTGATACAACGTGGGTAAACCCTGAAAAGAATTGTGCTGAAATTCAGCACAGGAAATTAAGAGGAACAAAGAAAACATCAGCACCACAGGAGAAAGCACAACAATATGGAACCAATAAACTCTTACCTACCAAAAATCACACTGAATGTAAATGGATTAAATGCACCCTTAAAGAGAGTGGTAGAATGGATTAAAAAAACATAACCCATTAATAAGCTGTCTACAAAGAGACACACCTTAGACACAAAGACAAATATATAAAAAATTAAATGATGGAAAATAATCGTATCAACCCAACAACCAAAAAAGAGCAGGAATGGCAGTTATAATGTCAGATAAAATAGACTTTAAGGCAAAATTCACCATAAAAAACAAGGTGTAGGACGTTATATAATGGTTAAAGGGGCAATCTACCAAGAAAACATAACCCTGGTAAGTACCTATATATCCAGTGACGAAGCTTCAAATATATAGAACAAACTCTAATGGCAGTGAAAAGAGAAATAGTTCCACAATAATAGTAGGAGACTTCAACACGCCACTCTCAGTAAAGGACAAAACATCTAGAAAGAAACTCAACAAAGATACAGAAGATCTAAAGGCCACAGTCAACCAACTCGACCTCATAGATATGTATGGAACACTCCACCCAACAGCAGCAAAGCATACGTTCTTCTCCAGTGCATATGGAACGTTTTCCAGAATAGACCACGTTTTAGGCCAAAAAGCAATCCTCAGTAAAATCCAAAGCATTGAAATAATATAAAGCGTTCTCTCTGATCACAGTGCCATAGAAATCAGTATAACAGGAAGAGCTAGGAAGACAAATACATGGAAACTGAAAAACACCTTGGTTAAAAACAACTCAGTAATAGAAGAAATAAATGGGATAAAGAAATCCTAGAAAATGGAAATGAAAAAACATCATACCAAAACCTTTGGGACACAGCAAAGACGCAGTGCTCAGGGGCCAATTTCTGGTAATAAATGCACACGTGAAAAAACAGGCCAAAATCAAAATGTTAGCCCTACAACTCGAACAAATAAAGGACAGCAAAAGGCACCACAAAAAAGCCCAAAGGCACCACAAAAAAGAAATAAGATTAGAGCAGAAATAAGTGAAATAGAGAACAGAAAAGCAATAGAATCAAGAAGACTAAAACCTGGTTCTGTTGAAAAGATCAACAAAGTTGACAAACCATTGATCAAACTGATGAAAGAAAAACAGGAGAGGAAGCAAATAACCCAAATAAGAAATGAGATGGGTGACATTACAACAGACCCAACTGAAATAAGGGTCATAACAGAATATTATGAAAAAACGTACCTCTGCAAATTTGAGAACCTAGAGGAAATTGACAGATTTCGAGAAACACACTGCGTAGCTACAGTAACGCAAACTGAGATAGAAAATCCGAACAGACCCGTAACAAGAGAAGAGAT
The DNA here is from genome assembly GCF_024166365.1 of Elephas maximus indicus. Lineage (NCBI taxonomy): Eukaryota > Metazoa > Chordata > Mammalia > Proboscidea > Elephantidae > Elephas > Elephas maximus. The sequence continues at coordinate 14,743,053 of NC_064839.1, forward strand.
TGAAGGGGTAATTAAAAAAAAAAAAAAAACACTCCCAACAAAAAAGAGGCCCTGGCCCTGATGACTTCAGTGCAGAATTCTACCAGACATTCAGAGAAGAGCTCACATCAGTTCTCCTCAAACTATTTCAGAGCATAGAATAGGAAGGAATACTCCTGAATTCTTGCCATGAAGCAGGCATAACCCTGATACCAAAGCCAGGGAAAGACACCACAAAAAAAGAAAATTACAGACCAGTATTGAATATAGATGCAAACATTCTCAACAAAATACTAGCCAGTACAACTCAGCATCATATAAAAAAAAAGTTATACGCCACAACCAAGTGGAATTCTTATCAGGTGTGCAAGGATGGTTCAACATTAGAAGAGAACCAACGTAATCCACCACATAAATAGAACCAAAGAAAAGAATCACACGATCATCTCAGTTGATGAAGAAAAGGCATTTGGTAAAGTTCAACACCCATTCCTGATAAAAACTCTTGATAGTTTGTTAGTAGTTACCAGGGACAGGAGGAAGGGGTGGAGGAGTCATTGCTTAGGAGGTGTTTCGTTTTCTGTTAAAGATGATGAGGAAAAGTGGAAAAAGGTAGTGGTGACAGTTGCTCAACGTGGTGAACGTAACTGATGTCACTGAATTGTACGCTTAAAAATGTAAAAAATTCACACGTTTTGTTAAATATATTTTTACCACACACACGCGCTCTACAAACCTTATTTGAATTTTGCCAGTTGTCTCACCAGTTTCCTTTCTCTGGTTTCAGAGCCCATCCAGGATCCCACATGGCATCTAGCTGTTAGGTCTTAGTCTTCTCTGATCTGTGACAGGTTGTTTATGACGTTGACACTTCTGAAGACCACTGGCCAGTTATTTTTTTGAATGTTGCTCAGTTTGGGTCTGGCTGATGTTTTCTCATCATCTCATTGAAGTTATACATTTTTTTAGCAAGAATACCACAGAAGTAATCTTGTGCCCTTTTCAGTGTATCCTGTCAGGGCTATGTGACGTTGATATGTGTTATTACTGGTAAGGTTAACCTTGCTTACCTGGTTAAGGTGGTGTCTGCCAGATGTTTTCTCTGTAGAGTTACTGATTTTGCCATTTGAAATTAATAATTATTGGGAGATAATTTGATACTGCAAATATTCGATGACTCTTGCCTACAGAATTATTATTATGGTGTTTTGCCTATTTCCATTAGTCCTTTTACATTTTTGTTGGAATTCTACTGTAAGGAAGAACTGTCCCTTCCCCTTTATTATTTACTCAACAATTTCTTTACACTAATATGAGATTCTCGGGTATTCTGGGAATTGTAATTTATTACTATTTTTATTTATTTTTCTTGCTCAGATTGTCTCAGATTTGGTCATTAGGAGCTTTTTCAAATTGGCTTATGGGTCCCATCACAGTTTGAAAACTTCCTTACTTTCTGATACCACAAGACACTCCAGGCTTATTTTGTCTGTTTCCAACCTCAGTCTTAATATCAGCCACTTCTCTGAGAAACCCTTTTATTAAAGACTGGTATTTAGACATTGAAATCTGGGTGCTAGGTGTGTTCACTGCTAATGGGGTGTCATTGATTGTAGGCCCTCTTGGTAGATGGAGTTAGGAAAAAATACATATATCTACGAGGATAAGTAAAAGAAAATATTGCTATCAGGGTTCCAGTTCATACATGCATGGGTTTATTCCAAACACAATGTGTTTAAACATGTCTCTGCGATCAGTGGATGGTTGCAGGTAAGTTCTCTCAGTAATACACTTGTCTTAGTCTTGTTACGGTGCCTTCAAAAAAAAAAAAAAGGATACTTTTTGTGCCATGGGGAAAAAAATGATTTTGAGGTCAGGGCTAATATCAAATTTTTAACAAAACTCAAGCAGACATCTTCGCAAATCATTGAAGCTTTACAGTGAGTTTATGGGAATGCTGCCCCACGTAACGCAACAGTTGTTAGATGGATCAAGCATTTTAAGGAAGGTCAGGAAGACGACCTCAGAGATGAGCTAAGAGAGGGAAGACTGCTCAGAAGGTTATGGCAGCTGTTTTTTGGAATTCCAAAGGGGTAATTTTGATAGATTTTCTTGAAGGACACAGGACGATCGTGGGGGCTTATTAAGAAGAAGTTTTAAGAAAATTGAAAACTGCACTGGTGAGAAAAAGGCCAGTAAAGTTGTGTCGAGGAATTTTTTTCCGTCACGACAATGCCCCTGCTCATTCTTCAAGGGTAGTAAGGGCTGCCTATTTTCCTAATGACTAATGATGTTGAGTATCTTTTTCACATGTTTTGTTGGAAGCCTTACCCCATCCACCTTACAGCCCTGATCTTGCCCCTTCAGACTTCATTTTTGTTCCCAAAACTCAACGTTTTAGAGGACTAGGGCATGAGTCTCTTGAGAACACCACAACTGCTGTTTTCACGTGGTGTAAATTGAAGCACACAGAATTCTTCGGGGAAGGATTAGAGTGGAAACTCCACCTGCCGAAGAGTAGAGACCTAGGTGGAGGATATGTCAAGAAACAATAGCTTCACATTTTGATATTTTTGCTTAATAAAGGTTTCCATGATTTTGTAGCAATACTTTTTGACTCCTGTGCACACATAATCTATGTTTTTATGTTAATTTATCTATATATGTGTTACATGAATACCTCTGATTTTAATCCCATACCATAGGATTCATTCTAGCCTTTCCCTTCCTTAGTCTTAATGCCTTTCTCCAGCAGTGAAAAACCTGCTCACCTTAACCACAATACACTTTGGTTAATCCTAGTATTCACACAGAAAGATTTCAGAATTGCCAGCCCACATTCCTGTGAAAAACAAATTTGTCTTTAGCCTTACTGCAACCAAAATGTTGTTTTCCAAAGTTTCTTAGGTTAGTTCTTTTCTTCCATACACTGTGATTGTTATTTATTTGTAATAAGGTTCATTTGTTATTGTTTGCATTGCATTTTGAGCCCTTCCCTCCTACAGCATACCTACATCTTGGTTGATTTTACTTACGAGTTTTCATTGTCTTTTTTACACCTTGGTAAAAATAACAGAATGTTGGCCATAGAACCCATCTTATAAACATTTCTTTTAAACAACCTCTCTGCTGACCACTTCTTGCTTTCCAAGAGTAAGTCTCTCCTGTTCTGCATATGGTTGTAAGGGGATGGAGACTTGCCCTTACTTCAAGATGGTGAGATGCGGAAGGTAAGGAGGGCCGTGCTTGGCCGAGAAAGACATGTAATGGGTGTATGAGGTCATAATTGCTAGGAAAAGAAAATCAGGGATAACAACCCTTCTCCAGCTCCCAAGGAGCACAAAAATATGCCCTGGGTGTACTCTTTAAAAAATCTGTAATCTTTGACCCAGCATAATTGTTTTAATAGACATTCATGTGGTCGCATGTATCAATGATTGATTCCTTTTATTGTTAAATACTCTTCCATTGTATGACTATACTACAGTTTGTGTATCCATTCACCATGGACATTAGAGTTGTGGTCAGTTTGGGACTGTTACAACGCTGCCATGGGCATTTGTGTACAAGCCTTTCTGTGGACATATGCTTCATTTTTCTCTGGGATAAATACGAGTGAAACTGTTGAATGATATCATAGGTATTAAGAAACTCCCAGTTGTTTCAAAGTGGTTGATCATTTTACATTTAGAACAACAATGTAAGAGAATATTCAGCTCTTCCACACCCTCATCAACACTTGTGTGGCCATTCTTTTTAATTTTAGCCATTCTGATAGGTGTGCAGTGGTATTTCATTGTGGTTTTAATTTGCATTTTCCTAATGACTAATCATGTTGAATATCTTTTTCACATGTTTATTTGCAATCCATATATCTTCTTTGATACACCTTCTGCTCATTTTTTAATTGGGTAATTCGTGTTACTAGTTTTATGAATTCTTTATGTATTCGGGGTACACGTTGTTAGTTAGATATATGATTTACAAGTATTTTCTCCCCATTTCTGGATTGCCTTTTCATTCTCTTAATGTCTTTTGAAGAGCAGATGTTTTAAATTTTGGTGAAATCTAATTTATTAATTTTTCTTTTTATAGTTTGTGTCCTTTCTTTGTCTTAGCACTGAGCCCTTGCCTGACAGGATCTTGTTTGTGCCTTCAAGAAGATGCTTCTTAACGTCTCACATGGACTTTTATGATTGTTCTTACAAGGAGGGTTGGTCAGAATGATTTGGTTTACCATTATTAGAGCAGAAGTCAAGAGACCTGTTTCTATCAAATAATTTTCTCCTGAACATTGAAATTCGAGGTTTACTTTGGAATATTTCACTTATTATTCATGAAACGTTTAAATGTTTAACGTTTTACAGGTTTGTGTTAATGACGATCTGGTTGCAAAGAACTTCGCTTGTTATGTGTCACCCACGGAAAATAAAATCCTTGATTCTTTAGAGAAAGCAAGATTGAACATGAAGTCGGCATCCTTCTCCAGTAAACTCAATCCTGCACTTACTCTTTGGCCAATGTTTTTGCAAGGAAAAGCTTCTCAAGGGATAAAAAGTGAGTGGAGGCTCGCCAGTATATATTTCCTTTAAAATTTTCTTAATTACAGGAATCTTGGTATATTGGTATAAGTTGTTGTGCAAACTTTTCCCCTGTTAGAGACAGAGACTTTGGCTCTGTGTTTGATATTTAATTTTAATCATAGTGTGAGTCAGTGTTGCCTGGGCCCCAAAGCTGTTAGAGGTTGTTTTTATGAGACCAGGAAAAAACTTTTAAGTTTCTTATTTACGTTGAGTTATTTCTTAGAAGTCCGTATGTTTATAGTTTAAAGATACTAACAAAACAAAGTTTTGTATGTTCAGAGTTTTAGACCCTTTTTAACCGGTATTTATTGCAAATACCCTTTGCATAAAAATATGGGAATAGTCAGTTGTGGACCATGGACACAATTTTAAGTGTCCATTTCTACATTCAGTTTTCTTCAGCCCCTCACACTGCTCCCCTCTAGTTGGGTCTCCTGTAGCCTTTCTTGAGCATTTCAGAATAAGTTGCTGACCTGATGCCCTGTCACTTCCCAGTAATTGTGTTTTTCCTAGAACCAGGGAAACAAGGACATTCTCAAAAGTATCCATAATACGCCATCAAAATTGGAAGGTTAACATTGATACATTGGAGTTGCCACCTGTCCTAGGAATTCTTTTATAGCAAAAAGACTTAATTTAGCATCACTTGTTGCATTTCCCTGTCCTGTATCTTTAGTTCCTATCAGTCTGGAGCAGTTCTTCAGTCTCTGCTTGACTTGTATGACCTTGACACTTCTGAAGATTACAGATGGCTTATATTTGTAGACTGTCCCTCAGTATGGGCCTGTTTGACGTTTTACCATGCTGACATTCAGGCTGTGTGTCACTGGCAGGAGTATCATAGGAGGGTGCTATGTTCTTCTCATTCTCTGTTCTCAGGTGATTTGTCCCGTTACTAATGAAGTTCACTTCGATCACTTGATTAAGGTATTGTCTGCCAGCCTTCTCCACTAAAAGTTACTGTTTTGTCCTTTGTAATTAATAAGTATTTTGTAGGGTGTTTCTGTGAAGCTATGTAAATAATCTCATTCTTTTTCAATTTGCTCATTTTTTTAGATTAGTGTGGCTTTTTTTATGCAACCGCGGAGTCAAAGATTTCTCTGATTAGCTGTGCCCCCTTTTAATGGAGCATGGCATTTTTAAGTCAGACCTGGGAGCTGAGTGTGTTCATGGCTGTGGTGTATCGCTGCTTTGCAGCACTCTCAGTGACAGAGAAATGGACTCTTGTGTATGTGTGTCTATACATGTTTATACATGCGTATACGCAGATTTACATCTGTATTTGTATCTATGTACTGTAAGGTAAGAGTTCACCTGTGTGTGTGCAGTTACATCTGTATATATCTCTAGTTCTATAAATATTTTGACTATAAAGAACTCATGCCAATACCTTTGATTGCAGTCCAACCTCTGAGTTAATTTGTGTTTTCTGCCATTCCAAATTTGTAACCCCTTTCTCTGTGAGGGTCCTACCTTCCATTGTCCTTAATACACTTACTTACTGGATCAGTCCCCCTTGATGTGAGCAATCTTTCATTGCCACATTATCCCTTCTTTTGTGTGGATGCCCTCCTTACCCAGACATCGGAACCCTATATGCCAGGTCACTTACCCAGTTCAGGCTCTGATACCCCGTGGGCTTTCCACATACCACCACCACCATGTGGATGCTTTCCTCATTTCACTTTGGCTCAGACACCACTCTCCTCACCCTACTTTAGCCCTGAATTCCCACATTGGGCTACCCCCTCCATGCTTACCCCTGCAGAGGCACCCTTTTCACCCTGCTTGGGTTCTTAACAGCCTGAGCTAGGCCACCACTATCCACCCCCACAGGTGCTCACCCTGCTCCGCCTGGACTCGTATGCTGCTCGGGGTTCCTGTGGCTCCCTTCCCTACCAGTGCAGACCACATACCTTCTGTTCTCTCCCCTACCTAACAGTCTTAGGTCGGAGCTGTGTGGAAGGGGTACGGGCTTCCAGAGTAATCTTACGGCTCTCTCTAGTTCTTCTGGGTGGCACAGCTAAGTGCTCTGCTACTAACCAAGAGGTTGGTGGTTTCAGTTCACAGAGACATCTGAGATGAAAGTCCTGGTGATCTAGTTCTGCAGGGTCATAGCTATGAGAACCCTACGGAACACAGTTGCACCTGACACATGGGATCGCCGGGAGTTGGAATCAATTCAGTGGCAACTGTTTTTGGTTTTTTTAGTCCTTCTACTGATCACCTTGAAAATGAGGATACAGCCCAGGTAAATAAGGCATTACTGAAAAAGAAGAACAAAGTGAGAGAGGCCTGCCTTTACCTGATTTTAGAACGTCTTGTACCTCCACAGTAGTCAGAACAGCCTGGTACTGGTACAACAACAGATACATGGACCAGTGGAACAGAATTGAGAATCCAGACATAAATCTGCCCACATACGAGCAGTTGATATTTGACAGAGGCCCCAAAATAGTTAACTGGGGAAAAGACAGTCTTTTTAACAAATGGTGCTGGTATAACTGGATATCCATCTGCAAAAAGTGAAACGAGACCCAATCCTCACTCCATGCACAAAAACTAACACAAAATGGATCAAAGACCTAAATATAAAATATAAAATGATAAAGATCATGGAAGAAAAAATAGGGACAACGTTAGGAGCCCTAATACATGGCATAAATAGTATACAAAACATTATAAAGAATGTAGAAGAAAAACTAGATAACTGGGAGCTCCTAAACATCGAACACCTGTGCTCATCCAAAGACTTCACTCCCTACAGACTAGGAAAAAGCTTTTAGCTATGACATTTCTGATCAGCGCCTGATCTCTAAAATCTACATGATACTGCAAAAACTCAACTGCAAAGAGATAAATAACCCAGTTAAAAAATGGGCAAAAGATATGAATAGACACTTCACTCAAGAAGGCATTCAGATAGCTAACAGATATGTGAGGAAATGTTCACAATCATTAGCCATTAGAGAAATGCAGATCAAAACTACAATGAGATTTCATCTAACTCCAACAAGGCTGGTATTAATCCAAAAAACACGAAATAATGTTGGAGAGGCTGTGGAGAGATTGGAACACTTCTACACTGCTGGTGGGAATGTAAAATGGTACAACCACTTTGGAAATCGATTTGGCATTTCCTTAAAAAGCTAGAAATAGAACTACCATACGATCCAGCCATCCCACTCCTTGGAATATATCCTAGAGAAATACGAGCCTTTACACGAAGAGATATATGCACACCCATGTTTATTGCAGCACTGTTTACAATAGCAAAAAGCTGGAAGCACCCAAGGTGCCCATCAATGGATGAATGGATAAATTATGGTATATTCACACAATGGAATACTATTCATCGGTAAAGAACAGTGAGGAATCTGTGAAAGACTTCATAACATGGAGGAACCTGGAAGGCATTATGCTGAGTGAAATTAGTTGCAAAAGGACAAATACTGTATAAGACCACTATTATAAGAACTTGAGAAATAATTTAGCCTGAGAACAGAACATTCTTTTGTGGTTATGAGGGGAGGGAGGGAGGGTGGGAGAGGGGCATTCACTAATGAGATGGCAGATAAGAACTACTGTAGGTGAAGGGAAAGACAGCACACAGTACAGGGGAGGTCAGCACAATTGGACTAAACCAAAAGTGAAGAAGTTTCCTGAATAAACTGAATGCTTCGAAGGCCAGCGTGTAGCCGGGGCAAGGGTCTGGGGACCATGGTTTCATGGGACATCTAAGTCAATTGGCATAGTAAAACCTATTAAGAAAACATTCTGCATCCCACTTTGAAGAATGGCATCTGGGGTCTTAAATGCTAGCAAGCAACCATCTAAGATGCATCAGTTGGTCTCAACCCACCTGGATCAAAGAAGAATGAAGAACACCAAGGACACAAGGTGATTACGAGCCCAAGAGACAGAAACAGCTACATGAATCAGAGACTACATCATCCTGAGACCAGAAGAACTAGATGGTGCCCAGCTACAACCGATGACAGTCCTGACAAGGAACACAACAGAGAACCCCTGAGGGAGCAGGAGAGCAGAGGGATGCAGACCCCAAATTCTTGTAAAAGGCCAGACTTAATGGTCTGACTGAGACTAGAAGGACCCTGGTGGTCATGGCCCCCAGACCTTCTGTTGGCCCAGGACAGGAACCATTCCCGAAGCCACCTCTTCAGACATGGATTGGACTGGACACTGGGTTGGAGAGGGATGCTGGTGAGGAGTGAACTTCTTCGATCAGGTGGACACTTGAGACTATGTTGGCACCTCTTGCCTGGAGGGAAGATGAGAGGGTGGAGGGGGTTAGAAGCTGGTGAAATGGACATGAAAAGAGAGAGTGGAGGGAGAGAGCGGGCTGTCTCATTAGGGGGAGAGTAATTGGGAGTGTGTAGCAAGGTGTATATGGGTTTTTGTATGTGAGACTGACTTGATTTGTAAACTTTCACTTAAAAGCACAATAAAAATTATTTAAAAAAAAATGAGGATACAAACACCACTAGTTTTCCTCTTTCTCCTCCCAGCTTCTGTCATAAGTACTTCTATATTGTGTTCTGTTCTATACCTGTAATTAAGATTCTCTGTTTTTGCCTGTAGATTGAGTTTTTAAAAGGTAAGATTGGCAAAGGTAAGTGTCTTAGTTACCTAGTACAGCCATAACAGAAATATCACGTGGGTAGTCCTAAATAACAGAAATTTATTTTCTCACGATTCTAGAGGCCAAAAGTCCAAATCAGGGCCTGAGCTGTGTTGATTCCTTCTGTGGGCCTTTCTCTTAGTTTCTAGTGTCTGCCAGCAATCTTTGGGGTTCCTTTGCTTGTAGATAGGTTCTCACGTGGCATCTGTCTTCCCATTCTGTCTGTTCTGCTCTGTATAACTAAAAAGTGATTAGGTTTACTATACAAAGATAACTGCAAGATGGTACTGCAAGAAACCAAAAGAGGTCTATATGAGTGGAAAAACATACCTTGCTTATGGATGGGAAGAAGACTGAACATTGTGAAAATGTTTGTTCTACCCAAAGTGATCTATAGATACAATGCAATTCAGGTCCAAATTCCAATGGCATTTTGTAATGAGACGGAGAAACAAATCACAAACTTAATATGGAAAGGAGGCCACTGATAAGTGAAGCATTACTGAAGAAGAAGAACAAAGTGGTAGGCCCCATACTACCTGATTTTGGAACCATGGTAGTCAAAACAGCTTGGTACTGGTACAACAACAGATAATAGTCCAATGGAACAGAATTGAGAGTCTAGATGTAAATTCATCCACTTACGAGCAGCAGCTGATATTTGACAAAGGCCCAGAGTCCATTAATTGGGGGAAAGACTGTCCCTTTAACAAATGGTGCTGGCATAACTGGATATCCGTCTGCATAAAAATGAAATAAGACCCATACCTCACGCCATGCACAAAAACTAATTAAAAATGGATCAAAGACCTAAACGTGAAATCTAAAATGATAAAGATCGTGGACGAAAAATAGGGATAACAGTAGAAATGCTAATACATGGCATAAACAATCTATAAAACATTACTAACATTACTAACAACACATAAACACCAGAAGAGAAACTAGGTAACTGGAAGCTCCTAAAAATCAAACACCTATGCTCATCCAAAGACTTCTCCAAAAGAGTAAAAAGACAACCTACAGACTGAGAAAAAAAAATTGGGGTATGACAAATCTGATCATTGTCTAATCTCTAAAATCTACAAGATACTGGAACACCTCAACAACAAAAAGAGAACCCAATTAAAAAATGGGCAAAGGATATGAACAGACACTTCACCAAAGAAGACATTCAGGTGACTAACAGACAAGTGAGGAAATGCTCATGATCCTTAGCCATTACAGAAATGCAAATCAAAACTACAATGAGATACCATCTCACCCTAGAAAGGCTAGCATCAAACCAGAAAACACAAAATAATAAATGCTGGAGAGGTTGTGGAGAGACTGAAACACGTATACACTGTTGGTGGGAATGTGAAGTGGTGCAGCCACTTGGGAAATCAATTTGGCACTTCCTTAAAAAGCTAGAAACAGAACTACCATACGATCCAGCAATCCCTCTCCATGAAATACATCCTAGAGAAATGAGAGCCCTCACACGAATAGATGTATGCACACCCATATTCATTGCAGCACTTTTGACAATAGCAAAAAAATGGAAACAACAAAGGTGCCCATCAACAGATGAATGGATAAACAAATTCTGGTATATTCACCCAATGGAATACTATGCAGTCATAAAGAACAGCGATGAATCTGTGAAACATCTCATAACATGGATGAATCTGGAAAGCATTATGCTGAGTGAAATTAGTCAGTTGTGAAAGGACACATAGTGTACAAGACCACTATTGTAAGAACTGAAGAAAAGGTTTAATCACAGCAGAAAACATTGTTTGATGGTTATGAGGGTAGGGAGGGGGCAGAGAAGGGAATTCACTAACTAGATAGTAAACAAGAATTATTTTAGGTGAAACAACAACACGTAATACAGGGGAAGTCAGCACAGCTGGCCTAAACCGAAAGCTAAGAAGTTTCCTGAATACAACCAAACACTTCGGGGGACAAAGTAGCAGGGGCGGGGGTTTGGAGACCATGGTTTCAGGGGGCACCTAGGTCAATTGGCATAACAGAGTTTATTAAATAAATATTCTGCATCCCACTTTGGTGTGTGGCTTCTGGGGTTTTAAAAGCTAACAAGTGGCCATCGAAGATAAATCATTTGGCACCCCAGCCCACCTAGAGCAAAGAGAATGAAGAACACCAAAGACTCAAGGAAAATACAAGCCCAGGAGACAGTAAAGGCCACATAAACCACAGACTCCATCAGACTGGGACCGGAAGAACTAGATGGTGCCTGGCCACCACCAGTGGCCACCCTGACAGGAAACACAACGTTTTGCATTTTTCTTGCTATGTGTACCACCTGGGATTTTTAAACAAGCCACTTATATTTACGTTATTCATTACATTTAGATTAATCATGTATTTGAACTTATTTTCATCATCTCATTTTGTTTTCATTTGACCATGATTTTTCTTTCTTTTTTTCCCTGTTCTTTCCTGACTCCTCCTGCATTGATCAGTTTTTTCTTTTTCCACTTTACTCTTTCTTATATTGTGTTTCAATTCTCTATTACTTAAAGTTTTTACATATTCTTGTATTTTTTGAACAGTTTAAAGGTAACTAGTATCTATTTTTTTCCTTAGGTCAGGAACCTTACCTTTTCTAAATTTCCCCTTCCATTTCTATTATTACCGTTGTCTAGAATTTCAGTTTTAACTTTTTATTTTTGTGCATATATATTTTGCATTTAATTCTTTTTTATCCACATATTTTACTAATTTGGCTTATTATTACTTATTTGGAGCTGAACTTCTTGGGTTTGAATCTCAGATCTTCTTATTAGCTGGATAAACTTAATTTATTTGACCTCTCTTTGCCTTATCTTCTCATATATAAAAAGAGAAAAAAAATTTTACCGTATAGGAACCATATAGAATTCAGTGAAGTAATTCCATAGTATCTATCACATAAGATTCAGTTAGTCATGTCATATAAAGAATTTAGAATAGTTCTTGATAGATAATAAGCACTCAGTAAATGTTGGCTGGTTGTTGGTCTTGCAGAATTCTATAATGAGATCTCTGGCATCTTCTGCAAGACCAGTGATGTATTCATCAGAAATACCTTTTTTCAACAATCGATGACTGTACATTTGGACCTCACCAGATGGATCACACAGGAACCAAATCAAGAGGTAATGGAGATCAGTGTCATCATTGAAGACAGAGCCAGTGGGTGACTGTGCAACAGACCATCAATTGCTCATATGCAAGTTCAAGTTGAAGCTGAAGACCATCAAAGCAAATCCCTGGGGGCAAAAGTATGACCTTGAATACATCCTGCTTGAATTTAGAGACCATCTCAGGAACAATTTGAGGCAGTATACATTAATGACAGAAGACCAGAAGGGTTGTGGGATAATATAAGAACATCATACATGAAGAAAGTGAAAAGTCATTAAAAAGATAGGAAAGAAGGAAAAGATCAAATTGAAATATTAGAAAAGATATTGAAACTTCCTCAAAAGTGCAAAGTAAAGTGAATGGAAAAAATGACCAAGTAAAAGAGTTGAACAGAATATTTCAAAGGGCAGCTCAAGAAAAGAAAGTAAAATATTATGATGGAATCTACAAAGACGTGGCGTTAAAAACCAAAAAGGAAGAACACAATTGGCATTTCTCAAGCCAAAAGAACTGAAGAGAAAATTCAGGCCCCAAGTTGCATTACTGAAGTAATTGATTGACAAAAAAAAAAAAAAGAGTGACGCAGAAAGCATCAAAAGGAGATAGAAAAAATACATAGTTATTGTACCAAAAAGAATTGGTCAGCGTTCAGACATTTTAGGAGGTACCATATGATCAAGAACCAATGATAATAAATGGAGAAATCCAAGCTGCACAGAAGATACTGGTGAAAAACAAGGCTCCAGGAAATGATAGTCTATCAGCTAAGATGCTTTAACAAATGGAACCAATATTGGAAGCGCTCACTCAGCTATGTCAAGAAGTTTGGAAGACAGCTCCCTGGCCAGTTGACTACAAGAGGTTTATATTTGTGCCCATTCCAAAAAAAGGTGATCAAATTGAATATGGAGATTATCAAGCAATATCATTATTATCCCATGCTAGCTAAATTTTGCTGAAGATGTTTAAAAAATAACTGTAGCCACACATCAACAGGAACTGCCAGAAATTCAAGCTGAATTTAGAAGAAGATGAGGAATGTTCCTTATATTCTGGCTTTTTGCTTGCTCTGGATCCTGCAGCTAGCTACCTCCTGTTCCTTTAACTTCTGGTACTTGTGACTTGAGCTTTCAACTTCTGTTCCGATCTTGGGATTCGTTGATCTTCACAGCCTGTGGACAGGAGCCTGCTATCTGTCCTGCTGATCTCGGGTTCGCCAGCCCCTGTGGCTACATGAATCAGTAGAAGCCTTACTGTCTTGCCTGCCAATCTTGGGATTCATTGGTATTCACAGCCTGTGAGCAAGAGCCCTGCTTTCTGACCTGCTGATCTTGTGTTCACCAGCCCCAGTGGCTACATGAATCTGGAGAAACCTCTATCCTAATCCACGGACTTGGGACTTTCAGCCTGTACAATCACGGGATCCGTTTCTTTGATGTAAATCTCTCTCTATATATGTTTATATGCTTTACTGGTTTTGCTTCTCTAGAGAATCCAGGCTAAGACAGTTGCCTAGTCCTGCACTGTCTTCATGGTTTTGGTATGTTTGAGTCCGTTGTTGTAGCTATCGTGTCAGTTCATCTCATGGAGGTTTTCCCTCGTTTTTGCTGGCCCTCACTTTACCAAACATGATGTCCGTCTCAAGTGATTGGTCGCTCCTGATGGTATGTCTAAAATACATGAATTGCGGTCTTCGAAAATATTCTGTGATCCGCAGGGTTTTACTTGGCTAATTTTTGGAAGTAGATTGGCAGACCTTTCTTCCTATCCTGTCTTTGGAAGCTCAGGTGAACCCTGTCTACCGTGGCGACCCCACTGGCATTTGAAATACTTGTGCCAGCTTCGAGCATAAAAGCAACATGCAAGCCACCACAGTATGACAAACTGATAAGACAGATGATGCTCCCTTTTATTACCAGCGTTTATGTGATTACCAATAAAGGATTTATTTCTTCATTAGCTGTTTGTCTACTCAATGTCTTATATAATTTTTGTGCTTCGAGTCTTTTATTACTGACTTTTTTTGAATTTAAGTTTTTTTTTGTGTGTACCATTTTGATTCCCTTATTTTCTGTATATTTTAAAATTATATTCTTAGTGGTTACATTGGGGATTACAATAATAATCTTAAATTTCTAACAGTCTATTTTGAATAATAACAACCTAGCTTTAATAGTATACAAGGTCTCTGCTCATATACATCTTCATTCCTTCCCCTTTGTATTGTTATTGTCACAGATTATATATTTATGCTCATTACGCTACATTTATAATTATTTTATGTATTTGGCTTTTCTATAAGAAAAAGAGACATAAACCAAATGAAAAGCATAATTGTACTAGTTTTTATATTTATCTATGTAGTTATCTTTGTCAGTGTTTTTTATTTTTGTCTTATGCCTTCAAGTTACTGTCTAGTATTTTTCCATCTCATGTAGCATATCACGTAGGGCAGACCTACTAGTGACAAATTCCCTGAACTTTTAATTATCTGGAAATGTCTTAACTTTCCACCATTCTTGAAGGATAGTTTTGTCAGGTATAGAATTCTTGTAGGACTTTAAATATGTTATCCCAGTGCCTTTTGGCTTCTGTGGCTTCTGAGGAACAGTAAGCATTTAATTTTAATGAGGATCCTTTGTGTATGACAAGTTGCTTCTCTCTTGTTGATTTCAAAATTCTTTGTTTTGGATTTCAGCAATTTGACTGTGTCACTTGGTAGGGATCTCTTTGAGTTTATCTTGCCGGAATTTAGTTGAGCTTCTTGGATGTGTGTATCTTCTATCAGATGTGGGAAGTTTTCAGTCATTTTTTCAAATACAGTTTCTGCCCTTTTCTTCCTCTCCTCTCTTTCTGGGACCTCTGTGATGTATATGTAGGTACACTTGGTGGTGTCTTACAGGTCCCTCAGGCTCTGTTCATTTTTCTTCATTCTTGCCTACTCATATCTGCTGTTGAACCCCTCTAGTGAGCTTTTCATCTTTAATTGTACTTTTCAGTTTTAGAATTAGTTCAGTTCTTTTTCATCATCTCTTTTTTTATATTCTCGTTTTGTTCATAGTCATTTTCTTGATTTTGTTACTTCATTGTCCATGGTTTCCTTCAGCTCATTGAACATATTTAAGGCAGTTCATTTAATTTTTTGACTGATGAGTCTGATATTTGGGCTTTCTTGGGGATAATTTCAATTTTTCTTATCCTGTGAAGTGAATGTGCCATAGTTTCCTGTTTCTTTGTATGTTTTGTAACTTTTTGTTGAAAACTGGACATTTCTGAATATTGTGGTAACTTTGGGAATATAATACTTCCAATTCTATAGGGATTGTTGATTTTTGCTCCGTTTTTTACTTTTCAAATTATATTTGCAAAGTGTATTTCCCTTGCTGTGTGTGGTCACTGAAGTTTCTATTCTGTTATCTCTGCAGTCAGCATTCTAACAAAGATTTTCTTAAATGCCTGACTCCAAAAAGGGGGAAAAACACTGCCTTTAAACCTCCTTGGCAGATGCTTCTGGGAAGCTATTTCAGCTCACGGATTTGGAACCACAGCCAGGCTTTGTGCCAGCCCCTCAGTAATCAAAAGCAACAGTCAGAACACCCAGCCCTCATTTTTGTAAGACAAGGTCTTTGCTGTCCATCCTTACAGCAGCAAGCCACACCACAAACATGGAGTCTTGGGCTGCCATCTCCATGGCTGCATGCTGTAGGGCTGGGGATTAGGGGGTGGTAGCCCTACACAAAACATGAAAATTCATCAAATGTTACCAAAATTTACCAGCCTCTATGCCACACTCTACACTGGATGCTGCAAATTTTCAGCTGGACTCCAGAGTTCCAGAGCAGTTGCTCTGTACTGCTCGGTAGTTGTTTACATGGAGGGAACAATTCCTAGAGTTTCCTATTTAGTCATTTTCTGTGATGTCACCTGCTTGGTTCTTTTTTACATCTTCCTGTTTTTTCGTAGGCACCTATTTTGTTTCAGGAATACTATTCCTTTTTAAGTCTTTTTGTATATTTTAATTAGATTTATTTTAGAAACCTCTTCCGATTGCAGTATTATCTCCATTTTCTCAGGGGTGGATCCCATCCTTTTCCTTGCCCCTTATTATTATTATTGTCCATGTATGATGGGATTGAACTTCCTTGTAGACTTTGTGGTTTTTGTCCAAGAGCTTGTCTGATGTGGACATTTTCTCTTGATGTATTTCCTCTACTGCCAGTGCTTCTGGCTCCAGATCAGGTTTTGTATTTTTGGCTGAACACTCACACCCTGAAGAGATAATGTAATTCCAGACCCCAAAATCCTATAATATGTAGACCTGGACTCCAAATTGCTTTAAAGAAGAATTAAACCAGTTTACAGTATCACCTTGCACTTCCAGTGTTAGCTATGATTATTTCAATAATTTATGTTATTTAATAGGTGAAAAGTGTGTGTTATAATTTCAATATGTATTTCATTTATTAGGGGCCCTCGTGGTGCAGTGGTTAAGAGCCAAGGCTGCTAACCAAAAGGTTGGCAGTTCAAATCTACCGGCTGCTCTTTGGAAAGCTTATGGGGCAGTTCTGTGTTCTGTAGGATCACTGTGAGTTGGAATTGACAGCAATGGGTTTTTTGTTTTCTTCTTTTATTAACACTTAAAGTGAGGATTTTTTAAGAATTGCCTCTGTAGTTCCTTTATAAACGATTGCTGGTTGAATTTTTCTTGTTTTTCTTTGAAGTCACACCTCAGTTTTTACCCATGTAATTACCCAGCTTGATGATCCATATTATTTACTAAATAAATTTTGACACTTTCCAAAAGTCAGATTTAGGGTTCGAGGATAAAAGGTATTTGAAAAAGTCTGCTATAGAATTTTGGCACCTCTTGAGTTATTCAAATTTAGCCTGTTTTCACATACTTTTTCTTTAATTGTACTTTAGGTGAAAGTTTACAGCTCATGTCAATTTCTCATTCAAAAATTTATACGCACATTGTTTTGTGACATTGGTTGCAGTCCCCACGGTGTGACAGCACGCTCCCCGTTTTCACCACGGGTTCCCCATGTCCATTTGTCCAGTTCTGTCCCTACGTGCCTTCTCGTCTTGCTTTTGGACGGGAGCTTCCCGTTTGGTGTGGTATATTCGATTGAAATTAAGAAGCATGATCCTCACCTGTGGTGTTCTTTGTTTTACAGGTCTGTGTAATTTTTGTCTGAAAAGTGCTCTTTGGGAATGGTTTCAGTTCTGGGTTAGCAGAGTGTCCAAGGGCCATAGTCTTGGGAGGTTCCTCCACTCTCTGTTGGACCAGTAAGTCTGGTCTTTTTTTGTCAATTTGAATTCTGTTCTGCATTTTTCTCCTGCTTTGTCCGGGACTGTCTGGCATGATCCCTGTTAGAGCGGTTGTTGGTGGTAGCCAGGCACCATCTAGTTCTTCTGGTCTCAGATTGGTGGAGTCTCTAGTTCATGTGGTCTTTTAGTCCTTTTGGCTAATGTTTTCCTTGTGTCTTTGGTTTGCTTCCCTATCCTTTGCTTCAGGTGGGATGGGACCAATAGATGTGTCTCAGATGGCCACTCACAAGCTTTTAAGACCCCAGATGCTATTCACCAAAGTGGGATGTAGAACATTCCTTCATGAACTTGGTATGCCAGTTGACTTAGAGGTCTCCAAAGACTGTGGTCCTCAGGCCCCAGCCCCAGCTACTGTGTCCCTCCAAGTGTTTGGATGTGTTTAGGAAACTTCTGTGCTTTTGCTTTGGTCCAGTTGTGCTGACTTCCCCTGTATTGTGTGTTATCTTTCCCTTCACTGAAGTTGACACTTGTCTACTATCTAGTTAGGGATTTCTACTCCCTGTCCTTAGCACCCTCATAACCATCAAAGAATGCTTCTTTTCTGTGTGTAAACTTTTTCTCGAGTTTCGTATACTTTCTATGTCTACTGTGTGCTTAGAGGTGAGATTCACGATTGTGGTCCTGAACCATTGCAGGAACTGAGTTTGCTTCTCGGTACTACTGCTGCGCAGCCAGCCTCCCCAAACTTAGTGGTTTAAGAGAGTAACCATCTTAAAGTGCTCGTGGACTCACTCATCAGAAATTCAGAATGAGCACAGTGGGAAGGGTTTGTCTCTGTTCCACGGTATCTGGGGCCTGAGCTGGGAGGACTTAAAGACTGGTGGTAGCTTGACAGTTGTATTTATCTGAAGACTCCTTCAGTCACATGTGTGGCTGTTGATGCTGACTTTTGGCTGGGACCCCAGCTGGGGGTGTCATCCCGACTACCTCACCTATACATGGTTGTTCCATATTGATTCTTGGGCTCCCTCTCAGTATGGTGGCTGGATTCCAAGAGAGGAAGCATAAGTGCATGGCATTTTGGCGATGTAGCTTTCAAAGTCACATAGCATCACTTCCGCTGTTTTTCTTAAGCCCACCCAGGTTCATGAGAAAGGAATGTAAATCCTATCTCTCAAAGGAAGGAGTGGCAGAGTCACACTGTAAGAAGGGCATGTGCGATAGGAGATACTGTGACCATTTTTGGAAAGTACAGTCTGCCACAGTTTGGAAACTAAATTACGTTCAATTCTTAGTAAGCCAGTAAAGGAAAACTTAGAACATTTTTTGGCAATAAAAGTTGAAACAAGATTTATTTTTTATTTTATTTAATCCCCTTTAGTTAGGTTTAAGGCACCCTGGTGGCTCAGTCATTAAGCACTAGGCTACCCACTGAAAGGTCGGCAGTTCAAATCCACCAGTGGCTCTGCAGGAGAAAAGACTTGGTGGTCCGTTCCCATAAAAACTGCCTGTTGCTATCGAGTTGGTTATAACTCATAGAGACCCTATAGTATACGGTAGAACTGCCCCAATAATGTTTCCAAGGCTGTCAATCTTTACGGAATCAGACTGCCACATCTTTCTCCTTTGGAGTGGCTGATGGGTTCAAACTGCCCACCTATCAGTTGGCAGCTGAGCGCATGGTCGCTGTGCCATGAGGGCTCCCTTCTGTGAAGATTACAGCCTAGGAAACCCCATGGGGCAGGTCTGCTCTGTCTTGTAGGGTCATTATAGGGTTGCAGTGAGTTGAAATCGACTCGATGGCATGATCACAATAGTTAGGTTTAATGTAAAGCCAGATTCGCTAGTATTTAGGTTTTATCATGGTACTTGATCTTATTATATTCCTCTTCTGTCTTATTTTCTATTTATTAATAGCACTCTTTTCAAGGTAGCTTTTATATCACTATTTTTAATTTGCAGGTAAAGCCGTAAAATGTAATATGGATTCATCGAGAGGTTCACCTAAAAAGAAAGTTGAAAAGAAACAGCAGTGCGTCTCTTTAAAAGGTGTAAAAAAGGTTGTATTTTTAAATTGTTTATTAAATATGTAGTTCTTAAATGTTAATTTTGGACTATCTTCCTTAAAATCTACTAGAAACCAAAAATATGTTCTCTTTTCAAAAACCCTTAACCATGACAGTTACATTCGTGAAAAAATACCGTTGCGCGTTTATTCTGAAAAAACCTTGTTCTTGGCCTAGTACAACCCTTCCACAGAATTGGGTATGTCTCTTCATTTTAACAAGGGTGTAAAAATCTGGGATTCTGGGAAACTCTTCTACTGAGATTCAAGTGTAACCTGTCCCTCAAGTCCTCTGACAAGACAGGTGAAAGTCATTGCAGGGAATTTTAAATACTCATTACCTGAAATGCTAGCTGCTTGCTATTTGGACGCTTCAGTCTAGTGGCTAAGCAACGGCGTTATCACCTGACTTTTCAATTCTTTGTTTCTGTGTATCTCTGTGTGTATAAAAATGGTCTGTGGTGGTTGCTTATGAAAATAATTCCCATGGAATTTTGGCTTCTAAAGAATACATATTTTGCTAGCATATATACTCTTTCTGAAAAATATTTTTTTACAGTATGTTGAATCGTCTGCATACTGGCCAACAAAAAGAGGCATAACCATTTATGCTGATCCCGTTACACCAGCAGCAAGGTATGATTTGAAAATTCAGTGATGATTTTGGGCTAGAGACTCAAGTGTAATATTTTTCTATACAGTGTTCTATAATATTGACGACAGGAAAATAGTTCAATTTCAAAAAAGGAGAAAAGGGTGGCCCAGGAAATTTTGATGAAATACATAATAAAATGCTGTGGCGACTGGCTAGCAGTGTAGTTGACGGAGAACTGACAGTGGCCGTAGAGCCTCCTTGTCTTCCTGCTTCTGTAACGCAGGCCCAAGGATGGCTGGAGTGGCCCTGTCATGGTGTAAAGGATGGGCCAGATGGCAATGCAAGTTGATGGGTTACAAGTTTGTAGAAAGCAAAGGGTGGTTTGTTGTCTTTCTGAAGGTGAATTTCAAAGACTTTGCCTGTAACGCGGTCCACATCAAGAATACACATCAGTGACAAATGAAATCACGGAAGTGATGTAACATTACATCACTTCACGCATAGTATGAGAATTTAAAATATACCTCCATTTCTCCCTCACCCTGCCTTTATATTATTTTACTTATACACATGTTAATGGATCGTAGAGTACGTTGTCACCAGTTTTGTTTCAACAGTCAGTTATCTTTTAGAGATGTTAATAAGAAAAATATCTTACGTGTTTACCCGTGTGGTTGTCATCCAGCGCTCTTCACTTTTTTGGTATAGATCCATGTTTCCATCTGGTGTCATTTTCCTTCCACCTTAAGGACTTCAGTATTTCTTGTATTTCACGTCTGCTGGCGATGAATTCTTTCAGCTTGCATGTCTGAAAAATAATTCATTTTACTTGATTGTGTGTTAAAAAAATATTTTTGCTGGATATAGAATTCTAGGTTGACAGTTTTTCTCCCTGTGTTTTAAAGATGCTGCCCCATTATCTTCTTGATTATATTTTTTCCGATACAGAATCTGTTGTCATCTTTTTCTTTCTCTTCACAACATGTCTTTTTCTTCTGACTGCTTTTAATATTTTCTCTTAAAGGCAATTTATTATATTCCTTGATTTTGAGCAGTTATTATACATCTGGGTTCCCTCATGTGCCTTGTGCTTCAAATTCATTGAGGCTCTTCGTTTGTATGTTTCTCTTTGGTCTTTTTTTCCCCCTATTTGGGATGCTTTTTCAACCATTATTTCTACATACATTTTTTGTGTACCATCTCCTCCTCCTCTGCTTCTGAGACTGATGACACAGCAGATGTCAGATCTTTTGATATTGTCCAAAAGGTCTCTGAGGTTGTTTTTTTAACTTTTTCTGTCTTTTTTCTTGCTATTCTTCAGGTTGCATAACTCTACTGATCTGCCTTTATGTTTATCAACTCTTCTGTCATCTTCATTCTGACATTGAGCTTATCCAGGAATTTTTTTTTTTAATTTCAGCCATTGTATTTTTTCAGTTCTAAAATTTTGATTCTTTTATTGTTCCTGTAGCTATAGAGTCACTGTGAGTCAGTGGCACCTAATGACAGTAACAACATAGCTATGCTGCTGAACAGATTACAGCCAATCTTCCAGACTAAGGCCGACTAGGAAGTAAACCCACTGACCTGCTTCCAAAAATCAGCCAATGAAAGGGAACTATGTAGATCACAACGGTCCTATCCGGTTGTGTATGGGGTTACTATGAGTTGGGGGCCAATTCAACAGCAGCTAACAACAACAACAACATCTTTTCCCATTCAAGAGTGGTCACCTTTCCTTTATCTTATGAAGCATGATTATAGTACCTGGTTTCATTTGACTTTGATAATTCCCACTGGGGGTCATCCCGGGTTTGGTACTTGTTGAGTGTTGTTTCCTTTGACAGTTGATCTGATTTTCCTGGTTCTTTGCATGTCAGGTAATTTTGGATTATATTCTGGATATTTTGAATATTATGTTGTGAGACTCTGGTTTCAGTTAAACCTCTCTGGAGAATGTTGATGTTTTGTGTGTGTGTGTTTGTTTTAGTATGCCATCACAAGTCAATCAGGCTCAAGTCTCGGGTTCTCTCTCATGCTGTGAGGGTGGTGGGTGCAGTGATAGTTTGGTTTTCAAGCCTCTGCTTCTGCTTTAGGTCAGTTCTGCGTATGCTCAGATCGGGGTGATCTTGCAACTTGTGTTGGTTCATAAACAGAAATAGGAGGCTCCCCTTTCCAGCATTATTTTTTTTTAGGGTTTTCTTCACATTCACCATTTTTAGGTACCCCTTCTCCCTGTTCCTCTGGCCGGAAGGATGGGTTTTTCTCTTGGTGCCATGCCCAAGCGATTGGGGCCACTTCTGGAGCAAAGCTGCAAGAGAAATAAGGGAAAGCAACGAGAAGGCTATCCCCCCACCCCTACAGTCTTCAGACCACAGGTCCTCATTTCCACATTCCTCTGGCTGGAGATACAGGTGTTCTCTTGGGCCCTTAGGTGACGGCACTGCTGTTGACATTGCAGCAGGCAGCTCCGTGGTTGGATCTAGCATTGGAGCAGGGCCAGAAGAAAAATAACCGTGGGGATTCCCTACACTCTCGGTTTTAAAGGGTCCTTTTTCTTGGTTTTCTGGTTAGGAAGAGGGAGCTTACTCCATATATATATATATTACATCTATACTTATTATGAGGAGCCCTGGTGGCGCAATGGTTAAAGCGCTTGGCTGCTAACCTAAGGGACAACCGTTCAAACCCACCAGTGGCTCTGCGGGAGAAAAGACCTGGCCATCTGCTCCCATAAGGCCTAGGAAACCCTATGGGACCGTTCTGTTCTGTCCTATAGGGTCACTATGAGTCAGAATAGACTTGACAGCACACAGCAGCAACACTGCCTGTCAGGATGACAGTTTGAACCCACCCAGCGACTCCATGGAAGAAAGGCCTGGCGATCTGCTCCCATAAGAATTATAGCTCAGATAATCCTCTGGGGCAGCTCAGCTCTGTCGGGGGAGGGGAGGGGGGTTGCCATGAGTTGAAATTGACTCAGCGACAGGTATAACAACACACCTGTTAACTCAGCTCCACATCTCAGGTCACCGCTAGGAGACAGAGAAGAAACTGTAAACATACCGTGGTTCTGGCTGTTTTTCAGGTTTCGGCTTCTTGCCCCTGTCGTTCTGTGCTCTGTGCAAAGTTTTTCATTATAATCGGTAGGGGAAAAAGAGATTGCAGCTGGCTCACTCCATCTGGTTCAGCACTCGAGGTGTCAGGAATTATTTTTCTACTTGAAGGGCTAATAAAGGTATTTTCAGAGTTGGGCTAAATGGGTTCACAAATTTTAATAAATGCCTTTTGGTTTTTAGCGTTTTATGTCAGAAGCCAAATGAGAAACCACTGAGATTGGCTGAGAAGAAAGAATATGATGAGAAGAATGGCTGTGTGAAGTAAGAATTTTTTCTTGGCCTGAATTTTTTATTAAACTCATTGTAACAAAGTTCTAAGCGGGAGGAATTTGCATATGATTTCAGTTTTTCATTTCAGATGCGTTCATATTGGTTTAAAGCTCTGTTCCCATGTAGTCATTTTCTGTCTCCCTAATTCTGTTGAACTGAGAAATTTCATGAAATGAATTATATATAGCTGATCTTTCAGGGCCGTTCACTTTATATGGGTTGGTGTTTGCTTTCTTCCTGATTTTTTGGTGTTAAATAGGCCTGCCATCTGCTGGTGAAAATAATCCTTCACAATGTGGAGCTTTGGGATTTTTTTTTTCCTGTCCTGTCAGGTTCACAAAATGCTGTCAGGCTACCGAAGTGTTAGAGTTCAAGCATTTCAGAGGTGCGTAGGTTCTGATAAATCTGCTAATTGACCTGGGATGACTGGGGGAGGGTGTGGACTGCGCAGCCATTTGGGCTACCCAGGTTCCCCGAGCCCTCACCAACACCCCATCACGTCGTCTTAGCTAGCACGTGCCCTGCGGCATTCCAAGGCCAGGGGCTCTGAAGGCTGCTGTGGAGCCCACAGATCTGGGGGTGGCTCTTAGTGCACCTGATTTGACCTCTTCTTCCAGGGTAACCCTTAACCCCAGTAACTGAAGGATTTTCTTGTGACAGGTGGTTATTTTCCTTGGGACTAAAAGGCTTTGCGTTAGCCATGCAGCTCATTTCTTTCTTTTATTACTTCAAATTATAACCCGATAAATTAATCCTGAAATATTACATTGTATTTCATTTTTGTATTGGAAGAGCCTGTTTCCTGCCCTGCTGAATGTCCTTTATTTAGAGCCCATTGATTAAACGACATCAGTTATTCTGTCAGTCTCCTCTGAGTCTCAGAGGACCTTGAAGTGGTTCAAGATTAAACAGCAAAGAAGGCGAAAGGTAGCTGGTTTCTTAGAAACATGGTGGTGATGGAGTGATCATGTGATCTTTCTCCTTGACAAGAGCAGATGGTTCTGGGACTGGCTGGGCTGTGTCCCAGGTCTGCTGAACCATGTTTATGTCAGTTCTGCTCAGAATAGTGAAGGCAGCCTGAAAAGGAGACAGCCCAGCTTCTCCTCAAGGACAGTCAGTCAGGGATTGGCAGGTGTCATATCCCCGTAAACTTAACATGTGATTATAATAGCCACGATGTTAGGAAAGAAGACACGGTGACCTTGGCTTGTTGCCAGAAATCCTGCCTGACCTTAAGGGTCATCTTAAAGGCTGGGTGTCCACGTAGCGCCCTCTCTTTGAGGTCCATTGTTTCTCTCACACTGATGGCATTACTCCATCTGTCAGTACCAGTAAGCCGTTCTTTTCATGATTTTTCTGTTTCCCTTGCTTTAGACTTGTTTCCGTCACTAGAGCTCATTTAGAAACCCCCAAATTTCAGTAAATTCAGAAGGAGGCTGTCCCTTGATTACATACTAGCTTCTCCTTTGTCATCCTGGATCACCGGGGAGTAGGGATAGGGGCGTAAACAGAGGCGTAAGGGCCCAAATCCAGAGGTTTAGGACCCACATGACAGATTTCTCTTTAGGGATTTTTGGATATCCAAGAGAAAGTGCCCCATTCCACTTGGCGCTTTTGGAGGTGGTCTCCATGAGTTAGAATTGACTGGACAGCAACTGGTTAGGTAGTGTAGATGGGGATTGAACAGAAACTTCTTTTAACGTGTCTCTTCATCAGCAGCCTTTGGGTATATGCTGGGCATGGTAGCTGGCTCTCAGTGCCATTTGGTTGGTAGTGGCTGCCTGCAGCCTAGTTTTGAATTGGATTTTGAGACTTCAGCTGGAGGTGCTGGGGAAAGCACTTTGAGGATTTATTAAGATGCTTCGTCTGGCGTGCGTGTTGGCCTGCCTGCCACCGATGTGTCTCTGGTATTTCCTGTAACCCTGCAGCTTTCTTTGGAGTTATCTGCCCTTCCGTCTTTCCTGTAACCTCATACCTGTCCTGTCTTCTGTATTTTTCACCTGTCTTCCTTAAACCCTTTTGGCATCTGTTTACTTTGTACTTTTGATTTGCCACCTTTAAGTGCAACTTATTTAAGATTGGGAAATTTCTCTAAATATATATCTTCTTTATAAAATTGTTTCAGTATGAGAGAACTTGAGGGCCAGTGTTTATTTTTATTTTTAAAACAATATTTTATTATGTTTTTGATGAAAGCTTACACAGCAGTTTAGGTTCCTTTCAGCAGTCTCTACAACAAATTATTGTGACGTTGTTTACATTCTTAATAATGTATAAACATTCTCAATATTTCCATTCTGGTTATTTTCATTTCCATTAATCTAGGTTCCCTGTCCCCTTACCTTGTCATCCTTGTTTTAAAGTAATTGTCTGTTTGGTCTCATGTAGATGATTTTTTAAAGGAGCCCAGTACTCCTGGGCGATAGCCTTTATTTTGTGAGCCAATCCGTTATTCAGCTAAATGGTGACCTCAGGCTAGTTTTGGTTCAAGGTCTGAAGAGTTTCTTAGGGCAGTAGTTTTGAGGAGTCCTCCAGTCTCACCTGGTCCAGTGAGTCTTTTTTTCTTCCCCTTCAGGAACCTGAGGTTCTGTTCCACATTTTTCTCTCATTCTATCAGGGTGCATGTATTATGGCCCTGATCAGAATGGTCAGTGGCAGTGATCAGGCACCATCTAGTTCTTCTGGTCTGACGTTCAAGTTCTTAATATATTTTGAGTCAATTTTTGTATACCCCTTTGGTGACCCATAGACATTCCGTGTCCCAACCACTTCTTATGCCTGTAGAGTTCTTCAGGAGTATACTTTTCCTGCTGAAGGTGTTTGCCATTCTTCACTGGGATTTGTATAATGGTGAAAGGCAAAAGAATTGTTAGTTGAAGCAAAATACCTGGAGTATGAGGCTTGCAAATTAGGTAGTGCAACCAGGAAGTATGATTGGGTAAACATTTTGTCTCTTGGCTTTTCTACTCCTGGATAAGTCCTGTAACCATATTTCTGGTTTTTTGTGTGTTAGTTTGGGAGCCCTGGTGGGCTTGGTTTTGGGTTTTTTGTGTCATATTTGAAGAACCAGAGGTTCCCCATGAAACCTAATGGAAGGTGCCCCACCATATTTTCAGCCACCCAGGTGTACTGGGATAGACGTTGTCCATCAATCAGAAGGGTTGAGAACGCAAAAAGTTCAGTGATACCCAGGTAGTCTAAGATAATATTTCTGAAAATCTGTATTACTAACCCCATATTTAAACATGCCATTGACTCAGCATACTTCAATTAATGAAAACACATGGTATAAAAAAAAAAAATTCAAAACAGAGACTAATAGGGTCACCAAAGGAATACGGTGTGAGATACGGATCCAGCTTCATTCTGTGGCATGTGGAAATCCATTTGTCTCAGCACCATCTGTTAAAGTCCCCACTGAAGGGACTTAGTACCCTTGTTGAACGTCTATTGACATAGATGTGTTTTATTTCTAGACTCTGAGCTCTTTTACATTGGTATGTATGTCCATCATTATACCAGTACCACACATAGTTTGCAGTTGACTACTAACTGAAAGGTTGGCGGTTGAACCCACCCACTGCCACTGTGAAAGAAAGACCTGGCAATCTACTTCCGTATAGAATACAGCCAGGGAAACTCTGTTGAGTTCTAGTCTACTTTGTAACAGGTGGAGTCGCCATGAGTGGGAATGGACTTGACAGCAACAGGTTTGATTGTTTTGTTTCACTCGTACCAAACTTTTTTTTTTTTTTACTGTAGCTTTATAGTATGCCCTGAGATTGGGAAGTGTGATTCTTCCTACTCTATCATGTCACCGGCAAAGAGGGATAGTTACACTTCTTCCTTTCCAATTTGGATACCTTTTATTTCCTTTTCTTCCCTGATTGCCATTTTTCATTTAAATATTTTTTTGTCCTTACGGTTGAGGCTTTCCTCAGATGTCCTGTGATCCTTGATGGTTTGCTAGTACTTAAACATAGGAGTCTAAGGAGCCGAGCAGGGTCTCAGAGCACACAGTGGCTTGTTAGCGGTGAGTCTCAGGGTACAGTGAGCTGCCGGTTGGTGGGTCACCTCCGATGTCAGTCTGTGTCTTTTCTCTGTAGCAGGTTGGATTTCCCAGGGAAGGCTCCTTCTGTCCTTTGCCCTAGGGAGGAAGGCCTGCCTGCCAGTGTCCTGGGTACCAAGTGTTAGAAGCTGATTGAGGTCTTTTATTTGGGACTTGCTTGTTGGCTGTACCCTCCCTCTTTTCAGTACAGTGCCCCCATCTTCAGTTGTGCCTTGAGTGCCCAAGTCCTGAGGTCTTCTTTTTTATCCTCTCCAGAGATTCTATCTCTGCAGGCATTCTCCTGGCACTGAGAAGTGAGTTAGATGATCTAGGGATTTCTGCCTTTATTTTAGCCCCTGCTGCATGCCCACAGTCAGAGGAGCCTGGCACTGCCAGTTCCAGGCTTGCTGAGGATTGTACTTTGCAGACGGAGTTAGACCTCCCATGGCTGGCTTCAGATTCAGCTTTCCTGGATCTGCAGAGTCAGTTACTGCTTGTCCATCTGTTTTCTGGCTTCCAAAATCTTGCTTCTGCAGGGTTAACTTTATCCAAAGAATTTGGTCTTTGTTTTTTGTTCCTGAGAGATAACCTCAAAAACCTTGGATTTTCCCCAGTGATTGAAATGTCTTTGATGAGGACTCCAGACAGTATGTAACGGTTTATGACTCATGTTGGGTGGGGACAGAGTATACCAGGAAGACCCACCTTGTGCTGTCAACCTGTGACATCAACCTAGTGATAGCAACCGACCCGAGGCGGGGAGGTGCCAGAGTTTGAATTACGTAAGGAGACCACGGGCTTCCTGGTTGGTGATGGATGGTGATGCATGTGGGAGGTGAGCATGCCCCCTTCTGGGGTATAGAAGCTTCACTTTGGGAACCTTCACAGGCCTTCCCTTGTGAGTCTCTTCATTTGTATCCTTTTTGCTATGCTAAAAGTGTGACCATAAGTATAGCGCTTTCTGTGAGTTCTGTGAGTCGTTCTAGCAAATTATTGAACAGCTGGCATCCTGAGGGGGTAGTGGGAAAGCCCAGCTGTGTAGTCAGCAGGTCATAAGTGATGCTCTCGTGGGGCCTCCAGGCTTGTGGCTGGCACCTGAGGTCTTGGGTAGACATGGTGTCTGGAGGCCTGCGCCCTTTAACTTGTGAGGCCTGAACCAGGTCAGGTGGCAGGGTCAGAGGAGGAAATGCTGCGTTTGCAGTTGGTGTGAGCTGTGAAATTGCCAGTAGATTTCGTTGATTTGACCTGCATATTCGGTGTCAGATAAGTGGGATTTGATTTTTCCAGGATCTCCTCTCTGGTTTTCTCCTTCATTGTGTTTGTTTTTTTTTTTTTTTGAATAACAGCTTTATTGAGATATAACTCACATATCATGAAATTTACACTTTTAGGGTGTACAGTTCAGTGCCTTTTACTATATTCACAGAGTTGTTTTACCATTACCCAGTGCTGCCGAGTCGATTCCAACTCATAGCGACCCTATAGGACAGAGTAGAACTGCCCCATAGGGTTTCCAAGGAGCGCCTGGTGGATTTGAACTGCCAACCCTTTCGTTAGTAGCCGTAGCACTTAACCACTATGCCACCAGGGTTTGCTGGGGGTTGGGGAGAGGGGAGAACGTAGTGACTGCTAATGGGTCTGGGTTTCTTTCTGAGGTGATTAAAAATGTTCTGAAATTAAACAGTGATTTTACCATTACCAGTTAAATTAAACAGTGGTTTTCTGTTTAATTTCAGAACATTTTTAATCACCTCAGAACGAAACCCAGACCCATTAGCAGTCACTGCGTTCTCCCCTCTCCCTAACCCCCAGCAACCATTAATCTACTTTCTGTCTCTGTGGGTTTACCTGTTCTAGACATTCCATATAAATGGAATCACACGATGTATGGTCAACGTGCCTACCTTCTTTGACTTAACGCTATGTTTTTAAGGTTCACCTATGTTATAGCATAACTGAGAACTTCATTCCTTTGTATGACTGAATAATATGGCATTGTATGGGTATACCACATTTTGTGTATCTATGCATCTGTTGATGGGCATGAGCTTTGTGGCTTTTGCATTAAAAAATCCATTTACAGGAATGGGGTTTAGGAAGGAATGCAATTTGATGTATATGTTTAATCTACGATCTTTTTCCTGAAGTCCACTGCACCCCTATGGTTTCTGAGTTTTCTTCTGTCGCTAGTCCTTACCCATTTGGGGGTTGGACTAGGTCTAGAGGAAAGCACTTCCAAATGTCTTTTTCTCTCTGTCAGCCAAGATCTAGATAGTGAACAAGGCCTGTCTGAGCTTTCATTTTCTCATCTGTAGAAGGAAGAGAATTGCGTAGACCAGGGGTTCCTAATCCTGGCTGGTCCCCTTTCCAAAAGATATCCTGCTTAAGGACCCAGGTGGGGGTTGGTGCAGCACAGACCCAGGCCTGGGGCCCAGGGCTGGGATGCACGGAGCTGGCGTGACCACCATGGTGCTTTTATCTTAATAAACAAAACAAGTGGCAATTGTGCAGCTCTGCCTTGGCATGTAGAGTCCATTTTGTCACTCTCAGGGAAGAATTAAAATAATGGCGGAATTGAAGAAACTTTTTTTCTTCAAGTCGTTTTTTTTGCCTGTTTTACAGATTACTGCAGTTTTTAAATCCTGATCCTTTGAGAGCTGATGGAATCTCTGATCTACAGCAGGTATTGGAGGCCCTCAGAAAAAGACAGGAAGAGAGGAAGGAAACTGTTTACATCCCTCTCCTTCCTCCCTCCAGGCTTGAAAAACTCCTTAGAAGGGGGGACTCCACCTGAAAATGTTCTTTTAGAAATCATCTAGTGATTTATTGCTTCAGAGAAATTGCTCCTTATTTCTTTTGGGTGATAGATGATCTTCATTTCACTTTTGGTATTTTGATGGTTTTAGATAAGTTTATACACCTAGGTTCTTAATATTGGCATCATGTTCTTTTATTTTATTCATTTCTATAAAGTCCTTGATATTCTGTGCTAATAGTACCTCAGGCAGATGTTAGTTGTCTGATGTATCTATGGAGCTGTGGTAGCAAAACGGTTAAGAGCTGAGGCTGCTAACCAGAAGGTTGGCAGTTTGAATCCACCAGCCACTCCTTAGAAACCCTATGGGGCAGTTCTGCTCTATCCTGTAGGATCGCTATGAGTCCGAATCGATTCCACAGCACACAACAGCAAACGACAATCATGTGTCTATACGCTTAGTTGCAGAAGTTGAAGTCAGGTTTGCAGCAGCCCTTTGTGGTACTCCGAAACAAGATTGAGCCCTGTTTAACCATTGAGATGTCTCCACTTTCAGCAGACCTGAAAAAGGTAAAAAATGCCCTTAAAACCAAACCCATGAAGTAATGCTAACTTGTTCTAACATGAAAGGATTTTTTAACAGTTACATGGTTGCATTTGTATAATTTCTTTCCTTTTGAAGTCCTCTTTTAAGCTTTTGTTATTAATTTCACGTTTATTCTTGAGTCCAGGATAACTTCTTATAAGTGAACAATTCTTTTTTGGAGAAATCATTGTATAACTTTAAGTGCTCTTCCAAAATAAGCTTTCAAATGTGCTTCTGGAAGGGGTCTTAGAGGGAGGAACAGATTGCCAGGAAAGTTGTAATATATACTTTTTGGCATTCTCTGCAAAATTATGTTACAGACATGATGGCTTAACTGGTAGATTGATCATACACATTTGTCCTTCCTGACACAAAAAAAGAAATTAAAGGAATTAAAAAAAAAAAAAAAAGATAAAGCCATAAGGATTAGTAGAATGAGAGAGGAGACCTTAGTGGACAAGAGATTTCTACAGGCTTTTAGAAGTGGGAAGGCAGGTGGTAGAGTATGGCTAACTTAAGGGAGAAGGAATAGAGGCGGGGTTCTTTTTTGGAGAAACTGTACGGCCCTAGCAAAATGACCTCGAGATGATGCTGTCTGGATTCTCCCAGGAAAAATGCATGCTGCCAACTAGTGTCCCCGGAAGCATCCACTCTGCCAGCCAGCCTCCTACGCAGAGGCGCTGAACTCTCTTGTTCCACGGTTTGGCACACTTGCTGTAGCTGCCCCACTCCATGGGCCAGGAAGCCCACTGTCATCTTGCACCGGCCTCCTGGTTCTGCCATTTCTCTGCTGCTTCTTGCCATCTTATGCCTTCTCCAGTGTTACAGCTCTCTCTGTCCCATGGATCTAGGAGGTTCTCAGTGCAGGGACCCCAGGTCCAAAAGACGTGCCCCACTACTGGCTCTTCTTGATGGTAGTGAGGTCCCCTTCTCACTTTCTGGGGATGGCTTTTTTTAAATCTAGTAGGATAACGAAACTGATCAGTTCCCTACAAGGGTTCCATATACTTTACTTGCATAGTCCCACCCCCACAAGGGTGCCACGTACCTTATTTGCATTATTAGCAGGCTGTTCAGTCCTCTTGGTGGGCCACAAATACCTTATTTGCATAGTCCCACCCAGTCATCTTGTGGGAGTCCCAGGACCATGGCTAGAAAGGCCATGTGATAGTAATTCAGTACACTACACAAACTCTGGGGGAAACAGAAAAGGCAGGGAATAGAAAAAAATGTTTAAAACAAAAATTCTCAGAGGTAAGAGAAGGCTTTACATCCATTTAAAAAAAAAGGGAACTGTAAAAAAGGGAACAGTCAGAGAACAAGAAAAGGTTTTTGGAAATTCAGTAATAGTATAGAAACAAAAACATTATATTGTAGAATATATTAAAGAAACAAAACTGTTTTTAGAAACACGAAAATCAATAGTAGGTTTGAGAGAGCAAATAGCGGCTAACTCAGAAGAAGAACAAAAAGATAGGGAAAATAGGATGAGAAAAAAGAGAATTCGAGGGTCAATTTGAGATCTAGTATCTGAAAATGAAATTTCTAGAAAGAGAGAAGGAGGAGGGCAGAAAAATCTCAGAGGAATAATCCGTGAAAATTTTTTGGACCTGATGAACATAAATGTTCGAATTAGAAGAGTCTACCACAAGTCCAGCACAGCTGATGAACAGAGATACTAGACGTTTGTGAGAAATCCTTAAATCTGAAGAATTGAGAGATGATGAAACCTTGCAGAGGAAGGAGACTGGTCCCACATGCAGGACCAGGAGTCAGAGTAGCTTCAGACTTTTCCACAATAACATCCGGAGTACAGACTTCAACATTCTGATGATAAGTTGCTTTCAATCTAGAGGTTCATTCTCAAAACTGTTGATGAGGCACGAGGGTAGAACGAGGACATTTTCAGATATGCAAAGTCTCAAATCAGTTCATCTCCCTTGCACCCTTTGTCAAGAAGCTACTGAAGTATGTGTTTCACCAAAATAAGGAAGTAAACCAAGAAAGAAGGTGACACGGGTTACAGACACAAGGGTGATTGGGAAGAAAGGTCACAAGATGACAGACAAATGCCAAGAGCAGAGAGTAACAGTCCCGATGCGGAAGGGGTTCAGAGGGGCTCTGGGGAGGGACCTACGTGGAGATACTGGAGCTGATGCCCTCAGCCCTTTGAAAAACGGCATCAGTGTGGTTGGAGAAGTCTATTAGAACATTGGAAGGTTTTAGTGACAGTTGAATAGAAAAATAAGCAAGTACATATTTTAACAAAAGCTTTGCAGGTGATGCCGATGCACTGGCAGGTTATTAGGAAGATAAGGAGAAAAGCCACCTCCTTGCTCCAGTGAGTTTTAAGCATCTGGTTATGGGCCACGTACTGGATTCTTTTAATTTGGAGCCCAGACAAGCGAGTAAGTATCTCACAGCCGGAGTTCGAAGCTGAGAGGAGATTCAGGGTGGCTTACCAATCTGGAAAACACCAGACTGAACGGTAGACAGCGGTTGTTTGAGTAAAGTGAACAATGAGGTGCAGTTTTTATTAGTTTTCCATACTTTATTGTGGTTTTTTGGTTGTCGTTGATGTTTTTTAGGCTCTTCAAAGAAATAAGTTTCCGGGACCTAGTCACACTGAATCTTACTCTTGGCCTCCCATAGCACGTGGCTGTGATGTGGTTGTCATTTCTCACTGTGGGAATGACCCTCTGTTGTACCTTCCACCAGTGCTTACGATTTTGCAAACAGGGGGCTGCTATAAGTCATTACCAAGTAGAAACGGAGTAAGTTCAAAACAATTTTGTTTTACAACAAAGTAGATTAAATATTTATTTTTAAATTTTGCACCGAACATGGTAGAGTTCAGGCTCCGCTACTCAGTTTGGCTTCCAAAGCACTGTGAGAAATTATCTTTTTTCTCCTCCCAGTCATCGATTCTCTCACAGTCACAGTTGAGTGACGCTAATTACGTTCACAGTGTCACGTATACAACCATCACCACTGTCTGTTTCCACATTTTCTGAAACAACTCTTCCCGGTTTCCCCCCTCCCATCCGCCCCTGGTAACCACTAAAGGACTTTGGTTTCTGTGCCTCTGCCTGTTCCAGGCATTTCATTTAAGTGGGATCTGACTGTTTGTCCGTGTGTGTCTGACTGACTTCATTCAGCATGAATGTTGTCGAGGTTCTTCCTGTCACGTCATGGATCAGAATTCCATCTTTCTCTGTAGCTGAGGACTATTCTGCTGTATGTCAAATCCACTGTAATGAAGTTTCACTTCTCTGACCTGTGGGATGACGGCCATAGCAAACATGTAGTTATCACTCTGTACAAGGAGATATTCTGAATGCCTCACATGCTTGATGCTTGGCTTTTGTCCCAAATTACGTAACTGTGTTTGTCTTTGCAGCCTCTCGCAGTCATCGTGTGCCCTGGGTGGAAAAAGGCTCAATTTATTTTCGAATTATTGGGAGACTATAGCATGTCCTCTAGGCCTCTTCATCCTGTGTTGTTAACAATTGGACTCCACAAAGATGAAGCCAAAAACGTGAAGCTTCCCAGAGGGTGTAAGCATCTTTCCCACGCTGTTGGGTTTTCCCTACAGAAGACAGTGGAACCCTGCCCAGACAGGCCTGGGAGCTGCCAATGACATTGGGGTGCAGCCAGTGGCCAGTATTTGAGACCTCACTTGTCAGTTCACAGTGGGGATAGATTATGATCGCTGTGAGTCAGAACCGACTAGATGGCACCTGGTTTTTTTGGTTATAGATGATGAAGGTTTGATCTTAGCTTACACCTCTTTGACTTGGAAAACCTTTAATTGATCAGTTATTTACTGAGCACTTCTGTTTGTTAGAAGCTGGGCACACAGTGTCGACTGAAACCTTTCTGCCTTTTAGGTGTAAAAAAAATTGATGGGACTACAGTTTAATCAGATAATTACAGTGATTAGCTTGGCTAGGCAGGCCCTTTTCCCTCACCTACGTGAGTAAGAAAAATACCTGTTTGATGAGAGGGCGTTTCTAGAAAGTATGTGGAGTCACAGCAAAGGAAACATTGGGACGACCTTTGGAAATTGTAAAATGTGAATTATTTTTTCTTTTGCCATCAATGTAGGTGATGTGATTGTCACAACACCACGGAGCCTTGTGAGGCTTCTGAGATACCAAAGTCTGCTCTTCCTCAGACTCTGTCACCTGGTTTTGGATGAGGCGGAAGTATTATTCCTTGAAGCTAATGAGCAAGTAAGTGTGGCGCCCATTTAGATGTCATCAACTGCTTTTAGGAATCAAGGAGGGTGTCTCATTGGGGGAGAAGCCAGGTTAAAGTATATATATATGTATATATTCCCTTTAACTTGGTAATTAAGAAGAGAAAATGCCAGTAATTAAGAGAAAATGCATGTTTGAAATTTTCCTCCCAATGTTAAAAATTCTTCTCCTGAATTCTTTCTCAGGTTTTCTGAAGTATTTTTACTAATATTCTTTTGATTATGGAAGCAATTTTTATTTTAGCATATTTGAGGCCTTATTGTTAAATAGTGGTATCTCATTTGTCTTTAAGTATTTGTTCAGTTGAACACTATTTTGGTCATTTGTGTCCATTCGTCTAAGAGTTGCTTGTTCATTTCCTTTTCTTATTTTCTGTTGGTGAGATCTTTCTCTAACCAGTTTTTAGAAATTGTTATATAAGAACATTAATCTTCTGTCGTGTGTATTACACGCAGTTACCCAGGATCTGTTGCTTGTGTTTTAATTTTGTTTATTGTGGAGTTTGAGGATGTTTAATAACTTTAAACGTGACGTTTTCTTTTTTTTTTTTAGTTTTTTCCTTTTATGCTTGGAAAGACCTTCCCTACTCTGAGAACAGAAAATATACGGTCTCTTACATTTAGTGTTCTGTTAAACTAAATACTTTTCTCCCTTCTGAGATAAGAGTGAAATTTTACTAATTTTTTAGATGTTTGCTATATTAGATAACTTTAAAAAAAATACAGAGGCTGAAGAAAGGGAATCAGCACCACGTCAGATTGTCGCAATTGGGGTTCATTGGAACAAACATATAGAGCATTTAATCAGAGAATTCATGTGTGACCCCTGCGTGGTGATCACAGCCATGGAAGAGGCTGCACTCTATGGCAGTGTCCAGCAGGTAACGAGGGGGGCGTGCGTGGTTGAATGTGTGGGGGACTGATGAACACAAGCAAGCAACCTTTATTTCCCGGCTTAATTTGAGAAGATTATAGGCTTCAGTTTCATATATAAATCCGTACTTGTGTGTTTAAATGTAGTTTGCTTTCCTAGACATTCTTTTCTATTAAAATCCTAACTCCTTTAAAAGTGAAGCTGGAGCACTTTGAACACTTTATAAAAATCACGCTGTTGCTGTTTCATTGCCAGGTAGTGCATCTTTGCCTAGAAAGTGAAAAAACCTCTACTTTGCTCCAGGCTCTTGACTTCATTCCCAGTCAGGTGCAGAAGACTCTGATCTTCACCTGCTCTGCAGTTGAGACAGAAACAGTGTGTAAGGTGAGCACACCCACACATAAAAGCGTCCTCACTATCTTTAAGCTGTGGTTGACGCTTAGGCTGCCAGAAGGTTACTGGAGTGGTTGAATATGTGGCAGGGAAATAAAATTTGGCAGAAGTGGAAGCGGGTTCTGCTGCCAGGTACTAAGAGCAGGAGAAAGCAGGTAGATGGGACGAGACCTTCCATTGAGGGGACCCTTCCCCGAGTGGAGCAGCATTTTCCAGTGTTGTCATGGCTGAGCATTAAAAGGATCTGACTCATGAAGAAATGCCAGCACGTTCTCTACCCTCTATTTAAGAAGATAGAGAGGATAGCAGTAAAGGCGTGATCACGGAGCCAGAAAAGCCAAATACATTGGCTAAAGGTTCATTTAACTTCATTTTATATAAATTAATGCAATAACGTAAAAACGTAAGACTTAGTAGAGCATCTACCTCTGAGTAATGATGAGCTACACCAGGGTGGAGTAAAAAGGCGTCTGTTGACAGCAGTACCATATGTTTGGTGTATATGTATGCCCATATATAAACACACACCCATACATGTATGTGTTAGTTAAGAAGGAAGGAAAATAGTTTTAGCAAAAAAACGTTTATTTCACTTAGGCAAGTTTTCAAATAAACTATAGAGTTTTGGAAATATATTTAAGTTTATAGTCATTTCATTCTCTAGAATTCCTGGATCAGTGAGGTCATACTCTCACAGATAATTTAAAGTGGTTTGTATTGATAATCGAGGTCCCTGTGTGGCTCAAACAATTTGCGCTCAACTGCTAACCAAGTGGAGCCCGGTGGCGCAGTAGTTAAGAGCTACAGCTGCTAACCAAAAGGTTGGTAGTTCAGTCCCACCAGCTGCTGCTTGGAAACCCTTTGGGGGAGTTCTACTCTGTCCTATGGTATCGCAATGAGTCAGAATTGACTTGACGGCAGTAGGTTTGGGTCCCCCCCCTCCCCCCAGCAGCATTGTGGGAGAAAGGCAGTCTGCTTTACAGCCAAAAAAACCCTATGGGGCAGTTCTACCCTGTAACACATGGGGTCACCATGAATTGGAATCAACCTCATGGCAATGAGTTCTAGTTTTTATTTTTGTGTTAGTTTCTGGCTTTCACGCTTATGGCTCTGACTGAATTGGCCTCTTTGGTTTCATCTTTAGGTAGTAGAAAGCAGTTCAATGTTTTGCTTGAAAATGCATAAAGAAATGGTTTTTAATTTAAAAAGTGTTGTAGAACAGTGGAAGAAGTTAAGTTCTGGCTCTCACATTGTATTAGGTAAGTGTTTTAATTTCTGTTTGTGTTTAGAGAAGACTGCACGGATATGAATCCTATCTTCATTTATATGTTTCATCTCCAAATTTCTGATTTCACATATTTACGGAGACTTACTAGTGGTGTTAATTTCAAAATAAAAAATAACCTCCACGAAGACTGTGATTTTGAGGTTCCAGGGCCTCTCAGATGGGGAGCCGTGACTCTTAGGGTAAACATCCTTCCTGGAGTTCCAGCTGGAGGATCGCCATCTCAGTAAAAACAAAAACAAAACAAAAATACATATGAACAAGTAACATACATACGTTATGTGCTGTAGGGAAACCCTGGTGGCGTAGTGGTTAAGTGCTACGGCCGCTAACCAAAGGATTGGCAGTTCGAATCGGCCAGGCGCTCCTTGGAAACTCTATGGGGCAGTTCTGCTTTGTCCTGTAGGGTCATTATGAATCAGAATTGACTCGATGGCACTGGGTTTGGTTTGGTTTTTGGTATGTGCTGTACTAACTTCTATATGTAAAACCTAAGATGAAATATGGTCAGAAGTGATTGTTAAATTCAGTGTTAGAAGTCAAAGCATATAAACTCAATGAAAAATATATGGGCAGCCTGGATTAGTAATAGAAAAAGGCACTTTTCAAGCTGAAAGGGAGACCGGTTTTCTCTGGAATTTAATCACCAGCAGTGAAGCTGTGGTAGCATTGGGGAAATGGAGAAGAGATTTCTTTGCATATAAAAAGTGAAATGTAGTGAAGAAATAGACCGAAGTGTGGTGATTGGAAGTGCTGTGTAAAGTGGGGTAAAAGCTCAGCCTGGTGTGAAACTCTGGGACTCCTTTTCTCCAGCTCTGACCGATGACTGCTTACCACTCTTGGCCATCACTGATGCCACGTGTGTGATTCACTTCAGCTTCCCTTCCTCACCAAAAATTTTTGGTGGACGCCTATATTGCATGTCTGATCATTTTCACAGTTTAGCAGAACAGGTTTGATCAATTTTTATTTTCTTTGTCACAATTCTGCTGGCATTTTCAGAGCGCACAGTGTCGTGATGTAGACTGATACGGATGATCCGCTTCCTTTATCCTCCCTGATTTTAAGGGTTCTCCTGCAGAACAGGGAGATAAGAAAACCAAATCTGTCTTGCTGCTGACGGAGAGAAACGCGTGCCACGCAGTGGGGGTCCTGCGCTACTTGGAGCGTGCAGATGCCAAAATCCCATCGGAGCTGTACGAGTTTGCTGCAGGCGTTCTGGAAGCCAAAGAAGAAAAAAAAGCCAGGAGGCCTCTTTGTCCCTATCTTAAGGCTTTCGGTTTTTGCAAGTAAGTCAGTGGACTTTTTAAAAAAATTCTCTTAGGATACACAGTAAAGTGCACAGAGGATAAGCTAGCTTATAGCTTGAGAGTTGCTAAGTATGCCTGCACCCATGTAACCACTACCCCACTCTCTAGGGGAGCACCCTAGAGAGTCCTTCATGCTCCTTCTGGTTTAGGCCTTCCCTAGAGGTAACCTGGTAATCTGTCAGCATCATTGATGGTGCTCCTTTTTTGAACTTGACGTTGGCGGAATTGTACAGTGTGTGCTGTTCTGTGTCTGGCTTCTTTCTGTCAGCGTAATATCTGTAATACTCACCTATGTTGTTGAAGCAACCAATATTTACGTATTTTTGCTTCATAGTACTACATTGTATAAATATATCAAAATTTACGTATCCATCCTGTCGATGGGCTTGGGGGTTTTTTCCGGTAGCTGTGAACACTCTTGTATGTGTCATTCTGTGGAAATTGTGCATCCATTTCCCTTGGGTATTAACTTGAGCAGTGGAATTGCTTGGTGGCTGGGTCATGGGAAGGTAGGTATATGTTTGAGTTTACTAAAGTGGTTGACCGTGTTACAATGCTGTCAGTTGTGTACACAAGAGCTCAAGTTGCTTCATACCCTCACCAAACTTAATATTCTAATGGGGGTGCAGTGGTAGCGAATGACTGTGATTTTAATTTGCATTTCCCAGTGGTCACTGAGGGAGCTTTGGTGGCACAGTGGTTAAGGGCTCCGCTGCTTACTGAGAGGCCAGTGGTTTGAACCTACCAGTTGCTCCACGGGAGAAAGATGTGGCAGTCTGCACCTGTAAAGATCACAGCCTTGGAAACCCTATGGGGTGGATCTGCTGTGTCCTGTAGGGTCTCTGTCAGTCGGAATCAACTTGCTGGCTATTAGTTTGTTTTTTTTAGAGGATTATTGATGTTGTATGTCTTTTCATATATTTATGGAGCATTTGGTCTTGCTGTTTTTGTGAGATGCCAGTTTAGGCCTTTTGCTCATTTTTTCAATGGGATGCTTATCTGTTTCTTACTGGCTTGTAGGAGTAATTTATATATCCTGGATATAAATGCTTTGTCAGATACATGCATGGAGTATGTATCTCAGTCTGTGGCTTGCCTTTTCACTCTTCTATTTTTTAAATTAATTTTTAATGTGCTTTAAGTGAAAGTTTACAAATCAGGTCAGTCTTTCATACAAAAATTACATACACCTTGCTGTGCACTCCTTATTGCTCTCCCCCTAATGAGACAGCACAGTTCTTCACTCCACTCTCTCTCCTGTTGTCCGTTCAGGCAGCTTCTGGCCCCCTCTGCCCTCTCATCACCCCTCTGGACAGGAGATGCCAACATAGTCTCATGTGTCTACTTGATCCAAGAAGCTCATTCTTCACCGGTATCATTTTCTATCCCATATTGCAATCCAATCCCTGTCTGAAGAGTTGGCTTTGGGAATGGTTCCTGTCATACGCTAACAGAAGGTCTAGGGACCATGGCCTCCGGCGTCCTTGCAGTCCCGTTCTGATCTTTTTCTGAGAATTTGAGGTCTGCTTCCCACTGCTCTCCTGCTCTCTCAGGGGTTCTCTGTTGTGTTCCCTGTCAGGGCAGTCATCTGTTGTGGCCAGGCGCCATCTAGTTCTTCTGGTCTGAGGCTGATGTAGTCTCTGGTTTATGTGGCCCTTTCTGTCTCTTGGGCTCATAATTATCTTGTGTCTTTGCTGTTCTTCATTCTTCCTTGCTTTTCAGGTGGGTTGAGGCCAATCGATGCATCTTAGATGGCCGCTTGCTAGTGTTTAAGACCCCAGACGCCACTCTCTGAAGTGGGATACAGAATGTTTTCTTAATAGATTTTATTGTGCAAATTGACTTTGATGTCCCCTGCTTTTCACTCTTTTAATGGTACCTTTTTGTGTGTGTGTGTGTGTGTGTGTGTGTGGTAAAATAAAAAAAAAAATTTTTTTTGTTTTTTTAAAATATGTATCACCAAATATTTGCCATTTGAATTACTCTTAAGTGTACAGTTCAGTAACAAATCACCACTATCCGGTTCAAAAGCTTTTCATCACCCGAGACAGAGACCAGTACCCCTTAAGCAGGAACTTCCATTCTCCCCCGCACCCATCCCCTGGGAACCACTGATAAAAAACTTCTGTCTTCATGCATTTGCTTGTTCTTGGTACATTGTATCAGTGGGATCATACAATATTTAGCTGTTTGATTCTGACTTATTTTAACTTCACATAATGTTTACAGTTTTCATCCGTATCGTAGCACGTGTCAGAACTTCGTTTCTCCTAGGGGTGAGTGATACTCCACTGTATATGTGCACCACACGTTGTTTATCCTTTCATCAGCTGATGAACATTTGGGTTGTTTCCACCTTTTGGCTGTTGTAAATGATGCAGCAGCGAACATTGATGTACAGGTATGTGTCTGAGTCTCTGCTTTCAGTTCTTTTGGGTGCGTACCTAGGAACGGAGTTCCTGGGTCGCGTGTTAATTCTTTAACTTTTTGAGGAACTTCCGAATAGCGATTTCTTCATTTTACAATCCCACCAGCAATGAGGATTTGGATTTGGATTTCTCCACGTCCTTGCTACCAACACTTGTTTTCCCTGTTTTTCTGATACTAGTCATCCTAGCGGGAGTGAGGTGGTACCTCCTCGTGGTTTCTGGATGTGCTTTCTGATGACTAATGACGTTGCACATCTGTTCATGTGTTTGCTGGCAGTCATGTGTCTTCTTCGGAGAAATGTCTTATTTAAGCCCTTTGTCCATGTTTTGATTGGATTATTTGTCCTTTTTGTTGTCGAGTTGAATACACTCTTTATACATTCTGGATATTAAACCTTTATTGGATATATGGTTACCAGATATTTTCCCCCATTCTGTACGTTGTCTCTTTGCCTGTGTTAAAGTCCATTGATGCACAGAAGTTTTTAATTTTGTCCATTTTATCTGTTTTGTCTTTTGTTGTATGTGCTTTTGGGGTCATATCTAAGAATCTCTTATTAAAAGCTAGGTCCCAAAGCATTACCCTGATGTTTTTTTCTAAGAGTTTTATAATTTAGTCCTCTTATCTAGATCTTTTATCTATTTTGAGTCCATTTTTACATGTGATGTTAGTTGTGGATCTGTCAGTGTTGTCCTGCACGTGCAGATCCAGTTGTCCCAACACCATTTATTGAAGAGACTTTTTTAATGGCATCTTGTGCTATAGGGTTGCTGTCAGTCAGAATCTACTCGATGGCAGTGGGTTTGTGGCAAACAGACATTTTTAATTTTGAGGAAGTCAATATTTGTTTAATTTATGGTTATTGTCTTTTGTGTCCTAGAAGCTTTCTCATTTAAGCGTATGATCCCCATTGCATTAATTTTTCTATATAGCATGAGAGAGCAAAGTTTTCTTTTTTCATATAGATAATTACTTGCTCCAGCATAATTCATTTTAGAATACCATCCTGTTCCCAGCGAACTGGGTGGCTGATGTAAATCGAGTGATAGTATACATAGTCTGCTTTTGGAGTCTCTTGTTGCATTGCCTGTCTTTATACCAGTGCTACACTTTCCTAAGTACTGTAGCTTTATAGTAAATCTTGGAATCTGGTGTGTAAGTCCTCCAACTTTGTGCTGCTTCTTCAAGACTGACTGTTTCAGATCTGCTGCGTCTCCATATGGAGTCCCTGGGTGCCACAAATGGTTAAGTTGCTTGACTACGAACTGAGAAGTTCGGTGGTTCAGACCCACCTAGAGGTACCTCAGAAGAAAGGCCTGGCGATCTCCTGGAGAACCCTGTGGAGCATAGTTCTGCTCTGCACACATGGGGTCACCATGAGTTGAA
Organism: Elephas maximus indicus; assembly: GCF_024166365.1. Taxonomy (NCBI): domain Eukaryota; kingdom Metazoa; phylum Chordata; class Mammalia; order Proboscidea; family Elephantidae; genus Elephas; species Elephas maximus. The sequence goes on from NC_064839.1 coordinate 14,786,040, forward strand.
ATCAACTCAGTGCCAACTGGTTTAGTTTTCTTGTTTTTTGCATCTACCTGTACATTTTAGAATCGGCTTGTCAAGTTTTTGAAAAACCCTGGTATACTTTTGATAGGGACTGCAGGAATTCTGTGGATTAATTTGGAAAGCATGGACCTCTTAAGTCCTGGGGGGCTTACCTCACATTGATCTAGACATAATAACTAGTTTTAATTTTAAGGTAACTGTTGACGTTAACTTTTTTGAATTACGGTACATCAAACATGTTTTTAGCAGCGATTTCCATTATGCCTTTAAGTAGAATATTGACTTTTGAAACTTAAGCTTCAACTGTTTCTCAGTTTGGAAACGATGTTATGGTCAAGACTTCCGATTTACAGGTTAATTGACCTTTATGGTGGGTTATGGGTGGTGTGTTTCTGATTCAGGAGTCTTTATTTTGGAAGTATATTTTGCTTGCTTACATAATGCTTAGAGAAGTAATAAAATAACTATTTCCTTCAGTTATATTCAGTGTTGATTATGTTTTAGAGCCGATTTCCATTTATAGATGTATTGTCTGTCATCTGAAGTATTTAATTTGGTTATTTAACTTTAAAGATGTGGGGAACAAAAGCTCTCTGGTTTTGGTTGTAGGTTGATTTTCCTGAAGAATACTTAAAGATTCACAATAATAGTTACTACTGTTTTTTCTGGTTTTAAAACCCTGTTGTCTTTTTTTCAGAGACAAAAGGATCTGTCTTGATCGACACTATACTAATCCAGAAACAGACATGCCGAGGAAATTATCTAACCAAGCTCTACCAATGTTTGGATATGTTAAAGTAAGTTCCTTTAAAGATCTTTTTCTCCAGTAATTAATGATCATTTTAACAAACATTTTTTAAGTAGCATACACTTAGTAGAATATAATTATGATTTCCAGTATTCGGTATTAATATACTACAGTTAATGTGGCAGTATTAATCTGGGTCCTTATATAGGGCTTATTTTAATACCCCAGTTTATTTAGAAAACCTAGATAAAATTGGAAAAATGGATAAACCACTTCAACGATTTAGGGTTTTTTTTAGTTACATATTCAGAAAATGTGAAGCCTTCTTTCTTAGAAAAAACATGTTTTTGTTGCTACTGTGAGGGTTTGTTGTCACCGTCCGTGCGAGGAAGGACCTCCACAAGGTGGCGCCTGGGGTTACTGTGGAGGAGAGGAAGTTGTGACTGAGGCGGGAATTTAGGGTCAGAAGAAATAGAATTAGGTTCTTTGAGGCCGCAAGAGAGCCTGCGAGTTGGAGGTAGAGGACATTCAGTGTTACCCTGAGTCAGAGTTTCACCTTTGCCTTTTTATTGTTCTTCTCGGTGGACCATTGCCGTGGGCCCCGTGGCATCATCATGTGCACTGCATGGTTTATTCTTAACCACCCCCCATCGCTGAGTATCTGAGTTTCTTCCATTTGGGGGCTGTTAAAAATAATGCCATGATTACAGGAATCTTTGCTGAATGTCCATAATTGTTCCTTTCAGGAGAATTCCAAGATGCAGAATAGAGTTGCTAAGTTAGGGTTTGCCACTTTCTCCTGAATCCTCCTCATTACACCCTTCATTTCTTTTTGAGTTTTAAAATTGTCCTCCTTTTCACCTTCTGTTTCCGGTTGCGTTCACTCAGGCTTGCGTCCTTTCTCCTTATATGTAGTATTACTTCTCTAGGATTGCTGTGTAGCTGAAAACCCTTGATTCTCTCTCAGCTCTGCAGGCCAGTTCATGGGCAGTGCCACGCTGCCTCTGGGGGCTCTGGAGGACGTCTAAGCTTCTGGCGGCTCTAGGCGTTTCCTTGCTTGTAGCTGCCGCGCTCCAGTCTCTTCATCTGTCTTGACGTTGCCCTCTCTCTTCTCTCTGTTAAGGACGTTTGTCATTGGATTTAGGGTTCACCTGGATAATCCAGGATGATCTCATCTCAAAATTCTTAACTCAGTTAAATCTGCAGAGATCCTTTTTCCAAATGCAGGTTCTGGGAGTTAGGATGTGAATGTATGTTTGCTGGGGCCATGTTACTGAAATGTCATTACCGAAATGATTTTTATTTCTTACTCTTTCCTGAGTTCTGTCACCTCATCTCTAAGTTTTTCTATTTCTGATTTATGTTGTTCTTTTATATCCTGTATCATTTTCTTAATGAACAAGCTAAAAGATGCTTGTTTTGAAATGAAAGGTTGCAATTTTGATCTGTTTTGTGGTCTAGTGGCTTTCGCTGTCTATAGGGATTATTCTGCTCTGTAGTAGTCTCTCTTTATCATTATAACGTAATAAGAGAATTGACCTTGATACTTCATTGCTCGTTTTATAGATAAAATGAGTTTTCCTGAAATTTTAGGTGTGGGTCAGGGTATTGACTTTCTAGTTTCACAGAGCTCCTGCTTTTGTTGTTTTCATGTTGTGTTTAAAAAAACATATAATGTAACCTGAATAAGAAATGAGGTGGATGATACTGCAAGAGACCCAACTGAAATTAAAAGAATCATATCAGATTACTATGAAAAATTATACTCTAACAAATTTGAAAACCTAGAAGAAATGGATAAATTCCTAGAAACACACTACCTACCTAAACTAACACAAACAGAGGTAGAACAACTAAATAGACCCATAACAAAAGAAGAGATTGAAAAGGTAATCAAAAAACTCCCAACAAAAAAAAAAGCCCTGCTCCGGACAGCTTCACTGCAGAGTTCTACCAAACTTTCAGAGAAGAGTTAACACCACTACTACTAAAAGTATTTCAGAGCACAGAAAAGGATGGAATACTACCAAACTCATTCTATGAAGCCACCATGTCCCTGATACCAAAACCAGGTAAAGACACCACAAGAAAAGAAAATTATAGACCTATATTCCTCATGAACGTAGATGCAGAAATCCTCAACAAAATTTTAGCCCATAGAATTCAACAACATATCAAAAAAATAATTCACCATGACCAAGTGGGATTCATACTAGGTATGCAGGGGTGGTTCATATTTAGAAAAACAATTAATGTAATCCATCACATAAATAAAACAAAAGATAATAATCACATGATTTTATCAATTGATGCAGAAAAGGCATTTGAGAAAGTTCAATGCCGATTCATGATAAAAACTCTTAGCAAAATAGAAATAGAAGGAAAATTCCTCAACATAATAAAGGGCATTTAAACAAAGTCAACAGCCAATATCACCCTAAATGGAGAGAGCCTGAAAGCATTCCCATTGAGATCGGGAACCAGTCAAGGATGCCCTTTATCACCACTTTTATTCAACATTGTGCTGGAAGTCCTAGCCAAAGCAATTAGGCTGGATAAAGAAATAAAGGGCATCCAGATTGGCAAGGAAGAAGTCAAAGTATCTCTATTTGCAGATGACATGATCTTATACACAGAAAACGCTAAGGAATTCTCCAGAAAACCACTGAAACTAGTAGAAGAGTTCAGCAGAGTATCAGGATACAAGATAAACATACAAAAATCAGTTGGATTCCTCTACACCAACAAAAAGAACATCGAAGAGGAAATCACCAAATCAGTGCCATTTACAGTAGCTCCCAAGAAGATCAAATACTTAGAAATAAGTCTTACCAGAGATGTAAAAGACTTATACAAAGAAAACTACAGTACACTTCTGCAAGAAACCAAAAGAGACTTACATGAGTGGAAAAACGTACCTTGCTCATAGATAGGAAGACTTAAAAAATGTCTATTCTACCAAAAGGGATCTATAGATTTAATGCAGTTCCAATCCAAATCCCAACGACATTCTTTAATGAGATGGAGAAACAAATCACCAACTTCATATGGAAGGGAAAGAGGCCCCGGATAAATAAGGCATTACTGAAAAAGAAGAACAAAGTAGGAGGCCTTACTTTACCTGATTTTAGAACCTATTATACCGCCACAGTAGTCAAAACAGCCTGGTACTGGTACAACAACAAATACATGGACCACTGGAACAGAGTTGAGAATCCAGACATAAATTCATCCACATATGAGCAGCTGATACTTGACAAAGGCCCCAAAACAGTTAAATGGGGGAAAAGACAGTCTTTTTAACAAATGGTGCTGGCATAACTGGATATCCATCTGCAAAAAAATGAAACAAGACCCATACCACACTCCATGCACAAAAACAAGTTCAAAATGGATCAAAGACCTAAATATAAAATCTAAAACAATAAAGATCACGGAAGAAAAAATAGGGACAACGTTAGGAGCCGCTAATATATGGCATAAACAGTATACGAAACATTATTAAGAATGCAAAAGAAAAACTAGATAACTGGGAAAAAAAAAAAAAATGCTGGGAGCTCCTAAAAATCAAACACCTACGCTCATCCAAAGACTTCACCAAAAGAGTAAAAAGACTACCTACAGACTGGGAAAAAGTTCTTAGCTATGACATTTCTGATCAGCGCCTGATCTCTAAAATCTACATGATACTGCAAAAACTCAACTGCAAAAAGACAAATAACCCAATTAAAAAATGGGCAAAAGATACGAATAGACACTTCACTAAAAAAGACATTCAGGTGGCTAACAGATCCATGAGGAAATGTTCACGGTCATTAGCCATTAGAGAAATGCAGATCAAAACTACAATGAGATTTCATCTAACTCCAACAAGGCTGGCATTAATCCAAAAAACACAGAATAATAAATGTTGAAGAGGTTGTGGAGAGATTGGAACACTTCTACACTGCTGGTGGGAATGTAAAATGGTACAACCACTTCGGAAATCGATTTTGCGCTTCCTTAAAAACCTAGAAATAGAACTACCATACGATCCAGCCATCCCACTCCTTGGAATATATCCTAGAGAAATAAGAGCCTTTACACGAAGAGATATATGCACACCCATGTTTATTGCAGCACTGTTTACAATAGCAAAAAGCTGGAAGCACCCAAGGTGCCCATCAATGGAAGAATGGATAAATAAATTATGGTATATTCGCACAATGGAATACTACGCATCGTTAAAGAACAGTGAGGAATCTGTGAAACATTTCATAAAGTGAAGGAACCTGGAAGGCATTATGCTGAGTGAAGTTAGTCAATTGCAAAAGGACAAATATTGTATGAGACCACTATTATAAGAACTTGAGGAATAGTTTAAACTGAGAAGAAAACATTCTTTTGTGGTTACGAGAGGGGGAAGGTGGAGAGGGGTATTCACTAATTAGATAGTAGATAAGAACTACTTTAGGTGAAGGGAAAGACAGCACACAATACAGGGGAGGTCAGCACAATTGGACTAAACCAAAAGCAAAGAAGTTTCCTGAATAAACTGAATGCTTCAAAGGCCAGTGTAGCAGGGGCAGGGGCTTGGGGACCATGATTTCAGGGGACATCTAAGTCAATTGGCATAATAAAATCTATTAAGAAAACATTCTGCATCCCACTTGGAAGAGTGGCGTCTGGGGTCTTAAACGCTAGCACGTGGCCATCTAAGATGCATCAATTGGTCTCAACCCACCTGGATCAAAGGAAAAGGAAGAACACCAAGGACACAAGGTGATTACGAGCCCAAGAGACAGAAAGGGCCACATGAACCAGAGACTACATCATCCTGAGACTAGAAGAACTAGATGGTGCCCGGCTATAACCGATGACTGCCCTAACAGGGAACACAACAGAGAACCCCTGAGGAGCAGGGGAGCAGTGGGATGCAGACCCCAAATTCTCATAAAAAGACCAGACTTAATGGTCCAACAGACTGGCAAGACCCCAGTGGTCATGGCCCCAGAGCTTCTTTTGGCCCAGGACAGGAACCATTCCCGAAGCCAACTCTTCAGATGTGGATTGGACTGGACACTGGGTTGGAGAGGGATGCTGGTGAGGAGTGAGCTTCTTGGATCAGGTGGACACTTGAGACTGTGTTGGCATCTCCTGCCTGGAGGGGAGATGGGAGGGTGGAGGGGGTTAGAAACTGGCGAAATGGACATGAAAAGAGAGAGTGGAAGAAGGGAGAGAGCGGGCTGTCTCCTTAGGGGGAGAGTAATTGGGAGTATGTAGCAAGGTGTATATAAGTTTTTATGGGAGAGACTGACTTGATTTGTAAACTTTCACTTAAAGCACAATAAAAATTATAAATATATATATATATATGATGGCAGTGTCTGAGATGTTTGAGATTCTTGGCTCTGTTCCTTTCTCTGACTTTTATCTGGACCATCTCTTCCTTCATCTCTGTTGTTTCTGGATGGACAGTTTCAGGGTGTCATAGGGCTCCAGGCCCTTGACTTGCCCACTCTTTGTTAGGGGAACATCTCCCCAGTTTCCACTGCCCTTGCCACCGTGGCCCACCATGTTTCCAGTGAACATTGTCGCCTCCTCTGGACTTCTCTTCTCGGGTCCATCAGACACATGACTGCTTCCTTGGCTTCTTCCTAGAGACATGAATGTCATGTAGGTCTTGTGAACTTGCGTGGTTTTGCTCATCTGCTTTTATTCTGGAGTTCTTGAGGACATATTATTCAGGTAGTTTTGTTGTAAATTGAGTCCCTGGTTTTTGGTTTTCCTATCTGGTTGCTCAGTGTGTCTTTTTGTGGAGATTTAGAGAAGTTAAAAAAAACACACCACTGCAACTCCCCCATAACCCCTCTACCAGGTCTTTTTTTTTTTTTTTCTGGCTATATTAAGATACGGAGATATGGAAAACCTGGTTGCATAGTGGTTAAGTGCTGCGGCTGTTAACCAAAGGGTCGTCAGTTGGAATCTGCCAGGTGCTTCTTGGAAACTCTATGGGGCAAGTTCTGCTCTGTCCTATAAGGTCGTTATGAGTTGGAATCGACTCGACGGCACTGAGTTTGGTTTGGTTTTGGTTATGTTGAGATATAATTTACATACAATGAGAAGTCCCTAATTTTAACTGTAGAGTTCATTGAGTTTTGATAAATACATACAGTCCTGTAACTACTACTATAGTCCAGATTTCCATCGCCCCAGAAAGAAAGGTCCCTCATGCCCCTTGCGGTCATTCCTCACCTCATACCCCCAGCCTGTGGCACCCACTGACTGCTTTCTGTCCCCGTGGGTTTGCCTTTACTAGAATTTCATACTAATGGAGCCATACAATACGTAGTCTGAGTCTGATTCCTATTACAGAGCGTAATTCTTTCGAGATTCATCCATGTTCTGTTTTATTGCTGAATAGGGTTCTTTTGTATGGATGTACCATGGTTGGTTTATCTGTTCAATTTGTGGCTGCCGTGCACACTGTGTCATTAGGCTTTTTTGGGTGTACACTTACACATTTTCATTTCTCTTGGGCAAGATTTAAGAGGGGAATTGCTGGGTCATATGATAAAAGTAGGGGGCGGGGCATTGGTGGTTTGGTGGGAGAATTCTCACCTTCTTTGTGGGAGTTATTGTTGTCTTGTGTGCCATCGAGCCAATTCTGACTCGTAGTGACCCTATATGACAGAAAAACTGCCGCATATGGGAGCAGATCACCAGGTCTTCTCTTCTGTGGAGCCACTGGTGGGTTCGAACTGCTGACCTCCTGTTAGCAGCCAAGTGTTTAACTCTTGAGCCACCAGGGCTGCTTCCACGTGGGAGGACCCAGGTTTGATTCCCGGCCAGTGAGCCTTGTACCCAGCCACCACCTATCTGTGGAGGCTTGTGTGTTGCTACGATGCCGAATAGGTTTCAACTGAATTGCCAGGCTAAGTCAGACTAGGAAGAAAGGCCTGGCTGTCTACTTGTGAAAATTAGCTAATGAAAACCCTGTGGATTACAGTGGTCTGCTCCACAACCAGCCATGGGAATGGCACAGGACCAGGCAGCATCTTGTGCTGTTGTGTATGGGGTCACCATGTGTTGGGAGCCAACTCAGTGGAAGCTAACAACCTGATAAGTGTATGTTATAAGAACTACCAAATGGTTTTTCCAAGTGGTCGTACCATTTTATATTCTCACCAGTAGTGCATATGAGAATTCCACTTGGTCCACATTTCCAGCAATACTTGGTATTCCCAGGCTTTAATTTCAGCCATTCTCTTGCATTTGCACCAGGAGCCCTGGTGGCACAGTGGTTAAAGTGCTTGATTGCTAGCCAAAAGGTCAGCAGTTCGAAACCAGCAGCACTCCGTGGGAGGAAAATGTGGCATCTGCTTCCATAAAGATTTACAGATGGGGAAGCCCTCTGGGGTTGCTGTGAGTCAGAATCGACTCACTGGCAGTGGGTTTTTTTTTTTTTTTTTTTGGTTTATTGTACCTGCAATGGTACCTTATCTGCATTTTCCTGATAACTAGGAATCTCAAACATCTTTTCACATGCTTATTGGGCATTTGCATCTTTTTTTATGAATTCTGTGTTCAGAATTTTTGCATATTTTAAAATTCCTTCTTGTTTTTAAGAGTTCATTATACATTCTGAATGTTCTTTGCCAGGTACACATGTTGTAAATATTTACTCTAAAAGCTTTTAATTTTGATGAAGTTCAGTTTATTGTTTTTTTCTTACGTTTTGTTCTTTTCACGTCCTAAATCTTTGCCCACCCCAAGGCCACAAGGATTTCCCTCTGTGTTTTTTCTAGAAGCTTTATAGGTCTAGCTTTCACTTTTAGATCTATGATTTAATTAATTTTTAAATTAAACTAAGATTTATTTTTGTGTGAGGTGCGAGATGGGGACAAGGTTTATTTTTTTCCTTATACATAATCAGGTACTCCAGCATCATTTATTGTAAGGACCATCTTTTCTCCCTGAATTACTGTTGCGCCTTGGACATAGCCTAGAGACTGTGTATGTGTGGGTCTGTTTTTGAATTCTCTTTTCTGTTCTTTGATCTACTTGTCTGTCTTTACGCCAGTACCACATGGCTTGGTTACTGGAGCTTTATAATAAGCCTTACAAACTGGTCAGTAAGACCTCCAACTTTTCTCTCCTTCTTCAGTATTGTTTTGACTGTTCCTGTGCATATTCATAGGAAAGTTGAGAATCAGCTTGCCGGTTGTTATTTAGGAGCCTGCTGGAAGGTTGGTTGGGATTGTAGTGAGTCTGTGAACAAATCTGGGGAGAATGGACGTCTGAACAATGCTGAGTCTGCCAGCTCATTGACATGGCCTTTCGCTCCATTTATCTATTGTTGTCAGCTGCCGTCAAGTCAGCTCTGACCCATAGCAGCCTGTGTAAAACAGAAGGAATGCTGCCCAGTCCTGCACCATCCTCATAATCATTACTATGTTTTAGCTCGTCATTGCAGCCAGTGTGTCAGTCCATCTCATTAGGGTCTCCCTCTTTTTCACTGACCCTCTACATTACCAAGCACGATGTCCTTGGCCAGCAGTTGGTCTCTCCTCATGATGTGTCCAAAGTACATGAGACAAAATCTTGCCATCCTTGTGTCTCAGCAGCATTCTGGCAGTTGAAAACACCATGGCTTGGCTCAGCTGCACCTTGGTCATCAAGGTTGACATCTTTGCTTTTTAACTTTAAAGTGATCTTTTGTCACAGATTTCCCCAGTGCCATGCGTCATTTGGTTTCTTGACTGCTGCTTCATGGGTGTTGATTATTGATCTTAAAAGGAATGATATCCTTGACAACTTCAGTATTTTCACCATTTATCATGGTGGTGGTTTTGGTCCAGTTGTAAGGATTTTTATTTTCTTTCTGTTTGGATATAATCCATACTGAAAGCTTCAAGTCATCTTTACTTGCGACAAGCAAGGTTTTGTCATTTGCATGTCACAGGTTGTTAATGAGTCTTCCTCCAACCTTAGTAGCTCACCTTCCAGCACGATATTGGACAGCGTTCTGTGGTTATCCTTAAGGTTTCCATTGGCTAATTTTCGGAAGCAGATTGCCAGGCCTTTTTCCTCATCTGTCTTCCCCTGGAAGCTTTGCTGAAACAAGTTTACCACTTGTGACTCTGCTGATGTTTCAGATACCAGTGGCGTAGCTACCAGCATCACAGCAACGTACCAGGGACGACAGTGCAACAAACTGACAGGCAGGTGGTGGCCATTTAGGTAATTTGTCCAGAGCGTTTTATCTAGGACATTTTTAATTTCTCTGAGCAGTGTTTCATAGTTATCAGCAGACAGGTCTTTTACTTACTGTGTTAAATCTATCCCTAGTGTTTTATTTATTTTTGTTGCTTTTATTGTTATTGGTGTTTAAATTTCATTTTCTAAGTGTTTTAGGAATTCAGTTGATTATTGTATTCTAATCTTCTGTGGCCATAAAAAATTTAGTTAGTTATCTGCAGGAGGCCTGAGGAGCGTGGGATCAAAACAGGCAGGGAGAGGTGCCCTTCTGGTTTGCTTGGGACTGAGAGGTTTCCTGGGATGTGGGATTTGCAGTGCTAAGACCAGGAAAGTCCCAGGCAAACCAGAATGTGTTGGTCGCTCTGTTAAGAAACGTAAAGCTCTCCCCCTTCTGACAAGAAGGAAACAAAGAAGCCCCCCTTTTATTTCCATCACCCTAAAACAGTCGCCATTCGCATCTTAGTGTGTTTTCTCTGTCATTTTTCTTTGTACATCTTCAAAAGTTTGTCATTGGTGTATAGATCATGTCCTGCCCATTCCTTGGGACATAGAGTGAGCATCTTTCTCATCCTCAGTTCCACCTCGTGTTCAGTGATGGCCATCAGAGTAGGGCTTACGGAATGGGCTGAGAGCTGAGTGGGATACCAGACGGATGGGGACTCTAAGGCACAGAGGAGTCAGCCCCCTGGGGGAGGGAGCTCTCTGCAGGGCTGGAAGGAATACCGAGCTCACTGCCTGTGACGGGGCGTCCTGAGTGAGCACTGTGGGCTGAGGCAGGCTTTCCCTGGGTGCTGCAGAATGGCTGCCTCAGGAACCATGACAGACATGCTCCCTGTTCTCTTGGGGTTGGCCTTCCAGTGGGGACGATCAGCAGTGGCCCGTGGATAAGGATGATTCCGATGGTTACGGGCAATGTGAAGAGGACGGAATGCAGTAGGGTGAATGGAGAGTGTCCTAGTGTCGGGAGACAAAGGGCCCTTTGGAAATTGTAGGCTGGGAGGGACCCTGAGGAGGGCCACCTGAACCGAGGCCAAAAGATAAGCAGGCCTCAGTCATGGGAAGATCTGGAGAACATCCAAGGCAGAGGAACCAGCAAGTGAAGGGCCCTAAGGTAGGCATTAACACGGCATGTGTGTGGGTCAGGATAAGGCTGGCGAGGAAAGTGGGAGAGTGGCAGGCGATGAAGAGGGGCACGGAGGAGGAGGGCACATGCTGTCAGCCCTGGGACGTGACACCTCTGCCTGCCTCACCTGCCCAGCCTACCAGGTAACTACTTCGCCCTCCTGGCATCTGCTCCAGATGGCCACAGCACTCCCTGCTTAGTGGGGGTTGCTTCCTTCTCCCGTCTGGAAGGCCTTCTTCACACATTGACTGCCGAGATGCTGACATCCTGCCCCCTGTGCACACCAACGGCCCCCACGTGTGCCGGCACCCCCGCACACACTTAGCTGTGAAGCATCTTCATTTTTGTGATCGCACACTAGCTGTGGTCTTATAGTCCATCCCGGGTTGCTGAAAGTCCCTGTAAGACCTGGTTTCATCCCTGTGTCTCCAGCGCTTTGCATAAATAGGTTCTTAATAAAATGCTTCTTACTGCATGAACAAATACGAGGAAAGCCTCAAGAAACTGGGATACTATTTAAGAAGTCGTTTTATAAAAGTGCAGTTAAAAGATAAGGAACACTTAAACGTAATAATGAAGTTTTAAAATAACAAATTGGCAAAAAAAATCCTCTGTTAAAGTGAAACGGTAATTATTTGTGAATAGTATAAAGTTTGTATTTTGTTTTGCTATTTGGCCACTTCCCCAGTTTTTTAAATCTCTGTCTTCCTTAGACTTTTAGGTCAGGTGCTGATTTGGGCAGGTAACAAGGGGTGTGTGCATCTTTGGTTTAGATGAAGCTTGTTTTCTGGATGTCTTTACTCTGTGTGTTTCAGATGATACCTTTTTATATTTCGAATGCAACAAACTACTTCGGTCGTATAATTGATAAACATGTGGATCTTTACGAAACTCTTCATGCTGAAATGACTGAATATTTTAAGGATTCTAGTAATAAAACAATTGTTGAAAAGGTGGAGAAGTTTGCATTATACGGATTAGCAGAAAAAACACTTTTCCACAGGTAAAGTGTCCATTTATTTCATCTCAGAAAGTTGTGATGCGCAAAGTAACTTTACATGGTGTTGAATCCGCGTATGGCTGCACCCCAGGCTCCTGGGCACAGGGCACGAATGACGTTGTGACAGCTGACGAGTATCGGACAGCTGCTGCGTGCTCCGTACACAGGCGTCTTCACCGCACTTAATTCTTAGGAAATTCCTGTAAAATGGCTGTCTGAGTCATCCAGGGCTGCTACAACAGAAATAACAAAAGTGGATGGCTGCCACAAATTTATTTGCTCATAGGTTAGGAGCCTAGAAGTCTGAATTCAGGATGCCAGCTCCAGGGGCAGGCTTTCTCTGTCGGCTGTAGAGGAAGGTCCTTGTCTCTTCTGAGCTTCTGTTCCGGGGCGATCTTCATGTGGCTTGGTGTCTCTCTTCTCCCATCTCTATCTTTCTGCTGGCTTGTTAAGTCTCTTTTATATCTTGAAAGAGATAGACTCAAGATACACCCTATAGTAATTCTGGCTCATTAACATAACTAGGACAACCAGTTCTCAAATGGGTTAACCATAGCCGTAGAGGTTAGGATTTGTAACATATTTTTGGGGGACACAATTCATTCCATAACATTGGGCAGCATCCCAGTTTTACAGATAAGCACATTAAGCCTTGGAGAGCTTATGTAAGTTGTCTAAGGTCAGCTCAATAAATGACAGGCAGTGTTCCAACCTGGGCAAGTCTCACTGACCTGCCCGTTTGCAGCCACTGCTGTTGAATGCCATACCTGGCTCTGCTTGGTTATAGCCTTGACTCAGAAAACTTGGAAAATTTAATTTGCTGTGTTAATCTTCATTGTGTCTTCAATAAAGGGATTTACACTTTTCAAAAGTATTGTACGTTTTTTTCTACTTATTCACACTTTAATTGAAGGAACCCTGGAGGCTCTGAGGTAGGAAGACCTGGCAATCTGCTCCCGTAAAGATTACAGCCTAGAAAACTATGGGGCTGTTCTACTCTGTCACATGGGGTTGCTATGAATCAGAATCTACTTGATGGCACCTAACAACAACACTTTAATATCCACTGCTAAGTGTTGTAGGTGACTATGAGTCCCAGTTGACTTGACGGCAGTGGGTTTGTTTGGGTTTGTTTAGCACTCTTGAAGGCCCTGGTTATTTTATTTCTAGTGTAGAGTAAAACTATGGAGTTCAGGAGTTTTTGTGTTTTGTATATAATAGGTAAGTTGAGGCAAAGATTGTTTTTTCTCTGGAGTCTCTGTGCTAAACTAATGCCACCATTGTTTTCCAGGGTTCAGGTGTTGGAGATGAGCCAGAAAGAAGACACTTGGACCCTGGATAATGTCCTTGTGAAGTTCATAGATGAAGGCAGGACTGGACTTGTTACAAGAGACCAACTGCTTCACCTCCCAGATAGTTTCCACACTCTTCCCCCACAAGCTGTGGAGTTTATTGTTTGCAGAGTGAAACCTGCTGACAATGAAATGGAATGGAATCCAAAGGTGAGTTACTTTGCCTGTTTTTGTTTTGTTGATATTTAGTATAAATTAAACTCAGAATTGAAGCTTACTTGAATTTAGGGTATTGAGTTCGGGCATAGTGCTTGCCAACCAATAATTGTTTCATGTTCCTGGGTATTAGAAGCTGCAGTCTGCTTCGATCCCCACTAATGCAGAAATTCACTAACAGCTGCTATTTACAGAACCATCCCTGAGGTTCAGAGAAGGATTCGGTACACATGCCCCTGTCACCATTGTTATTAGTGCTCACAGACTTAGAACTGGTATAAAATATGGCTTGTGCTTAAAGTGGCTTTCAAGGAGAAGAGCCAGTGTCAGCACCTGAAAAAATGGATGCCCCATTCAAGGGGGAACATAAGTGATGGGCACCCTCTGCAGAGGCCATCTAATTCTCTTGGGATCAGGAGGATGGTCAGTACAGGTGAAATAGAGGCCAGAAAAGCTTCCAGAGGAAGGGACATTACTTCTGGGCCCTGTGAGGTACTAGGATGTCACCAAGCAGAACACAAGGCACTAAAGGCAAAGACGACAGCCTGTGCGAGGACACAGAGCACAGAAGAGCAGTCCTGTGTGGACTCCGTGGCTGTCTTAAGGTAGGAGTGGAGAGCCCAGCCCTTGCCGGCCAGGTTGAGGCCAGACAACCCTGCTTTTCACTAGAGCATTGAGTTCTGTTCGTAATGATGTTCCTGATGCTTCAAGGGAAGGTTGAATTTTGTATAATTCAATAATGGGGTATGAAATCAGCGATTTCAGTTGGCAGAGTGAAAACAGTGTGGGTTCTAAGGAAGGAAGTAAACAGGTAAATGTTTCCATACTGCGGGATGCATACGCAGCCTTGCTGTTGTGAGTTCAGTAGAAGTGGCCATTATTAAATAGCATTCTTCTTCCTTCATGTGAGAAATTCTGACTGAGTGTCCACTATGTACCAGGTGCTGTGCCGGGTTCTAGGATGTAGCCATTAGCTAGATGGCTGTAGCGCTTGTTCTCAAGAAGCAGTTGGTCTGTAAAGGTGATTGGCTACAGGATTTCTTGAGGAGCAGCCTTCTTTAGAAATACAAGAAGTTTTCCTGCATGTGTTCTTCCAACTTTATGTATGAATTTCAAGGTGGAGGGAAACAGTTTAATCGTGACGGGCCAGCTCCCTCTTGTTCTGCTTCACTGGAGTTGAAACATGCAGGAAGAACCGCTCGGGCCGGCCTCATGTTGTGGCCCTACTAGAGAGGAAGATGCCGTGTGCCCAGGAAAGAGAATGTTAGGGCACCTCAGTGCCAGTGTCCCTGGCTGCAAAGTGGCTCCATCACCATGACTTCTTCCCCTGGAGCAGCAGGAACAGCTTGCACTTCACTCACATTGAGCTTTTGAAGAAATGAACACCCATACGTTAGAGACAGGTTGATACTTGACGGAGGAAGCAGGGTAGACCTGTCTGCGTTGGGAAGCATGGAGAGCTAGGAGCTCAAAGACATGACCATCCCCCTGTTCCTGGAAGTCACTAGCATGAGACCTTGGGCAGGTTTGCACACCTTTCTGTATCTCGCCTTATTAAACTCTCCTGTTACCATCGTCCGTGAAAGAGGGATGATGGCGTTCATAACCTATCTCACAAGGTTGTTGTCAGGCTTAAGCAGGACCGGATTAAGGCACGCGAGGGGGCTCTAAATACTGATAATCTGTGGTTCCCCCTCCTCTGCTTACTCATGCATGAGAACAGAATATGTGAGTTACATATACACACACGTGTGTGTGTGTTTTAGCTGTCCATGGTGTAACTTCTGTTTAAACGTGACTCTAACAGTGATGGAATGCAGAAGTGGTATAGGCCTTTTTAGTGGAACCAGATGAACTGGATTATGACATTTTTGGTGGATGAGGGTTCTGAGATTTTTACTGTATACCATATTTTCTACAAAAAGAATAGTCCACATATTCTACAACAAAGAAAATGAGTCAGTGAATATAGTTGATTCAACTATCAATGTAAAATTCTGTTGATCTCTCACAACGAAAAAGGACTTTCACCAGTTTTGCCTTAAATGACTCATACTTCAGATTTGATGCTTGTTTTGTAGTAAATGTTATAAATGAACAAATGAGAAAATTTCGTAAAAGAAAATTTAGTGGTTTGAAAATGAATATTACAACAAATAACTATTTTTAGGTAGATCTTTCATCTTTAACATTAAAAACATTTCCTTCTAGAAAATATTCTTTGATGGTTACGAGGGTGGGAAGAAAGGGAGAGGATTATTCACTAATTAGATAGTAGACAAGAACTATTTCAGGTGAAGGGAAAGACAACTCAAGATAGGAGAGGTCAGCACAACTGGACTAAACCAAAAGGAAAGAAGTTTCCTGAATACAACTGAACACTTCAAAGGCCAGCGTAGCAGGGATGGAAGTTTGGGGACCATGGTTTCAGGGGACATCTAGGTCAACTGGCATAACAAAATGTATTAAGAAAACGTTCTGCGTCCCACTTTGGTGAGTGGCGTCTAAGGTCTTAAACGCTAGCAAGTGGCCATTTAAGATGCATCGTTTGGTCTCAACCCACCTGGAACAAAGGAGAATGAAGAACACCAAAGACACAAGGAAAATAGGAGTCCAAGAGACAGAAAGGGACACATAAACCAGAGGCTACATCAGCCTGAGACAGGAAGAACTAGATGGTGCCTGGTTACCACCAATGACTGCCCTGACAGGGAACACAACAGAGAATCCTTGATGGAGCAGGAGAGCAGTGTGTGATGCAGACCTCAAATTCTCGTAAAAAGACTGAAACTGGAGGGACCCTGGAGGTCATGATCCCCGGACCCTCTGTTAGCCTAAGACTAGAACCATTCCCGAAGCCAACTCTTCAAACAGGAATTGGACTGAACTATATAAGACAGAAAATAATAATAGTGAGGAGTGAGCTTGTTGGCTCTGATAGACACATGAGACTATGTGGGCAGCTCCTGCCTGGAGCCAAGATGAGAAGGCAGAGGGGGACAGTAGCTGGTAATGGTCACAGGAAATACAGGGTGGAGAGGAGGAGTGTGCTGTCTCGGTGAGAGCAGCTAGGAGTACCTAGCAAGTTGTGTATAAATTTTTGTATGAAAGACTGACTTGATTTGTGAACTTTCGGTTAAAGCACAATAAAAAGAATTTTTTTTAGTTCTTATAAATTCTTCAATGATTTCATCACAGTTAAGCTGCTGAACAGTATCTCCTTCCATACATAAGGATAATGAATCTTTCTTGAATTGTATGGTGAGAGTATTTGAGTCTCCTTAGGGACTGTTGTACAGTTTGTGAACATTAAAGTTAGGAATATGTGTAAAGCCATTAACATTGGGGAGTATGCATTGTATTTTATCTTCTGTTACGGACTCGTACATGCCTACATGAGTGAAATTTGTCTTTCCTGAATCTGTAAACTTAGCTCTCATGTAAGAATGAAATTGTCACACTTGTCTGTAAAGGTTTATATTGACGTCACAGGGAAAAGGCTGCAGTAGTTTCTTGGATGCTTTCGTCCATTCTTCATCAGGTGTATCCACATTGTTTAAGAAGGAAAATCTATTTGAAAGAACTTCATACACTTTTACCCTTCTTTCCATGCAAGATTCAAGTGTGTCAATGATGGTGTAGCGTGTGGTTACACGAAATTGATCTCTGGCCCTTGAGGCTTCTGGAGCATTTCCATCATTTGTTTTTTTCTAATGCTTCTGTGAGGGTGAACTGCTTAATAATTAGTATTTGGCAGTATTTGTTTTTTTTTTTTTTTTTCAGATTTCTCAAAATCTTAAATTATCCGAACATCCTGTTAATGACTGGTAGAGATCTGTGCATGTCTTTAAATTTCCTTCTGAATCTTGGAGAGCCTGACTTCCCTGATGAACATGCTGCAGTATTATTGTTCCACACGACCAGTGGAAATACATACTCTAGTGTTTGCATTTTGTTGGCAATGCTTCAGCTTCCCTTTTGATATCTCCTTTTTGTGTCTGGTCTTCAGCAGTATTTTCTGAGGCATCTGGAGTCTGAGCGTACGATTCCAGGATTGCACTCGTTACTATAGCATGCGCTTCCCAACGTGTATTAGAAAGAGGTTTTACTACTCGATCATTACCTGAATGTGTTTTAAGAACTGCACATCAGTGAGTAGAGGCAGCAAAAAGCCTAGTAACTGAACAGTAGGGGAAAAAAACAACTGCTTCCGGACAGCAGTCTACAGCGCTGCGTGCTACAAGATGAAGTGAATGTGCAGCATGTGGTGTGAAAATGGCAAATTCGTTACATTCTAAAATGTTTTGTTGCTGCCTTTGTAAAGCCCTGACATATTGGCAGCATTGTCATAGGGCTGGCCTCTGCACTTAGAAAAGTCACTTTTGCAGTCTTCACATAAATAGCGAAGTACTTGGTGTGCACCTCCTTCACCAGGATGACTTTTTTAGCCAGTAAATGTGATAAAATCACTTGCCAGGTTTTCCATCTTTTGGAGAGACATATCTTAAAATTTAGGTGATGTGTATGAGAAAGATCAGGAGTGGAATCCACAGACAGACTGAAATATCAAGGTGTACTTATTTCACCGAAAATAGTTGATCAAACTTCAGCACTTACTAAGTTTATTAATTCTTCACACGTTGTTTTGACTACATGATTGGTTGCCCTTTCCTTTGTTAACGATGTTTTGAGTTGTGATCTGCTAAAAATGGATCAGACTGAACACAAGTTCAAGTAAACCCCCAAAGCTTTCCATTTTGTGGGGACTCAGGCACTTCATTTCTTCCTCAAAAAGGTATTCCATGTTCAGCGATAGTTAAAATGACAGGACAGTGCATTGCCAGACAGCTTTCCAGTACTGACATTCTTAATAAATTTGTGTATCCAGCTCATGAGTTAAGCCAAAACCACGTCTTTGATTTAAACAACAACATAGAATCTTTTTGAGTTGAATCTTCATGCTTACCAGTCATATTCAAGTTGCACCAATTGCTACATCCGTTCTGTAGCAGATTGACAATTAAATGATTTAGGACTGAATAATTTGCAAGGAAAACAACATACAGAGCTGACTGATAGAGGATACAGTAGCCACTTATAATTTTTACCATTAGCTTTGTACTCTAGAAATATATTCTGGCTACAGAACCCTGTTTATATACCATCCAGAAATTTTAGACACAGATTTTGAAATGGCTCACTGTGATGCTGACAATCACTTACCTTTATTTCTATTCAGAAATTCACATCACCAGAAGAAAAATTTATTCCACAAAGCAGGATCTGTATTTCTGCTCTTCACGGGGTCTGCAGATGTGACCATTTCAGATTCTAAAGTAGTTTCACTTTGTACACCAATTTTTTTTTTCACTGCAGCAAGGAATGGATGCAGAATTTGGAACGTTATTTTTGTATTGCTGTTAAAATTTCAGCATTGGCAGGACTAGTACAACGATTTGCACCCATTAAACTCACGCATTCAGTAGAAGAAGTCTCTTCTGATTAATTAGGTTTTAAAAAGAAAGTTAATTTTACAGTTGTCTTTAGAGATTGACAAATCCTTTTCTTTTTTTCTTCGAGCTTTCATTTTTGTACTCCACTTAGTTGTTGCCGTTTCATTTTACCTGGATATAAAATTGTATCACTTTTTGAGTTTGGTTCTACCGTAGCAAGTACATTTGAATAATTGAAAATTAGTAATATTTATAAAATAAAATTTGCATTCAAATTTGGGTATTAACACGAACATTTATATTTGAAAATTAGTAAGTGAAAAAAATTGATTTGGAACATGTAGTTTTGGTCTTCTTAGGCCTGAGAGAGTCAAAAGGAATAGTACTTAGAAGAAGTAGGACATAACGTCACGCGTCTGTTGTACCATGTTGTTGGCGGGCCCTTTGCAGATCTCCACGAGTGTCTTCTGTCTTGAAGTAATACTGAGAAGCTTGTGCACTCACTTTCCCTCCTTTGATGCTGTGTAGTCACAGTTCACTGGATTACTGATCGTAGCCAGCGGGGGCGAGAGCAGTGGAAAGAACACGATAGAAATACGACTGGATGTGCAGCCTGAATACGTGTTTTGGTTCGCTTTGCGCAGTACCAGCTACGTCATGAGTCACGTCATTATGGTGCTGCCGGTGCATTCTCACGTGGCCGATGAGAGAGACCTGAATGTGCGGTTATATCTGATCTGTCCGAGATGTAAAGGAAAATATAATTGTTATCCTGTATGAAGCTTATGAAATGGTGTCAGCTTCTTTTAGTACCCTGCCAGCTCTCTCCCACTCCTTGTGTCCTGTCTACTTGGCATATGTGGGTCTTTACTTTGGATAACTGGTGCCCCTGTCTTGTTGATGCCCTGAGCACAGGTTTACCCTTGTTTAGTGGGTAATCCATCCCTGGGCTGAAGTGAAATGCCTGGAGAGTTTTTTACAGAACTACATGTGACATGTACAAAGTAAAGTATTTTGAAAAAGCCTAAGGTCAGTAACTTCGGCATTTTTTTAGGTTACTAGGTACATTCATCATAAAATCATTGGAAAATTGCATGATGCAAAGGTGATACTGGCTTTGGGAAATACCATTTGGATTGATCCCATGGTAAGTATGCCATTTTCTTAAAAAGATAATCTATGTTTGAATGGACCTCTAAAATTATCCAAATTATTTTAAATACTGTAGAACCTGTAGTTTGAATTACTGATTGCTTACATAAAAGGAGGCTTACTCCGGTTTCTGCTTTAGGGAGAAAGCTTTGTTTTCAGGCATTTGGGTCATGAATTTGGTTGTAGGTTTACTTTTTTTTTTTTTTCAGGGAATATTTTACCTAACCCAGCATATCATACACTATCACACGTAGAGCTGAGACAAAAGTTCTGTGAAATTACACCTACTGTATGTGACCTTCTCTAATATTTATTATTCTATTTTTCTTTTTAAAGTGTTGATCACAAACCATTGAAGGGGTTTTAGATAGTGTATGAGAAGCCCAGGGTCAGTGCCTCCATGGCAGAACAGTAGCCCCTGTCTTTTCTAGTTTGTAAATGATCTTAAAATCCAGGGACATGATCAGTAATGTCAGGGATTCCAGTCCTTGAGCATTCAAATTTGGGTTTTATTATGTTGACAGTTTCTACCTGTTTATGTAGCAAATTAAATAAGTTCCTACTCTGTGCAAGGAAGGAGCCCTGGAGGCGCTGTGGGTAAGAGTGCTTGGCTGCCAACCGAAAGGTCAGCGGTTGTAACTCACCAGCTGCCCCTCGGGAAAGAGATGTGGCAGTCTCCTTCCATTCAGATTACAGCCGTGGAAGCCCTATGGATGCAGGTGGAGATTCCAGGCTCTTTGTGTATGTTGTTAATAGGATTGTAGCTCCATTTTACTGGAGAAATAAAACGGGAACTTTATTCAGGTGGCATTTTTTAAACTATAGCTAAGAGATTGAAGCAAAAGAAGAAAGCCACCCTGGGAGATACTTTTCCGTAGCTCCAAAGTGTGTCGCAGTGTGCCTGTTTTCCACACTTGCCTTGTTTTCCACCCAAAGCAGCTTGGTTCCTGGTTTGAGTGGAGAAGGCTCTTCTGTACATCCCCCGATGGTGTTCACCCAGGAGGGTGCCCAGCCAGTGCCAGCCTGCCCCTCACCCCGGCCTGGGAGGGGCGTTCTGTCCTGTGTTCACACACCCCCATCAATAGCAGCTGACTGCTGTGGATTTTCAGGTTTTACTCAGTTTTGTATTAAATCGTACTAATGTAATTCCGCTGCTATTCATAAGGTTTTCACTGGCTAATGCTTTTCAGAAGTAGACTGCCGGGTTCTTCTTCCTAGTCAGTCTTAGTCTGGAAGCTCAGCTGAAACCTCTCCTCCATGAGTGACCCTGCTGGTATCTGAATACTGGTGGCATAGCTTCCAGCATCACAGCAACACACAAGCCCCCACAGTACAACAAACTGACAGACACTTTGGACATGTTGTCAGGAGAGATCAGCCCCTGGAGAAGGACATCATGCTTGGCAGAGTACAGGGTCAGCGGAAAAGAGGAAGACCGTCAACGAGGTGGATTGACACAGTGGCTGCCAACGATGAGCTCAAGCATAACAACGATTGTAAGGATGGCGCAGGACTGGGCAGTGTTTCGTTCTGTTGTGCATAGGGTCGCTATGAGTCGGAACCAACTCAACGGCACCTAACAACAATGTAATTCCACGTTAAAGCAGACTGTTCACTTAATGGAGGCTATGCATGCTTTGCCTAATGTTTTATAAACTGAAATAGTTAAGGATGTTGGTTGCAGAAAAGCCAATTTCTGGAGGAAGCTGTCCGCCACACAGGATGTAGGGCCTTGGTGTAGGCCCTTTCTGGGTACCTGTTGATCCTGAGGATCCGCCTTGTTCGGGGGCGGGGGGGGAGTGGTGCATGACTCACAGAACATAATGAGCCCTCAGTCGAGGCCTCTCCCTGGTAAGATCAAGCAGGTCGGGTAGAAGTAGTGAGATACTCGAGGAATTTGCTGTCTGGTGACAGCATTACCGATGGGTCTTGTCTAGGAATTTTATTCCAGGATTCAATCTTGGTCCCTTCCCAGTCCTGATCACATTTTTAGGGTATAGGGCTGGGCTCTGGAGGATTCTGATGTGACCTTGTTTATGAAGTAATCTGGGAGCCGCCAGTAAGAAACCTTCCCAATGTGGTGTGTGCCAGACTGCATTAAACATCCAGAGGGAGGCTGTGAAGCCGTGTGAGAGTGTGATTCATACAATTGAAGATGACACCTGCAAATGTTGTGTTTTTTCTTTGATTCAAGGTGCACATCACAAAACTTGCAAATTTGAAAACTTCTGTCATCGACTATAATGTTCGAGCTGAGATTTTGTCAACTGGAATGGGCACTGATAATTCGGAACACATAGAACAACTGAAAAAATTATATGAAGGAGCTAAAATGCCAGCTTTTGAAGAAACCCTGTAAGTGGATTTTTCTCATCCTTTTGGAGGAGCTGCTGTGTGGAAGTATAACTCACAAGTTATTGTAGGCATTTTTTTATGGACGTGGAGATAGGGGTTTAATGAGCTCCCTTGTCCTCATCACTCAGCTTCAGTAATTACCAGGTTCTCCAGAATCTTGATCAGTCCATACTGCACCCCACACCTTTGTTTTTGGTGGGGTATGGTAATACAAGTGTGTGACGTCACCTATAGCTCTTCCAGAAAAGGGTTTTTATTAACGCTTTATTGGCAGCACATGTACAGAAAAGTACACACAGAGACATCTGGTGTGAACACACCCAGGTAACCAGCCCCAGATTAAGAAAGAGCATGACCCAGAGGCCTCTTCGTGTGCCCTTCCAGTTACTTCCCCTCCCCAGGGGGAGCTACTGTTCTGATGTGGGAAAGCACAAGATGGGTCTTGCCTGGCTTTGTACTTCGTGTGACTAAAATCACGCAGTAATGTCTCTTTTGTGTCTGTCGTCTCCAGCTCAGCCTTGTTTTTTCCCCCCTTGGCAAGATACTATATTTTGATTTGAAACGTTTGTAAATTTTTCATTAATCTTTTTTTTAAACATTTTATCATTTTTATTGTGCTTTAAGTGAAAGTTTCCAGAGTATATGTATGAGTTTCCCATTCAAAAGTTTATGCTCAATTTGTTTAATGTCGTTGGTTGCACTCCCTGCAATGTGTCAGCTCTTTCCCCTTTCCCCTCGGATTCCCTCTTGCCATTTGTCTGATTTTCCTGTCTCTCGTTGGCTTCCTTTGCCTTAGTCTAGTTGTGCTGACTTCCCCTATAATGTGTATCACGTTCCCCTTCACCAAAGTTAATACATGCCTCGTGTTTGGTTAGCAGCTTCTCATCCCTGCCCTTCCCCTTCCTGGTAACTATCACAAATTGTTTCTTTCTGCATGTAAACCTTTTTTTGAGTTTTTATATTAGTACCATCATGCAATATTTGTCCCTTTGTGATTTACTTAGTTCAGTCAGCGTAATGCCCCCTAAGTTCATGCATGTTGTGAGATGTTTCCTTGAATACATGGTTTTTACCATTGCGTAGACTCCATTGTGTGCATGTACCATAATTTACCCATTCACCTGTTGATGGACACTTAGGTTGTTTCCATTTTTTGCTATTGTGAATAATAGTGCAGTGAACATGGGTGTGCACATGTCTATTTGGGTGACGGTGCTTATTTTCTAGATATATTCCTAGGAGTTGGATTGCTGTATCATATGGTATTTCTATTTCTACCTTTTTAAGGAACCACCATGTCATTTTCCACAGTGGTTGTACCATTTTACATTCCCGTCAGCAGTGTATGAGAGTTTCAATCTCCCTACAACCTCACCAGCATTTGTTCTCTGGTTTGTTGATCAGTGCTGTTCTCATAGGGGTGAGATGGTATCAGATCGTGGTTTTGATTTGCATCTCTCTAATGGCTAGTGATTGCAAGCATCTTTTCATGTATTTGTTGGACACCTGAACGTCTTTTAGTGAAATGTCTGTTCGTGTCCTCTGTCCATTTTGTGATTGGATTGTTTGTCTTTTTGTTGCTGAGTTGTTTTTTGTATATTTTAGAGATTAAACCTTTATCACATATGTTGTTGCCAAAGACTTTTTCCCTGTCTGTAGGTTCTCTTTTTAAGATCTTTTGAGGTCGGGGCCAAGATGGCTGACTAGGTAGACGCTACCTCGGATCCCTCTTGCAACAAAGACTCGGAAAAACAAGTGAATCGATCACATACATGACAATCTACGAACCCTGAACAACAAACACAGATTTAAAGAGTTGACCTGAGTGACAGAGACGGAGAACGAACAACTACAGGGAAGCAGCGACTGTTTTCGGAGCCTGGAGCCAGCGTACCAGTCAGTGATGGCTCGGAGACAGGAGTCGATATCAAACCACATAAAGAAGCAGACCATGACAGCTTCTACAACCTCCCAAACAAAAGAATCAAAATCTTTCCCAAATGGACATACAATCCTGGAATTATCAGATACAGAACATAAAAAACTAATTTACAGAATGCTTTAAGACATCAGGGATGACCTCAGAAATGAAATAAGGCAAACTGCAGAAAAAGCCAAGGAACACACTGATAAAACAGTTGAAGAATTCAAAAAGATTATTCAAGAACATAGTGGAAAAATTAATAAGTTGCAAGAATCCATAGAGAGACAGCATGCAGAAATCCAAAAGATTAACAATAAAATTACAGAATTAGACAACGCAATAGGAAGTCAGAGGAGCAGACTCGAGCAATTAGAATGCAGAGTGGGACATCTGGAGGACCAGGGAATTAACACCAACATAGCTGAAAAAAAATCAGATAAAAGAATTAAAAAAAATGAAGAAACCCTAAGAATCATGTGGGACTCTATCAAGAAGGATAACTTGCGTGTGATTGGAGTCCCAGAACAGGGAGGGAGGACAGAAAACACAGAGAAAATAGTTGAAGATCTGCTGACAGAAAACTTCCCTGACATCATGAAAGACGAAAGGATATCTATCCAAGATGCTCATCGAACCCCATTTAAGATTGATCCAAAAAGAAAAACACCAAGACATATTATCATCAAACTTGGCAAAACCAAAGATAAAGAGAAAATTTTAAAAGCAGCCAGGGAGAAAAGAAAGGTCTCCTTCAAGGGAGAATCAATAAGAATAAGTTCAGACTACTCAGCAGAAACCATGCAGGCAAGAAGGGAATGGAATGACATATACAGAGCACTGAAGGAGAAAAACTGCCAGCCAAGGATCATATATCCAGCAAAACTCTCTCTGAAATAAGGCGAAATTAAGATATTTACAGATAAACACAAGCTTAGAGAATTTGCAAAAACCAAACCAAAGCTACAAGAAATACTAAAGGAAATTGTTTGGTCAGAAAACCAATAATATCAGATACCAGCACAACACAAGGTCACAGAACAGAACATCCTGATATCAACTCAAATAGGGAAATCACAAAAACAAATTAAGATTAATTAAAAACAAAAATGCTCAAAACAGGGAATCATTGAAGTCAATATGTAGAAGATCACAATAATCAAAAAGAGGGACTAAATACAGGTGGCATAGAACTGCTATATGGAGAGGGATACAAGCGACA
This sequence comes from Elephas maximus indicus, assembly GCF_024166365.1. Lineage (NCBI taxonomy): Eukaryota > Metazoa > Chordata > Mammalia > Proboscidea > Elephantidae > Elephas > Elephas maximus. The sequence goes on from NC_064839.1 coordinate 14,811,780, forward strand.
TAGGACAATACAAGTTAGGTTTTTACTTAGAAAAATAGGGGTAAATATTAAGGTAACCACAAAGAGGTATAACAACTCCATAACTGAAAATAAAAGCCAAGAAAAACGTAACGACTCAACAAACATAAAGTCAAATACTATGAAAATGAGGATCTCACAATTTACAAAGAAAAACGTCTCAGCACAAAAAAGTAAGTGGAAAAATGAAATTGTCAACAGCACACATAAAAAGGCATCAAAATGACAACACTAAACACTTATCTATAATTAGGCTGAATGTAAATGGACTAAATGCACCAATAAAGAGACAGAGAATCTCGGACTGGATAAAGAAACACGATCCGTCTATATGCTGCCTACGAGAGACACACCTTAGACTTAGAGACACAAACAAACTAAAACTCAAAGGATGGAAAAATACATATCAAGCAAACAATAAGCAAAAAAGAAGAGGCGTAGCAATGTTAATTTCTGACAAAATAGACTTTAAAGTTAAATCCACCACAAAGGATAAAGAAGGACACTACGTAATGATAAAAGGGACAATTGATCAGGAAGATATAACCATATTAAATATTTATGCACCCAATGACAAGGCTGTAAGATACATACATCAAATTTTAACAGAACTGAAAAGTGAGATAGACACCTCCACAATTATACTAGGAGACTTCAACACACCACTTTTGGAGAAGGACAGGACATCCAGTAAGAAGCTCAATAGAGACACGGAAGATCTAATTACAACAATCAACCAACTTGACCTCATTGACTTATACAGAACTCTCCACCCAACTGCTGCAAAGTATACTTTTTATTCTAGCGCACATGGAACATTCTCTAGAATAGACCACATATTAGGTCATAAAACAAACCTTTGCAGAATCCAAAACATTGAAATATTACAAAGCATCTTCTCAGACCACAAGGCAATAAAAGTAGAAATCAGTAACAGAAAAACTAGGGAAAAGAAATCAAATACTTGGAAACTGAACAATACCCTCCTGAAAAAAGACTGGGTTATAGAAGACATTAAGGAGGGAATAAGGAAATTCATAGAATGCAACGAGAATGAAAATACTTCCTATGAAAACCTCTGGGACACAGCAAAAGCAGTGCTCAGAGGCCAATTTATATCGATAAATGCACACATACAAAAAGAAGAAAGAGCCAAAATCAGAGAACTGTCCCTACAACTTGAACAGATAGAAAGTGAGCAACAAAAGAATCCATCAGGCACCAGAAGAAAACAAATAATAAAAATTAGAGCTGAACTAAAGGAATAAATAAATAAATAAATAAATAACAGAAAAACAATTGAAAGAATTAACAAAGCCAAAAGCTGGTTCTTTGAAAAAATTAACAAAATCGATAAACCATTGGCTAGACTGACTAAAGAAATACAGGAAAGGAAACAAATAACCCGAATAAGAAAAGAGAAGGGCCACATCACAACAGACCCAACTGAAATTAAAAGAATCATATCAGATTATTACGAAAAATTGTACTCTAACAAATTTGCAAACCTAGGAGAAATGGATGAATTCCTAGAAAAACACTACCTACCTAAACTAACACAATCAGAAGTAGAAGAACTAAATAGACCCATAACAAAAAAAGAGATTGAAACGGTAATCAAAAAACTCCCAACAAAAAAAAGCCCTGGCCCGGACGGCTTCACTGCAGAGTTCTACCGAACTTTCAGAGAAGAGTTAACACCACTACTACTAAAGGTATTTCAAAGCATAGAAAATGACGGAATACTACCCAACTCACTCTATGAAGCCACCATCTCCCTGATACCAAAACCAGGTAGAGACACCACAAAAAAAGAAAATTACAGACCTATATCCCTCATGAACATAGATTCAAAAATCCTCAACAAAATTCTAGCCAATAGAATTCAACAACATATCAAAAAAATAATTCACCATGACCAAGTGGGATTTATACCAGGTATGCAAGGCTGGTTTAATATTAGAAAAACCATTAATGTAATCCACCATATAAATAAGACAAAAGACAAAAACCACATGATCTTATCAATTGATGCAGAAAAGGCATTTGACAAAGTCCAACACCCTTTTATGATAAAAACTCTCACCAAAATAGGAATTGAACGAAAATTCCTCAACATAATAAAGGGCATCTATGCGAAGCCAACAGCCAACATCACTCTAAATGGAGAGAGCCTGAAAGCATTTCCCTTGAGAACAGGAACCAGACAAGGATGCCCTTTATCACCGCTCTTATTCAACATTGTGCTAGAGGTCCTAGCCAGAGCAATTAGGCTAGACAAAGAAATAAAGGGCATCCGGATTGGCAAAAAGGAAGTAAAATTATCTCTATTTGCAGATGACATGATCTTATACGCAGAAAACCCCAAGGAATCCTCCAGAAAACTACTGAAACTAATAGAAGAATTTGGCAGAGTCTCAGGTTATAAGATAAACATACAAAAATCACTTGGATTCCTCTACATCAACAAAAAGAACATCGAAGAGGGAATAACCAAATCAATACCATTCACAGTAGCCCCCAAGAAGATAAGATACTTAGGAATAAATCTTACCAAGGATGTAAAAGACCTATACAAAGAAAACTACAAAGCTCTACTACAAGAAATTCAAAAGGACATACTTAAGTGGAAAAACATACCTTGCTCATGGATAGGAAGACTTAACATAGTAAAAATGTCTATTCTACCAAAAGCCATCTATACATACAATGCACTTCCGATCCAAATTCCAATGTCATTTTTTAATGTGATAGAGAAACAAATCACCAACTTCATATGGAAGGGAAGGAAGCCTCGGATAAGCAAAGCATTACTGAAAAAGAAGAAGAAAGTGGGAGGCCTCACCTTACCTGATTTCAGAACCTATTATACAGCCACAGTAGTCAAAACAGCCTGGTACTGGTACAACAACAGACACATAGACCAGTGGAACAGAATTGAGAAGCGTGATATAAATCCATCCACATATGAGCAGCTGATATTTGACAAAGGCCCAGTGTCAGTTAATTGGGGAAAAGATAGTCTTTTTAACAAATGATGCTGGCATAACTGGATATCCATTTGCAAAAAAATGAGACAGGACCCATACCTCACACCATGCACAAAAACTAACTCCAAGTGGATCAAAGACCTAAACATAAAGACTAAAACGATAAAGATCATGGAAGAAGAAATAGGGACAACCTTAGGAGTCCTAATACAAGGCATAAACAGAATACAAAACGTTACCAAAAATGACGAAGAGAAACCAGATAACTGGGAGCTCCTAAAAATCAAACAACTATGCTCATCTAAAGACTTCACCAAAAGGGTAAAAGGACCACCTACAGACTGGGAAAGAATTTTCAGCTATGACATCTCCGACCAGTGCCTGATTTCTAAAATCTATATGATTCTGTCAAAACTCAACCACAAAAAGACAAACAACCCAATCAAGAAGTGGGCAAAGGATATGAACACACAGTTCACTACAGAAGATATTGAGGCAGCTAACAGATACATGAGAAAATGCTCTTGATCATTAGCCATTAGAGAAATGCAAATTAAAACTACGATGAGATTCCATCTCACTCCAACAAGGCTGGCATTAATCCAAAAGACACAAAATAATAAATGTTGGAGAGGCTGCGGAGAGATTGAAACTCTTATATACTGCTGGTGGGAATGCAAAATGGTACAACCACTTTGGAAATCTATCTGGCGTTATCTTAAACAGTTAGAAATAGTACTACCATACAACCCAGAAATCCCACTCCTCGGAATATACCCTAGAGAAATAAGAGCCTTCACACAAACAGATATATGCACACGCATGTTTATTGCAGCTCTGTTTACAATAGCAAAAAGCTGGAAGCAACCAAGGTGTCCATCAACGGATGAATGGTTAAATAAACTACGGTGTATTCACACAATGGAATACTACGCATCGATAAAGAACAGTGACGAATCTGTGAAACATTTCATAACATGGAGGAACCTGGAAGGCATTATGCTGAGCGAAATTAGTTGGAGGCAAAAGGACAAATATTGTATAAGACTACTATTATAAGATCTTGAGAATAATATAAACTGAGAAGAACACATACTTTTGTGGTTACGAGGTGGGGAGGGAGGGAGGGAGGGTGGGAGAGGGTTTTTTACTTATTAATTAGTAGCTAAGAACTGCTTTAGGTGAAGGGAAGGACAATACTCAATACATGGAAGGTCAGCTCAACTGGACTGGACCAAAAGGAAAGAAGTTTCCGGGATAAACTGAATGCTTCAAAGGTCAGTGGAGCAAGGGCGGGAGTTTGGGGACTATGGCTTAACAGGACTTCTAAGTCAATTGGCAAAATAATTCTGTTATGAAAAAATTCTGCATCCCACTTTGAAATGTCGCTTCTGGGGTCTTAAATGCTAACAAGCGGCCAACTAAGATGCATCAATTGGTCTCAACCCACCTGGAGCAAAGGAGAATGAAGAACACCAAGGTCACACGATAACTAAGAGTCCAAGAGACAGAAAGGGCCACATGAACCAGAGACCTACATTATCCTGAGACCAGAAGAACTAGTTGGTGCCCGGCCACAACTGATGACTGCCCTGGGAGGGAGCACATCAGAGAACCCCTGAGGGAGCAGGAGATCAGTGGGATGCAGACCCCAAATTCTCATAAAAAGACCATACTTAATGGTCTGACTGTGACTAGAGGAAGCCCGGCGGTCATGGTCCCCAAACCTTCTTTTGGCACAGGCAGGAACCATCCCCGAAGACAACTCATCAGACATGAAAGGGACTGGACAGTGAGTAGGAGAGAGATGCGGATGAAGAGTGAGCTATTTGTATCAGGTGGACACTTGAGACTGTGTTGGCATCTCCTGTCTGGAGAGGGGATGGGAGGATAGAGAGAGTTGGAAGCTGGCAAAATTGTCACGAAAGGAGAGACTGGAAGGGCTGACTCATTAGGGGGAGAGCAAGTGGGAGTAAGGAGTAAGGTGTATATAAACTTACATGTGACACACTGACTTGATTTGTAAACGTTCACTTGAAGCTCAATAAAAGTTAATAAAAAAAAAAAAAACTTCCTGAAATAGGTGAATTTAGTGAGACCACAGGATACAAGCTCGAGATCCATAATAAATTATTTTATTGTATACTAGTAAGAATCATAAAAAAAAAAAATTAAAAAAAAAGATCTTTTGATGAGTATAAGTATTTAATTTTTAGGTGGTCCCAGTCATCTAGTTTATCTTCTGGAGTTCATGTATTTTTATTTATGTTTGATATTCTATTTCTGCCATAAATTGGGGCCCCTAGTGTTGTCCCTGTTTTCTGTCACGATATTTATGGTTTTAGATTTTAAATTTAGGTCTTTGGTCCATTTTGAGTTAGTTTTTGTGTCTGGTGTGAGGTACGGGTCCTCTTTTTTCATTTTTCTGCAAATGGATATCCAGTTTTCCCAGTACCATTTGTTGAGGAGGCCGTCTCTTCCCCATTTAGTGGACTTTGGCCCATTTTTGGAAATCAAGTGTCTGTAGGTGGATGGATTTACTTCTCTGTTTTCAGTTCTGTTCCGCTGGTCTGTGTGTTTGTCGCTGTACCAGTACCAGGCTGTTTTAACTACCGTGGCTGTATAGTAGGTTCTGAGGTTAGGTAGTTTGAGGCCTTCTACTTAGTTGTTCTTTTTCAGTAATGCTTTACTTATCCAGAGGTTTGTTCCTTACCATGTAAATTTGGTGGTTAGTTTTTCCATCTCATTAAGAACGTTGTTGGAATTTGGATCAGGATTGCGTTGTATCTGTAGATCACTTTCGGTGGTATTGACATTTTCACAATGTTAAGTCTTCTGTCCGTGAGGATGGTATGTTTTTCCATTTATAAAGATCTCTTTTGGTTCTTGCAGTAGCATGTTGTAGTTTTCTTTGTATAAGTTTTTTTACACCCCTAGTTAGATTTATTCTTAAGCATTTTACCTTTTGGTGGTGGGGGGGGGCGGTATTGTAAATGGTTTTGATTTCCTTTGTTAATGTAGAGGAATCCAACTGATTTTGTATGTTGATCTTGTACCCTGCCACTTTGCTGTATTCTTGTATTAATTTCAGTTAGCTTAGCATTGTTGGTGAAATTCACCCAGATAGTACATGCAGCTGTAGATGATAAATTCTTCCTGCTGCATGGTGTTCTGTTGTATGAGTATTGAACGTATCAGAACTAATTTATCCATGGTACTGTTGATGGGGAGATTTCCAGTTTTTGGCTACCTTGAGTAGCAGTGCTTTGAACACGCTCCGACTTGTCTCTTGGTGCACTCACATAAACATTTTAATGGAATGGAATTGCAGAGTCATAATCAGGGCCGTTGTCCAACTGTTCTCCCAAGTGGTAGGACCAGTTTACACTCCCTCAAGCTGCCTGCAAAGACCATGAAAGCAGACTCCCAGCCCCCAGAGAGGTGGAGGATGGGCAGGACGTATGTCTCCGCCAAAGGACTTGTGTCGAGAATGCCTTCTAATCAGTAAGAAAATTGCGGGCAATTAGTAGAAAAAGTGGGCAAAAGACTCGAATGTACACTTCTGAAATGCCCAATTAATATATGAAAATGTGCTCAAACATATTAGTTATCAGGGAAATACAAATTAAAATCACAATGCAGTACCACCACACCCGCCAAAAGGGTAAAATGAGAGAAAAAAAAGGCCAGGTGTTGGCAAGCGTGTGGAGCAATGAAGCTTTTAAAAATGTGACTGTGGTGCCATTATCACGCCTAACAAAGCTGGCAGTAATTCCTTAAACTGCATGTGTCTGGTAGCAAAACGCTGCAGCATTTCTGTAGTCTGAACTTTGTTTCAGTCGACCAGACTAACAGATAGTTTTCATTGAAGTTGCCATTAAGTGAAGTTGAAGTTCTAAAGTTTATTCATTCATTCGGCAAACGTTCTTTTCTGGGGGATATAGTTGTGAACAAAACAGATGAAAAGCTGCCCCTTCAAGGGGACTGTGTGACAGTAGAGAGAGACAAATGATGAACAGACAGTAGAGAATACCTAGTGGGTCAGATGGTGATGTGTGAGGCAGAGCAAATTAAAGCAGAGAAGGAAGATAGGATGGGTGGAGGTAGTAGGGGCTGAGGAGGAGAGAGTTGGGCAAGGATGCCGTGTAAGTGAGGCATGATCCGTGCAGATATTTGGGAGAAGATTCCTGCAGATACAGGGAAAGCTTGGTGGTGAGTTCCAGGAACAGGGAGAGTGATACTGTGACCAGAGCAGCAAACAAGGGGAGAACCAGGGGAGCAGAGGTCAGAGGACTCTTGGGGTGATGAGATCTTGTTGGCCACTGTAAGATTTTGGCTCTTATTCTGAGAAGGCAGGAGCCATGGAGGGTTTGGAGCAGAGGAACGACTTGGTCATAAGACTCTTCTTGGCTGCTGTGTTGAGAATAGACTGAAGGCAGGGATGGGGGACAAAGCCTTGGCAAGAATTCAGGCGAAGATGATGATGCTTAGACTAGCATGGTTTTGCGGAAGTGGTGAGAAGTAGCAGGTTTTGAATATAGTTTGAAGACAGAGCTTACAGGATTTCAAGCCCCCACATTTGTTGTGAGAGTTTGGCTTCCTGGAGCTGCCTAATGGGATTTAAAGCTGTGATACTGGATAAGGGCCCTGGGGTGGTGAACGTAAAGGTCCAGGGATTAAACCCTGGGGCCACCAATGTGTAGAGGTGGGGGAGCTGTGGGGACATCAGCAGAAGAGAAGGAAGACTGAGAGAGTGCTGTCCTGGATGGCAAGTGAGGAAAGTGTGTCATGGAGCAGGGAGTTGTGCCAGATGCTGCCGAGAGGCCTAGGCAGGTGAGGATGGAGAGCTGACCACCAGATTGAGCTACATGATCACTGGTGACCTGGAAAGGTTCCTAAATTGCTGCTAAAACCAGAGAAATTTAGAAGACCTTGGTTAAGATTAAAATAGTATAACTCTGAAAATTTGCAGTTTTCTGTCTTAATAAAGTTGGGACCCATTCTGAAATTCTTACGTGATATCAAGGGACCCAGAATAGCCAAAACAATATTGAAAAAGAAGAGCAAAGTTGGAGGACTCACACTTAACCAATTTCAGGTTTTACCACAAACATATAGTAATCAAAACAGTGTGGTACTGGCATAAGGAAAGACACATAGACAGTAAAATAGAATTGAGAGCCTAGAAGTAAACCCCCACATCTATGGTCAATTGATTTTTGACAAGGGTGCCATTCGGTGGAGAAAGGACAGCCTTTTCAACAAATGGTGCTCGGGGGAACTGGATGTCCACGTGCAAAAGAATGAAGTGTGACTGGACAATGGGCTGGAGCAAGATGCTGATGAAGAGTGAGCTACTTGTATCAGGTGGACACTTGAGACTGTATTGGCATCTCCTGTCTGGAGGGGAGATGGGAGGGTAGAGAGGGTTAGAAACTGGCAAAAGGGTCACGAAAGGAGAGACTGGAAGAAGGGAGCGGGCTGACTCATGAGGGGGAGAGTAAATGGGAGTATGTAGTAAGGTGTATATAAGCTCATATGTGACAGACTGATTGATTTGTAAACTTTAACTTAAAGCACAATAAAAATTATTTAAAAAAAAAAAAGTGTGGGATCCTTATGTTACACCATAAAAAAGAACCCAAAATGGATCAAAGACCGTAGTTTGTGGTACCTGTGGGATTAGGATATATGTTCCTGCTGTCTACACATCTTCAGGAAGCAAAGATTTCATCGTACTTAGAAGATACCCTTTTACCAGAATAACTAGATGGTGCCTGGCTACTATTATTGAACATTTTGATCAAGGATGGATCCTGATCAAAAGGAGGGAAAATGTGAACCAGAGTTTCAAATTCTGATGAAAACCAAACTTACTAAACCCACTGAGACTGAGGGAACCCCCAAATCTATTGCCCTGAGATAACTGTTAAATCTGGAACTGAGACCATCCACTTATGTCATCTTTAAGGAAACAACAGTCTAGCCCAATTGGTAAAAAAATGTTTGCCTTGACTATTAACCCCTTTTAAAGAATTACCTACATGAGGTGAAATTTGTAACAGTGATTCTGAAGCATAGATGAAAAGTTCAGGGGGCAGTGAGTCTAAGCTAACAGCAGTAAAAAAAAAACAGGCAGAGATGGGAGAATGGTCATCTGTAATGAGTCTTAGACTACTCGAGTCTGACTCATTTATTGAGAAGTTCCTGTAGAGAGCCGCATTTTGTGAGCATCTCCTCAAGTCCCAGAGGTTTGGATAACCTCTGCCTCTTCTTCCTAGGAACCCTCCATCAGTGGAAGATGCTGCTGGTCTGAAGAACACAGGGAAAGAGGACGGGGGTTCGGAGAGAGGTGCGGATTCTCAGACGAACTCAGAAAACCCAAAGCACGGTCAGTGCTGTTACTTAAAAGATAGCTAACTTAAAATCATGACTGTTTTGAAAATCTTTTAACGTGGATTTCCCACTTGTAGATGCATCACAGAGACAGTGACAGAGCTGATAATTGCCCGACTGTTACTATGTGTGACAGTTCTGCTTCCAGCAGTTTATTTTGTAACTTTTTCCGTTTGAGTTGTTTGAGGCACTACACGCAGCCGATGAAGTCCACAGATCCTCAGTGTACAGCTTGGGGATTTTTTACATATTTCCACGTCCACTAACCACACCCAGATGAAACTATCGAACATCTCTAGAATCCCAGAAGCCATGTCCCTTCCCTGTCTGTATGCTCCCTAGTCATCAGTATTCTGACTTCATCCCCATTAGCTTTGCCAAATGGGGCACATAGTATACACTGCTGTATCTGACTTGTTTCACTCAACATTACATCTGTGAAATTCATCTGTGTTATTGCCAATAGCAGTTGTTCTTTTTTATTGCTGAGTTTTATTCTATAATATGAATATACCACAATTTATCTCTTCTCTTACTGATAGACACTTGGGGTGTTTTCAGTTTTCAGCTATTGTTATTGAAACTGTCAATGAACATAAATGCAACGCCAGATCAAATGATAGAGGGGTAAATCAGATCAAAGACGATCTAAAAAGGCCAAAACATGTATAAAAGAGAATATAAAAACTGGAAGAAAATCAGCTATGAATGTTCTTGTTCAAGTCTTTGGATGGAAGCTGAAAATGTTTTAGAATGAGAGATTTAACTAGCATTGTTATAGAAAACGTTAATTTGTGTTCCGTACTGGTTCATGTGCATAGTGGGTTGCTGTTCTAGAAGCCATCTTTAATGGGGTCCTGGTGGTGCTAACCAGAACGTTGGCAGTTCGAATCCACCAGGCGCTCCTTGGAAACCAAATGGGGCAGTTCTGTTCTGTCCTGTAGGGTCACTGTGAGTCAGAATTGACTCCATGGCAGTGATTTTTTTTTTTTTTTTTGTGGGTTAAGATAGACCCAAAGCAGCCTGCATATTTGTAAGCTGTAGGTGCTGATTGCAGCGGGGTTCCTTTTCAAAGGCCTAACTGTACTTTCCTGTTAATTTTAATGTTTGTCAAAGCCTGCTTTTAAAATGTTAAGTTTTACTGATGTACACTGTAATTTTTTCTGATTGTTCTTTGCAACTGGATACAGAGTTACTATGAAATTTACCTGAGTAATTTCTCAGCTAAAAGTTTGCTTAAAGTGCAAAAGAAGTATACGTACATATGTTATAGAGTTACATATAAATAATAATCTGTGGAAAACTTGACTTTGATTCTGTACAGAGGTTTTATCTAAAAACATTGGAGACACTTCCATTAACAGAACTACGCAGCCGGATCTGAAAAGGTAGGCCCGTCCTTTGGTCTGAGAGCTGACTTTCCTCAGCTAGCGAGCAAATGCTGATGAGTATGTAAGCCGCTTTCTTTTCTTCTAGTTTTCACCCACAGATAAAATGGTTTCAGAAGGACGATGTGATCATCTTAAAGATAAAAATAAGGAACGTAAAAGATTACCAGTGTAAATATTTTCAAGATAGAGTCATTTTCAGGTAGGTTTGTGCATATTTTATGAAGTTAATTAGAAATAATTTCTGGTGTTTTAAAAGACTAACTTCACTTCTTTTTATAAACCTAGTGCCTGGGTAGGAGACAAATTGTACCAGGCTGATATGGAGCTTCAGGCAGACATAACAAAAGACGACTGCAGATGTGTGATTCAAAATGAGGAGCCTGTCATCACTCTTGCGAAAGCGAGAAGGGAACCTTGGTGCCGCTTACTCAAGCGGAAGGTGAGCTGACATTAACTGCGGCTGGTCTTATCACTGTTGGCATGTTCTGTTCTCTCACTTAATGTAAAATGTTACATTGAACAGAATCCGAATGTGGCTTTTGATTTTGATCACTGGGAAGAATGTGAAGAGGACAGCCACTTCTCCAAGGGTAAGGTGCCACACACCTATTCGCCACAGAGGCTTGCAGGTCCTGAGTGCCGGGGGGTGGACAGACCACTCGCTCAAGCTTGTGGCCTTGGTGGAAATGCGTACTTAATGTAAGACCGGTTGCCATCGAGTCGATTCCGACTCATAGCGACCCTATAGGACACAGTAGAACTGCCCCATAGGGTTTCCCAGGAGCACCTGGTGGATTCAAACGGCCGACCTTTTGGTTAGCAGCTGACCACTGCACCACCAGGGATCCTGTTCATGTAAAGCCCTTAGGAATTAGTTTTCTTCTTGTGGTTGATCTTGGTGTTAAATGTCCTGGTTGGAGTATGCATCAGCCCTTGGTTATAAATACAGCTTCTTAAAGTTAAAAAAAAAAAAAAAAAAGTGTAAAAAAACACTTTTACAGATACTGTTTTCAGGAGAATATGGACGGACAGATAATACCTGCTCATTCCTGACCTAAAATAATGAAGATACAAATAAGTGGCAAAATAGAGCTAGAAACCAGGGGACTGTCTCTGCATTGATCAGAAGATTAGGGAAAATATTAGTCTGTAATTAACATATTTTTATAATATCTAACTTTTTTAGTTGTAAATTCTAAAAGCCCATCCTGCAAAGTGGCAAAAGTCGTTGAAAACAGTGACACCACTTCAGAGGATGACAAAAGCGAGAGTGAGTGAGATCATGAAGTAAACCCTGAAGCGTGGCCAGAAGACTTTGAACAAACCGGACATTGCTGTGCGACTGAAGGTTAAGAAAAAAAGCAGTAACGCCCCCCACCTGATTTCACCTGAAGGATCAGTTATTACCATCAGCTTGTGGTAGTGGGGTTTGTAATGGTGAAAAATTCTGCGTCAGTTTAAAGCTGAGCTGATGATGAGAAGGCTGTCCACAGAGGGCCCGAGCAGCGCAGCAGACAGTGCTGGTCACACGCCCAGGGTATCCGTCTGTTCTCCTCATTGCCTCTGACAGGAAGCTAGCTCATCCTGACACGTTCAAGTTTGAGTGATAAAGAGCAAACCATGACATCTAGGTAATGAAATGGAGTTAGTTCACTAGTGATTGTTTTTTTCACGTAGACTTAACGTTTAGTACATTTCTTAAAAGCCTGGTCTTACAGATTCATACTCAGCTCTGTAACAGACCCTTTAGCCATGAGTTAGTTGGGATTAGACATGACTGCCTACGTGTACCAACAGTCGGTATTCCTGAGATAGCAATAGGTCCTATGTGTAAGTTTACTTCTGATGAAGAGAGAGTCCAAGGATAAAAACGGGATTGTCTCAGCAATACCTGCAAGACCAGGGACCTTGTGGAGATAAAGCTACTGCTCCTGAGTAAACCTCTGGACCTGCAGAGTCCTGGGCAAACAGGACAAGGGTTTCTCTTTAGGGGAAACTTAAGAAGGACCTGTGGGGTGCCTGGAGGAAGCGCTCGGTATGCCTGGAAATGATACCCTAAAAGCATGCCTGGCCCCGCCTGAGGGGAAGGGCTTGGCCCCCACGTGGTGAAATGATATGTGAGGAGTGTGTAGCCATTACCACTGCAATGTAAGAATACCCAGAGGCTGACTTTTCATGTTTGTTAACTGAAAAGTTAGGAAGGTGACCTACTGGGAAATGTAGAACCCTGTTTATAGAGCATGGCCTTTGAGTGACTGTCCCGAGACCTTTATTCTTGAAGTTTACATCAGAAAGCACAGGTGACCGTGGTTACATACATCCCAGGTATAAGCCACCGCTTGAAGCAGAGGTACAGTCTGCCGTGGAGCTGTTCTGTCAGCAGCCCTGGATCATCCCTGGGTCTCAGTTTCCTCATCTGTAAAACAGGACATCCAGCTTGTGGCCTGGCCTCACCTCACCTCACCGCTGGGAGTGCCCGCCGCGTGCTGCTGGTCGGCTCGTTTTTTCTGCACGGTGGCTGTGATGGGTGGTCACAGCACTGCCCTCCAAGGGGAGGATGTGGTGTCCTGCTGCCAGGAGCGTGTCCTTCCTGCAGCTATGACTTTCAGAGGTTGGCTGGCAGGTATCAAGTTGGCCCACAAAGTAAGTTGGTGATTTTCCTTTTTCTTGGCCACGTTGGCCTGGCTCTTCAGGAAGCAGAAGATTCTGGTGTCTTTATTGGTAAAGGTTTTTACTCTGCAGACTCTTCTGATGTCCTTACCAGCTGTCCGTTTCTACAGACAGAGCCTTTTTCCTGACGGTGGAGATCGCTGGGTTGGCGATGAGTCCTCGCTAGGCGTGTGGGCTTTCCTGACTCAGGCCTTAGCTACCTGTTTATGCCCTGTGTGTTTGGTCGCTTGTAAAAGGGAGCAAGTAACCAGAGCAAGTAAGAGAGCTGCACAGGTATTTGTACCCCACACAGGAATGGCGAGTGGTCCAGCTTACAGAGAAGTGGTGATGACACTTCTCTCAGGGAGCTACCAAAGAGCTGAGAGAAAATACTGCAGGAGGGGCATTATGTTTAACTCTGTTGGTTCTTTCAGACATGTTAAATTTACTAATATTTCAAGTTCTTACTGACACTTTGTAGGACGTAAGACGAAGACTTATGAAGGGTAACCACTTAGTAATTGGTTTTCTGTTCTGCTGTTAGTACACTGATTTCGTGTTTGGGGTGAATTTCTAAAACGCAAGGGGAAGTACTTCTGGCACCGTGCTCCTCAGATCGTTTGTGTACTTTGTCAGTTGTAGTGCGAATCTCCTTTGGGGAACGTCATCAATAAAGTTTCAGTTGTTTTCACAGAAATGTTTGCTTTGACATTTTTTAAAACATCATTTTCCCTGAGTGCCAGATACAAAATACAATTTTATTCGCCACACTGTGTTCGACAGCAGTGGGTTTTTAATGGGTTATGTTTTGGCCACAGTGCCAGTGGGGCTTGTTGGGGAGCCTGTGACGCGGACCACCGACAAAGGTGATGACACTGGGCACACAGGCCAAGAGTCTGAAGTCACTAAGACAGCATTTTGGTTAAAATGCAGAGTGTTCATTTTTTTCATTTCCTTAATTTCAACTTCTTACCAGTTTTATTTTTTAGAGAGGAGCTTGGCTAAATTTTCTACTAATGAGAACTGAGACATATTTTGTACTAGGTTCTAACAGTATGATCAAATCCAAGTTCATTTTCAGAGGCATGGGAAGACATGCTTTTTCCTTGTCCTGATGTCTTTTCGGAAACCCTGGTGGTGCAGTGGTTAAGTGCTCTGGCTGCTCCAGTCAGCTTTGCAGTGGATCCTCTTCATTGAGTCTGGGATGAACCTGCCCCGTACGCCACTAGGGTAAATGCAGGGGTTGCAGTACTTTTGGGGCGGGGGGAATGGGTAGCAAAATATTTGTACTTAAATATTTAAAAAATCTATTTCAGTCAAAGGAAAAACATCACCAGTTTTATATATAAAAATGTACCTTGTTTACCATTGGTTTAAGGAGCATCCTTTATTTAAGGAGGGGTTTTATTCCCGTGTTGTTAAATAGTTGCCACCACAGTGGTGGTAGGTTTTTCTTTCAGCCCCTCCCTGGCCATCAGCATTCTTTGAGTTGCGTCTTCTGCCGCTAGCCTTAGCGCGTACCTGCCATTTCTCCTATCTTGAACCCCCACTCAGAGAACTAAGGATATCTAACAACAAAAACAGCATAAACATCTGAATCCGTGTTTTCTTTAAGAAAAACATCAGGAAGAAATAACCACAAACGCTGCTTACAAAGATAGGCGATCACCGTTCTGACTTGGCTACTCGGGGGCTTCCTCTGGTGGGACGACTTCCATCAGCATCTGAAGAAACATGGTGATCGGTTCTAAGAGAAAAACAAGGACGTAAATGCATAGTTAGAAAGACGCAATGTACAAGTCTCCACCTCAGTTACAGCTGCTGTCATCGAACAGCAGTATTTTATCACTCTGTGTAGACTGGGGGTGGGTGACATGTGACCTCTGCTGGCCCCTCCCCTCAGGGCACAGCGATGGTTAGAGTTAGGATGTCTTGGGAGCTGCAGTGGTTCTCTGGAGATGAATTCCCCTTAAAAGAGTAGGGGCCTGCGAGTATTCTGTTGCCACCAAACAGTGTAGTTCTTGAGGAAAAATACAAATGCCTCAACTGTACGTTACTACCATCGGCCAAGAATCAAGTCACTAAGACAGCATTTTGGGTAAAATACAGAGTGTTCATTTTTTTCATTTCCTTAATCTCAACTTTTTACCAGTTCTGTTTTTTTAAGAGAGGAGCTTGGCTAAATTTTCTACTAATGAGAACTGAGACATATTTTGTACTAGGTTCTAACAGTATGATCAAATCCAAGTTCATTTTCAGAGGCATGGGAAGGCATGCTTTTTCTTTGTCCTGATGTCTTCCTGGAAACCCTCGTGGTGCAGTGGTTAAGTGCTATGGCTGCTAACCAAAAAGTCAGCAGTTCAAATCCACCAGGCGCTCCTTGGAAACTCTATGGGGCAGTTCTACTCTGTCCTATAGGGCCGCTATGAGTCGGAATTGATTTGGCGGCAATGGGTTTGGTTTTGAGTTTGGATATCTTTCCTTTCTATAGGAGCGTGCCTGCAGCTTCTCTCCTTTTCAGCTTACTGTTAGATCAGAGTTAAGAGTGGGGAGGGGGAGATGTTTCAGGAAAGGAAAAAAATCCTTGGCGGAAATAGTACAGTCTGAATGTGTTTTTTATTTCACTTTCTTAATCAAAATGAACCATTCTCTTTCTTGGTTATAACAGCACTGTCAGGTAACTGTTGAGATCTGATTTCACAGAGCGGAAAGGCATTCTCAGGCCCACGTGGCTCCATCTAAAAGTTCCGGGTCAGTTTCATTGCCTTCCAGTTGGGTTGGGTTTTGTTCTTTAATTCTATATTATCCCAAAGTTGTATGTATGTAAATGAAAACCACACAGGAGTTCCTGAAGGAATGCCTGTACTCTCCTGTTCAGACAAGCTGAAGGAGAACAGAAGAGGCAGGGTTTTAATCACATTTAGTCAGTCAATATTGACTGGCTGTTATGTGCCAGATACTGTGCTTGATCCAGGATTAAATCATCCACAGCCCAATTCTGCCTTCAAGGAACTCAGTGTAGGGAGAGCAAGGCCAGGACTGTGTGCAGCATGGTGGGGGTGCTCGGGAGGTAGCCCCCTTTTATAAATGGTTTTTCCTGCAGTTGAAGCTGCAGTCTAAGCTAAAGCATTGTGAATATAATACAATTAGGTGTAGTTTGGCATCAGAAGAGAGGCCTGGTGATTGACTTCTGAAAAATCAGTTACTGAGAACTCTTCTGGAGCAGTGTTCTACTCTGACGCACACTGGGTTACCAAGAGGTGCCATCACTGGATGGCAGCCGGTGGTGGTGGTGACCCAGTGATTGCTTTTGAGAAGTGTCTAATATAGTTTTTCTTTAATATAGTTAAACATTTAAACAACAATTGTCCTAGAGTAGATGAGACCTACTGCCTTGGAACAGGAAAGCTGAGGCCGTGTCCCAACCCTCTGGTCCCAACTCTGGCACTCCTTGGGTGTCTTTGGCATGGTGCTGAGTCTCTTAGGTGATGTCTGCTTATGTGTCAAATGAAAACGGTGCTTTCCTGTCTTACTTCCTAGAGTAGTTGGTGGGAACAGAGGAGGCCACAGGCGGGCCCCAGAGATGTCACACTGTGAGACGTGGGTCCCACGTCCTGAAGAGCCGAAACGTGCTAGCTGCGTGAGAGATTCTGTTAGCACAGCCTAGGAGGACCCAGGACTGGTGAGGTGTCAGATGCTGTGCGTGTCTGGGCTTCACCAAAGGCAGGACCGGCACTCGGTTGATACTCACTTGAGATTCTCTGAGCCCATCCAAACTTGTAATAGACGAAGAGGAAGTAAAATATAAGGCCGCTCAGTGTAAATAACGCGCAATAGAGATACTCCCACGCAGGCTCACTGATGATCGGAGCCAACACTAAAAACGCTGAGATTAAAGTCATCAAGATGGGAATGAAAATGGGCACCTGTAAGCAAAGCATAACATCACGGTTTAAGTGCATTCGTTTTCTTTTTGAAAATTCTTGTGATAAAAAGTAGGAAAAACGCAATAGAGGAGTATAATGAGCTCTGGGTACTGCTCACCCAGTCTCAGTTTTTAAATAATATTTTACCACAATAAAAAATGTTCAGTTTTTTTTGGTAGATCTTCATGGTGGGTTATAGTCTGCAGTCAAAAAAAAACTGCAAAAAAAAAATGTTTAGCTGCGTACCCTAGAGACTGCACCACTTTATACTCCCCCTAGCAATGCTCCAGGGTTCCTTCCGGTTTCTCTAAGTCCTCGCCAACACTTCCCGATCTTGGCTGTCCTAGTGGGGGTGAAGTGGTATCCGTGACTGCATTCCCCTACGGACTAGTGTCAGGTGACCATCTTTTCATGTGCTTATTGGCCACTTGTATATCATCTTTGGAGAAATGTCTATTCAAATTCCTTGCCCCTCTTTTGAGTTGTCTTTTTGTTCAGTTGTGGTGGTACATGCTGTATCGTCAATTTTTGATGCATAGTAACCCCACTTAACAAAGTAGAACTGCCCCACAGGGTTTTTTTTAATCTTGAGGGAAGCAGATTGCTAGGTCTTTCTCCTGCCGAGCCGCTGCGTGGGCTAGAACTGTAGCCTAATGCTTTAACCATTGTGTCAATAGGGCTCCTTTGTTCAGCTGCAGTGCTTTATATATTCTGGATATTAAACCTTTACCAGATACATGGTTCCCAAGTATTTTCTCTCAGTGCTGTAGGTTGTCTCTTCACTTGGTTGCTAAAACCCTTCAGTGTACAGTTGTTCCTGTTTTCATTTTAGTGAGGTCTGATTTATTTTTTTTTCTTCTGTTGCTGGTGTTTTTGATGTCATACCTAAGAATCATTGTCAACAAATAACAAGGTCTTGAAGCTTTATCCTTGTGTTTTCTTCTGAGAGTTTTAATTCTTACTATTTAGGCAATTTGAGTTAATTTTCAAATATGGTGTGAAAATTATTCTTTTGCATGTGGCCGTCAAATTGTTTCAGCACCATTTGGTGAAGACACTACTCTTTCCCTACTGAATGGACTTCGCACCCTTGTCGAAAATCAGTTGGTCATAGATGTCTGAATTTATTTCTGGGCTCTCAATCCTATTTCATTGGTCTAGTTACCATGAGTAGGGATTGACTCAATGGCAACTGGGTTTTGGTTTTTATACCAGAACCACGCTACTTTGTCTACTGGAAAATACTACATTTTAGAATCAGTCCTAGTAATCATGTCCTCTATGTGGCTGTACTACCTTAAAAAAAAAAACAAACCCAGTGCTGTCGAGTCGATTCCGACTCATAGTAACTCAATAGGACAGAGTAGAACTGACCCATCTACTTGTTATAAAGTTGTTATAAAGTAAGGTTCACTTACTTCCATTTATTTTCAATGTTCAGGGATTAGTTTTTTCCTTTTTATATTTGTTTCTTAATGTTTTAATTTTTAATCTTTTTCTTACTTGGTTTTCCTTTATTCTTCCATTACTTCATTTTGAGGATAAAAACACGTACACATACATGCATACACACGGTCATCTTCCACTGCCTTTACATAAAAAACCAGCAAATGATACAGAAGACAGCTCTACGCATTGCTTGTTTCCTTTAAAGTGTTCTAGAGATGATGCTGTCATAATACATGAGGTTGATTTTTTTTTTTTTTTTGCTGCTCATAACTGCTACATTTTGTGGCTGTACCATAGGTTTTTCAACCAATTTGCTATTAATTGATATCTGGGTTGTATTGAACCTTTCTTGTGTATATTTCATATTTTTGCCAGTTTCTCTTTGGAACAAGCCAAAAACCAAACCTGTTGACCCTACAGGACAGAGTAGAACTGCCCCACAGTTTCCAAGGAGCACCTGGTGGGTTTAAACTGCCAACCTTTTGATTAGCAACCATAGCTTTTAATCACTGCACCACCTCAAAAGGAGACGGCTGGGTGAAACAGTGAATGTGTATCTCCCTCCACAGGGGTTGTGCTATTTGCATTCCATCAGCAGTGTGTGAGAGGGCTGCTTCCTATAACCTCACCAGTGGAGTGTGTGCTGAGACTTTTCGGTTTCTGCCCATCTGATAAGCAAGAAACGGCACCTCATTGTAATTTTGGTATGCATTCTCTTACTAGAAGTGAAGTTGAGCTTGCTAATTTTTTTTTCATGTTTAAGTGTCATTTGCACCTTTTCTTTGAACCATCTTCTTATATCTTTTGTCCGTTTTTCTTTCAGGTGTTGGTATTTTCCATCTCAATTTTTAGGACTTCTTTATAAAGGATATTTTTTGTGGTATGACTTGAAATTATTTTTCCCAGTGTGTTGCATGTGTGTTTCTAACTTTTTTTTCTTTTTTAAGTGCATAAATTTTTATTTTGTTGTGATTAAGTTTATCAGTTTTTTCCTTTGTCATTTCTGGATTTTAAGTCATAGTTCAGGAAGCTTTTCTCATTCTTGGGTTACAAAAAATGGTGTGGGGGAGGGTGGGGTGAGGAGAAAAGAAGAGATCATGTTAGGAAAGAGTTGTAAACTCCTATTTGTGTTTTTACTGTTAACATGTGTGGAATTTTATATGATGACTTCTTGGCATCTGTGGGGATGATCCTGGAGTTTTCCTCCATACATGCAGGAATTTTATTAATCAATATCCTAATCCTCAGCCACCCTTGCATAGACTTAGTCAGTATGTATTATCTTTTTAATATAATTGAATTCTGTTAATATTTTAAGATGTTTATATCAATATTCATAAGTGAGATTGGTTTATAATTTCCTTTTTTGTGCTATTTTTGTTAAGATTCGTGTTGATGTTATATCCTGTAAAAAAAATAATTTGAAAGTCAATAAAATAAACCCATAGCTAACCTTTAAAAAAGGAGAAAAAGCACAAACACAAATAAGAAATGAAAATGGGGAAATAACTTCCAAAACAAAGTTTTTTAAAAATCCTAAGACTATTTGCATAACATTGTGCACATATATATGAACACCTGGATGAAATGGATAATTGTCTAGGAAAATAAAATTTACCAAAACTGACCCCAGTAGAATTAGAATTCATAGGAAAATTTTTAAAAAATTCTTTATAATCACTAGTATTTACTAATGTTTCAGTATTGTCAGAGCATTGAAAAAGGAAAACTTTTTACAAACCAATTTGATTGCTTATTAGTCATTCATTGACTCATTAGTTCTGCTTTTTTCTAACACCTTAATTTATATTAATTTCTTATTTTAGTTTTATTCTTTTTTGTGTTGCTTGTTAAATGTTTTCACATTTAAAAATGTTTATTGATAAAAGTACTGTGAAATTTCCTCAAAGTACTGTTTAAGCTGTGTCTATAGATTTCATGTCTTATTTTCCTTATTGTTATTTTTATGAATTTGTCATTTCCTTTCCAATTACCCTTGGACAGCAAAGTTTAATTTTCTGTCTTTTACTAACTTCCTGTTTCACTGCATTCTAGACAGAGAATGTGGTTTGTGCTATTCCTAAGTTTTGGGATATCAGGTTTTCTGCAGCATTAAAGATGGTCAGTTTTCTGATGTGTCTCATACACACTTGAAAAGGTATGATCTCTATTGTTGAGGTTCAGTGTTTGATATAAATCTCGAAGATCTGCCTTGGTATGCTTTTTATATCTTTGTTACTTCTGTTGTTTTTCATCGGATTTGCCTTGGACTGAAGGGAGAGGAGGTATTAAAATGTTATATTTAGTGTAGAAACCCTGGTCAGGTAGTGGTTAAGAGCTACGGCTGCCAACCAAGAGGTCAGCAGTTCAAATCCACCAGGCGCTCCTTGGAAACTATGGGGCAGTCCTACTCCGTCCTATAGGGTAGACTATAGGGCACTGGGTTTTTTGGGTTAGTGTTTTTATTTCTCCTATGTTTCCTGTACTTGCTGCTTTGTAAAGATGGTGAATAGATTTTCCCGTTATCTCTTCATTGTGAATTTTAGCCTTCAGCATTACTAAATGGCCTGTCTACCTTTCTCTTGTGTGCTTGTCTGATAAGATCACAAATCCCATTTTCTATGTATTTTCATTTGCCTGGTATTTCTTTGCCTATCCTTTTGTTGTTTAATTTTTCACAGCTTTGTAAACTTGCCTGAGAACTCTTTTTCTTTTAATGGCTGATTTAAGCCTATTTAAACTGAATAAACCAGCTTACTTGTGTAACTATTAAATCTAGTTACTATTTTCTCGTGTTTTATATTTCTAGATCTGAGCATCTTCTGCCTACTCTCAGTCTTGTGCTCTGAAGAGTGACATTCTGTAGGAAAATACTCACTAGGGACCTGTTTCCCTCATTTTAATGGGAAAAATTGTGTTACACAAAACCATAAATTCCCTACCAGTGTCCTCAAATGTAACCGTTATTAGTTGCCATTGAATATATTCTGACACAGTAAAATGCCTTTATGTAAGTAACACGGTGTTACCCAACACATATTACATTAGAAAGTAAACGGCTTTAAAAATTATTTCCTGATGACGAAACACTTAATATGGCCATTTACACATGACCAAACCTGTTGCCATTGAGTCAATTCCAACATGTAATGACTCTATAGGACAGAGAAGAACTGCTCCATAGGGTTTCCAGGGAGCAGCTGGTGGATTTGAACTGCCAGCCTTTTGGTTAGCAGCCTGAGCTCTTAACCGCTGTGCCACCAGGGCTGCTATTAACAAATAGTTGCCTTAAATGTGATGGCATTATCTTCCATCATCTGAGACACACGTACCTTAAACTTTCAATATGCCTACACGTGATTCGGATTTTCTACCAGTTGGATTTGGAACATAAAAATACTTTTTCTCACATGCCTCACAGATGTTTAATTGAAAACGTTGTTTTGCATTTTGGAGATTGAAATATTTTCACATATAAATACCAGCTGGAAATCAGGGTATTGATAGAGTTGGAAATTCTATACAGTTTTTGTGGTATTAAAAACTAATAAGGAAAAAAACCCTAATAAGTGTTCTACCAAGATAATGTTAGCTGGAAAGGTGTTCCGATGGTAATCCCTGTACAGGTCTTTATATACAGGGTCTTTTATTGTGTGATCATTTCTTTTGTCCGCTCTTTTTTTTTTTTTTAATCTTTTGGTATCTATGAAGGCTGTGTTTTTGTTCTGAGTTACCGTTAATAACTAATAGATATAATATTCTTGTCTTTAGCCACTATTGAGTTAACCCTTGACTCATAGCAACCCCATACTCAGTGCAATCAAACTGTTGTGATCCACAGGGTTTTCACTGGCTGATTTTCAGACATAGATCACCAGGTCTTCCCAGTCCATCTTAGTCTGGAAGCTCTGCTGAAACCTGTCTTATGGTATGAAGTGTTACTGATGAAAAGTGATGCCGATATTATTTTCTTTCCTTTATGAGTAAATCTGGGGGCAGGGGGTGACAGGAATGGGACGTGAATGTCCAAAGCATTTTTTAAAGCTTTATAAAAAATTTATTAAAATATTTTTTGCTCATTCTAGCTCGGATATTCTAAGTACATGGTGTGCCTTTGAATATGTTGGTTCAAGCCTGCCTCTCCAACTTCATTTTCAGGATATGTTTCTTGAATTAGTTTCTAGAATTTAATTTTCTTCAGGGATTCCAGTTATACATTTGTTGGATCTTTTTGTCTCCTCTAGTTTTATTTAGTCTCTTATTTTTTGTGTTTGATATTTTTTCTAGTTTCTTTCTGTTCTGTTTCCTGGGATGTTTCTTTGCTCTTGTGTTTTTTCTGGCTTACTCTTTCTTTTTGAAATACATTTTTAAAGTTCTTTGAGCTCTGTCAGCTCTTTTCACATCCTCCTGATAGTCATCTCAACTTTTGGCTTTTCTGTTTCTGAGATATGATGACTTTTGTAGTTTTCTTAATGACTTATTTCATTTTAGAATATTACATTATAGTTTTGATCTACCTTACGGACATTATTTTTATTGTACACCTTCATTGTTTCTTGGTATATTTATCCAGTTCATTTTCCTTAAGAATCTTTGTGGGTTTCATTTTCAATCCATTGCGTTACTCATGTCTGAGTTGAGGTGGACTTCAGTATAGTTTTAGCAGGAAGTACTATAAAAGGAGTAGGGAGTGAACTTTCTTAGCATCACTGCTCATTGCCCTTCCTTCATTGTTACCTTGAAGTACTAACAAAACATGGCTTTTCTTTGTAGCCCCCACTGCATTTCTGAGATCTGCATCCCCAGGTTCCATACTCTTGACCTCAGTGTTCTTGCTGTGTTCAGTGTAGATTTCTATTCCCAGCAGTTGTTTTGTTCCTGTTGTCTTCAATAGTTCTAAATACTTCTGGAAAGGAATTTTTGTGGGGAGTTTCTGGGATCCTTGAGAGGCTAGGCCATTGCAACCCTGTTCTCTCACTTTCACTGGTGGTTCTCAGATCTGCTTACTGAGAATTCCCTCAGAGTGGAGCCCTTTCCTGTTGGAGGAGAATGCTCGTTGGCAATGCTGGGCATGTGGGTCCTGATGTTAGTGGTGCATCCACATACAGTCTGGAGTTTGTAGCAATACCCCATTTCCTACTTTGTTGTTGAAGATGTTGGTTATAGGGTTTTCCCTTTGCTATTTTAGTAGTTCTTCCTGTTTTTATGAGGGATTTTGTACAGATTTTAAAATTTACGCTACTACCATAATTTTGCCTCCTAGATGACCTGACTGAGGTAGAGTTGCTTAACCTCGTAAGCAGGCTGCTCCATGTTTCCGCTGCGTATGGAGATTGATGATAGTCAAAATACAGTGCCAGAAGGACCATTAGACAAATTTCTGGAAAAATACTAAAGCTAAAAAATTATCTTTATTCTTGTCCTACTTACTTAAGCCCTCAGCTTGCCTGCCATTTTCTTCTGTCTGTGCTTGTCTCTTATCATAATAGCACAGTTGCCCAAAAAAAAAAAAAAAAATCTCTAACAAAATAAATTCTACTTCGTTCTCAATTGGCATATAGACTGACACCAGTCTTGCAGGGAGGTGGGAGCAGCCAAACACAGATTGTCAGCTGTGGACTGTCGGTGGTTGCATGCATAGGAATGGGTCTGGGGCCAGAGTTCAGAAAGCCCCCTCACTATGTGAAAAGGGATGTGTGAGAGATGGGAGAACTGTCAAGAGCTGGACATCCTGACTTGTTAAAAACAGGCCACATGTATTCTTGATAGTGTAATAAATTAATAATTAGACTTGGCTAATTGGATCATAAATTATAGTGTGAAATTAAGAATAAACACTGTAAAACATATTCAAGAGAAATCAGGTTGGGAATAGAAAGTATGTCCCTCGTATTTGAAATCGTTACCTCTGTCTAATTCATTTCAATAAACCCAAGCTAGAGCACAGGACATTTTAGGGCAGTGGAACTATTCTGTGTGATAGTGTAATGGCAGACACATGACAGGAAGCATTTTGTTGAAACCCACAGGACTGTACAACACAAGAAGTGAACCCTTGTGTAAATTACGGACTTGAGTTAATAGTAATACATCAGTACTGTTTTATCCTAGAAAGGCAAGACGTTCATAGGAACAACTGTGTGCAAGGGGATGGGGATATGTGGGAACTGTCTGTACTTTCCGCACAATCTTTAAACCTAAAGCTGCTCCAAATAATAGTCTATATAAAAGAAAAGAAACTGAAGCCATTGTGACATCGAAGGCACTGAACCTACCTTGATAGGCCTTTTCAATTCTTTCCTCGTAAACCTCATCACAATGAGTCCTAGAATCGTCATGCCATAAAACAGCCATGCAGCAAAACTGAAGGAATTGACTAGTGAGTTTATGTCACCAGGGATGATGTAAATGGTAGCTATGATACCCTAACAGAAAGAAGAATGAATATTTTAGGTCATTGGTATATAAAGCATTATCCTTATTTCTCCAGAAGACTGAAGAAGCACTTTTTTCTGTGAATAAACTGTATCATGAGAAATTCACCATCTACTCCTTTATATTTGGGGTTAAACCAATGATAGGTGTTCTCTTTGAAAGCTGACAGAAAGGACTTGAAAATTTTGTGAATCTTTGAAGTGATTTTAAGCAGGAAGAACACTTTTTTAAAACTATATATGTTTGTTTTTATATATAGTTTATGTATCTCTTCGTATACTGTACACAGACACACATAGCATCAACTTCCTAGTTACAAATTTTTCTTCCAGAGTTTCCATCACAGGAAAGGGCCCTGGTCTATGAAACTCAGGCTCAACTCTCTAGGTCTGGTCTTGACCTACACTAGTTACATGACCTAGACAGGTATTTCCACTCTCAGGATCTGTTTCCTCATCTTCAGGTGAAGCAGATTGACAGATTAGTGGTTCTCCACTTAGTTCCCTGAGACTAGGGCTGTGGCTGGCCCCTCAGCACCCAGGACAGTTTAACACAACCAAGGACTGTCCTACCCCGAGAGACTTCTGTTAGATGTCAGAGAGCCTTTACAACACAAGGAGCCACAAGTTCCACGTCATTGGACCATCATGGGAAGCTGTTAATCAGTACCCACCTTGTAAAATGCCTTATTCTCCGTCGAGTCTTTAAATTAGCAGGTTTGTCACCAGTGACAGACAGATGTATGTGTAAGAAGTACAAAGGATACAATCTTGGAAGGGTCTTAACAGTGTCTTTAACAGATACATTCAGAACAAGGAAGCAGAGGTCAGATAAATTGTTGAATTTTCTTGGATGTTTTTATGTCTATTTCACCTTGAGGAAACTTACTTGAAAACCATGGGGCTTAGCAATATGGGCCTACTTCACCTTCTAAACTGAGGCGTCCTCTACCCTTAGGGAGAATATTTTCATGGTGAATTCATACTCACATGAAAGATGATGGCGGGGGCTGGAGTTAGGCGCTTGACACTAATGTAAGAGAGCACTTTCAGCATATGACCCTCCCGGCCTGCAACGTAAATGAGCCTGGAAAAGAAGGAATATGGACATCAGCTTTGGGAACTTCCCTAACGAGGCTGCAGAGGAAGGAACTGAGCATGAGCCTGGTTCATCTCCAGGTGAGTCTGGCTGGAGGGGAGTGGGTTCGGGAGAAGTGAAGTGAGGAGTTAAATGCATCTGAGAGGAATGTATCCTGATGCCAGGAAGTCACCAAAGCCAGGAGAGGGTGGGAATGGTTTGGGGAGGTCTTTTCTAGAAGGAGATACTCATCTGAGTCCTAAAAGTTAGGCAAGAAACAAACATGAAAATTAGTCCAGGGGCAGTGTTTCTCCAGGGGCACATGGCAACAAACGTATCTTGCACTTCCAAAATCCAAGCTGCGCAGAATTTTAGTATTAAAAAAAATTCAAGCAAATAAGGGGTGATGCACATAAATGGCATAGTTCTCCCCAAAAAACTGGTAATTCAGCAGTCTAAAAGACAACATTTAAAATGTCAGAAATAGGAAAGAACAAAGAGCTAAACAATTTCCTTTAAAAAGTTACTGTAATTAAAAATGGATGCAAGTGAAAAAATGTTAGAAGCGTGCAGAGGTGGAAAATGGAGATGGAAAATTAGGAAACAGAGACTCAAATACATTGAAGGAGACAGATTCAGAAAAGAGCAGAGCTTTACAGGATTGAAACATGGTGAGCCTTCACGTTGAACCCAGTTCTACACAAGATTGATAAAAAAAAAATACCCAGATACAAGCATTGTAATGGGAGGAAAACATCAGAAAATCTTAAGGATTACTGAACTTAGGAAATTATAGAATTGGAACAGTTACAACAATAGCAGATGTCTCATGAGATTTCTTCAAAGTGATGAGAGTAACCGATTTTCAGATTGAAATTCTAGGTAGCTAAACTACCATTCAAGATTACAGGCAAAATAAATACTCAGATAAACAGTGACTGAGACATATACTATCCAGTCCTCATTGAAAACTATTGAAGAATCTGCTCTAGCAGACGCACTGAACTCGGAGCTAATTGCAAGAAGCAACTACAAGGGAAAAGCAGTAATGTTGGTATGTATAAAAAGTAGATCTTTTTTTGGTAATGAAATTTTTGGCGGGGGGGATAGGTTTATAAACAAGGTGTAACTAATATACTAGACAATATGAAAAACGAAAGCCCTTCCAAGAAAAAAAAAAAAAAACCTGTTGCCACCGCGATGAATCTGACTCATAGTGACCCTAAAGGACAGGGTAGAACTGCCCCATAGGGTTTCCTAAGAGCACCTGGCAGATTTAAACTGCCAACCTTTTTTGGTTGGCAGCTGTAGCTCTTATCCACCATGCCAGCGGGGTTTCACCTTACAAGAGACTGAGGCGAATTGAGCTACTGATAGATTGTTTACATGTGGATTTTTAAGAGTATCACTAAAAAAAATAGAAATACAATATCCAACTCAGCTGAGGAAAAAAGATCAAGAAAATTTTATGGATATAATCAGGATAAGATTTTCAAAAAGCCAAGAAATCACAAAGTAAATGTTTGAAATCAATCCAACAGTATCAGTAATCACATTAAATATGAACAGATTAAACTTGTCTGACCAGAGACTCTCAGGTTGGATTTATTCAGAGAGAGACAATACAAAGCCCAATGACACTGAAAGGTTGAAGATAAAAGGGATGAGACGTATTACAAAAAACGGCAGCCTAAAGACAGCTGATGTACCAATATCAACTTCAGACAAAGTAGAAGGGAAGGCAACAAAAAGAGTTCTACTGAAAAAAGGAACAGTCTACTGAAAGGATTTTTTTTTTCAAAAAAGTCCTTGAAAACAGAAGGCAAAACCTGACAAATCCAGTAGTAGAGTGAGAGATTTGAACAGTATAAGCTTGGTATAAAAATGTAGAAGCAATTTCAGAATACACATTTTCAAGTCCGTAGGAAACAAAAATTGCAGTAAGCAAACAGGAAATCTTAAAAATGCCAAAGAGTTGATAATATAAAGACCATATACTCTGACTACAGTGCAATAAAATCAGAAGTCAGGAATACAAAGGCCAAAAGGCCCATCTATTCAGAATTATACATTTGAACTTTAAAATGTCACAGACGTGTTAATTCCCAGGAGTCAGTGAAATGGGGAAAGGAAGATGATAGGTGCAAGATGATGTGAATTCACTCATTAAATTTCATCAATTCTCTACGAATATGTAATTTCCATGCAGTCAAAATGCAAACGGGACTTAAGGAACTTAACAAAGTTAGTGTAATTGCAACTGGAATGCTAAACATGTAAGGAAAATTAACAGAGGAGCTCTGTTACTACCAGATTTTAAATTATTGAAGCTGTAAAATCCTTAAGTATGATAATGGCACAAGAAAAGACATACCAGTTGAAACAAAATGAACCAAGTGGATATGATAATGATGGCTTTCAAACCAGCAGGGGAAGGAATGGATTATTCGATAAATAATACTGGGACAACAGAGATTTGGAAAAAGAAAGTGGATGTATGCCTCATATTAAAATACATCCAGATTGATCAGAGTTAAAATGCACTAGAAAGAAACATAAGTGACTATATAATCTTGGAGGAAGATTTGTCTATGTGAAATAAAAAACTGAGAAACCAGTTAGGAAAAATCATATTTCACCCCCATAAAAATTAAGTACAGCATAAGTCACTGTAGTACAAGTCCCTCACCAATCCCCAAACTGGACATGTTTGGAAATACACAAAATTAATGCAAAACAGACCATATACCTAAATGTAAGAGCCAAACCTATAAAACTTATTGGAGAAAATAGATACAACAAGAAAAGCATGATCCATAAAGAAAATTGGTGAACCAAACTTTGCCAAAGTTAAAAGTTTTGGTGCTTCAAAAACATTAAGAAAAAGGCCCCAGATAAGTAAAGCATTATTGAAAAAGAACAAAGTGAGAGGTCTTACACTACCTGGTTTTAAAATATATCATATGGCCACAGTAGTCAAAACAGCCTCGCACTGGTACAGCAACAGATACATAGACCAATGGAATGGAGTTGAGAATCCAGACAAATCCATCCACATATGAGCAGCTGATATTTGAGAAAGCCCCAAAGTCAGTTGAATGGGGAAAAAAACAGTCTCTAACGAATGGTGCTGGCATAACTGGATATCCGTCAGCAAAAAAACAAGACCCATATCTCGCACCAGGCACAAAAACTAAGTCAAAATGGATCAAAGACCTAAATATAAAATCTAAAACAATAAAGATCATGGAAGATAAAATAGAGACAAGGAAAGCTAGGAGCCCTAATACATGGCATAAACAGTATATAAAACATTACTAACAATGCAGAAACACCAGAAGAGAAACTAGATAACTGGAAGCTTCTAAAAATCAAAACACCTATGCTCATCCAAAGACTTCACCAAAAGAGTAAAAAGATTACCTACAGACTGGGAAAAAGTTTTTAGCTATGACATTTCCGATCAGCACCTGATCTCTAAAATCTACATGATACTGCAAAAACTCAACTGCAAAAAGACAACCCAATGAAAAAAGTGGGCAAAGGATATGAACAGACACTTCACTAAAAAAGACATTCAGGTAGCTAACAGATACATGAGGAAATGCTCATGATCGTTAGCCATTAGAGAAATGCAAATCAAAAGTACAATGAGATTCCATCTCCAACAAGGCTGGCATTAATCCAAAAAACACAAAAGAGTAAATGTTGGAAAGGTTGTGGAGAGACTGGAGCACTTACACAATGCTGGTGGGAATGTAAAATGGTACAGCCATTTTGGAAATAGATTTGGTGCTTCCTTAAAAAGCTAGAAATAGGACTACCGTAAGATCCAGCAATCCCACTCCTTGGGATATATCCTAGAGAAATGAGAGCCTTTATACAAATAGATATATGCACACCCATGTTTATTGCAGCACTGTTTACAATAGCAAAAAGATGGAAGCAACCAAGGTGCCCATCAATGAGTGAATGGATGAATTATGGTATATTCACAATGGAATACTACACATTGATAAAGAACAATGATGAATTGGTGAAACATTTCATAACATGGAGGAACCTGGAAGGCATTATGCTGAAAGAAATTACTTGCAAACGGACAAATACTGTATAAGACCACGCTATTACAAGAACTCAAATAGTTTAAACAGAAAAGAAAATATTCTTTGATGGCTATGGGAGTGGGGAGGGAGGAAGGGAGATGGGTATTTGCTAATTAGATGGTAGACAAGAACTATTTTAGGTAAAGGGAAAGACAACACAATATAGGAGAGGCCAGCACAAGAACTGAAGAAATAGTTTAAACAGAAAATACTCTTTGATGGTTATGGGAGTGGGGAGGGAGGAAGGGAGAAGTGTATTTGCTAATTAGATGGTAGACAAGGACTATTTTAGGTGAAGGGAAAGACAACACACAATATAGGAGAGGTCAACACAACTGAACTAAACCAAAACCAAAGAAGTTTCCTGAATAAATTGAATGCTTCAGAGGCTATAGTAGCAGAGGCGGGGTCTGGTGACCATGGTTTCAGGGAACATCTAGGTCAATTGGTATAATAAAATGTATTAAGAAAACATTCTGCATCCCACTTTGGTGAGTGGTGTCTGGGGTCTTAAATGCTAGGAAGTGGCCATCTAAGATGCATCAATTGGTCTCAACCCACCCGGAGCAAAGTAGAAGAACACCAAAGACAATTATGAGCTCAAGAGACAGACAGGGCCGCATAAATCAGACTATGTCAGCCTGAAGCCAGAGGAACTAGATGGTGTCCAGCTACAACTGATGACTGCCCTGACAAGGAACACAACAGAGAATCCCTGATGGAGCAGGAGAGCAGTGGGATGCAGACCTCAAATTCTCATAAAAAGTCCAGACTTAATGGTCTGACAGACTAGAGGGACCCCAGAGGTCATGGTCCCCAGACCTGTTATAGCCCAAGACTAGAAGCGTTACCAAAACCAACTCTTCAGACAGGGATTGGACTGGACTATAAGAAAATGATATGATGAGGAGTGAGCTCCTTGGCTCAAGTAGGCACATGAGTCTGTATGGGCAGCTCCTATTTAAAGGGGACATGAGAAGGAAGAGGGGGATAGAGGCTGGCGGAATGGACATGGGGAATACAGGGTGCAGAGGAGTGTGCAGTCTCATTAAGGGGAGAGCAACTAGGAGTACATAGCAAGGTGTATATAAATTTTTGTATGAGAGACTCACTTGTAACCTTTCACATAAGGCACAATAAAAAAAAATTAGGAAAATGAAAGAGTATTCTGGGAAGATGGTGGCATAAACGGACCAATGTTCTGACCCTTCCCCACAAATACAACAAGAAATACATTAAAGAAATAATGCTCAGCTTTGAGAAACTCTGAATTGTGAAGCAGAGGAAAGCAGCAGGGAATTGCAGACAGGCAGGAATCAGTGAATTAACAAGTTGCATATGGTAGGAAAATCTTTTCCCACCATCCTTGCTCCTCCCCCCAGACACACAGGCCACCAGCTGCTGTGAACTGTGGTAGTGGCCCCAGAAAAAAAGCCTGTTTACCTAATCACCACAGCCCCTGCCTGTGCAAAGAGACAGGATCCCAAGCTTCCGCCCTAAAATCAACAAAGTAGACCTCTCCAGGGGTCCATTTGGAGTGTGCCAGTACCTCCCCCACCTGGACACTGTTGGCTGCAAGTCTGCTACTTGCTAATTGCTACAGAAAGCTCATGCATTGGATTCTGCTCCCACAGTAAACACGCAACCAGCCTCCCTGCACACCCCATAGCTCAGGCCTCTGAAGCCAACAAGACAGACCTCTTGGGAAGTCAGTTCAGGTCTGTCTGCTCCCCCTTTTGGTTGGTGCTGTGGACTGCTGACCAGCTGCTGTGTGCTAAGCAGCAGGCATCTTTAGTGGAGGATACACCCACAGTCAACATAGGGAGGGCTCTGATAGCAACAAGGCTGAAGGTCCATTTTGAGCATTAACAGGACCTAACCTACAAGGACACTGTCACCTGCAAGCCTGTGGTGAGTTGCTACAGAAGGTGCCTGCAGTGGAGTCTGCTCCCCTAGTCAGTACCTGCCTCCCTGTGTTTCCCATAGCTCTGGTCTCTGAAACCAATGGGACAAACCTTCCTGGGGGTCAAGTAGGGTTAGTCTGCCCCTTCTTCTCGAGGCACTGAGGACTGCTCACTGAGGCTGCTGTGTGCTAGGAAGCAGGATCCTTGAGTGGAGGCTGCACTCACAGCCAACTATCTGCCAGGGGAACTCTGATAGCAACAAGGCAGACCACCATGGGGATCTGACCAGAGTGTGACACCCTCTCCTGCACTTGGTAGTTGTTGATTGCCAGGCTGTTGCAAAAGTCCCACACAGTGGAGTCAGCATTCTACCTGCCTCTCTGTTCGCTCCATAGCTCAGGCCTCTGAAACTAACAGGACAGACCTCCCTGGGGGACAGTTTGGGTCTGCATGCTCAACTTTCTGGTCAGTGCTGAAGACTGCTAAGGTGCCGTGTGCTAGCAAGCGGGTATCTTGAGTGGAGGCTACACCCACAGCTAGTGTACTGTGGGGTGGGCTCTGATAGCAGCAAGGGAGACTTCCCTGGTGGTCTGTTTAGAGTATAACTACCCCGTCCTACAACCAGTAACTGTCGGCTGCTAGACTGATAGGCACTCCTACAGAAGGTTCCCTACAGTGGAGTCAGGAGGTGGGTACCAAAGTGGAGACTGCTCCCCCAACCACTGTAGACCTCATGTTAGATGACAAAGCAAGTCTCCATAAGTTTTAAAGATGGAAATCATACAAAGTATTTTCTCTGATTACAACAGAGCAAAGCTAGAAATCAGTAACAGGAAAAGAATTGGAAAATACACAAACGTGGAAATTAAACAGTACATAATTAAACTACCAGTGGGTCAAGAAGAAATCAGATGAAAAATCACAAATGTCTTAGAGTCAAATGAAAATGAAAGGTCAACATACCAAAACTTATGGGATGAGGCGAAGGCAGTATTTGGAAGGAAACTTACAGCAATAAATGCCTACATGAAAAAAGATCTCAAATTAACAGAAGAGCTCACGCTAAGAGCCTAATTCCAGGAACCAGAAAGAGAAGAGCAAACTAAGCCTAAATGTACCAGAAGAAAAAAAATAAAGGTCAGAGCAGAAATAAATAATAAGAGAAAAACAATAGAATCAATAAAACCAGAAGTCAGTTCTTCAGAAAGATCAAATGGACAAACATATAGCTAGACTGATTAAAAAAAAGTGAGAGAAGGATACAAATAACCAAAATAAGAAACGATTAAAGAGGGAACATTACAACTGACTGATAGAAATAAGGAGAATTATGACAATATTACAAACAAATATATGGCAACAAACTGGCTAACCTAGATGAAATGGACAAATTCCTAGAAGCACATAACCTACCCAGACTGACTCAGGAGGAAATAGAAAGTCTCAACATACACATAACAAGTGAAGAGATTGAATGAGTGGCCAAAAACCTCCCAAGAAAAAGAAGTCCTGGGCCAAATGGCTTAACTGGGGAATTCTACCAAATATTTAGAAAAGAATTGACATCAGTACTGTTTAAACTCTTCCAAAAGACAGAGAAACAAGAAATACTCCCTAATTCATTCTATGAAGGAACCATAACCCTGATATCAAATCCAAAGACACCACAAGAAAACTACAGACCAATATCTCTCATGAATATAGATGCAAAAATTCTAAAAAAAACTAGCAAACAGTATCCAACAACATATTAAAACAGTTATACACCATGATGAAGTGGGATTTATTCCAGAAATGCAGGGATAGTTCAACATTAGAAAATGGATCAATGTAGATTGATCAATAGAGCAAAGGTAAAGAAACACGTGATGATCTCTATGGATGCAGAAGAAGCATTTGATAAAATCCAATAATACCCTTTCTTTATGGAAACCCTACAGAAGACTGGAATAGAAGGGGAATGTCTCTGTATGATTCAGGAGATACCTGAAGTCAGCAGCCAACATTATACTTAATGGAGAAAGACTGAGAACGTTCCCTTTGAAATCAGGAACAAGACAAAAGTGCCCACTCTCACCACTTCTATTCAATATTGTATTAGAAGTCCTAGCCAGAGCAATAAGACAAGAAAAAGAAATAGAAGTTATCCAGATTGGAAAAGGAAATGTACAATTATTTGTGATTATATATAGAAAATCCCAGAAAGTCCATGAGAAAACTTCTAGAGCAAATAGAGGAATTTAGCAATATTGCAGGGTACAAGGTCAACAAACAAAAGTCAGTTGGGCTTCTATACACCAGCAATGAAAAATCTGAAAGGGAAATTAGGGAAACAATTCCATTTACAATAGCATCTAAGAAAATAAAATAATAAATCTAGCCAGAGATGTGAAAAACTTATACAATGAAAACTATAAAATACTGCTGAAAGAGATGAAAGAAGGCTTAAATAAATGGAAAGATGTTCCATGTTCTTGGATTGGAATACTTAATGTTGTTAAGGTGTCAGTACTACCCAAAGCAATCTATAGATTGAAC
Organism: Elephas maximus indicus; assembly: GCF_024166365.1. NCBI lineage: Eukaryota > Metazoa > Chordata > Mammalia > Proboscidea > Elephantidae > Elephas > Elephas maximus. The sequence continues at coordinate 14,846,659 of NC_064839.1, forward strand.
ACGATCTTGATAAGAATTCCAACAGCCTTCTTTACAGAAATAGAAAAATCAATCCTCAACTTTATATGGAATGGCAAGAGGCCTGGAATGGCTAAAGCAGTGTTGAGAGAGAAGAACTCACACTTCTTGACTTTAAAACATACTCCTGTATTTTTATGCAAATAATGTGTGTTCTCTGCATTTGTTTGCTGGCTGTGCCCCCCTCCTGGGAGGCACTTTCACAAGTTCCACCCTGCCAGTAAACTCCACATATTGCTGTAAAAAAAAATTAGCATAGCGTGCTTACAAAAATACCTTGCAGGGGGCTGGCAAACAAACACAGAAGGTGCGCGTTATTTGAGTAAAAACTATGCATATAGCCATAATAATCAAAGCAGTCTAGTACTGCTAAAACAGTAGACACATGGACTAATAGAATTGAGAGTCCAGAAATACACCCACACATCTATGGTCAACTTATTTTTGACAAGAGTGCTAAGTACATTCTACGGGAAGAAAAGTCTCTTTAATAAATGGTGCTGGGAAAATTGGATTTCCACATGCAGAAAGATGAAACTGGATCCATGCCTCATATCATACACAAAAACAAATTCAAAATGGAATAAGGACCTAAATGTGCAAACTAAAACCATAAAATTCTTAGAAGGAAAAGCAAGGACGACACTGTCAAGCATAGCTTTTGACAATGGATTATCTAATATAACAAAAGCACAAACAGCAAAAGACAAAATAAATGGACCTCATAAAATTTTAAACTTTTGTTCATCAAAAGATTTTACCAAAAAGTGAAAAGACAAGCTACTGACTGGAAGAATATCTTCGGAAACCATATATCTGACAAGAATCTATATATAAAAGTTAAACTTAACAACAAAAAGACAACACAATCATAGAATGGGCAAAGGGCTCGAATAGATATTTCACCAAAGATGACATTCAAATGGCCACAAAATGCATGAAAAGATGCTCACCGTCATTAGCCATAAGAGGGAATGCAAATCAAAACCGCAATGAGATATCACTTCACTCCCATTAGAATGGCTAAGATTAAAAAAAAAAGAAAATAGTGAATGTTGGTGAGGATGTGAGGAAGTTGGAACCCTTACTCATCACTGGTGGGAATGCAAATGGTATACCTGTTGTGGAAAATAGTATGGCAGTTCCTCAAAAAACTAAAAATAGAGATACTATATGACCCAACAATTGCACTCCTAGGGAAATACCCAAAAGACTTGAAAGCAGAGACTAAAAACAGAGACTTGTACACCAATGTTCACTGCAGCATTATTCACAATAGCCAAAATGTGGAAACTGCCTAAATGCCCATCAAGAGATGAATGGATAAACAAAATGTGGTACATACATACAATGAAATACTACTCAGCCAGTAGGAGAAATAAAGCCTTAATACATGCTACCAATATGGATGGATCTAGAAGACATTATGCTGAGTGAAATAATTGCAAAAAGACAAATACTGAATGAATAGAAGACCATGTTTATTAGTGGTTACTAGGGCCTGAAGGAGAGAGGAGGGGTTAACGGTGATGGAAATATCACATTGATTAAAGGTAGGGCTGCACAGCTGATCATTGTAATTTTTGTCAATAAGTCATACACCTGTAAAAACTGAACTGGCAAAAGTGTGATAGATACATTTACAACAGTGACCAAAAAAAAAAAAAAAACAAGAGTAGCTCCTGAGGCTGCTTGTGTACAACCGAAAACCTCATGGGCTTTGGTTCCTTGGCTTAGAGGTTTAAGGTCATGGTTTCATGGGACATCCCAGTTAATTGGCCTAATAACATGTTTAATGTTTCTGTTCACTGTGCCTGGGGTCTTAAAAGCTTACAAGCTGCCATCCAGGGCACAACAATTGGTCTCTATTTACCTGGTGTAACAAAGGAGAGGCAGGAATAGGAGAAGGATATGGAATATGTGGCCATTTGCCTCCATAAACAACTGCCTCCTTTGCGATGAGACCAGAACAACTGGATAGTGTCCAGCTACCATTACTGAACATTTTTATCGATTCTATAGCAAAATCCTGATCAAAAGGGGGAAAATGCAGAACAGAATTTCAAATTCTTGTGTACCTCAGACTTCCTGGAGCCGCAAAGGTTGGATGAACTCCTGAAACGATTGCCCTGAGACAATCTTTAAACCTTAAACCAAAAATATTCCCCGAAGTCTTAAAACCAAATGATAGCTTACCGAGTAAAAAATGTCTGCCTTGAGCATTTTGCTCTTTTAAGGACTATGTATATGGGATCAAAATGACAACAGGAATTCAAAAGATAGATAGGAACCTTAGGGGACAGTTAGTTTATATTAATGGTAGACTGGAACACATACTCATTGCTTGTAGAAATTGAAATAGTACAGCCACGTAGAAAATAATTTCACAGTTTTGAATAAAGTTAATCATTACTCTATGTCCTAGCGATTGTATTCGTAGGAACTGATCCAAGAGAAATGAAAACTTGTGTCCACATGAAGACATACGCATGAATGTTCATAGTAGCATTACTCATAATAGCCAAAACTGCAATCAACATGTCTAGCTGGTGAATGGATAAGGAAAATATGGTAGACCCATACAATGGAACACTGTTCAGCAATCAAAAGGGGTGAGATGACATGTGGTATAACATAGATGAACCTTAAATATATTATGCTGAGTGAAGAAGCTAAAAGCAAAAGACTACATACAGTGCCATTCCATTCATGTAAAAGGTCTAGAAGAGGTAAATGTACAGAGACAGAAAGCAGATTAGTGTTTGCCCAGGGCTGGGGGTGGACGTGGAGATTAACTGTAAATGGGCAGGAAGGCAAATTTTTTTGTTATGTAGAGTTTACCACAATAAAATTAAAAAATACATATGTCTGCTACTATGGGAGCCCAAGTGGTGCAGTGGTTAAGAGCTCAGCTGCTAACCAAAAGTCAGCAGTTTGAATCCACCAGCCACTCCTTGGAAACCCTATGGGGCAGTTTTACTCTGTCCTGTAGGTCACTATGGGTCGGAATCAGCTCGACGGCAACAGGTTTATGCTACTATGAACACATATGTTATAAACAAAAAACCCCAACTAGTTGCTGTTGAGTCAGTTTTGACTCAAGGTGACCCCATGTGTGTCAGAGTAGAATTGTGCTCCACAGGGTTTTCAGTGGCTGATTTTTTGGAAGCAGATCACCAGGCCCTTCTTCTGAGGTACCTTTGGGTGACTCAAACCTCCATACTTTCGGTTTGCAGCTGAGGGCATTAAACATTTGCACTACCCAGGGGCTCCCGAAGATTCGAGGCCAGCTATGTCCAGTTCCAGTGCCCAAGCTTGTCCACACTTTTCTTGCAGTTTGCTGTGAGGATTCAAGCCACATCCTTTCTCTGGACTTAAGTTTCCTTCTTAGGCCATGAGGAGTTTAACCTGGCAGAGCCCTAAGGACTTTAGGGACGTATGCCCCTCAAGTGTGAAATTGGCCCTGCTGCCCTCTGCTCACCCTGGCAGTGTGCATGGCTGTGGGTAACCTACCTGCTTGCTGTAAAACAGCTCCCGTTGGCAGCACCAATGGTTGAAAATGCCACAAACAGTGGAACGACCCAGGAGGCTGGGTAGAGGACACGGTCCCCAAATGTCTGGTGAGAGAAGAAAAAGAGATGAAATCTGAGGGTCTGTCATAGCCCCCAAGAGCCACTGGTCCCAAAAAGCTGCTGTGCCCTCTCAGAGGTCCTGAATCCCCACCTCCCCACGTCAGGCATAGCCTCTGTGATGCCTCTAAGTGGAGAATAGAGACTCACTCGGGGAGGAAACAACTTTGCTTCTTTTCTCCTCTTCAGAGTATCTCAGGATCTTTTGATGGTAGCAGAAATCTCTCATCCACTACTGCCCGGCATAATTCTTGGTCATTTCAATATCCTTCCTGTCTGCTGACCTCTCACTTCCTGACCTCACATGAAGAGTCATGTTCTCCCTCCCACCCTAGCCACCGACTCTCCTGGTCAGATGACCTCACTGGTAACCAAAACTGCATCTCCTCCAGTCTCCCATCCTGATCACCTCATTCTTTATTTCTAACTCATTTCCTGTTGTACCTCAGCTCCGCAAGGCCTCCAGTACACGAACCTCACGGCCTTTTCCGCTGTCCCCCACACCCCTCCCTCTTGTCTCATGTCCCCCCCTTCTTTAGCTCAGATTCTACAGTCAATTTTTTTTAATAATTTTTTTTGTGCTTTAAGTGAAAGTTTACAAATCAAGTCAGTCTCCCACATGCAAACTTACATACCTTAATACATACTACATACTCCCATTTACTCTCCCCCTAATGAGTCAGCAAGCTCCCTCCTTCCAATCTTTCCTTTGGTGACCGTTTTGCCAGTTTCTAACCCTCTCTACCCTCCCATCTCCCCTCCAGACAGGAGATGCCAACACAGTCTCAAGTGTCCACCTGATACAAGTAGCCAATCCTCATCAGCATCTCTCTCCAACCCATTGTCCAGTCCCTTCCATGTCTGATGAGTTGGCTTTGGGAATGGTTCCTGTCCTGGGCCAATAGAAGGTTTGGGGACCATGACCGCCGGGATTCTTCTAGTCTCAGTCAGACCATTAAGTCTAGTCTTTTTATGAGAATTTGGGGTCTGCATCCCACTGTTCTGCTCCCTCAGGGCTTCTCTGTTGTGCTCCCTGTCAGGGCAGTCATCGATTGTAGCCAGGCACCATCTAGTTCTTCTGGTCTCAGGATGATGTAAGTCTCTGGTTCATGTGGCCCTTTCTATCTATTGGGCTGATAATTATCTTGTGACCTTGGTGTTCTTCATTCTCCTTTGATCCAGGTGGGCTGAGACCAATTGATGCATCTTAGATGGCCACTTGTTAGCGTTTAAGACCTCAGATGCCACACTTCCAAGTGGGATGCAGAATGTTTTCTTAATAGAATTTATTTTGCCAATTGACTTAGATGTCCCCTGAAGCCATAGTCCCCAAACCCCCGCCCTTGCTCCGCTGACCTTTGAAGCATTCAGTTTATCTAGGAAGCTTCTTTGCTTTTGGCCCAGTCCAGTTGAGCTGACCTTCCCTGTATTAAGTGTTGTCCTTCCATTCAGCAAAAGTAGTTCTTATCTACTATCTAATCAGTGAATAACCCTCTCCCACCCTCCCTCCCTCCCCCCTCTCGTAACCACAAAAGAATGTGTTCTTTTCAGTTTAAACTATTTCTCAAGATCTTATAATAGTGGTCTTATACAATATTTGTCCTTTTGCATCTAATTTCACTCAGCATAATGCCTTTCAGGTTCCTCCACGTTATGAAATGTTTCAGAGATTCGTCACTGTTCTTTATCGATGCGTAGTATTCCATTGTGTGAATATACCACAATTTATTTATCCATTCATCCGTTGATGGATACCTTGGTTGCTTCCAGCTTTTTGCTATTGTAAACAATGCTGCAGTAAACATGGGTGTACATGTATCTGTTCGTGTAAAGGCTCTTATTTCTCTAGGATATATTCCGAGGAGTGGGATTTCTGGGTTGTATGGTAGTTCTATTTCTAACTTTTTAAGGAAACGCCAGATAGATTTCCAGAGTGGTTGTACCATTTTACATTCCCACCTGCAGTGTATAAGAGTTCCAGTCTCTCCGCAGCCTCTCCAACATTTGTGTTTTTTGGACTAATGCCAGCCTTGTTGGAGTGAGATGGAACCTCATCGTAGTTTTAATTTGCATTTCTCTAATGGCTAATGGTCAAGAGCATTTTCTCATGTATCTGTTAGCCGCCTGAATATCTTCTTCAGTGAAGTGCGTGTTCATATCCTTTGCCCAATTTTTAATTGGGTTGTTTGTCTTTTTGTGGTTGAGTTTTAACAGAATCATTTAGATTTTAGGGATCAGGCGCTGGTCGGAGATGTCATAGCTGAAAATTTTTTCCCAATCTGTAGGTGGTCTTTTTACTCTTTTGGTGAAGTCTTTAGGTGAGCATAAAGGTGTTTGATTTTTAGGAGCTCCCATTTATCTGGTTTCTCTTCGTCATTTTTAGTAATGTTTTGTGTTCTGTTTATGCCTTATATTAGGGCTCCTAACGTTGTCCCTGTTTTTTCTTCCATGATCTTTATCATTTTAGTCTTTATGTTTAGGTCTTTGATCCACTTGGAGTTAGTTTTTGTGCATGGTGTGAGGTATGGGTCCTGTTTCATTTTTTTGCAAATGGATATCCAGTTATGCCGGCACCATTTGTTAAAAAGACTATCTTTTCCCCAGTTAACTGACACTGGGCCTTTGTCAAATATCAGCTGCTCATATGTAGATGGATTTGTATCTGGGTCCTCAATTCTGTTCTGTTGGTCTATGTGCCAGTTGTTGTACCAGTACCAGGCTTTTTTGACTACTGTGGCTGTATATGTTCTAAAATCAGGTAGAGTGAGGCCTCCCACTTTCTTCTTCTTTTTCAATAATGCTTTACTTATCCAGGGCTTCTTTCCCTTCCATATGAAGTTGGTGATTTGTTTCTCCATCACATTAAAAAAATGTCGTTGGAATTTGGATCGGAAGTGCATTGTATATATAGATAGCTTTTGGTAGAATAGACATTTTTACTATGTTAAGTCTTCCTATCCATGAGCAAGGTATGTCTTTCCACATGCGTAAGTCCCTTTTAGTTTCTTGCACTAGTAGTTTGTAGTTTTCTTTGTATAGGTCTTTTACATCTTTGGTAAGATTTATTCCTAAGTATTTTATCTTCTTGGGGGCTACTGTGAATGGTATTGATTTGGTGATTTCCTCTTCGCTGTTCTTTTTGTTGATGTAGAGGAATCCAAGTGATTTTTGTATGTTTGTCTTGTAACCTGAAACTCTGCTGAACTCTTCTATTAGTTTCAGTAGTTTTCTGGAGAATTCCTTAGCGTTTTCTGTGTATAAGATCATGTCATCTGCAAATAGAGATAATTTTACTTCTTCCTTGCCAATCCGGATGCCTTTTATTTCTTTGTCTAGCCTAATTGCTCTGGCTAGGACCTCTAGCACAATGTTGAATACGAGCGGTGATAAAGGGCATCCTTGTCTGGTTCCTGTTCTCAAGGGAAATGCTTTCAGGCTCTCTCCGTTTAGAATGATATTGGCTGTTGGCTTTGTATAGATGCCCTTTATTATGTTAAGGAATTTTCCTTCTATTCCTATTTTGCTGAGAGTTTTTATCATGAATGGGTGTTGGACTTTGTCAAATGCCTTTTCTGCATCAATTGATAAGATCATGCGGCTTTTGTCTTCTGTTTTATTTATATGGTGGATTACATTGTTTTTCTAATATTGAACCAACCTTGCATACCTGGCATAAATCCCACTTCGTTGTGGTAGACTATTTTTTTGATATGTTGTTGAATTCTATTGGCTAGAATTTTGTTGAAGATCTTTGCATCTATGTTCATGAGGGATATAGGTCTGTAATTTTCTTTTTTTGTGGTGTCTTTACCTGGTTTTGGTATCAGGGATATGCTGGCTTCATAGAATGAGTTAGGTAGTATTCCATCATTTTCTATGCTTTGATCTACAGTCTGTTGTTACAATCACCTCCTTCAACCCCCTTGTACTTTCTCTCTCTCCTTCATACTTGGCTGTCAAAACCCCAACCCCAGTTAAGTCCAGCTCCGCTCTCCACCTCCCCCTGGTGATGATCTCACACTCCTGGGCTCTAACCTAGGGGGGCCCTGGGGGCTGCCCTAACCTGCCCACTCTCCTGGATCTTTATTTCTCACCTCCTCCTCTCCCATGAGGTACTTCGCCTTGTCTCCCCCTCCCCCCAGAAATCATGGCACCCTCTCGCACAGATCCCTGGGCTCTCACCACAGCCACAGCCTGAGACTGCAGGAGTTCAGTCGTGGTCATCACGGTGAAGTAGGAAACATTCATGAGGATGTAGCACACCGCCACCAGCGGGATCCCGATGACAATGGACAGGGGCAGGTTCCTGAGAGGGGCAGTAACACGGGAACCCAGGGTCAGACCAGAACATCCCGTGAGACACTTGTGAGATTGTGGTTTTCATCCAGCCCTTCCCTCCTACACACCCTGGTCAGCCCTCCATCTGCTCCGTGTGGTGGGCTGAGGTCACAGGTGCCCTTTGGGAGTCCTCTACACCCCTGGTGGGGAATTGTGGAACATGTGACATTTTCAGTGGAGAACTCTCCCTCTCTCACACTCTAATGCAGTAAAATGCAATTGTTTATAAAGCAAAGTAAGCCAGAACTAAAGGGAGTTAAGGAGTCCCTGGATGGTGCAAAGGGTTAACGTGCTTGGCTACTAACTGAAAGGTTGGAGGTTTAAATCTACCCAGAGGCACCTTGGAAGAAAGGCCTGCTGATCTACTTGGAAAAAATTAGCCATTGAAAACCCTATGGAGTTGAAATCAACTCTACAGTAACTGGTTTTTAAGGGAAATTGTAGCTCTTTCTTCACTTTAGCAACTACCCCACTGTCCAAAACAAAACAAATTCTAATCAGTGTATAATGAGCTTATAAGAAACCCGCCACTTGTCCAGGAGCAGGTCATAGAATAACAGGAGAAAGTGGTTCCACTTTTTTGTCCTGAAGAAGAGAAATATGCTTGCCTGTTCACTGCCTCCTGCCCTGACTCAGCTTTATTACCTGAAAGGGTTTCTAAGTTCTTCTGTGATATAATTGAGTTGATTCCTGGAGAGAGAAAAGTAGCATGAGTATGAGGACATAACACTAAGTGAAATAAGTCACATAAGGGCAAATACATGATCCCACTTTCATAAGAAGATGAGAACAGATATATATACAGAGACCAGTGTGTGGGCAGGTGGGGAGGAATCACTCTGTGGATTGTAGATACTTGTTACTTTTGGTGATGGGAAAAGTAGCTCCAAATGTGGGTATAGTGAGCACAGTATGACCAAAGTAGACAATGGCACTAAGAAGTGCCCAAGAGAAAAGGATGTTTGTGCTAAAGGTTTTGACACATATAATTTGGTAACAACACTAACAATAACCAAAAAATGAGTGTATGATCATGTGTGTATATAGGCATACATGTGTATGGGTAGGCACAGGTGTACATATGTGTGCACAGGTAGTATATGTACATGTACATACAGATATGTGTGTGCAGGCAGATGTATTCATAGAGGATTCAGTTACAGGTACTTCTCAGACATAATCAGAAACTTTGCAAGATTGGTTTTCTGGGTTTGAAGGCTTAGGACTTTAATCTCATGGGACAACCCAGTCAATTGACATAATACAGTTTATGAAGTTCATGTTCTGCATCCCAGTGAGGTGAGTTGCGTCTGGGGTCTTAAAAGCTCGTGAGCAGCCATTTAAGATAGAGCTATTGTTCTCTACTTGTCAGGAGCGAACAAGAAAGAAGGAAACCCAAAACTCAGAAGAAACTAGTCTATAGGACTAATAGTCTACATGAAACATGATCCCATCTACCCTGAGACCAGAAGAACTAGATGGTGCCCACTACAACTACTGACCATTCTGATCAGAGCCACAATAGATGAACACTGATAGAATGGGAGAAAAACACAAAACACAGCTCAAATTCTTAAAAAGTCCAGACTTACTAGACCAGTTGAGACTAGAGGACTCCTGAAACTATCATCCTAAGATCTTTAAACTTTGAACTGAAACTATCCCAAGGTCATCTTTTAGTGAAATAACGGATTGGTACACAAAACAAAGGACATTATCCATGAGTACAGTGCTCCATTGGAAAAGAATCTATACGAGACCAAAAGGTCAATAATTACTCTGAAGCAAAGATGAGAAGATAAGGGGGCAGGGAAACCAGAATACTGGAAATGGAATGACCAGAACGCAATTAAAGAAAATGTTGACACATTGTGAAAAATGTAATTAATGTCACTGAACAATTTGTATAGAAATTGTCAAATGGGGACTTAATTTGCTGTGTAAACTTTCAATGAAAACACAGTATTTTTTTTTAATAATTTTTATTGTGCTTTCAGTGAAAGTTTACAAATCAAGTCAGTCTCTCACGCAAAAACCCATATACACCTTGCTACACACTCCCAATTACTCTCCCCCTAATGAGACAGCCTGCTCTCTTCCTCCACTCTCTCTTTTCGTGTCCATTCCACCAGCTTCTAACCCCCTCCACCTTCTCATCTCCCCTCCAGGCAGGAGATGCCAACATAATCTCAAGTGTCCACCTGATCCAAGAAGTTCACTCCTCACCAGCGTCCTTCTCCAACCCATTGTCCAGTCCAATCCATGTCTGAAGAGTTGGCTTCGTTAATGGTTCCTGTCCTGGGCCAACAAAAGGTTTGGGGGCCATGACCACCAGGGTCCTTCTAGTCTCAGTCAGACCATTAAGTCTGGTCTTACGAGAGTTTGGGGTCTATATCCCACTGCTCTCCTGCTCCCTCAGTGGCTATCTGTTGTGTTCCCTGTCAGGGCAGTCATCGGTTTTAGCCAGGGACCATCTAGTTCTTCTGGTCTCAGGATGATGTAGTCTCTGGTTCACGCGGCCCTTTCTGTCTCTTGGGCTCGTAATCACCTTGTGTCCTTGGTGTTCTTCATTCTGCTTTGATCCAGGTGGGTTGAGACTGATTGATGCATCTTGGATGGCTGCTTGCTAGCATTTAAGACCTCAGACGCCACTCTTCAAAGTGGGATGCATAATGTTGAAAACACAGTATTTTTTAAAAGTAGCATGAGTAACATAACTTCCACTTTCTTTGCTAAGCAATAATTGTTGGCCTCATTTAAGAAGTAAATTTGTCCCATGGGTTACCTTTTAGCTAAATAACAGATTCGCTCACAAAATAAAGAATATCACCCATGAGTACTGTAGTCCTTTAAAACATTATCTAGAGAGTAGAGGGAGAGAGTGGGCTATCTCATTAGGGGGAGAGTAATTGGGAGTGTGTAGCAGATCTTTTTTTTTTAGCAGGGTGTGTATGGGTTTTTGTGTGAGAGACTGACTTGATTTGTAAACTTTCACTGAAAGCACAATAAAAATAAAAATAAATCATCTATATGAGACCAAACAGTCAACAATTACTTTAAAAGAAAGATGAGAGTGTAAGGAGGCAGGAAAACTAGACTAATGGAAAGGGAACAACTAGAATAGAAATGAGAACGAAGAATGTAAAGAATGTAACAATTTCATGTAGAAATTGTTGAATGAGAGCCTAAACTGCTGTGTAAACCTTCACTGAAAACACAATAAAATATTACTTAAAAAAAAAAAAAAAAAGATTCTCCACCATAGAGAAAATTCTCCTGCAGAAACACCAGGATAATTTCTTTTAGGGAAGGCCCTGGTGATTGGTGGGAAGTAGGACCCTATCCAGACCTATGTGACTGACAGTTGGTCAAGTCTTTGCCCTCCATGAGAATTGCATGGATTTTCAAGAATAATCGGGAGCAGTGAGTACCCAAGGTGCTTTGAAAGATGGAAAATTTTGTTGTCTGAAAATGTATCGAAACCTGCAGGTGCTTTGGAGGAGGGAGAGATCAACATCACCAATGGCCATGCTTCTTTCATAAGAAACAGAATCTCATCTACTAAACTGAATATTGTCAAGGTTGGAATAGAAGTGCTATTGAATAGTCTTTGCCTAGTCAAGTACCTCCAATTCTGCCGAGCTCATCCTGGCCAGGTGAAGACTCAGCAAGGCACCCTGTAAGGGCTGAGCCCAGGACAGATTACCCAATAAGCAAGGTATGCAGTGGGCTTAATTGTGTTATTTACTAATCTGTAGTGCACAATTTCGCCTGAGTCCAATGGTGAAACCCATGTGAAATTGTGCACTACAGATTAGTAAATAACACCGTGAAGCCTGTGCACACCTTGCTGGCTAATCCATCCCCGGCTGTGCCACATCTGGGACTGAGAAAGGGGCAGGTGGCTTTGGGCTCAGAGGGGAGAAGAAAGGTGTTAGGTTGGGTGCTTAATAAAAGGAGATGTGAAGGTAAGTTTTAGGGCCACACCAAACCCCCGGAAAGAAGAGTGAGTGAACTCAGTGCTTTCCAGATGGTTTACATTAAAGATGCCTGCAGAAATCCACCACCAGACTTGAGGCAGCTTTTCAGGAGTGTCTTACCATCCATCATATGCCCAGAGTCCGTTATAAAACGCCAGACTGATGGCTCCCACAGATATTTTTGTACCCTCAAAAGAATTTTCGAAATTCTTTGTGTTTCCTGTAACAAAGCCAGACAATGAATAGTGGGTGTCAGCTAACCAGACTTTGACTTTACACTCATCTTCACATGACTCATCAAAGGTAGGATACAAAAGCTTTCTGAGTTCCTGCCATGCTTCCTTAGAGATAGGCTTACTGAGCAAGAGTGCTTCGACTAAGAGGAGGTCTGCATTTGTGTGATGCCCGCCCTCCCTGCCTGCCGAAGGTCACCTTGGGCCAGGAGGACTAGTCCACTGATGATAATGATGGCCACGATCACCAGCTTGGCGGCTGTGAAGAAGTTCTGGACATAGCTCCCCAGCCGCACACTCAGCGCATTCACTGTCGTGATGAGCACTGGAGAGAGAGTCAGAGGTGGGACATCCTTCTGGGTTTATGGTTTTCTGTCTTATTTCTATTCCCAGCACTGGCATACCCCCAGCTGCCCATGGCCAGCACTACCACATTAATTGGGACGCTGAGAGGGCAAATCCAAACAAGAGTCTTTAAAAACCTTTAAAATGCACTTGACGGTGACCTTTGAAATCAAGCTGACCTGCCTCAGAGAGCAATGGAGAAGCAGCCGGGCCTTGAGCCAACAGCGCTGCCCTGCAGAGATCGCTGAGCTGCTGGCAGCCCAGCCCTGGGGGAGAAATGGCCTCCAGAGCTTCTCTGGACACGCACAGGCCCTATCCTCCACAGCCCAGCAGCCGTGGAGCAGGGACGGCAAGGGACATGGGGCTCTGGGCAGGGCTGGATTACCCAGTAAGCAAGGTCGGCACGGGTTCAGTTGTGCCTTCCCACCAATCTGCAGTGCACAATTTCACCTGTCCCTCACCACATCAAAGACATGGCAAAACAAATTGCTAACTGCAGATTAGTCAGTAAATACAATTAAGCCTGTGCGTACCTTGCTCAATGCAAGCTGCTGCATACAGTGCTGACTGGTTAATCCGCCCCTGGCTCTGGGCCCAGACAGCTCTGTCTGAGCCTCACCAGAGCCCCTGGCCTCTTTCTAGGAACTAGCGAGGGTACCCCAACATCTTTTGTGCCAGGTCTCTGCTGTCTCCCCCCGAGAGTTTCGCTGGGACACTCACAGATGGCGGCGGCGGCCAGGCATTTAACCACGACCTGAGGAGGCTCGCAGCCTGGGTAGAAGGGCGCAGAGACGTACTCAGAGAAGCTGAGGCAGATGATGGCAAAGGAAGTGGGCTTGATGACGATGAGGCTGATCCAGGAGAAAAGATAGGCAGGAATGGGACCGAAAGCCTCCAGCAGGTAGGGATACTCGCCCCCGGACTTGGTGATCGTAGTGCCGAGTTCCGCAAAGCACAGAGCGCCTGGAGCACAGAGGAAGGGCCTCAGACCCTCGTGAGGTGCCGCCTGGGCTGAGGGCGCCTCACTTCCTGGCAGCCCTGCTTACAGGGGCCCAGGACAGCCCTGTCATAGGACTGCCCTGGGCCTGGGCCATTGGGCAGTTAGTTGCAGCCCAATTTACACTTAACTTGCTGCATTTTTTTTTTTTTTTTTTTTTGCTGTATGAACGTTGGCGGGCAACCAGCAGCAGCAAGGACAGAGCCCAGATGGTGCTCAGGTGTCTGCCCCCCCGCCACGCCTACCCCCCAGCAGGGAGCAGGTCTGTTACCCATTGTTGAGATAATCCCACATGCTGCCCATATGGTGAGACAGGGCCCCACGGCTGCTGTGTTCCTGAGCACAGACTTGGGCGAAATGAAGATGCCGGAGCCAATGATGGTGCCCACGATGATGCAGATGCCGCTGATCAGGCCCACCTGGGGTGCGCAGGGACAGAGGGCGGTGAGTGCTGCCACCCACAGCGGGGCCCGAGGGTATGGCCAGCGTAGCTGCAACCGAGGCGCTTTCACCTGTGTGGCTGCAGCGACCAGGCTCGTTCCTCACAGCAGCCCCGTGAACTGGGGGTACTGTTATCATCCCATTTTACAGAGGAGAAAATTGAGGCACAGAAAGGTTAGGTAGCTGCCTGAGTTATACAACAGTGAGGGGTGCACCTGGCTCAGGTTTCACGGTCCTAACCACGACCCTTGCTGCCATCATCAAAGGGCCCAGAAGCAGGCTTTGTTCTGTTTCTAACCCCTGCTGAGAATTTGCATTTCATCCCAGATATACTGAATCAGAATCTACATTTTAACATGATCTCCAGCTGATTCTTACATACAATAAATTTTAAGAACCACCGCTCTACCAGTGGTTCTCGGATCCCTGGTGGCACAGTGGTTAAGAGCTCAGCTGCTGACCAAAAGGTCAGCAGTTCAAATCTACCAGCCTCTCCTTGGAAACCCTATGGGGCAGTTCTACTCTGTCCTATAGGGTCGCTATGAGTCGGAACTGACTGGATGGCACATTACAACAACAACTAGTGGATCTCAGAATTGGTCCCTAACCAGCAGCATTAGCATCACTTGGAACTTTTTAGAAATGTAAATTCTCAGCAGGGGTTCGAACCAGAACTGGTTCAAAACCCTGCCCAGGAGGGAAAGGTTGACTTAGTAAACAGGCCCTCAGGACATGCCTCTCTGGCTGGATAGAATAGAGTGGCGCTTCTTCACCAAAGCAGAGAGTGAGGTCAGGGCTTGAGTCCTGGCTAGAGGGGTCCCATGGGGGTGAGTAACAGGCCTCCCAGGGCAGAAACACGGGGACGGGGAGCTTCTTTAGATACCATTTTGTAGGGTGTGAGTGTCCTAAGAATAAAACTGGGCTCAGTCACACACTGTATGATTCAATTGACATGAAGTTACAAGAACAGGCAAAAGGAACCTATGGTGATAGAAATCAGGGGTGGAGGACTGCCTGAGGGGCTGGAGGGAACTTTCTGGGTGATGTGTATGTCGAAACTCGAAATGAACCCGGTGACCACCGCCGATTGCGCTGACAGGGATCGCAATGGAGGGTCCTGGACAGAGCAGGAGATAAATGTAGAACAAAATACAAATTTCATAAAAAGACCAGACTTGCTGGTCTGACAGGACTGGAGAAACCCCAAGATCATGGCCCCTGGAGACCCTTTTAACTGAGGACTGAAGTCACTCCTAAGGTTCACTCTTCAGCCAAAGATTAAACAGGTCTATAGGGCCAAGAATAACACGTGAGGAACGTGCTTCGTAGTTCAATCATGTACACAAGACTGAACAGGCACACCAACCCAAAAGCAAAGATGAGACGGCTGGAAGGGCAGGAGAACTGGATGAATACAAACAGGGAACTAGGGTGGAGAAGGGGAGGGTGTGGATACGTCGCAGCATTGGCAGACCATGTCACAGAACAACATGTGTATTAACTGTTCAATGAAAAACTAATTTGCTCTGTAAACTTTGACCTAAAGCACAATTAAAAAAAAAAAAAAACAGAAACTGAACACCAAAGATCTGTGTGTTTCACTGTATACAAACCATACCAAAAACCAAACCCATTGCCATCAAGTCAGTTGTGACTCATGGTGACCCCATGTGTTACAGGGTGGAACTGCTCCACAGGGTTTTCTTGGCTGCAGTCTTTTTGGAAGCAGATCACCAGGCCTTTCTTCAGGGGAGCTGCTGGGTAGAGAGCAGGTCTGTGACCCATTGTTGGCAACAATTAGTTTAGCATTGGTAGGTAGCCCTTAGGTTAGCAGCCAATTGCAAACCACCTATACCACCCAGGGACCTATATAAACTATACAGCAATCAAAAAATATATATATATTTTTAAGGAGAGTATGTCTCACTCAGGCCCCTACTTAGAACGCCAGGCCTTGGAAGCTGCCGAGGCCTGATTGGGAAGCTGCCGAGGCCTGATTGGGAAGCTGAGGTCAGGGTGTGTGTGCTTGCCTGGGAGGGCAGAGGCTGAGTTCAGGGGGAGATCCTGGAGAACCAGGGCAATCCCAGCAGTGAGTTTGCCACCCATGGGATGTGACACACAGCAGGGGTCCCTGGGAAGCAGTGCCAGCTCCGCTCTGGGCCTCAAGGGTGAGCTGAGGGCCGTCTCAGCTCTGCTCCTTTCTGGTTGATTTTGTTTTTGTTGTTCATTGGTGACTTAAGAGACCCCACGTGTTACAGAGTAGAATTGCCCACAGGGTTTTCTTGTCTGTAAACTTGGCGGAAGCTGATCACCAGGCTTGTTTGTTCCGTGGTGCCACTGAGTGAGTTTGAACTGTCAACCTTTTGGTTACCAGCCACTTGCCCCACGCAGGGACCTTAGCTCTGCTGTCTTAATCGCTCCAGCTTCCACACCTCCCTCCTCAGGGCAGACAGCTTAGCTCACCAACATGCCCCCAGAATCCTTCCTCTGCTGAGCAACTGCCTGGATTCTAATCTGGGTGAGGTCTACATTCACCCTGAAGGTGCCTAGGTAAGTCTAGGACACACTTGGGCTTTGCTCACCTGTGCTCTTTGTGTGGCTCAAGGGCCACCTTGGCTTTGAGAAACCATCACTGGACTCAGTCAAGCCTGGCCCTGCAGGCCTGAGACTGACAGAGTTGGAGGGTGCTGTTGTCATTGACTCCTGGGGATCTGAGATCCCAGGCCAGCCAACGGTTAGGCCATGCCACCCGCCCTCTCATCTTCCGGGGCTTCCGTGTCATCGTCTTCCACCCCCTCTGGTCCCAGGCACAGAGACTGACAGAGAGGGAGGGTGCTGTTGCCCGTCTCCTTGTCAGCCCTCCTGGCCCCCTCTAGTCAGCAGGTACCTCATTACTTCCCAACTCTGAGCGTTCATCCAGGTCTCCCCCTTGTTAAACTCATCATCCAGCTAGACCCCTCTAAGATGGAGTGGGCTGCTTCTGGAGGGAGCAAGTCTCCTCTCACTACCAGTAGCCAGTGGCTATGGAGTCGATTCCGACTCGAGGTGGCCCCGTGTATGCCAGGGTAGAACTATGTTGCATAGGGTTTTTAATGGCTGATTTTTCAGAACTAGGTCACCAGGCCTTTCTTCCAATGTGCCTCTGGGTGGATTTGATCTTCCACCTTTTCAGTTGCACCACCCAGGGACTCCTTCCCATCACTAAACCAAACCCATTGCCATTGAGTCAATTCCAACTCATAGCTACCTTACAGGACAGAGTAGAACTGCCCCAAAGGGTTTCCAAGGCTGCCATACCTTTCTTCCACAGAGTCGGTGGTGGGTTCAAGTAATAGCTGAGCTGTTTAACCATTGTACCACCAGGGACCCTTTTCCCATCACCAGAGGTATTCAAACAGGAGGGACAGATACTTGGGACTCAGACATAGAGGGTCCTTTCACACTGCCCCTAAGAGTCCCCTGATCTGAGCAAATACTGGCCCCTGCAGACGTTTACCCAGGGCAGGAAAGCACGTATGTGTTAACTTCAAAAGAATATGCTGAGTTCACAGGAGGAAGAGAAAGAGATAAATCCAAAGAATTGTCCTTCCAAGATGTACCTTAAGAATCAAAGATCACTTCCTTTTGTTAGTCACTAGGGATTTATTTATTAGGGATTAGTGGGGACTTCATTCTGTCTGGGACTGCTCTTGAAAACTCCCCTACTCAGCCCTTGAAGGGGCCCCCAAAAGAAGACCACTTTACCTCTTTCTGGAGAATTGTGGTCTTGTGTTCATTACTCTGGATCGACTTCTCGTCCTCTCTCCTTTTCCTCAGGCGTGTCTCCCCCATCTCCCCGTCCTGCCAGTTCTGGGAAGCTGCAAGAAGGGCATGGGCCGGGTCTCCATTCAGCAAACACCCTGCTGGCAAGATGCAAATTGGGGCTTGCCCAGGCTCTTCTCAGCTAGGGCCTCTGGGATTTGGGAAGGGCCTCCAACAGCAGATTGTTAGCTCAGGCTTTAGGCAAGTACAGTTGTTAATCCTTAGTAGTAACTTGCTCAGTCCCAGGAGTAAATATTAGTCCTTAATCTTAATTTAGTTCAGGCCACAGGAAATGGAGCTTCCTGTGTTCTTTTCCAACCCAGCTGAGTGTTTGCCTCTCTCCCAGCAGCCTCCAGCCCCCAGGCTCCCAGGCCTGTCACTCCTCATCATCCTCAACAGTGACATACTTGAAAAGTCATTTTACCTCCATGGTCCAACTTGATTTTTTTTTAAGTTAAAAAAAAAAAAAAAGATGAATTATACCAGAATATGCTTAGCAGAATCAAGCCTGGGGAAGAAATCTTTTTCTTACCTCAAGCATGATAGGCCCATTCCAAAACCAAAACCAAACCCACTGCCATTGAGCTGATTCCCAACTCATAGCGACCCTATAAGACAGAGTAGAACTGCCCCATAGGGTTTCCAAGGCTGCAAGTCTTGACGGAAGCAGACTGCCACATCTTTCTCCCGAGGAGCGCCTAGTGGGAGGTTCGAACTGCTGACCTGTCAAGTAGCAGCCAAATGCTTTAACCACCACGCCACCAGGGCTCTGATGGACCTGTAGGATGAGTATTTTTGGACTGAGTGATGTAAGGAATGAAAAAAATTGCTGAGGAAAATTGGCTTAAGGCTACAGCAAGAGACCGTGGTCTACTGTGCCCTTTCTCCAAATAAATCCCCCTGGGCTGGCCAGAGAAGGGACAGGCTTCCCTTAGCCAGGCTTACCTTCTGCCTTGACCTTGCTGATCCAGAGGAGACGCTGCTGGCCTGGCCGACCACCTGCCTCTGCGCTGTCACACCCTAGGAATGGCCATGTCTTGTGTCCAGGAGTGGAGGAAGCCAGAAAGTACAGAGGTCAGCAAAGGTAATTATTAAACACCTTTTGTTGTGAGCAATAAAGCTTGGATACACCACACAAAAAGGGGAGGGTGAGGCAAGCTACTTTTCTCCTAAAATGTTTTGTTTTGTTCAGTTATGTCTAAATCAATTTTTTCCCCCAGATTTCCCCAAATCCACTACCGAAGAGTGGAAATAATGCTTTTTTATATCTTTTGGAAGCGAGGGAAGTAAGCTTTGGAACCAACTCTTTCATTACCTTAATGGGCTCTATTTACCACTGAGATAGCGCGAGTGGTAGCTGCTACGCTACATGGGACTCACAAATTGTTTTCCTTCCCACGGGGTAAATTCCTCTCAGAGTCCTTGGTCTGCATTCCTGTGGGATGAGGAGGGAGGCCTTTCTACTCACATTTGCCAGTGGCTGGATCCACCTGGAACCACCAGGGAGCCTGGCAAAAGGTGGACGCTGCAGAGAGGCTTCCTGACAGGTCCTAGCTCCGGCCTCCCTTGCTGCTCCCGCCAAGCCCCAAAGAGTTGTCGTTGTGCTGTTAAAGTAGCCCAGATCCAGGACTGTCGAGCAGAACAGGGACACCGAACACCATCAAGTCCGCCTTTGCATTTGCCTGACAGACAAACTGAGGCCCAGCGAGGGCAAGAAGCTCTGACCCCCACCCAGGGCTGGTGCATCTGGCTGCCTTCCCCTCTGGTTGCGGGGCAGAGACTCAGCTGCTCCAAACCCTTATCTCAGGTAAGGTCTGCCTGTGGGAGGCTCCTTATCAGACAGGTGAGAGGACAGCAGCGGGGGGTGGGGTGGGGGGGAGTGTGGGGGGGGGGACAGTAAGCCTGAAGCATTGTTGTTGGTATCACCACTGCTGCAGTTTTTTTTTTTTTTTTGATAAAATTATACACAGCCAAAAATACACAAATTGAACCATTTCTGCATGCAGGATTCAGCGACACTAATTACAGCCCTCACATTTTGCCACACTCTCACCAGCGGTTTTACATTGGGGTAAATGTAGCAGCACCCTACAAATCCAGATGGACCAAAGGCTGTGGGACAGAGGTGGGTGAGCCAATGGGGGTCACTTTGGGAGCCTTTTGGGGCAGGCCGACCTGAGAGAAGGAGGGCAGATTTCTCAGGGTTGCTTCCTACAACCATCAGGAGACAAGTGGACCCTTGCTTCCCAGTCCTGGGAAGGCTGAGCCTGCGCAGCAGGACACCTGCCTCCCTGAGCCAGGCAGGGCGCTCATCGGCCTGCTCCGACAGAACCTGCAGTGCTGGAACCCTAGTGTCTGGCCCACCCATATTCTCAAAACACCACAGGGCACTCCCTGGGTCAAAGTTGCCACCAAACCAACCAAAAACCAAACCCATTGCTATTGAGTAGGTTCCAACTCATAGCAACCCGAGAGGACAGAATAGAACTGCCCCAGAGTTTTCGAGAAGCGCCTGGTGGATCCAAACTACCGACCTTTTGGTTTGCAGCTGTAGTACTTAACCACTAGCCACTAGGGTTTCAGGCTGATATTCTGACAGAAACCACATGAAGAGGGTAGGCCTGGGACCAGGCCACCACCTCTAAGCCTCAAGATCCAAATCTTAAAATGGGGAGGGTAACGGTCCCTCTCCTGGAATTGTGAGGATTTCCACAGGTCGTGTGTTAAATCTCCTCCTTCCGTTGATGTAGAGGACCCCCTGGGCCTTCTGGGCCTCTGCCAAGTGCTGAGCTTGGAGCATCTGGGCATGAGGATCCTTTCAGAGTCAGAAATCAACACTTGAGTTAATTTGCGGTCTGTGGTGAGCATTTCTTAAGGTTTGGGTTTTTTGCTTGTTTATTCAGCAAAGTGATGTTCAACCAATTATAAGTTTTTCCTAGTGGAAAATAATTTGATAAAAACCATTTTTTTTCCTGATTCTTCTTCAAGACTTTTTGTTCATTATATATCCAGCTTTTCACCATACAGCTGAAGCTTTACCTCTTTGCAGTCAATTCCCTCTACAGTTACTTTCCAAGGAAGTTTCATGTTATTTTTTTTATACAACTCCAGTATTTCTTAGGTGTCTTCTAACGCTCTTGACCTTCCCTTTCAAACTCTGCTGTCTTAGACTGGGTTCTCTATGGAAGCAAAACCAATGAAGCATTGTTTTCTTCTGTTGTACATGGGGTCGCTGTGAGTCAGATGGGACTAAACAGCACCTAACAACAACAAAGTTTTCCATTGACTTTAGTGCTAAAAGATGCCCTAAGGACTCTCTTGTATTCTAGCCATACTCTTTACCTATGTTATGTAATATCAATTTGATTTCCCCTTGGTAATCAGGGTCAGTTACACCAGCCAATATGGTAACTCCTTTCTTGGCCTGTTGATCCAGAGGCATGAGGAGCCCCAAGTGACCAGATAGCATTCTTTTTTGTGTGTGTGCTTTAGATGAAGGTTTACAGAGCAAATTAAGTTCTCATTAAACAATTAATACACATATTATTTTGTGATATTTGTTGCCAACCCCATGACATGTCAACACTCTCCCGTTCACGACCTTGTGTTCCAGATTACCAGCTTTACTGTCCCCTCCTGCCTTCTTGTCCTTGCCCCTGGGCTAGTGTGCCCCTTTAGTGTCATTTTGTTTTATAGGCCTGTCTTTGGCTGAAGGGTAAACCTCAGGAGTGACTTCAGTACTGAGTTAAGAGAATGTCTGAGAGCCACACTCTTGGGGTTTCACCAGTCTCTGTCAGACCAGTAAGTCTGGTTTTTTTTGTGTGTGTGTGAGTTAGAATTTTGTTCAACATTTTTCTCCAGCTCTGTCTGGGACCCTCTATTGTGATCCTTGTCTGAGCAGCCGGTGGTGGTAGCCAGGTTTAGTTTGACAAAAATGTCTTCACTTTTTTGGCCCATTCAGAGAGGTCTATCCACATACCTCTTCCCCATACCTCCTTGTCACCAATTTTCCAATCATGTTCTTTCTAAGTCCCTGACCATCCAGCCAAATCATTGGCTACAGCCCATGTATCAGTATATAGTCAAACATCTGGCCATTTCTCCTTCCAGGCAAAGTGAACAACCAGGTACACTGCTCAAAGATCTGTCCATTGGGAGGATTTCCCTTCACCACTGTCCTTCAGGGAGGTCCCAGAAAGGGGCTGCAGTGCTGCCACTATCCACTTTTGGTGGTACCTGCATATTGTACAGAGCCATCTGTAAACTAGGCACGAGTTTTCTCTTCCTCAGTCAACTGATCATAAGGAACTCCCCATGAGGTCATAGGTACAGCTTGGGAGAGGGAAGGTAATGTGACAGGAATGGATACCATGGGCATTTGGGCCACTTTCTCATGCAAATTAATTGTGCCTTCAGGTCCTGCCCAAGCCCGTTCTCGTAGATACCACTTCCAGTTAATGATGGAGTGTTGCTGTGTTTGTCCAACTTTATGACTCTCTGGATCAGACAACATTCCGTTCATGATGGGCTGCTCAGGCTGCATGGTGACTTGGTGGCCCATGGTTAGGCTTTTGGTCTCTGCTAAGGCCCTTTTTTTTTTTTTTTAAGGCCCAGTAACAAGCCAAAAACTGTTCCTCAAAAGGAAAGTCGTTATCTAGAGAATGGCAGGGCTTTGCTTCAAAATCCTAAAGGTTTGCGCTGTTATTCACCAATAGAGGCCTGCCAAAAACACCAAGCAACATCTCTATCTGCAACTGACACCTCAGGCACCATTGGATCAGCTGAATCATATGGCCCAAGTGGCAGAGTGGCTTGCACAGCAGCCTGAACCTGTTGCAGAGCCTTCTCTTGTTCTGGACCCCACTCAAAATTAACAGCTTTTCAAGTCACTTGATAAACAGGCCAAAGTAGCACACCCAGATGAGGGACATGTTGCCTCCAAAATCCAAAGAAGCCAGCCCAGTGTTGTGCCTCCTTTTTAGTTGTAGGAGGGACCAGGTGTAACAACTTATCCTTTACTTTAGAAGGAATGTGACATGCCCCACACCACTGGACCCCTAGAAATTTCAATCAGGTGGAAGGTGCCTGGATTTTTGTCAGGTTAATTTCCCACCCTCTAGCATGCAAGTATCTTACCAATAAGTCTACAGTTATTGATACTTCTTCCTTATGAGGTCCAATCAACATAATGCTATCAATGTAATGGACCAGTGTAACATCTTGTAGGAGGGAAAGGCGATCAAGGTCCATTAGGCCACAGGGCTGGAGAGTTGCTATACTTCTGAGGTAAGACAGTGAACATGTATTACTGGCCTTGCCAGCTGAAGGTAAACTGCTTCTGATGTGCCTTTAAAACAGATATGGAGAAAAAGGTAGAAGCCAGATCAACAGCTGCATACCAGGTACCAAGAGATGTATTAATTTGCTTAAGCAATGAAACCACATCTGTAATAGCAGCTGCAATTGGAATCACCACCTGGTTAAGTTTACAATAGTCCACTGTCATTCTCCAAGATTCATCTCTTTTTTGCACAGGCCAAATAGGGGAGTTGAATGGGAAAGTGGTGGGAATCATCACCCCTGCATTCAAATCCTTTATGGCAGCAGTAATCACTGTAATTCTGCCAGGAATACAGTATTGCTTTTGGTTTACTCTTTTCCTAGATAGAGGCATTTCTAATGGCTTCCACTTTTTTTTTTTCCACTTGGCTTTTCCTACCAAATAGCCTTTACTCCACATGTTGGGGATCCAGTGTGGGAGTTCTGCCAGTTGCTGAGTATGTCTATTCCAATTATGCGTTCTGGAGCTGGGGAAAATCACTATAGGATGGTTTGGAGACTCACTGGACCCACTGTGAGATAGACATGAGCTAAGACTCCATTAACAACCTGACCTCCATATCCCCCCACTCTGACTGGTGGGCCACAGTAACATTTTCAGTCTTCTGGAATTAGTGTTGGTTCAGAGCCAGTGTCCAGTAATCCCTGAAAAGTCTGATTATTTCCTTTTCCCCAATGAACAATCACTCTCATAACAGCCCATAGATCATTTTGGGGAAGGATGGGAGAAAAATCAACAGTATAAATTTTTGGCAGTTCAGTGGGGTCCTTTCTGCAGGGGCCCTGGCCTCCCCTTTATCTGAGGGTTGTGTGTCTGTAAACTGGCTCAAGTCTGGAAATTGGTTGAGGGGCCATGACTCTCTATTCTGGTGATTCAAGTTAGACTGCCATTCACTTGACCTAGAATTCTTCCACTTGTACAGACCAAGTAAATATTTAGTAAATTTCCCATTTATTTCACTCTTAGAGACACCATAACTAAGAAGCCAATGCCATAAGTCTGTACAAGTCAGACTATTCTGATTACAGCTTTGACTCTGTTGTCCATTACTGTCCAGGCAAGGATCAGTGACATGAAATTTGCATCTGAAAGTGGAAAGTGCCAAAAGACTGAAGAAAGAGGTGAGAAACTCAAGTGTGGCAGCGAAGGAGTTTATTAGGGAAACTTATGTACAAGGTGGTTCCTGGCAGCCGCAGGACCAAAGCAGATCTCCAGCAGTTGGAGGGCAGACGTTTTATAGTGGTGGTGTACAATAGTGGCTGCATGCCAGGGGCTTACATAAGGATGCATACTGTAATGAACTGGCAGGCCATATAAGGGTGCTCATAAAGCCTGATTCCCCTTCAGTTACAGTAATTATCCCCCCGCCTTGTCTTTGTCGATTAAATGCCACCTCTTGGCCCCTATTACCATGGGGTCCAATCAGCCCCATTGTAGTTAGGTGTCTTAATTCAGTTAGGGCAGTTCCCACTGTCAAACCTGGCTTACATAAAATAGCACTCATAGCAGTCTTCAAAGATGCTGGGGCTCCCTTCAGAAATTTGTTCCTCACCATTATTGGTGAAAGGTTAAATCCTCTGGGCACTCTATGTCCAATCTAACATGCCAATTTTCCTAAGTCTTTGGATACATTCTTTTACATTACACCAAGGCGCATCTAGCATTTCCACTTGGTTTAGTGTAGGCTACTACTTAATCCATGCTTCAGCAAACCAACCAAATAAACTATTACATCCTTTTTTAACCTCTTGAGCTGAAACATTGAATGAAAGATGTGTGCTTAGTAAGCCCATATCAATAAACTCAGACTGATCTAACTTTATGTTCCTTGCATCATTATCCTATACCCTTAATAGCCATTCCCACACATATTCCCCAGGTTTCTGTTTGTATATATTAGAAAAGTCAAGCAGCCCTTTTGTAGTGTAGCGTACCTCCTCCTGGCCTCCTGGGTCACACTTTGTACTTCACCTCTTGGGGTTTGCTGGGACTTAAGTCTATTTATAGGTATAGAAGCAAAAATGGGTGGTAGGGTGGGTCTTGGGAACATTCAGCAATGTCTGTTAAAGCATTTGCCTCAGGTGCTGCCCCAGATGGTCTCTCAGAAAAAGATTCTTCAGGCACAACTGGGTTGATCTCATCAAATGGGGTGAAAGGATGATGGTTTTCCTGAGGGGTGTGGATTAGCAGACAAAAATGGAGTAACCTCTTCGGATGGGAGGCATGGTGTTGTTGGCAGGAGTGATTTAACCAAAGTTAGGGGCCCAGTGTCCCCTAGCTTCCTGATTATCTGCCCATATGTTCCCCTCCCAAGTTTTAGGATCCCATTTCTTCCCAATCAATGCCCCAATTTAACTTCAGACACTATTTGAGGTTGGGAATTCAATTGGTGTTGTTATTCAGCCACTCTTACAGTAAGACTCAGGGTTTGATTTTTGGTAACATCAGCTCTGTTACTACAAGAAATAAGAATTTCTTTCATGGCACAATGGACCACTCTCAGGTCTTTTATGTGGCACTTGAGCTGTGACTCTGAAGCCCTGAGCTCATCTCTTTCTTTCACCACTTTGTCTAGCAAAAGTAGGACCAACGAACCAGCTTCCTTATACTTATTCTGACAAAATTGCAGAAAAGTACCCAGTATGCAGTCACCCAAAACCTTGTTTCTCACATATATTTGATCTGTTGGTGGGGATATTTTGTGTATTTCCACTGCCACCTGATGCCATGGATTAGTAGTGCCCTCTTTACTACTGGAGGCAGAGTCATCAGTGGCTTTAACACTAGCCAGACTGGAGAACCAATTTAGAAAACTCATTCTTACAATGTTGTTTCTCTAGAACAACTCTCAATACCAAATGTCTTAGGCTGGAGTCTCTAGAGAAGCAAAACTAGTGAAATTTATATATATATATATATCCCTTGTGGCATAGTGATTAAGTGCTAGGCTGCTGTTATGGATTGAATTGTGTCCCCCTAAATTATCTGTGAACTTGGCTAGTCCATGATTCCCAGTATTGTGTGATTGCCCACCTTTTGCCATCTGATGAGATTTTCCTATGTGTTGTAAATCCTAGCTCTATGGGGTTAATGAATTGGGATTAGTGGCAGTTATGTTAATGAGGCAGGACTCAATCTACAAGATTAGGTTGTGTCTTAAGCCAATCTCTTTTGAGATAAAAAAGAGAGAAGCGAGCAGAGAGGCATGGGACCTCATATGACCAAGAAAGTAAAACCAGGAGCACATGTCCTTTGGATCTGGGGTCCCTGTGCTGAGAAGCCCCTAGACCAGGGGAAGATTGATGACAAAGACCTTCCTCCAGAGCTGACACAGAGAGAAAGAAAGACTTCCCCTGGAGGTGATAACCCTGAATTTGGACTTCTAACCTACTAAACTGTGAGAGAATAAACTTGTTTGTCGAAGCCATCGCTTGTGGTATTTCTATTATAGCAACACTAGATAACTAAGACAGCTTCTAACCCATTGCCATCAAGTTGATTCCGACTCATAGCAAACCTACAGGACAGAGTAAAACTGCCCCATAGGGTTTCCAAGAAGTGGCTGGTGGGTTTGAACTGCCAACCTTTTATATATAAGGATTTATATATATGTAAATATATAAAATACATATATAAGGATTTATATATATATATATATATATGGATTTATCATATATATATATAAAGAGAGAGAGGTTTATCTCTAGGAAGTGGCTCCTGTGGTTGTGGAGGCTGGCAAGTCCCGAATCCATGCGTCAGGCATTAGGTTCGAGGCTTCTCCTGACTCACGTGGTTGCAGGGACCGTCAGAGCTGTAGAAGCTGGCAAATCCCCAAATTGACAGGTCAGACAGTAGCCTGCTGGCTCACAGGGCTGTGAAAACTGACGAATCCCAAAGTTGGCAACCTGCTGGCTCAAGTCCCAAGAACTGGAGGCTGGATGATGATGAGCTGGATGTAGGATTCAGAGCAAGGAAGAGCTTTTCCGGAGTATCCATATATATTGGATGCAGATCACACCCCCAAGGAAACTCCCCTTACAACAGATACTTGAGTAAGGGTGTGACTTGAGTAAGGACATGACTTGAGTCATACCTTCTTGAAAGGGTGTGACTCCTGATACACCCTACACTAATCCTGCCTCATTAACATATAGAGGTTAGGATTTACAACACATAAAATGGAGGATAATTACATAATATCACAAAATGGAGGATAATTACTATCTTGGCCTAGCCAAGTTGACACATAACATTAACTATCACACTCTGCTTTTTCCAATTGCAAAGATGCAGTTTGAAGTTGTTAACACCACCTGCATTTTATTTTATCTTCTATTTTGGTTCATATTTGGCTTCCTTCTTTGTTAATGGTTTTTAAAGATATGTTGATCCATTTCTTCAGAGCTCCTCTGTGCTGATCATCTGAGCATCTTCTTCTCTGACCTTCATGTCAACCTCTCACAGGACAAGCAGGGTCTTCGACAAACATCCAGGCAGAGTGGTTCTTCCTTTCCCATTTAGAACTTGTTCCACCATGCCTTTGAGTGTTCAAATATTTTTCTGTTTGTTGAGTTTGGGGATTTCCTGAAGGGAGGAGCAGGCCTAGGGGAGAGGACAGGTACAGTAAAGGACTCACGTGGCCACGCTGCTCCCCAGGGCTTCTTTTCTTAATTTAAATGTTTTGTTCTGCAGCCCTGGAGGCTTAATCACACTTACCCTCTCCTCAGCGCCCCGTTCCCAATTTGGTTTTGAGCATTGGGTCCAAAAGATCATATAAAAGATGTTCACTTACCTACCTGAATTCTAACCAGAAGAACTAAGGAAGAGTCCATTGGAATGTGCAGAGTCTTTAAATTTCAAGCATTTACAGTCTAACATAAAACAATTAGCAAGGAAAGCAAGATCTATCTGGGAAATGATCTATATCTATATATATTCAAGAACTATTGGAATAGTGCCATTCTACCTTAGAACTTTGTCCGTCATTGTGTGTTTCAGATAATACTTTTTTTTTTTACAGATAACCTCCTTAGGGAAACCGGTGCTCTATTTTTAGAACTTCATCTCTTTCTTTTTTTTCAAAGCGTGAGTACCTGTCCTTCTCTCCCTAACCCAACACTTCATCACTATTCATTAATTTTGCCCTTTTTTTCAGCTACAGTGGTCACACATGATGAAAAGTTGTATTAGCTGGAGAGATCAGGTAAAGAGGGTTCTGAGTAGTTAAATATCTTGGTTAATTAAGAGTTACATTTTTTAGTAACTCTTCTACTTGCAAGTAAAATTTTGCTGAAGATCATTCAAAAGTGGTTGCGGCAGTACATTGACAGGGATCTGCCAGAAATTCAAGCTGGATTTGGATGAGGATATGGAACAAGGAATATCACTGCTGATGTCAGATGGATCCTGGCTGATAGCAGAGAACCAGAAAGGTGTTTTCCTGTGTTTTATTGACTACGCATTCGCATTCGACCAGTTCCTGGAGAAGGACATCATGCTTCGTAAAGTGGAGGGTCAGCAAAAAAGAGGAAGACCCTCAATGAGATGGATTGACACAGTGGCTGTAACAATGGGCTCAGCACAGCAATGATTGTGAAGGTGGTGCAGGACCAGAGAGTGTTTCCTTCTGTTGTGCGTGGGGTTGTTATGTGTCGGAACTGGCTCGACAGCATCTAATAACAACTTCTGTTTGCCCAGCATCCATTATTTAGAGGAGCCATCCCTCCTTGTGGGATTCATAATAGCCTCAATACCTGCTACTCAAGGAACCACACTTCTCCAAAAACAAAGGAGGACTGTGGCCCCAGCTCAGCTAAGAGGATCCTCTACTAGGATTTTGTATACTGAGTGGGGAAGTACAGGGACGGTTGACAGTGTCCAGCCACTAAGACCCCCCCAGGGCTATTATGGTTTCTATCCTTCTCAAGATATATCGTGAGTCATTCAATGCACATTTCCAAAATGTTTCCTTCTTTACCTTAATGTTCCAGTCCCCAGTGCCGTCGAGTCGATTCCGACTCATAGTGACCCTATAGGACAGAGTAGAACTGCCCCATAGAGTTTCCAAAGAGCACCTGTCAGATTTGAACTGCTGACCCTTTGGTTAGCAGCCACAGCACTTAACCACTATACCACCAGGGTTTCCTTACCTTAATGTTAGGCAGAATCAATTTCTGTTGCTTGCAACCTAACCCTGGTGTGATATATACTACACATGATGTTGTTAGTTGCATTGAGTCAGCTCTGAGTCATGGTGATCTTACATTGCCCAATCCTGTGCCATCTTCATGATCATTGATGTTTGAGTCCATTCTGGCTATTGTGCAGTGCCTTCTAACCCAGGGGGCTCATCTTCTAGCCCTATAATGGACAATAGTCTGTTGAGATCCATAGGGTTTTCATTGGGTAATATTCAGAAGCAAATCACCAGGCCTTTCTTCCTAGTCTGTCTTAGTCCAGAAGCTCCACTGAAACCTGTCCACCACGGGCGACCCTACTAGTACTTGAAATATAGGCGGCATAGCTTCCAGCATCATAGCGACACGCAAGCCACCATAGTACAACAAACTGATAGACGGGTGGTAGATAGTACACACAGACCCTTCATTTTCAAAGAATTCTTTTTCAGTAAAATGCACAAGGCCCACCTGAACAGGGTGAAACACTGATGGTGCGGAAGGCCCTCCAGGACTGTGAAGCTCCCATGATAACCTCAAAGTGGCAGATGATCTCACCTCAGAAGCAGGGGTTATTTGACAGGAAGGGCGGACACCTCCTCTCCTCATCACAGGACTCTTAACTGCAGCCTCCTTAAAGAGTGTTATCATACGGGTGGACTGGAAAACTAAGAGTTAGGGGGTAAGGGAGCAGAAAGCACCCAGCACAGAGATGAGGAGTCAGCCTCAGAGTCCTTGGTGGCAAGTGACTTGATCAATTTAAGGAAGCTGCTAATGAATTCCTCCCATTTGAAATCCATTTTGTCAACCCAGCCTGGGTCCTCACCAACTACTTTAGTCCTGCCCTTTGGAGACACTGCTGGCTTCCTGGGCTGCAAAAGCAGCCCAGCAGACTTGTGGAACCAAATGCAAACGAGAAGTAACACGGACACAACATCACCACCACTACCACCATCCACCCATCCACCCCTGTCAGAAATGAGGATTCTCAAGAGGATCCTCCCCTCTAGCCCTGCCTCCCAACAGCCAACTATTCTTTCTCTGGAACAGAGCAGAGTGGTGCCCTGGACCTGGTCACTGGTCACACAGAGCCTTCCCATGCTTCTCTCCCTGTAGTCCCAGCTGTGTTTTGGGTGGATGACATTTCCAGTCTTTATGGGAGTCATTCAGATTTCAGCTCAGCACCATCCCAAGAGTCTCAGACTTTAGTGTGTTATCTCTATTCCAGTTCAGACTGACCTTTGCAACCCAAGACTAATCGTGGCTGCCTGGCCAGCATTACAGACCCTTCTAGCTGGGAGTGGCTGTCTACCTCAAGCCCAGAGAGGGCACTCCTGAGCCACCCAAACAGGCAACTGCTGCCTTCTGTTCCTGCTGACAGCACAGGTGGGTGAGCGTCCCAGGTCCAGCACCGACTGAGCACTGGGAGCCAAAATGCTAGGATACCTCTTTCCCGAAATCTCTTTCTTCTTAAAACAAACTGTTGCCAACAATACCAAGTGTTGGTGAGAATGTGGAACAAGCGAACTTTCCCACAGTGCTGGTGGGATGTAAAATGGTACAAAACAGGAAAAAGTTCTGGCGGTTTCTTATAACGTTAAACATATGTGCACCCTGCGACCCAGCAAATCCATCCCTAGGTATTTACTCAAAAGAAATGAAAACATATGACCACACAAAAACTTGTCCACGAATGTCTTCAGCAGCTTGATGCATAATAACCTCAAATTGGAAACAGCCTCAATGTCCCTCAGCAGGAGAATGGGTAAACAAATTGTATGTTCACACAACAGAATCCTACTCGGCCATAGGAAGGAACCAACTCTATTGATAAATGCATCAACGTGGACGAATCTCAAAACAACTTAAAGAGCGGAATACAAAAGAGTAATTTCTGTATGATTCCATTTATATGACATTCTAGAACAAGCAAAACTGAGCTGTGATGATAGCAATTAGAGCAGTGGCTGCTCTGGGGGAGCAGTGACTGGGAAGGATCACGAGGGAACCTTCTAGGGCACTGGAAATGTTCCCCATCTCGATCCCATTAGCAGTTATGTTGGTGAATGCATCCAGTTACACACCTCAGAGTTATGTATTTCACTGTATGTAAATTAGACTTTAATAACCCCATTGCTGTCGAGTCAATTCCAGCTCACAGTGACCCTATAGGACAGAGTAGAACTGCCCCATCGGGTTTCCAAGGAGTGGCTGGTGGATTCGAACTGCTGACCTTTTGGTTGGCAGCTGAGCTCTTAACCACTGCACCACCAGGGCTCAGACTTTAATAAAGTATTGTTAAAAAAAAGAACAAAGCTGTTATAGAGCCTCCACTCATCCCCCCCGGGATGAAAACAAAGCCCCTGAGGACTTACCCTGGCTTTCCTCTCTCACACTGTCCCGGGGTTCCAGGCGCAGCCAGGTGCGGCAGTGCTGGGCCTCAAGTGGAGGCCGCTTGTGCTGAGCAGTCACATGTGGGCGGGTGGCCTGTGTATGCGGACCCTGTTCCACACTGAAGCTGGGCTTCCTTTGGTCTCCTTGCCTGAAGGAGCAGGAGCAGAAGGACTTCACCGGGATGGACTCCTCAAGGGTGATGCGTTTTGAAAGGCTGACATGACTGGTCTACATCTTAAGAACAAAGACCCGCATTCACATAGAACACTATTCAAACATCTGAGGGTCCTCAAAGGTAAAACCTGGTTCCATGACAGTAAACAATAATTAATATGACAGAGTTCAGGATTAGAAAGATGCAGCGCCGTGAGGGGCGATTTTGAAAAGGAGCCTCCTCTGAGGGCTATAGCACTATGGGGGGAGGGGACAACATCTGTGTGAACCCTCAGGGCCCACTGCAGGCCTCGTCTTGTCCCCTTGTCCCCATACCCAGCAGAGCATCCAGCAGACACCCACACACATTAGTGAGTGACTGATTCTGAAGGGAAAGGCTGATTCGTCCCCGTGACCCTGGCAGCCCCTGACATGGGACATTGGCCTTCTTTCACAGAAGACAGGCCTGACTGGGCTGCCAATGGGTTGCTGCCTGCCAAACCTGGTGACCAACACAGGCCTTGCTCTCCACTCCCTCTGGAAACCCACCAAACAACGGCAAATAAATAAAAAGTCCTGTGCACCAGGACAGAGAGGGTGGGAGATGGCACAACAGCAAATGAGAAATGTTGGCCCGTCCTGAAGTGTTGGAAAGAAGGGATGGCCAGCCCGCAGGGCATACACGTGCAGACAGTACCAAGGAGGGGGCGAGTCTTCTGCAGAACTGCAGAAGGGCTCAGACCTGAAGTGATGGGGAGGGAACGGGCTGGTCAGTGTGGTCTCCGTTCCCACACAAAGAGCCAGGCAGGCAGCCCTGGTCTCTCTCTGGACCACCAGTGTACAGGCCTTGCCGGGGGCTTGCTGCCGTCCCCCCCCCCGCTCCGCTGTACCCGTCTGTAAAGCCCACCCCAGGTAGACACTCGCCACCTCGGCCCCTGCCTCCAAGAGGAAAGCACACTCTGAGCCAGCATGGGCCAGTCCTGTGTGTCCCCAGTACAGCACTTTCCTGCTGGCTGGGGTGACTGTCATATGGCCTCACGCCTCAGACCTTCGCAGCCTTCCTCTCTGCCCTGGTGCCTGACTGGCAGGTCACCTCAGTGGGGCAAACAGAAGCCATCAGAAGAGGACACCCTCATCTTTTCATCTCCGCACCCACAGTCGGAAGCCACCTGTGCCTGTGGGCTCCACCCTCTCCTCTGTGATCACAACTGAAGGGTCCCTGTTTGGGCCCCAGGCCTGTACCGGAGGACATTCCTCTCCTGCCATTCTTAGGGGTCTGCTTCCTGCTCTCACCCACTCTCTCGACTGCTGTTCTCTTCTTACTGGGGTACAAACAAGTATCTCCCATCTTTAAAAGCTGTCTCCCTGACCCCAAAGAAACCTCAGCGCTACCTCATTCTCTGCACTGCTGCCCAGCAACACGTCTCGGAACAGTTGCCGTAGCTGCAATCCCGTCACTTAGTATTCCAAATAGATTTACTGGAATTTCCTTTTTTATAAGAATTCAGACGCATTCTTTAAATACGCATACAAAAGAGGTCCCACGATATCTATATACGCTTTAACCTCAGTAATGCAGGCACTGGCCACGGCACTCAAGAAGCAGGCCAGTCCGGTGCCTTTGAGGGCTGCCCTATGCCCCTCCCTGACTGCTCCCCCTTCCTCCCCTACCCTGCCCACCTCACCCCACCCCTCCTGGTTACCAGGAGCTGCATTTCCTGTGCATCATTACCTTGCTTTTCACCACATGTGTACGTAGCCCCAGAGTAGGTATTAGTTATGCATGTCTTGGAACATTACATAACTGGAATCATACTGTCTATATTCTATCAAAACTTGCCCCTTAGACACAATGATATGTGAGCATGATGTATGTAGATGTGTGTGGTTCACTCCATCAGGTGCTTTTCCATTTGTTTGCTATCATGAATATGCTACTGTGACCATGTGTTATGGATTGGATTGTGTCCCCCCAAAAATGTGTGTCAATTTGGCTAGGCCATGATTCCCAGTATTGTGTGGTTGTCCACCATTCTGTGATCTGATGTGATTATCCTCTGTGTTGTAAATCCTAACCTTTATGATATTAAAGAGGCAGGATTAGATGCAGTTATGTTAATGAGGCAGGGCTTAACCTACAGGATTAGGTTGTATACTGAGTCAATCTCTTTTGAGATATAAAAGACAGAATTGAGCAGAAAGGAGAGGGACCTCATAATACCAAGTAAGAGGAGCCAGGAGCAGAGTGCGTCCTTTGGACCCAGGGTCCCTCCACTGAGAAGCTCCTAGATCAGGGAAAGATTGATGACAAGTACCTTCCCCAGAGGCGACAGAGAGAGAAAGCCTTCTGCTAGAGCTGGTGCCCTGAATTTGGACTTCTAGCCTTCTAAACTGTGAGAGAGTAAGTTTCTGTTTGTTAAAGCCATCCACTTGTGGTATTTCTGTTATAGCAGCACTAGATAACTAAGACACCATGCTTGTATGTGTCTTTTTTTTTTTTTAATAACTTTTATTAAGCTTCAAGTGAACGTTTACAAATCCAATCAGTCTGTCACATATAAGTTTACATACATCTCACTCCCTACTCCCACTTGCTCTCCCCTTCTTGAGTCAGCCCTTTCAGTCTCTCCTTTCTTGACAATTTTGCGGGCTTCCCTCTCTCTCTATCCTCCCATCCCCCCTCCAGACAAGAGTTGCCAACACAATCTCAAGTGTCCACCTGATATAATTAGCTCACTCTTCATCAGCGTCTCTCTCCCTCCCGCTGACCAGTCCCTTTCATGTCTGATGAGTTGTCTTCGGGGATGGTTCCTGTCCTGTGCCAACAGAAGGTCTGGGGAGCATGGCCGCCGGGATTCCTCTAGTCTCAGTCAGACCATTAAATTTGGTCTTTTTATGAGAATTTGGGGTCTGTATCCCACTGATCTCCTGCTCCCTCAGGGGTCCTCTGCTGTGCTCCCTGTCAGCGCAGTCATCGATTGTGGCCGGGCACCAACTAGTTCTTCTGGTCTCAGGATGATGTAGGTCTCTGGTTCATGTGGCCCTTTGTGTCTCTTGGGCTCTTAGTTGTCGTGTGGCCTTGGTGTTCTTCATTTTCCTTTGCTCCAGGCGGGTTGAGACCAATTGATGCATCTTAGAAGGCCGCTTGTTAGCATTTAAGACCCCAGACGCCACATTTCAAAGTGGGATGCAGAATGATTTCATAATAGAATTATTTTGCCAATTGACTTAGAAGTCCCCGCAAACCATGTTCCCCAGACCCCCGCGCTTGCTCCGCTGACCTTTGAAGCATTCATTTTATCCCGGAAACTTCTCTGCTTTTGGTCCAGTCCAATTGAGCTGACCTTCCATGTATTGAGTGTTGTCTTTCCCTTCACCCAAAGCAGTTCTTATCTACTGATTAATCAATAAAAAAACCCTCTCCCTCCCCCCCTCGTAACCACAAAAGTATGTGTTCTTCTCAGGTTTACTATTTCTCAAGATCTTATAATAGTGGTCTTATACAATATTTGTCCTTTTGCCTCTGACTAATTTCGCTCAGCATAATGCCTTCCAGGTTCCTCCATGTTATGAAATGTTTCAGAGATTCGTCACTGTTCTTTATCGATGCGTAGTATTCCATTGTGTGAATATACCACAATTGATTTACCCATTCATCCGTTGATGGACACCTTGGTTGCCTCCAACTTTTTGCTATTGTAAACAGAGCTGCAATAAACATGGGTGTGCATATATCTGTTTGTGTGAAGGCTCTTGTATCTCTAGGGTATATTCCCAGGAGTGGTATTTCTGGGTTGTATGGTAGTTCTATTTCTAACTGTTTAAGATAGCGCCAGATAGATTTCCAAAGTGGTTGTACCATTTTACATTCCCACCAGCAGTGTATGAGAGTTCCAATCTCTCCGCAGCCTCTCCAACATTTATTATTTTGTGTTTTTTGGATTAATGCCAGCCTTGCTGGTGTGAGATGGAATCTCCTCGTAGTTTTAATTTGCATTTCTCTAATGGCTAGTGATCGAGAGCATTTTCTCATGTATCTGTTGGCTGCCTGAATATCTTCCTTAGTGAAATGTGTGTTCATATCCTTTGCCCACTTCTTGATTGGGTTGTTTGTCTTTTTGTGGTTGAGTTTTGACAGAATCATGTAGATTTTAGAGATCAGGCGCTGGTTGGAGATGTCATAGCTGAAAATTCTTTCCCAATCTGTAGGTGGTCTTTTTACTCTTTTGGAGAAGTCTTTAGATGAGCATAGGTGTTTGATTTTTAGGAGCTCCCAGTTATCGGGTTTCTCTTCATCATTTTTGGTAATGTTTTGTATTCTGTTTATGCCTTGTATTAGGGCTCCTAGGGTTCTCCCAATTTTTTCTTCCATGATCTTTATCGTTTTAGTCTTTATGTTTAGGTCTTTGATCCACTTGGAGTTAGTTTTTGTGCATGGTGTGAGGTATGGGTCCTGTTTCATTTTTTTGCAAATGGATATCCAGTTATGCCAGCACCATTTGTTAAAAAGGCTTTCTTTTCCCCAATTAATTGACACTGGTCCTTTGTCAAATATCAGCTGCTCATACGTGGATGGATCTATGTCTGGGTTCTCAGTTCTGTTCCATTGGTCTATGTGCCTGTTGTTGTACCAGTACCAGGCTGTTTTGACTACTGTGGCTGTGTAATAGGTTCTGAAGTCAGGTAAAGTGAGGCCTCCCACT
This sequence comes from Elephas maximus indicus, assembly GCF_024166365.1. Classification (NCBI taxonomy): domain Eukaryota; kingdom Metazoa; phylum Chordata; class Mammalia; order Proboscidea; family Elephantidae; genus Elephas; species Elephas maximus. Next base: position 14,883,208 of record NC_064839.1, read on the forward strand.
TTCTTCTTCTTTTTCAGTAGTGCTTTGCTTATCCGGGGCTTCTTTCCCTTCCATATGAAATTGGTGATTTGTTTCTCCATCCCCTTAAAATATGACATTGGAATTTGCATCGGAAGTGCGTTAAGTGTATAGATGGCTTTTGGTAGAATAGACATTTTTACTATGTTAAGTCTTCCTATCCATGAGCAAGGTATGTTTTTCCACTTAAGTATGTCCTTTTGAATTTCTTGTAGTAGAGCTTTGTAGTTTTCTTTGTATAGGTCTTTTACATCCTTGGTAAGATTTATTCCTAAGTATCTTATCTTCTTGGGGGCTACCGTGAATGGTATTGATTTGGTTATTTCCTCTTCGGTGTTCTTTTTGTTGATGTAGAGGAATCCAAGTGATTTTTGTATGTTTATTTTATAACCTGAGACTCTGCCAAACTCTTCTATTAGTTTCAGTAGTTTTCTGGAGGATTCCTTAGGGTTTTCTGTGTATATAATCATGTCATCTGCAAATAGTGATAACTTTACTTCTTCCTTGCCAATCCGGATACCTTTTATTTCTTTGTCTAGCCTGATTGCCCTGGCTAGGACTTCCAGCACTATGTTGAATAAGAGCGGTGATAAAGGGCATCCTTGTCTGGTTCCCGTTCTCAAGGGAAATGCTTTCAGGTTCTCTCCATTTAGAGTGATATTGGCTGTTGGCTTTGCAGAGATGCCCTTTATTATGTTGAGGAATTTTCCTTCAATTCCTATTTTGGTAAGAGTTTTTATCATAAATGGGTGTTGGACTTTGTCAAATGCCTTTTCTGCATCAATTGATAAGATCATGTGGTTTTTGTCTTTTGTTTTATTTATGTGATGGATTACATTAATGGTTTTTCTGATATTAAACCAGCCTTGCATACCTGGTATAAATCCCACTTGATCAGGGTGAATTATTTTTTTGATGTGTTGTTGGATTCTATTGGCTAGAATTTTGTTGAGGATTTTTGCATCAATGTTCATGAGGGATATAGGTCTATAATTTTCTTTTTTTGTAATGTCTTTACCTGGTTTTGGTATCAAGGAGATGGTGGCTTCATAGAATGAGTGGGGTAGTATTCCGTCATTTTCTATGCTTTGGAATACCTTCAGAAGTAGTGGTGTTAACTCTTCTCTGAAAGTTTGGTAGAACTCTGCAGTGAAGCCGTCCGGGCCAGGGCTTTTTTTGTTGGGAGTTTTTTGATTACCGTTTCAATCTCTTTTTTTATGGGTCTATTTAGTTGTTCTACTCTGAATGTGTTAGTTTAGGTAGGTAGTGTTTTTCCAGGAATTCAGCCATTTCTTCTAGGTTTTCAAATTTGTTAGAGTACAATTTTTCATAATAATCTGAAATGATTCTTTTAATTTCATTTGGTTCTGTTGTGATGTGGTCCTTCTCGTTTCTTATTCGGGTTATTTGTTTCCTTTCCTGTATTTGTTTAGTCAGTCTAGCCAATGGTTTATCAATTTTGTTAATTTTTTCAAAGAACCAGCTTTTGGCTTTGTTAATTCTTTCAATTGTTTTTCTGTTCTCTAATTCATTTAGTTCAGCTCTAATTTTTATTATTTGTTTTCTTCTGGTGCCTGATGGATTCTTTTGTTGCTCACTTTCTATTTGTTCAAGTTGTAGGGACAGTTCTCTGATTTTGGCTCTTTCTTCTTTTTGTATGTGTGCATTTATTGATATAAATTGGCCTCTGAGCACTGCTTTTGCTGTGTCCCAGAGGTTTTGATAGGAAGTATTTTCATTCTCGTTGCTTTCTATGAATTTCCTTATTCCCTCCTTGATGTCTTCTATAACCCAGTCTTTTTTCAGGAGGGTATTGTTCATTTTCCAAGTATTTGATTTCTTTTCCCTAGTTTTTCTGTTATTGATCTCTAGTTTTATTGCCTTGTGGTCTGAGAAGATGCTTTGTAATATTTCGATGTTTTGGACTCTGCAAAGGTTTGTTTTATGACCTAATATGTGGTCTATTCTAGAGAATGTTCCATGTGTGCTAGAAAAAAAAGTATATTTTGCAGCAGTTGGGTGGAGAGTTCTGTATAAGTCAATGAGGTCAAGTTGGTTGATTGTTGTAATTAGATCTTCCGTGTCTCTATTGAGCTTCTTACTGGATGTCCTGTCCTTCTCCGAAAGTGGTGTGTTGAAGTCTCCTACTATAATTGTGGAGGTATCTATCTCACTTTTCAATTCTGTTAAAATTTGATTTATGTATCTTGCAGCCCTGTCATTGGGTGCATAAATATTTAATATGGTTATGTCTTCCTGATCAATTGTCCCTTTTATCATTATATAGTGTCCTTCTTTATCCTTTGTGGTGGATTTAAGTCTAAAGTCTATTTTGTCAGAAATTAATATTGCTACTCCTCTTCTTTTTTGCTTATTGTTTGCTTGACATACTTTTTTCCATCCTTTGAGTTTTAGTTTGTTTGTGTCTCTAAGTCTAAGGTGTGTCTCTTGTAGGCAGCATATAGACGGATCGTGTTTCTTTATCCAGTCTGTGACTCTCTGTCTCTTTATTGGTGCATTTAGTCCATTTACATTCAGGGTAATTATAGATAAATAAGTTTTTAGTGCTGTCATTTTGATGCCTTTTTATGTGTGTTGTTGACAATTTCATTTTTCCACATACTTTTTTGTGCTGAGGCGTTTTTCTTAGTAAATTGTGAGATCCTCATTTTCATAGTGTTTGACTTTATGCTAGTTGAGTTGTTATGTTTTTCTTGGCTTTTATCTTGAGTTATAGAGTTGTTATACCTTTTATGGTTACCTTATTATTTACCCCTATTTTTCTAAGTAAAAACCTAACTTGTATTGTTCTATATCGCCTTGTATCACTCTCCATATGGCAGTTCAATGCCTCCTGTATTTAGTCCCTCTTTTTGATTATTGTGATCTTTTACCTATTGAGTTCCATGATTCCCTGTTATGTGTATTTTTTTTTTTTAATTAATCTTAATTTGTTTGTTTTTGTGATTTCCCTATTTGAGTTGATATCAGGACGTTCTGTTTTGTGACCTTGTGTTGTGGTGATATCTGATATTATTGGTTCTCTGACCAAACAATATCCTTCAGTATTTCTTGTAACTTTGGTTTGGTTTTTGCAAATTCTCTAAACTTGTGTTTATCTGTAAATATCTTAATTTCTCCTTCATATTTCAGAGAGAGTTTTGCTGGATATGTGATCCTTGGCTGGCAGTTTTTCTCCTTCAGTGTTCTGTATGTGTCGTCCCATGCCCTTCTTGCCTGCATGGTTTCTGCTGAGTAGTCTGAACTTATTCTTATTGATTCTCCCTTGAAGGAAACCTTTCTTTTCTCCCTGGCTGCTTTTAAAATTTTCTGTTTATCTTTGGTTTTGGTAAGTTTGATGATAATATGTCTTGGTGTTTTTCTTTTTGGATCGATCTTAAATGGGGTTCGATGAGCATCTTGGATAGATATCCTTTCGTCTTTCATGATGTCAGGGAAGTTTTCTGTCAGGAGTCCTTCAACTATTTTCTCTGTGTTTTCTGTCCCCCCTCCCTGTTCTGGGACTCCAATCACCCGCAGGTTATCCTTCTTGATAGAGTCCCACATAATTCTTAGGGTTTCTTCATTTTTTTTAATTCTTTTATCTGATTTTTTTTCAGCTATGTTGGTATTGATTCCCTGGTCCTCCAGATGTCCCAGTCTGCATTCTAATTGCTCAAGTCTGCTCCTCTGACTTCCTATAAAAAAAAAAAAAAAAAAAAAGACTTCCTATTGCGTTGTCTAATTCTGTAATTTTATTGTTAATCTTTTGGATGTCTACATGTTGTCTCTCTATGGATTCTTGCAACTTATTAATTTTTCCACTATGTTCTTGAATAATCTTTTTGAGTTCTTCAACAGTTTTATCGGTGTGTTCCTTGGCTTTTTCTGCAGTTATCCTAATTTCATTTGTGATATCTTTAAGCATTCTGTAAATTAGTTTTTTATATTCTGTATCTGATAATTCCAGGATTGTATCTTCATTTGGGAAAGATTTTGATTCTTTTGTTTGGGGGCTTGGAGAAGCTGTCATGGTCTGCTTCCTTAAGTGGTTTGATATGGATTGTTGTCTCCGAGCCATCACTGGGAAACTAGTTTTTCCAGAAAATCCGCTAAAAAAAAATGCAGTCAGATCCCTATCCGAGTTCTCCCTCTGGCTCAGGCTATTCGGATGTTAATGAAGCCGCCTGCGTCCAGTCCAAATCCCGGCGGGACGGTTGCCTGGCTGGGACACTGCTCTTCCTGCTCCGAGACCAGTCACTGCCTCCCGGGGACTTCTCCTACCGGCCGCGTCTCACGCCGCCCGCGGAACCGGCTGGTCCCCTTCCCGGGGTTAGTTCATGGGGGTGGAGCAGCTCTCTGTGCTCGTGCCGTACCTGACTGGTGCGCTGGCTCCAGGCTCTGGAAACAATCGCTGCTTCCCCGTATTAGTTCGTTCTCCGTCTCTAAATCTGTGTTTGTTGTTCAGGGTTCGTAGATTGTTATGTATGTGATCGATTCACTTGTTTTTCCGTGTCTTTGTTGTAAGAGGGATCCGAGGTAGCGTCTGCCTAGTCCGCCATCTTCGTATGTGTTTTCTTGACACACGTGTACAAGAGTTTCTCTAGGACACAAACACACACATAGGCACATGTCGGTGTGGAATTGCTGGGTCAGTGGCTATGTACTTCTTCAGCCTTACTAAATAACAACAAATTGCTTTCCAAACCTGCTATATTGGTATTGTCTGCTATTTAAAAAAAAAATTTCCTGCCCATCTGATGAGGTTAAATGTTATTGAATTGTGGATCCCTGAGTACTGTGCTTATTTGTGTACCTTCTGTGAAATACCTGTTTATGCCTTTCCCAGACTTTTCCATTGGGCTGTCCTTTTCCTTTTGTAGTTCTTCACGTATTCTGGACTAAAGGCCTCTGTCAGCTGTCGTTGTAGCTTCTCACTCCATGGCTTATCTTTCCACTTGGGTGAAGAGAAAAGTTCTTAATTTTAAGATTTCTTAATTTTAATGCTATCAAACGTATTATTTTACTTTGTGGCTAGTGCCTTTTTTGTCTTAAGAAACCATTCTTGTTATGGATTGAATTATATCCTCCAAAAATATGTTGTAAATCCTAACCCTATACCTGTGGACCTAATCCCATTTGGGGAAAGGGTTTTCTTTGTCATGTTAATGAGGCCACAGCAGGGTAAGGTGTACCTTAAACCAATCACTTTTGAGATATAAAAGGAGCAGATTAGGCACAGAAGCCAAGGGAGCACAAATGGGGGAAGACAGACGCCATGCCACATGAAGATCATCAAGGAACCGAGCAGCAGAAGCTGAAAAGAGACAAGGATCTTCTTCCAGAGCCAACAGAGAGAAAGCCTTTTCCTAAAGCTGGTGCCCTGAATTCAGACTTCTAGCTGCCTGTGAGAAAATAAATTGGTTTGTTAAAGCCATCCACTTGTGGTATTTCTGTTATAGCAGCACGAAGAAACGAAGACACTTCCCTACTCCAAAGTCATGATTATCTTCTAGAAGCTTAGTTTTGTTTTCCACATTTAGGTCTATTCAGCACTGTACAGTAGAAATAAAATGTGAACCACACATGTAATTTAAAATTTTGTAGTAGCCACATTAAAAAAAATAAGGTACAAAAAAGAAAGCAGATGGCCTAGGACCATAGTTACAGGGAACATCTAGGTCAACTGACATAGCATACTTTATCAGGAAAATGTTCTACATCCCACTTTGGTCAGTGCCATCTGGGGTCTTAAAAGCTTGTGGGCAGCCATCTAAGATACTTCAATTGGTCCCATCCCACTTGGAGCAAAGGAGAATGAAGAAAGGCAAAGACACAAGGAATATACTAGCCCAAAGGACTAAATGACCAAATGAACCAAAGACTCCACCAACCTGAGACCAGAAGAACTAGATGGTGTCCAGCTACCTCCAATGACTTCCCTGACAGGGAACACAACAAAGAGTCCCAGAAAGAGCAGGGGGAAAATGTGCGACAGAGCTAAAATTCACCTAAAAAGACCAGACTTAATGGTCTGACAGAGACTGGAGGAACCCCTGAAACTATGGCCTCCAGGTGCACTGTTAACCCAGAACTGAAACCATTTTTGAAACCCACTCTTCAGACAAACATTAGACAGGAATATAAAACAAAAAATAATACACATGAGGAATGTACTTCTTAGTTCAATCAGATACATGAGACCAAATGGGCAGCTCCTGTCCACAAGCAAGAAGAGAAGGCAGGAAGGGTCAGGAACTGGATGAAGGGGCACAGGGAACCCAGGGTGGAAATCGGGCAGCGTGGTGTCACACTGTGGGAATTGCAACTGATGTCACAAAACAATGTATATATTTTTAAAATGAAAAATTAACTTGAACTGTAACCTTTCACCTAAAGCACAATTAAAAAAAAAAAAAATCCAGATGAACAACAACAAAAAAGCAGGTGAAATTAAATTTAATAATATATTTTATTTAACCCAATATGTATAAAATGTTATCACATCAACATATAAGCCATATAAAAGTCATTTTTCATACTAAGTCTTTGAAATCTGGTATATATTTTATACTTACAGCACATCTCAACTTTCATTAGAAATACTTGATCCATATTTATATTTCATAAAATTTATCATTAAAAAGGTAGATTCACGTATTCAAGTTGTTCCAATACACATAAATGTTTTCCAATAACTGTGTAAGTACCCTGTTTTCTCCACAAAATTTGCAGTTCTTTAGTCCTATCCAGCACTGTTTCCTTCATAGCACCTAGATGGTCTGTAGTTAGGTCTGCCTTGGTCACTGCTGTGATTCTCAACACCTAGAGCAGTGCAGATAGATAAGCACCCAATATATATTTGTTAAATAAGCCTACAATATTGTTGTTGTTAGCTGCCATTGGCCCCAGATTCACGGTGACCTCATGCACAAAAGAACAAAACAGTCCCTGGTTCTGTGGATCAGACCGTTGTGATCCACATGGTTTTCATTAGCTGATTTTCAGCAGTAGAGAGCCAGGCCTTTCTTCCGAGGAGCCTCTGGGTGGACTTGAACCTCTATCCTTTCCATTAGCAGCCGTGTGTTAGCCATTTGCACCACTCAAGGGCTGCGAACTTACAATAAAAAAAGAAGCCAAACCAGCTGCCGTGGAGTCAGTTCTGATGCATGGTGACCCCAAGTGTTACAGAGCAGGACGGCTCCATAGGGTTTTCTTGGCTGTAAGCTTTACGCAAACAGACTGCCAGGCCCTTCTTCCATGATGCCGCTAGGTAGGTTCAAACTGCCAACTTTTAGGTTACATAGTAAAGTGCAAACTGTTTGCGCCATCCAGGGACCTAAACCTACAATTAAAAAAACAAAAAAAAACAACCCATTGCTGTTGATTGCAACTCATAGCTACCCTATATAGAAATCAATAAAATGAAGAATTCTTCCCTCTCTCCTTAGAGTTAAATAACCCACTGCTCACTGCTCTACACAGATGAAGGTGTCAGAGAAGGCTGGGGTCTCTCCCATTCTTCTCAGAGGTTGCGGGGCTAAGGCGTCACTTCTGACCCCACCACCCTTCTCACCTGGTCTCACGCCCAAGTCGCACCCCGATGACGTGTGTGCCCCAGCCCACTCTCTTCACTCGGTCCTTACTTCCCCATGGCTGCTTTTAAATAATGCCAAAGCCAGTGCGGCTGACTTGCGTTCCTAGGTCACGCTTCATAGCTGTGTGACTAGTTACTCTCAACCCCATTAGGAATTCCCAGTGCCATACAAATCCTCACCAGGACCAAATAAGAACAAAACCATGTCCTGCAGGAGGAAGTGGAACTTACCCCCTCCCAGCAATCCACTCTCCCCTTGGTCCAGTCTGATCGTCTTTCCTACTCAACTTCCAGCCAAACAACCCATCTGCTGTTCCTGAGTCCTCCCCTCTGTTCACGGCATCCCTCACTGACCTTCTCCAGCTCCTGAAACGCTGTCCATTCTGCAAGGCCCAGCACATACCAGCTGCCCCATGAAGCCATCCCAACTGCTTCTGTCCGAGTTCCCTGGGCCTCTCAGCGGCCTTGGCTTTCTCTGCATTCTGAGCATTCTGGGCTGTGAGCTCATCTGCCCAAGCCCTACAGCAGCCTGCAGGGGGTTGGTGGCTGGTGCATCTTCACTTGGACATGAAGACCAGGTGCTTCATGACCCCCACCCTTGCCCTGGGCATGACGCAGGCCAGGGGTTACAGAGCTTGCAAAGCACAGTTGTAACATGTAATGGTTTTAAAACAGAAAAGTGAAAATGTTCACTTCTCAAAAGGGAATAAAGTGTTCTCATAAAAAGCGGGAAAAAGACAGGGATGACAAAAGTGATTCTCTGAGTTATAAAGCTACCATCCGTCTGTCCATTTGTCGTGTTGTGGTGGCTGTGATACTGGAAGCTATGCTAATGGTATTTCAACTGGTATTTCAAATACCAGCATGGTCACCCATGGTAGACACGTTTCAGTGGAGCTTCCAGACTGTGACAGACTAGGAAGAAAGGCCTGGTGATCTACGTTCAAAAATTAGCCAATGAAAAGCCTACAGATCAAAACAGAACATTTTCTGACCTGCTTGCCTTGGACACATCATCAGGAGGGCTCAACCGCTGGATGAGGAGATCATGTTTGGTGATGTAGCAGGCCCGCGAGGGTGACAGGGACCTTGGTGAGGTGTACTGGCACGACAGCTACAATGGTGGGGACTTGAACACGCCGGTGATTGTGGGGGTGACGTCTCCTTCTGTTGTGTATCAGGTTGCCATGAGTTGGAGCCAACATGAAGGCAGCTAACAACAACGACAACAACAACAGTGCTTCCCCTGACACAAGTACCCCAAGCATGGATCCAGGAGGCATGAGGCACTCTGGGTTGCTGCCACCTTTTGGCCTGTCTCGGGTTGGTGGACAGTTGGTATAAATTCCTCTGAAATAATATAAGTTATTTCCTAGGCCATCTCCCATGGAGATCATACACAGTCTTAACTCCTGGTGAGTCTTTCTATCCCTTGTATAATGACATTAAGTGAGAACAGTGCAACTGTTAATAACCTAATTAAACTATAAAAGAACTACGATTTTTCCATCTCAATTTTCATTCAGCAATCAAAGATCACAGATGTAACTTTTATATATCACCAAGGACCAAAGTTGGGGTTGATTTACACATCTGAAAAGATGCAGGACTTGGCTACCTGTAAAAGGCTGTGTTCCAGGATTCCACCCCTTCCATCCTTATTTAGGGCCCCTTGGGGTCTGATGCCCCATTGCTCACCAGCATGCCTGGCACAGAGAGATGGCATTACTGCCATGGAGTCCCATTGCAAGGTCCTGAGAGGCTGGGATAACCGGTCCGAGTAGGGTGGAGCCACCGCCCCTGGCATCCTTCTTGGTGGTACCAGTGTGGCAGGAACCCTGGCTGGTGCCAAAGTCAGGCCTCTCAGAGGACGAGGAGGGGGTGCTATGCGGTCCCAGGATAAATTACCTTCCCAGGAGGATACAGAAGGACTGAGAGTGAGGGCAGAACAGGTTTTGTATAGACCAGGTTTTAGCACTGGAAAATGAGTACTAAACAGGAAAATTCAGAGCCAATGCACAATTACCATCACTGCTGCTTTGATTAACTGGTTCATCTGATTAAACTGACTTATCTAACACAGAACATGAGCAGTCCCACCATCTGTTCCCTCCAGGCATTTCCCAGTGGCAGAGCTATGAGCCTAGAGACAGGACAGCTGATCAAGTCACTGTTAAAACTGAGAAATGGGTCTCACAGGCCCACTTCAGTGGCAACGAGCCAGAGGATGAGTGTCAGCTAGAAAATATGTCAGCAGCATATTTAAGACAAAGCAAAAATGTAAAAACTGATTGAATTTCTCTGAGTTTATTTCTTCCTTGGCTCTGCAGTGTGAAATACAGCAGCGCTAGGTGGCCTTTTGCGTCCCACTTTCCACCCAGCTGACTCTCATCTTGGGCAGTAGGAGCTGCCCTCCTCTTTCCTGTGTGAGGCAGACCTTTCTCATGGATGAGAGCCTAGCCCAGGGGCTCGCGCAGACTCTGGTGGGGGTTTGGAGGAGGCTTCAGGTCATAGCAGCTGAAGCTGCAGCCATCCAGCATGTCTCCCTGAGAGATGCCATCGAGGCAGGGGTCCTCGCCCGCTCTGGGGTTGTCCAACCTGCCTGTCCTCTCCAGCGTGGCCTGAAGAAGTTCTCGGATTCTTCGGTTTTCCTTGGAAGTAGACTCCCAAACAACTTCAAGCTCCCCTTCCATTTCTCTGAGAGAAATAAACAAACCAAAGGAAAAGTTCAAAATAGCATGATTTTAAAAGTATTTAACAGAGCTCTTGTGATTCCTAAAGTAGCAAGAACTCAAATGACAGAATGCTTATCATCCAAGTACAGAGCTCACTGTGCTTGGGTTCTGAAGCAAAAGAGGCCAAAGTTAAATGGAACACCAAGGTCCTCCCGGATCCAGAAAAGAATACAAAGGTGCAGGCAAAAAACTATTTCTTATCTAAGTTCTGCCTTTTCCTTTATTTTGGTAAGACTGCTCATATTCCAGGGGACAGCTAAGTAAATTGGCATAATAAAATCTATTAAGAAAACATTCTGCATCCCACTTTGGAGAGTGGCGTCTGGGGTCTTAAACGCTAGCAAGCGGCCATCTAAGATGCATCAATTGGTCTCAACCCACCTGGAGCAAAGGAGAATGAAGAACACCAAAGATACAAGGTAATTATGAGCTCAAGAGACAGAAAGGGCCACATAAACCAGAGACTACATCAGCCTGAAACCAGAAGAACTAGATAGTGCCCAGCTACAACTGATGACTGCCCTGACAGGGAACACAACAGAGAATCCCTGAGAAAGCAGGAGAGCTGTGGGATGCAGACGCCAAATTCTCGTAAAAAGACCAGACTTAATGGTCTGACTGAGACTAGAAGGACCCCGGTGGTCATGGCCCCCAGACCTTCTGTTAGCCCAAGAAAGGAACCATTCCCAAAGGCAACTCTCCAGACAGGGATTGGACTGGATGATGGGAGAGAAAATGATGCTGGTGAAGAATGAGCTTCGTGGATCAAGTAGACACATAAGACTATGTTGGCATCTCCTATCTGGAGGGGAGATGAGAGGGCAGAGGGGACAGAAGCTGGCTTAATGGACACGAAAAGAGAGAGTAGAGGGAAGGAGTGTGCTGTCTCATTAGGGGGAGAGCAATTAGGAGTATATAGCAAGGTATATATAAATTTTTGTCTGAGAGACTGACTTGATTTGTAAACTTTCACTTAAAGCACAATTAAAAAAAAGACTGCTCATATTCTTTGTTCTTATTACTTTATAATAAGAATATACAATAATCAGAGCAGCTGACCTAAGCCAGGCAGACGAGACTGCACAATGGCCTGGCTGTGGGCACCTACCCAGCATGGACCCTGTAGGCTCTCCCCCATGTCCTCTTTGCCTGTACTGTCACCTGGCTAATACTCTACGACTTTTCATAGGTACCCGCATACGTGGCCTGATGGGCTCAGACATAAAGGGTGAGTTAGGTGGCAGGGCGGGGGCTTATAGCAAGTGGGGCTTATAGCTGAGGACCCAGAGAAGAGTGGCCTAGACCATGTGCCAGGAGGGTGAGTGCCCAGAGGGGCCAACGCCTGTGAGAAACGGAAAGGGCAGCAGAACAGTATTTCCTGAGAACAACTCTGTGCCAGCCACTTTGTGGGATGCTAGGGAAATGGGGGTGGACAAAAGTATCCATGTCCTCACAGGCCAATGGTCCACTGGAAGAATAGAGCAGGATACCAGCCACCATGTGTGATGCTAGGCAAACAGGGGTGGACAAAAGTATCCATGTCTTCACAGGCTATGGTCCACTGGGGGTATAGACCAGGATACCAGGCACCATGTGGGATGCTGGGAAAACAGGGGTGGATAAAATATCCATGTCCTCACAGGGCCACGGTCTACTGGAAGAACAGACCAGGATACCAGCTACCACCTCAGGGGGACAGTGAACTCCATGAGGGGATGTGAAGAAGAGAACATCAGGCCTCAGCCCAGGAGAAGGAGTGGGCCTTGTCCAAGGTGGCAGGGTGGGGACACCAGCTCCACAGATATTGCCAGATGATTCTGGAAAACATTAGCAACCAAATGAGCAGGTGGACTCAGGAGTCATATTTAAAGAGCAAGACATTGAGGCTCAGGGAGACAAGTGACCTGCACACTTATCCAGGGTCGCTGTTCTTGTGTACTGTTTACAGGGGTGTGAGAGAGCCCAGAGCCCATACTGATTCCTTCCAAGGCCCACTCAGTGTCAAACACTATTTAATTAAATTATGTCTAAAAAAAATCCCTGTTTCTGGCACAAAACACCCAGATGTTTGATAAATCATAGAAATATGTTTAAATGTATGGCCAAACTCAAAAGAAAGAACAGGAAACCCCAAAGAGAAGGAAAAAAAAAAAAAAAAAGAAGAAGACTAAGCTGAAACCACAGAGTTACTTAGATAAAATATTGGTGTTGCTCTGAGAGCAAAAGCCAACGTCAGAAACGCACAATTTTTTGGAAATGAAGACTAGGGCTTGGGCCCATGCAAACTGGGTGTGGCAGGAAAATCCATATTTGTGTTTCTCTTCTTCTCCCTAGAAATACTCTAAATTATATGTCCCAGCAATAGGCAGTTAAGTGGAAACACATGAAGGACCCTCAGAGGGAGGTCAGATGGTTGAAAAATCTTTAGATCTTCAAAATAAACCTGCTTGGAGAGGCTAAAAAGAGACTCCTTGGAGATTGTAGCTACTGGCCTGTTCTCACGTGGATCACATGGAGTTTGAATCTACACTATTCCCCATGATCAGGAATCCCAGGCCCTGACTGAAGTGAACCAAGAGTAAAATGATATTTTTGAGACAATCAGGGAAAAAGCTAAATGGATGGGTTAAACAGCACACTGGACACAAGTGAAGAGAGAAATTAGTAAACCAAAACATTGAACAGAATAAATCACCCAGAATGGAGGCCAGGAAAATATGTTAGATAATATTAAAGAGCTATTGTTAAAAAATCCTTTAGATTTTTTTTAAATCACTACTATAGTCTATTAAAGATAATAATAAACTTTAAGTGGCTCAATAAATTAAAATGTTCTTTGGAAACCTGGAGAAAAACATCCTCAATCCAAACCTTAAGATTCCACAGATTAAATTCATCCAAATATGAGCTCATAATAAGAAACTGCTGTGTGAAAAATTACACAAAATAAGTAAAACAGAGCAACAGTTAACAAAACAAGATTTATCATATAAAATAGCTATGAATGAAATAGTAAAGGAAATAATATATTAAACAGAAGCAAAGGCCAAGAACTTATTTTTTAAAATGACTGGGCAGATTTCCAAAAGAACCAAACAGAATTCTGGAAATGAAAAATACAGTTGCTGAAATAAAAACTTCTGTGGCTGGGTTAAATAGCACATTGAACACAGCTGAAGAGAGAGAGTTAGTAAACAGGAATACTGAGCAGAAGAAATTAGCCAGACTGCAGACCAAAAAAACAGAGATACAAAGGTAGGCACATGGAGGAGTCAATGAGAAGGCCTAACATACATTTTATCTAAGTTCCAGAAGGAAATTTAGAAAGAATGGGGGAAAAGACATATTTGAAGAGATGATGGCAGAGAACTTTTTAGAACAAAAGACATAAAATCACAGGCATAGAGCATAACTTATACCAAGTAGGATAAATAAAAAGAAATCATAGTTAGAAATACTGCAGATGAGACAGAGATCTTAAAAGCAGCCAGGAGAAAAGACAAAGTACCTATTTTCAAAAACCGACAAAAGACTTCTCAACAGCAATAATGAAATCCAGAGAAGAGTGAAATGTGCTGAGAGAAAATGATTGTCAAGGTAGAATTCTGCACCCAACAGAAAATCTTTCAAGGATGAGGGCGAAATGCAGACATTTTCAGTTAAACAAAAACTAAGAAAGCTTACTGTCAATAGAATCTCACTAAAGAAACTTCTAAAGACTGTACTTTAGGAAGAAGGAAAATAATCTGAAAAATAAGATCTGAGATGCAAGAAAGGAGAGTAATCAAATAAATTAACAAACTGTGGAGAAATCAAAATAAGCAAAAACTAACAAAAATACTGGCAATATTTAATATATGGGGCTAAAATAATGATATAAAATGGATTTTTGCTTTTCATTTTCATATCTATATCTAATAATAGACAATAACAGCATATAAACTGAGTGGGAAATAATTAGATTAGATCATTTTAATGGCCCTGCAAGGGGTGGGGGGAGGGAATGTAGAGATGCTGATTAGTTTTTTATGTTAAATACCCATGGTGAAATTTCAAGGGTAGAAATAAAATGTATAACTTTCAAATTATCAGAAAGAAAAAATGGGGTAAGAGGAGAAAATGAAACAAAACAAAACAAAATCCATTTTATTAATGCAATTCTAAAACTCCCATCTGGCAGGAAGCTTGATATTGACCTGACTTTAAAAAAAAAAAAGAAAATTTATTATTATTATTTTTTTTACAGAGTGACTATGGTATATAAGAACTTCTATGACTACTAATACATGTTAGGTAAGAATCTGTTTTGCTTGGCATTAAGAAGCATCTGGTTTATGGAAAATATGAGACATCTGCATTCTGATGGCATTAAATCTACTCATCTGTCACATGCTCCCAATGAGCAGAATTGACTACTCAGCCTGCAGCTATCCATCAATATTAAATCTATATACCTGCAACAATAAAGAAACTAGGTGTGATTTCTGGTTTATTTATTATTATTATTTCTATTTTGAGAGCTCTTTAATAGTTTTATGATTTCATGTAAGTAACTGGAATCACATTGATACATCTCCTAATGAGGTTTAAGAAACATCACTTTGCAGGACAGGGATATATCATTTATCTATCATAAGCCTCCTTTTTGTCTGAATTTTTTTTTAATTTTGAATTGATTTCTTAATTAAAATTCTTATTTTGAGATAACTGTGAATTCAAATGAAATTGTATGAAATAATACAGCGAGATTCTGTGTACCCTTTACCCAGTGTCCCCCAGGGTAACATCTTGCAACATATCGTACTATGTTTGTACTATAGGACCATTACTATAGTACCATTGCTATAGTACAATATCACAACCAGGATGCCGACACTGATATAGTCAAGATACAAAACATTTCCATCACAAGGATCCCTTCATGTTGTCAATTTGTAGCCATGCCCACTTCTCTCCCACTCCACCCCCTCCTTAATCATTTTAAGAATGTTATATAAATGGAATTATACAGTACACAACCTTCTGGGATTTTTTTTTTTCCCCCGCTTAATATAATTCCCTGGAGATTGATCCAGGCTTTTGCACGTCTCAAAAGTTTGTTCCTTTTTATTGTTCAGGGGTATTCCATAGAATAAATGTACCACAGTTACTTAACCATTAACCCACTGAAAGATGGGTGAAAACATCTGAGTTGTTTCCAGTTTGGGCCATTACTGATAAAGCTATTATAAACTTTCATGTACAGGGTTTTATGTGAAGATAAGTCTTCATTTCTCTGGGATAAATGCCCAGGAGTGCAATTACTGGGTCCTATGGTTTTTTTTTTTTTTTTTTTTATGGAAGTTGCATACCTAGTTTTTTTAAAGAAATTGCCAAAATTTTCTAGAGTGGTTGTCCCATTTTATATTCCCACCAGCAATGTATGAGTGATTGTTTCTCTGTGTCCTTGGCAGCATTTACTGTTGTTGCTTTTCATTTTAGCTATTCTGAGAGGTGTGTAGTGATAGCTCATTGTAGCTTTCATTTGCATTTCCCTAATGGCTAGTGATGCTGAACATCTTTTCATGTGCTTATTGGCCATCTGTATATCCTCTTCGGTGACATTTTTGTTCATGTCTTTTGACCATTTTCTAATTGGATTACTTATTATTTTTAACGTTGAGTTTTGAGACTTCTTTATATATTCTAGATACTAGACCTATTTTCTCCCAGTCTGTAGCTTGTCTTTTCATCCTCTTAACAGAGACTTCCACAGAACAAAATTTTTAATTTTGATGAAGTCTAATTGATCAGTTTATCCTTTCATTGGTCATGCTTTTAGTGGCAATCTAAGAACTGTTTACCTAGTCCTATATCCTAGAGATTCTCTCCTTTTTTCCCCCTAAAAGTATTACAGTTTTTATATTTTACAGTTAAGTCCATGCTCCATTTTCAGTTAATTTTTATATAACCTGTGAGGTTTAGGCTGAGGTTCATTTTTTTTGCCTATGGATGTCCAACTGCTCTACATCATTTGTTGAAAATGTTATCTTTCCTCCACTGAATGCTTTTGCACCTTTGTCAAAAATCAGCTGGGCATGTTTGTGTGGCCTATTTCTGGGTTCTCTATTCTGTCACACTGATCTACATGTCTATCCCTCTGTCAATACCACCCAGTCTATGTAACAGCTCTTGAAATTGGGTAGACCTAGTCCTCTCACCTTATTCTTTAAAAAAAAAAAAAAAAAAATGGCTATTCTAGTTCCTGTGCCTTTTCATATAAATTTTAGAATAATCTTGTCTAGACAGACAAATAAGTTGATAGCTGCCATCAAGTTGACTCTAACTCATGGTGACATTATGTACAACAGAAGGAAACGCTGCCCAGTCCTGCATCACCCTCCATTGTTGAGGCTATCGTATCAACCCATCTCACCCAGGGTCTCCCACCCTCCCACTGGCCTTCTGTTTCACCAAACATGATGTCCTCCTCCAGTGACTGATCCTTCCTGATGACGTGTCTAAAGCAAGCAAGTTGGACAGTGTTTTGTGATTCATAAGGTTTTTGTTGGCTAATTTTTGGAAGTACATCACCAAACCTTTCTTCCTAATCTGTCTTAGTCTGGAAGCACTGCTGAAACCTGTCCACCATGGATGACCCTGCTGGTATTTGAAATACCCAGCTCCAAGTTGGTGGCTACTAGACCATAGCTGATTAGAGACAGGTAACCTGCAAGTCTTTCCTCCATCTGCTTTATTTCAGTGATCAAAAACAGAAGCAGGCAGGGATCAATTTCACAGCAGCAGATATATACTTACTTATACTGGAATTCTGAGAGATCAAAAAAATTCTTTCAGAGACTGGATTATTGCCAGATTGATTTGGAGAGAAAACATCTAATGCCAAAGGACTTTGGAGGGACATCATTTGTTTTTTTAAAGCTTTCAAAGATGAATACATAAGAATATAGTTTCATAAGGTTCTGGGCCATACTTTTAAAAAAATTATATCTGCATTATATTCCTCCGTACATGAAAAATATGCATGGATTTGCCTCAAACATAGGATTTCAGGTCAATGCCATCCAATGCATTTGTCTCAACTGAACATTTAAGAAATGCAGGGGCTTCGTTTAAATTTCCAGGAAGAGGAAATGAAATACAAATAGTAAAAGAGCTTGAAGAAAAGTATCTGAGCACTACTATGAGTCTTCTGCACGCGTCAGTTCATGTTCCAGTCTGCCAATGACACCACGGCTGTTAGGAAAAGGCCAACTGAAGTGTGAAACCAAAACAATGTGAGGGGCCACCGGCTTCACCTTCACACAACATGTGAAATTCCTCAACGTTTTTTAATACACGGACAGTACTTCCTCTATTGTATATTTAAAGAATAAAGACGTAACAGATACATCACCGTCTCTCCACAGAGAATATATTGCACCCACCATCGTATCATTATGGTCTTATAAAAGGAGAAGGATCAGAAGTTAAACAGCAGTCTTGAAAATTAAAAAAAAAAAGTTTACAGCAGAAATAAAAAACAGAAACCTGGTAAAATCTCCAAGAAAATTAAATAAGATTTAAAAAATCCGAGAGACGGCAAATGGGAGAAAAAGGGAAGACAGAAGACTGGATTGATTTAAGAAGTTCAATATTCAAACAACAAAATTTTTAAGAAGAGAAAATTAGGAAATGAAAGTCAAGATCAAAATTAAATTCAGACAAAACTAAAATGTAAAAACAAAAAATAAATAATCAAAGAAACAAAACAGGCCCAAAAGGTTTTACCACAAAATTCTAGCAAACTTTCAAAATACAAATATATGTTAGATATTCCATATGCCTCTGTTTTAGGTTATACCTTTTCTGCTGCAACGCCTCATCCAGGACCTCCTGCTTGTCCTGCAGCATCCGGTGGAGGTGCCTCATCTCCCGCTGGTACTGAGCTGTCTTGCCAGCAAAGTCTTCCTGCTGCTCCATCAGACGGTGATTGATGTCACCCAGCTTCAGTGCTGCCTGCTTCTTGTAGCTCTGGGGGAGGAGGTGCTGAGTGAGCAAGGGGATGCTGCCTGTGGCCTAGGTTGACAACATACCTTCTCCCACACCCTCCGTTTGCATTCCCTACCTCCACCCTGTATAATGTATGAATCTAGGAAAATTGGAAATCGTCAAAAATGAAATGGAATGCAGAAACATTGATATCCTAGACATTAGTGAGCTGAAATGGACTGGTACTAGCCATTTTGAATTGGACAATCACATGGTCTACTATGCCGGGAATGACAACTTGAAGACGAATGATGCGTTCGTTGTGTCATGTAGACCTGTACTCCATAGGGTTTCCTTTTCTCTTTTTTTATAATTTTCTTTATTTTGTTGTTGTTGAGAATATACACAGCGAAATACACACCAGTTCAACATTTTCTACATGTACACTGATCACATTCTTCAAATTGTGCAACCACTCTCACCTTCCTTTTCTGAGTGTTCCTCCCCCATTAATTCACTGCCCCCTAAGGTTCCTATCTAATCTCTTGAGTTGCTGTTGTCAATTTGATCCCATATAGATAGTTCTTAAAAGAGCATAGTGCTCAATGCAGACCATTTTTTACTAAAAAAAAAAAAATTTTTTTTTGTTTTTTAAGTAGTTAAGGAAAACTATTGTTTGGTTTTAAGAAGACAACAGGGAATATATTTGGTTTAAGGTTTAAAGATTATCTCAGGACAGTAGTGTCAGGGGTTCATCTACCCTTCATGGCTCCAGAAAGTCTGGAGTCCATGAAAATAAGAAATTCTGTTTGGCATTTTTCCCTTCCTGATTCTTCTATGGAATCTTAGATCAAAATGTTCAGTAATGGTACCCGAGTACCACCCAGTTCTTCTGGTCTCATGAAAAAGGAGGCAGTTGTTCATGGAGGCAATTAACCATACATTCCATATCCTTCTTCTGTTCCTGACTCTCCTTCCTCTGTTGTTCCAGGTGAACAGACACTAATTGTTGTGCCTTGGATGGCCACTTGCAAGCTTTTAAGACCCCAGGCACTACCTGACGAACTAGGAGGTAGAGTAGAAGCACTAAACACGTTATTAGGCCAACTAACTGGGATGTCCCATGAAACCATGACCCTAAACCTCCAAACCAGGGAACAAAATCCCATGAGATGTTCAGTAGTACATAAGCAGCAGCTACTCTTTTTTTTTTTAATTGTCATTGTTGTAAATACATCTATCACACAATTTTTGCAAGTCCAACTTTTTATGGGTGTACAACTTGACAGAATTACACTAATTGGCTACACAGCCCTACCCTTAATCAATGGAATTCTTCCATCACCATTAACCTGCCGTTTCCCCATCTCTCCTACCCTGGTAACCACTAATAAACTTTGATCTCTATATATTTGCCTTTTCTTGTCTTTTTATATAAGTGAGGTCATTCAATATTTATCATTTTGGGATTGACTTATCTCACTCAGCATAATGTCTTCCAGCTCCACCCACACTGTAGCATGTTATCAAGACTTTATTTCTCCTACTGGCTGAGTAGTATTCTATTGTATGTGTGTACCACATTTTGTTTATCCATTCACCCACTGATGGGTATTATGTTGTTTCCACTTTTTGGCTATTATGACATCTTTCCTTTTGTGATTTGTTTTTTTGTGTGTCTTAAGCCTTCTTTGTCTTTGTCCTTTAGTACTGTTTGCTTTTGTGTTTTGTTGGTTTATTGTACTGAGCCTTTTTTGGTTCCCTTCTCCCTTCCTTTTGCATAGTTTTTTATGTATTTTCTTAGTGGTTACCATGAATATTTAAGTGCTTGTATTTGTAACATTCTAGGGTAAGTTGGTACCAACTTAACTTTAGTAACATACAAGAAATTCTGTATCTATACATTCCCCTCCCCCCTTTTCCTCTTGTTATCACTAATTACGTCTTTATATATCATGTGTCCTGTAACATGATTTTATCCTCTCTTTTTATATACTTGTTATTAAAAAACACGAAGGACAAAACATTTAGAATTATCAAGCATGAATACCTTATTTCTAGCCCCTATACTTGTATCCTGGCAGTGTAGTGGTTAAGTGCTATGGCTGCTAACCAAAAAGTCGGCAGTTCGAATCCGCCAGGCGCTCCTTGGAAACTCTATGGGGCAGTTCTACTCTGTCCTACAGGGTCGCTATGAGTCGGAATCGACTCAATGGCAGTGGGTTTGGTTTGATTTTAAACTTGTCCATGCAGTTCCCTTTATTAGGGATCTTTCTTTTTATGTATAGCTTTGAATTACTTTCTAGTTTCTTTTCCCTTCCATCTACAGAACTCCCATTAGCATTTTTTGTAGGGCTGGTCTGGTAGATAGGAACTCTCTTAGCTTCTGTTTGGGAATATTTTAATTTCATCCTTATTCTTGAAGGATAGTTTCACTGGGTATAGTATTCCTGGGTGATGGTTTTTTTATTCAGTACTTTAAATATATCATTTCACCGCCTTCTGGCTTCCAGTGTTTCTGAGGAGAAACCTGCACTTAATCTCACTGATGATTCTTTGTATGTGACTGCTTCTCTTTCACTGCTTTCAGGATTCTCTCTTTACCTTTAAATTTTGACAGCCTAACTACGATGTGTCTTGGTGTAGATCTCTTTGGGTTTATTCTGCTTGGGGTTCTTTGAGCTTCTTAGATGTGTAGATTCACGTCCTTCCTTGGATTGGGGAAATTTTCTGTCATTATTTCTTCAAATATTCTCTCTGTCCCTTTCTCTCATCTCCTTCTGGAATTTCCACAATGCGTACATTATGTCTCTTGTTGTCCCATAATTCCACTAAGCTGTGCTCAGCCTTCTTGAGCCTCTGCTCTTTCTGCGCCTCAGTATCCATAATTTTAACTATCTTATTTTCTAATTGGAGCCCTAGTGGTATAGTGGTTAAGTGCTCACCTGCTAATCAAGGTTGGCAGTTCAAATCCACCAGCTGCTTCTTGGAAACCCTATGGAGTTGTTCTACTCTATCCTATAAGGTCACGATGAGTCAGAATCGACTCAAAGGCAACAGTTTTTTTTTTTTTTTTTTAATCCTCTAATTTGCTGATTCTTCTTTCTGCCTGATAAAATCTGTTGATAAGTGTTATGGAATGAATTGTGTTCCCTAAAAATGTGTGTCAACTTGGCTAGTCCATGATTCCCAGTATTGTGTGATTGTCCACCATCTTGTCATCTGATGCAATTTTCCTATGTGTTGTAAATCCTACCTCTATGATGTTAATGAGGCAGGATTCAATCTACAAGATTAGGTTGTGCCTTAAGTCAACTTCTTTTGAGATATAGAAGAGAGAAGCGAGCAAAGAGACATAGGGACTTCATACCACCAAGAAACAAGAGCCAGGAGAATAGTGCATCCTTTGGACCCGGGGTCACTTCGCTGAGAAGCTCCTCGACCAGGGAAGATTGATGACAAGGACCTTCTCCCATAGCCAACAGAGAGAGAAAGCCTTCCCCTGGAGCTGGCACCCTGAATTCAGACTCCTAGCCTCCTGACTGTGAGAAAAAAAAATTCTCTTTGTTAAAGCCATCCACTTGTGGTATTTCTGTTATAGCAGCACTAGATAACTAAGACAGTAAGTCCTTGTGTTGTGTTTCTCATTTCAGTTACTGTCAATTCCAGTTGCAATATCTCTTTTTTTAAGGTCCTCATTTTGTTCTTGCATTTTTTCCCTTATTTCTTTTAGCTCTTTGTCTATGTTTTCCCTTAGTTCTTTAATTATGTTTAATGTTGTTGTACTGTATTCTTCCATTTTTTTCATTTAGTCATCCCTAGATGTGCTTTCACTCCCTTTGTCATGTTCATTTGGATGGGCCATTGTTTCTGTGTTCATTGTGTGTCTTGTGATTTTTTGTTAGGGCATTGGAACTTCCAAGGGTGTTAACTTTCTCAGTTTTCCCCAGTATTTGGTGTTTTTGCCCACACTACTTTCTGCAAGAAACTTTTAGGTGGGCAGAGCTGTCGGCCTATTCCTGCCATTTCCTCTCCCTCTCTGTGATACCCCTGTCTCACTCCCTGGTTTAACTGGAATTCAATAGTTTCAGGTCTTGTTTTCAATCTTCAGTCTCACCCAAACACACCAGAGAATACTCTGTGGTCAGTCTGTCCACCAGCTGGCACCACCACTCAGGTGATATAACATGTATTAATCAATCTTTCCACAAGGGGGCACAGTCCCACCTTTCTGGTTATTACACCCTTCCCTTCTCTGTTTCTGCAATCATGTTTTTAGTTAGAAAACCCACACTTGGTGAGCCTCCTCTGGGGCTGGGTGTTGCCTTCTGGTTTTGTCCAAGGTTACCTTCCCTGCTCTCTGGGGGCTGCTTATATCTGAGCTGGCATTCAGGGGAAGCACAGGCAGATGCTCCTCTGTTTCCGGAGAGGAGGGGCTGGCACTCCCCTGAAAGACCAAGAGATCTGTCTGGTTGGCTTCAAAGCGCCAGTGGCCCTGTGGTGATTGGGGGCACTGTCTCCACTTAGGTGACCCACTTCCTGACTGCACTGTAGGGGACCTTCTCTGGGAGTTTGTATCAGTCCAGCAGCCAACAGTTACCAGTTGGGGGAGGGGTAGTCACACTCCAAATAGACTCTCAGGAGGGTCTGCCTTGTTGTTATCAGAGCCTGCCTTCTAGTATGTTGGCTGTGGGTGTTGCTTCCATTCAAGATACCTGCTTCCTAGCACACGGCAGTCTCAGTCAGCAGTCCTCAGTGTCAACAAGAAGTGGGGAGCAGACAGCTCCAAACTGACTCCCCAGGAGATCTGTCCTGTTGGTTTCAAAGGCCTGAGCTATGGGATACACAGGGAGGCAGGCAGAGTGTTGACTATGAGAGTAGGCTCCAGTGCAGGAGGCCATTTGTAGCAATTCATAGTAGGCTTGCAGCCAACACAGCCCAGGTGAGGGAGGTGCCGGCACAGTCCAAATGGACCTGAGAAGATCTGCCTTGTTGATTTTAGAGCAGAAGCTTGGGGTCCTGTCTCTTTGTACAGGCAAGGGGTGTGGTGGTTAGAAAAACAGGCACTTCTTCTGAGGCCACTTCCAAAGTTCATAGCAGCTGGTGGCCTGCATGGCTTGGTGGAGGGGAAGGGATGGTGGGAGAAGCTGTGTTCCTACTGTATGAGATTTGTTGTTGATTCATTGATTCCACCTGTTTGCATTTCCCGCTGCTTTCCTCTGCTCTCAGATTCAGAGTCCCTCAAAACCTTGCTGTTTCCTTGTTGTATTTCTTGTATCCTTGTGGGGGAGGGTCAGAATGGTGGTCTGTTTATGCTGCCACCTTCCCAGAATTCTCCCTCCATAGAGTTTCCAATGTCTGATTTTTTTGGAAGTAGATAACCAGGCCTTTCTTCCAAGACACCTCTGGGTAGACTCAAACCCCCAGCCTTTCAGCTAGCAACTGAATGCTTTAACCATTTGTACCACCCAGGAACATGAATAAGAGTTGACTCAATGGGTAACTGGTTTTACTAATTATTAGTAATTATTTCTAAGTATTATAATGAAGTTTCTGTTTTCCTCTGTATCTCCTGTAGTTTACACTTTATAAATTTGATGCTATGTTATTTAGTGCATACAGATTCCCAACTACTATATATTACAAACTGTAGTCCTTTTTTTTTTTTTTTTTGGCCCATTTAATACTTTTGACTTGATGTAAAGATTGCAACTTTTGCTTTCTTTTTGCTTGCATATATCTGAGTTATCTTCACCAATTCTTTTACACTTAATATTTCTGAGACACTTTGTTTCAGGTTATCTCTTACATCTAGCATTGAGTAGTATTTTGTTTTATGACTCTGTGACTGTTAAGCTGTGTCTGTCAGTCAACTTGGCTGGGCCACGATTCACTGGTTTGATGGTTATGATGTAGTTTGCCAGTCATATAATGTGATCACCTCCATGATGGATCTACTATGAGTAGCCAGTCAGTTGAAAGGGAGTTTCCTTGGGGGTGCAGCCTGCATCCAATATAGACAGACTTTCTGGCAAGGCTTCCAGGCTTCTGTTTGCTCTGGATCCTGTAGCTGGCTCCTGTTCATCTGGTTTCCGGTTCTTGGGACTTGAACTAGCAGCTTACCTGCCAATCTTGGGTTCTGTCAGCCTCCACAGTCTGTGAGCCAGCAGCCTGCCAGCTTGCCTACTCATCTTGGGATTTGTCAGCCTCTGCGGTCTGTGAGCCAGCGGCCTACCAGCTAACCTGCTAATCTTGGGATCTGTCAGCCTCTGCAGCCTGTGAGCCAGAGCCTTGTTGTCTGACCTGCCAATCTTGGATTCACCAGTACCTGCAGCTATGTTAAGTCAGGAGAACCCTCCAGCCTGACTGACAAACTTGGGACTTTCCAAGTCTTACAACCACATGAGCCATTTCCTTGATATAAATCTCTCTCTCTCTCTCTATACTCACTTCACTGGTTTTGCCTCTCTAGAGAATCCAGCCTAAGATAGGCCCAATCTAAAAAAATTTCTTTAATGGATGAATTAAGCTTATTTACATTTACTTACATAACAGATTTGTTTGGCCTCAATTTTATTATTTTATATTTCACTGTTTTACCTAAATATATTTAAAAAGACTTTCACTAACGTGGTCTGTTTTGTTTTAATTCTAATATTTAGGAAGAAATCTCTTTTGAGTCTTGTGGTTACCTTTATTCTTACACCTTTTATATAGTATACGTCCTCAAACCAAACCCAGTTCCATCGAGTTGATTACAACTCATAGTGACCCCATAGGACAGAGCAGAACTGCCTCATAGAGTTTCCAATGCTGTAAATCTTTACAGAAACAGACTGCTACATCTTTTTTCATGGAGTGGCTTGTGGGTTTGTTAGCAGCCAAGTGCTTAACCACTGCGTCATCAGGGCTCCTTTATATATGTCCTTAGTCCCCTCTTTTTAGTTCGCTACCAAAATTAACAATATTGTTAGCTCAGAACAGCCTTTTCCTCACTCCTTCCCTCCATTTCTTCCATCACCCAATTTTAGTCATTTGGTATCATTTTAAAAAGTGTTCATCTGTGCAAACACTAAAATATGCTTAAGCTTTTACTATTTAATATTTCAGTTTTAAATGATCTTTTGACTCATAGATATTACATATGAAGCAATCAGCAAGTTTATTCTACTTTCTACCTTCCTTCCCCTTTTGCCTATCATTTTCTCCTTAGTTGTATTATACTATCAGCCTTATCCCCATCTTAAGTCTTAGTTCACAGTTAAATACATTCATTGCTCATCATCAGTCCTTTTGCCAAAGGTTTCCCAATCATTTCTTGGTTGCTTAAACTCAGGTTGATTGATTCATAGGAAAAGTTTAAGGAAAAAAATGTTTCCAGAGTTCTTACATGTTCAAAACTGTCTGAAGGGGAGCTTGGTTGGATAGAAAGATCTTTGGCTCATACTCTCTTTCCTGGAGTGTTTATAGATGTTAACCACTATTCTCTGGCATTCAATGTTGTTACTGAGAAGTATAATGCCAACTTGATTTTCTTTCTCTTATGTCTTGGTCTTTTGCCTGGATGTCTTAAAGTCATATACTAGAGTGTGTCTTCCTGTCAATTTACTGGGTACAGTCTGGGCCAGTTTTTCTAGGTATACAATGTGCCCTTTCAATATGCAGATTCAAATCTTCTTTTATTTCAGAAAAGATTTTATGAATTGTGGTTTGGGCTGGATAAGTTCCATTGTTTTGGTTTCTTCTTTGAGGACTTCAACAATAAGTATAATGGATCTCCCTTGTTAATCTTCTGGATTTATCAATGTCTACTATATGCTTTTTATGTCTTTATTTCTGTTTTCTCGTCTCTATCCTTTACTGTGTTTTTACGATATCTATTCTTCTTGTGCTCCTTGTAATTTAGTCTACATTCTGAAATGGTTTGTCTTTTTCTTTGACTTTTTTCCTGTGTTGTGTCAACTTCCATTTCACAATCTCCTTTTTTTAGTTATCTTTTTCTCGAGGTTCCTGTGTTTTTACTTTAGAGTATTTTTCTCCTAGTTTTGTTTTATTAAGTTTTATCTCCTATCTACCTATCTTAGATAGAGAGTACACTTTGGAGTGTAGATTACAATTTTGATCTGCTTTGTGGCAACACTTTTCTAACGGGTTTTCATCATCTACAGAAAAGCTGTATTTCTATTTCTCTTCTTTTTTCTCATAGTATTTTTGTATTCCTTTGGAATAAGATGAGGTTCCTATGAGAGTGGGGAGCAATGGTTGGGCCAAGGTAACTTCCCACACCCTGCCTCTTTTATAGCCCCTTCTATGACTCTCTGAATCCAGCCTCATTGAGGAGGGCTTCTGCCTGCAGGCCTGAGTTTCCCAGATCACACCCTGACTTCCGAGGTGATGTCCTTACTTTCAGAAGCCATATCTTGCTGGCGTTTCCTGAGATGTTCCCTCTGGATTTTCCTAAACCCTTTTTAAGTCTTTTCATTTCCCTTATCTAACCGCCTGTCTAACTTGGATCCTGGTCATAGGTTTCCTCTCTGAGTGGCGTTCTCTTTACTCTTCCTACTCAGATGAATGATCATGAGATGGATTCTCAAGACAAGGCCAACTACTCTGAAGATCTGACCTTCTCTTTTGGAAATAAAAGCCAACGACAACAACAACAAAAAATCAGAAACAAAACAAAAAATAATACACACAGAGGAAAATTAAATTACTCATAATACTTTTATGCAGATTCTCATCATTAACAGTGCCAAGTATTCCTGCTGGCCTTCTTAATGCAGAGCTGAGATACTGTCTTCTGTTTTTTTTTTTTTTAATTTGTGGTGAAAATATACATGACAACACAATATACCACCGCCACAATTTCTACATGTACAATTCAGCAACATGGATTATATTCTTCAAGTTGTGCAACTATTCTCACTATCTAAAGGGGACTTTTTAGATATGTAATTCCATGCCTTTTTAGAGATCATCAGTAAATAGGCCCAGAAAGGCAAAATGATTTGCCCAAAGTTATCTAGTGGCAGAGCTAAGAATGAGATCCAGTTTCCTGACTTACTGTTCAACACTTACCTCATAAGGTGTAAAGAGACCTCAGCTATGTAATTTAGATTTTAGTCTACCTATTGAATTTTCCTTCTTAATGTTCACTGGAAGAAACATGGGAAGACAACTGCTCACTGTAAGACCATGTTGTCAAGGTTTTCTAGAGATGTCAGTGTTCTCCTGCTGTAATGTCCCTGAGCAGCAGATGTTTATACTTGGGTATACAGTACCTCTTATTTTATAATAATATCTTTCTTACTGAACACTTGGTATGTTCCAGGCTCCATGCTAAACACTTTTTATACAGCATTTCATCTCCAATGCTTTTGATTCATTGAAATTTTTCTATTGTAAAATATTCTGTTAATCAATTCCCCAAGTATTTACTGAATGTCTACTATGTGCCCTGCACTGTTCTAGGTACTTAGGCTATTAAAAAAAAAAAACAAAAACCCATTGCCGTTGAGTCAATTCTGACTCATAGCAACCCTACAGGACAGAGTAGAACTGCCCCATAGGGTTTCCAAGGAGCAGCCAGTGGATTCGAACTGCCAACCTTTTGGTTAGGACCCGAGCTCTTAACCACTGTGCTACCAGGGCTCTGCTTGGGCTATATCAGTGAACAAAAACAGACAAAAACTCCTACTCTTGTGGCGCTTACAGTCTGGCCAGGGGAGAGAGACAATAACCAATAAACACAACAAATACACAGTCTGTTAGAAGGCTATAGTCTATAGAAGAAGCAATGTAGCAATGTAATGAGAATCAGGCTTGTGAAACAATGGGTGAGCAGCATTTTTAGATAGGCAGGGTACACCTTATTGAACAATTTAATTAATAATAAGAAACACCATGTAGCTATCATCTAAGGTAACAACAGAGCATTATCAGCATCCTAGAAGCCCCCATGAACCCCCCGCCTCCCTAGATACAATAATTAATCCCATTTTTGCAAAATTCATTTGCTTATTTTCTCTTAGTTTTACAATCTATGTATTCTCAAATAATTTAGTTTTGCCTATTTTTAATTTTATATAAATGCAATCTTATTATAGATACTCATTTGTGCTGTGCTACTTTCATTCCATATTATGTTTGTGAGATTCACTCACATTATTATAATTTATTCATTTGCATTGGTATTAGGTATTCTTTCGTGAGATACCACAATTTATTTATTCTTTCTACTGCTGATGAATACTGGGTTGTTTCATTTGGAACTATTATGAATGATGTTGATGTGGCCATTTCTCTACATGATTTCTGGTGTGCATGTCTAACAGCTTCCTTGCCTAGAAGGATATATATCAAGAAAGGGATGGCTCGGTTGTGGGCTATGTGAATGTTCTACTTTACCAAAGGCCTGAGCCAATTTACAGCCCAGCAACAATGTAGAAAAGTTCCCACTGCTCCAAATCTTTGCCAAAAACTCTGTATTATTAGACTTTTTAACTTTTGACTTTGTAGATATAAAATGGGTAAAAATATGTCTTCTCCCTCTGGCTACTTTTAAGATCTTCTCTTTGCCTTTGGTGTTCTTCAGTTTCACTATGATGTGTCTGTAAGTGTGGAATCCTTTTATTAATCCTGCTTGTTGTTCAGATTATAACAACTAAATACATTTTAAGACTAAATTTACCATATCCTCCTTACTCTAAAACTGTGCTAGATAGTCAATGAACATTCTGTGATATGGATTTAAATGACACAACATTAAACTCTTAGAAATCTAAGTCACCTGCTAGGAATCTATGAAGCCATTTTAAAACACCACTCTAGAGGATATATAACTAAATTAAATCATTCCCACCACCAGAAGCCATAGGACAAACCCCAAAGCTCTGAATGTGGGTCTAGTGCAAGCATTAACCTTTCTCACAGCAATGGAACCCTTTCCTCACAGAGCATTATACCTAGAAGCCCACATTTAAGAAAACAAGGCAAGCTGCTTTGGTTCACGGGGTGGCGGGGGGGGGCCCTGGATTGGTGGTGTGAACATCAACCGACCTCAAATGGCTACTGCCCATTTAGAAATGGAAACAATGATGCTCTAGTGGGTATGCTAGTCTTCCCTGAATTTAGTTAGAGGGAAGTAATCTTCCCTGGGGAAGACCCAGAATCCAAATCAGAGCAGTTCCGGGATGCTGCTTGTGTCAGACCATACTGGAAACTAGACAGCCCCTGGGGCAGCGTCTCTGCTTGTACCATCTGAAAATGAAGACCTACCAGGCAATGCTGCTTCCAAAAATTTTTAATTTGTATTATTTAGGCAATATTCATGAGATACAGGAAGATAAAGTACATAAACTATTCTTTGCATTAAGGACGCACATTTGGGTTTGAGGAACTTTAAGATAAATTTTGTTTCATTTAACTTTTAAAGAATAAATAATTCAGAACTAAACCTTTTATTTCCTGAAATAAAACAAACTCACACCATACATATACTCATACATATACTGTTCACCCAATACTGTGAGTATTTACACACAGCCAACCAAAGCTTAGCTTTTCTTTCCTTAGTTTGCTAATACTCCAACATATTAAATACCATTGACTTATTTCTCCACTATCAGGCCCCTTTAGTTATTGTTCTATACACACATGCACTTGAGCCCAAAGGTCTTGGATCTCACCTGCATTATTAGATGCCCTCCAACCATGCCCTCACAGTACTCTCCCCTCCAAAATCTGTAGGTTCCCTCCCTGCCCTCCACCCAGGCCTCTAAGCCTACCTGCTTCTCTCTCTGCCCCTACCCTGATAAAACTACTTTGACAGGTGGGGCTGTGAATGCATGCTGGGAGTCTGCAGTCTACAAGGATAATGGAGGTCATGTGAGGAAGGTGGCCCAAAGGAGGAGAGCAGCTACAATGAGAAAAGTTTTCTTGGGCAGAGAAATTGGAGAATAAAGTCACGATTAAGCCAAGAGAGAAGCAGGTCAATACTTCTCTCTGACTGAACAAATAAATGCTGGGCTTGACAATGTAGCCTGGAGATTCTTCCATATACATATTATCATTATTTTTTTACAGCAGCATAGTATTTTTTTTTTGGAAGTTAAGTATTGCCTTTATTGTTGCTACGGAAAACTTCACATACTCCTAGAGGACAGAGTTATATCTTGGTTAACCTATATTAGGGCAACAGCCTCAGACTTATTTTGCAATAAGTATAGTCAGTGATTAACAAAGGTACCAAGCTGGTAGAAAAGGAGCTAAAACAACATATTTTGACACTCATGCTAACACAAACAAGATGCTCACATACACATGACCAAGTCATAGTACTTCTTCCTATCTTCCTTGTCTAGCACCAGATCAGATACAGGAAAAACTATCATCACCCTTCTCTTCCATTTTGTTTTGTAAGGAAGCTTGGCCAGACATCTGAATGATTTCCCAGTGAGTTATTGGGAACTGGGTGAACAAAATTAGAGAGTGTGATTTTATAAGATTAATATTTTAGGGCCTCTGGGTGGCAAAAACTAAGTGCTGAAAGGTTGGCAGTTCGAATCTATCCAGTGGCACTACAGAAGAAACTCCTGGCAATCTGCTTCTGAAAGGTCACAGTCACAAATATCCTATGAGGCACAGTTCTACTCTGACGTACACAAGGTTGACATGTGTTACAATCAACTCGACAGCAACTGGTTTTTGGGTTTCTTTTGGGGGGGGGGTATTTTAGCAATTTTACTAGTGAAGCAAATTAGAAAGTTATTTAAACAAAATAAAAGCATTTATTTATATCTCATGTAATAGCCAGGTGAACTGCCTCGAAACAGCCTTAAATCCACCTGCATGTACACAGGGAGATTTTACTTCATGAAATAGGCCTTAAAGACAAGCCACATCTGATTTTATTTGATCAACAATTGACGATGTTCATTAAGGAAGACTTACGCATAAAAACATTTAAAAGATTGTTTAAGGATATATTTTAAAGAAAATAAGTGTATTAAAATACCATAAAAATAATAACATACTTAGAAACATATTTTTTTAAAAAGGAACTGTAAGACATGTACTCAACGATCAAGAGTTACCCAACCTAAACGTCAATAAAAACCAGATGCCATCAGTCAACCTTGTCTTACAGCAACCCCATGTGTATTAGAGTAGAACTGTGCTTCACAGGGTTTTCAATGGCTGATTTTTTTTTTTTTAATTAACTTTTATTGAGCTTCAAGTGAATGTTTACAAATCAAGTCAGACTGTCACATATAAGTTTATATACACCTTACTCCGTTCTCCCACTTGCTCTCCCTCTAATGAGTCAGCCCTTCCAGTCTCTCCTTTCGTGACAATTTTGCCAGCTTCCAACTCTCTCTATCCTCCCATCCTCCCTCCAGACAGGAGATGCCAACACAGTCTCAAGTGTCCACCTGATATCATTAGCTCACTCTTCATCAGCATCTCTCTCCTACCCACTGTCCAGTCCCTTTCACGACTGCTGAGTTGTCTTCGGGAATGGTTCCTGTCCTGGGCCAACAGAAGGTTTGGGGACCATGACCGCCGGGATTCCTCTAGTCTCAGTCAGACCATTAAGTATGGTCTTTTTGTGAGAATTTGGGGTCTGCATCCCACTGATCTCCTGCTCCCTCAGGGGTTCTCTGATGTGCTCCCTGCCAGGGCAGTCATCGGTTGTAGCCAGGCACCATCTAGTTCTTCTGGTCTCAGGATGATGTCTCTAGTTCATGTGGCCCTTTCTGTCTCTTGGACTCTTAGTTATCTTGTGACCTTGGTGTTCTTCATTCTCCTTTGATCCACGTGGGTTGAGACCAATTGATGCATCTTAGATGGCCGCTTGTTAGCATTTAAGACCCCAGACGCCACATTTCAAAGTGGGATGCAGTATGTTTTCATAATAGAATTATTTTGCCAATTGACTTAGAAGTCCCCTTAAGCCACAGTCCCCAAACCCGCCCTTGCTCCGCTGACCTTTGAAGGATTCAGTTTATCCCGGAAACTTCTTTGCTTTTGGTCCAGTCCAGAGCAGCATAGTATTTTATGGTGGGGATTTTTTGTAGTTTATTAAATGAGAGGTGCTATTTCTGCCAATGAACCCTTATACTGGTCTGTTCTGATTAGGGACAGCCCTCATGCAAAATGTGTCATTTTCTTAAACACAGAAATCTGCAGGCCTTCATTCCCATTGGAAATCCAGTCTCTGAGGCTAATGACTACTTACCTTGACTTTTTCCTCTAATTTTCCCAAGCGAATATTGCCTTGTATTATTTTGTTGAGAACTCCATGTTTCTCACTTTCTAAACATTTAGCCTAAGTAGAAACAAAAAAATTATGGACTCTTTGTGTTGTAGAAAAGGTCAAATAAAAAATTCTTCTTCAAAGAGTATTATTACTCACAAATTATCCCCACCCTGCCACTTGTCTTGGCCTACCTGTTCCCATCCCTCCCTGAACCATTGTGTGTCTTGGCCTACCTGTTACCATCACTCCCTGACCCCTTGTGTGTGGGTTGAGTAATGGCCCACCCACATCTGAGGAGGGGGCAAGAGAAGGGAACAGCATCCTGGGTACCCCTCCTGGGCACAAATGGAAGATCTAGCCCCATGGACAAGGGAAAGTGAAGATTGTTATGGCTTCCAGAACACTTCTCTATTTTTATGGGATAAATAATTCCTTCAAATCACATCCAAGAAATATTTGCCAAGATGCAAATAAACTTTTTAACTTCAGTAATTTACATGATTACAAAATTGAGGATAACTGAATGTGAAATACGTTAATGCATAATGCTGCTCTCCACACAGAACATGGCGGGCAGTATGTCCAAGAGGGATGTCACTTGAACCTGAATAATTTAGATTAATCTCCGGATGGAAAATGAACTCTACACATTATAAATTACCTATTTCAAATGTTAAAATTAAAGGGTAGAAACAAAAAAAGTAAAGATGAGCATCCCTTCTAAGGTAGGCTGGTGGTGACAGTTTTGATTTTTCCAGAAAGAAACACAGAGAGTTAAATGATTTGCCACAAATCACAAGGAAAATCTATACAAGATACAGGATTAGAAATTAAGATGTCAGTGTCTAAGGCTATTGGGTCGCCTACAGAAATTGGATAAGCGAAAGATGGTGAACTAGTATTTGGGGAATTTTAAAGTTATTTGTGGTCATAGGTCTGAATCCGCCAGCTGCTCTGCAGGAGGAAAGACCTGGTGACCTGCTCCTGTAAAGATTACAGCCTTAGAAACTCTATCGGGCAGTTCTACTCTGTCCTACAGGGTCACTATGAATTGGAATTGACTCAATGGCAACTAACAGCAACAACTAAGTTGTTTGTAGCCATAGGGAAGCAGTGAAAATTTCCCAAGGTTGAACAGAGTAGCCTCTGTTAGAGTGTGGATTGGTGTGTAGGGGGGGCGCTCACAAGGCCCAGAAGATCAGGATACGGTGAGGCAAGCGTACACAGCCCACAGTCTCAGGGGAGGGTACAGATGGCAGAAGCAGCCAATGCCACCCTGGACAGAGCTAACTTGGCCATGGTGCTCCCTGGGGCAAGGAGCTTGCAGAGCATGTCCCGGGTAGGACATGCCTACCCTGGGGGCCTGTCTAGAGTGCCCTGCCCAGATGTCCTGGCAACTCTCTGCATGGCATATGGTAATGAATCACCTTAAAAGAAACAAAAACAATTTGGCCTTTTCTCTTGGTTTCTGAGAGAGAACTTTTGGAATTTCCTGAGTAATTGAGGTGTCTATTTCTAAAACCTCTAGACCACCTGAGTGTTTGTGCTAATGAGTAGGGGCTGACCAGAGCAGAAGGACCTCCTGGTAGCAATTAACCTCCGGAGGCATGATTTAACCTATCATGCATATGCAAGAAGGCCTCAATCATGACTAGTGATGCCTCAGTCGTGACGTAGTGATGATTAAGGCCAATAAAGGCTCTGAACGCAGAGGCTCCAAGAGGTTCCCGGTTGGCAGAGGCAAGATGACCTGCCCTCTTTGGGATATGGGAGCTCCAAGTTGGGAACGCTCCCAGATCTCACTCATGTGTCTCTTCCTTATGATTCTGATTTGTATCCTTTCTCTATAGTAAATCTCTAATTATTAGTAAGTTCTGTGACTCATTCCAGTGAATTATCAAACTCAGAGGAGTAGTGGGAGCCAGCGGGTGAAAGTGATGGAGCTCAGGGGAGGCTGGCATCCTGAAGGGGAATGGGAAAACCTCACATTTGTGGCCGGCAGGTCAGAAGTAAGGGTATCATGTGGACTCCTGAGTTTGTGACTATCATCTGCCTATCTGGCAACCTGAAGGACAGTGTCCTTTCAACTTGTGAGCTCTGACCTAGCTCCAGATGGTAGAGGCAAAGACAGAGAGTGCTGTGTGGGCAGCTGGTGTCAGAGATAATTGAGAAGTAGGGATTTGATTAATCTTCACATTTTAGGGATTGGGTTTATATTAATTCTTACCAATAAATATGGACAATGGTGGGGGAGCTAGAAATGAGATAAGGGCAGTTCCCCCCAGGTCCTACATTTCAACTGTGACTCTGGGGGATGTGAGAATTGGGAATTCAAGCCTGGCTTTGGGCGATTACATAAGTCAAGGCAGGAGGGAACATACTCTATTAACAGTCTTTCGGCTTGATTTCTAACTTACATATTTGGTCACACAGTACGTGGACCTCCATTTGTATTTCCACTGGGGACCCACAAATATAAGGGGTGGGCTGAAGAAGGGCTGTGTTGGGTCAAAGCGGGTCGGGACCTCATCACTGAAGCTGGTGATGTTCTCCAGCCCACATGGAAGGTTCAGGGCCCGCATCCCAGGGATGGGGAAACCTGCGTGTCCTGCTCATGCCCCTGACACAAAATGGCTTTGTATTTACAGAGGCACTGACACGTGACAGGCAGGTCCCCGTGAATGTTTGCTGGGTAAATGGATTTGTTTGGCACTTTACATTTCTCAAAAAGCTTTTGCTTTGCCTTCTCAGTATCCCTGTTGGTAAACCCAAAAGATCCAACAGAGGAGGAAATTGGCACTCAGCAGTGCTACAGAAGTCAGTGACCCTATAGAGTTTAACGTTTTTGTTGGGAATAGTAACTTCTTGGGAAGGGGAGTCTTGGGTCTGAAGGTCTGAATGCTTTCAAGGTCCTATAGGGTCACTATGAGTCGGAATTGACTCGATGGCACTGGGTTTTTTTTTTTTTTTTTAACATGCTATGTCAAATTGCTTTCTAGAAGACTCAAGGAAGGACTTAGAAACCACCAGTAGTATGTGACCAGGCTTACCACATTCCCATCAGCAACTACTATTTAAAAAAATTTTTTTAACATTAGTTTAAGTACAAGGCTGGTTTAGTTTGCATTCCCTTTATCACAAATAAAGATGAACATTCCCCTCTCCTCCCAAAAAAACTATGTACTGTTTATATTTCCTCTTATATAATCAAGGGTAAAATCCTCTGTCCATTTTTCTATGGAGGAATTTAATATCTTTTTAACAAAGAGGGATAAGCATGTGACATATCCTGACAGAGTCCCCACACCTCATTCACCCCAAAGAAGGGCCAAGTTACTTCCAAGTTTGCTGGTTTCTCAGATGCTCTTAGGAAACCTACTGCTTTCCCTGAGAGTAAGGCCCCAGACACCCTTTTAACTCAGTACTGAAGTCACTCCTGAAGTTCACCCTTCAGCCAAAGATTAGACAGGGCCTATAAAACAAACAATAATACACATAGCTCAACCACAATTATGACACTAAATGGGCACACCAGCCCAGGGGGAAGGACGAGAGGACAGGAGGGGACAGAAAGCTGGACAAATGGAAACGGGAAACTCGAAGTGGAGAAAGGGAGAGTGTTGACATGTCACAGGGTTGACAACCAATGTCACGAAACAACTTGTGTATTAATTGTTTAATGAGAAACTAATTTGCTCTGTAAGCTTTCACATAAAGCACAACGAAACAAAAAAGGCTACCGATTTCTTTTGTAATGACACCCATTAAACTATTATTTTTAATGTGATATTACCAGAGATTTGCAAAGTTGTTTAAATAAACATGTTTAAATATACATTACCAATGTTTTTAATGGAGGAAAATAATAAAATAAAGATAAATAAAAATATTTTTAAAAAATTCGCTCTAATCCATCACTTAGACAACTCACTGTTAATATTTTGGAGTAAATCCTATGAGACTTTTCTCGCTGTGTATAAATCTGTGCCCCTGTACACATGTATTGATCATCTGTCTTCTTTCACCCCACGATATGCTGTCTATGTATAGATGTCTGGAATGACGTCACAGCAACAGTCTTGTTGGCTGTCTAGTGCTCTACCATCTAGGCCCACCAATAATTTAGTCAATCAATTACCTGCCCTGGAACTGGTGCTATAATAAGCAATGCTGGGATGAGTATTACTGTAGCTACATCTTTGCGCCCATTTAAAGTATTTCCTTAGGATGAACTCTATTTAGCCTCTCTACAAGTTTTATGTTTGATCCTCAAACAGGGAAAATATTAGACAGCTTCCCAGAAAGAACATAAAGATATGTTTGGAGGTATAATACATGCCTTGATGACTGCTGTGCCTACTTTGATAAACCAATTTTATTATTTTACCTTTTAAAATATCATTTGACATTATTTTAAAAGTTTGAGTCATTCACCAAACATGAAATGTTTTTCCCCCATGATTAAAAGATAAAATTTTGAGGAATTTGAAAATTTGTGGTTGAAATTCAGAAGGATGAAGGTTTTATGGATCAATTAAAAAAAAAAATTCTTAAAATGATGTTTGTATATTAACTTGCAGTTTACTTGAAGTAACTTTGAGAGAACTTACCAAACACATGAGACTGTCACGTTCTTGAGTCATATTCTCTGCCAGTCCGACAAGACTGGCCAAATATTGGTGAGCAGACATCTCATTCTGCATGGCTTTTTCCACCTGCTTTTTGAGGGTGTCAATTTTCTTCTGAGATCTCCTATAGCGTTTCCCCAAAATGGTGGAATAAAAAACTCATTAGCCTGAATGGCTACGGCATATGAATATCCGTATTAAAAAATATCAAGTATGTTAGTATTTCAATGTTACTCTTCAACAATCTAAATCTCCTATTAAGTTTGAAGATCAGATGAGGTAATTGAATTTAACTTTAAACCAAGCATAATTATTGACTCCAAAAAACCAAATCAACCCCATTGCTCTAGAGTCAATTCCGATTCATAGCAACCCTATAGGATAGAGTAGAACTGCCCCATGGAGTTTCCAAGGAGCGCCTGGTGAATTTGAACAGCTGACCTTTTGGTTAGCAGCTGAACACTTAACCACTGCACCACCAGGCTCCATTACTGACTCCAAATCACATCAATATGAATCACACATGCGTAATCAATTAAAAGGCTAATTACTTACTATTTTATTAATTTCTTGGCTCACATTCTAAAAGATACTATTCAAAAAGAGACCCTTTAATCCCAAAGTAAGGAGCGCTGGTGGCGCAGTGGTTAAGTGCTCAACTGTTAACCGCAAGATCGGAAGTTCAAACCCATCAGCCGCTCTGCGGGAGAGAGATGTGGCAGTCTGCCTTTATAAAAATTACAGCCTTGGAAACCCTATGAGCCAGTTCTACTCTGTCCTATAGAGTTGCTATGGATCAGAATCAACTTGATGGCAATGGGTTTGGTTTTTTGGTTTGGTAACCCCAAAGCAGATTTTTGGGAAACGGTTAGGAACACACTTCTAGAACTTTCGGAGTCTTAAGGTCATCATCATGACTATCAATAATCCTTGAACTATAGACTTGAAAAGGTTGGTCCACAGAAAAGCTCTTGCCACACTTTTATTTTGCTATCCAACAATCTCAATGACCCATTCCCATTTTAGAACACTATGAGAAAAATAAAAGATAGAGGAAATGAAATAGAACATTCTCCAGCTA
Source organism: Elephas maximus indicus (assembly GCF_024166365.1). NCBI lineage: Eukaryota > Metazoa > Chordata > Mammalia > Proboscidea > Elephantidae > Elephas > Elephas maximus. The sequence goes on from NC_064839.1 coordinate 14,921,498, forward strand.
TCTTTCTTATAGAATGTATTTAAAAAAGTAAGCTTAAGAAAAAAATAATAAACCTATTTATTTTCTGTGCCATTTCAAGTTCAGCTTCCAGGGCTTTGTTTTTAACTGTCAAATTGTTCTTCTCTAAAAGCAGGCTCTTTTTCTGTAGTTGCAGGACTGTCAACTTTTCCATCAACTCTTCCAGCTCAGAACTTCCTTTCTCTTCTTCCTTCTGCAGCTGGCTGAAAGAGAAAAACATCAACGCATGTACCAGTACACAGAGGCTTACATAAGGCAGTCACTGCTAGACAAGTGATAAACATCCCGGCTCTCAGTCCTTTGTGGATCATTTGGAAGGCCTCTGAGGAAACCTCTCCCTACCTGGGAGCTCCCAGAGGACAGGATAGACAGTGTGCTGCATCTTCTTGGATGGCATCTGCCCTCTAAACCCTTCTTTTGCCCACAATTTTTGCTTGTGTTTGTGCATATATATTTTGTTGTTGCTGTGAGATACTGTTGGCTCCAACTCACAGCGACCCTAATTACCTCCAGAAAAAATTTAAGACAGCTTAATTTCTATAATTGCCAAAAAATCCTAATACTAAAATAAATTTTATTTCATATTAATATGATTATACGTTTTATGATAAGAGAACACATCCCCCCTCAAAAAAAAAAAAACCAAGAGGGGGCATATAATTTCAATGTATAATTCTGACAAAACAGTGCTTAAGAAATGAGGTATTTCTTCACTGGCTTTCTCAGTCAATTTTCATGCAATAACCAGGACTAAGTAGGCAGGACCATGGACACAGAGGTTGCCCAATGATCTGAGAGATGTGGTCTTTCTGGGTACCATGTGAGGTTTATTCCTTGGCTTGCTGGCTGGCTGGCGAACAAGCCTCAGGTTGCATGTGTTTGTAGTCCTCATCATTTCTCTCATTTCAGTGAGCTCAAACTACAGTGGCTCTCTGAACACCCAGTTAGCAGTTTTCCAGGCAGCTGCCATTGCTTTCTGGTTTACTGTGAGCCCTACCAATACTAGTTAGCCACAGAGCAGAGGACACTCCTGAGCAAATATCACAGAATGGAGGCTTGAATTAAATTCACCTTTTGTCTTTTTTCTCTACTGCCTTTTGTTTTTATTTTAGAATTTTATTTAAAAGTATTTTTGCCACACTAATAAACCCATCTAGTACCAATCAACCAGCACAGAAAAGTTCATGATGAAAAGCAACCAAAGACATTCATATTGGGAGTGTGTTGTTGCGAGTGCACAGCCACAGAGCGCAGTATCAAAATCTAGAAATGCGTTCACTCTGTGGCTCAACACTGCCACTTCTAGGCATGCGTTCTAGAGAAACTTTTGCAGATTTGCAAAAGATGACACATCCAAGAAAGCTTTGCAGCATTATTGACAGGAACAAACTTAAAAATAGCTTCAACTTCCATCAATAGACTAAGTAAAATGTAGTGGCTTATATGATAGAATGCCACCATGCAGCAGTTAAAAAGAATATACCATATATCTATCCCAACATGAAATGATGTTTTGAAAAACTGAGTGAAAAAAAATCAAGATGCACATTGTACTTAAAGTATAAATTCATGTACGTAAACTTAAGATATGCCAAAAAATACTACATGCTATTCATGTAAAAATAAAAAATAGATTGGAAACATAATTCCAAATTTATAATAAGGTTTGCTTCTGGCAAGCAAGTGAAAAATAGATATACATTACCACTAAGGAAGTTCACAGCTATTTTTAATACTTTTATTTAGAGTCTCTACATTAAGGATCATTAGTGAAATTTAATGGTAACTTTGGGCTTTGGTATCAAGGTTATATTAGCCTCACAAAATGAGTTAGGGACCATTCACTCATTTTCTGTTTTCTAGAATGGTTTCTACAACTCCTCTTTCAGTTTGTCATACCATGGTGGCTTGCATGTTGCTGTGATGCTGGAAACTGTGCCACCGGTATTTCAAATACCAGCTAGGTCGCCCATGGTGGACGGGTTTCAGTGGAGCTTTCAGACTAAGACAAACTAGGAAGAAGAACCTGGTGATCTGTTTCTAAAAAAAATTGGCCAGTGAACAAGGTCATGGAAGCTCCATAGACACATTCAAACTTCCTGAGGGACCAAATTACTAGGCTAAGGGCCGCGGGGACCTTGGTCTCAGTGAACATCTCGCTCAATTGGCATAACATAGTTTATAAAGACAATGTTCTACACCCTACTTTGTTGAGTAGCATCTGGGGTCTTAAAAGCCTGCGTGCGCCAATCTATCCTGTCTAGAGCAAGGGAGAATGAAGAAAACCAAAGACACAAGGGAAAGATTAGTTCAAAGGACTAATGGACCACAACTACCACGGCCTCCACTAGACTGTGTCCAGTACAACTAGATGGTGCCCAGCTACCACCACTAACTGCTCTGACAGGGATCACAATAGAAGGTTCTGGACAGAGCTGGAGAAAAATATAGAACAAAATTCTAACTCACAAAAAAAGACCAGGCTTACTGGCCTGACAGAGACTAGAGAAACCCTGAGACCATGGCCCCCTGACACCCTTTTAGCTCAGTAATGAAATCACGCCTGAAGTTCACCCTTAAGCCAAAGATTAGACACGCCCATAAAATAAAACAAGACTAAAGGGGCACACCAGCCCAGGGGCAAGGACTAGAAGGCAGGAGGGGACAGGAAAGCTGGTAATAGGGAAGCCAAAGTAGAGAATGGAGAGTCTTGACATGTCGTGGGGTTGTTAACCAATGTCATAAAACAATATGTGTACTAACTGTTTAATGAGAAGCTAGTTTGTTCTATAAACCTTCATCTAAAGCACACACACAAAAAAAGACCCTGATGGGGGGCGGTGCGGGGGTATTGGCCAAGGAAAACCTTATGAATAGCAGCAGAACAGGATCTGGTAGACTGCCAGAAGACGAGCCCCTCAGGTTGGAAGAAGGCACTCAAAATACAACTGGGAAAGGGCTGTCTCCTCAAAGAAGAGTCAACCTTAATGATGTGGATGGAGTCAAGCTCTCCGGACCTTCATTTGCTAATACGGCATGACTCAAAATGAGAAGAAACAGCTACAAACATCTACTACTAATAATAATAATAGGAACCCGGAATGTATGAAGTATGAATCTAGGAAAATTGGAAGTCATCAAAAATGAAATGGAGTGCATAAAGATCAAAATCCTAAGCATTAGTGAGCTGAAATGGACTGGTACTGCCATTCTGAATTGGATAATCAGATGGTCTACTATGCCGGAAATGCCAAATTGAAGAGGAATGGTGTTGCGTTCATTGTCAAAAAGAACATTTCAAGATCCATCCTGAAGTACAGCGTGGTCAGTGATAGGATAATGTCCATACAACCTACAAGGAAGACCAGTTAATACAATGAATATTCAAATTTATGTACCAATTACTAATGCAAAGACGAAGAAACCGAAGATTTTTACCAACTTCTGCAGTCTGAAATTGATCAAACATGCAATCAAAATGAATTGATAATTACTGATGACTGGAATGCAGAAGTTGGAAACACAGAAGAAGGGTTGGTAATTGGAAAACATGGCCTTGGTGATAGGAACGATACCGGAGATCACATGATAGAATTTTGCAAGGCCAATGACTTATTCATTGCAAATACCTTTTTCAACAATATAAACATTGACTACTCACGTGGACCTCACCGGATGGAATGAACAGGAATTGAATTTACTATGTCTGTGGAAAGAGATGATGGAGAAGCTCAATATCATCAGTCAGAAAAAGGCCAGGGCCAAATGCGGAACAGACCATCAATTGCTCACATGCAAGTTCAAGTTGATGCTGAAAAAAAATAAGTCCATGAGAGCCAAAGTGCAACCTTCAGTATATCCTACCTGAATTTACAGACCATCTCGAGAAGAGATTTGATGCACTGAACGCTAAAGACTGAAGACCAGAAGAGTTGTGGGATTAACATCAAGAATATCACATATGAAGAAAGCAAACCAAAAACCAAACCAAACCCATTGCCATAGAGTCAATTCTGACTCATAGCAACCCTATAGGACAGGGTAGACCTGCCCCACAGGGTTTCCAAGGAGCACCTGGTAGATTTGAACTGCCAGCCCTTTGGTTAACAGCTGTAGCACTGAACCACTACGCCACCAGGATTTCCTGAAAAAAGCAAGAGGTCAATAAAAAGACAGGGAAGAAAGAAAAGACCAAAATGGATGTCAGAAGAGACTCTGAAACTTGCTCTTGAATGTCAAGTAGCTAAAGTAAACGGATGAAATAATGAAGTAAAAGAGCTGAACAGAAGATTTCAAAGAGCAGCTTGACAAAGTAAAGTATTATGATGGCATGTACAAAGACCCGGAGTTAGAAAATCAAAAGGGAAGAAGATGCTCAGCATTTTTCAAGCTGAAAGAATTGAAGAAAAAACTCAAGCCTCAAGTTGCCATTTTGAAGGATTCTGTGGGCAAGATATTGAACGATGCAGGAAGAACCAAGGGAAGATGGATGCGGCTTTGTTTGTTTGTTTTCCCATTATGCATAGTGATTCCTGCTGTCTGTTCAAATCTCATCATCCGCCCTTATCTTAGGATGAAGAACTGGGTATTTGGTGTGTATTGTGTAAGTAGATTGACTTTCTGCCCTGGAGTCTCCCTGACTGCTAACTGGGATTCTGTGTACATAGATGAGGTATGTGGAGTGGCTAGGTTCAATTTAAGATACAGGTTTCTTTATCTAAGTTAGGATAAAGAAGGCTTTCCTTTGTAGAGACCTCCAGTTGCTCTAAACCCTTAGCTTTGCCCAACAAGGTTTGCTAAATTTCTTTAGAAAAGTGGGTTGATATCCTATTTTTCCCCACCTTTTTTCTTATCTTTAGTAGGCTCAACCTACCCAAAACTCACTGCCGTCGAGTCAATTTCAACTCATAGGGACCCTACAGGGCAGAACAGAACTGCCTCACAGGGTTTCCAAGGAGCGGCTGGTGGACTCAAACTGTCAACCTTTGGGTTAACACCTGAGATCTTAGCCACTACGCCACGAGGGCTCCTCAACCTATCTAGGCAACAGTAAAAGCAAAGACAGCAATCTAAGCTTCCAGGTGTAATCACCAGTCCAATTATAAGCCAACTGGACAGTTCACTAGGAAAATAGCTTTCGGCCATTTCCCATTCCACAGTTCCTTCCAAGCAGGGACGCCAACAGGTAGAATAAATAAGACAAAAGGGATACACAACCCATATTTATTATCTACACTGTCTTCAGCCAGAATAAGAGAAACAGCAGAAATGCACCATAACTAGAAGCTCTCCAAACACAGGATCAATTTAACCTTTTTCTTCATGATCTCATCTTTGCACAACCTTTCCCAAACTCCTCCTCAGACTTTCCTCCAATAAGGGAGCTAGTTAGATAGCTCTTTTACTTCTAGTTAATAATTACTTCTTCTGCATGTGGTTTATCTCTATTATGATATTAGCAATGGAAAGGGATCTTTCTAATTGAGGCAATCAGAGGGCAAGTGTCTTTCAGCCTCAGTGGCTCATCTGCTCCATTTGGCCAAACGCCAAGATGTCCTTGGCTTACTTCATGTCTGTGGTAGCTAAAACAAAAACACTTTGAGTTTCCTTCTCCTTGCTTTGTCTATCTTTCTGCCAAGCCTTGGTAAAATACTGTCTCAGTTACCTATTGCTGCCTTAACAGAAATACCACAAGTGGGTGGCTTTAAAGAGCAGAAATCTGTTTCCTCACAGCTCTGGAGGCTAAAAGTCCAAACTAGGGTCTCAGCCATGTCAATTCCTTCCTTGATGGCAGCCCTGGGCATTCCTTGGTTCCTTGGCTTGCAGCCGATCCTCAGATGGTGTCTATCTTGCCCATGTGTGTGTGTCTCATCCATTCTGCTCTTTTAAGAACTTGGAAGTGATTAGATTTAGAACCCACCCTACTAGGGTATGACCTAATTAACATAACAAAAAACGCTATTTCCAAACAGGATCATATTTAAAGGTATGGGGGGGCCAGGATTTTAATACATATTTTTGTGGGAAACAATTCAACCCATAACAAACACATACTCCCTGAATTCATACAGTCCCTCTTCCCATGTAATAAATCCTCTATCCAATCAAACAGTGCCGCTTACAATAGGGAGTCCTTCGGGGTCAACATTCCTCTCCGCCACCCTGTCCCCATTCTTCTCACTCCCTAGTTTGTATACCCCGCCTGTTAAGTCTCAGCCTAAAGCCTCTCAGAGTCTCCAGCTGGCAGAAAGGCTTCCCCTCTCCAGCCCAGTTTATTCTGAGCCACAATACTTTTTTTTTGGGGGGGGGGTACATTTTATTGTTAGTAATATGTACTACATATAATGTTGCAGTACATAATTTACTGATGTTATCACTCTGAGATGCTCACTCACAGATGTTTATAGGTAATGTTTCCAACTCCCAAAGACAAAGATCAGATTTATAAAGATACTGATAATAAAAGGGAATAATAGTGAAAACTTAAAAAAAAAATGAGGTATCCAACAGACATCAGAACCAATTTATGAGAGAACTGTTGGAAAAGAACACAGTCGTAAGTTGGGCTACCTGTATATAAAATCATCTAACTTTTAACTTAACATTTTTAAATTTTTAATTGAAGTTTTATTGAGCTAATTGTAGATTCATATGCAGTGTAAGAAATAACACAGAGAGAGCTGTCTGTACTTTACCCAATTTCCCCAGTGCCAACGTTGTGCAAAACAATAATATATTCTTACAACCAGGATATTGACATCGATAAAACCCACTGATCTTACTCCAATTCCCTCAGTTTTGCTTACGCTTGTGTGTGTGCATGCACATATATTTAAAAAAAAACAAAACTCGTTGCTGCCAAGTCAATTTTGACTCTTAGCCACCCTACAGGACAGAGAAGAACTGCCCCCTATGGTTTCCAAGGCTGTAATCTTTACGGAAGGAACGCTGATGGCACGGTGGTTAAAGTGCTTGGCTGCTAACTGAAAGGTCTGCTGCCGATATGGTATCCCACTAGGAATCCTTCACATATATTTAGTTCTGTACAATTTTATCACGTGTGTAGGTTTGTGTATCTACCACCACAGTCAAGATATTGAAAGTTACAGCACCACAAGGATTCCTCTATTGCCCCTTTAAGATACATTCTTCTAAAAAGTGGTACATTTCAGCTCCTGTAGAGAATACATATTTGTAAACACCATATACGTTATTTGCATCTTGTTCTAGGTGAAAAGAAAGGCTTATCTGCATGAAAATAATCTGAATTTAAATCAGTTTATTATATGGCTATCTCATGGGGCGATGATGTACTAGGAATTAAAGCAAATAAGGAGGTACAGGAAGAGTTACCACTTTCTGCTTTGCCTCCCGCCCCTAAACTCTCCCAGGTTTCAGAAGTGCCTCCACTGCTGCTATGTTCCATTGTAACTATCTGTTTACACACCGGAGTCCCCACCCTGGTGGTCTCTCAACTCCTGAAGAGCTGGGAGCCACAACACTTTTGGCCTTTTGGCCCCGTTTCCACATAACAGAGATTTAGGGACAGACATCTTTGGTTTTTCAACGACTACATCTCCCATTACCTTCCTACCAGTGGCTTCCTTTTAAACTTTCATATACTCGCATCTAGGGGTCTGTTAGAGTATGTGGTTATGACACAATCCACAACAAAATACCAGCCACAGAAGTGGGTGTTGGAGGAAAACAAAATCAAAAAGATGAACGTGACTTCAAAAAAATTCCCTTCCACTACTCGGATATAAAAGCACAAATCT